>NW_025999513.1:5695000-7172500 GCF_019419815.1 Pyrus x bretschneideri | reverse complement strand
TCAACCACTGAAGCAGAGTATAAAGCAGCAGCAATGGCAGCTCAAGAGAATGCATGGCTAGTACAGTTGATGAGTGATCTACATCAACCAGTAGATTATCCAGTACCATTGTACTGTGATAACCAATCGGCCATTCGCTTGGCGGAAAATCCAGTCTTTCATGCAAGAACTAAACATGTGGAAGTGCACTACCACTTTATCAGAGAAAAGGTTCTACAAGAAGAGATTGAGATGAGACAAGTCAAGACGAATGATCAAGTTGCGGACTTGTTCACAAAAAGTTTAAGTACAGGCAAGCTCGAAAATTTTCGCTGTCTGCTCAGCACAGTGCAAAGAATGAGAGCTGACATTGAGGGGGAGTGTTGAAAATCAATGTCAAAGTTAGGTATGGAAAATTAGGCAATGTTAGGCATGGTTGAATAAAAATAAATTAGGTGCAATTAATGTGTTTTGTGTGGTAATAAATAATCTTAGTTTATTCATTTGGTTTGCTATAAATACCCAAGTCCTCAAGCATTGTAAATCATCCAAGGAAAAACAAAGCCTAGAGCTAAATAAGAAAAGCTTTGCTAACTAGTTTGTTTTGTGAGCTTTCTTTAAGAGTGTGTTCTATTTTCTTCTTCTTGGGATCATTAGAGTTATCTTGGATACTCTTCTTATTCAACACCATCCATGCCTATAAAAGGAGAAGGCATCCACACCATTTGTAACAACAAATCAACAAACTAACCAAGCAAGCTTGTAATCAAGCAAGCAAGCAATCAAGTGAGAGTGAGAAGCAAGAATAGTCTTGTGGTAGTGTGAGTGATCTAGAGTTTGTCTCTAGAAAGTGAGTGAGTGTCATTGTTCTTGAGAGTGTCCTTTGAGAGTGTTGTAATATTTGTTTGTGTAATACAAGTAATTTGTTTACTTGTATTGTCTCTCCAACACTTGTGTTAGAGTTGTGTACTCTGAGTTTTTTTTTCACCCCAACAGGTTTACCTACACCTTGGTAAGCCATCGTGACTTTCTGAACAAATGCTGTAATATTATGTGTTTTACTTTTCTCATAAGGTATTGTATTATTGGTTTGAGATGTCATGTTACCAAAGATGTAGAGAAGTCTCTTTCTAAAAGATTTTTGTTCAGTGGAAATGGCAGTTTGAAATAGGTGCTGGGTCAGATCAGAGGTAGGTGGAAGGGTTCTGTGACGTCAATGGAAGTCTCAGTTACCAAGCTAATCATGTTTGCATGATGAGTTCATTGATGGAAAAAGAAATTTTAAGAAAGGATTTGATAAGAAATGAAATACCTACTATTATGGATTTTGTATGAGCTTGCAAAGCAAGAAACTTGGCTTGACTTTGTTTTCTATGATTTTTGGAGCAATGCTTGAGCCACTTTTGCTGTTTTGTGAATGAAAAAAATTGGGTTGTTGAGGGGGCACTTCAAGATAAAAACTCATTTGGGTTGAAATGCTGATAGTATACTATGTCAATCATGCACTGCTTTTTAACTTTATTTTACTAATTTTTTCCATACAATACGCAATTGGGTCCAAACATTGTCATTGTAGCATTCCAGGTGCAGGTAAATTTCTCTTACACTTTAGGGTTATAAGAGCAGGAAATTTATGGAAATCAAACAAACTTTACATACAGGAGGTTGCATTGTTCTACTGCATAAAAGATATTACATACTGTTCTTCCTTGGGTTTTTTATTTTATTTTTTTACTTGCAGTTGTTCGGAAGAAGAATAGAAGGGCTTTCTAAGATGAGGTACTTGCATGCACTGCAACCAAAGAAGCATAAATGCCATCCTGGATATTGAGCAACGTTTCATGCTTTCCTTTCTCTGCAATCACTCCATTTTTCACCACAGCGATTAAATCTGCAGTCTTAATCGTGGATAACCGATGAGCAACCACCACTGTGGTTCGATCCTCCATGACTCGGTCCAACGCTTCTTGAACCACTCTTTCTGGTTCAGCGTCAAGCGCACTTGTGGCTTCATCTAGTAGTAAAATCTTTGGTGCCTTCATTATAGCTCTTGCAATTGCCACCCTTTGCTTCTGTCCGCCGGACAATTGAATACCCCGCTCTCCTACGATTGTGTTATAACCCTGCATTGTTTCCAAACTTAACATGCATTAATCTTCAACGTTCTCAATATTTTTGCAAGTTTTAATCAATTAATCCTCGTTTATGCAACACCAAAAAGCGAAATGTAAACAAATGGAGCGGTTATATGCTTTGGTCACCAATGCTGGTCACTACACAACGGTAGTTAAATATTGGACTTGATAGCGAACACAGTTAAACACAATCACCAGATTGGTAAAATTAAAACGTTGGTGCCGAATGTGTTATTAGGTCTAAAACAGTGACCAAAATTGTGTTTTACGCATATTCTCAATAAAAATTTGATAAAAGCCGTATGTAAAACAGTGACCAAAATTTTAATGTCTTTCCAGTTCTATTTTTTTATTATATGTTTGAACTGGTCGTATTTCTGCACAAATTGACAAAGTCATTTAGTGCCTACCTGTTGTAAACTACTAATGAACTTGTGAGCATTTGCCAATTCTGCTGCAGCTATAATTTCAGCTTCTGTTGCATCCCCTTCCTTTCCATATGCAATGTTGGCTCGGATAGTTTCATTAAACAACACAGGCTCCTGGCTCACCAGTCCCATTTGCTGTCTCAACCACTTGAGCTGTAGCTTTTGGATTTCGATTCCATCCAGTGTAATATGACCCGAATCAGGGTCATAAAATCTCTGCAACAATGAGACTACTGTCGATTTCCCACTTCCACTTTCTCCAACCAGAGCAACCGTCTGAATAATATAAAATCAAGTTGTAAGTTCCGGTAGCTTAAATCTGATTATGAGGTCCAAATCTTATTATTGAGTAAATGAACGATGCAAGATGGTAAGTTACCTTGCCATGATGGATGGTCAAGCAAAGGTCCTGGAAGATTGGTACATCAGGCCTAGTTGGATACTTGAAACTCACATGGCGTAACTCAATTTCTCCCTTCACATTCTCTATAGTTGTTCCGAAGTTGTCACTAGAATCTATTTTTGATTTCCGGTCAAGGATTGCAAATATGGACGCAAGAGAGCTCTTTCCTTTACTTAAATCGGGGGCAAGGGAACCCAATTGAGACACTCCAACAGTTGCCATAGTGAGAACAAAGAAAACCTACAAACCAGACGAGCAAATTTGAGTAATGTATTGAATGGGCTATGAAGATTTAAATCTTTGGTAACAACTACTAATCTAGCAGAGTTTGGATATAAGCCGAAGATTTCTGTACTATTTTCTTCTTAAAGACTTGTAGTGCAAGGCAGAAAACATACCCGTAAAACATCAGAGAATGTTGTCTTGCCTTCTGCAACAAGTTGCGATCCAGCATAAAAAATATAGGCAAAAAGGGAAAATTGCAAAAAGAATGATAGACCAAATCCGATCCCACTGATTAACCCTCGTCTTATCCCTGTCTTAATAGGGCCTTCACATTTTCTCTGGTATAATTGCATCACCTTGTCTTCAGCACAAAAGGAAGCAATTGTTCTAATACTCCCTACAGCATCATTCGCTACTTGACTTGCCTCCTCGTACATTTTCTGCAAACATTTAGAATTTTCATTGTTAATTAAAAATTAGTCTTATACATATTCCGCATGTGAGATTGGATCATGTTTTGAACTGCACAGGCTACAAAATTGTATGTTGTAGATTTTTCCAAATTTGGATTTCGGAAATATACCTTTGCATCGGCACTAAATCCTTTCACGAACTTCATTTGAAAATAATCATTTACTGCTAGAGGAGGCAACAGAACAAGGGTTCTAAGAACGAGTGGCCAATTTGCCACAAAAGCAATAACCAAGCCAGCAATTGCGGTTGATGAGTTCTGAACATGCAAACCAAAAGCACCATCAACCAACCCTCGGAGATAAGCGATATCTGTAGAAAGCCTTGCACCAATTGCACCACTTGAGTGCTCAGGATCGTCAAACCAACTTACTTCCATGTGAACCACCTTCTCAAAACACATTGATTGGACTCGTTTTATTAACCTACCACCCACCACAGCAAAAAGGTATTGTCTTGATGGAAGTGTTATGCAAGACCCCACTCCAAGAACAGTGGAAATTAATGCCCAAAACTTGGAATTTTTGAGGAGTTGATGCGGCGGCTCATAGAAGATCTTGACTACACTAGCAATCAATAGCCCAAAAAAAGGGAAGATTAACCCATTGGCTATTGCAGCTATAGTAGCAAAAATTAAAACTGGGATCTCTGGCTTGTACAGGTAAGCAAGGCGGCGAAGTGAGACTTCTGGAGGTACTATTGATGATTCTGAAGCAGGAATATCGGATTCTTTAGGTGCTACTTCAAGGACACCTAGTGCAGGGGCCACATCAAATGAGATTGAGGGGGAATGATGGCTGCTATTCTGGGAATCCAATTCCACACTACTACGCCTTTCGTGATCATTCACATCAGTCTGTTCTGAAGCACTGCTCATTTCTTGCAACCTTATAAGCTGGCTATATGCTCCTTCAGGGTCCTTAACTAGCTCAGAATGTGGACCTGCTCAGTTTAAAAAAAAGAAGGGTATGTGAGGTAATTAATGAATATGATAAGAGTAACAACTGTCACACCAATGAACAAATACGTTACCTTTTTCAACGATTGTCCCTCTTTGTATAACAGCAATGGTGTCAGCATTCCTTACTGTGCTCAAACGGTGGGCTACAATGACCGTAGTGCGGTTAATCATAATTCTGTCTAATGCCTCCTGCACAACCCTCTCAGATTCTGCATCAAGAGCGCTCGTGGCTTCATCTAAAAGTAGAATTCTTGGGTCTTTCAAGATTGCTCTAGCTATAGCTACTCTCTGCTTTTGGCCCCCGGATAGCTGAGTCCCATGCTCACCAACCATCGTGTCTAGTCCCTAAAAGTATGTTACAAAACCAATAGAGGAAAATAAAAATCTGTAAGATCACTGATGTCTCAACAAGCTTTCATCGTTTAGGAAAAATTCATTGAAAACTATCAAAGCAAAATAGAGAATTTGACCCGAGGCAATTTTTCTATGAAGTTAGCAGCATTGGCAAGCTCTGCAGCGGCCCTTATTTCTTCTGTAGTTGCTCCATCCTTCCCATAGGCAATGTTATCTTTTATGCTACAAGTAAACAAAATGGGTTCCCGGCTGACAAGACCTATTTTCTGTCGGATCCATTTGAGCTGGTAATCTTTGAGATTAATACCATCAATAACAACTTCCCCAGATTCGGGATCATAAAATCTCTCAATCAAACTGATTACAGTTGATTTGCCACTTCCGCTCTCTCCAACCAAAGCAGCAGTTGCACCTCTAGGTATTGAGAGGGAAAATCCACGGAATATTTTTTCCTCCGGTCTTGCAGGATAGCTAAAATAAACATCCCTCAGTTCTATGTCTCCATGGATGTCTTGGCACTGCTGTCCATTAGTGTCATAAGAATCTATCTCTGGCTTTCTGTTAATTGTCTCAAACATCTTATAAGCTGCAGCTTGTCCAGCAGCAAATGCACTCACGCATGGAGAAGCCTGCCCAAGAGACCTGGAAAAGTATCAAGGAGACATGTTCAGATCATGATATTCTGAAGCATCAAATATTAAATTTTGAAGTGAAGAGTGGGAGTAGTCAATAACTTTAAGATATCACAACTTGAAGTGTATGCAGAAGTGAAAACATGTTTACTAGTGCAATTACGCAACTTACATGGAGATGTGTGCCCAAGAGACCTGAAGATACATAGACATGTTCATATCTTGATACTCAAGCATCAAATATTTAATTTTGGGGTAGTAGTAAATAAAAGTTGCATTCTTGCAGTGCACGTAAAATTAAACACGGACATATTACCAATGATAGTCATCAAATTCTATTGAACTGCAACTTACATGGAGCCAGTCAATACAGCGAAAAGTACATATATTACTTCTCCTCCTGTATATCCTCTTTCAAGAACCATCTTTCCGCCAAACCATATAGCCAAAGCATAACTAGACATCATAATAAGCATAACCAAGCCAAATCCAAAACCCGACGCCAAACCTTCTTGCACAGAAGAATTGTAAGCTTCAGTTAAGGAGGAGTTGTAATTGTCTATAGCTTGTTTTTCTCCTGAAAATGATGCAACCTGCATTACGAATTCCCATCAGTTTTAGTTTTATCGAAGACAATTTTATTCATTTTAGGGACAAGTAGGCGTACAGTTCTAATTGAACTAATTGTCTGCTCCACCACAGTTGCTGCCATGGAATAAGCAGCTTGTCCACGGGTTACCAACTTCGATGTAAGGATGCTCACGACCGCACCAGCGAGAACAAGAAGGGGAATAGAAGATAGCATGACAAGGGCAAGAAGCCATCCCTTAATAAATGCTATAACAAAGCCTCCCATAAATGTTGCAATTAACTGAATAACAGTTCCTACCTGACAGAAGAAAAGGAAAAATAAAAATAAAAGTTAATAGGTTACAAGAGAAAATGGCAATAACTTGAGGGTTTTATGTGGCATGTAAATACCTTCTCGCCCATGGCGTCTTGAATGAGCACAGTATCACCCGACATCCTCCCAACAATTTCCCCAGTGTTCGTTTCTGTATCGAAGAAGCCGACATCTTGCCTCAATATCGTTTTCAAGTATAAACTTCTTATTCGTGCAGCTTGTCTTTCACCCGTAATCATCCAGCAAGATACCTCTGACACATAGAAAACACTGGTTATCTCCGATAAGCCAAGTTATTTGTTTAATACCAGCAAGGAGTTCAGTAAAACTTACGTAGAAAAGCAGCAACACCAGCACCTAGAGCCAAGTAAACATACTTTACAGCCACCTGAGGATCGAATTGGACAAATTATTTATGATTCAACGGCACAAATATGAGAGTTGCTTAATTCAGAACTAATTTGGAGGGAGATGATCCTTTTGAGCAACCAAACTACAGATAGTAGAGAATCGAAAAAGCAAGTTCAAAAAAGGAATTGGAGAGTTCAGTTGACACAATTCTAATGGAACCGGATCAAAGAATTTTTATCTTTAGTTTGCTGCTGTGCTATTGTCTAGTTAACTTAGTTTCTATGCATATGTTGACTTCAATTTCTAGTCACACAACAATTACCTTGGGGACTGCATCCCCCACTTCTTTGATATTCCCAGTTCCTCGAAAAGAATTAATCACCTCTCCCAAGATTATGGTCATTAGAGGTGTACAGAGCCCATTTCCAATGGCACTGATTGTACCAACAGACATTAAGATGTAATCCAAGGTATCTGCAAAGGAGAAAAGCTTGTGAAATGGTACTTTTTTGGTGCCATCCTCCTTGTTCTTGCTTGTATCTTTCTTCCTGTTTTGGGAATCCTCCACCGCTGAGTGGCCTTTGGATGTTGCCGTGACCTGCTTCTTGATTACATCTTCATCCTCCGCCATTTCTTACAGTTTACTTGCTATATTTGACAAGCAACACCAATTCCGAAGGTTCAGTTGATTTGTTTTACGCAACACAAACAACTTGGGCAACTTGTACAATAAGATCAAAGCTGCAAGAGAAACAATTTATGGGTTTGAATTAGCAACGTTTTTTTGGAAAAAAAACAGATATACAGTTCATGAGCACTAAATTGACTTACAGTCCAAGGAACAGATGCATATGAAAGAAACAAAGAGAATGCATGCAACGACCAAAACTTTACATCTCGGCAGGCGGGGAAAATATACCCTCTACAAACAGAACAGGAAAGTCTGGACGGACACTAACAACAATTCTTTTGTTAATATACGGCAGTCATGCAATGTTATTGAAGAAGTAAAAGGATGTTGGAGAACAACACTTCACAAACACAATTAAAAAGGTAATTAACATTAATATCAAATGAAAGGACAAAGAGAAAAAACCAAGTGGGCGGCTAAAGGAGAAAAATTTTGAGAGCTAAGAGACATAACCACCAACATCTTAGCTGCAACTTTCAAAGTGTTATTAAAAACACTGATATCTGAAAAATTTTAAAAATACAATTCGTGTTCCTCCACTTCTGTCCCTGATTGGTTTCTCCGAGTCTCCGACCTCTGACTGGTTGCGAGCTACAATTATATTACTTTTACCTTAAAATTTTGCCAAACGATTTTTCAATGTGTTCATACTCACAACACATTTAAAAGAACAATACACTCCATTGCTTTATTTTACAGTTGGTTATTCTTGAAATACAGTAGAAGTATTTTTTTTAAAGCACAACAATCCCAAATTGATCCTAAGTAGTACGGTCTAGTGATATCCATATTCACTTGTAAGTGAATGATATTAGGTCGGAATTTCAAAAATGACGAGTTTTGCAACCAATTTATTCTTCTACTCTCTTAGTGTAAACATATTTCTCTATTAAAAAAAAAGAAAAAAGAATATGTCTGAAACTGCTTTTGAGGACTAAGAACAACTTAAAAACACATTATAAACAAATTATGAAAATGGTCATAAATCACAGTATAAACAAATTATCAGTTAACTCATCAACTTAAGGCCATAACGGGAAGTTAGTTGAGTGAGAAATATGCCCAATGAGTTTGTATTCAAACATAAGGGTTTTTCTTAAAATTTGCTTGTGAATGGGGGTAAATATAAAAGAGTGCTATTAGATCCACCTCGTTACACTATTTTTCACCCACCATAGAAACTTAAAAAATTAAAATGTTATTTCCCACCCACTATTATTCCCAAAATAACCTTCTTCTTTTTTATATATTACCTATGGCACTGCCTGAGCTGATTTCATTCCTCGAATGTGCTATTTGGATACCTAACAAGAATTCTCAGACCTCACCATTGGATTCGTCCAAGCACTTCGGCTGTATCCAAATGACAATCTTCAGAGAAAACAGCATGCCATCTTACAAATTCTGGTCTAATTGGAAAGAAAGCATCCAACTCAACTGTTGAAGCTTTCTTCATATAAAAAAATAAAATCAACGCCATTCTCTCTCACAACTAAGCATCCAAGATAAAACCAATTCAATCGCCTTCGGTTTTTCTTCACTAACTACAACCGTAGAAATTCAAATTAGATTTTTTCATTCGTCTTCGATTTTTTGAATAGAAATATTATAATAAATTTATAAACAGGGTCTAAAAGTCTTTTTTCTAAAGTATAAAAATGCCATTATCATTTTTATTAAAATGGGATGGAAAAAATAAGACAATGAGGTGGGTTTAGTATCACTCATATAAAATTTTCTATTTTCAATTTTACTTTTAGCTTTTCAGTTTTAAGTTTCTAATATCGCATCTGGAAGCAGAGATGAAGAACAAGTAGAGCTGGCCCTGGCCAAATGCGGGCAGGGCGATCGTTCGACGCCTCAAAAAATCAGTGCACCAAAAATATTAGGTGGTATATTCATATATGTTTTCAGAAGAGTATAAATTTATAAAATTTGGTTAAATAATCAAGTTTAATAAGAAGGGGTGGTTTCTCCTCCTTAAAATTAAAAAGGATGTTGCGGGTTCGAAACCCTATTTGTGGCTATGTTGATTGCAATTTTTAGAGGTTCATTCCAATTCAAGTCTAACCTTCAACAAGGAGTAATGCAAGGTAGATCAAATTTGCAAACCATATGACGTGTCACGAATAGAAAATAGTGCGTTAATCAACAATTAAATAGTAATCAAATCATCAACAATCATATTATATGGTTTACAAAATTTGATTTAAAATTTGGTCTCCTTAGTATTAGTTTTCAATAAATTAATATATGTATGTCTTTACCAATACTAGCCTACTAGGTTTAATTAGGTGCTCATGCATTGCTTAAACATATCAATTAAAGACTCGAAAATGTGAATAATTTTTTTAGTCCCATACTAACAAGGTTAGTAAATAAGCAAAAGACCTCACGATTTATGTAAAATAATTTAAAAGTTCACATAAAGGGGAAACAAAACCCATCGTCCATCTACTTGTACATCTGGGTTTTTTTTTTTTTTTTTTTTTGTTTCCTTCTCTCAATATAAAATAAATTGGTTTTTCCATGTTTCTAAATTATTGAGTTTGAAATATTTTTCTAAGTACAATTTTATCAAAATTATAATTGTGAAAGCTTATATAAAGTTAGGGCATATTTTTTAGCGTCACTCTGGATCTTAGAAATCTCAGGACCAATGCCGAAAACAACAGCAAGAATCCAGAAAAACAGAGGGGTACGGGAGGGGGAAGAATAAACTCCAAACACAGCACCTCCAACAAAAGCTTGAAATCATCCAAATCAAAGCCTGAAAATTACAGTAAATGAAAAACCAAAAATCCTCCAAAGAAACCGTTCTAGTCTTCCTCCTTAAAAAAAAAAGGTCAAAATTTTGAGATTTGATTAGAGAGAGAAATCATTTGGTTGACGAAGCAACAGTATTGAAAACACACGCAGGTGACATATTCATTAATATATTCCGTGTCACTCTCTAATTATTTGTTCTTTCTTTCTGTTGTCTAACGTTCAATTATTACTATTTCTTTACGTGTTATGTAAGCATATACGTTATACAGTACAAGAAAAAGCTGGGATTTAGACATATATTCATAGATTGACCAAAAAAAACAAAGACTTATATTCATAATTTATACATAAAAAGTTGTATTTTATCAAAGTGAGTACGTGGAAATGATAACCTAGGAATAAGACAAAAGTCGTAGCGAATAAAAACGATGGCGTCGATACGCCTTTTATTTTGCCACCACCACTACTGAGTCGTAGTGAATTCAGAAAGTCAGCAAAAGAATAAGACAAAAATCGTAGCGAAATAAAAACAATGGCATCAATATGATTATTTTTTGTGCCACCATCACCATTGAGCTGTAGTGGATTCAGAAATTTAACAAATGAATAAGACATGAATCGTTGCGAAATAAAAACTATGGCATAGATACGACTTTCTTTGTGCCACCACCACAACTGAGCCGTAGCGGCTTCAGAAATTTTTTCTTTGATTTTGCTTGCTTTAAATCGGTGAAAAAAATTTAGAAGAGACTTGTGATTCAAATAGTAAAAAGCGCTTGACACTAGAGTGACCACAGTCAAGGTCAGGTGTTCGAATCCTCCTCTCTAATCGACTTTATAATGGGTTGAGTTTATAATTGTTGTATTACATACTTATACATTTTACAAGATATAAAGTAAAACATAACAGGTACGCCTTGGTAATATACCTGTTTAAAAAAAACTAGGTATACCAATTGTTTAGATTAAATTTATAAACCATCTAACGTGTCACCAATAGAAATATATGTACGTTAATCAATACTTAAGTCATAATCCAACGCACAACCATGTTATATAATTTATAAAATTTCGTTTAAATAGATAGTCTCCTTAACATTACCCTTATATATTACATACTTATTCCTTGGATTTCCTATTCGACTGAAGTACTCGGAAGAATTACCGAAATGTAGATCTCTAAGATGAGGCACTTGCATGCAAAGCAACCAAAGAAGCATAAATGCCATCGTCGACGTTGATCAAAGTTTCATGCGTTCCTTTCTCTGCAATCACTCCATTTTTCACCACTGCTATTAAATCTGCACTCTTAATCGTTGATAACCGATGAGCAACCACCACCGTGGTTCGATCCACCATGACGCGATCCAGTGCGTCTTGAACAACTCGTTCGGATTCAGCGTCGAGCGCACTTGTGGCTTCATCTAGTAGTAAAATCTTTGGTGCCTTCATTATAGCTCTTGCAATTGCCACCCTTTGCTTCTGTCCGCCAGACAGCTGAACCCCCCGCTCTCCTACGATTGTATCGTAACCCTGCATTGTTTTCCGAAGTTAATATGTATAAATCTTCAACATTCTGAATATAATTTTGTAAAAATAAGTGATACAAACGTGCATTACAAACATAAAGATCGAATCTTCATATCTTTGAGTTGGCTCGATCTTCATGTTTTGCTACTGAACTTCTAAATCGTCATCTATTTGAGGTGGCTCAATCTTTATTTTCAGCTACGCATATTCCTAAATCATACCGATAAGAAAGAAATCGACGAAGTTTTTAAGTCAGTGCCTACCTGTTGTAAACTACTGATGAACTTGTGAGCGTTTGCCAATTCTGCTGCAGCTATAATTTCAGATTCTGTTACATCCCCTTCCTTTCCATATGCAATGTTGGCTCGGATGGTTTCATTAAATAACACAGGCTCCTGGCTCACCAGCCCCATTTGCTGCCTCAACCACTTCAACTGTAGCTTTTGGATTTCAATTCCATCTAGTGTAATGTGACCTGAATCAGGGTCATAAAATCTCTGCAACAATGAGACGACTGTCGATTTCCCACTTCCACTTTCTCCAACCAGAGCAACTGTCTGATAAACACAAAGTACATTTCCAAGTTCCAGAAACGCATATTAGACTACTAGACTACAAGGTCCGAATCTCGTGAATGAATTTAAAACGAGTACAAAGAAGAACAGTGCATGCTACTAAGTTACCTTGCCACGACGAATGGTCAAGCAAAGGTCCTGGAAGATTGGCACGTCAGGTCGAGTTGGATACTTGAAGCTGACATGGCGGAATTCAATTTCGCCTTTCACATTTTCTATCATTGTTCCAGAATCATCACTGGAGTCTATTTTTGATTTTCGATCGATAATTGCAAATATAGAAGCAGCAGAGCTCTTTGCTTTACTTACATCAGTAGCTAGGGAGCCCGACTGAGACACTCCAACAGCTGTCATAGTAAGAGCAAAGAAAACCTACAAACCAGAAGGGCAAAATTTCAGGCATATGAACAAATTTTCTGTGCCATTCACTACTTGAAGACTTGTAGAGGAAGGCAAAATAACTTACCCGGAAAACATCAGCGAATGTTGTCTTTCCAGCTGAAACAAGTCGGGCTCCGGCGTAAAAACTAGTGGCGTACACAGAAAACAGAAAAAAGAAGGATAGACCAAATCCTATTCCACTGATTAACCCTTGCCTAATCCCTGTCTTAATAGGGCCTTCACATTTTTTCTGGTACAATTCAATCACCTTCTCTTCGGCACAAAAGGAAGCAATTGTTCTAATACTCCCTACAGCATCATTCGCTACTTGACTTGCCTCCTCGTACATTTTCTGCAACCATTTAGAATTCAGTATCAATAAAAATTAGTCTTATACATATTATGTATGTGAGATTGGATCATGTTTTGAACTGCACCGGCAACAAGCTGCATACTATAATTTTTCTTAAAATTTTGGATTTCAGAGAAATACCTTCGCATCTGCACTGAATCCTTTCATGAACTTGACGTGAAAATAACCATTTACTCCTAACAGAGGCAGCAAAACAAGAATTATAAGTGCAAGTTGCCAATTTGCCACAAAAGCAATCAACAAACCAGCAATTGCAGTTGCTAAATTCTGAACAAGCAAACCAAGAGCATCTCCAAGCAGCCCCCTCAGAGAAGCTGCATCTGCAGAAAGCCTTGCGCCAATTGCACCACTTGAGTGCTCAGGGTCGTCAAACCAACTTACTTCCATGTAAACTACCTTCTCAAAGCACATAGATCGGACTCGTTTTATTAATTTAAATCCAGCCACAGAAAAAAAGTAGTGACTTGCTGGAAGTGCTATTAAAGATCCCACTCCAAGAACAATAAAGATTAATGCCCAAAACTTTGAATGCTTCCGGAGTTCTTGAGGTGGCTCAAAGAAGGTCTTTATTACACTGGATAACAATAACCCAAAAATAGGTAAGACTACCCCATTGGCTGCTGCAGCTATTGTACCTAGGAACAACACTGGGATCTCTGGCTTGTTCAGGTAAGCTAGGCGGCGAAGTGAGACTTCTGGAGGTACTCTTGATGATTTTGAAGCAAGAATATCAGATTCTGCAGGTGCTGCGTCAAGGACACCTATTGCAGTGGGCATACCAAATGAGATTGAGAAGGAATGACGACTACTGTTTCCTCTTCCAGATGATCCCTGGCTTATGGATCGTAAGAGTGAAAATCTTTGACTTGAATGTCTCCGAGAATCCACACTACTAATTTCTGGCCTATCATGATCATTCACAGTCGTCTGTTCTGACACACTGCTCATTTCTTGCAACCTTATAAGCTGGCTATATGCTCCTTCAGGGTCCTTAATTAGCTCCGAATGTCGACCTGCTCAGTTGAAAAAGTTCGGTATGAGAAGTACTCATTAATTAAGATTATGGTAACGATACTTTAAACTTGATGAAAGTAAGACTGGGAACTCGAATGGTAAGATAGAAAACAAATGTGTTACCTTTTTCGACGATTGCCCCTCTATGTATAACAGCAATGGTGTCAGCATTCCTTACTGTACTCAAACGATGGGCTACAATGACAGTGGTGCGATTAATCATAATTCTGTCCAATGCCTCCTGCACAACTCTCTCAGATTCTGCATCGAGGGCACTTGTGGCTTCGTCTAAAAGTAGAATTCTTGGCTCTTTCAGGATTGCTCTAGCTATAGCAACTCTTTGCTTTTGGCCCCCAGACAGCTGAGTTCCATGTTCACCAACCATTGTGTCTAGTCCCTAAAAAATTAATTAAACGAGCTGAATTAGGATATGTTTCCATCTTTGAATGTATTGAAATGGTAAGATCAACAAAGAAACACCCAAACTTAAAGAGTGTGTATAAACGAATTTAACCTGTGGCAGTTTGTCTATGAATTTAGCAGCATTAGCAAGCTCTATAGCAGCCCTTATTTCATCGTTAGTTGCACCGTCCTTCCCATAAGCAATGTTATCTTTGATGCTAGAAGTAAACAACACGGGTTCCTGGCTGACAAGACCTATTTTCTGTCGGATCCATTTCAGCTGGAACTCTTTGAGATTAATACCATCAATAAGAACTTCCCCAGCTAAGGGATCATAAAACCTCTCAATCAAACTGATCACAGTTGATTTACCACTTCCGCTCTGCCCAACCAAAGCAGCAGTTGCACCGCTAGGTATTGAGAGAGAAAATCCATGGAATATTTGTTCATCTGGTCTTGCAGGATAACTGAAATAAACATCCCTCAGTTCTATGTCTCCACGGATGTCTTGTAACTGCTGCCCATTAGTGTCATAAGAATCTATCTCCGGCTTTCTGTTAATCGTCTCAAACATTTTATAAGCTGCGGCTTTTCCAGCAGCAAATGCACTGAGGCATGGAGAAGCCTGCCCAAGAGACCTGGAAAAGTATCATGGAGACATTTTCATATCATGATATTCTGAAGCATCAAATATTAAATTTTGAAGTGAAGAGTGGGAGTAGTCAATAACTTTAAGATATCACAACTTGAAGTGTATGCAAAAGTGAAAACATGTTTACTAGTGCAATTACGCAACGTTCACAAAAAAATTTCAT
Source organism: Pyrus x bretschneideri (assembly GCF_019419815.1). Lineage (NCBI taxonomy): Eukaryota > Viridiplantae > Streptophyta > Magnoliopsida > Rosales > Rosaceae > Pyrus > Pyrus x bretschneideri. Next base: position 7,157,107 of record NW_025999513.1, on the reverse strand, counting down.
CAAAATTTATCGAAATGCAACTTACATGGAGGCAGTCAACGCAGCGAAAATTACATTGATTACTTCTCCTCCAGTATATCCTTTTTCAACTATCATCTTTCCGCCAAACCATATAGCGAAACCATAACTAGACATTATAATAAACAGAATAACACCAATCCCAAAACCAGAAGCCAAACCCTCGTGCACACCCGACTTGTAAGCTTTTATTAAGGAGTTGTTGTAATTAGCTATCGCCTGTTTCTCTCCTGTAAATGATACAACCTGCAAGGGAATGCTCATCGTTTTTGTTCTATACCAAGATAATATAGAGAATAAAATTAGAATCTGTAGACAAGTAGGCATACAGTTCTGATTGAACCAACTGTCTGCTCTACCACAGTTGATGCCAGTGAATAAGCAGTTTGCCCACGGGATGCCATCTTCGATAAATTGATGCCCATGACAGCACCTGAGAGGACAAGAAGGGGAAGAGATGATAGCATGACAAGGGTGAGAAGCCATCCCTTAATAAATGCTATTATGAAGCCTCCAATGGATGTGGCAATTAATTGGATGAACCTTCCTACCTGCAATAAGAACATGAAAAAAATTAGAGGCTGTTAGAGAAAATGGAAATCATTTCAGGCTTTTGTGTAGCATGTAAATACCTTCTCGCCCATGGCCTCTTGAATGAACACAGTATCACCAGACATCCTGCCAATAATTTCCCCAGTGTTCGCTTCTTTATCGAAAAAACCAACATCTTGCCTTAATATTGTTTTCAAGTATAGACCTCTTATTCGTGCAGCCTGTCTCTCTCCGGTGATCATCCAGCAAGACATCTCTGACATATAGCAAAAGATAATTTATTATCTCAGTTTCCAATTAGCCAAGCTATTTCTTCAGTACTATAAGGGAGCTCGGTAATACTTACGCAGAAATGCAGCAGCACCAGCTCCCACAGCCAAGTAAACATACTTTAGAGCTACCTGAGGATATGATCCTTTTTTAGCAACTAAACCGCAGACACCGGAAACCAAGTTAAAAGTTCAAAAATAGAAGTTCAGACACAAACCCTAATGGAACAACCATTTGGCGGCTGAAATAGAGAAGATTTGAATCGAGTTCATGATTCCAAGTAAGTCCTTTAAAGTGCACCCCTTTATGTGGGACTTATAAGACACGGAATGTTGGACTGTTGTCCAATTTCATAAGTTTAGTCTTAAAATGTATGAGTTCAACACACAACGCCATGACATTAGTGTCGTTTAATTGAAATAGTCGAGTCCAGGCCCCAGGAGTAATTCCTAGTGAAGATGTATTCGTAAAGAAAACTTTTTACCAGGCTCTAGCCACAGAATATTTACCTTAGAAACAACATCCACAACATCTTTGGTATTCTCAGTTCCTCCAAAAGAATCAATGATATCTCCCATGATTACAGTCATTAGAGGCATACAGAGCCCGTTTCCAACGGCGCTGATTACACCAACAGACATTAGCATGTAATCCAAGGAATCAGCAAAGGAGAAAAGCTTGTAATATGGTACTGTTTTGGTGCCATCCTCCTTGTTCTTGCTCGTATCTTGCTGGGTGTTTTCAGAATCCTCCACTGCTGCGTGCTCGTTTGTTACTGTCGTGCCCTGCTCCTTGACCACATCGCCCTCCACAGGATTTACCTCAGCCATGTCTCTCACAGGAGTAGTGTTAACTTGCTGTTTTACAACACAAGCAACTCAGACAAGTTGGATGATGAGATCAGAGCCGCAACAGGAACAATTTATGGTTTGAATTACCAACCAAACTGTCTTAAAAAAAAAAATTAAAAATATAGTTCATCAAAGAATGGATGGAAAATTTGTTGTAATATAGTATAGGATTTGATTATTCAGCCAAAAATTAAAAAATCATTCAGCAAAATGTTTGCCATGAAAAATTATTCTCCAAAAAAAAAAAAAAAAAATTCAAAAGCTTCACATAGCAATCATGCAATGCAAGGAAGCTAATTCTTGTGAGTATCATACATCAAAAGAAGAAATAAAAAGCTGCAGAGAAGAGAGAACAAATATTTACAACCTCAGCAGACCAAATTCCAACCTCCACAACACACAAATAAGCACTAATTAACATGAAAGCGAAGGATCAAATCAAAAGACAAAGAGAAGGAAAGCAATGCTGCTAAAGGAGAGAATATATCGTAACATAATGAGCAGTGAAGAAACAAGCTTCTTACCACTTTGTGAGAATTTGTTGCTTAATTCCCTGCCAAAATATTGGTTTTATAAGCCACGATCAGTCCAAAGTCAAAATTTCCAGAACAAAAGTTGAAAAAAAGTTGTTAATTTGAACTGAGTGGGAAGAAATACGATTCGAGTTCTCTACCTTTTTGCTTTGATAGGATGAGTTTTCTTTTTCCTTTTCAGTTCTTCTGGGAGTGTGGAAATGTGATGGTAACTTTGGGTTGGTTTGGCATTTGGGTTGTGATCGAATATTATCAGATCCTTTGTCTGCTCTGCTGTTTGTAAATGGCGACGCAGCCGTCCCATTTCGGTGATCCGGTGGTCAATTGTTCTCAATCGTCACGAGACTTTGGGAAAATTAAAATTAAAAAAAAAAAAAATTGTACTCAATCATCCTGCCCCCCGCCAAAGTTTTGGTTTTGTTTTTTTTAAGGGGAAATTAGAATGTCCTACATCTTTTCTATAGTTATTAGATTAAACATTCATAAGGATTTGATTAAGGTGCTTCTATCAATTGCCACCTCAATAATTTTTTATTTATTTAATTTCCATGTCATTAATTTAAATGCATTTATATAGAGGCATAAGGTAGCTTAACAACTAATTGCCTATAATATAAGAATTTAATTTCATCAATCCCCTTCTACACATTAAATGACATTTTTTTAATAAAATAAAATAAAAAATTAATTAACTAATTCCTCATTTCCTTATTATCAGTATTTAAAAAAAAAATACTCTTTCTATTAAAATTGTCTCTATAAAAAGTCTTCAATACATATTTTTTTTCATGTATAGATACATAAAAAAAATATACTTAAAACTTATGGTACATTTAAGAACAAAAGTATCGACTTTTGGTACGTTTAGATTTCAAATGTACCGAGAAACCAAATGTACCATAAAACCAAATGTACCCATTGTTATGTAACCTTTTTGGTATGTTTAGATTTCAAATATACAGAGAAACCAAATGTACCAAAATTTCAAATGTACCATAAAACCAAATGTGCCCATTGTTAGGTAACCCTTTTGGTACATTTAGATTCCTATTGTACCAAAAGACCAAATGAACAAAAAATCCCAAATGTACCACAAAACCAAATGTCTCTATTAGATAACCCTTTTGATACATTTACATTCCAAATGTATCGAGAAATACAAAAAATCAAATCCACTATAAAACTAAATGTGTCCATATTATAGGTAAGTAGACATAGCTATATAATCAAACAAATCTTTATTACGTGTTGGGTCTTCTAAATAATAAAATTTGACAATTTTTTTTTATAAATATTCTATTATATTCACAAAAAAAAGTAAAAATTATAACAAACAATAAAAAAATGCATAGAGATGGATAATAAATGCATAAATGTAGGAATAATAGGACAAGAAAAAAAAAACTGAAATGCCCAGGAGAAGTCGTGAAAAATTGAAATTAATAACCAAAATTTTAGGAAAATGTTTGATCAAATTTTCAAAAGGAGTATATGTTTAGTCTAAAAAAAATTAAAAAACGAGTCGCCTATATCAAAATGCCCTTTTTTCTAATTACAAGCTTTTCATTTCTAACAAAAATGCTACTCTTACCACATTTGCCATACCATAGTTGTAGCATGATGTGATCATGTGTTGATGGGCCCTACCTCTATTAGAGAGGACATATGAAGAGATTTTTCAGTGTGCTGGGAACACGGTCCGAAACATCAAATGTAATAATACAATTGGTTGAAAAACTTTAAAAAAAAATTCTAACCAATTGTATTATGACACTTGGTGTTCCGAGCTGTGTTCTCAACACACTGAAAATTTCTCGTACATATAGACAATGAAAAATGTAATAAGTGTAACATTACTCTCTTTCTAAACTTCGGGCATCATAGTGAGTTGAATAGAGAAACTATTAAAATAATTGATTTTGACATAGGATCATACATTCAAACTAATGCAATGCAGAATTGGATATGATTTCAAAACTTCAAATGTAGTTTGAGAAAATTGGTATGAGCTGACACGTAAGTCTCACATGCGTTCATTTTAATATGGGACTAACGGAAGTTTTATATGTATATATACACACACAATGATTTCTATTCTACGTGATAAGAGTTTGAACTAGGACACACAATAGGTCAACAATTAACAACGTATCGAACTTAATACAATTATATAATACATCATTATCATTTATGTGAGTCAAATCTGAAACTTGTTATTTGCGTGGTATCACCATAGAACCGAGAAAGTTTTGAATTCAACCACAATTGCCAAAAACTTTAGGGGCATTTAGACTTAAGGACCTAAAGAAGATCATTTTTTTTCATTATAACCGGGATGCTTTTATAAATCTAGTTTTAGTCCCTAACTTTAAAACTCATTATTAGTCATATTAAATACCGCTGCCCCCTTTTATTATTTTCAAATTTTCTTTCTAAAATTCCTAATTTAATCATCAACTAGACCTTAAAATAGGAATTTTTATTTCTACAAATCAAATTTAGCAATTTAAAATGGAAGACTTTTTAATACATTTTGCTAATGAGAATTACACTATATAAATCACAAAACCAAGCAAATAACTAATATGCAGACACAATAAATAATATACATAATAAAGGTACATGAATACACACACACACACACACACATAGGTTCATATGTATAAGTACACAAATGTATATATAGGTGCATATATATGGGTACATAAATATATATTTATGTACATATGCATAGGTACACAAATTATGTATACATATATATACGTGCATATAAACATATATGTATTGTTACCACTTAAGCAATTTTTTTACACGTATTGAATACACATTAAGTAAAAATCTTTAATTTATAATACTAAAAATAAAACAAAACAAAAGTTAATAATTATTAGCTAGATTTTAGGGGATATATAACCAAAATCAGTATTTAATCTTACACCCAACTTTAATGAAAAATGTATCTTATTATAATATAGTTTCCTAAAAACTTTGTTACCACATGTAAAACTGCGGTATCACCATAGGACCACAAAAAAATGTGGCCAAAACTTTGAACCCAAACCCATAATAAATAGCAGCCCTAAGAAAAAAAATGATAAATTTGGCTAAGACTTTAAAATCCTATAACTGTAATTAGAAATAACAAATTAACCTATTGAGTTGTTAATTAATAATCATTAAGGTTTGTTTAGTTTGATTTTACCATTGTATAATGATGAGATTGATAATTATGACGAAGATGTAATTGTAAAATCAAACTAAATAGATTTTAAGAGCAATTCCACGTGTTACCCAAGAGCGCAAAGGCAAGGACTTCTCTGTTGTCCTTTGACCTTAAAAAACTCGTCCACCAGCCCATAAATGTAACCACAAATGGCGAGCCAAGCCGAGTTCAACCCAGTGACAGTGCAAGAGTCACATTGTGGTCCACCTACTAACTTGGCTGACGTCAGGATGATGTCAGCCATGGCATACTAATGATGTCAGCCATGAGGTCAGCCAGGTTATACTATTTTTATGTGTCTAACGAGTGTAATACACACGCATCCATGTGAGTGGGCTGACTTGTTCTACCGTTGTAGGGCCCTCATGTGGTCCAACAACCTAGTTCTTTTTTGGTTGGTCACGTGGTGCCTTGCAAATCGTTAGATTTCAAACGGAAAAAACATCTCATGGCCTATATTATTCTTGACATAAATTTTTATTTAACAAATTAAAATGTTGAAAAATGGTTTTAAAACTTAAAAGAAAAATTAGAAAAAAGAAAATATTTTTAAAAACACCAAAAAAATGCAACAAAACATAAAAATAATGAAAAAGTATATTTGTGAATACTAAACACTGTTGCCATCGTCCAACAGATGGTGTTGCAAAAATACAATTACTTTTCAAAGTGAATAATAACTGTCATAGGGTTACCTTTTCTCTTGCCCTTGCCTAACTAGTTAAATTGCTTTTTTCTTTTCTTTTTTTTTAAATTGCTTTAATAATTACAAATTAACAACCTAATAGATTAATTTGCTACCTTAAACTCTAACAACCTCAAAATCCTAATAATCTCATAGATGACAAGAAATCAAATTGGTCACCTAGCAATGCATATGTGAAATATTAATTAACATATTTTATATGTCAGTCTCTAATTATTTGTCCTTGTTTTTTTGTTCTCTAGCATTCTATTAATATTTGGTCATGATATATATGCTAACCAAAGCATATCACCGCATTAGGTAGGATATGATGCTGCTTTAGCCCTTAACCACTGTCTACTGTCTGCATAATGGAATGAGTAAAATAAAGAGCTTGCATTTGGATTTATGTTCATAATTTGGACAATGGTTAAGTTGCATTGGCGGATTCAGAAAATTTTCTTTCGCTCCTTCTTGCCTTTCTTTATCCCGAAGGATTGTCAAACAGCTTGTACTAGGACAACGGTCGATGTACAAAATTGGATCAACTTAGATCCTATAGTAAAATCACACAAAGGCATAAAAACACAAATGTATCGTGATTTACTTAAATTTAAGCCACATCTTGTAGAATTATCAGAGAGACGGGCCGTGGGACGCAAGTAGTGGGTCACACATGAGAGATTCACACATCGACAACCACATGGATCCAAGGGGACCCACCTTACACGTGGGGCCAAGGGACCCACCATCATCGCGCGGGGCCAAGGGGACTCACCCATCACGTGGCAGTACAGTACGGGTTCGCTTTCTAGCTCTGATACCATGTAGAATTATCAGAGAGACGGACCGAAGGTCCACTTCCAACAACGTTGATACTGTTCCTAACTTGGTAATTATCACCTACACAATCCGTCAGGTGCGGGGTTTTATCACAAAATATCTCGGTGTTAGTTGGAGTGGGGTTAAGATATTTACACTCTTTTTTTTCCATTAATACGGTCAATGTGGGACATTTCAACATATCTATGTTGGTGTAGTTTCTGTTTTCATTGTATAACCAAAGCAGTTACATTGTACATAGAGGCTTGAGCCTTTAGCGAGTAAAGGACCTATGGTTGAGGCTACAATGAGAGACCCCCTCCCTAGGAGGGATTTTTCGGTGTACCCGGCACACCAAAAAAATTTGGTGTACCCTCACTCATAATGGTGAGGGTGCACCAAAAAAATTTGGTGCACCCTCACTTTTTGTACACCAAAAAAATTCTAATGAGTGAGGGTACACCAAAAAAATTTGGTGTACCCGGTACACCTAAAAATTTTCGCCTCCCTAGAATGAGTGAGGAGTCCTTTTACAGGACAAAGGGTTTTCCTCTTTTTTATATAAACAAGATTAAATAGTGATGTGCAAAGAAAAATAAACGGTGTAATCATCATGTCCTTGTATCTTAATATATGCGTCATGTTTCGTGCATGTTTGTTTAATAAAGGGATGACATGATTCTTTTTACGGAGACTAATTGGCCTCTCTCCATTTGCAGCCAAAGAGGAAGGAGCTAAATATAATCTTTTTAATATAACTCACTAACTCATAGCTACGTTAAGAAAAGAAAAAGAAGCAATCTGACATCAGTCATGACAAAGGCAACTCTCAGCTGTGTTTTTTCCTCCGTCGGATTAAGCTTTTTGAATTTGTGGATTGGTTAGGGTGGAGTTGTTGTCTTTGATATTTGCTTATTGGCCCAGTTTCTTTTTTATTTATTAAAAAGGACTACCGGCCAACTCACTGGATGATAAATCGTTATGCAGATTTACACATCAGTTTCTGAGTAGATGATGGTGAATTTGGTACTGTAGAAACAGAAGAAAATGACCAGCGTGATTATAGTATTTGTAAGTCGTAACGGTCATGACTAATAGAAAGGCTTTCTATGAATATTTGAAACGGTCATAATGGATATATTTTGTATTATTGTTTAGTAGTTTGAATCAGAAGACCTTTCTTCGTACTACAAGAAGTCTGATGAGTCGTTCAAGTGTAGGGTTTTTATATCACAAAGAACATCGGTGTTATTAATATTATTATATGTGGATCTCACTTATATTAGAGGATTCATCTTTCAACACGTTCTTTGTGTATGGACGATGAAGTCATTAGAGTCAAATACATTTTGAGCCGATCACACAAATAGTCTACTATGCTAGAATGCTAGAATGAGCATTCAACACAAAACCAATTGGCTACAGGTGCTTCAGGCACTTGCATGCAGTGCAACCAAAGAAGCACAAATGCCATCCCGGATATTGAGCCAAGTTTCATGCTTTCCTTTCTCTGCAATCACTCCATGTTTCACCACTGCTATTAAATCTGCACCCCTATTCGTGGCTAACCGATGAGCAACCACCACCGTGCTTCGATCCACCATGAGGCGATCCAATGCGTCTTGAAACCATTTGTTCAGATTCAGCGTCAAATGTAGAGCGCTTGTGGCTTCATCTAGTAGCGGTATCTTTGGTGCCTTCATTATAGCTCTTGCAATTGCCACCCCTTTGCTTCTGTCCGCGGGACAGCTGAATCGTGCTCTCTATTACTCTAAAACTTTCTCGACGTAATTTTGTAATTTCATCAACTAGTCCTAATTTAATTATGCACACAGGAAATATGCACAAATAGAATCGCTTATATACTTTTGATCAAACATACAACTAGGGGACAGTAAACAGACAACAAGCCGTATACATAGTGTGCATGCGTTCCTTGTCTGTTTAGTGTCCATACAGTTCTATTTTTGATCAAAAATTTGTGACTGGTCATCCTTGTGCACAGATTGACAAAGTTTTTATGGAAACTTCTAATGAATTTGTGAACATATGCCAATTATGCTGCAACTATAATTTCACGAAAAAGTGGAAGAAAAAAAATATATAGGGTTCTTTAGATATAGACCATTGCAACTCTTATTTCCTATATAAAAACCCCACCTAATTATAAACATCCAAATAAAACCCAAATTTAAAAGTGATTGTCATGTAGGAAAGTAATTGACCTATTAATACAAAATATTTACAACTTGTACCACAATATTCAAAATAAATCAATAAATATTAATACTCACCTTAATTACAATGAACAAATAATTTATTGCATATTATTACCCCTAACACACACATATATATATACATATAAACGTTTAAATGTATATAGTACTACCATAAGCTCTCTCTCTCTCTATATATATATATATAGTACTACTACATATACGTTCAAATATATATATATATATATATATATATATATATATATATATATAGGGTTAATCTCTGTTTACTACTCTGAATTTTCGTGAGTTTCAACATTTGGTACATGAAGTTTTTTTCATCCCAGAGTCAAACCTCAAGTCTTAATTTTGGGGCAATTTCATACATCCGTTAAGTTTTTCGTTAAAAATTCTGTTAAATGATGATGGGGCGCCCACGTGGACAATAACTGAGCGCCACGTGTCAATATGGGCCCACTTTAATATTAAAAAATACAATAAAAAATTTAATATTAAAAAAAAAAAGTTTCTGGGCCTTAAAGTCTTACCCGTCTTCTACCTCCCCCAACCCCTTGCAACCCACACCCAACCCTTCTGCAACCGGCACTAAACCTCCTCCCTTCTGTCTTCTATGCCATTGTTTTGATCGCCGGCGACCCCTGCAATCCTCGACCCCATTCATCCCCCCTCTCCTCTGCACACCCTGTCATCTCCCGACCTTCCTTTCTCCGACTAATCAATTCCTTGTTGTCCATCACCTTTGCTACAAATACGCACCCCTGTGCCCCACCAAGGGACTTCAACTCGGCCAAGTAGACGGAGCCGAGGTTAAAGGGAGAGTTGCCAGATCAGGATTTGGATCGGATCTTGTAGATTGCGGACCAAAGAGGGTCGGAGGAAGAGGATTGGGGTTGGGACTTGGGGACTACGGAGGCGAAGAGGCGAGCGGAGGAGGAGGCGGAGGGCGGGAGTGTGGATTCGGAGTTGGTTGTGTAGCCAATTGCTCTGAACAGCTCGAATATTCCCATTCTCTCTCTTTAGGGTTTTCTGAAACTTGTTGAAAGACAATAAATAGAAGAGACAGAGAAGAAAATGGAGACGCCAAGCAACGAGGAGAGGGACTGAGACGGGGAAGGAGGGTTTAGGCCTAGAAACTTGGTGTGGTGGTGGAGGTGAAGCTCCGGCTTTGGAAAGAAGGGAGGGAGGAGGTCGGGGGTTGAGGCCTATAAACTTTTTTTTTTTTTAGTATTTTTTAATATTAAAGTGGGCCCATATTGACACATGGCGTTCAGTTGTTGTCCACGTGCGTCACGTCATCAGTTAACAGAAGTTCTAACGGAAAACTTAACGGATGTATGAAACTGTCTCAAAATTAAGACTTGGGGTACGACTCTGGGATGAAAAAAACTTCATGTACCAAATCCTTCGTTTTTGTTGCGCAAAATAATCTCCCGCGGGATCGTGTCTTTAATTTTCTTGGCTATTTTGTTTGGAGTCCCTCTTTTCACAAAATTGGTGCACATCTGTAAAGGTTTCTATGCTTTTTCCGACCAAAATCAGGCTAACCGGACCTCGCCGTTATCACCAATCGGCTTCCTTTCATCTCTGGAGCAAAAACCACTATTTGCATGCCTGGATCATTACGATTTAGGTGAATCATAGTAAGTTGCTGTCCAGTTTTTATGGCGAGGGTTTCCGAGTTTTTCGTTGAGTTTCTTATTTTATTTTTTGTTGTTTTAAGGAACTAGAGCCTTTCCATGCTCGAGCTCCACAAGTATGGCATTGCTCTTTTTACATGTTTTTGCTTTGATTCCTGTTTTTTCCAAGGCTGGTGTGGCGATTCTCTGTGAGGATTGCAACGGGAGAGGGTGGTTGCTCTGTGGTTTTAGAATTGGTCCTACGCCGGTGTTCGGAAATGTTTCCTCAAATGCAGTTGGGGATGAACATGGATCTCCTACCATTCAAGAAATAAGGGTAGAAAATCTGTTTCCGGGTGAAGCTTCCATACCTAGGGCTACAGGATGAAACAAGGCCCAAAAATTGAAGAAAAGGGTAAGGTAAATGATGATTACGCCTTTCAATAGGAAATGGTGTCCTCATTGCGATTAATGACGGAACAAAATATCTTTGCCACAGAAGAAAGGAACCGTAGGCACGAAGAACGGGCAAAACAAATACAAGAAGAGATAGACGATAGGAACATGCAAAGGAACACTTCGGATTACACTCCAATGAGTAAGGCATATTTTGATAGGAAAAAGAGGGAAATTATGGCCCAACGGGAGTTATTTACATTCGACTATACTCCTACAATGACGCGTGAAGATGATGATTATAGTCTTTAAATTGAAGTTGTTGTAGTCTTAATATTTAAGTTGTAGTTTTTAAATTTAAGTTGTAATTTTTAAATTAAAGTTGTTGTAGCCTTTAAATTGAAGTTGTAGTTTTTAAAATGAAGTAGTTGAATCTTTAAATTGAAGTTGTAGTTTTTAGTATGTCTGAAAACCTTATTTTAATAAGGTAGTTTAATTTAAGTAACCATATTAATTCAATTAAAATAATAAATTACGTTTAGCCTATGGCCCTTTGGTCCCTTGGTTGTAGATGATTTTTTGTCACAGGACTATGTTTGGCCTATGACCCTTTGACCTCTTCGTTTGGAGATAGTATGAAATATGACATGACACTGCTCATTAAATTATAATTTCTTTGAGGGCTATAGGGCTAAAGGGGGCCATCTGGCTCTCCTTTGGTTGAAGATGACCTTAGTGCAAAAATATCGATGTATTAAAAAAAAAATTGAAGGAGAGAGGAAGAGAGTGAGAGAGAATGTGGGAGTGAGGAGAGAGGGAGAGAGGTTGTTTTTTTATTTTTTTTATTTTTTTTAAATTAGAGATGATAAATTTACATGTAGGTGAAATAGCAAAATTTTGTTTTGTGAAATTACGTTACTGTCCTTAACTTTTTTTGTTGTGAAAGAAGACAAATACGTCTTTACACCCTCTTTTGGTTAATAAAAAGGGTTTCATTAATGTAGTTTTAGATTATGTAATTGTTATTTATTATTATTATTGTTGTATGATAGAAGACTACTTTACTCCCTATGATTTTATTTGTGATAGAAGACTAAATTGTTTTTCACCCTCTTTTGGTTGGATTTCATGTTTTCCTCATCTCCTCTGACACTCTCTATTTGTTTTCCCAACAAAAAATCCTAAGCCCTCTCGTGATTTCGTCCCTCTCATCTTGTCGGCAACTTCATCAATGTTTCTCCTGCTTTCAACAACTAAAAGTGTATTAGCCGTTAAATTTAATTTCCAAAATTATTACTTCTATTTTCAATCTCCTTGAAAAATAATTACAACATGATATGAAAAATATAATAAGTGTAACATTCTCGTGAATTGATATTTGACATTCGACATAAAAGTGACAGAGTTAAAGTTGGTTCGAGTTTCTTTTGTAGCATGTGGGCGTTTTTGGGTATTCCGATAAGAGGCAAGCAATCAGTATTATTTCGAGGCAATTCGCGTGCACCTCTTGTTGCCAAACAGTCGAGAAGATTTCGTTCAATTGGTGGATGTTGTGTGTTGAAACTTGAAACCATTTGGACGTTAAAATTGATGCAATTAAGGATGGAGTTAGAAATTTTTTTTGGTGGAGGCAGGTTTAAAAACAACTAAGAAAATCTTATTATAGTATGGTTTATGATAATAGGTATGATTTCAAATGATGATGTATCACAATTATAATGTTAAAAAATGTCAATATAGTAGCAGAAAGTGGCAAAGTGATTGGAAAAATATTAATACAGGATAGGGAGAAGAGGGGTTTTTCGGTTTGAATGACAAAACAAAAGTACTTTTGCTCATATAATATTTGATATTGAGTATAAGTAGTATGATACATATACATTTTTAAATAATAACGCGTGTATATTATATAACTGTAATTTGTAACTAAATAGATGAATTACTTGAGTAGGGTATCTACCCCAGTAAACCTTCATTCGCTTCGTCCATGGATGCAATCATGCATGCAACCACCCAGTTGGACGTTAAAGTTGATGCAATCATGCAACCACTCGTCAAATTTGAGCCGATCGTAAGGCCTGGTATCCAGTATAGCGAAAGACTCAAAAGTGCCGAAGACTTTGTGGAACGGGAAAAAGGATCTAATAATGTTGTCGAATCTCTCTTGCTCCACGTGAAATTGGATGAACCTTTATCTAATGAGTTTAATTAGAGTAGAAAATTGGAAGTGGATCTTACTTTAAGCGGTTTAGTACATTTAACAATTCACATCAAGTCCTGTGTTCGATTTTTCTTTCCCGAATACCCTTAGTAAATTATATAAAAAAAATTGAAGGGGAAAAACTAATGTAAACAAATCCAACATTATTAAGGGCTGTATTCATAAGTGTTGTATTACACTTCAGATTCCAAGTGAAGCTTTCAGGAAAGAAGAAAAAAATGGAAACATGCCTCTTGCTAATTTACCTCTTTGCAAAGCTCTCTACGATGAGGCACTTGCATGGAGTGCTACCAAAGAAGCATAAATGCCATCCTCGACATTGAGCAAAGTTTCATGCTTTCCTTTCTCTGCAATCACTCCATTTTTCACCACGGCTATTAAATCTGCACTCCTGATCGTGGATAACCGATGAGCAATCACCACCGTGGTTCGATCCACCATGACACGATCCAATGCATCTTGAACTACGCGTTCGGATTCCGCATCAAGCGCACTTGTGGCTTCATCTAGTAGTAAAATCTTTGGGGCCTTCATTATGGCTCTTGCAATTGCCACCCTTTGCTTCTGTCCACCGGACAACTGAACACCCCGCTCTCCTACGGTTGTATCATAACCCTGCATTGTTTTCCAAACTCTATGCATTAATCTCCATCATTCTCAAGATATTTTCGTAATATTTCATCAACTAGTCCTCATTTATGCAAAATCATGGCAAAAGTGAAATACGTACATATACAACCGGTTATATACTTAATCAAAGATAGAACCGGGGGGAAACAAAATAGACAATAAGTTGTATAGTGTGCGTTTATTGACAATTTAGTGTCCCTTCAGTTCTATTTTTTATTAAAATTTTGTGACCAGTCCTATTTGTGCATAGATGGACAAATGTGTTTAAGTTAGTGCCTACCTGTTGTAAACTACTGATGAATTTGTGAGCGTTTGCCAATTCTGCTGCAGCTACAATTTCAGCTTCTGTTGCATCCCCTTCCTTTCCATATGCAATGTTGGCTCGGATTGTGTCATTAAACAATACAGGCTCCTGGCTCACCAGCCCCATTTGCTGTCTCAACCACTTTAACTGTAGCTTTTGGATTTCCATTCCATCTAGTGTAATGTAACCCGAATCAGGATCATAAAATCTCTGCAACAAGGAGACGACTGTTGATTTCCCACTTCCGCTTTCTCCCACCAGAGCAACCGTCTGCATAATGTAAGTCAAAATGTAAGTTCCGGTAACATAAATCAGACTAAGAATTCCAAATCTTTATATTGATTGAAAAGGAGGAGTAAATGTACAAAGCATGCTAGTAAGTTACCTTGCCAGGATGGATGGTCAAGCAAAGATCCTCAAAAATTTTAACGTCAGGTCTGGTTGGATACTTGAAACTCACATGTCGAAATTCAATTTCTCCCTTAACATTTTCCATAGTTTTTCCTGAGTCATCACTGGAGTCTATCTTTGATTTCCGGTCGAGAATTGCAAATATGGAAGCAGCAGAGCATTTTACTTTACTTACATCAGGGGCTAGGGATCCAGACTGAGACACTCCAACAGCTGTTATAGTGAGAGCAAAGAAAACCTGTAAACCAGGACAACAAATGTTAATGGACTGAATCGAATAATGAAGATTTATATCTCAAATAACAAGTATTTATTTAGCAAAGTGCGCATCCTGCAGTTATGTTTCCTGAGCTAGGTAGTAACCTGAAGACTTGTAGCATAACGTAGAAGAACTTACCCGGAAAACATCAGAGACTGTCGTCTTGCCTGCTGCAACTAGTCGGGCACCAGCATAAAAACTACACGCGTACACAGAAAAAAGAAAAAAGAATGATAGCCCAAATCCTATCCCACTGATTAACCCTCGTCTAATCCCTGTCTTAATAGGGCCTTCACATTTTCTCTGGTATAACTCCATCACCTTCTCTTCAGCACAGAAGGAAGCAATTGTTCTAATACTCCCTACAGCATCAGTCGCTACTTGACTTGCCTCCTCGTACATTTTCTGCAACCATTTAGAATTTTCAGTATTGTTAGAAAAGGATTAGTCTTATACATGTTATGTACGCTCACCAGCCACTAGTTGTAAGAACTTGTTTGGTATCAAGGATTGGATTGGATAACTGATTAGGTTCCACGTATATTGAATGAAAACATGGATGATGTTTTGCTCCTGATCACCTAGTGAAGATGGGACTTTCTTGCGCAACTGTGTATCAGGAGTTGCTTGTTCCTCCTATTTTCATAATTGATATTCTTGGCGACGACAGGGTTGGTTTAATCAGACCCCATCTTGTTTCTGTTTGAGTTCTGCTGTTGGTGTTGTCTCTTTCCATCCGAAAAAATGGTTGATGTTTTGAGGTGCACCAGATAGCGGTTGTAAAGTACATATTTTTTATAGTTTGAGATTGGAGAAATACCTTTGCATCTGCACTGAATCCTGTCATGAACTTGACTTGAACGTAACCAGTTACTCCTAACAGCGGAAGCAGAACTAGGATTATAAGAGCGAGTTGCCAATTTGCCACAAAAGCAATCACCAAACCAGCAATTGCCATTGCTAGATTCTCAACAACCAAAGCTAGAGCATCTCCAACCAGCCCTCGCAGAGAAGCTGCATCTGCAGAAAGCCTTGCACCAATTGCACCACTCGAGTGCTCAGGATCGTCAAACCAACTTACTTCCATGTAAACCACCTTCTCAAAGCACAGAGATCGGACTCGTTTTATTAATTTACAACCAGCCACAGCAAAAAGGTACTGTCTTGCGGGAAGTACTATGAAAGATGCCACTCCTAGAACAATGAAGATTAAGGCCCAAAACTTAGAGTCCTTTCGGAGTTCATGAGGTGGCTCAAAGAAGGACTTGATTACACTGGATATCAGTACCCCAAAAGTAGGTAAGATTGCCCCATTGGCTGCTGCGGCTATGGTACCAAGTAATAAAACAGGGATCTCTGGCTTGTTCAAGTAAGCCAGGCGACGAAGTGAAACTTCTGGAGGCGCGCTTGATGATGCTGACTCAGGAATATCAGATCCTGCATGTGCTGTTTCAGGGACACCTACTGCAGACGGCACATCATATGAGACTGAGAAGGAATGACGACTGCTACTTCCTCTTCCAGATGATCCCTTGCTTATGGATCGTAAGTTTGAAAGTCTTTGTCTTGAATGTTTCCGATAATCCATACTTATAATTTCTGGCCTTTCATGATCATTCACAGAAGTTTGTTCTGACACACTGCTCATTTCTTGCAACCTTATAAGCTGGCTATATGCTCCATCAGGGTCCTTGATTAGCTCAGAATGTGGACCTGCTCAGACGAAAAAGATCAGTATGTGCAGTACGATAAATTGTAAGAAAACGTCGAACTATTGGCAGTGAGATTGCAGACCCATATGGTATAATAGGATACCTTTTTCGACAATTGTTCCCCTGTGTATAACAGCAATGGTGTCAGCATCCCTTACTGTGCTCAAACGGTGGGCTACAATGACTGTGGTGCGGTTTACCATAATTTTGTCCAGTGCCTCCTGCACAACTCTCTCAGATTCTGCATCAAGAGCACTTGTGGCTTCATCTAATAGTAGAATTCTTGGGTCTTTCAGAATTGCTCTAGCTATGGCAACTCTCTGCTTTTGGCCCCCAGACAGCTGAGCTCCATGTTCACCAACCATTGTGTCTAGTCCCTGAAAAAAGAATTGAACAAGCAAAATGGTAAAATTTCACCTAGTGGAGTTAAAAATTGACAGCAAATATTCAGCGACGAAACACCCAAACTTAGAGCAACTATAAACAGAATTAACCTGAGGCAGTTTGTCTATGAATTTAGCAGCATTAGCAAGCTCAGAAGCAGCCAGTATTTCTTCATCAGTGGCACCATCCTTCCCGTAGGCAATGTTATCTTTAATGCTAGAGGTAAACAAAACGGGTTCCTGGCTGACAAGGCCTATTTTCTGTCTGATCCATTTCAGCTGGAACTCTTTCAGATTAATACCATCAATAAGAACTTCACCAGCTTGGGGGTCATAAAATCTCTCAATCAAACTGATCACAGTTGATTTACCACTTCCGCTCTCTCCAACCAAAGCAGCAGTTACACCACTAGGTATTGAGAGTGAAAATCCATGGAATACTTGTTCATCTGGTCTCGTAGGATAACTAAAATGAACATCCCTCAGTTCTATGTCTCCACGTATATCATGCAACTGCTTCCCATTAGTATCATAAGCATCTATCTCTGGCTTTCTGTTAATCGTCTCAAACATCTTGTAAGCTGCAGCTTGTCCAGCAGCAAATGCATTCATGGATGGAGATGCTTGCCCAAGAGACCTGAAAATTTATCGCATTAACTTTCATATCTTGATATTCTGAAGCATCACATTATCCAATTTTTGGAGTGAGAAAGGAGGAGGAGGAGAGGAGGAATAGTCTAAGTTTTTTAATATCGCATTCTTGCAACGCAAAGATGATGCCAAATTTATGGAAATGCACTTACATGGAACCAGTCAGCACAGCGAAAATTACATTTATTACTTCTCCTCCTGTATATCCTCTTTCAAGAATCATCTTTCCGCCAAACCATATAGCCAAAGCATAACTACACATCATAACAAGCAATACCGCTCCAATTCCAAATCCAGATGCCAAGCCCTCTTGCACACCAGAATTGTATGCCTTAATTAAGGAGTTGTTGTAATTAGCTATAGCTTGTTTTTCTCCTGTAAAGGATGCAACCTGCATTGGGAACGCCTGTAAGATTTAGTTCTATAAAAAGACAATATTATTATGAAAAATTTATTTTAAAGACAAGTAGGCGTACAGTTCTTATTGAACCAATTGTCTGCTCTACTACAATTGCTGCCTGTGAATAAGCAGTTTGCCCCTGGGATGCCAACTTCGATATAATTATGCCTATGACGGCACCAGAGAGGACGAGAAGGGGAAGAGATGATAGCATGACAAGGGTGAGAAGCCATCCCTTAACAAATGCTATAACAAAGCCTCCGATGAATGTTGCAATTAATTGGATAAAACTTCCTACCTGCCATAAGAAAATGAAACGGAATCAAGATGTTAATTAGAGATAATGACAATAACTGAAGGCTGTTGTGTGGCATGTAAATACCTTTTCGCCCATTGCCGCTTGAATGAGCACGGTATCACCTGACATCCTCCCAACAATTTCCCCAGTGTTCGTTTCTTTATCAAAAAAGCCAACATCTTGCCTTATAATTGTTTTCAAGTATAAACTTCTTATTCGTGAAGCTTGTCTCTCTCCAGTGACCATCCAGCAAGACATTTCTGGCATATAGAAAAAGCTAATTATCTCATTTTCCAATAAGCCAAGTTATTTCCTTAATACCTGCAGGGAGTTCAGTAAAACTTACGTAGAAATGAAAGAGCAGCAGCTGCCACAGCCAAATAAACGAACTTTAGAGCCACCTGAAAAGGATATTAAGTTGGCCTAAATTATTTCCCACTAAACCTAGTAATAATAGTTGCATATAGCACAATTTACAAATATGAGAATTTCTTAATGCAGAAATTTGGTGGAGGGGCAATGATCATATTTAGCAACAAAACTGCAGGCACCAGATAACCGGAAAAAAAAAACAAAAAAAAAGTTCCAATAAGGAAGTTGAGAGCTCAGTTGACATAAAAATTCGGATGGAACTGTATCGAACAATGTACTGCATACGTTGTTCTTTGCTTTCCTTTTATGATATTGCTCGGTTGACTTAATTTCTAGAGATGTTGCACTACCAGAGAGAAGTATTTATCAGGTTTTAGTCACAGAATATTTACCTCGGAAACTGCATCAACCACGCCTTTGGTATTCCCCGCTCCTCCAAAAGAATTAATCACATCTCCAAGGATTATGGTCATGAGAGGCATACAGATCCCATTTCCAATGGCGCTGATTGTACCAACAGACATTAACAGGTAATCCAAGGAATCAGCAAAGGAGAAAAGCTTGTGAAATGGAACCGTTTTGGTGCCATCCTCCTTGCTCTTGCTTGTATCTTGTGCGTTGTTTTCAGAATCCACCACTGCTGAGTTTCCGTTTGATGCTGTCGTGCCCTCCTCCTTGATTACATCTCCATTAACAGGATTTTCCTCAGCCATGTCTTTAACAGTAATAGTTTTAACTTGCTATAATTGACAAGCAGCAGCACTTCCGAACTCTTCTTCTTTTTTCCCTTTTGTTTTCTTGGAAATTCAACACTTCAGAAAGCTTAGTTGCTTTGTTTTACAACACAAGCAACTCAGACAACTTGGATGGTGAGATCAGAGCTGCAGGAGAAACAATTTATGGTTTGAGTAAATTGTACTTAAAAAAACCGCATTAGTTCATGAGCACTAAATTGACTATACAGGACCTCTTGCAACCAAAGTTCTGCAGTTTTGGTAAGCAGTAAAGAATACAAACCCATATACGATTCCGGCATTGAAAACAAAAAATTTGGCCCCATTGAAACAACACAAGTAGTAACTCAATAAATAACGAAGAAGGGTGGTTGTTATTCTGCAGTGAAAGATTATTACAACAGAACTAAACTAATCATTAAAATACTTCACAAAGCATGCAATATAGGGAAGTTAATTCTTCTCAGATTTTCATATGAACAAAAAGAATAACCACCTTAAAAACTACTAGCTTGATGAAACGAGGAATCAAACGAAGGAAGGAAACAAGTGGGCAGCTGCTAACGCATGCTAATTGATAAAGGACTGAAACTTTAAGGAAGAGACAGTTTTACAAACATCAGAGGTGCAACCTTAAGAGTGGTGCAGGAAACATTGTAACTGCGAAAGATGAAGTTTCTTACCAGTTTTTGGGAAATGGGTTGATAAAGTTTTTTGGAATATTCCCCGCTAACCATTGCTTTTTATACATCGCAGCCCTACAGATGAGTCAAACGTTCACATTATGGAGAAGATTAAAGAAAATAGATACTTTTAAACTTAGTTGAATGAAATACAATTCAAGCTCTGACTTTGATTAATTTTTCTTAGTTTTTAGGAAAATTAATGAAAAAAATTTAAAAACTTTAAGTTTTAATGATAAAGATAAAATTAAGAGTAAAGTGAATAATACTAGGATTGATTTTTTAGTGTAAAAATATAATTTTTCGATAAAGTAAACAGTACCGTGAACTTTTCGTTAAAACTTTATTCTTTCTTTTTTTTTTTTTTATTTATTTTTTTTTTTTTTGTGGTTTTCTTCTTCTTCTTCAAGTAATGAAGTATCTGGGAAACTTGGGTTGCTCTGATATCTGGCGGTCGTAGTCCAACTCCGATATACCATTTGATCTCCTGGGTCCGTTGTGCTGCTCGTGGGTTGCGATTTACGATGTAGCCGTCGTGTCCTGATGTACGGAGGT
Source organism: Pyrus x bretschneideri (assembly GCF_019419815.1). Taxonomy (NCBI): domain Eukaryota; kingdom Viridiplantae; phylum Streptophyta; class Magnoliopsida; order Rosales; family Rosaceae; genus Pyrus; species Pyrus x bretschneideri. Next base: position 7,136,291 of record NW_025999513.1, on the reverse strand, counting down.
CAACTGTGCTCCGACCACCCTATCCCACTGTCCTGTTGGCTTTTAATTTTTACACGGACGACGAGTTTCTTCTTGTAATGTCATTGGGTCCATGTTTGCCTTTCCATTTTTTGTACCACTTTATCCAAAAAAAATCTTCGTGGCAGTCCAAGTCCAACCAACATGCACTTCTCTCTTTAAAATGACTTGATGGATTTAGAATATTTTTTTTCTTAAAGTAATTTTAAAAAAATATATGTAAACTATCTTAATTTAATTTTATGAATATTTTAATCTAAAAATTTTTAGATTTCAATAAATATTGAAAAATCACTAAACTAACACCATGAAACTAGTGAAACACTATGAAAGAATATGAAATGCATGAAAAAAAAATTTAATTTAGACCGTTGGATCTTTTATTTACTGTTGATTTGATCACGTTAGGTTTCAGCCGTTGGATTCAATGAATTTAGAAATATAAAATTGAAAAAAAATACACATATATGGTGGGTAAGCCCACTAACCTAGGGGTTTGACCTAAGTTTGTCTCAAATATGAGTTTTGGGTTAAAACTCATATTTGGCCCAAAGGTTGGAGCAAGTTAAAGTGGATTTAGAACCTAAAATTTGAATTTTACTTCAAGAGTTTGAATAGGTCTAATGAGTTTTTTTCCAAAATCCAAAGGACCAAGATTGAATAATACCTAAAATCTTGACCATATTCTTGGCCAATAATATGGGGCGATATGGATGCAACACATTATCATTTTATCGAATGTCTCCGAAGGGACTATGCAATATTGTTATATTTTTACACGAGCAAATAATAATGCAACGAGTATGTCCTTTTGTTTTAGAAAACAAGGAATGTGTTGTTAATTACTGTTAAACAAAACAAGAGACCATGACAACATCTTATTAGGTCATGACGTGAATGGAATGAGATTCAAGCTTGTTTTCCTGTATCACCCTTATAGCGTGACAAGTCTAAGCATGGAGAAAAACAAAGAAAAAGAGATTTACACTATGTTATGTACTTGCAAATTCTTTTTCTCCAGAATAATGCCTATTTTTCTTTGTGTCTCTTGCTCTTTTTTCAGTCACAGAGAAATGAATTTACTTTGTTATTCTAGTAGTAGAGAGAAATGAATTTATCTTGTTATTTATAAGTTTTCTCTCTATATGATAGAGCGATATCAATTTCTCTTACACCTCTCACACGAAAATAATAAACATAAATGAATTTATTCTGTTATATGCAAGTTTTTTTTCTGTCTATAAACTCATCGGTGTTTATTGTCTACACAACAAATTGAGTAAAACAAGAAGCTGGTGTTGGAATTATGTTCATAAATTGAATAATTAAGTTGCATCTTAAAAAGAAACACCACAAGACTGCAACAAAACACAAATGATGGCATCAAATGTGGCTTGTATGGAATATTATTGCACTCATGAAAATAAAAAATGCTCGAGCTTATGCTATAGAAGAACAATTTCAATATGACTTTCTAGGGAGACTTTTTCTTGGGTCACTACCATTTTAGGGAGACTACTAGCAAAATGCCCGCGCGTTGCTGCGGGATTTGAATGCATCAGCCTTAACTACATGAATAAGACACATTTAACCTGAAAAAAATTCAACAAAATCATGAACGAACAAAAGGGATAGAGGAGTGAATGGTGTAGGTAAGATAAGTAGCTTGACTTTTGTATACATTCAACCGAGCTGATTACAAAAGATGTGGTTGCAAAAAATGCTCTGATTCCCTAAGCAACATGCATTTTACACATATATTACCCTTGAAGTTAAGATGGCAAAATATATGTCCTGCAAGCCAATCACCTGTTTTAGCAGTTAAACAAAAAAAAAAACATAAAAAGTGTTTCGTTCCTGTTTCAGCAGCTAAGCAACTAAGTAGAAGAATGTTTGTTCGAGTTGATGCAATGAGAGTTCTCCTTATACGTTAACGCTAAGAAAAATTTAACTGGGTTAGTTTGTTGATATGCAACCCAAAATTAACACTAATAAAAAAAAGCACTTGAATCAAATCCATAAGCAAAAATAGATGTTAAACATGAGAAAAATTACATGGAAAAGAAAACAATGTTAAATATCCTAGGTGCTCCATTTATAATTATTCTCTATTTCTATATATTTAAACTACCAATTATTAGCACAAATATTTCATCTCCTTGCAACTACCACAACTACATATAAAACATACTTGATAGAGCATGTAATTGCTTTAACGTCTTTATCAAAAAATTCGTTGGTTAGGAAATGCAGAGTGTTGCAATGAAAACATGAAGACCGAATACAGGAGTGTGAATTCAGTGTGCCGTATGCTATATCAATGTTAACATTTCATTTTTACTTAAAATAGCCCCAAAGATTATATAATAATATAGAACTCACCAAACCACCAAACCACTTACCCTAACAAAAAAATGCTGAGAATAAACATGTGTCAATATGTAGCTAAAGGGAGACATAAACTGCAAATCAACAGTGACTAAAAACAAAATCTCAGAGACCAAACATACATAAACATGCAGCAAAAAGAAAAAAAATGTCGGAAAAACTAACCTTTAATTGTGATTCTAACGAAAACAGCGAGGTTGATTGAACCTACAGATCATGCGCAACCATCTCCTAAAACCAAAGCAAACGCAAGATAAGCTAAAAATAAATAACTTCATTCAATAAATTCACAAAATTAACTCCAAATCACTAAATTAGCCTCTTGAATTCAGCTAGAGATCTCATTAGGAAGCCCAACATTTTTTTAGAATATGATTAGCATTCTCACCTGTCATTTTCAATGTGAATTTCACACTTGCTTTCGACTCTAGCATTGTCAACCACTTTTGTTCCAAATCTTGTATTCCAGTAACGGGTCCCAACATCTTGCAATTTAATAAAGGAGCATTGTAAGATTGTATAGATGCATAGAACAGATAAAGCTAATGACAGAGAGCTAAGCTAATTCACCTCTTCCAAAAGTCCATGTCTCCACCCAAGCCTAAACATCCCAAAATTGCCCCGATAAGTGTGTTGTCTTGACCTGCAAGATTTATAAAGAAGAAGCAGAGAAATTGATGCATAACCACAGATTAAAAATTGCAGACATAATAAAAGGAACAAATTGAAAACACTAAAAAGAAACAGCCAACTGACATCAGAAACCTTTACCTGTGCTTCCCTTTTACATGCTGCTATAGTGTTTATTTTTCCTTTTCGATTTAGAAATCTGCAATTCTGCTATAGAAAATGAGAGAATTGAATTACATATATTTTAGAATGACATTCCACCCCCTCCTGCCAATATCCTTTTAGAATGACATTCCTACCCATTTGCAAAACAAATTACAAACAAATCATAAGAGTATCTTCATTCATAAAACCTGACTTCTAAACATGTCAATGTCCAAAATTCTCCCATTTTCAACATGCATTTTTCAAGAAGAGACATACACTGGCACACATACAATGAAAATCATATGAAAAAAAGAGCCAAGAAATCACATAAAAGTATCAATCTTTGAAATTTTATTTTCCTTTCCCCCATCACAGCCAAAAAATAAAGGGTAAGTCTACAAATATCAATTTTCATGCCACAAATTTGTGATACATTACAATCTAAAATCACACACATACATCATACATACACATACATCAGAGGAAGGGAAGCAAATATTTTCAACAAACGCGATGTAATTCCTTACCTGAGAAAGGTTTGGCCCGGTGATGTGTACTATCCAAACTTTGCACATCCAGAAAGTGAAAAATATGACCTACCAAGGAAATCAGAGCATGCATGTGTTAGGTTTATCATTTGTCTGTCAAACTGTGCAGTAGAGACCAAAATCAAAGAGATTGGTGTGTTTTACCTTTGAATTTTCCAGTTTCCAGACTGATTTGCAGTGGCGGACTGCATACGAAGTTGCAGGCCTCCTTGATTTTCTTTTCCTTAGCGGGAGAAAATGAGGCTCTGGGTTTATTGGGGAGATGATCGAAGCCTATGGAAAACTTATACAGCTACAAAATGGAAAATTTAAGAATAACAAACAGTATTAGGCATAAAAACAGACTAAAATATAGAATCAATCCAGAAACTGGTAATGCCTTATTCAAGGGTTAAAAGGGGAGTTAAACTGATTGAAATACAAATAGTCACTACTCGTGACATGATTAGGGCTAACGAATATGATCAATCATTCTAACATTCTTCCTAGGTTATCCAATCTAGATGACAAAAATGGCTAATTTTGTTGACCAATTAACTGGATTAGCTAACACTTCCTAAAGAGATATTCTTCATGCTTCACATCTCTTAACTGGACCTGTAATAGAATTCTAGCATAGTATCCCAAATGGTATTGAATTGGATGACGAAAATGTCGAACTTCTAAATAGCTTATCGTATACTTGTGATTTGTGAATGAAGGTTTTGGATTGTTTTGTATTCATGAATAACGATCATATGCTTGATAATTATCATGCTAAGAAATTACCAATCACATATTTAAAATCTAGGCACAAAAGTTTTAGAAAGATAAATAAAAAATCCATATAACTAAATAGGCTTTGAATATGCTATCAGGGCACATGATTATATACCTAAAAATGGCAACGAACCAGCTTCTTCCTCCCACGACCCAACTTTCTGAAATTTCAAAGAAAATAAATCCATTAGAAATTGAGAGAAATTTGGCATATATACAAATCAAAAAGCAGAGGAGCAGAAGGTTCAAATCCTAATTTCAGAAGCATGTTACCTAGGAACATAACATACTAAGCAGCAAACTCTAAGCAAAATTAACTTGTTTAGGGTAATAACACATTATTCATTAAAAGAAATCCTTTTTCGTAGACATGTAACTATAATATTAACAACGATCACGAATACGAATGAAATGTTTACTTTGTTTGAATTAATCCAAAAGACACGATTTTATCATGTCAGACATGCTAATGAAAACCCCTTTTAAAGAAGTCAACATGAAATGCAATCAACTATAAATCCGTGATCAATGTGAACTGAAAAATGAGTAAACCTAGTGACATGCAGGATAGAGACCTAATACTGTTAAATACACTGCAGAAAGTTCGAAAAAAATCTTGTTGCAGGCACAAATCAGTTAAAGAGTTCAAAGATAAGCGAGCTTGCTTAGAAGAGAATTATCTTTACACCCAGAGTACAAAACAAAAGCAAACCAGAATTGTTTTGCTTCTTCAAGCAGTACATAGAAATGCATTTAAGTTAGACCAAATCCAGATTAAAGCAAGTGGTCCAGCAAAAGGATTCTAAAAGATCACCTCAAACCTGATTTCATCATAAACATTATTAATATGACTATAGAATGGAGAAATAATAATACATACTATTCCATTGCCAATGGCTGACGTATTTGATATTAACAGATCTTCGTTTCTTTGAACAGATTTGCGGCTTGCTTGTAAGAGTTTTTGTCCAATGACAATACTTTCTGTAATCAGAACCATATAAATCCACAGAAACTAAAATCAAGAAACGACAACATAAACAAAAAATAAATTTAAAGAGTAAATAGAAGTACAGTTTATAAACTAAACTTTACAAACAAAATGACATTTACAATAAGAAAGAACAAAACAATAAACTCGATCACAATCGAAAGGGGGCAAAGAGTGGCAACCTTGCACAATTCCATATAAGAATACAAACTAAAGGTCATATATCAAACAACTTTGAAATTGAAACATAATATAAAAGTATTTCTTGTACATGCAACCAACAGGCCTCTAGAAAATTAAAGATAAATTGAAAATCAACTGTTCGTATCGAGATGTTCGATCAAATTGAAGAAAATTCACAGCAAAACGGAAAATGAAAATATCAACTCACTGAAAGCCCACAAAAGAAAAACCCAAAAAAACAAAAGAAAAGAAAAGAAGAAGAAAACTGACCTTAAAACAAAGAACAATACACAGAATAGAGAGATGCATCCCCAAAATGAGAGAAAATGACAGAAAATGAAATAAATAAAGGAACCCCCACAACTTGACCTAACAGTGCAACAAAATCCGGAAATAATTCACAGCAAAAGGGCTGAAATGATGACAATCTATGCTAACAGTAAAGAATCCAATAAAAAATGGAACTTAGCTTTCGAAATCTAGCCACTCATCCGACACGCAAAAGGGAGAATAGAGAGAGAGAGAGATCGAAGTACCGTTAGTTAAAGAGTGGACGGCGTCAGTTCTTAGAGCACAGTAATCCTTGAAGATCTCTTCCGCCGTTGGCGGACTCGAACCCATCTCCCTGCTCCTCTCCTTCATCTCATCGAACCTCTCGAGGTACAGAAATGGAGGGCAGTTTGTGTGGTTTTGGTTTTAGGAAGCAGGAGCCGATGCTATTCCAGAGACGGTGTTGTGGCTGCTAGGGTTTGAGTAGGAGCGAGTGAGGAAGAGTGAGAGATGGGAGGAGAGCGCACGCTTCTAACCCAGCAATCCGTGCCAAACCAAACGGACAAAATTACCCTCCCAACCCAGCCCCATCTGCCTGGTATTGTTGTAAATAGCATGAAATCGAGTGGTTCCGTGCTAAACCATTAGGACAAAATCATCCTCTGAACTTTTGAGAATTACCCTCCCAATCCAGCTTAATTTGACTGGCATTTTTGTAAATAGAGTGAAATCGAGTGTCATTTTCTTGACTGTAGCCATGAACAGGCCAATTCCCCTCCAACTTTAGAATAGATAATTTGTGCACGCATGTTTATAAATATATTCTTTTTATACACTGATGTTGATGTAGAAGAAAGGGTTTTGGCTAAACCGCTTGGCAGATCAGTAATAATTAAGTATCCAACTAGTCAATTTGAAATTCTGAATTTCGAAATGATAATTATCATTAGATCATAATAATAACGACATGTTTATAAAACTTTAATCAAAAGATATGTCATAAATATTTTCTCAAGTTGCTCACAATATAGAACCAAAGAGATTCTCTGATCTGTTGAATTAAGCTTTGCTTAGTGGCCAAGTTAGTAAAATTAATGAAAGGACTATCTGGCCAGCTCATTGGATGACAAATCTATGTGCACGTGTACTAATTAAGCAGTCGTAACCAATAGAAAACCTAGTAGGAAATCAAGTATTTTGTTGAAAATTCAAAACCTCTAGATTTTCAAGGGGATGAAAATTCCTTATGTCACGCAGCCAAAAGTAAAACTGGAATCTATAGATTATTGGGAGTCAGAGTTGGTTGCGGTCGAACATTGAGTTGCATCCATGTCATATTGGAAGGAAATCATCGTCATGTTCTCATTGGCATTGTTTGTTTGCACAGAATCAAGGTCAAGAATCGATTCTGTTAATGAGACTCAATAGAAATCGGATGAAGATGTCGTGACTACCTTGAAGAAACGAGAGAGTTTCATGTCTTTGTGACAGGTTTTCTAAACAATACTTCGGAAGGTTGTATTACTAAGGCAGCTCTCACTTTTATTAAACCATGAGGGTCGAGTATGATCAAAATACATAAGAATATCATGCTTTCTGTGAGCGACATCCCTGAACCAAACATTACTTGGAGAACTGTCCAACTTGACCAAAGGTTGTTTGTTCAAAATTTGGCTCTTAATTGGAACGACATACATGGAAATGGTAGAGAAAGTAAGGTATTTGGCCTCCAAAAAGGACTGGGGTTTTAGACCCTCAGGAAATCCCCAAGTAGTGCGGAATAGGATAATCACCGGATTGCTCCCTATAATGTTTTTGTAGATTCTGAAAATTTCATGGAGGTCAATGCACCAGCCAGCCAGTGTGATGGCGAACACGATGAACTAAAGCGAGTTTAATACTCATTCTTGGGACAGTGAATTGGCAAAATTGTTGAATAATCATTTGCTTAGACGTTTAATTATGGTGGATTGTTAAGCATAATTGTGTTGCAGCTGCAAACAATTTGATTAGTGACTCCGATAGAGCGATGTGCATTTCAAATAGGTGATTAACAATCGAACAAAAAAAAAAAAAAAAAGGGTTAAAAACATTCACTCCTGCACACAATGTCTTGTATTCGAAGTGTTGCTTGTATCCTAAACAAAAAACAGACCTAGGATCATTATGAAAAGGTTTTGGAACTTAAAACAGATTATCATCCATAGCAGTTGACCAACCTGAGAAAAATATGTGATGGGCCTCATGATTGAAAAAGCCCAAAAGAAGAAAAAAATGATTATGCATAAATAATTTCCGTTGCATATGAACTTCATATTCAAATGATTAATTGTGTTTTGTTTTAGTGTATCCTCGTTCTACTAGAATGATGATTATTAATTCTCTGATCTTGGAATGTGAGTAGTTTGATTCTAAACTCGTGTGAATGTGATTTCTATTCTTAAAAACATCATGTAAGTACTTTATTAGAGAAAATTACGAGTTTAAATTTCACTTATTTGCTTCGATGAAAAAGAAGTTTTATATAAAACGTCATAAGATAATACAAAATGTTTTTGACACGTTGTGAAATGGACATTGAATATCTTCGAAAATTTAGACATGTTTATATAATTTTAGTAAAGTTAAGCAAGCCAAAGCTAAAAATAAAAATTCTCTGACGGGGGTGCCCCGATAGACCCGACAGCGGTCGCAGCAGCTGAGCGACAAACCAATCAATCTCTTCCACAAAACACTTAAAAGGCAAACCTTCACTTGCACTAGTGCTTTTCCTGTCGTTGTACGGGACTTAAAATTATCAGATATTTTCAGATTCCACTCTTCTTCTACTCCTCTCGCGCTCCGCAACTGCAACTGCAACTGCAAGGACCCAGCTTTCAGCTTTAGAGATGTACGCGTCCGAGGCGTTGGGGAAATTCTCAGTTTTCAGAGAGACCCCTGTTTCAATGGTGGCTTCCAGCTCTCTCAGAACCCCGTTTCGAATCCGACCCATGTCCCAGAACTTCATCAGCAGCAAGAATTTGCTCCGGAATCATGGAATGACGTGCAACTGCAGCAGCGGCGGTGGCGGCGTTGACGAGAAGTCAGCGTTTTCGTTGACTTCGTCGAGCAAGTACGAAGTGGATTACTTGGGAGAGAAAACCAAAGGGGATTTGAATGTGAAGATGGAGCATCTCCAAGCTTTTGGTAACTTTTTATTATTCCCCTATCCAAATTCCAGTTCACTCTTTCAATTTTCCCACTTGTGAAACTGCAACTGCATTAGCCTGCAATGTGTAAAGTTTTGATCTTTTTTCGAAAACCCGCGTAGGAATTGATGGTGATGTAACTTTGAAAGGGCCGATTGAGGAAGTTGCCAGAGTGGAGGCTGAAGAAGCTGGAGACTTGCTCAGAGACTTGGGTATTCGGGTGCTGTTATTTAATCTTTTTGTTGCATACATTTGTTTTCAAGTGACAATTTTCGATTTTCGCACTATAGTTTTAGCCATCTGCACCCCAAATTGAATAGCTTACAATGTTTGAATGAGTGTTTAATTTACCGGTCTTGTTCCAGTGAATGTCGCACTGATCATTTGCTTATGGTGGTACTTGTGCATCGAACTTACCAGAACTTTTATGTGCAGAGCCCTTTTTCATCGAGGCAGTCACCTCGTGGCATTTTCTGTAGCCGCACGTTGAATCTCCGATCAATCAGTGCCATCGGATATGATATGGACTACACCTTGATGCATTATAACGTGATTGTAAGTTTCCTCAGTTTCTGTTTTTGTATAATTTTGCATTGGCAGTGTTGGAGCCAGAGTGCATTAGTAACCATTACTATTCTGGTTACTGCTGGTGCTGGAGGAGGTGGAATTGAGGATTGTCTGACATGGATTTGTATCTTGCAGGCTTGGGAAGGAAGAGCTTATGATTACTGTATGGAAAATTTGAAGAAAGTGGGCTTCCCTGTTGACGGTCTTGCATTTGACCCTGACTTGGTACCATCTATAAACTTGGTGAAAATTTAACGAGTATTTACATTTATGCAAGCCAGCAGATCTTCAATTTACTATTTTCTTCCCCACCTTTGCTCTATCTTTTCATATAGGTTATTAGAGGCCTCGTCATAGACAAAGAGAACGGAAACTTGGTGAAGGCTGATCGATTTGGTTATGTTAAGAGGGCTATGCATGGCACATCCATGCTGTCTAATCGAGCTATAAGGTACACTTGGAACCTTTTATTCTGATTATAGAGAAACAATGGAGAATGTGACTCACGTATAGTGTCAGCCCATGGATTTATGTTTAGTCTCGCACTGCAAATGCAAATTCAGTTTTCTTTTCTGTTATAACTAACAATAAGATTTTCCAAATGAATGTAACTATATATCATATGTATACTTGGTCTGCCCTTGTATTGTAACTTTGCGTATGCGGCTAGGTTCATCAAGCATGTAGCTCCTTAGAATATCATTTTGGGAAAAAGCTGGAGTAGTATATTCTATAGTGTGGCCTAACTTCCTTTCCATTGAAGTGAGATGTACGGGAGGGAACTGGTGGACCTCCGGAAGGAAACTCGGTGGGAATTCCTTAATACACTGTTCTCTGTCTCAGAAGCTGTGGCTTATATGCAGGTATTGGTGTTGTTTTAGCTAGATCACTTTTTTACACAACTGACTCATTTTGTTGCTATCATTTTGCAGATTTTACTTATGTAGATATTGACTCTTCATTTTTTCAGATGGTTGACAGATTGGATGATGGAACCATAGCCGCAGAACTTGGTCCACTTGATTATAAAGGGCTCTATAAGGCAATATGCTCTGCCTCAATTTTGTAGAGCTCTGGCATTGGTTTTTTCTTGCTCCTTTTTAACTCTTGACATGATTTCAGGCTGTTGGAACAGCCCTCTTCTGGGCACATGTCGAGGGTCAACTAAAGGTTAATATATTTGTATGTTTAGTATTTGTTTATTGAATAAGAATCAGATATGGGTTTGTGAACATGAACTGATTTTGGCATATATGCAGAGCGAGATAATGTCTAAGCCCGAACTGTTTGTGGCACCTGATCCAGAACTGCCACTAGCGCTTTTGGATCAAAAAGAGGTATGTCTTATAGCATCTCATCTTTGCATAGCCTGTGGCTATTATTTAACTCCTAATTTACTTGGACTTATTTGTGCATTAGGCTGGTAAAAAGCTTCTGCTCATTACCAACTCAGATTATCATTACACAAACAAAATGATGCAGCATTCCTTCAACAGATTTCTTCCCAATGAGATGGGTTGGAGGGATCTATTTGACATTGTAAGTAAATGTCATCCGTCTAGTTTTAACTTCGTGCTACATTAAATAACAATTCTCCTTTTGGGCCTCTGCTCTACAGAAGTCTGATAAATAGTTATGATCTTTAGAATTGTAACCAGGCGTCAACAGCAGTGAGTTGATTTTTTGTTTATTACTCTTATATGCAGGTAATAGTCTCCGCAAGGAAGCCAGAGTTCTTCCAAATGTCACACCCAATGTACGAGGTAGTGACGGGTGAGGGCCTCATGCGTCCATGCTTCAAGGCTAAAACAGGTGATAATGGCTATACTTCAGGGTTTAGGTGAAAACAGGTGATAGTGTGGCTATAGTTTGGTACTTTTGCCTGTTTAGCACTGAATTTCTTGTATGTGGTTGAACATGCTTTTAAGGTGTCTAGGATAAACAATTTTGTAATAATATTGCGTGTGATTCTATGGACAATAATGTCTTCTCTTAGTCTTGAGCAATGGATGGTGACATAGTCGTCATGACTCATAATTTGTAGTGAACTTTATATGCACGGAAGAAATACAGTGAATGAGCAGGGATAATACCTGAGGATACACATTTTCATGGCAATAGTAGATGAATTTAGGTGCATGTAATAAGGGGCACTGCTTGCCAGGATTGCTTGAATATTCATCTGTGCTTTGCATTGATCTGATTATTCGATTCATCTATACTTTGTTGACATCTATTTATGAATCTCATTCGCATTCCAATGTCTTCTTTCTGCAGGGGGATTGTATTCAGGAGGAAGTGCTCAGATGGTTGAGAATTCCCTAAATATCCATGGAGATGAGATATTATATGTTGGTGATCATATCTACACCGATGTAAGTCAATCCAAAGTTCATCTGCGATGGCGAACAGCATTGATTTGTCGAGAATTGGAAGAAGAGGTTTGTGCAGTTGATTTCGCTTTGCATGCTAGAGTTCAGAAAGGGAAATGCAACTAACAATTTGGCATTACTCATAATATAGTTTTACCTAGAAAAAAAAAACATTGAGACTCCAAACTGAACCCGCGTTTATATAAGTATTCCGTTATTCCACAGACCGAACACTGTGAACTAAATTTATAATTTGGTGTCCTAGAAATTGAGATTTTAATATACTTGAGCTGTTGAATGCTAATGAGGGCCTCAATTTGTTTCATGAAAATTTTGAACTGCAGTATAGTGCTTTGATTCATAGCCGGGGTCATAGAGCAGCACTAGTAGATCTTATAAATCAAAAGGAGGTCGTAGGGGATCTTTTCAACCAACTTCGGCTCGCCTCACAAAGGCAAACTAAAGGGCGTCCTGCTCAAGTAAGTTATCTTATGATCTCATTGCTTTTGTTTTTAGTTAGCTATTAGTCTAAATTGGTTTCGTTTTGAATCATCAGCATTGAATAAGCAATGTGAATGCCTTGAATGCCTAATCTAAGACTTATGTGATGTAGTGCTTCTTAACCTTATCTGGATTTTTCTGTACTTTCAGACCCTTGCTGCAACAAACTTGGATGATCAAGAACTCTCAGAAAGCATGCAAAAGCTACTTATTGTTATGCAACGACTAGACCAGAAAATTGCTCCGATGCTAGAAGCAGATGGAGAGCTCTTCAACAAAAGGTAAGATACTTACAAAGAATACGGAATTGTTTATTCACTACTAGTGTTTTATTTGTAGAAAAAGTTTGTCATATGAACACACAGTTGACCTCTTGAACCCACCTTGCATCAGGTGGGGATTTCTTTCACGTGCAGGGTTCTGGGATAAAAGCCATTTGATGAGGCAAATTGAGAAGTATGTTCTTTCTTCTGACATGTTCACTTTCGTTAATGTGAAATCTGGTCACGGCTGTGACAGATGTCAAAATTGAAATTATGAATGTCCTCATTGACATTGATGCTCTCAATTCCTTTTCATCTTACAGGTATGCTGATATATATACCTCTAGGGTGTCCAACTTCCTACATTATACACCGTTCATGTATTTCCGCTCACAGGAACAGGTAACTCAACTATCACGGCTTTCTTTATCATGCTTTCTGTGTTTGACAACCACTAAAACACCAAAGCTTAAATTGTTGGAGAATAAGCGAAACTGTCTTCTTCACGTGCAACCCTGCACGATAAATGCTGACATAGAAAAACATATAGGTGTAGCTCCGCTCTGCATTCAAACTCAGGATTTCTATGCAGACGTGATACAAAGTAAAGAAAATGCAAATAAGCAATGTATTACACTCGCACACAATCCTATAGTCTTCATGGCAACGGCCTTAGAACTAACGCTTATACGCCGTGCCTTTTGTTTCTGCAGACGCTTGCTCATGATTCGTATTCATACTACTGTTCGAGGTTTAATGGATCTGCCATGGACGACGAGGTGAACTGTATGTCGTAGAACTGCATTTTTGTTGTAAATATTGATCATGGCGGCCAAGTTTACCATATTGATTTTTATTTGAATATCCTAACTCGAGTATTGATCTGTATGATGATCCGGCACGTTACAACTTCAAGGTTTCAAACTAATAACAATAATGTGTGATTACTAATTAGTAATCAGTGCTTCTCCAATGGTCATGGCTTGTGACGGATTTACGACACCAAGGTGTTCATCACCTTTATCATTTCATCTATGCCAACCCTCAAACGAATGACGAAAATTATACGTTAAAATTCAATCTCTCACACCTATGTGGCCTTGTTTGAGAGAAATTTATATGAAACGTGTGTATCACCACGTGGCGTCTCGCTTCAATAATATAATGTGTTGATGCTTGGTTTTTTTTTTTTTTTTTTTTTGTCAAAGTAAACTTTATTAAATTTTAATATTAACGATTACATCTTCAGCTAAAATATTAAATAAAAACTCATGACCAATACCATCCCAATGGAAAGCATCTCTATGTAATGTGTCGATACTTGTTAGGGTTCGTAAAAACGAAGAATTAAAAATAAGGAAAACTAATGAAAATGACTTGAAAAATTTTGAGTTTTAACAAAAAGAACAAAATAAAGGATAAAGTGAATAGTACCAGAATTGACTTTTTAATGTAAAAATGTGGTTTTTCGTTAACATAAACAGCATCGGAAACTTTTCGTTAAATTTCCCAAAAAATAACACAAAAGAATCACAAAATGGGACCTATCCCACTCGAAGCACTGTCGTTTCCAAAGTTAGACGACTTGTCGTTCATAAATTTGTCAAAGATCAAATGGGTTTGAAGAAGTTGCAGAAGCAGCAGAAGAAGCTGAAACAAGAACCAATCTGGGAATGGAGATGAAGAAGCTGAGATGGGCAATGGACGGCAGCTTCTGGAACCTCGACATGTCGACACCGAGGACCCTCGATGGACTGGTCCGGCCGGTTCCCGGCGACCCACTTCCTCTGGGCCTCACCCGTGGCGCCAAGCTCTCCAGGCCCAAGCAAATCGACTTCATGCAGCGGTTCATGCCCTCCCCCTTGGTCCCTTCCTACGCCCCCGCCAACGGCTTCACTCTCCAGCGAGTCCTCACCCTACCCATTGGCGACAATTGGTAGCCGCCGCCAAATTCCACTTCACTTTCCCTTTTGCATTTTTCAAGTTGAATCACTAATTCTCGAATTGAAAAGCTCTATAGGTTCGGGACGTTTCTGGGTCAGTTCAATGTGCAGCGGTTCATCTCCGCTGTGAAAAAGAGCGGGAAGGAGGCGCCGCCGGACTCTGTATCTTCGTGGATGCAAAGCATTGGAACCCACCTGCGTGAGAAGTCGTTGTACGCCCTTTCTTTCTGCTCTGAGTTTTGGCTGACACCCGATGACACATTGGTTTTGAGTGTGGACGGTTATGGCGATGACAAGAAACCTCGAAAGAAAGCACTTTTTCAGCACAAGGTGCCTTTTTTCATGGAAAATTCTCAGTTTTTTGCCCTTGTTGCTGCGTTTGTAGTAATGCTGTGAAGAATCATGTACATTGCAGTTTCCTCATCATAATTTGACAGTGGAGGCAGTTTGGCCGGGACTTTTCGTTGACAAACCCAGAAACTATTGGGATGTGCCATTCTCAATGTCACTTGATCTGGCTTCGGTTGCTTCTGACTCCGGTGCCAGTTATCATGTATGTGCACGTCATAATTTGGGGACTCCTGAGCGGTTTGACAGTGGTCAGAGCGATGGAGTTCCTGCTACTCTGCTTCCTGGTTTGTCTGTCACAAGTGCATTTTCCTTTAAGAAGAACTTTGAGCTTTGGAGGAGTCATGCTCAGAAGTTGAGAATGGTCCAACCATTTGATATATTCCTTTCAAATCCTCATGTTTCAGCTTCAGGGATTATTGGTAAGGCACTGCATTTGCAGAATTATACAGCTAGTTGATAAGGAAGGACTAGGGAAGGGAGAAGATGATGAGGTTTTCTATAAGAACTAGTTAACACCCTTTTGCTTATATAAAGGAGGAACGCTTTTTCCGGAACTTACTAGAAAAGAAACGATCTGTTGTAGCATTAATAATAAAACTGTTTGCTCGTAAATTGGGATCAGGTAGTCCGGTGCGCTTTGCCGTCGAATACAATTTTTGTCAGATTTGTCTAGGACTGTACTCTTACGGTGCAGAGTAGGGGATGGTTGTGTGCAGAAATTGCAGTATAATATTGCTTATGTTCATTGTTAACAAACCTGTGACAATTAGGTTTAAGGTGAGTTGGGTCGAGTGGTTTTGTTGCGGATGCTTATGTTGCCAAACTGATGTATGCAACTCTTGCTAATTGATACTTCAAATTCATTATTTCAAACATAGGTGCTGCTATGACTGCCTCATTTGGTGATAGTTCGGTTAGGTCACAAATTGCTGACGATGGTCCTCAGGGTTTTAGAGGTTTTAGTTTTCGGGCTCCTGGAGTTAAGTCTGCCTTTCTAGCAGATATATTTGCATCAGCAACATTTACAGCCCAGCATGGAAACTTCCAAAGACTATTCCTAGATCTTACTCGCTTTCACACCCGCCTGGATTTTCGTTCTGGCTCTAAGTTTCTTTCAGGTGCTGCACATCTAGCAAAAGATTATTTCAATTCTCAGCAGCCAAAGTTGGAAGCTATACAGGACATTTGCCCCAATGCCACACTTTCTCTTCAGCAGCAGGTATTTCTCTTGTATTAATTTTATCTTCCATTTTGGCAGAAAAGACGTCAATTTGTGATTTCAGAATGCAAGTTTTTAAGTTTGGAAACTTGTTCTTGTTACATTTTCATGAGTTGAACTTGAGCTGCACATCGTAGTAACTAGGATCGCTTCTCTTTGGGATGTTGAACCTGAGCGGTGTTGACATGAATGTTAGCTCTGAACTGCGTGTTACAATTTCTGCAATTTGTTGCAGATTTGTGGACCTGTCAGTTTCAGGGTTGATTCAGGAGTCGTAGTTGAACTAAAGAACCGAGATTGGAATATACGCGTGGATGAGCCCGTCTTTGCGCTTGAATACGCGCTGCAAGTCCTCGGTTCAGCTAAAGCCGTCGCTTGGTATTCCCCAAAGCACCAGGAATGCATGATAGAGCTTCGTTTTTACGAGACATGAAACCATGTCCTACGGTGCAGTGATAGGGTTTGTATTGTTGGATCATTTTGAATCTTTGAGGGAGATTTCCCCATTAATGGAAATTTTCATTCACCATTTCTTAAGTGCTGTGTTGTTGGAGGGGGAACTAACAAATTGAAGTTAATATTATTTATTGAACAATCATGTTATTACTTGTTGTATATTGTTTGGTTGGTACAAGTGAAATTCTTAGTAGAATGGAAGCTTACATGAGCCAATAGTATAATGCCTACCAAAACTGGTCGTGAAGGAACCGAATGGAAGCCGTAGATGCGCCTCGTTGTACTTGACCGTCACAAGACAGAGCCCGTGAGGTGGAGCAAACATGGTATATTTGGCAAGCGCTCTCCGATCTCGTGTTGCCAATATCTTGGGAACAATATCAGGAGGAAGTGCTTCCCTTCCAATTTGAACCAGCAGAGCGACCTGCAGAGGTGTAAAAATGCAGATGCTTATACTTTTGTTGCTTGGAACTAAAAAGACATTAACTTTTGACGAAAATGGTTCAACGAATGCTTCACCATGTTCTGGACTTGTCTGTATAAGAAGCCGGAGCCTTCAACTTCTAGCCGTACAAGAACTCCCTAAACAAGGATATGACTACAGAATCAGTTATCAATCAATGAACAGTAATGCACAGAACTCTAAAATTCAACTACTGTTGAAGAAATCTTTCGGGGTTTGATTGTTACCAATTCAATGACATCAAAACGGAATATATCCTTCACTGGATCACGCACTCGTTCCTTCTGGGAAGCATTGACAAAAGCAGAGAAATCATGCTTTCCAATAAAATACTTTGCAGCTTCTCGCATAACAGTGGCGTTTAGCTTATGAGCACTATGGTAAGCATAGTGGCGCTGAAATGGATCCATGAATGTGTCGTTATATATTTTGTAATGATAAATCTTACTTTTCGCTGAAAAACGAGCATGGAATTCAGGCACTGCAGGGTTGATCTCCCTAACTCGGATATCATCAGGAAGAAGACCGTTGAGAGCAGCGTGAATGCTTTCAATGCTGTCATAGCCGAAAGGTGTGACAAAGTGTGCAACCTGAAAGCACAACTGAATGTAAGTCTGTGATATGGTTGATTGTGAAAATGCTTGTTGTGAGAAATTCCGACCTGACCCCAGGCATGTACTCCTTTATCCGTCCTACTTGCACCAACGAAATGAAGATCGTTCCTTTCCAGCTTCGTAGCGCTCATTAGAGCTTTCTCCACAAAGCACTGTACGGTAGGTGGTGAACTCTGATATTGCCATCCTGTAACATTCATTGAGGTGTTGGGAGATGATTGATGTAGAAAGTTGAAGCTTAACATCAAGTTGAGAGCTTTTGAAATGGGCGTCTTAAATATCTCAAAATGGAGAGGTCCCTGGGTGTCACCGGCTATACAACCATGAGCCTATCTCTCATGGCAGACACGTGGTTATATATAACTGCTGATACGACAGATTTTCTCCTAAAAATTAAAATTGACAGAAATGAGGACAGAGACCCGTGGCAGACACGTGGTTATATATAACTGGTGATACGACAGATTTTCTACAAAAATTGACAGCAAAGAATGACCTTCATGGCCATAAGGTGCTCGATTTACAAAGTTGGAAGTTGAGGAAAATGTAAAATCCTTCTCAGCGGCATTATGTCAAATATATCATAGAATCACATATTAGCAATTGGGTTCCTCATGAACGTAATACTCAGCAAAACCCAAGACTTGGCGCTGACTAATAAAGCAAAGCACATCAAAATTGAAGCGGAAGGAGGGCAAAGCTCGAAGCTTTAAATTTTAATGGAAGAAAGAAAAAACCTGCATAACGGGTGCCGTCATAAGCAATAACCAAGCGCCACTTGTACCCACCATCCCCTGTCTGCTTCATTACCATTTGCTCTCCAATTCCATCCTTTCTGTTCTGTAAAATTTACCAATTTCTGTTATCACCAGTTAGAGAGAGAGAGAGAGAGAGAGAGAAAGAGATTACCGAGCTGCTATTAGTGGGAGTTGGAGAAGCAAGAGACCCGTTAAGAATAGGGGGAGAAGGAAGGGCTACTACAACTGCAGCACTAGTCATCTTCTCATCTCTCCACTCAAACCCCCAAATGTCCGTCACGATGTTTTACTCGTTACATTGCAATTCCAAAGGGTTTAAGAGTCGGGAAATCAAATCTTCAGCCGTTCAAAGAGTCAAAAGCAAGGAAGTAGCAAGATGAACGGTCTAAAGACGCGGATGTACGAGACATTTTCTCAAGCCTCGGCTGTTCAAGCAGTACTCTACATGATTCAGGGCTGGTTTAGTATTGTTGTGCCTTGAAAAAAATTTACTTCTACTGTGCTATGAGAACAAACAGCTATGAAATAAAGCAGTAGAGTGTTTGGTAAACTTTTCTGTAAAAGCGGTGTTAAAATGTTTGGTAAATTTTTATGTAAAACCGTTGTGACTGTGTAAAATGACTAAAAAATATATAATGTTGAATATTATATAATAACTTTTTTATCTTTTATTTTATTATAACATTTATCTCTACTAATTAATGAAACTCTCTTTATCAACCAAAAGAGGGTGAAAGATAATTTAATCTTATATCACACAAAAAAAAAAATAATGGGCAATAATGTAATTTCACAGGTCTAAATTTTATTGTTTTTTATTGAAACCTCACCTATAAGTGATGTTAAAATACCTCCAATATTAAAAAAATAAAAATAAAAAAAAAACCTCCTATTCCCCCCACATTCTCTCTTTCTCTCTCTCTCCCTCTCTCTCTTTTCTTCTCATTTTCTAAAAAAATGTGTTCATACACACAAAGTGTGTAGGCAAATGCTAGTAAGATTTATATAAACTATTTATACACGAAGAGTGTACTTTTACCTTTTTTTTATTAAGATATTTATAATTTTTTATTCTATTCTTTTCTCTAAGAGTGTTTCTTCTTTCATCTTGTCCTTATTGCTCACCGAAACTCTTCTCTTCTTCCTCCACTCCCTCTCCACCCTCCTCCGCCTTCAAATCCACCTTCTGCAACTCACCAGCTCCATCCTCCTCCACCTTCAAATCCACCTTCTTCCACTCACCAGCTCCATCATCATCTACCTTCTTTATTGAATCCAGCTTCCGCACCTCATCAGGCTCTCCATCGTCCTCCCCCTCTTCTTTCAAATCCAGTTTCTGAAGCTCATCGAGGACGGCATGATCGAGATCAGACGGTGCGAGATTGAAATCGGGAGAAGAAGGCAGAAACCCTTGGTCGGAATGAGCGTGGTTGGTGTTGGGGGTTTCGGGATCTGGGGGAACAAGAGAGATACCTTTAGAGATTGCCATTCTCCCTCTTGCAAAATCAGTTTGCGTGGAAGCTGGGCAAGGAAAAAAAGCCAATTTTTCAAAGCTGGGTTTTGCAACTTTGTGTTTTTGGCTTTTTTTCACCTAAAACTGTGAAAAAAAAAGCCGAAGTTGATTGTTTACCAAGCACAAAAAATCTCCCAGCTTTTTTTTATACCCATTTTTTTTTTAGAAGTACGTCAATACCAAACTAGGGCTCATTAGCTTCTAATTAGCTAGGCAGTGCACGAATAGAAATCTTACTAGTGAATTGAAACTTATTTTCAATTCTCCTTTTAGTAAAATTTTTTATTGCTAGTGTTCAGAGTTTCTGCAAATCATGAGTAGCATTTTGCAATATGTCATGGTTACCCAAGCTAAGTAGAAGAGGTGGAAAACCTATTCAGTTTGGGACTACAATGCAATATAGCTATTCTCTATACCAACACTATTGATCACATTGTTTGGTTGATAGTTTATCCATGCTCACTATCCAATGTGATTCCTTTGTTTATATGATTACTTTGAATGTGATTTGGAATGTACTTTCCAAATCGTACTTCCTATGGCACGTTTACTTAACTGTAATACCTTGAAAATTTAAATATATGAATTTCATATTCATAATTGTGAATATGTGAAGAAAATCGAAATTAAATCAATGTACGGTCCCAAAAATAGAATTGGGAAAATCGTAAAGTTTTGTTCCGGGAATTATTATAATGTCGTATTCGTGGTATTGAGAGTTTATATTAATTTATTTGAGTTCAGTTTTAAATTAAATGGCTTACAAGGTTTAAAGTTTGGAAATTAACTATTTAAAATCCATAGACATTTTCAGGTCACAATTTATATTTTTGAATAGGGCTTGAACTCACGAAAGCGTAGGCGCAAACCGTTGGTAAAACGGAATTATAACGAAGAAGTTATTAACGATAGAAGTTGAGGCTAATATAGTCATTTTGACATTAATGAGAAGATTCCATAAAATCTGAAATAAAAGGGAGTGCCACGTGTGTGGCCATGGTTGAAAGGAAAGGAGAGATAAGGGAGAGACGGGGACCAATGGAAGGGGAGAAAAGAGGGAAATGAGAGAAGGGGGAAACGGGTCTTTTGACCCGTGAGACACAACCGGCGGGATTCATGGTCTCCCAGCCAATTTCTGACGAGATGAAGGTCCTCCACTACTTGAAAGTCATCTCTCATCATCCTTTCTACTTATTCCACCCCAAATTGGAGTGAAATTGGTCTTGGAATTGGGGAACCCACACCATAGGTGTTACGGGAACCCTTGCTCGAATTCTAACAATTATGAAAGGTTTCCCCCCAATTACCACCATTGCTAGACTTCCCTTGAGGCCTAGAACAAAGCCCAAACCACTGTAGGGGCGGCGGAGCACCGGAGGCGACGAATCGAAGCACACCTATTCTAGGGTTTTCGACAGATTTGGGTGAAATTGGAGCTTTTCCCGGCCAAATTAGACTTGGCCACAAGTATAAAGTTTGCTCTACTATTTGAGATATTCATTTATGTATTTTTTGAGAATTTTTAGAAATAGTTGAATTTTCCAACAAGCCAGGGCGGTTGGCCGCCACTGGCAACAGCGCACGACCAGGGAGCCGATTTGCTATTTTTCATGTAAATTTCGATATTATGAATCTATAATTGGTAACCATTTGATATGAATTGGAGTATGAAGGTTAGTGTTGACTATGGTGGTTACTAGGATACGTTTGGAAATTTGTAAATAATGAATTGTGAACTACGAATGGCTTGATCCTTGTTTAGGGTACGTAGGCAGTCTAACGAGATGTTAGATGCAACCATAAAACAAGTAAGATTAAATAATCAAGAATTAAATACTGTTAAGAAGTTTAGTTATTAGAAGTAAATTTTGACTAATAGAAAGCCTAGGCACATGCCTTATAAATTAATATGTTTATATTTATGTTTATTGAGAGGGAGTTAAGGAATTTAAATAAAGAATCGTGATTTAAAATTTTGCGAAATAAAGCAAAATTTTTGGGCCGTCACCAATATCTTTTCCCGAAATTAATATTTTCAGGCTGGGGGCGTGACAGTAATCGTAATGAAAATATGAGGAATTGAATTGAGGAGGAATTGGAATGAGGAGGAGTTAGAATTGGATTCGTGTTGAAGCCATTTACTTACATGTTCTGGAATCGGAATAAAAATGACACTAATTCCATAAAGTTGTTTACTAATTTAGCAGTATCGAAATATAAACCAGTATGATTACTAAAATGCCCTTGTCCCAAATCAAATATTATATATATTTTTTTTAATAAAATTTGATAAAATATATAATAGTGAGAAAAAATTAAATTGTTTTTTTATTTCATAGACACATTAAAATGCTTTTGTCCCCCCACCTTTTTTTTTTTTTTTTTTAAATTTAAGTATGTACTTTAAATTTGGGTAAATTACACTTTACCACCTCAGGTTTAAGGTCTATTGCAATCTCACACAATATCTTCAAAACATTTCACTTTCATACTTCAAGTACTATTTTATTTCAATATAATACATCCGTTACATTTTCCGTTCATTGATTCGTTAAGAGCTAATGTGGCTTCTACATTTGTGCCACATGGCTGCCAAATTTTGCCACGTGGCAACAAAAATAAAATTTAAAAAAAAAAAAAAACCCGAAAACCCAGAAACCCTGACCACCTCCCTCTCCTCCACTCTCTTCACCTCCCCTCCCATCCAAAAACCCACCCCATCCCACCCCCACCTTCCCCAAGCCATTTCTCTTCTTCACCCCCACCCTTTTTCTCCATTCTCTCATCTGCAACCCCACCCACCATGGCATTAGATTTTTCCAAAAAAATTAAATATAATAAAATTGAAACATGTGTGTGTGTGTAGGGAGAGAGAGGGAGTACTGATGGCCGTCGTCAAAAGCAGAGGTAGGAGGTTGCTCGGTGGTGTAGTGAACAATGAGAGTATCGAAGCAGTAAGGGCTCAAGGAAGGTAGGGGTGGGGTAAGGGGTGAGGGGTTGCGGGGGAGGTGGGGGTGGGGTGGGATTGGGTGGGTTTTTGGATGGGAAGGGAGGTGAAGAGAGTGGAGGAGAGGGAGGTGGTCAGGGGGAATGGGTTTTTGGGTTTTCAGGTTTTTTATTTTTATTTTTTATTTTTTATTTTTTTGCCATATGGCACAAATTTGGCAGCCATGTCAGCTCTTAACGGATCAATTGATGGAAAATGTAATTGATATATTATATCGAAATAAAATAGTACTTGAGGTATGAAAGTGAAATGTTTTGAAGATGTTGTATGAGGTTGCAATAGACCCCGAACCTGAGATGGTAAAGTGTAATTTACCCTTTAAATTTTCTCGCTCAAAATTGTAGTTCATTCTCTTCGGCATATGCATGGAGTTGTGCATAATGTGAATGAGTATGGAGTTGTGCATCATGTGAATGAGGGCATAATAGGAAGAAAAAATGCATTCCTGATTCCTTCACCATCCAGGAATCCAAATACGTCATCCATGGAAGGAGTCTAATTCCTCCAATTTCAAGAATTGAATTCCATTTTTCGTGTAGGTCCCACACGCTGTTGATTCCTCCAAATCGTAGTAAACACAAGAATTATCCATAATCGGAATCAGATTCCTTATTTTCATTCCGATTACGGGTGCATAAACACACCCTAGAGTATTCTTCTTCAACGGTTTGAAGGCTAGAGATCCCTTGTTATACACTCACTTACCTCAATGACTAGGTAGCTTAACCCTAACGATTGTTGTGGACACTCTCAAATAGAATGCCTTTAACATATAACAGGCAATGTTTCCTCCCGCATTACTTGATATTGCACCTCTTCCTGCTTACATTGTGCAGTAAGCAAGTAAACTACCTTAAAATTAGCAAGGTCTAGAGTCTGGGATGTTTTCAAGATGAAGATGTGATGGATGCTCCTTGCTTGTGGAGCGGCATACCACATAAGTTCAAGTATGTACAGGTCAAGCTCATTGATTTAGATCTTTGTTTGGAAATAGCTATGGACACATTTGAGTCTTTTTTATCCTTAGTTGAGCTACCGAATCGTGTGGCGCGGTGAAAGGTTTCTAATTGGGGTTTCTAGCCTCACTTCGTTCGCAACTCTCGTTTGTAATCACTGGTGCCCTAATCGGCGCAATAGTAAATCCCACACCGACTGGAGCACCTGGGCCCATTCAATGAAAGATACCCCTGTACTGGGAGTAGCTTTGAAATTTAGCGTCTTGTTGTTGTCGGGCGACCATTAGGTTAAAAACCCAATGCTCTACCAACTGAGCTATTAAAGATTAAGGAATTGATTGTAAAATAATTGTGGTGTCTTAGGTTAAAGGACTACTTTGCATTATCCCAATTGGTGAGTTCTCAAATGACATGAGTATGAGAACTCTTGGTTTATCGTAATCAGTGGACTCACTCTCTATTGAGCACTTACATACTTGTCTTGGCCGCCAATGACTCAAGACCAGTCACTCTGTGAAGAGAAGACATAGTATGAAATGATCTATCTGGATTGTCAATCTTCAGTTGACAATCCTATAATCATGAACGTTTAGGATATGTGTGAAATTGAAAGGTCTCATGTTTCTAACTTATTTAGATCACATTCTCTTCACTACATATTCTTTGGATTTATCGTTTAAGCACATAACATTTAATGAGATGACTTTTAAACATTAATCGTTGCCTTTATATTGAACTAGATTATTTTAACAAGCGAAATGTTTGTAAAGTATCATTTCATGATTGGTTTTAAGGCACATTTCCAATAAACACATAGTTCACATTATTAGCTCGGGATGCACTATGTCACTCTAAGGAGTGTAGGTAAGTTTGTGACCATACCCACACTCAAATGTGTCATTGTAGGTCAGTTGTATTCCTCTTTGTTTGTAAATAAAATGTTTTATATTTGAATCTCATGGAGTTTATATCAATTTATTTTTCCATCTCATAGTGTGAATATATTGTTGTATTAAAAAATTCATGTAATAAAGGTTTTTTAGCCAAAATGGTCCATGAGATTTGCATAACACATTACTTTGGTCCTTGAGATTGTCTACCATCCATTATTTTGGTCCTTCTGTTAAAAACTCTGTAAAGTGTCCCGGAACTCTTGGCCGAAAGTTTGGGCAATTTTCAAAGCTTCGTAACTCAATCGTTTCTTAACCAAATTCAACCCATAATATATCAAAATGAAGATAGGAAAGTGTAGAATAAGATATACCTATTTGGAAGCCCAATGGTTTTTGGAGATGGCCGGAAAATAACCTGAAATTTTAATAATCCGCCGGAAAACTGGAAAACTCACCTAAAACTGGGTAAACTTTAAATATTCATAACTTCTTCAATACTCAACAAAATCAAGTGATTTAAAAACAAAAATCATACTTCTCGATGAGATGAAGAGAATGGTACCTTTCTCGATGGCTAACTCGCCATGTTTTGGCCGAAAAACAGCTTGAAAGTGGCTGTCTTGGTCTCGAGTTAGCCACTTTCAAGCTGTTTTTGGCCAAACCACGGTGAATTAGCCATTGAGAAAGGTACCATTCTCTTCGTCTCATTGAGAAGAATGATTTTCGTTTTTGAATCACTCGATTTCATTGAGTATTGAAAAAATTATGAACGTTTAAAGTTTACCCAGTTTTCCAGCCGGCCAGTCACCTTTCAGGCTATTTTCCGGCCATTTTTGGCAACTATTGGGCTTCCAAATAGATATAATCTTGTTCTACACTTTCCTATCTTCATTTGATATATTATGGGTTGAATTTGGTTAATAAACGATTGAGTTACGAAGCTTTAAAATTACCCAAACTTCCGGCCAAGAGTTCCGGAACACTAAACGGAGTTTTTAACAGAATGACCAAAATAATGGATGATGGACAATCTCAGGGACCGTTTCGATTGATTTTCAATCTCATGAATCAAAGTGATGTGTTATGCAAATCTCATGAACTATTTTGACTATAAAGCCTTCAAGAAATGCCATGTCCATAATTTAACTGGAGTCTCACAATTTGAGTAACAAATGGCTCCACATGTAGGTATTCATTGTGTTTGTGTAAGTGTTTACATGATCACGTAACAATTTGAAATGAACACTGTACTTTTGGTAATTTTATGTATTTAACAAAAGAAATTTAAGTATGACTGCTTTTATAACAAATTTTACACCCTAAATAAGACTGACGTGGAACAGTTCGAGTGTATAAGATGGTCGAGATACCCTACCTAACCCAATATCCTACTGTACATAACTCGATGAAAAGTACGGGATATGTGCAATCAGACGATAAGAAGATCAGGATACAATGTGCGCACGGTGTACCTGATTGCTAAACAGTGAAACATCGTTTCTCCAATTACGTGAGGCCCACGTCGATTTTATGTGGGCCCCGTCATTCTGATTGGACAAGTAAATTTCCTAAAGCAGCATTCCCGATACGATCACACACACCGCGTCGTTTTACCGGATACCGTACAATCAGAATAATATATCTACACCACTAATCTACAGCCATTCAAAAAGTCAAATCCGAAGTAGTATTAACAATCAACGGTTTATGACGCCAAGTCAACAAAAAGTAATCTATACGCGGATGCAGCCAATTACAAGGGCAAGGTCATTATCCGGTTCGCCCCTCTGTCTACGCCTTGTGTATCGGTCTGCGGAGCTTCTTCGACTTTCTTCTGTTTCAGAAGCTGAAGGCCTCTCATAGTTCCACCTGAGAAATTCATCTCAGTCTGGCTTCAAGGTTTGATTTTTAATTCCCCCAAATTCTAGGGTTTCGGTTATACTTGTTTATATTTACAATTCCTTCGTATTAGGGTTCTTGTTTCCCGCTCTCGCGTAATTGTTTAATTTATGTTTACTTTATAAATGATTTTTTTCTTTTGCATTTAATTATACGTTCGATTTTATTGACTTTTTATTATTATTATTTAGGATTAGGATTTTTCTGAACATTTTCCTTCTGCAGATGGAAAATTTGATGTTTTTTATATGCAAAATAAGAGATTGGGGTTGTGTAATTTCAACATTTAGGGTATGGATATGTGCAAAAGTTTTAAAGTTTAGGGTTATTTTTGTGAATGTGGCTGGAACTTAGTTTCTTATCAACTGTGAAATTAAACCTGCTTATGTAATTTGAGAAACTTGGCTTCAATCTGTGTAATTAGTTTCTTATGAACTACGAAATTTGACCCTCTTGTGTAAACTGCTTTGAGCAATTTGTAGTTTTCGTTATGATTTCTTGTGCATAAACATAAAAAAAATGTCTTTTTGGGTGGGTAGGCCATGGCTGCGAAGAAGGTTATAGCAATATGTCAATTGGGCGGAGAATTTGTGACGAATAATGATGGAAGTTTATCATACTCTGGGGGTGATGCTCATGCGATTGGCATTGATGAGAAAACACTGCTTGGTGATTTCAAGTCCGAAATAGTGGATGTGTTTAATTGTAGTGCTGATACAATGTCCATCAAGTACTTCCTTCCCGGCAATACGAAGACTCTCATTACGATCTCTAAAGACAAGGACTTGCAACGTATGGTCAATTTTCTCGGGGATACAAACACTGTCTATGTTTTTGTGATGACAGAGGAAGCTGCTATTAGAAATTTGTCCAACATGCCTGCTAGTAGGTACATTTTATTTTTAGTTCATCTTATTTCTTGCTGTTTCGGTATCTGCTTCTGTGTGTTTTGCCCTGTATGCATAATCTTATATGGTTCTGTTTGGGAACAATCTCAATGTGCAACAAAGGCCATGGAAGTGTGTTTATTATCGAATTTTTGTTTACACGGACTGTTACAAGAAGTGACATTTTCCCTGCATGTGTTTTGCATAAAAATTTAATTCAGACACTTGGACATGCAGGTCAAGCAGGACAACTGTATCGGAAGCAGTGGTTCCTATTGTTGACCCTGTTGATACGCGAATTGATACCGACAATAATGACAATGCCGATGGCCAGATTGATATGGAACTCCATGAAATCCCTTTGCTTTCTGTTCCTGGCTGTTCCAGTGATGATAAGCATCATAAGGCTGCACAACAGTGGGAAAACACCATCACCGGTGTGGACCAAAGGTTTAATAGTTTTAGCGAATTCCGAGAAGCATTGCATAAGTTTTCAATTGCGCATGGATTTGCTTATAGGTATAAGAAAAATGACAGTCACCGTGTCACTGTCAAGTGCAAAGGTCAAAATTGCCCATGGAGGATATATGCATCAAGGTTGTCTACTACCCAGTTGATTTGTATTAAGAAAATGAACACGGATCATACATGTGAAGGAGCTGCTGTGAAAGCTGGGTATAGGGCAACAAGAGGTTGGGTGGGAAGTATCATAAAAGAGAAGTTGAAAGTTTCCCCAAACTACAAGCCAAAGGCTATAGCAGAGGACATTAAGCGAGAGTACGGGATTCAATTGAATTATTCTCAGGCATGGCGTGCCAAAGAGATTGCCAGGGAGCAGCTTCAAGGCTCCTATAAAGAGGCCTATAATCAGTTGCCATATTTCTGCGAGAAGATAAAAGAAACTAATCCAGGAAGTTTTGCTTCATTTGCAACTAAGGAAGACTCGAGCTTCCATCGTTTCTTTGTATCTTTCCGTGCATCAATTGTGGGTTTCAAAGAAGGTTGCCGCCCTCTAATTTTTCTTGATAGTGCTCCTCTGAACTCAAAATATCAAGGAGTTTTGTTGGCTGCAACAACTGCAGATGCTGATGATGGTGTGTTTCCAGTAGCATTTTCTATTGTGGATGCTGAGACTGATGAGAACTGGCATTGGTTCTTACTAGAACTGAAATCGGCGGTGGCAACATCTCAGCCGATCACATTTGTAGCAGATTTTCAGTATGGATTGAAAAATGCATTGCCCGAGGTATTTGATAAATGTTACCACTGCTATTGTTTGAGGCATCTTGCTGAAAAACTTAACAAGGACTTGAAGGGGCAATTTTCTCACGAGGCAAGACGATTCATGATAAGTGATTTTTATGCGGCTGCTTATGCACCCACTCGGGAGGCTTTCCAGCACAGTGTTGACAACATAAAAAATATTTCACCGGATGCTTACAATTGGGTCATACAAAGTGAGCCAGTGCACTGGGCAAATGCATTCTGCGGAGGAGGCAGGTACAACCACATGACTTCAAACTTCGGACAGCAGTTCTACAGTTGGGTATCAGAGGCGCATGAGTTGCCAATTACGCAGATGATTGACGTATTACGAGGCAATACGATGCAAGCCTTCTATTCACGTGGGGTGGAGTCCAATCAGTGGGTGACAAGATTAACACCATCAAAGGAGGAAAAGCTTCAAAAGGAAACGGAAATTGCTCAATCACTTCAAGTGTTACTCTCACATGGTAGCACATTTGAGGTTCGTGGAGAATCTGTCGACAGTGTTGACATCGACCATTGGGATTGCACCTGTAAGGGATGGCAACTCACTGGTCTTCCTTGCTGCCATGCTATTGCTGTCTTTATAACTATTGGCAGGAACCCTTATGATTACTGCTCCAGATACTTCACGGTGGAGAGTTACCGTTTAACTTATGCAGAATCAATTCACCCTGTTCCGAATGTAGACAGACCACACACAGATGAATCAAACCAAGTAGTAGTTACTGTTACCCCTCCGCCCACCAGGCGGCCGCCAGGGCGGCCAAAGATGAAGCAGACCGAATCAGACGACATAATAAAACGCCAGCTGCAATGTAGCAAGTGCAAAGGGCTCGGCCACAATAAGAAGACATGTAAAGATTCTAGCATTGTTCAAGGGACGTTGTTAAATTAGGGTGTTTGGGCTTTCAACCTCTGTATATTTTTGACAACTTTTATTGGCAGTTTAGGATTCTGTTTCCAAGCTTTGAAGTAGAGTTTTAGGATCCTTTTTTTCTTCTTAATTTACTTGGAGAACAAGGTAATGACTTTCCTGTCACATTATTTTAATAAATTTTGATCCAGTGCTATACCTTTTGACTTGCTCCTATGCTCACTATCATCATCTCTTGGTTGATGATTCATAGTTACAACATGCTTAGACCATCTTCAAAGATGTTAAATTTTAAACCTAAAATTAAAATTTGACGGTACTTTTACTCTCCAACTGATATGTCAAATTTTAAACATAAAATAATAATTCATATGTATTTCCTTTGCATTGAGAACGAAAATAAACAAAAGGATAATTCTTTAAACTAATAAAAAATTAATAAAAAGCATTTAACAATTAATTAAAAAAATTTGAAGGTGCTGCCAAATTTGGCAGCAAGAGGGAGATCGGTCAATCCATGTCATGCCATATCAGATTTCGCTTTTCGGTTGGAAAACATTAATGTTGTATTTTGTTACTATTATTGCTGATTTGAACAATTTGACATCTCCTTTGGAGATGCTCTTATATGCTTGGAATGAAATGATTTTTTTTTTTTTTCTGATTTTTCATTTCTGACTTCTTCGATATTTACTATAACGACTAAAATTATATATTACATCTAAACTACATGAAACCTTTTTTTGTCAACCAAAAGAGGGTGAAAATACATTTTTGTCTTTTATCACAAAATAAAATTATGAACAATAAAGTAATGTTGTACAAACTAAATTTTACATATTTTTTTGTTTAAACATTACCTACATGTGATCCTAACAAATCTCTCATTTTAAAAAAATAAAAATAAAAACAAAAACTCCCTACTCATTTTAAAAACAAAAAATAAAAAAATTTCCACCCACACACAAGTGGTTGGCCATATGCTAGTATATATAATTCAAACAATTAATTTTAACTCAACCAATTCGATGGCTATAATAATTTAGAATACACACACACACACACCGTTTCCCAGACCGAATGCTTCAACTTTAGTTCGGTTTCGTTTCAGATACTGATTATTACCGTATTTTCTGTTTGGTTTTGGCACAGTTTCGTTTTGTTTCGGTATTTTTTTTTCCATTGCTATATATAAATAAGAGCTCATATGGACCTTCATTAAGCGAGCATAAAGATTCTGCATTATTATTTCGCTATCATGTTTTTTATCAAACGTATTTGAGTCGCTGAAAATGAATACTTGAAAAAGTGTTGATCAAATTGTATTAGATTCGTGAGAACAGTTTTCCCTGTTGGTGGGAGAGAGGTTGTTCTTAAAGAACGATGTGAATAATTATGGAATGTTTACTATTGTCTGGTCAAGATGCCAAAATAAGATATTGAAGTTAATGCAATCCAAAAGATCGCAATTTCAATGGCAATATACGTTATAATGCAATCTAGAAAATCGCAATTTCAATGGCAATATATGTTTACTGAAAAAAACTGAGTATTGTTAGGTAGATCAAATTTTTCAAACTAAATGATGTAGTTTATTAATTAAGTATCGATTAATTTGTTTGTTTCTTATTAGTAACACATCATTTGATTTGCAATTTGGTTTAAAAAAAATTTAATTTTCCTAACATTACTCGAAAAAATTAAAATGCGTGATCATTATTACATGTCAATAAAAATTAATGTCCCCGTTAAACAAGTTAAAGTAGTATCAGATTATTTTTATGATGTACGCTTGAGTAGTGACATATATATGAATTTCTTACAAAAGACGAAAGTCAATTAGAAAATAACGAAAGCCTCTGAAAAGGCATGTGTACCAATGCTATGAAGAAATCTTTGATGTACACATAAATTGTGCAATGTCAAACGGATGATTATATATGATGTATGTTATTTATGGTACATACTATATTTTCAAGTAAAACGATAGCATCATGCCTTATTATGAATGTCGACGACTAAATTATAATTGGTCAAATTGAAAGAGGGAATTATGAATTATAATAGATTTTGCATAGAAAAATATATTTTGAAGAACATGAATATGATAGTTTGTTGTAGTGGTAAGAAAATAAAAAAATAAAAAAATAAAAATGATTCAAGATTCAAATTCTTTGGGTGCCAGAAAGTCAATTTGAATCATTGTTGCACATTTTTATTAATTTTTCTTTTATTTCTCGTACATAATACAACAAACTATCATATTCATGTTCTTCAAAATATATTTTTTCGTGTGTGGAGCCCAACTCGTTTTCTGAGCACTCGAGAATTTGCCTTGTTCTGCGTGTGGGGAGCTCACCTCATCTTGTGTTCTTGGGTTCGCTTCGTTCTGCATGTGAGATGTCCGCATCGTTTTGCATGCTAAAAGCCCGTCCTTTTTTGCATCCACGGAGCCCGCATAATTTTGGCGTGCACGGAGCCAACCTCGGTTTTTGTGCGCATAGGTGACAACGTTTTGGGCTATGTATCCTGCCTAGTTTCGATGCGCGAAGCTACCCTCATTTTACGTGCCAAAAACTCGCCCTGTTTTCTGTGTTCGAAGCTTGCCTTGTTTTGCCTGCCATGGTTCGCCTCGTTTTGCATGAATGAGTCCACCCCGTTTTCTAAGCATCCGGGGGTGCACGGAGCCTACCTCGTCTTGCATGCCTGGGTTCGCTTCATTCTGCATGTGAGGTGTCTACATCGTTTTACATGTCAAAAGCCCGCGGAGCCCGCGTTATTTTAGTATACACATAGCTAACCTCGTTTTCCGTGCTCAAGGCTGGCCTCGTTTTGCATGACGTCTTCCGCCTCGTTTTTATGTGCAAAGCTTGCCTTGTTTTTTGTGCCAAAAGTCTGCCTTATTTTCTATGATAGGAGCCTACCTTGTTTTGCATGCCATGGTTCGCTTTGTTCTGCGTGAGCTGAGTCCATCTTGTTTTATGTGCG
This sequence comes from Pyrus x bretschneideri, assembly GCF_019419815.1. NCBI lineage: Eukaryota > Viridiplantae > Streptophyta > Magnoliopsida > Rosales > Rosaceae > Pyrus > Pyrus x bretschneideri. Next base: position 7,103,376 of record NW_025999513.1, on the reverse strand, counting down.
TCAAGCCCGCTAACACCCATGTTTTTTTGACAAAAATACAAGCTTTTTATTTTCGTAAAATAGTTTTCCTGAGCATTAAGTTAACCTTTTTAAGGAATTTGGAAGCAGTTTTACTGTTTATTGAGCAACAAATGTATTTATTTAGTAGAATATTCGAGCCAAAAACTAAAAAAATAAGTGAAAAAACATAGCAGTGAAGCCCAAAACATTGTCAAATAGGGTTCTACACTCAAGAATCTCAACGGAAAGTTTCACCTTAATTTTCAAAACTTCACAGTGAGGCGAAGGTGAAAATAAATAGATTGAACAGTGATTTATGTACGAATTTGCAAAACTGACTGAAAACCGTGAGTGTTAATACACATTTTTTTTTGTAAAAAAAGGCAAAATTTTTATTTTCTCGAAATATTTTCGGTGAGCATTACGGAAATCTTTATATTGTATTTACGATTTATTGAGCAACAAGTGTATATTCAATAGAATATTTGTCACATCCCAGTCTCAACTCTGCCATAGCACGATATTGTCCGCTTTGGGCTTACCATTCCCTCACGGTTTTGTTTCTGAGAACTCCCAAGCAATCCACTCACCTGGAATCCGCGCTATAACTCCCTAGCATGAATATCGAGGCGTCACGAATGATCGCCGCCTAGAACAATTATCAAATCATCTCTTAGAATTCTTATCGATAGAACATGGAACTTACATAATACACATCCCCAAGGACGTTCTAAAATGATTTGGAATGTTAAGGTGAATGCGGGGCGCACAGGTAAGTCCAGGTAAGGTTATGTGGTGGATTGAAAATGGTTGAATCAATTAGGCATGCATATGTTCATATAGTGCTCATCATTGCTACACCTCAGTGTTAGTGCACCCGCCCAGGGCCAGGGCACAGCCTTCACGTATATGTTCACCTCCCGCACCGCACGCTTGCCTTGGATCCAAGTGACTGCTAGCCTGTCATACAAACTGCATTAGGCAGTTACGACTCGTAGATGACCCGCACATAACGCCAGTTTCACGTGATCGTAGCAATAGAGCGTTTATTATTACACCTAGCCTGTCATACATGTTACATTAGGTGACTCCGACTAGCACGCTAGTTGATTTATTCACACCTGCCTTACATTTATTTTTGTTGAGATATTATGACATGGCATGCTTTTGTTGTCAGTGCTTTTATGCATTTGGTTTTCATACTTATACGTAATATGATATTTTGGAAACTATACAGGTTTTACAGCGAGAGGTTATAACGTTTTCCAAAGGTTTTTATTAAAACTTTATTTTCAGGCCCACTCACCCTTATTTTTCGCCATTCCAGGTTCTAGTAGCAAAGTTTTCGTACCGACGAGGATTATTGGCAAATCTTGGGGTAGACGATTACCACTGATGGTATAATTCTCACCCTATTTTATTGTAATGTACTTATGCTCTGTCATCACGTGTGCAATGAGTTCATTCCCACTCACTGTGCACTCTTGTATTTAGGCACTTTTAGGTTTAAATTTATTCACAATTTCCACATCACTACACTTTATAGCTTTGTCACCTTCCAGGTGTTGGCCAGCACAGCTCGATTCAGAGTTCAAGTGGACATCCCAGGTCGAGGTGTGTCAATATTTAAGCCGAAGAGTAAAAAAAATAAGTGAACAATATAGAGATGTTAAAATATATATTTAGTGTATTTTTTTAATTTTAAATTTAGATGTTAAAATCACCTATAAGTGAGGCTTAAACAAAAAATAGTAAAATTTTGTTTTGTTAAATAATTTTTCACCCTTTTTCTGTTGATAAAAATAGTTCTATTAATATGTGGTTTAGATTTAGATAAAAGAAAAATTAACAAAAAACAAAAAGGTTCAAATATCTTTAAGTTTAAATTTTAAATCGTTGATTATAATTGTTTAAATACGAATTATAATCGATTTTGCAAGGAAATAATATATATATATATATATTTTTTTTTTATGAAGAAGAAATTTGTTAAAGCTTAAAACCTCTAATACAACCGTTTCTCATCCAATCAAAAATAAAAGCCTCCATAGCCGAAATCGGAAGACAAAAATTCCAAAAATGTGGGTTGGCAACATTGCGGCCCACATGAGCTAATGCATCCGCCATGAAATTAGTCTCCCTATAAATATGTTTCCAACTGATATGCTGAAATTTAGAAGCCAACCATTTGATGTCATTTATGATAGGTTTAAGATGTCAGGGGGGCATCCAAACATCTTGCACCACCTGGATGACAACCTCTTCCACCATCAGCTGCTTCACACCTTTGTGCCTAGCGAACAAAAGCCCTTCCTTCAAAGCAACGACCTCCGCAATTTAAATGGTGGCGCTAGCAAGGTTCAATGCCCTAGCACCAACAGGTTGCCCCTCCTCATTTCTAAGAACAAAAGCAGCTGCAGAACGATTCAAACTAACCGACCCATCAAAGTTTAATTTCACATAACCATGGGGAGGAGGACGCCAGCAAACGGGGTGTTGGTGGCAAGGATCACCCCTAGAGATCTTCTTATAATTAACCTTGAAAAAAGATAAGCCTATACTTGCGACAATGGAGATACTCTTAGCTGGATTAGGAATAATACTTCTAAAAATTTTATTATTTCTATCATTCCACATTTGCCAACAATTCAAAATAGCTTTACTAAGATCACTCAAATCCTTGCATTTAACATTGCCAATTAGTTCCATCCAATCTAACACATTATTAAATTGAGTCAAGCTATTCTTCCAAGGACTTACCGGATAAAGGTTCCACATTTCTTTAGCATACTCACAATAAGAAAAATGTGATTTTGAGTCTCATTCTCATTGCCACACATGGGGCACAATTTGTCAATATTTTAAATAAATTTGCTCAATCTCATCCTATTATGAAGTTTTTCATAAGTAAAAAGCCATGCGAAATTTTTTACCTTCGGAGGTATCATTAATTTCCATTTCTTTTTAAGGAGCTTCTGCCTTTTAACTTCTTGATTATTATTACTCTGAATCCAAGTCCCTGACTTGATTGAGAACTTACCAGTAGAGGAGTGTTCCTACACGAAATTGTCACTTTTATTTTGAAGGGAAATAGGCACCATACAAATTTTCCTCACAACATCCAGGTCCAACACTTGGAAGAGATGAACTCTATCCCAACTTTTATTATCAATAAACTCACTCACTTTAGTGTCCCAATTTATGTTTTATCATTGATTTTCAAGAATTAGTTGGAACAATGGATAAGGAAAAATCCAATGATGGGTTCAAAAAAGGATATACTCACCATTACCCATAACCCATCTAATTCCCCTGTAAATAACATGTCTACTATTCAAAATCCCTTTCCAGACCAAAGAGTGGTTATGCTTGACTTTGCAACTAAAAAAAAATCATCCTTCTTTAAGTACTTTCTTTTAACAATTTGCACCCACCAATTATTTTCATCCTTTAAAACTTTCCATCCAAACTTAGCCAAACATGCATTATTGAAATGATCCACTCTTCTTACACTTAACCCCCCTGATCCATAGAAGTACACACTTTTTTCCAAGCCATAGGTTTTAACTTCCTATCTCTCCCCCAAAAGAAGTCCCCACACTCATTGTTTAAGTTCTTAGTTACTCGAGTAGGACATTTAAAGCAAGACATGATATGGTTCAACATACTAGATAAGTTGAACTTAATAAGGGTTAGTCTTCCTGCCTTAGAGAGAGTATTAGTCTTCCACCAAGCAAGCTTTTGCTTAACTCTTTTGATTAATTCACATTCATTCATTGGATCTTTCCAAAACAAAATATTATGAATGCCCAAATATTTGCGGATGTTAGTTTTATGTTGAATATGTAAAACATTCACAATATCATTTCTAGTTTGAGCATTAGTATTTTCTGAACAATTAAGCCATGATTTGTGGAAATTATCTTTTGACCCGAAGATTTGGCAACATATTAAGAACATTAAGTACATTCCTAACACCTTTTCAAAGAACATGAATATTATAGTTTGCACATTTTTGTTAATTTTTCTTTTATTTTTAGGAATGTTTATCAAATCAGGTACAATACAATTACAATATCCTATAGCTAAAAAAGTCTTAGAATTTCCAGATAAATTAAAAGACCAAAAACAATTACAAGCATTTTTAGGATTGTTAAATTATGCAAGAAATTTTATCCCTGATTTAGGAAGAAAAATAGCAGTATTACATAGTAAAATTAGCAAAACAGGACAAAAATGTTTTAATAGTGAAGATATTAAATTAGTTCAAAATATAAAGGAAAAAATTACTTAATTTAAGCCATTAACATTACCATTACATGATAGTCACAAAATAGTTGAAACAAATGCTTTATCATTAGGATGGGCATATATATTATACCAGAAAAAGCATAAGGAGTCATCAAAGTCTGACGAACAAGTTTGTAGATATTCATCATGAAAATTTAATGATATACAGTTAAGATTACCATCAACAGATTTAGAAATTTTAGGAATAATTAACTCATTTGAATCATTTTCTTTACTTTTACATAATGAAGTATTTACAATTAGAACAGATTGTCAAAATATAGTTTCTCATTATAACAAGATACATGCTAATAAACAGGCAGCCCGATGATAGGTTAATTTTATTGATTCAATTATAGGAAATGGTTTTAAACTAATTTTTGAACATATAAAATGTAGCGATAATACATTAACTGATATCTTATCAAGATTAATTCGTTGAATAGGAATGGAATATCGTGGACCATCATCCTCAAATAACACAAGACCACAAGGCAGAAGAGCACATTTCAATATCATAATAATGCACCACGGACCTCCATCATTCAAGAGCACATTTCAATAGCATAATGATGCACCACAAACCTCCATCATTCAATGGATTCCAAAATAGCATAAGCAGACCAACACCACCATCAATACCCATTTTCACCTTTAATGACACTCTTGTTGAATGAATCAGAAATCCAACTCTGAGATATAGGCCAAGGGTATCAAAACTCTCTAATAAGCAACAAGTTATCTTAGATAATTTTTGGAATATCCAAATCAAACAGCCAAGCATAAGGTTAGGTCATGAAAAACTAATTAGAGCCTTAGAACAAGAGTTTGATAGTTTTAATTTTAATTTCTATCAAAGCCAATATCATATTCATTCTTTTGAGCACAACTTTCAAGTCATTTCTAGAGAACATAAGTTATTACTTAGTAAGTTTATCAAAATGAGCCAAGAACTCCAATCTCTTAGAATGCAACACAAGGTAAGTGACACCTTAAAAAGAGAATTAAAAATAGGTTTGGAAGCTGATCAACATAAGAATAAAGAAAAAGAGGTTATTGAACTCATAGAACAAAAGGCTAATGAACCCATAGAAGAGATTAAGATTGAGCTCTTAGAAGAAAACATTGAAATGGAGCAACATCAAAATAATGAGTAGCATCAGCATCTGAGTGACAAAGAAAAACAAGAAAGATATGAAAGTTTTTTAGAAATATATATTTAGACTTAATAATAAATGATATCGTATTAGAAGAAAATTCAAAAGCAAAATTAAGGATAATGCCACTAGATATGCAAAATGAGATATTGAGCAGAGCATCACAGTCCATGAAAGAGTTACAATGTGCTTTGTATCAGTCCATCTTTGATTCAAAACCAGAGATGGATATTATTACAAAGATGTATCCACCATTTCTTTGTGATAGTACAAAGAGTTGTATTTGTAAACCAGAGGTTAGCATAATTGTGGTCAGGATTAATATGAGAGATTTTAAACTATGATATTTTAGTTATGAGTATCAGAAAAATCATAATGTAGTAGAAGTTACCCCAACATTACTATTAGATTTTGGCTATCTTGATAAAATATTCATTAATCATATTTTCCAATTAGAATCATTTCCTGGAAAACTTATAAAAGTAGTAGAAAATTATCTAGAACAGCGGAAACAAATTTGCATAAGTTTTACTAGCAGTCCTCCATATTGGTATGAACTTATGCATAAAGAGAAAGTTAGGCATATAGCCATGATTAATGAAGAGTCATTTAGAATATCCTCTATCTGCCCACATAAGTGGACTCCTTCATACAAAAATATTATAAGATTTCAAGGGATCCAAATGCTAGCCTTAGATGAGTTTGAAGATTTTAGGTATAATATGATACTAGTAGCAGAAGAAGAAGAAGAAATGCATATTTACAGTAAGATAAAACTCAGTCATCAGCCATACTGGAAGCCTCAAATTTTCAAAGGAGAAATAACAAATATGTATTACAAGGTAAAAGAAGATAGAGAAAGAGATGCAGAGCTAATAAGTATGCTAACACCATTTTTATTAAGACTCTTCAAAAAAATTACTTTAATGAAATAATAAGTATGCTAACACCATTTTATCTCATGATAAGTTGGAATATAATTATAATATACAGTTGAAATTATGGTCGAAAATTAAAGCATTTGGAGGGGTGTAGGGTTGAGAGTGCATTGGGGGGGTTTTGTGGGTGAGGAGAAGATGGTGATTGGCAAGTAAAAAACAGAAGAAAAACGTGGCTAACACTTTAATACAATCTTGGTCTTCGTGTTGTCCAAGTCCCGCAAGGCTGCCGTGAACCCCGTCATCCAACCAACAACACGCTTTATATTTTATCCGTGTAATCCAAATTTGGACCTTCATTGGATCCTCTTTATGAAGATTTCAAGAATTTATGAATCGTGTCTGTTCATCGTATATCGTGCGGTTATAAATTATTTTAAATATTTTTATTTAAAATTAAACATAAGCATTACCTGACAAAAACTGACCGCACAATGTACGATAAACGAACACGATTTAAGAATCTCCAGATCCTATTGGTGGCAATCCAAACCAATTAAACATCTTATAATTTTGATTATCTGTACTAGGATTAGGTAAAGTTTCATATAAAAGATCATTAAAAGATAGAGAGTAAAAATTGTTATTGAAATTGCGAAATATTCATCATGTACTTCTGAATCTTATAATTTCTTCATTGTGTTCTCATAAATGAAAGGTATACGATTTTTTTATTTTAATTTCGATTCCCTTTGTGGAAAGGTCGAAAACGTTATTGAAACTAATTTTTGTGTTATTCAGTAAGATATCAAACTCTCTCGTTCACGATTTGTTAGTTTGAATAGAGCATATTTTTTAATAAAGTGAAGATTATGACACGAAATTGAATCGTCAACCTCAAAAGTTATTTTAGTCTTAAAATGAAGCATTAATTGATGGCTTTATATTGCTTACTTACATTGGCAATTTCTAGATTTGGCTAGAGAAATACATTTCCCTGTATGGGTGAATATGATTACATGTGATTGTAATAATGACACGTGATATTACTTTGACGATGTACTTATGCTATGAAAGTATTTTTCATGGATGGAACGTGCAATTATGAGAAAGATGATTAACACAAATAATTTGGTATCAACGTCATCATTTATAAGTGTCAAATTTAAAACATCACACTTAAATAAAAAAGATATCACCAAATGATACTACTACTATATAGATTTTGGTGTTAGATTCATACAATAAAATAAATGATAAAAATATTAGAGTAAAAAAAACTCTCTTGTCCACCTTTGTTTTCTATATATGGTTGATGTGTCACTCTTAAATAATATTTTCTCTTGTGAATGAGAGATTTTTTCAAGTAACGAATATTTAAACGGTATTTTATATCATGTTAGAATATAAGTAGAGGAAATGATATTTTTTTCACGTCCCTCTATTTATTTTTTAACACGTGAAATACCCGCTTGACTACCGAACAATTGGAAGATTTCTCAATGTCAAAATGTGTTTTATATGGGACATTACAACTAGTTTTACATAGGTTTACCACGGTCTCCATCATAATTACGGTTCAGCTCCCCTACCCCTCTGGCTTTTTTATCCCACAAATAATGCGTTGTATAAACTGCCAATCTGCATAAATACAAGACTCCTCCAATTATTTAGAAACTGAAGTTCCTTTCTCATAATTCATCCCCCATTTTATATAAAGCAAGCATACAACTCCAACGCAGAGAGAGATCGTTTCCAAATACGCGTCTGTTTCTGGGATTTCGGACTTCTGCTTCGTTTTAGCTTCTTCTCCGCCTTGCGTTTTTGAATCGATCGTTTCTCGAAACAGGTTTCGGAAACTCGTTTTTTGTTTTCTGAGGAGATTTTTCTGCAACTCCTCTGCGCAGAAAAAACAGAGGAGGCGTGTGATTACATGGTGATCGTGAGAAAAGGAGAGGAGGACAAGAACACGAGCAACAGTCGAAATTACGGTAACAAGGGAATGCGACTGGGGAAATACGAGCTTGGACGGACACTTGGCGAGGGTAATTTCGGGAAAGTCAAATTTGCTAAGAACGTAGAGTCCGGCCAGTCCTTTGCTGTTAAGATTCTGGAGAAGACCAAAATTATTGACCTTAAATTCACCGACCAGGTTCTTGTTTTTTCCTTTTAATCTTAATTTTTGTTCCAAGTGCCAATCTTTTCGTTTATGGGATTTCTGGGTTGTGCTCATAAATTTCAAACTACTCTGATCTAACTGCGTTTTATTTCCGCGGTTGGTTTGTTTCAAATTTGAACAACACATTAACAATTTAACACAACTGAAAATTTGCAGATAAAGAATGAGATTGGAACATTGAAACTACTGAAGCATCCAAACGTTGTCAGATTACATGAGGTATGACAATGTTCTTCTGTTCTATGTCAATTATTACGAATCCGGATCCTCGTCCGATTTTCTTTGTGAGGATCTGAAAGATTCTATCCGTTCATGATTACGGTCAGTAATTATTTTAAATATTTTTATTTTAAATTAAACACAAATAATACTTGACAAATATATGATGAATGAACACGATTTATAGATTCTTAGGATCCTCGCATCTTGTTGGAATTATTACTATCTGATCAATGATTGATCCTTAATTATTATTAACATAATCTCTAGTCCTCCATAATTTGGGATTTACAGCGCACTAATGCTTTAATAGTCGCACCAAATCATGAGTCCATGTGTAGGAGGATTATTGGTTTTACTTTAGCTGACCCTGCTAATACGCCTTTAAAATAGTATTAGTAGCTAACCAAAGGGACTGCATTCCAAATAACATGTATCATTCATTTTAAGATTATCGTTTTTAGTATGCTATTTTTTTGGACTGACAATTTAAATCACACATTGTACATGTTTATATGTTCTGCTAACACATAGTATTTTGTTTGTTCTAATTGCAATAATTGTCATCAAAGAATTTGTTAATTGTTAGAATTCAAATAGTAATTAGATTTTTTGAACAAACGATATTATCTATATTAAGGAAAAAGGAAGGATTTAGCCTCACAATATATTAGTAATAATATAGTTCAAATTTGTCTTTGCGAAAATCAAAATTTAAGACTTTTTATTTATAAATGAAGAGAAATATCACAAGATCGTAGTACTAAGAAACATTAATTAGTGTTAATTAGGAGAGTATTGAAACCTGAGTGCACATCAGCCGTGAAACATTTTCTTGGCTGAAATGAAAAGTTGGACGGTTGGGATATTTCTCACATACAAGTCTTCATCAACCAGTCCATTTAAGCCACGTGTCCACTGATATCATCCCCACTTTTTTGTTTTCTTTTCAAAATATCATCCCCACTTCGCTGCGGCAGTTTTTGCATGGACTGACCTGGAAGGATGAGGATCCTCTTTGGATTGTGTTTGTAGACATTTTAGAGATTCTCATATTATGATTGTTTATTGTATATCGTATAGTCAGTTTTTGTTAGGTATTATTTGTACTTAATTTTAAATAAATAAATTTTAAATAATGTATGAAGGTACAATAAACTGTTAAGATGTAAAGATCTCTAAAATTTTCACGATGATCTGGATGATATCCAAATCCGACCTGAAACCCCCAACCCCTCCATTCAAGCCACGTGTCTATATTGTTAGCTTGTCAGAGGGATTTGGATCCTCACCAGATCCCTTTCTTGAGAATCGTAGGGATCAATGAACAAGGACATTTGATAAAAAAAATCGTGCAGTTCCAATTAAATGTTTTTTATATTTTTAAAAGTAAAGTACAATTGTTTTGCATGAAAAATACAAAAAAGAAAAAAATTGTGATCGTATGATTTTTTATCAATAGTTTGTATTCGTTGATCCCTAAGATCTCTAGATAGGAAATCCGGCTAGGGTCCAAATCCCTTGTCAGAGTGTTAGATTGCGGTCCCACATGAAAGCATTTTGGTGGATAAGGTCCATCCGTAAACCCACTCGATGGTACGCCACACCTTTTTATTATTTGTCACCCTTCTAATTATACAAAATTAATAAAAACTTCTCGCAAAACATTTTTTATTCAAAAGTAGACAATTTTGTTCATCATTCAGTATAATTTTTTTTATTATGAAAGATATTTTTACAAAATTTTCTGTCACTTCTTGTTTTTTGTCATTATAACACGAAAAGTATACTTAATACAAAGTGTTTTTTGATGAAAAAATGTTTTGTGGAAGACTTTTTATTAGTTTTCTCTTAAAACTCAAACGAAAATGATTGGATCAAGTAACTTGGGTATATTCATTAAGTACCTTAAAAAAAATTTTCAGTATCCGCTAGGGTTTTTGTAAATTAATCTTAGGATGTGTAATAATCATCTTATGCAATTGTTTAGGAAAACTGTCTTCATGTTTAGCTTAAGACTAATCAAGACGGAAATGATAAAGTAAATTAGAATAAATAAATGATTTTTAATAAGAAAAAGAATGGAAGGTGAGAATTTTTAGCGTGATGGTGATGACTGTATGAGGGCAGAATTGGCCTTCGGAGAAAACGTAGGTGTCTCACACACGACTATAAATGAAGGGAGTAATTTGACAAAGTAGAATTGTTCCATTTTCCTTTATGATTGGGAAGGAGTAATTTGAACTCTTGAACCTCGTCCAACACTGCCGCTAGACTAATAGTTTATATGTAGTATTGGTTCTTATACAATTACACAACCACTCGCTTTGCCTTTTAGAAAAGAGGAAATGCGGTCTGACATGTATGCAAAAGTAACTCATTAAAATCACTAAAATAATTTTTTTTGTCCACATATATCGCACTGTGATTTGTCTGCAAAAAGGAATGACTCCTCACATGAAATCATGTTTATCATGCAGGTTGTAGCAAGCAAAACCAAGATTTACATGGTCCTCGAATATGTTATCGGCGGCGAATTGTTTGACAAAATTGTAAGGATCTCTTACTTTAAGCAGCCTTTAACGAAGACAAAATGGTTATCAAACGTGCACTTAATGGAAAACATATGAGTTCCTTTGTATGTTGTGATTATACTAATATGTCACTCTGTGCTGCAGGCAAACAACGGAAAACTTACAGAGACCGAAGGCAGGAAGCTTTTCCAACAATTAATCGACGGTGTGAGCTACTGTCACAACAAAGGCGTCTCCCATCGGGATCTTAAGGTACATCCTGCATTTTCCAAACATTAATTTTTATGATAAGGTGCTCGAACAAACTGCATTGTGTGTTCCAGTTTGCGCGCACGTTTCAAACATTGTATGTTCTGGTTGCAGCTGGAGAATGTTCTTGTCGATGCTAAGGGGAACATAAAGATATCGGACTTTGGCCTTAGCGCTTTGCCCCAGGATTTTCGGGTACATTACTCTTCCAAACCGAACTTTGAACTGTTGAATTCCGAGTCGAGTATGAGTGATTTAACCCTTTGATTGTTTCTGAAATATCAGGAAGATGGTTTGCTTCATACAACCTGTGGAAGCCCCAACTATGTTGCCCCCGAGATTCTTGCTAACAAAGGTTATGATGGTGCCACCTCCGATGTATGGTCATGTGGTGTCATCTTATACGTCATTCTCACCGGATTTCTCCCTTTCGATGATAGAAATCTTGCAGTTCTCTATCAGAAGGTATCGACAAACTCTCTTCGAATCTTTCTTCTGTTGAGTGAGGAGCTTTTATTATTCGCACTCCTTCGCTTTGTTCCTAAGATTTTTAGAGGGATTACAGATCTTGAAGGGGGAAACTTTGATACCGAAATGGTTATCACCCGGTGCAAAAAACTTGATTAAGAGGATTCTCGATCCCAACCCCGCTACCAGAATAACAATGACCGGCATCAAGTCAGACGAATGGTTCAAGCAGGACTACTCTCCCGTAAATCCTGATGAAGAAGAAGAAGATAAAAACATCGACGATGAAGCTTTCTCAATACATGAAGTGGTATGAATTCGCAATACATGTCCGTTGTCTACTCTTCTTGGTACAACTATCTGTTTTTCTCTGTGCTATAACTGAGAGTTATTTCTTTTGGTATAGCCATCTGAGGGGGAGACGAGTCCAGACGCCCAGCACCCGTACACGCATATCAATGCCTTTCAGTTGATCGGAATGTCCGCATGTCTAGACCTCTCCGGCTTCTTTGAGAAAGAGGTGAGGAGAAAATGATTTTATCTTCTTGTTTGGCACTGAATGTATCGATTTTCTACTGAAGATGAAAGTTCTAGATTATATCTGATTGCGATATCTGCATTCTGCATGAGTTAATTTAGGATGCGTCTGAGAGGAAGATTAGATTTACGTCGAACCACTCTGCTAAAGATTTGCTTGAGAAAATCGAAGAAATTGTATTGGAGATGGGATATTGTGTCCAGAAGAAAAATGGAATGGTTAGTATTGTGTATACCCTCTTGTTCTACACAAGTCTGAAACTACTTTTGTTTCAATTATATAAACCGCTACAAATTTTGTCGGTTTCATTGTGAAATATCTACTGAAATATCGTTATATGTTTTGTCTGATATTTCAGTTGAAAATGATGCAAGAACACAAAGGGGAGAGAAGTCTGGGCAGTCTATCAGTTGCAGCAGAGGTAAATTTCATTTCCAAACTTTTGGAGGAACTTCTTCCTCAAACAATATTTTTACCCGGCATGCATTTGAAATTCTTAATTAATATCTAATCACAAAAATTTACATTTTTACGTGAAAATTAACTGACAATTGTCTCCTTAATTGTATCAGGTGTTTGAGATAAGCCCATCTTTGTTTGTAGTAGAGTTGAGAAAATCATGTGGTGATTCTTCTGCATATAGACAGGTATGTACTCTCTCTCTCTCTCTCTCTCTCTCTCTCTCTCTCTCTCTCGCATAAATTTACATTACGCCCCTTCGATCTCTTGTATCTCAGGCATTAAATCCAGTTTTTGGGTATGTGCAGTTGTGTAAAAAGCTTTCAAATGATTTAGGTGTTCCCCCAAGCCAAGAGTTGCTGACTAGCTGAGTGATTAGAAATGTGTGTGTGTGGATATATATTAGTATATATGTAGATATAGAATCCATATATTACATTTTCATGTAGGTTTTCATTTTTGGATGTAATGTTTAGTGTTACTTTGTAAGACTCAAGTAAATTAATGTGAAATATGATTCAGATTGCAAGAAAAACATCCTTGTCCAGCTATGTAGTTTAAGCCTCACGAAGTGATTTCCGCACTCCTTTTTTTTACTCCACGCACTAGTTTTTTTTTTTTTTTTGTTCTTTCTTCTATGATTTGGATTGAAGAATCAAGAACATCAAGCGACATAAACAAGGGGAGGAGTTCAGAAGGAGAAAACGGAGTGTGAAATTCACTAGTCACTCGCCACCCTTAACTCTAGCACTTGCAGCTTCGTTTCATATGCTCCAAGCCCTTTAACCTGGGTAAAAAAAGATAACTTTACGTACTGTTGAAATAATCTATTTCTGTCGTGAATGATAGGGTTACTACAAGTCTTCAGCCAGATGCAAGAAATCTAACTTGCAAGGCTGCTGCCAAGATCTTCAACGTGTACCTGGATCAAGCTGCTGCATTTGTCTGCTGTTGTCTGCAGTTTGAAGCTTCTCATTCACACAGTCTTGTACCGCTCGTCTCTGTTCTTCGAATTACGCATAAATTCAATCTGTTGAGAAAAATAATGAAGATTTGGATCATAAAATTGATGTCTTTAACAAGTAATGTGCGTGGGAAATGTGGAGACAATTGTTGAAACGAGAGATCCTGCAGCTACAATGACAACAATTTGGTCCCGACAGCATGAACTAAAGGCGCGTAAATCTTCATGGCTTCTCTATAGACCAATTTCTTTTGAGGCCGCAGCAGGTAATCGAGATGCCTCATTGTGTCTGAGCTGAATATTTACACAGCTTATTACCAGTAAGAACAAGTTCAATATCCGAGCTGAATATTTATACAACTTCTTACCCAGAAGAACACATTCATAATTGAAGCTGAATATTTGCGAAGGTTCTTACCAGTAAGAACGCTTCATATATTTCCTACATTTCTGAAATGGTAGGTAAAGTGTTAGGAAAGTGCATGGCATGTAATGACTTGTCTTCACACGTTAACCCTTCACCGTGGTGTGCCGTAACAAGTCTTGCAAATTGTCGACAGAATGCATGCGAGTGTCATGACGTGCATTGTGCCGACAATTTGAACGCTCGTCATGTCGTGGCTAATATTGATGTTTTGACATGCCACGATGCGAGGGTTACCGTATCAATACAAGCCATGACATGCATTTTTCTTGCACTTTGACACGTTAACCCTCACATCGTTGTTGGCAGGCGTGACCCAGAAAGGAAGAAACAAAATTGCATGGCGGTTCACCTTCCTCAGCTTTACCTTAACGACGTTGTCGGCTTTCAAAATTCTCCTCCGAATTCTCTTCAATAAACCGGTTCAGTCACTAGCAGCCGATCACATACGTAAGCCTAGGATTTATAGAAAGAGTAAATGGTGTGTCATTACATGCATTCAAATATGGAAATTGCACCATCTACAACTATCAAATTCACTGAAACTGTCAGTTTTTCTTGCGAAACAAGAAACTGAAGGTCCACAGATAGAAAAAGAAAAGGTTTGTACCTGATCGTCCGCAACAAATCAAACTCATCTGAGACAAGTGAACCATCACTATTTGCATCAAGGAGCTGCATCATCTCACGTGCATCTTCCCCTGGGGCACCAAGCTCTTCCATCACCTCCATAAGTTCCTCAATATTTATCCTGCCATCTCCATTCTTGTCAAACATGTCAAAAAAGTTTAAAGGGTATATTTAATTGTCAATATAACAATTTCTTATCGCTAATGCATTAGAAAGATAAATCCACTAATACAGCGATGGAGCTAAATCTCCATCGATCTCTGTATATATTTCTCAATTCCTAATTTCGCGAAAAAGAGAAGATCAACTCAAGACTTAATTCATTATTTTTAAATTGGTGACGATCATAAAATTCTAGAATTTTAATTGCGACAATTGAAACTATGAGACCAAACTGAAATTCATCCCGACCACAGGGGCCAATATATATATAAACATAGATGAATTATCAGAACAAGAACTTTTGAACAAATTACAGCACATCTCCATGGTTGCTAATAGTTATATTACCAATCATAACCTCAGTCAAACACAAGTTGTTGACCTTTTAGTCATTGGAAGTACAGGAATGATTCATTCTTGGTGGAAAAAACATCTCATTGAACAATCAAAAAATGAAATTAGAAATGCAAAAAGAGACAAAGATGGAACACCCATCTTTGATGTGCATATAGGACGAGGAGTCCCAGATGCATTCAACACATTACTTTTCACCATTATAGAACATTTCATAGGGACACTCAGTAATGTCACCTTCAGAATTCATGATCAACTTAGTAACTTAAGATGTCCAACCCTAAGTGATTTTAGGTGGTACAAAGATGTTTGCATGTCCAGAGTTATGCTTAGAGAAGATAGTAATCAACCATTTTGAAAAGAAAAATTCATTAACGGATTACCAAATCTATTTGCCTATAAAATTAGAGACATTTTACTTAATGAAGAAGGTATCATACCATATCATACCCTTACTTACAGAAATATTATTAATATTATCCAAAAAGAATGATTGAAAATGTGTATTGATATGAAAATTACAAAACAAGTCAACAAAGACAAGTCAATAGCCAAATACGAATTAGGAACATTTTGTAAATAATACGGATTACCTCATATTGCTCCATCCAACAAAAAGAAAAAAATCAGAATCCTACAATAGGTATCCAAATAGGTACTCCAGTAGAAGAGACCCCAAATATAACAAATTCAAAAATAAGAATTTTGAAACAAATAAATTTTACGAGAAACCCAAGTCCAGCAAGGGGAAGAGGAAACCCTCAAGAAAATTCCACTCCAAAAACCAAGAACAAAAAGGAAACTGCTACAAGTGTGGCAAATTCAATCATTTTGCAAACAAATGTAGAGTCAAGAAAACAATCAATCAGTTGAAAATCTCTAATAAAGAGAAAACCTAGTTAATCCAAGTCTTAGAATTAAAAGACACAGACCATAGTTAATCCGAAGATGATTTAGGTTCTAATTCATCTTCTTCAAGTAATTCCTTAAGTAGTCTTTCATCCCCCCAACATTAAGATATGATGCACATATACTTTTTGTAAAAAGATTTTAGTCCTCAATAAATAAGAAGAACAAGAAGATCTTCTTATCGAGTTAATTAACAAAGTAGATGACCCTGAATTAAAGTCATTTTTTTTTAAAGAAAGGAAACTTAAGAAGTTAATCTCCTTTGAAGAAGTCAGTACTAGTCAACCCCAAGTGGCCCCAAAAATCTGTATTAGCACAACCTTGAAAATGTTTAATAAGGCTAGGAAAGAAATTTTGGTCAAAGATCTACAAAGAGAAGTCAATAAAATTAAGGAAGAAATTAAGTCCTTAAAATTAGAAAACATAGAAATCTACTCACATCTCAGTAGCATCCAAATACAAGTTTTGCTTAGCAATAATGATGAAAAACACAGTAATTCTTGCTCCGACCAAGAATCAGAATCCAAGTCCATGAAAAATCCAACAAAAAGCCTACTTTTATGATTACTTCAAAAAATTAGGATCCAAAAATGGTATTCTAAAATAAAAATAATAATTGAAGACTTCAAGTTAGAAACAATTGCCTTAATTGACTCAGGTGTAGACTTGAATTGTATTCAACAAGGTTTAATTCCCACTAAGTATTTTCATAAATCAACAAAAATTCTTAGTGCAGCAAATCAGTTACCAATGCAGTTAAAATATGAAATCTCGAAAACCCATATTTATCAAAACAATGTTTGTTTTAAAACTCCATTTGTTTTGATTAAACCCAGTCATTTTAGGCCTCCCTTTCATAATTCTTTCATATCCTTTCAAAGTACACCACAATTGCATAACCACAAAAATAGGTCAAAAAATCACATTTGAGTTCTGCACGAAAACATATCTCAAAAAATTAAGACAATTAGAAAAAGATAGTATCTTTAAAACCATCAATATAGTCACCAAAAAATCACAACAAATTAATTTCTTAAAAGAAGAAATTAATTACAAAAGAATTGAAGAACAATTAACAAACAAATCTTTGTTACAAACCATTGACAATTTTCAAAAGAAACTTGTTAACGAAATTTGTTCTGACATTCCCAATGCTTTTTGGCACAGAAAATAACACATTGTTAAACTTCCTTACAATAAGGAATTTAATGAAAAGAAAATTCCAACAAAAGCCAAACCAATTCAAATGAGTCAAGAAGTTATGGAATTCTGCAAAACGGAAATCCAAGAACTTCTCAATAAATGAATCATTAGGAAAAGCAAATCACTCTGCTCTTATGCTGCTTTCTATGTCCAAAAGAACGCAGAATTAGAAAGAGAAACTCCTAGGTTAATCATTAATTACAAACCTCGTAATGAAGTCTTGGAATGGATGCAGTATTTAATTCTTAACAAAAGAGGTTTGATTAAGAGATTTAGTCAAGCTGTAATCTTCTCAAAATTCGACATGAAGTCTGGATTTTGGCAGATTCAAATTCATAAGGATGATAAATACAAAACTGCATTTGTCACTCCCTTTGGTCATTATGAATGAAATGTAATGTCATTCGGTCTTAAAAATGCACCTAACAAATTTTAGAACATCATGAATGAAATATTTAATCAATACAGTCATTTCTCAATTGTTTATATTGATGATGTTCTCATTTATTCCAAATCGATAGATGAGCATTAGAAACACTTAAATATGTTGGTTAGGATAATTAAGTCAAATGGGTTAGTTGTCTCAGCAACCAAAATTAAGTTATTCCAAACCAAAATTAGGTTTTTAGGATACAATATCCACTAGTCAACCATTCAACTAATAAATAGAGTAATTCAATTTATAGATAACTTCCTAAATGAAATCACTGACAAAACCCAATTATAGAGATTTCTAGGATCTTTAAATTATGTTGTAGAATTTTATCCTCATCTTAGGCAACAATGCAAACCCTTGTTTGATCGTCTAAAAGAAAATCCTTTACCTTGGTCCAATACTCATACTTCCATTGTCAAACAAATTAAATCACATGTTAACACTTTGCCTTGTTTTGGCATTCCAACTCTCAATTCATTCAAAATTGTTGAAACTGATGCCTATGAAATTGGTTACAGATGTATTCTCAAATAGTCAATTTCCTTCGAATCTCCTGAACAAATTGTTCATTTCCATTCAGGAGTATGAAATCTAGCACAAAATAACTATAGTAATATTAAGAAAGAAATATTATTTATAGTATTATGTATTAGTAATTTTCAAGATGATTTATTAAATCTAAGTTTTAGTCAAAGTCAATTGCAAATCTGCAAAACAAGTTTTACAAAAAGATGTTCAAAACATTGCATCAAAATAGATTTTAGCACGATGACAATCTATATTAAGTATTTTTTTTATTTTGAAATCGAATACATCAAGGGTAATCAAAATTGCATCCCTGATTTCCTAACCAGAGAATTTCTACAGGGGAAGAATGACAGCAAGAAGACCTAATCAAAGGAGACTTCCATCCACTCTACCACCACCACTAGTAAAACAAGAATCAAGCCCAAATTCTTCATCAGCCTTAGCCATTACTAACCGTTTCACTCCCTTAGGTTCCACAATAGGAAACCTTAGGCCTAATTATCAGTCACCACGTCCCAATTACCAAACGGTATTAGTCAGTCAATATAATCCTTATTCAACCCCAACATTCCAATCATCATCATCCCAACTAGTTAGTTATACCAAAACATTACCATACGTCAAGAAGAATCCCAATGAATATCTTTTCGGTATCCCTTTCAACCTCAATCAAGAACAAACACTAGAAAAATTAGCCAAAACAGTATTTCCACCCAATTTTCATTATCATCCTACAAGCACCACATAAAACACTGAAATACTATCAAGCCATCTTTAGTAAAACCAAGTCCATTTCAATCAAACCTCTCTACAGCAAAACCCATGAAAACAAAATCCTCTACCATTCTCTTTACATTGAAAATTTTTTAACCGAATCAGATTGGGGAATTTCCCTTCACAAAAGCAAACATTTTCACACCCAATATGTTCAAATTCCCAATAACCATTGCAATTACTTTGATTACATTGATGCATAGACTAACATCTTTCTTCATCAAACAGAAGATTTTAGTCATTTATGGTTCATTAATTTTGACAAGAGTTTCAGATAAAATTTTTCTGCATGGTTCTCTAAATGGTGGTCAAATCACAGCCCAACAGTCAGTTTCTTATCAGAAAAGCTTATGATGGTCCTCTCTACCAGCTTCCAACACAAATTTGACGGAAGCCGATTCAACTAAAGAATTACACTTCTCCCAATTTTCATAACCAAATACAAAATCCCATGGATCACGAAGTGGAATTATGAAGTCGAAACTGGTGAAGTCAATAGAATCAGATCAGTTAAGTGGTGAGATAAATTCAACCATCAAACGACCATCAATCAGGTTCTCATAGAATTTCCCATTACTCTATCAATTCCAGCATAACCATCTCTGCCAGCCATCCCGTAACAATCATTATTGGACATTAGTCCATCATCACCACTTAAAGGAGCATCCAAGTCATCCAAGTCAACTAGCTCAAAAAGCAAAGAAAAAGCCACCCAACTCAAAGACCTAGCTCAACAATTACTTGCAGAAGCAGCGATGCTCCATATTAAAGAAGAAAAAGCCTCAGACTCTGAATCTTCAGACGCATCCTCACAGCAACCAGCCAACTCAGCAAGCCAAAAAACGCAGTCAGCCAAGTGGGCCGACTAACAAGACTCCCAAGGCCTTTTTGCATAAAACCATATGAACACAGTTAATCACCATGTGAAAATTAAAGTCATCAAGTCAATTGCCATCTTTTCAAAGTCACTGTACGAAGCCAAAGTCATCATGTGAAGTTTTCAGACAAAGTTCCATCAGTAATTCCGACAAAGCAAGGAATTACTCAGTCATCTGCACATTCCACAATAAAAGTAGCAATTATTCCAACAAGACCACTATTCATCAATAGTAAAAGCAAGTCACCATCCATCATGTGCTTCCATAGTAAAGCAAACAATCATTCAAGTCTCTTTTCCAAGTCTATATGAAGAAGACTCAGTTGGAGAAGACTTCCAAGTTAATTTCTACATCATTTCTCAATCAAAAATTTCTTTGAGTTCACACTGTACCCAAAGAAATCAAAATTGTAAACACATTTAATTTTCAAATGTAAATCTCAATGTAAGTTTTACAATAAAACTTATTTTCAAATTATATCTGAATCATTATTTTGAATTCATTATAAATATTTTCATAACTGCTAATTTATATATATTCTATTTTGACCTAGACGACACCGTTTAACAGAGTGATGGAACACCGAGCAGAAACATCATCTCTCTCTCTTCCTAAAGTCCTAAACCCTACTGCGCCAAATCCCCATTGCGATCGCTGCAACCTCCTTCCGGGGTTTTACACCGCCATGCCATCAAACCCTTTACTCCATTAAACACTCGTCAGATTTCACGGCGGCGATGTTGGCGCCATCGAGAGGCCTCATTTCCCGTCTCCGCTTTCTCTCACTCAACCCCTCCTCTTCTGCTTCTCCTCCTACTGCTGCCGCTAATGCTACGACGTCGTTTACGCACACTCAGTGCCATTTCTTCAGATGGTTCAGCTCTGAGGCCACGGTGGATGCGACGGAGGCCGTCGCGGACAGGAGACCGGTTATCGAAGCGAAGCCAGGGCCGATGAGCCCGGGTTCGAAGAGGACCGGGCTCATAGCGGTCAAGTGCGGGATGACTGCCCTCTGGGACAAATGGGGCGCTAGGGTTCCGATAACTGTGCTCTGGGTCGATGATAATATCGTCTCTCAGGTCAAGACCCCCGAGAAGGAAGGCTTCCCTGCTCTCCAGGTAACCTTTTTTCTCTTCATTTGGCTCTGTTCGTCGCGAATTCGATTCGATTTTGTTTGGTTATGAAATTTCCGAAGTTTAGACTTTTTTTCTGGAATTTTTGAGAGACGAATATGGTAGTGCGTTTATAATTTCGTTACAGTGTATACAATTGAACCAATAGAAGTTGCGTTTTGCTGTTTAATATCTGCAAAAGTCTGTCTTGCGGCTGGACTACTAGGCAATTTAACCTTAAATAGATCAACTTGGCCTTAGTATCGGGTGGCTTCAGTTGCGATTTACAGTTGAAACCATATGCGTTGCTTGCTGGGCATGAAAGGTCTTGTTAGTAGGGGTTTAGATGAATGGGAAACTGATAAGTTCCGATATTTTTTTGTCACCGTGAGTCCGTGAGAACATCATTTGTGATTTGTTTCCTGCTGTTATTTGTTAATTAGATTAAGTGGAACTGAACAAGGGGTAAGTTTGGTACTTGCATCTGGGTTTTGTTTGGTTTGTCCAACATTGATCACATTGATTTTTCTTGGCCGCTAAACAGAGGGTAACATTATTTTTTGAAAAAATTCCAAGGTCACGGGTTTAATTATGGGATGGTATTCTGTTGTGGTGCTAGTTAGGTTGGTTGCGGACAGAAGAAAGCAAAACATTTGACAAAGCCAGAAGTGGGTCATTTCCGAGCTCAGGGTGTTCCACTTAAGAGGAAATTGCACGAGTTTCCTGTATCAAATGATGCGCTTCTCCCTATTGGTATGGAAATTGGTGTTCGCCATTTTGTACCAGGCCAATATGTTGATGTCACAGGAATCACGCGAGGGAAAGGTTTCCAGGTGAACTAATTTCTTTATCTTCACCCTGTGGTTGTGTATGCTGTTTCAAGAAAAAAAAAATGGAAGTCTCTTTAATTGGATTAATCAACGAATTATGCAACTGTGTTCCTCAAATTTTTTTTTATGATGGTGATAACAGGAAAACTTTTGTGAGGTTATGAAACATTATGTATCATTTTTATTTTCTGTGCCTAGGGTGGAATGAAAAGGCACGGTTTTAGTGGTATGCCAGCATCCCATGGTGCATCTCTGTCACACCGAAGTATTGGTTCTACAGGTCAGAGAGATGATGCTGGAAAGGTTTGTATGGCTTACAATTCTCCATAAACTATTCTGACAAGCGCTTTTGGGATCTCTATAACCAAACTTTTCTCTTTGCTTCTAATGAAGATGACTTGATTTAGTCAAATAATCTGTTGCTTATTTGTTTAATCCATAATTCTATTTGAGCACACACAAGCAACACGCTTTCTAATAGACGGGCGCCCTACATTGTACGCGGGACCCACCTTATATTAGAGAACGTGTCAGCAAGTGTGTTAGTTTTGTGTCTAAATAACATGACTTTTTGTTTATTCGTGGACATGCTATATATGTAATATATATATTGGTTTACCTGTTTATATTTTCTCTCTATCTGTAAAATGCATATGGTTTCCAATAATTATAAATTGCAACTGTGACAATCATTTGTTGTATGAACAGGTCTTTAAAGGCAGAAAAATGCCGGGGCGCATGGGTGGGAAACAGAGAACGGTGAAAAATGTATGGGTCTACAAAATTGATCCTGCAAGGAATTTGATGTGGGTGAAAGGCCAAGTATGATTCCTCACACATTTCTTTTCTTAAGTTCTTGCGTTTTGAACCTTATTCAACAGTAGTTTTGTGACGACAATAGTTTCCTGAACTTAATACCTTCCCGAAATGTTCAGAATGTTGAGGAGGAAATGTATAATGAACCGCTAGTTGATATTTGCTGGTTTAATAAATGTGCTGATACACATTCGCAACTGCACAGTTTAAAATCGATACAGTAATTGGTCCTAATCCTCTTGTGGAGTCTGTGTGTTCTTTTGTTAATTCCGGTTTCACATTACTCAATTAGATGTTGACTATTCTCACAGGTTCCGGGCGCTGAAGGAAACTTTGTTTTCATAAGAGATGCTTTCTACAAGAAACCTGATGTTTCCTCGCTACCATTTCCAACTTACTTTGCTTCAGAGGATGAGGATCCATCCAAGTTAGAACCACTAGTTGCTGATCTCGGAGAAGTAGATCCGTTCATGGTGGCAGATTAACCAGTAGCTGAACTTGAAATCGCACAAGGTACTAGGTTGTTGAGTTATGCCCAATCGACTACATTGCTATAGTGACCTATTAGAGGCCGTTGATTTGTTTCGTTTGAAGTTGATTTTTGGTATAGGAATATGCAGGCGCAGAGGTTGTAATACCATAATTGTGTTCATTTCAACCTCAGAATTGAGTAGTGACCCACAAATGTTTTTGATGTTGGAACCATGTTTTCAAATAAATGTGGCAACTTGAAAATTTTGCATTCCATTCCCCTATAGATCGGTTTTTATTCAACGCGGCGGTGTTGCATTTAGTGCGAATGCACTTTCACATTGTCGGACTTATACATTGCTCGTTCAAAGTGGTAGCTTGGTTGAGCGATATTCTACTTTAAATTAATTTATATTGCGTGAAAATTAGTGAAACTCAAGTGTGCAACTGATTACATTCGCTCTAGTCAATGTGATTGCGATCGAGTCCAAAATCGGAAAAATTGATTTTGCTGTGGGCTTTAAAGAAAGAGAGGAAAACAGAAAGGAGTTCGGCTTTTTGGCGTTTTGCCAAAATTTGCTTTCAATTCAAACGCAAACCGTCAAGCGTCAAACGCTCGTAGACTTGTCAAACACTCGACTATGAACAATCTCCTCACCACCAAACCCTAATTCGCACCCCCAGAAAACCCTAAAATCCACCCCCTCTTCCTCTTCCTCTAACCCTAGGGTTACCGTTAACCAAAAATCCAGTCCAATCCAATCCCCCACCCGCAAATGCGAGTCCAATGGCAATGAGGCGAGACGAACCCGAACTTGAGAGGCGACTCTGCGGCGTCTGCGGCTCCTCCGAACGGTGGTTCCTCCACTACATCCACCACAAAGGGGCGTTTCAGAGGCTCTGCACCAACTGCGTCCTCCAAAACTACCGAGGCCTCTACTGCCCTCTCTGTCTCGACTACTTCGACCAACCCCTTCCGGCACGTGACCGGGTCATGTGCGTCAAGTGCCCTTCCGTTTCTCACCCCGCCTGCGTCCTCGTCGCTAATTCCTCCTTCCATGGCTTCGAGTGCCATAGCTGCCCACAGGGCTACCTCTTCTTCACCCTCAATCGCCCCCAAAACGATGCCAACGACGCCAAAACGGCATGTCTCATCGACAAGGCCAACGCCAAGGCCCTCGTCGCCGCCGCCAAAATTGCGGCGGCTTCAATGGCGAAAGCCGCCGTCTTGGCCAGGACCGACTCCGAGCGCCGCGTCAGGGAGGCCGTGTTGGCGAAGAAGAAGGCGAGGGAGGCATTGGAGAAACTCAGTTCTCTGGTTAACAAGCAGAAGCAGCAGGATTCGAAGGCCGGAGATGTTGTTTCGGGGCCTGAGAGCCTCAACGGGAAGCCGAAATTAGAGAGTTCTGATGGAATTCCAGCGGCGCCCAAGATTGTTAAGGCTGAGGGAAGTAATGGGTTGGTTGGTGATCGATTAAAAATGGGTAATGTTGACGCCATGGAAGAATGATCTCGAATCAAAGGAAGGATTTTGAGCTTGATGAGTTCCTGGGTTTCCTTTCAGCTCTTCGGCTTCCGCTTGAGCTGCTACACAGCCTCTGTCAACCTGTGAGTCTCTCTGTTAGTTGCAGTTGGTTCTTTTTCGTAATTTATGCACGGCGGCCTGGGAACTTTTAGGGAGACATTGTAGATCAGATTGTGGTTGTGTACTCATATTTACTTTTCCATACAGTTTTGTGTAGCTGAATTTCGATGTGGTGACGGTTCTCTGTGCCTCTCTGTATCTACACTGTTCCTCCTTTTCATGCTCAGAAATTGCATTTTTCCAATTTCAAAAGCGAAATTTTGTGGTTCATTAAGCTTTATCCACTCCAATTTGTGTGATGACCTTGCTTGCTGTGTGCTAATGTATTGTGTCCGGATTTTCGACGCTTTTTAAGGAGATGCTAGAAAGTTGACATGTTTCTTAGGACTTCAGAACCGGTGTTTCATCAAATTCACTGGCTAAAAATGTGTCCTTTTCTTGTTCCTTACATCCTTGCCGGTTTTGCTGCTTTCTTTCTAATGTTTTGTCTAGCCAAGCTGTTCGTTACGAGTGTCATTTGACATGGTGTGTGATTTCCCGAAAGACATCAGGTTGTTTTAGGACGTCGGGTTGTTTTCAGAGTAATTCTGCCATGGTTTGAATTGATTCTTCAGAGTCGTTTTGATATCGAAAAATTCTTTTATTTTTTCTTCTTCATTTTGTTGGTGCTTGCATGAAGCTCAAAAACAAAACCCATTTGTCTTGTAAAAGCGCAAAATTACCTTGTAATTCAGTGTCGTTCCTCGTTGACTTGACCTAATGGTCGTTTTTACGCATCTGATTGTCCGAAATTCAAGTTTATTTAACCTTCTCTCGTATTTGTTGTGCTATAAACTATTTTCTTCCCCAGTATCCATCGTATTGTATGTTCCTCTGTCATCTGCTCCTCGGAATACCGTGCTCATCTTCCGATCACTTTTCTGTTTCGTGTATTCGGCCTTCACGGCACCACCAAAACAACGGTACAAGAAATCGAAAAAGAAAATGGTTTTTTTGTTGAGATGTCAAGTTTACTTGCATAAATTTTCGGTCGGGGAAAGGAAATGCATTTCTTCATGCCAATATTTTGAGAAGAAAAAGAAACGAGAAAAGATGCCCATGAATGCGGCCGGCTTTTAATTTTGGTGGGGTTTGATGACATACAAAATAAGGGGCAATCATTTTTTACTGAAATGCTTGTACTTTCACACCACATTTTTCGTTTCTTGAACGGACTAGGGTTCTCTCTCCTCTTCTTTCCATCCCTTTCCATTATCTCTTCTGACATTCTCTTATTTTGTCTTTCTCTTACTATAAAAATTTAACATAAAATACTTTGACTCAAACAAAAAAGCAACTCACGGTGACGTACCAGTGGTGTAGGCAAGTCTTTTTCAAGCACAAGACATAGCTGTATTTGTCCTAGATGCCGCGGTGATGTACCGGTAGGTAAATCTTTTTCGCTTCCAAGGTAAGAGTGAAAATCTCTCTTCCCTTTTGGCTTTCTTTTCACCAAAAGATAGAAAGAAAGGGAAACAAACACAATGTACTCTGGTCTGATAGTATTCCTCTTCACTTGTAAGTGAGAGGCTTAAATTCGAATCTCGTGAATGGCAAATTCGATATCAACTTAGGTCGCTAATTGTGTGACTTAGCCGAACTCCCCCTCCTCTTAGTGTAAAATAAATCGTTGTACTAAAAAAACACAATGTACTCTGCCTATAGCAATTGAAAAGGATCATGAAATTTCTTAAGAGTGGGGAAGAAAACTGTAAGAGGGGATTTTACTGTGAGATTAAATTCTATACAAAAGTTAATAAAAAAACTGTTCAAATACATACAGTAAAATGCGAAGAAAAAAAATGCAGAGACAAAAGGGCTTCTTTTCTGCTACCTGTTATCACTAGGTGGGGTGACAATCAACAGCGCCATCCTTCCATCAATTTAAATCAAACAGATGTTAGTTTGAAGTGAGATCTCGTGAGAGAGCTAGGTTTTCAAACCGGCAAAGTACGGTATGCCGCTGGTTTTCAACCACCGATCCGCCAATAGAAATGGACCGGCGGTGAACTGGAGAGCGTCATTTCTGTTAATCACATGATATCCCTTCCATCGCACCCTTTGGTTGGTCGCAGCCCCTGGACCCCGATTCCCATACTCTGCGTAATATAGAGTATCGAGTGCAAAGTTGCCACTCCAGGGTAGCCACCCTGCTGGTTGTATGAAGTCTCCGAGCTCCGACTCCATGATCACCGTCCTTGCATACGTCTTCCATGGCCTGCCTAAGTATGATGGAATCTTGAACCTTAATGGGAACAGAACCTCCTCAGGGACTATTCTGCAGTTCTGGATGACAATGGCGGTGTTTTCCCTCCTGTCCTCTCTTCCCTGAGCCGTCACTGTGTTCTTTTGGTTGTCCATAGGCTTCCTCACTATGATCAAAGAATTTTGGATCAGCGTTGGCGAGTCACCAAAGATGAAGTCAACTGTGCCAGAAATGACACAGTTTCGATAGAATTGGCGATGTGTTTGCGCGTACAACGTGTCTTGGTAGGCGTCCATTCTGCAGTTGAAGAAGGCTGACATCTCCGACTGGACTCGCAGTGCCACAGCCTGATGCTTCTGGGCGCCTGCCGTGTTCTGAAATCCCATCCCCTTTGCTAGAAATCCGTTTCCAATTGCAGCTGTGATTACATTAAAAAAATTATTACAAGCCTTTCTCTATCGTAAGTACATATGTCGCGTTATTTAGTGAGCACATTTGGTAACCCTAGTAGTAGCGATAATATCTAACAGATGACTCACCGAATGTGGCGGTGTTCTGAGTGGTGATGCCATCGGCAAAGCTTTTACTTCCTGTGACCATTGTGTTCCGGGGTCCGTCTCCGTACATGAACACATTGATCTGATTTTTGGTGACAGTAACATACTCATTGTAAACCCCAGCCTTCACATATATGATATATCTTCCTTGAAGCCCCTTTGGATATGCAGCAAGGGCAGCACCAATAGTCTTAAACTGTCCACTCCCGTCCTTCGCCACTACGGCATTAGGTTTAACCCCTCCATTGTCTTGTTTTGCCAACAACCGTCTGTCCGCGGCTGGAAACCAACTAGGGTACTGGTCATGCCCGTCGTTTTCTTGCTCGAGAAGTCTCCGCGAGCTGCTCGTTGGCCTTAAGTCTTTGTTCAATGTGATGTTGAAGTTCTCTAAGATTTGTGCAATTGATGAGGCAATTGCCAAGGCATTGCTGGTCAGCTGCGTGGCGTTGAGAAGGCTATCTTTCATGAGCTTTTGGAGCTCCTCCTGAGGAATGCCGTCGAGGCACGATTGTTGGAACGATATCACCGCACTGAACCAATTCCGCAGCTCTTCCTCTCTGTCGTGCATTGTGTGCATGTTGCTATCCCCAACGAACGAAAAAGAGGCTTGGAGATCGGCAATTGCCGATTCCAACAAGTCCTTGCAATCGTCCATCGCCATTTTACCCGTCGAGTTGATCGCTTTAAAGGATTTGGCAATGCTGCTAGAGTTCTCTATCGCAGACTTCATGGTTTTAATTGTGGAATCAATGGCGGCCTGGATGAGGTCTTTGGGCGTAGCGCTATCATTTTTCGCGACGGATCCAAGGCTGTCGATGCACGCCTCTTTGTAATCCGTAGGATCACAAATAGCAGCAACGGCCTTAGAACTTGTGGAAAGTTGGTCCTTGTTACTCTTTTTTGTGCAAACAACAGCTACAAGTCCGATCACTACGCCGACGATAAGGATGATGGAAACTCCTCCTACCACCAGCTTTCCTCTCTTCTCCATAGATTGGGTTTATGACACGCGATTTTCGACGAGAAAAGATCAAAATTTGGGTGATGGGGATGGAGAAGATGAAGCTTTGAAAGCATGGAGATGGAGCTCTTATATGTGCATGCATTGTGGAGTGCCCAAATTTAGGGGGTGACTTTTAAGGCCTCAGGACAAGAATTCTCATGATATGGGATGGTGGTTAAGAGGCAGTTAAATTAGTTGGTCCGGAAGGAGTTCCTGCTTTGTTGGAGGACGTCAATCTTCATGAGATATCAAAAAATACAAAAATGAGATCACTATCTTACTCCCCCTTTAATATAGCATGCACCATATATTTAGAGGTAGATATATATCCAGTATTAGTTGACCTCCAAGTCAAAATCTACGTATGCGAGACTTTTAGAAGTTGAAACTTCCTCGGGAGAAACACTTGCATGGGTGCACTGATCACGTTATTTGTAGAGTATTTTTCAAAAAATATAGGATCCTATATATTTTGATCTCATCTGATCACATGTAGTCTCCATTTGTTGTGAGGACTGTTTAACCCTACCAAACATCTTTGCCCTTTTTTCTTGTCTTCGAAGTTTTTCAAACAGTTCCAAAATTAACAATTCCTAAATAGGTTGTCATTGTATGACTTAGCTGAATTCTCCTCCCCTTAATGTAAAATATATCGTTATACTCAAAAAACAAAATTCTTGGCATGCTAATATAATTATTCGTTTTATATAAGTGTGATTTAGGTTGGTTAGTCAAAGAAATATATATGTCGTGTTATAATAAATTAGAATTCTTTTTATTGAAATTACCTCCTATAAATAGAAAATAATGCTCATGAGTATTATGTCTACTTGTAGCTAATTCTTTTTTACAAATGATAAGACTAATGGAATTGGATTATATCCGGATTCAAATTGTGGAAATACTCACATTTTAATTATTCATCGTGTATTGTACGGTAAAAAATTATTTGATTATTTTTATTTAAAATTAAACACAAATAGTACCTGACAAAAACTGACCATACAATATACGATAAACAGTTAAAATATAAGGATCGCTAGGATCCCTGCAAAGTAGACTCGGAGAAGATTCTCTTCCAATACTATTGAGTTAAATTATTAATTGTATTTTTTTTTTCTAGTTATATTGTTAGTCGTACTTGTGACTAATTTTATGTAGAAAAAGAAAAATATTTCTGGGCCCCGCAATATCTTATCTCTGAATCTCTGATGCGCACACACAAAGTACAAGGTGCCGACGAGCTAGAACTCACACACTCCACATACAAATGACTTCGCTGCAAGTCCTTCAACCCACCGGGCCCACCCCACCCTCCCTAAGTTCGCCCAGGACCCACATTTCACCGTTACGCGGCCTGGAATCATGCTCTACCATGGCGGAGCTCAAGCAGTTGCACTCCCAAGTCATCAGGCTCGGCCTCGCCACCGACAACGACGCTATGGGCCGGGTCATCAAGTTCTGCGCCCTCTCCAAAAATGGCGATTTGGGTTATGCCCTCCAGGTGTTCGACGCAATGCCTCAACCGGACGCATTTATTTACAACACCGTAATGAGAGGTTACTTGCAGTGCCAATTGCCGAGAGATTGCATTGTTTTGTACTCGCAGATGTTGCAGGACTTTGTGACTCCAAATAGGTTCACGTTTCCGTCTGTTGTACGAGCTTGTTGCGCTGATGGTGCTGTTGCAGAAGGGAAACAAGTCCATGCCCATGTCATTAAACTCGGGTTTGGAGATGATGGGTTTTGTCAGAACAATTTGATTCACATGTATGTGAAGTTTCAGTCTTTAGAGGAAGCTAGAAGGGTGTTTGACAAGATGCCCCGGGTGGATGTCGTGTCTTGGACGACTTTGATTACTGGGTACTCCCAGTGGGGCTTTGTCGATGAGGCTTTTGAAATGTTCAAGTTGATGCCCGAGAAGAATTCTGTATCTTGGAATGCAATGATTTCCTCTTATGTCCAGAGTGGTCGTTTTCATGAGGCGTTTGCTTTGTTTCAAAGAATGCGCGTGGAAAACGTAGAATTGGATAAGTTCATGGCGGCTAGTATGTTATCAGCTTGTACAGGTTTAGGTGCTCTAGAACAAGGGAAGTGGATACATGGATATATTGAGAAAAGTGGGATTGAATTGGACTCGAAACTTGCAACAACGATCATTGACATGTATTGCAAATGTGGCTGCCTGGAGAAGGCTTTTGAAGTTTTCAATGGTTTGCCCCGTAAAGGGATTTCTTCATGGAATTGCATGATTGGAGGGCTAGCAATGCACGGGAAAGGTGAGGCAGCCATTGAGCTTTTCGAGCAGATGCAAAGGGACATGGTAGCTCCCGACAACATTACTTTTGTTAATGTTCTTAGTGCATGTGCTCACTCGGGGTTAGTAGAAAAGGGGCAGCAGTACTTCCGCAGCATGGTTGAAGTCCACGGTATTGAGCCCAGAACAGAGCATTTTGGCTGCATGGTTGATCTTCTTGGAAGAGCCGGGAGGCTGGAGGAAGCAAGAAAGCTAATAAACGAGATGCCTAGGAGCCCCGATGTAGGTGTCTTGGGTGCTCTCCTCGGAGCTTGTAAGATCCATGGAAATGTTGAACTGGGAGACGAAATAGGGAGGAGGGTAATCGAACTGGAACCAGAAAATAGCGGGCGCTATGTGTTGTTAGCCAATCTATACGCAAAAGCGGGCAGATGGGACGACGTTGCCAATGTGAGGAGGTTGATGAATGACAGAGGAGTGAAGAAGGTTCCTGGATTTTCCATGATTGAATTGGAAGGCACTGTCAGTGAATTCATTGCCGGCGGAGGGTCTCATCCTCAGACAAAAGAGATATACTTGAAAGTGGATGAAATGTTGAAATGTATAAGATCTGCAGGATATGTTCCGGACACAGAGGGAGTGTTGCATGATCTCGACGAGGAGGAAAGGGAGAACCCTTTATACTATCACAGTGAGAAACTTGCAATTGCATTTGGCCTGTTGAAGACAAAACCCAGGGAAACTCTTCGTATATCGAAGAATTTACGAGTCTGCAAAGACTGCCACCAGGCAAGCAAGCTAATCTCGAAGGTTTTCGACCGTGAAATAATCGTGAGGGATAGAAATCGCTTCCACCATTTTAAAGGGGGAGAATGTTCTTGTAAAGATTACTGGTAAGTGGGAATGCTATCTGGTTCTCAAGAAAATACATCACAACTTACTTGAGGAAAGATTATATCACAACCTACATAATGTTCTTCTTACTGATATACTGATAGAATATACATATACATACACACTGGTGACAGTGTGGTGCATATTCCGTAACATTTTTCAACGATCGAAACCGTTCATATTCTAGAACATTATTCGTAGATCAACTTTGCAAAAGAAATTAGACAAATCCAAAATTATTATAGACATCCAATTGTAATGAAGAAAATAGACTTATATGGTTTTTAAAGAAAAACTATTATGACTACTATTTAATCCAACGGTCCAATGATTTTGAACTTAAGTGTTTTTTGGTAGATGTGATCTTTGAAAGAATACATAATAGATGAACAGTTGAATCGTTAAAATACGGTGTATAGTAGGTCCTACAAAAGATCTCTTAAATAAACTTACAGGAATCTCTCAACAGAAGGGGACTGATACACACATACCCCGTATAAATTGCAGATTTTATTTTATTGTATATGTTATCAACTTTTAAGGCAATTTGTGCATTTAGATTTGAATTATATGAAATGCCCTCTCTTAGTAAAGCTCTTGGTGAATTTGATAGATTATGATCCCACGTACAATTTTTCCTCTTCCATTTATGGTTTCCTCGATTCATGGCCTGTTTATTCTTATTAAGTAAACACAAGGGTAGACCCATTCACGGTAAGAGCTGCCCACATATCTCGAAAAATCCCCCTCCCAAACGAAATTTTGTTTATTTAACAGCTCGGCAAGGTAGGGTGGTGCATAACTGCAAATCTCTTTTACTTCCCTATACCAACAACCATTTTTGGTTTATTCCTCCATTTCATTTAAATTTCTCTATCTTAACTTCATTCCTTAATCCCTCTGGCGCCCTTGCAGCAACCCAAAAAAAATTCATGAATCCTCCACTCCAAACGTATCATAAAATCAAATAAATTTCCCACGTAATTGTCTCATTAGTTTAATCAAATTTTCTGTTTTTTAGCACACAAATTTTATTTGCAATTAACGTACAAATTGGATTTGAATGTTAAAGCACACAACGTGTCATTATAAAACCTGATTAAGCAAAAGGACAATTAACTGCCGCAAAAGACCTTTAGCCACGATTGAGCGAATAATTATGCACTCACTGAGTCAAACTCAACACTCACTTATTGAACTTTTAAAATTTTAAAAGAAAATAAAAGCTATCAATTATTTGATCTTTTTTTCTTTTTCTTTTTTCTCAAATCAATTATTTGTATTAAATAGTGAAACATAAAATACAGAATTAATATGTTTACCATAAAGAACAGAAACCCTAAAAATCGGCGGGTCGAGCAATCGAGTCGAACCTATTCCACTCGCGACTCACGATTCCGAACGATCCCGGATCGTTCTTCCTCCTTCCCCCCAATTTTTAATTTTTCCCACCAATCCGGCCCTCAGAAACCCTAGCTTTCCCTCAACTTTCCCCTCTTTCTTACGTATCAATCATCCCCAAATCCAAAAGCTTCCAGATTTGTCGAAATTTCTGACTCAGGTACGCAAAATTTGAGCAAGATTTTACTTTTCAGAGAAATGCGTATTATATTTTCCTGGTTTATGAAATCAGATTATCCCCTTTTCATATTAATCTGTTAGAAATTGAAACCTTGAATTTTTGGTGTTAGAAAATTTAAGCTGTATTTGTAGGTGCTGATTTATTGTAAATTTGTAACAAAGTTGGTAACTTTTTATGTGGTTTTTGTTTTATGATGATTCTGGTTTGGTCTCAGCTTGCTACCTATGTACAATGTTTTGCTTTCTGAACCCTGATAAATTGCTACAGTTGTTGAGGTTTTTTGTTGTTCCAAGTATTGTTCTGCTGCTTCAAATGCTAAAAAAAAAAAAACAAATTTACATTAAGTGTTGGATTGGTTGCTTCAGAAGCTTTTTTTTGGAACTTATTCTGTTGAAGTTTTCATTTGAACAGTTGAGTGAAATTTTAATACCACCTGTTATACGTTTGTAAAACCCCAAATTCTTTTGATTGCTAGGTCAAGAGTTCCATTAGTAACAAGTTTATTTCTGATGTTGTACTGATGTAGCAAGCACGTTTCAGAGTCGTGACAGCTATGCTTTCTTATTGACCTATATGTTGCCGTTAAACTAATCAACGAGTATATAACTTTATTTTTCATACATCTGCTGCAGGTTCCTATTTACTTTTGCTTGACTCTCACTGTGGTAAACACCAACATCCTCTTTTACGAGTGTCATTGGACCAT
The DNA here is from genome assembly GCF_019419815.1 of Pyrus x bretschneideri. Taxonomy (NCBI): domain Eukaryota; kingdom Viridiplantae; phylum Streptophyta; class Magnoliopsida; order Rosales; family Rosaceae; genus Pyrus; species Pyrus x bretschneideri. Next base: position 7,069,085 of record NW_025999513.1, on the reverse strand, counting down.
ACAACATCGCATGATCAAAGATGTTGACTTGTGTTAGTGTCGAGAATACAGTGAGTGAATCAGATAAGGGTAGTTTCTTGAATAAATTCTTAAATGGATTGAATTGGTAGCTACAATGCGCTCCTGTGGGCTTGTTGACCCTGGATGGGACCATGGTGTTGCTCAAGATGAGAGGAAGAAAAAGGTTAAATGCAATTACTGTGGAAAAATAGTTAGTGGTGGAATATACAGATTGAAGCAACATTTAGCCCGAGTTTCTGGAGAAGTTACTTATTGTGATAAAGCTCCGGACGATGTATACTCGAGTATGAAAACAAATATGGAAGGAAGTCGTTCTCATAAGAAACCTAGGCTTTCCGATGATATTGGCCAAGCATATTTGAATTTTCAATCTAATGATGAAGAAGATGTGCATGTTGGCTATAGAAGCAAAGGAAAACAATTGGTGGGTGAGAGGAATTTATCTATGAAATTGACTCCTCTTCGATCGTTAGGGTATGTTGACCCTGGGTGGGAACACGGCGTTGCTCAGGATGAGAAAAAGAAAAAGGTGAAATGCAATTATTGCGAGAAAATAGTTAGTGGTGGTATCAATCGGTTTAAACAACATTTAGCTAGAATTCCTGGAGAAGTAGCACCTTGTAAACATGCTCCTGACAATGTCTATGTTAAAATAAAAGAGAATATGAAATGGCATCGTACTGGAAGGAGACAGAGACAACCAGATTCCAAGGACACGTCAAATTTTGATCCTCTGTCAGATAATGAAGACCAAGACGATGACCAAATGGAAGCTGTTCTGCCACATATGAACCAGGAAAGATTGATCGATGGTGATAGGAGATTGGGCCAAAATGTGAGAAATACATTCTTGTCGCTGCCCAGTATTGGTTCTGAACCATTATTTAAAAGATCAAGGCTCGATTCCCTGTTCGTGACAGCTTCTAAGAGTTTGCCACCACAATCTTACAAGCAAGGAAGGGTCAGAACAATGTCAAATAAAATTTCCCACAAGGAAGTTATTTCTGGAATTTGCAAATTCTTTTACCATGCAGGAGTTCCTCAACAAGCAGCAGACTCCTTATACTTTCATAAGATGCTGGAATTGGTTGGCCAATATGGGCAGGGTTTGGTAGCACCTCCAAGTCAATTAATATCTGGTCGGTTTCTACAAGAGGAAATTGCAACCATTAGAAACTACCTGGCTGAGTATAAGGCATCTTGGGCAACCACTGGCTGTTCTATCATGGCTGACAGTTGGAGAGACACAGAGGGTAGAATATTGATAAACTTTTTGGCTTCCGGTCCAAATGGTGTGTACTTTGTTTCTTCAGTTGATGCCACTGAAATAGTTGAAGATGCTTTGAATTTGTTTGTGTTGCTGGACAAAGTCGTTGAAGAGATGGGGGAGGAAAATGTAGTTCAGGTATTTGATTTTATTTGTTTCTTATGTAGTTGCTCATCTCAAACTGTGATCCGCTAGCTACTAACTTTGTTTTGCGTCTAATCCCCAGGTAATCACTCCAAATACTCCTAGTTATAAAGCTGCTGGAAAGATGCTTGAGGAGAAGAGAAAGAATTTATTCTGGACCCCATGTGCCACCAGCTGTATCGATCAAATGCTTGAAGATTTTTTGAGGATAAGAAGTGTAGCGGAGTGCATGGAGACAGGCCAAAAAGTTACGAAGCTCATTTACAACCATGTTTGGTTGTTAAATTTTATGAAGAGTGATTTTACACAGGGGAAGGAACTTTTGAGACCATCTATTACCCGGTTTGCTTCTAGCTTTGCTACCTTACAAAGCTTGTTGGACCACAAGACTGGTCTTAAAAGAATGTTTCAATCAAACAAATGGATTTCATCACAGTGCTCCAAATCATTTGAGGGAAAACAGGTGGAAAATATCGTCTTAAATGCTGCATTTTGGAAGAAGTTACAGTTTGTTAGGAATTCAGTGAACCCGATAATGCAAATTCTTCAAAAGGTTGAGAGTGGTGACTGCTTGCCAATGTCATCTATATACAATGACATGTGCAGGGCAAAGATTGCAATAAAAGCCATTCATGGTAATAAGGTCCGTAAGTATGAACCATTTTGGAGCGTTATAGAAAGTCATTGGAACTCGCTGTTCTACCACCCCGTATATGTAGCTGCTTACTACTTAAATCCATCATACAGATATCAACCTGATTTTATGGCGGTAAGAGAAACAATGGTTGTTTGTGTTTTTTATTCATGATGTTAAGTTCTTTCCTAATCCAGATGGTAATTTGTGTAGCACACTGAGGTGATGCGTGGACTTAACGAATGCATTGTTCGGCTGGAGCCAGACCATTCAAATAGGATTTCTGCATCTATGCAGGTAATAGTTTTTTCTTACTGGAATGGATTATTTGGATGCTGAATGGTTTTATATCTTGAGATGACGTCTTATTGTATTCTCCCATTCTGTATCCCAACACCTCAGATTTCTGATTACAATTCTGCTAAAGCTGATTTTGGAACCGAATTGGCAATCAGTACAAGAACAGAGCTTGATCCAGGTATAGCATTAGACTGTCATGCTACACGTTTTAGAGTTCTGGTATATGCATTCCCATGTGTTGAATCTCTGGGCATTATTCCACTTGCTGATACATTTCTCCTTTTCTTGTTTCCTATTAGCTGCATGGTGGCAGCAACATGGGATAAGTTGCTTAGAGCTGCAGCGTATAGCTGTGCGTATATTGAGTCAGACATGCTCTTCTTTTGGGTGTGAGCATAACTGGAGTACATACGATCAATTGTACAGTCTAAGAAGTAATCGTTTAGCTCAAAAAAGATTAAAAGAGCTCATCTATGTTCATTACAATTTGCGTCTTAGAGAACAGCAATTACGAAGAAGGCCGGAAAATTCAATCTCCCTCGACAATGTGGTGATAGATCGGTTGCTAGATGACTGGATTGTAGATGCTGCGGAAAATGACTTGCTAGAAAATGAGGTATTTCAAGCTTAGATTCTGTTATTCGGCACAGTGGTTTAGTTATGTGCAAATGACTCTGGAAGCTTGTTCATTAAGTAACAGGAAATTACATTTTGTCTGAAATCAAATTCTTTATCTTTTCTCTGTTAGGAGGTCCTTTACAACGAAATCGAACAGGTTGATGAATACGAGAATGATCTTGTTGATTACAAATGTGGAATGGCAAATGGAGAGACGAGGAATGGATCCATTGAGCTGGTAACCTTGGCCGATGGAGATGTCAATCCAGCCAATGCTGGTGTTGCCACCGATGATGATGATGAGGAGGAGGAGGAGGAGGAGGAGGAGGAGGCGGATGGCGATGTGAACTTTTTCCATATTGACATGAGTGATTAGCAAGATGTGGACCTTCAGCTAACGCAAAAAGTAATGGTGGTGAGGAAGCTCTGCCTTAGCTGTGTGATTATATTCCAGCTTACTTGTTCCGCAAGTTACTTATCTTATTGAAGTAAAACAGGGCGTCCTTACGTGCAATATTCTTCAGCCTTTTTCCTGTAATGTTGCTCATTCAACCGCTTTTTTCATCAGAATTCCAAAGCCTTATCAACGCCAAAATCCTAGTGGTAGGATGCCGTATTTCCACTTATGCGTCTCGGGTTTGAAACTCCCCACTCCCTTACATTATTTTAATAAAGTGTCAAACCTAAAAATTAGGGTAGTGAGCAATAGCAGTACTTGGTGAGTAAAAATAACTCGACATGAAAACAATCCATTGTGAAAAATAAAAAACACATTTAATATCCCTACACGCAAAGGGCATAATTGGAAAGATAATTCTAAGTAGACTAATATTATAGACCAAATTTACAAATTAAATGATTTGTCACAAATAAAAAATAAGCACACTAATCAAATAATTTAACCATTAATTTTCACGTCATTTAATTGAAACACACATTGGCCTGTATAGCATTCCTCTAATTGGAAATAGCCTTTCACTGCCCTGTTGGGTTGCTGCATTTAGTCTGGGCCGACCCGTTTGACTGATCACTCAACTCTCTCTCTCCCTTCTCAACTCTTCCTCTCTCTCCGACGCTGCATCCTCACGAAGCCTGGTTTTTCAGTCTCCCTCCCTTCTCAGCCGCCAAGCTCTCCCTTGTCGGTGAAGCAACGCAGCTACCCACCGCCAGTACGTTATCTTCTTCTCTTCTCAAAAATTTTCGAGGAATTAAAGCTGCTTTATGCTATTAGCTTATGGGTGTAATTTCCATAGGTGCTGTTTCGAGTTTCGATTCCGTAAATTGCGTTCTGGAATGGCGGAAACCAAGGCGGCGATTGGGCTCTGGTGGGAGCCAAAGTTGCCGGCTTTTTCATCTACTTTAAAAAATGGAGGTGGGTCTGGCTCCAAACCTCGCCCCGAAGCCAATCCGCTTTGGAAACCCAGCACGCAGCTTGTCGATGGCATCTTCGTTCCGCCGAATGACCCTATAAAGCGGAACAAACTGGCCAAGAAGCAGATCAAAGACACTGCTGGAACAAGCTAGTATGTCATCAGCTCAATTCACTATGTTTCCCTTTAGTCTTGGGTTTTGTTAGAGTCCCCTATATAATTGGCCGTCGATTGAAACTATATTGTTTTCGGTGTTTGGTAATGTGTTTTCTGATTTAGGTTTGACATGTCTGCACCAACCATGACCCCGGAGTTGCAGAAAGATCTCCAATTACTCAAGGTATGGCAACTTGTGTTTCTGTTATCTTTCATTGGCACAATGTTGTAGTCATGTGCATTCCTTGTTTTCTCGGTTTTGCTCTTGCCTCGGTATGGATTTTACTCATAGTAATCTGTGTTTTTAGAAGTTTTTGTGGTTATAGTTGTTGTTACCATGTTTTTGCATCAACCTTGGAAGTAATAAACACGGGACAGTCTTTCAACTCCAATCTCTAGTATAGAGAATGTAATAAAAGCGAATCTCACTTGGAAGTTTACATTTGATGGTACACTTACTTTGGTATGATTCCGAGTCCTTGTCAAATTGGTTTTAACGAAAATGAACCATCTAGATGCTAGCACATTCAATAGTAAGTTGTTTTTCTTGTCCATCTGGAAACCATATGTTCGTCGAAACATTAAACAAGATGGTAATTCTTTGGAATCTGGAACCCCTTCCGACATTCAGTAATTTTGCATGCTTCCATGATTCCTGTATCATTCAGACCATTACCATTCTAAAGCGTATCAATTGACATTTATTTGAACCTAGTGGGATGTATGCCTGATCATGCACCATTTTGCTGGCTTATTGATATAGGGTTTATCCATTTGCAAGGATTACTATAACTATAACTTCTGCGTTTTATTGTTTCGTTTATCTTTTGGTGTAATCTTATGCTTTCGTTGTTGTTAAAAGGAAGTATAGTTGGCTGATTCAATTTTCTAATTGCAGTTAAGGAATGTTATGGATCCAAAGAGACATTACAAAAAGGGGGATGCACAACCGAACAAGTATTTCCAGGTTAGAATATGGTACCACAATAACATTACAAGAAGCCATTCATAGGATGTATTAGTATATTTGACGAGGTTATCTGCCTTTTGGTTGTTTATCAGGTAGGGACAGTGATAGAGTCCCCATTAGATTTCTTCTCGAGCAGACTGACAAAGAAGGAAAGGAAGGTATCCCTTGCAGAGGAAGTGCTTTCTGATCGTAACCTTGGGAACTACAGGTAATAAGACAGCCAGAGACATCTACTGTTTTCCAAATTCTGAAACCATATGTTTAAGGATGATTCTTTTGGCATCCGAAAAAGTTAAAACTTATATTTTTTTCTGAAAAAAGGCAGTTCATGGACGATCATGGCACGGTCATGCCTAGTGGAAGACCGTGATGGAACAGTACAAGGAATCTTGACAAAATGTTTTGAAATTTTGTTTGTCACTTTAAAGATCTGAGGATAAGTTAAAATGAAAGAAATACAATTAGTGAAGAAAACCTTTTGTTTGTGTGCGAAAAATGATTACTTATGCTTACTTTCACGAGTTTTATTCCTATCATGCCCTTACTTATTTCCTCGGTCCACCTTACAGAAAGCGGAAGGTTCGCGAGATAGAAGAGAAAAACCAGCCCGGTGGAAATGAAAAATGGAAGATAAAAGGGAAAGGGTCGTATCAGCGTGCAAAGCAAAGAAGGCACTGATATATCTTCACTTCTTCACTTCACGTCGTTTACCAAATTTTTGAAACGCTGGAGAGAGATTGGTTTCTGTTATACAGACAATCAAAGAAAGGTATTATTGATGATTTGTAGCCCTGTAGCCTCTGGATATGATTTCCACCAGCATGCGGTAGCGGCCATGGTCATTTGCTTAAGGAGGCTTCTGGTTTCCTTTTGATTTTTGCTTCAACTTATTTGTCTCCTTTGGTGGCGGGTGCGTTGCTTTTCACGACATGTTTACTTACATGAAATGAAGTAATAAATGTCGGATTGAATAAATCAATCAAAAACTATAAACAAAATCAGATAGGGGTATACGAGATGCTAAAAAGGTTGTGTGTTTATCATTTTCCGACCTGGTGAGGCAAGACCACACAGAAGATACAGAAGAATGACTGCCAACTTCTATTAGAAAAAATATAAAAAAAATGACAGCAATTTGACAATAAACGTGTATACATGGCACCTTTTACTTGCAACACTCCCAGAATTAATTTAAGAATTCAACTGTATCGTAGTCATCAACGTTGAAACACAAGATCACATCATGGCAATGGCTCCTGAGAATCTCCCAAGCGAGACAGATGCAGATACGCGTCGGTCCCTGTACATACATGACGGCTATACGTGAGAAGATATCGGCGGATGAAGTGAAAGAAAATGACAGGTGATGTTAAAGAGAGATCAAGATGCACGTGTTTTTTCAGTTAAAATTTGAAATTATAGAATATGGTGTAATCGAAGTGTATAAGAACTAACCCTTCGACTCTCAGAAGGGAAAGTCCTCCACAATCATGTACAAGTATTCTAAACACAACGGGCTTGGAAAATGTGGATGAAGCGCAGTGCAAATGAGGCAAAAAGACAAAGACAGCCGACTCTAACGAGGTAAGTGAAAACAATAAGATGATGAACTAATGACATCGACGGTCTTTAGCCCTTGCAAACAAATTGTAAGACTTCGATTGTAAAGCCTTGCTAATAATGTGTAATATTCTGAATGCAACAATGTGGATCACTTGTACAATTTTCGGTGCGTGAAACGTGCTGATGACTAGGCATTGACATGGACAAGTATTGTGTTTAATTACAATAGCTTAAGGCTATTGTCAGAATATACCCCTTTTTCATAACTCATACGAAGAAACAAAGGTGCAACAAACAGTATGACTGTGGTTGCGACGCCCCACATATTGTGTGTAACTAAATGGAACATGTACGAGAACTCAGACAACTTACCATATCCTTCCATAGAGATCATTTGTAAATCCCCTCCAAAGTACATAGCATACAAGCGGCTAATAGGAAGCCCATATCCATATCCAGCCATTGTAACTGCATCAGCGTCCGACAGATCTGAATGCTCATCCAAAGGGTTACGGGCAGTGCTGTAAAGATACGTAAAAATCTTGGGGAGACCACTTCTTGGTATGCCACCCCCCTCATCCGAGACCTATTAAGTCAGCCGTACCAATTTGATAAGCACTTCATTGACAAGCATTTCACAGAAATTGGTTTAATAAACAAATGAAATTCTCTGAATCAAACAAAATAATACCTTGATAGTGACATCCTCAATTCCATCAGCCACTATTATTCTAACAGGAGGTGCAACTTTATCGGAGTCCATGAAACGCTCTTGGACAGCACGTAAGGAGTTCTTAACCAACTCAAAGACCATAGTATGCAAGTGTGTTGGAACATACCTGTTATGAAAACAAACAGGACTTTTTTTGTCTGATAATAATATATCACTAGCCACCACTATTGGGTTCAAAGTAAAGAGTCACATAGATATCAGGATAGTATAAAGAACAATATACTTGTGGAAACGTAAAACCGATTCAATTAGAAGCAGACCCAATTGAGTGAGAACAAAATATACTTACGGGAATGTAAAATCGGGATCCCCATAGATAGTAACATTAGGTGCGCTGCCATACTCACGTAGGCAGATTGAGCGGGCATCCTCAGTGGCATTTTGTGCTACCTCCATGGGAGATGTCTTTGTATCGATATAACCCACGCAATGAGGAGGGGGATTAGGATTGTGCAACTCAACATGCTGGCCTGAGTTTTAGAGATGTTAGAACCCGCTGAAAGAAAAGTGACATAACTTGCAAAGCCGGCCAGCTAAAAAAATCACAGTAAGAAGGCAATCTGACCAATAAGCATGCGAATCCCAATTCTTGACAAGTAGAAGCGATCCAAAAATTGGTGAATCTCATCAAGACCGTCATGTAGAATCTTCTCTTTCTTCAACTGCTGAACACCCAAAGCCATCATCGGGACAACATTGTTGTGTCTCACCTTAATCGCCTTAATCATTTGTGTAAAATCCTTCTCATCTTTAGCATCCTTGATATCAGGAAAGGTTCTAAGATCACGGAAGGAATCCAAATACCAGTCCCGTACCTGAAAACAAAATAAAGCAAAATTACATCCTTGTAATATCTGATTCTTAAACACTTGCATTTAAAATATAGTTCCGGCATAGTTCACCGTCCAAAATTTAAAAGGCTAAAAAACAAGTGCTCAGATGAACTAATATTATAGCAGGCTGCAACAAGAACAATCAACCGCAAGCAATTCGCTCGCGGTTACACTGAATATTGATGTTGCAGACAACTCGAAAATCGCATAGACCTACTAGCAAAGTTTTTCACATTGTCCTCACTAAGTAACTGTACCTTGATCAATGGAAAAAAAATTTAACTTACATAGTCAGAGAACAAAACTCCACATATTCATAAACAAAGTAGTCAATGAATATTCGACAAAAACCCACATAGCAATTTGCAGAAAGATCCATCCTTCACATTCTATATGCAATGAACTAAAACTTTAAACCAAGCTACCAGAACCACATTCTGAAAATTAAAAATAAAATTGAAATTAAAAATTAACTTAAAGTGGATATGCAGCCCAACTTTTCACAACCCTTTTATGGTACATTCAAATAAATAATAATATAACAATTAATACAGATTTTAACCCTTTATTCTGTTCCACAAACTAACTAAAACCCAAATCCCATTTCTCACAATTCGATTCCAAGAGCCAAAAAAATGCATAATTTAACAAAAACAAAAAAAAAGAAAGCACCTTCAAGACGGCAGGTTTCTCAGACAAGCCGTAAGGGAGGCTCTCGAGCTCAGTCGCCCGCCTGGCAATCCGAATGGGGAGCTCCTTGTGCAGAAACTGCGCCGAGATTATGAAATTCCGCTGCGTGGGCCGGGACCCGAAGTCCATCATGTACCTGAGGCTCACCCCCGTCTGCTTCATACAGCCCCATCTCTGCACCTCGTCGATCAAGCTCTTTGAGAACGACTCGCACGCCTTCTTAATCGCCATGGCTCCGTCGCCGAGCCCAGAAGCCAGTACGACCTTGCAGACCCACAACCACCCGCATGCAACCCTGTGTTCCCACTCTCACAATGCGACACTGACATAGAAGATTTCACACGCAGCCAAAAGCGAAGCCCCGTAAATTTTGTCGTGAATTACAAGGAGCTCAGTCCACACATGGGGAATTTATAAAGACGATAAGTTGGTTGTCTTGAGATTTTTGGAACCCTAGGGTTAGAATTTAACCAGAGGAATCGATTCCCCCATCGAGGGCAGATTTTTTTTTTTTTTTCCGTTTTGGGGGCCTGGTTTTTGGATTCTCTCTTGGTTTTTTGGTATCTACGGGTGCTGGTGAGGCTGCAAGCCTGTGAGGTCCAGCCGGATTTTGGACTGGCATGCGGGTTTTTTGACACGTGGATTCGAGCCCTCATCCCAACTCTGTGACGGTGGGCATGCAGGAGAAATTTTTTTGTAATCGAAACATGAGTGGTACATCACGTGTTTTAATATTTATATAGTAACACGTGATGTATCATTATGTGTACTGATCATATTGAAAAATTTCTCACAATGTTGTCTCCAATTCTATATCTTCTTCGAGTCTTTTTTCTTGTCTTGTGAAGTTTAGTTGTGCTACTTTTTTTATACCATAAACGATATTACGATTGTAAGTTACATTAATAAAATGGACGGTATAAATTTGAAAAGCAATAAGTTGAAGGTTCTAACCACCCAATCAATACGCCACTTACAAGTTAAGTATATTTATTAATTTTTTTCCCTCCAGTTTAGCTCGAAGATTCTCCTCATGTTATACATCTTCATATAAAACTTTAAAGTATCAGGGAAAGCTATAGTATTCCTTTCACATAAAGAATAAGATGATAAAAACCGATACGTTATATTTCTATGGAATATTAAAAGAAAATTTCATGTATGATTTTAGTTGAATAATATTACACATGACTAATTAGTACGTCGAGAAATTGCTTATCTTACATGTGAAGTTTCGGTGTTTCATCATTTGGGTTTGTGATAAATTCCTTCATGGGACTTTTTTGGAAAAGACTCCATACTCTATTTATTTTAACTGTTAAATCTTTATTTAAAAATATTAAAAAAAATAATATCTAACTGTTAAAATACATAGACACTCTCTGGCACCCAAATATTTTTGAGCCATTCATTGGGGCTGAATGGATTGGGTGGAAAAAGTACAGGGCTGTGAGTGGGTCTGTGGGGGTGGGGGGGGTCCAATGGTCCTCTTGTATTTGTACCAGGTCCTCTTATATTTGTACCAGGGGCCACGGCTCACTCAAACAAGTAGGAGAGTTATTCAACTTTAAAACAGAAATGTGTAGGGAATTCTCTTAAAATGAGATTTTTTAGATTTTTTATCATATCACAGTTAATTTTTTTACCAACATTATAAAATATTATACAAAAAACATGAAGTGGTAGAGAGTTTATGAAGAGTTTTTTTTTTTTTTTTTTTTTTTTTTTTTAAAGTCTCTTTAACATTCCTCGTGAATAGGATTCTCTGCTTATACTTTTGGTGGAGTCCGGACTCTCGTAAGATCCTCTTTGTGAGGATTTCGAGGATCCTTGAATCGTGTTCGTTCATTGTATATCGTCCGGTCAGCAATCATTTTAAATATTTTTATTTAAAAATAAATATAAACAATACTTGATAAAAATAGACCGTATGATATACGATGAATAAACAAGATTTAATGATCCCCATGATTCTCACCAAAAAAATCTGAAGATGATCGTGTTGGCTTTTGGTGTTGATTTTATGCTTATATCGTACAAATTTTGATGATTATTTGCTTAGATACCATCCTTTAACGGAGAATATACTTCTACAACAGTAAAAGAATAAAAAAGTTAAATCAAATTAGCAAATGATATCAACTGATTTAGCAATCGTCCACTTGTTGCATAAGAACAAAAACACCAGATCAGTTTGTCGAATGTTTGGATTTGAGAACAACTTCCTCATATCAAATTAGTATTTAATTAATGAAATAATTAAGTTTAACCCAATAGTATGTGTATAATCCTAAATCCTTGCGTTCGAGTTGGGATTATAATTAGTTCCTTGATCATGGTGTTAAGTGGTTGTAAACTCTGTACTAATACAAAATATCATATTCTTAGAGACCCAATTAGAGCTAATGATACTAATATCCTATGTTTTAGTTGCTATTGTAGAGATTTGAGCTCCCATTCAATTTTCTTGACATTCAATTAGGTGATGAACACCAGCAAAGACACAATGGAGGCAATATACATAGGACCCAACAAACTTTTAATTTTTTGTTTTTATTCCATTGATTTGGTTTCATACGTAAATCGTTTACATTTTTTTTTTGGTAAGATGTGATGTAGAATAGAAGGCTAAATTGATTAAAGGAAGGTTGGAAAGACGTAAAATTAGTAGCAAGGCCCAATCATTAGAGATTTGGTTTTGACGTTCGATTTAGGCTCATGACTTGTTGTTTTGAAGAGAACAGTAAGACGAATAAGAGACGTCACTTTGTCTTGACATATATGCATTTTTGGCCTAATTCCTCATTGACATATCAAATCAATGACAAATTTTGACATTTTCTCAATTATTGGCGAATTTCAATTTGCTAGTGAATTCTAGCTTAATGTATTTTGATAATTTTTCTATTCATTATAACACGCCACGTTAAAATGTTTGACAAAATCGCTCTAAGTTAAAAGAAGGCCTAACAACACCCCTCGTGTTCAATTTGATAAGTTCTCTCTTATCACTCCCTATTGGTAGCAAATCATGCTTCCAAGTCTAACCTACGAAGGTGGTTACTGCCAATGATTGTTATTACCTCTTGCAAAAATATTCGACCAAAAGCCAATGATTTTTTAAGAAAATGAAGCAACAAACCTATCAACTATAGAAAATGATTTTTTAAGAAAAAGGTGAACAACTATAAAAATGATTGGACCCGAAGTTCCATCATGTAAAAAGATCAGGCATGAAGTCCCTAGATCCTTAAGATCAGGCATGAAGTCCCTAGATCCTCAAGATCAGGACATGAAGTTCCTTGATGAGTACCTTAAGTTTGAAGAGCTAAAGTGCCACAACTTAATTGCAATAAAAGTCATAAGAGTCTCAGTCTACAGACTATTAAATAAAGACCAGAAGTTCTTCATGTCCATACTCAAAATGGTTTAGCAGAAGCATTTATTTAGCAGATGAAATTGATTACCTGTGCTTTGCTCATGAAAACAAAATTGTTAAGTTTTCTAAATGGTGACATGTCATGATGCATTATTAGTTTGGTTAGGACCTGTCTCCAACCATCAATACTTCTCAATGCAACTCGTGTTTAGGAACCAGCCAAACATTATACATTTATGAGTTTTTGGTTGTGTTATCTATGTGCCTATTGTACTGCCACAATATATTAAAATGAGACATCAACACAAATTGGAAATTTATGCTGGATTTGATTCATCATCTATCATTCAATATTTAGAACCCTTGATCGGGGATATGTTTATCGCGTGGTTTGCGAGCTGTCATTTTGAGAAGACAATTTTCCCACCTTTAGGGGGAGAAAATAACATCGTTCCAGAAGAATGATGAGAAAATATCATTCCAGAAGAATGATGAGAAAAGACCATTCCAGAAGAACGAAGAGAATTTGTCTTATTTTGATTCATGAAGCAATCAATATAAAAATGAAGTGAGAATAATTGAATGATGCAACGATATGCAAATCAAATGCCAGCTGCGTTTAATGATGCAATGAAAGTGATGAAATCACAAATACTTACTGCAAATGTGCCTACAAGAATTAATGTCCCTGTTGGACAATATAATGAGGCAGTAAACGATTTATCTGTTGCACGCCTGAAACATGGCAGACCCTCAGACTCAAAATGTTCAATCCTTCGAAAGAAGAAGAATATGGCACTACTGAACTTTTGCATTCCCGAAGCATAACTGTTACATGCCAGAAGCATGAAAGTCGCCGCATGGATATACATCCCAAAAAGGACAATCCGCGGACATGGTGTTTGGACCCAGATTTACACCATCGGTCCGTGCAATCGAGACCGTTGATTGAGCATAGTTCTAGATCGACGGATGGAAATGTGAAGATAATATTATGGTTTTGTCATAATAATTATCTTTTAGTAAAGAATTGTTTTTATAGAAGATAAATGGGATGCAAACTATATCTCAAGCTTTGAGACTCTTATCTGGTTAAGCAACAATTTGCGTGCAAATTAAATGTTGGTCAGATAAAGACTATGAGGAGATACAGATGAGATTGAATAGGTGATTGACTGATGCCGTGCAAGAATTGCATGCCATGCGTTTAATGGAAAATGGTCTTTAAAGTATCAGATAATAAGGCATGCATGATGAGATTATATTCCATTTTATTATGCATGCATGGGATAAAGTCTACTGACAAAGTTTTGGTGATGAGGTAAGAAGCTTAGGTGGGCTAGGCTTCTGATGTGATGTGATAAGCTTAGGATTTGATGGTTATAGAGTTATGATAAGAAGCCTAGGAAGGATAGGTCTTTGGTCATGATGGGATAAACCTAGATGGGTTTTTATTTGAAAAGTTAGCCACACGGATCATATTTCATTCTACAAGTTAGATTTGTAGTCGGACTCCACAATTATCTAGCCGTGTCAAGCAAATATCAACCCTATAAATACAAGGCGTTGTGCAACATAAAGGCTTCTCCAATTCAACACACAATTGCCCCTGCGCAAACCTCTCAAACATCTTGAGATTTTTTATTTTCTTTTTCCGCTGACACATCTTCAATTTGAATAAACAACACTGTGAAGACAACCGGCAAACATCTTCAGTTTGGATAAACAACATTGTTGCCGAAGAATCAGTCGACCGAGAAGCACCTTGAGTTTGGATAAACAGCACTGCGTCGAGGCCGACTGTGTACCTATCCAAGTTTCGGTCAAGAAGGGTTTCCGAATCCTTATTGGCAGAGGTCATCTTATTAGCCTTCTCGACAAAATAAGGTGTTACGAGTTACGAGTTACGACATTTGGTGCATTGAACGCCAAGTGATTTTATGATTGGATACTCACAAGTGAGTTTCAGAGTTTAGCATTCTGACGGCCGAACTACATTTACCATCAAGACATACATCTCCTTTGAGTACTTATGTCCTTATAATCTGGTGTCGATTCGACGTGCTTATACTCTTATGAATATAATCACTATATCCGAATCCGGTGCCAACAATTCGTGAACTTCGCAGAACTAGTAGCCTTGTCTTCAGGCTTGAGAACCCGAAGGCTGAGACTTATTCCTTCCTCGGCCGCAATCGCAAGATCAAGAAGTTAGCAATGGGCTCAATACAACAATAACAAATTTTACTCCTCGGCCGAGGTTGGCTGATGAGTTGGCACGCCCCACATGAACCAAATGACGTAGTTAACTCATTAGTTACTCGGTCTGCGCGCCACGTAGGCTTTGTAATTTTTAGGGTCAACACATGGGAATGTTGATGTCTCATGCATGAAGTATGATAGAAATATAAGTTCCAATGACTCAACTCCCGGAAGTGGAGATTACAATGTTGGAAATGTGCCCTAAAACCAATCATATGATGATACTTTACGGACATTTCAAACTAATGTAGTTTAAAGGGCAAACATTATTGTTTGAGCCGTCTCATATAAATGTTATATGCTTAAACGATAAGTCCAAGGAATATGTGATTGGAAGAATGCGATCTAAAGAAGTTAGATTCATGAGACCATTCTTTCGTTGACACATCCTAAACGTTCCTGATCATAGGATTGTCAATTGGGCATTAACAGTCCGTTAAGATCAGTACGTGCTATGTCTTCTCTCAGGGAGAGTGACTAGTCTCGAGTCATTGGTGTGTGTGACATCAAGACAAGTACGTAGGTGCTCAATAGAGAATGAGTTCACTGAACACGATCAACGAAGAGTTCTCATATTCATGTCACATGAGAACTCATGGTTGGGATAATGCAAATTAGTCTTTTGACCTGAGGCATCACAGTTGTCTTGTGGTTAGGTCCTTAATCTTTGATTATGTCAAAGTCACTCTATCAGGGTGTCCACGGCATCGTCGGGGTTAAGCCACTTAGCCATGGAGGCAAGTGAATGCGCAACAAGGGATCTCTAACCTTCAAACTGTTTGAGGGAGAATACTCTATGATATGATTTGGAATCTCTGGCCAGAGTATGAATGAAATGTTGGAATGCGTTCCAGATCACATTCAAGGTAATCATATAAGCACAAGATTCACATTGGATAGTAGACATGAATAAACTATCAAACCAAACAATGTGGTCAAGAGTATTGTATTAGAGAAAGACCGTATTGCATTTGTAATCCTAAACTGAATAGGTTCTCCACCTCTTCTGATTAGCTTGGGTAACCATGATATGCTGCTAGGTGTCACTCATGGTTTGTGGAAGCCCTAAAAGTGTATTATCACTAACGGGAGAATTGAAAGTAAGTTTCAATTCACAATCGATTTGAAAGAGTTTGAATCGCCCACTGCCTCGCTAAAAGGAACCTAATGGATCGTACACCGTGTAAGGTAGAGTTTGAAGATTCAACGGAGATGAGTAAGAATAATTAAATGGTTTAATTATTTATCTAAGGCTAGGATTAATTAATATGTTAATTAATCAAACGAATAAGTTCGTTAAAGACCTCGGGTTAGTTTTGGGCCGCAAGGCCCAATGGGATTTGAATGTCAAGCCCATTAACTCAAGTTGTATGACAACTTGAATAAAACAAAGGGCTTGAAAGCCCAATAAACCTATAGGCTAGCCATGTGTAAAAGAATAGGGCTTTTGGTCCATTAGGTCACTTATTTGAAGGGACTATATAAAGGACTTTATAGCCTAAAATTTACTAAGGGTTATTTTTGGGGGAAAGGATGAGAACACAAGCTCTCCTTTCTCTCTAAAATTTTGGCCAATCTAGAGGGGAAAATCTAGCAATCTTACTTCCTCTAGGTCACTCATTTCTTCTTCAATATACCTTGGTGTGGAGACTTAGAGGTTCTCAATTTTGGGAACTTGGAGAAACCTTTTCATCCATCCAAATCCATGGATCCAAGATGCAAGGAATGAAGGCCCTCTCTTTGGGTGATTAGCCTTTGCTTATGCAAAGAGGAATCTACAAAGGTATTGATTTCTCAACTCACTTTGTTTTGAGTTGAGTCTTGATTCACCTATCTACTAGGCTTTGAATTTCATGGGTAAATGTTTTGTTTTAAGTGCATACAAGCATGATTCCGCCTTTAATTGTTAATTGCATGCTATTGATGTTGCTTAAATGAACATGTTTTTCACAAATTTTCCTTCAAGTGGTATCAAGAGCCTAAGTCTAGTAGTTGGTGAATCCTTTTGGGTTTTGTAGTTCATAGTTTGTGATTTGAATGTTGTAATTGTTACAAGCTTTATTCTTGCTTCTTTGAATGTAAATTTTGTTAGAAAATTTGCCATCTCAAATGTTGTAGATGTAGTTCATATGAGCATGAATTTTGGAGCTAAAATTTGGTGCCATGTTTTTTGGGAAATTCGGCCAAATCCAAAGGGTGGAATTTTGGGTTCTTGTTTGACTTGTTAAAATTGTTTTAAAGTGACTTTTGGAACCCCTATGTACCCTAGTATGGTTGTATGTTATTTCCCTTAAGTTTGAGTGGTTTTGGTATGTTTTTGGGTGAAGAATGTTCATGGAGCTCTTATGGGTTTTCATGAATGTTCTTCATTGTTCTTGATATGTTCTTGCCAAGAACAAAAGGTTTGGTGTTTTGATTCAAAGTTTTGATTTATTTCATAAAGTTTTTGTTTTGAAATATTTCTTATGTTTAAATATATTAGATATTTATTTTGAAAAATTAAAGAAATTATAGTGGGTTTGGTGTGTAATGATTTATTCCATTACACACACCCCACTTACAAAAACTTTGAAATTTTTTTTTTATTACTTTGCTTCAAAATCAGCCACCCTAATCAATTAGGGTCCTTGTGGGGCTTTCATGCAATTATATAAAGTTTTGATACTTTTGTGTATTTGCATTTTGACCCAAAAGTTTACGTTTTTACGTAAAGGTCCAAAATCACTAAAAGGACAAATTGTTTTGCTCCTTTAATGAAGTTTTATTTTTTGTTGAAAATTTTGGGTTCTAGTTGTAATTACATGAAGTAGTGGACTTTTGTGTTTTTACAAAGTGACCCCAAAAGTTTAAGTTTTTGCAAAATAGCCCAAAAGTTGAGGTTAATTGCACTATGGCCCAAACAAGTTGAGGTCATAGCATTTTGGCCCAAATTAGGTAGAGAACAAAATTGTTTTGTTTCTTTAAATGAGAATTGGATTTTCATTTCATTTAGCTCCATTTAAATCAATTCTATGGATACAAAAACCAAATGAAAATGTTGCATTCAAGTTTAATTAGTTAAAGCGTTAATTAATTAAAGAAAGGGTGATTATGAACCTTAGCCTACGATAATTGAGCTATGTGAAAGGCCGTTTCAAATTTGTTTGAACCATGGGAATGTGTAGATTAAATTTTGGTTGTAATTTGATATGATCAATTGTTGTAAAAGAGCATAAGCTCTTCTTTACTTTAAAGTAATTTGATTTGATCAATTGTTGTAAAAGAGCATAAGCTCTTATTTACTTTGAAGTACTCCTTTCTTGTTTTATTCGATATGCATGAAATTGGAGTAGTTGGGTCCAACGCCCAATAAGACAACACGCCTTAATGTGATTAAACGCGTAACTAAAATCAATCACCATCCCTAGACCGAGATTCAACACTAGGCTCGTGTTTGAATCGAATCAAAGGTTCATAGTCATCCTAAGGCCCTAAGGCAACTATATAGTCCATCAATGAATGCAAACCTTATGTTAGTAGTATCATATACTCTTGCTTTAAAAACCGTTTTAAAAGCTTAGTGGGAGTATTATATACAACTAAATCAATCAAATGGACCAATAGTTGTAATAGGACCAAAATGTTTTAATTGGATTAAAATGTATGTTTATATGTGATGAGACCTAAAAACCCTCAACCAAATCAATATTAAGTTGATAAGCGAGAGATGCTTTGAATATCTCTTCGTGGCCTTCCACCGTGGTAGGCTCCAATCGTTTGTGACTTGTACACCGGCTTCACCCTATCATGGGGGAGTACAAAGTGCATGCTTACATTCAGGAGGAGTCTATACGCATATGATGAGGTGAGTGTAGGCAACGAGGATGGCCAACATCATATCATTGTGAGGCTATTCTTGAACCCCTTCATGAACTAAGCATGGTGGGAATAACTTAACTAAGTGCAATAGTGCCAACATCGTATCATCGTGAGGCAACATTCTCTAGAGGCCAAACAAGATGGGTAATTACAAACGTTGTAAATGAGTAAAGCGTTATTCTCTCATCATTATTTTTGCTAACCAACATCGTATCATCGTGAGGTGGGCTTGGTAATAGTGAGCCTCCCATACCCTACTAAGAGTTTCCTCCAAAACTCTCGAATTCCGATGAGGGATATGGAATTTGCCAAAAATAGTGGGTGGTGCTATTTGATTTAAAGACCCGGATCAAATAGCTTAAAATCAATCAATTTATATTCGTTATGTATTTGTTTACCAATATATTTGCAAACGCTATCCAAAACTTGACAAAGAAAAACCGAACGCTTTAGTTTCCGAACTTGGTACCACAATCCCATAGATTGTCTTGAATGGATTGTAAAAGTACCTAAGTAGTCTCGTCCTCACAATCTTCCTATTGATAATGTATCAATAGAAGAACATGTTAGATAAGTCTACCATGAAGAGGACAATGCAAACTCTAGTGCTTGTCTCTTTGTTACACGAACAAGGAACTTGAGAAGTAAGCACAAGGGCATGGACACTTTATGTGCCATGATTCTTCACTTACAAATTGTTGTATGAAGAAATGAGAGTTGCCTTGAACAACTCTTAAGAGTTTGTTATTATGTTTAGAACATAATGGTTGGTTGACAAAAATAGTCCATTTATATGGACTTATGATGATTTTGAATCATTGAGTGTTGAAGTGTTAAACCACTTAACGAGATGGAAACTAGGCAAGGACTTCACCTTTGTGTCCCTATCCTAATGGTTCACTAAGTTTATTGTAAACTATATAGTGAACAATAACCGCACGCTCTCCAAATCGTTTGATGTGTATAACACATTTGAAATAAGTTTCAAGAGAGATAGTGGGAGTTTAGGGACCATGACTATTGTAATCAAAAGGGAAGTCAAATGAAGAAGGCAAAATAACTCCAAAGGAACAAACTTTCTTTATGAAAGGATGGACATTGGAAGGGGTATTTGCAAGAAATGTCTTGCAAGTGTCAAGAACACACCTTTCGAAGGTGTTGTAATATGTTCTTGAAATAGTTCAAAACAGTTGGTTCTTCTACTTGAATGCTTGATTCCGTATTAGTAACTATGTTTTACAATTGTTGTAAAAGTGTGCTAATAAGAAGTAGAAGATTAAATGAGAGAAGAGAAAGTACTTCACATTCGGAAAGTGAATAAAATATAGATCTCTGCGAAAGCGGATTGTACTTACTTCCTCATATGAACTACCAAAGATATTGGAAAATACTAAAGATTGTCTTTACATTCCAATTTTAAGGAACTTAAATCCGTCACTATAGTAGAGATGGATGAATGTTTTGTTTGACAAAACATTGTTCTTTATTAATCAATAATTAGATTATTGTAATTTAATTGGTTATCTCTATAGTAGAGATGATGTGGTAGTTTAAACTGTTTAGAATACGATGATGCTTAAAACCCAAAAGGTTGCAAGGTAGTGACTAATCCCAACTGAGTTGTGATACCTCTAAAACATAAGTTACGAGTTGGTCATAGATGGATGCTTTGGATCGTTAGATCCGGATCCAATACCTTCTTGTTAAAATTGTATAAAGGCGAAATGTTCGAATCTTTATTTTTTTTGGAAAGAAGAAAGAATCACAAAGTTGTTGAGGTTGATTCACTTAGATGTTAGTGGCACTTGTCCACAACATAATACTACTCATGTTGTATGACATTCACCGAAGATCACTCTCGGTTGGACTATAGTTTATTTTGAATAAACACAAGTCCGAATACTTTGCAAAAGGTTTCAAAGAATTCAAGAAATGTAAGTAGATGAGTAAGACGTCTAAAGTATTTACCTCCTTAGATTTGATCCAAGGAAAAAGTAACACTTTAGATTAATTTCCTTGAAAAATATCAAGGAAAGTAGCATCATAAGATAATGAATTTCTCCATTAAGAGAAGAATGAACATAAATAAGATTTAGTTCGTTGGACATTATCAATTACCCATATATATATGATATATACTTCTAAGACATGTTAGTTGTAAGAAGATCCATCCATCATGGATCTTAGCAAGCTAGTGGGAGCTATAAGCGTCTTATGAGAAAAGATCAATTGTTTGATTTCTCATAAAGATGTAAATGAATCTTTTGTTTACTAGGTTTACAAAAGATTAGTGGGAGTTGATTATATTCCTAAATTGAATATATATACATGATATATATTAATTTTGAAAATGAAAGGAATTCTTCATCGTTAAAGTTATGACTTTAAACATTCTATAATGATAGAATGTATATGGGAGACATAGTCTATATACATGGGATGGAAATCTATAATGATAGATTTCAAGATATAATTGGATTATATCAATCCCTAAAATAGACAAGAGATGCTAGGAAGTTTCTCATATGATGATAAACTTCAATTAGAATGACAATTCTAGTGAGACTAGGAAGTTGTTCTTCTCAAAGGGAATGTACCCTTTGACTCCCAAAGAAATAATGCGTAAATAGAATCCTTTATGCATACGCAGAAAGGTGATTTATGTATTTCATATTGTATGAAAACATTGATATAAGTCGTACCTAGAACGGTACAAGATGATATCAATGCAAGCCCAGGATCAGAACCATGGCAACTGTCAAGTGAATCCTTAGGTATTTAAGAAATACTAAGGATGGATTCCTTAAGAATGAGGAAGAATTAGAGTAACGTAATGGAAGCGTAAATGTATTAGATTATGAATCTAATCCATCATAGAATATCTCTTCATTATGACTAAAGAGATATTTGGGTGGAAACGTTAAAAGTAAATGACTTTAATGTGTTCCATCATGTATGCAAAATATATTGCCATATAGAAGCTTACAACATTGTTGTTTGGATGGGAAAGTTCATTCATGAACTCTTCATTCGGTTCCAACCAGAAAGTGTATGACACTAATGGGGCGATAGCTCAAGCCAGGGAATCAAGGTCTCATCAAGGTCCGAACTCAAATGAGAGACTGAACCACATGATTGAGAATCATGTATAATGGTGACGTCGTTATTCTCAAAGTTGCTTCTATGGATAACATATAGATATCCATTGTCTAGGCCTACTACTCAGCCATTTATGAAATGAATTACAGAAGAGGTATCATCAATGATGACTAAGCTGATTGGCTCTAGTGCAAGTGGGAGATTGTTGGAAATGTGCCCTAAAACCAATCATATGATGATACTTTACGGACATTTCAAACTAATGTAGTTTAAAGGGCAAACATTATTGTTTGAGCCGTCTCATATAAATGTTATATGCTTAAACGATAAGTCCAAGGAATATGTGATTGGAAGAATGCGATCTAAAGAAGTTAGATTCATGAGACCATTCTTTCGTTGACACATCCTAAACGTTCCTGATCATAGGATTGTCAATTGGGCATTAACAGTCCGTTAAGATCAGTACGTGCTATGTCTTCTCTCAGGGAGAGTGACTAGTCTCGAGTCATTGGTGTGTGTGACATCAAGACAAGTACGTAGGTGCTCAATAGAGAATGAGTTCACTGAACACGATCAACGAAGAGTTCTCATATTCATGTCACATGAGAACTCATGGTTGGGATAATGCAAATTAGTCTTTTGACCTGAGGCATCACAGTTGTCTTGTGGTTAGGTCCTTAATCTTTGATTATGTCAAAGTCACTCTATCAGGGTGTCCACGGCATCGTCGGGGTTAAGCCACTTAGCCATGGAGGCAAGTGAATGCGCAACAAGGGATCTCTAACCTTCAAACTGTTTGAGGGAGAATACTCTATGATATGATTTGGAATCTCTGGCCAGAGTATGAATGAAATGTTGGAATGCGTTCCAGATCACATTCAAGGTAATCATATAAGCACAAGATTCACATTGGATAGTAGACATGAATAAACTATCAAACCAAACAATGTGGTCAAGAGTATTGTATTAGAGAAAGACCGTATTGCATTTGTAATCCTAAACTGAATAGGTTCTCCACCTCTTCTGATTAGCTTGGGTAACCATGATATGCTGCTAGGTGTCACTCATGGTTTGTGGAAGCCCTAAAAGTGTATTATCACTAACGGGAGAATTGAAAGTAAGTTTCAATTCACAATCGATTTGAAAGAGTTTGAATCGCCCACTGCCTCGCTAAAAGGAACCTAATGGATCGTACACCGTGTAAGGTAGAGTTTGAAGATTCAACGGAGATGAGTAAGAATAATTAAATGGTTTAATTATTTATCTAAGGCTAGGATTAATTAATATGTTAATTAATCAAACGAATAAGTTCGTTAAAGACCTCGGGTTAGTTTTGGGCCGCAAGGCCCAATGGGATTTGAATGTCAAGCCCATTAACTCAAGTTGTATGACAACTTGAATAAAACAAAGGGCTTGAAAGCCCAATAAACCTATAGGCTAGCCATGTGTAAAAGAATAGGGCTTTTGGTCCATTAGGTCACTTATTTGAAGGGACTATATAAAGGACTTTATAGCCTAAAATTTACTAAGGGTTATTTTTGGGGGAAAGGATGAGAACACAAGCTCTCCTTTCTCTCTAAAATTTTGGCCAATCTAGAGGGGAAAATCTAGCAATCTTACTTCCTCTAGGTCACTCATTTCTTCTTCAATATACCTTGGTGTGGAGACTTAGAGGTTCTCAATTTTGGGAACTTGGAGAAACCTTTTCATCCATCCAAATCCATGGATCCAAGATGCAAGGAATGAAGGCCCTCTCTTTGGGTGATTAGCCTTTGCTTATGCAAAGAGGAATCTACAAAGGTATTGATTTCTCAACTCACTTTGTTTTGAGTTGAGTCTTGATTCACCTATCTACTAGGCTTTGAATTTCATGGGTAAATGTTTTGTTTTAAGTGCATACAAGCATGATTCCGCCTTTAATTGTTAATTGCATGCTATTGATGTTGCTTAAATGAACATGTTTTTCACAAATTTTCCTTCATACAATCCAAACTCCATAACGCTCAAGAGGAGGTTATGATCCGCATTCTCTAAATTATGACTATCTTTGAAGAGATAGTGTAATGCCCTTGAAGAGGCAATAGATATCCAAGAGAAATGAAAAGCTTTTATGCATGCGCATGCACATGAGAATATGGGATCACAGATTGATGATAACCAATGGTAATTTTGGTTTTTACCAGTAGCTACTAAATTCATCAATGAGCTGTGTTGATATTGAGTCCCATTCTTTTTCCGTCAACAAAACTATTGGCTAAAATGGAGGAAGGCAATTCCATTACAATTTTGTAAGAACGTGGAAAATAGACCTATATACTTGAATACAATACAAATAGCCAAAGGATGTTGAACCAAGAAGGTTACATTAGGCATTTGTAATACAGTGGAATACACTCACATGATATGATACAAGGTTACTAATTGAAACCTGAAATTATACTCTTATAAACAAGTTCATATGAATAGAGAATTATATACGAAGGGTTATGAGTCGCCCATATCATATCTCCATAAGTAAATCCCTCAAATATACATGGAAGCAAATTGCTCTGTATAAATTCCAAAGGAAAATATGTCATGAAGGGTAGAAAATCCCTGAAGGATTCAAATTACTTGACGTAAGCCCCGAAGGGTAAAGCATAAAATATTTACTCAATACCAATAGATGATATAAATTGCCTTAGTGAGTACTTTCATTATGATATTGTTGCAACATACTAAAATCTCTTGCAAGAGTTGATGATATTAAATTGGGACTCCTGAAGAGTCTAAAAAGATTATAAAGTGTTGAGAGAAATATTGTCTCGAACTGCAGATCGAACAATATGCCAACACGAATCTTATCCATGATGTTTATGATATTAAAGAATCATATGGATTGAAGATTATGAGTTGATTACTCAAATGATGTAGACACTAAGAATGATCATTTATCTTCGAGAGGGTACAGATAAATTGATATTTGGTCCAGAAGTACCACATCTTAGTGAAGTATATGTTTTATTGTATTTGGCACAATAAATTAAATGAAATAAAGCTTATCTATTAATATCTTTGAGAAATTACAGATATGTGCATACACATGAGTTAAAACAAACAAACAGGATGAAGCCTTCACAAAGGTTGCTCATGTGAAGCCTCAATACTCGGTAATACCCCAGAAGAGGAAGGCACTGGAGATTGATCATGTGGCACCCCAGTACTTGGCAAAACATCAGAAGGGGAAAGCATCAGTTGCCTTTGGAATCTAGCAAGGAACCTTTGGTGATCACTTTGAATCCGACTTTCGGATTCCTATAGCTGGTCAAGCTTTCTTTTCATGCTCGTCAAGTAATTATTTGCAAGCACGTGTAACACTCTATTCTCGTGCTTGAGCCTTCTCATATCTTGTTTAAGACTTGCCACATCAGCCATCAATGATTCAACTTGGTGAGTTCGAGCAAGTAGGCGAGTTTGAGCAAGTAGGCGTTGGCCCATATTGGATACAGAGTCCGCACATAGAACACTAAGAGCCAAGGAGTCTTGAACGGCCGACTCATCAGACCGTTTTGAAAAGATTCTGTTATCATTTGGAGTGAGAAGAATCCTAACTACCACAATAGCGGTTAGGTTATTCTTCATCACAGAGTCCCCAACCATAAGAGGATCATTAGAAGATAAGAAGGACGGGCGCCATATATTATCCTGACGCTGCTGGGCTGTATCACTCTTAAGGCTCAAATCTAAGCAGATGTTAGATGGGCAAGCCATTTTCAGAAATGGTGAAGGGAAAATGAGGTCAAATAAAATCTCAGAAGTACAAGAAGGGGAAATTTTCTACAGGCAACAACTTTCTGAGCATACTCTTGAACACAATTAATGTCTCTATGAAATAAGAGACAACATAGCCACTTGTTCAAAGATCGAAGAGGCACCGCTCGCCGAATTTCAAAAGCCAGATTTTCAGGATAAAGTTCTTTAACATTTCTCAGATGTAATCTCAGCTTTTGGATATCACGTGCAACTTTATCAAAGATCTCTGATAAAGTTGAAAACGCGTAAATCTTACTGTTTCTAATTACACCACATTTGCTGACAAGAGTAAAGGCGCAACACCACTACTTGCTATTGAAAAATCTCTATATATGTCGACCTTCGTTCTCTATAACAAGGAAGACTTGTAAGAATACTTAACTTTTCCTCATCTCCGAGAATGCATCTTTAACAAAGCATATCAAAATACTCAGTTTTCTTCCTCTGCCTTTACGTTGCATAGCGCCTTGTATTTATAGGGTTGATATTTGCTTGACACGGCTAGATAATTGTGGCGTTCGACTGCAATTCTAACTTGCAGAATGAAATATGATCTCTGTGGCTGACTTTTCAAATATAAACCCATCTAGGTTTATCCTATCATGACCAAAGACCTAGCCTACCTAGGCTTCTTATCATAACTCCATTACCATCAAATCCTAGGCTTATCACATCACATCAGAAACCTAGCCCACCTAGGCTTTTACCTCATCACCAAAACTCCATTAGTAGCCTTTATCCCATGTATGCATAATAAAATGGAATATAATCCCATCATGCATGCCTTATTATCTGATACTTTAAAGACCATATTCCATCAAACGCATGGCATCCAATTCTTGCATGGCATCAGTCAATCACCCATTCAATCTCATCTGTATCTCCTCATAATCTTTATCTGACCAACACTTAATTTGCACGCAAATTGTTGCTTAACCAAATAAGAGTCTCAAAGCTTGAGATATAGTTTGCATCCCATTTATCTTATATGAAAACAATTCTTTGATTACGACATTCGGCGCATTGAACGCTGAGTGATTTTATGATTGGATACTCACAAGTAAGTTTCAGAGTTCGGCATTCTGACGACCGACTACATTTACCATCAAGACATACATTTCCTTTGAGTACTTGTGTCCATATAATCTGGTGTCGATTCGACGTGCTTATACTCTTACGAATATAATCACTGTGATCGAATCCGACGCCAACGATTCATGAACTTCGCAGAACTAGCGGCCTTGTCTTCAAGCTTGAGAACCCGAAGGCCGAGACTTGTTCTTTCCTCGGCCGCAATCGCAAGATCAAGAAGTCAGCAACGCGCTCAACGTAACATCAACCAATTTTACTCCTCGGCTGACGAGTTGGCACGCCCCTTATCAACCGAAGGACATAGTTAGCTCATTAGTTACTTGGCCTGCGCGCCACATAGGCTTTGTAATTTTTAGGGTCAACAACTGATCACATTGAAAAATCTCTCAGTATGTTGTCCCCAATTCTATATCTTCTTCGAGTCTTTTTTCTTGTCTTATGAAGTTTAGTTGTGCTACTTTTTTTCTATTATAAATGATATTACCATTGTAAGTTACATTAATAGAATGGACGGTTTGAATTTGGAAAGCAATAAGTTGAAGGTCCTAACCACCAAATCAATACGCCACTTACAAGTTAAGTATATTTATTAAATTTTTTTCCTCCAGTTTAGTTCGAAGATTCTCCTCATGTTATGCATCTTCCTACAAAACTTTAAAGTATCAGTGAAAGCTATAGTATTCCTTTCACATAAAGAATAAGATGATAAAAACCGATATGTTATATTTCTATGGAATATTAAAAGAAAATTTCATGTTTATGATTTTAGTTGAATAATATTATCACATGACTATTAGTATGTCGAGAAATTGCTCATCTTACATGTGAAGTTTCAGTGTTTCATCATTTGGGTTTGCGATAAATTCCTTCATGGGACTTTTTTTGGAAAGGATTTCATACTCTATTTATTTTAACTGTTAAATTTTTATTTAAAAATATAAAAAATTAATATCTAACGGTTAAAATATACAAACATTCTCCGGCACCCAAATATTTTTGAGCCATTCATTGGGGCTGAATGGATTGGGTGGAAAAAGTACAGGGCTGTGAGTGGGTCTGCGGGTGTGGGGGTGGAAGTGGAGGTGGTCCAATGGTCCTCTTATATTTGTACCAGGGGCCACGGCTCACTCAAACAAGTAGGAGAGTTATTCAACTTTATAAGAGAAATGTGAAGTGAATTCTCTTAAAATGAAAATTTTTAGATTATATGTCATTTCACAGTTTAATGTTCATTTTCGTGTCAATATTATAAGATATTATGCAAAAAACATGAAGTGGTAGAAAGTTTATAAAGAGTCCTTTTTTTTTTTTTTAGTCTATTTAACATTCCTCGTGAATAGGATTCTCTGCTTAATACTTTTGGTGGATTTTGAATTCTCGTCGGATCCTCTTTGTGAGGATTCTGGGAATCCTTGAATCGTGTCCGTTCATTGTACATCGTCCAATCATAAATTATTTTAAATATTTTTATTTAAAAATAAACATAAACAATACTTGATAAAAACAGATCGCATGATGTACAATGAATGAATAAGATTCAATGATCCCTAGGATTCTCACCAAAAAGATCTGGAGAGGATCATGTTGGCTTTTGGTGTTGATTTTATGCTTATATCGTACAAATTTTGATGGTTATTTGCTTACTAGATACCACCCTTTAACGTAGAATATCCTTCTACAAAAGTAAAAGAATAAAAAAGTTAAATCAAATTAGCAAATGATATCAACTGATTTAAGCAATCGTCCACTTGTTGCATAAGAACAAAAACACCAGATCAGTTTGTCGAATGTTTGGATTTGAGAACAACCTCCTCATATCAAATTAGTATTTAATTAATGAAATAATTAAGTTTAACCCAAAAGTATGTGTATAATCCTAAATCCTTGCGTGCGAGTTGGGATTACAATTAGTTCCTTGATCATGGTGTTAAGTGGTTGTAAACTCTCTACTAATACAAATGACATATTCTTAGGGACCCACAAAGAGCTAATGATACAAATATCTTATGTTTTAGTCGCTATTGTGGAGATTTGAGCTCCCATTCAATTTTGTTGACATTCAATTAGGTGATGAACCGGCAAAGGCACAATGGAGAGGCAATATACATAGGACCCAACGCACTTTTAAATTTTTGCTTTTATTCCATTGATTTGGTTTCATACGTAAATTGTTTACAATTTTTTTTGGTAAGATGTGATTTAGAATAGACTGAATTGATCAAAGGATGGTTGGAAAGACGTAAAATTAGTAGTAAGGCCCAATCATTAGAGATTTGGTTTTGGCGCTCGATTTAGGCCCATGATTTGTTGTTTTGAAGAAAACAGTAAGGCGAACAAGAGACGTCGCTTTGTCTTGACATATATGCATTTTTGGCCTAATTCCTCATTGACAAATCAAATCGATGACAAATTTTGAAGTTTTCTCAATTATTGACGAATTTTAGTTTTCTAGTGAATTCTAGTTTAATGTATTCCGATAATTTTTCTATTCATTATAACACACCGTATTAAAATGTTTGACAAAATTGCTCTACGTTAAAAGAAGGCCCAACAACACCCCTCGTGTTCAATTTGATAAGCTCTCTCTTATCACTCCCTATTGGTAGCAAATCATGCTTCCAAGTCCAACCTGCGGAGGTGGTTACTACCAATAATTGTTATTAGCTCTTGCAAAAATATTCGATCAAAAGCCAATGATTTTTTAAGAAAATGAAGCTATCGTTCTGCCCGTTTCCTTAGTGAGAAATGAGGCCAAAAGTCAAAACAACAAATGACAAGTTGGGTGTCAAACTCAAGGGGAAACACACACTGGATGAACGAGGATCCTCTTTATTTGAATTCTATAAATTCTTAAATTGCGTCCGTTTATTTTACATCGTGCGATCAATTTTCGTCAAATATTGTTCATGTTTAATTTTAAATAAAAATATTTAAAATATTTTTTGACCGTACGATGTACGATGAATGGACACGATTTGAGAATCCTATAGGATTCTCATTCCATATGAATAATGGATGTCAGATTTTTTAACACATTTTTTAGCATTACTTGGGCTTTTGTTCTCAGTGTTGAGAGAAACTTAGTAACCAATAGGAACATGTCGCATCATTAATTAACTGACACATAAACTTTTATTAAAAAATATACCGACAATGATATTTATAATTATGTAATATCGCTAATATAAATAAGATATTAGTAGTCTGTAACGTGTCGATATTAAACACTTGTTAATATTAAACGATCGGATTAGTTAGCTAGATGAGCAATCCCACTTGAGTTTATCATAATTATATGCATCAATCAACAAATCATGTATTACACAAATGTCACCTCCTTCGTTAGCAAACTTGGCTTCAGAGTTCCAGAATCGGATCCTTTCCTGAAGCAAAGCACATAAGCCATTAAAATTTGATCTAACGGTTGTAATTATTATAACTTTTAGAGGACTCTGCTTATAGCAGTTGGATCAAATTTTAACGGTCCATATGATTTGCTCAAGAAGCTTAGCCTTGTAAACTTAGAGGCGATCCGGTTCATAGAGTTCGAAACCCAAAATAAAATAGAATGAAATTGTTGCCAAGTGTCACTTCACTGGCTAGGCGGGTCATAAAACAAGTGGACATGGTAGCAGGGTAGGTAACGTTATCATTGTTCCTTAAACAATTGCACATAAGGAGTTGAGACAGGGGAAGAATTCGAAATCCAGTTGTATGGAAAATAGAGGACCCAACGCACAGTCCCTGACAGCGCAGTGTTCCTTTGCTGTCTCTGCTAACGTAAGCTGCATAGCTGGGGTTCATAATCTCACGATATATCCCACTCCCATCTCATCCAGTCTCGTAAAACAACTTAACAATTATTATCACACGAGTGAGCAATTAACAATAGCATTAGTTTGCATTTCACACAACAATGAAGAAGCCATGAACCAACTCTCGAATAAATCATTTTCAAATAACATGTAAAATGTATGTCATGGTTATATATAATGGAGGAAGGGGAAAAAAATGTTCAAAATTTAAGGCACATGAACTTATAAGTGAAAAGGTTCGTTAAGATATTAAAGGAAATTAAAAGAAGCGAAACACAAGTGAAATTTCGTTGGAGAAAAGTAGATTTTAATCTGTTTCTCTCATCCTGTATTAGGCTAATTATAGCAAGCTTTCGCCTTAGCATCGCTCGTGTCGAAATTTTCTATATTTTATTTTTCTAATTAGTGGTGAGTTCCGTTTTTTGTCAAAACGGAATTTCTATCATTTCGGATCGTTTTTTCTTTCCGTTTTGTTTGGTTCGTTTTGACTTGGGTTTGGATTTATCAGTTTGGTTTGAATTTTTTATACATTTGGTAGATCCTACAAACACACAATGCTAATCTTATCTTAATTGAAGTATTTGAACCTTAGAGAAAACACATTAATCATAAGAAAAACTACCTAGGGAGACTGGATGCGTCACTGACCCTATTGACTACTCAAAGGATGGTTTGCCAGTACCCGAACAATCTTACAGAACACTTAAGAAACACCGTCCATGTATTCCGATTCAATTCGGTTTCCAAACTACTGAAACAGTTCGGAATCCGAAAGCAAACCAACTACTTCCGATTTGGTTCGGTTTTTTAAATTTGATTCGATTATCTTAGTTCAACCTTTTCAATTTCTATTAGATGAATGGTTTGATTATTTTCGGGCTTTTAGTTTTTCAAGCCACCCCTACTTGTGATACATATAATATCATCAATGGGTTAATCCAATTTTGTTTCTCAATCCCTAGTGGCGGGTGGCAACGCAACACCACCCAACTAATGATACTCTTTTAACTTTGATGCTCCCCACATGAGAACGACTTTTCAATGTATTTGGATACGGGATGTACTTGTGTAACAACTTAAAAAATAAAATTTTCCTCCACTTGTAACGACACGAGATGTATCATTCGTATTCTGGACATAACGAAAAATTTCTCCACATATAACAAAATTAAAGGACAACATTTTAAAATATTTACAAGTTCAAAATTAATTTCTACAAGTGAAGCTATGTTTTGTGCAAAGGCCACATAAATTGCAACAATCATTTTTTACTATCAAATGATGTTTTTGGATGCGAAAAAGGATTTGGTCATGGGGATTCTGTGATCGTGGCCATTCATCGTATATCGTACAGTCAAAAATCATTTCAAAATTTAAAATTTAAAATTAAATATAAATAGTACCTAATGAAAACTGATCGTACGATCTACGATGAACGGTCACAATCACAGAATCCCCAGGATCCCCAGGAAAAAGATCCGACGAGAATCATTTTCTTTTGGATGCCACCGCGGGCGATAAATAGATAATGGATTATGAATTGAAATATATCATGGATCTTTGTGTTTTAACCGATAAATATTTATGTGATGTGAAGCATATTTGAACCACGTTGCCGTAACTACACTAGAAGTATACCTCAAAGATTAAAAACAGCACCAACTCGCAATTTCAACCCAATAAATAGAGAAGAGGGCAAACTCGATAATGGAACCAAAGGTTAAGCCAATACCCAATACGACCGACTAACTTGAGGCTGGAAAATAAAGGCATTCAAAACCAAATCATGCTCGATACTGAATTAATTATTTTACCAAAATAATCTAGTTTAGTCTATTTTAAATTAGTTTAATTTAGTTTCTAAGGTTAGTTTAACATAAGACAGTTCAGTGAATCAAACACACCATTATAGACTCCAAGTCAAGGTGAATACCCAAATTTTTATGGACTTCATAAATTCATTTAAATCATGTTGAATACGCTTGAATTTTTACGATTTAGTGATGTTTTTAATGGACAGTTTTGTGGTTTTTCTTTTTCCTTGCAAAATAAATGTTTTAAATTCAAATCACAAATTCACGGTTAATTTTTTTTCCCACCCCTTAAATATAAATATACAATTGTATATAAAAAAAGGAATTGTTATTGGCAATCCAAATTTCTCATTCTTCACTCCAAACTTTCTATATTTAAATAAAAAAATACAATTGTGAGGAGTGTATAATGAGATTTTTGAAATGCCAATAACATTTCCTTAAAAAAATTCTAATTGAAAACTTTCATAATCACAATTGAAATTTGTATTGTTTTTTTTTTCAAATACAATGATATATTTTACATTAAAAAAATGAGAGATTAGTTATGCCATATAATAAACAATATAATTTAATATCGAATTCGTTAGATATGTATGTTGCTGATAGAGAATCTTACGTTAAGAAATATATCATTTTAGTAAAAGAAAAAACCAACTCGCAAGCGGAGAAACACAACGATCTTGGATTCTTAACAACATTTTTAGATGTTTCTTAAGCTTTGCAACCAATTTGTCGTGAAATCTTTCGTTATCTCACGGTCCAACGTCCCAATTAATTAATTACCTAATTAATTAATTTTCGCCTAATCACAATTTTCGCCTAATCACAAAGAAATAAAGAAAACATAAACACATTTTTTTGGTACAACAAATCATTACCAGACAGCGATTCTTTCTCCCCCCCTCTCTTTCTTCCACGCCCAGTTTCCATCCTGTCACGATTTCCCCCAAAATTCCTTAATTTTTCTGCAATTTTTTTTTTTCAATTTCTGTAAATTTTGTGAATGAAGGAGTAAGACCATGGAGGATTGCAGTTAGGGTTTCGTCGTTAAAGCTCCTGCAAATATCGTCTTCAGGCGACAGAAGGTGTGGAGTGTTGCAGAAGCGTAGAAAGGGGAAAAGTTAGGGTTTTCTTGCGGATCCGATCTGGGAGGGGTTAGTCTCTGGCGACAATGGCCAGCAACTTGCCGATGAGTCCTCAGTTGGAGCAGATCCATGGCGAAATACACGATAATTTTCGAGCCCTCGCGTATGTCTCTGTAATTTCAGTTTCTGCATTTCAATTTGCATCGTTACTGAATAAATTTCAGAGCTTTGATTTTTCTCTAAGTGTTTGAATTGTTGTGCGCATTGTTTATTGATTGTGAATTCGATGATTGAGTGATCTCTCAGAATCCTATGGTTCAATTAGAGGAATGTGAGAATAATTTGTTTGTTTCGTAATTCGATTGCGTATTCGTTCACAATTAAGTTAGCTTGATGTTCATAAACTGTAGTTAAGCATTATTAACTTACCGGAGAAAGAGTCACCAGGGCGATCCGAAGAGTGTATGTTCTTGTTCAGCTGTTCCTGCAGTATTTTACCTCTTTGCAATGTTTTCGTGGAGTGGTGAGTAACATTGGTTGCTCTTTACAAACAAACTTAAAGCGGGTGTCTTTTAGATAACACAGATAAATTTCCTAGGTTTCAAGGCTCTGAGTTGCTCTATTGATTTTGCACATTGCTCAATAAACCTTTGGCATTGTTTGTGGGGGAACCAAATCTGAAGTGAATAATATTTTGGCCATGCTCTTGATGGTTCATTACTACTCCCGTGCTACCTAGAGGGCAATAGTGTTATTGCTTCCACAACCACGTAAAATTATTTTGACATCTGTACGTGGAACCCCATGGAAGCAACAATCATGATGTACTCTGGAAACGGATGGATAATGAGGGAGATATTAGTCAAATAGTAGCCGTTGTGAGCATTTATTCTTTGATACAGTCTCATTTAGCTTCCCCTCATTAGGTGGTTACTGAAACCAGCTGCCATTGTTTTATCACAGTTCTTCTCTGCTTCCGTCTGACCCAGTGTATTATCACTAACCGTTGTGATTGTGCCATGCACTTTGTTAAGCACATGGTCCTTCTTGTTGTGCACCATCTTACATGTTAATTGTTTGTTTATATTTCTTCTACAGGGTGTAGTCACTTAATGAAAGAATAATTCATTTCTTTGCAGACTATTTCTTTGTTTCATTTGTTGGGGGGAGTGGTGGGGTTGTGTAGTAGATACATGTATTCCACTTTCAATAATAAAGTGATCACGTTATAACCACGGTGACTTCCTTTTTGTTTTCAGAAATGGCTTCCAGAAGCTGGACAAGATCAAAGACTCCAACAGACAAAGTAAACAGCTGGAGGAACTTACAGGAAAGATGAGGGAATGTAAAAGGTATGCCACATATGGGATTTAGTTTTTACTCTCCGATCATTTATCTGATATTTTTAGTAACTGGGGACCTTAGACAATCTTAATTTTCACTTTCTTGGAAGAGAGAAAATACAGAGAGATAAAATGTTGCCACATCCAATGCAATGTTCAAAATTTAATGATTCTTGCATCAACGACTCCATTAGGTTACTTTGGAATTTTGAAGAATTAGTAACTTATTAACAAAGACAGTTAGGTTGGAGCCATAAAAGTTTCCTCAAGTATAACTAGGATCATGATGTAAGTGTCTTTAAGTCATGCTTATATAGAAGTCCCGCATACTGTTCCTGAACTCCCATGCATCTCTTCATTTGTAATTTTTTTGGGGATGTTGGAAGAATTGAGGTATGCGATAATTGTTGTTATGGTAGTGAAAGAAATAAAAAGCCACAAAAAGAAACAGAATCTCAGTTCTTCAGGTTTTCTGTTTTGGATAAATCAGAGTATGATTTTGTTAATTCTTTGTTTCAGATTAATTAAAGAGTTTGATCGTGAAATCAAGGACGAGGAGAGCCGAAATCCTCCTGACGTGAATAAACAGCTTAATGATGAGAAGCAATCTATGGTAAGTTGTTATGAGCTTTTGTCTTTTTCTATCACATAGATGTACACATGTATGCTGTACCACTTGCTGGCTTACAAACTCTGTTACTACTTTTGATCGGTGTATTAGTGCACAAGACCTTTTGGGGTACACAAGGTCTATTAGTGCCTGCTACTGTAACAACTCCATCTAATTATAATGCTTCATTTTCCAGATCAAAGAGCTGAATTCATATGTACAATTGAGAAAAACGTAAGTCCAGCTATGCATTCTGCACTATTGTCAATTAGTTGCTCATAATTATGGAGTCTAATGTTTAGTATGTTGCCTTCAGGCTTTATATTCTGGGACAAATAAGTTAACCCACAAACACAACAAAATATTGTATATTACAGTTCTTGAATTCTAAAACCCTGTCACTCTTCGTGCTCTGGGTATCTGTGATTTTTTTAAATGATTTTTCATACTCTAGCCGAACTGCAGGTATATGAATAGCCTTGGTAACAAGAAAGTCGAACTCTTTGATATGGGAGCAGGAGTTAGTGAACCCACTGCTGATGAGAATGTCCAAATGGCTTCAGGTAGTTCTTGTCATTCTGCATATCTATGAGCTTAGTTTGGATTTGTAGGAATGAGCTTTTTCCTATAAATCTTTCAAGCTTTTAGGGGTTAATCATGCTATGCTAATCCACATGCGGTCTTTTAATGATAGTACAAAGTAAAGGTTTATCAAACTTTGAAAAATCAAACTGCTTGGAACTTTATATCTATGTCTGTGCTTGTTTTGTGCCTGATTTGAAGAAAAGATATGTCTGACCACCTTTCGAATCGGCATTTATTTATGATAGCTATGTCAAATCAAGAACTAATCAATTCTGGGATGAAAACAATGGATGAGACTGATCAGGTCATTGAACGCTCTAAAAAGGTGAACAGCTATAAAAAAAAAAAAACTTCAATTTTAAGTTTGTGTATTTTCTTTTGCCAACAATTTTAACTCTTTAGTTTGTTGATAGGTTGTTGAGCAAACAGTTGAAGTGGGAACTCAAACTGCTGTTACCTTAAAGGGCCAAGTGAGTGTGTTCACCTGTTGTCTCCATTATCTCTCATTTCAAGAGTTTAGACTAAACATTGTTTGACTCCAAAACTTGCAGACTGACCAAATGGGCCGCATTGTGAATGAGCTGGACACAATTCAGTTTTCAATTAAGAAGGCCTCTCAGCTTGTAAAGGAGATTGGTAGACAGGTTAGTTGAGATCTCGCCCCCTAAATACTCAACTTGTATATTTTTTTAACAAAAACTAATTTTTCTCTCCAATATTTTCAGGTGGCAACAGATAAATGCATCATGCTTTTTCTTTTGCTTATTGTAATTGGTGTAATAGCAATTATTGTTGTGAAGGTATGCTCTTTGATTCATTTATCTATTAGTTTTCTACCCATTTTACGCATTTTTTATAATACTTGGAAGTCGCACGTTAAGTTACAAAGATATCCGCAGAGTTGTATTTTAGGAACTTTTTGTGGAGGAAATTTGTTTATGAGTTTGGAAAGTGATTTCTGATGGATTGTGAACCATGCTATCTATTTTCCTCTCCCTCTAAGTAGTTAGTAATGTATGGAAAATTCATGCTTTCCTTCTCAGACTTGTGTTCAAAATCGTCCTGGAAAAAAAATTAAAAGTTTAGAAACGACTACATCTGTTGCTAACTGTAATGTCTGTTTACATTTCAGATTGTGAACCCTGGCAATAAAAACATCAGGGATATCCCTGGATTGGCACCGCCTGCCGCAAGGAGGCTTTTGTCACTGAGTCCTCCGCAACAGTTCGAATAGTTTCCTCTTCCCTTACAAGATTCAAATTTTCCGATATAGTTACCATGATTCAAGTTCTGGGGAATGCAGAGGAAGCTCAGAGGAATAGTTGCGGTGATTGGTTTTTTTCTATACACATTCTTGCCCGAGTTGTGCATAAAGTTTGTGATTCTCTATGTAAATCACGCGAGTCTTTTTTTTCGCTTTGGTTTAATGGCCAGCCACGGTTTCTGTAATATTTCCAAGATTGTTTTAGTTGAGAGAAGTACTTTGTTCTATTTGTACTCACCATGGAGATGTATTGCCTTTCAATCTTGTATGCACGCTATTTTCTTTCAATTTCTAGTGAATGTCGGAGCGGCTTGTTGCAATTTCTCTACCTTTTTCCAGAACAATATTAACTCACATAATTTATACACAACCCGTAACAGCTAAGACTACTCATGAAACAGAGCTCATGTTCTAACCACCGAACTCCGGCAACAGAAAACAGAGAGA
This sequence comes from Pyrus x bretschneideri, assembly GCF_019419815.1. Taxonomy (NCBI): domain Eukaryota; kingdom Viridiplantae; phylum Streptophyta; class Magnoliopsida; order Rosales; family Rosaceae; genus Pyrus; species Pyrus x bretschneideri. The sequence goes on along the minus strand of NW_025999513.1, from coordinate 7,031,338 downwards.
ACAGAAATGTGCCGTATGATAAACTTTCAGTTTCTACATTACCGCCCGTACCGTAACAAGGGGAACTGCATAACTTGTCAAGATAAAAACGTGGTTTTCTTATCACGAGCCTTGACAAATTAATGGGGAGCTTCTTCACCCGACAACTATGGGTTCTAAGCTACCGTCTACAAATTTCAACCGGCAAATCATGCATTCACTTCCTAAAACTGAAAGTAATACAATGAATTGCCCCCGTGGTTCGGCGCGTTAAATCTGTTCCCTGGAAAGAATAAGGCTCTAGAGTTTGAAAAGAATCTGCATACTCCGTTTCTGGACCTTCCTTTTCCAAACATCATACACGAGTTCGAGAATCATGCAGCATAGTTGCCAGCCTGTGTTCGTCCAATGTGAGACAATCTTGTTGATTGAGTTAAGGGTGTTTCTTCATCAACATTATCGGAGGCTGAACCAGTCCCTCCAGGGACAAAAATATCAGAGGACTTTTTCTCCAACTTCCAATCCTGTATTGGCCGGCACAGAAAGCATGTGTCACAAAAAATATAAGGGGATCAAGGACTCCAAAAAGAAATCAAATCTGCAGAAGAAAACCTTTGAAACTCTCTCGGGAATGCTTTCTGAAGGTAGCTGAGATGCACGAACATCCTTGACCTTTATGTAATTGTACATGACAACACCACACAATGCTGCAGGCCAACTTGACTGGTCAGCTAAAGCTTCACATTTAAACATGTATAAAATGCAGTTGTAACTTTGAAACTTTCAAGTTAATATATACGGAGAGCTACCTATGGCATAACCGATTATGTTCAGCCTGGTTATAATAGACTCTGGAAATATAACAGTTGAAAGGGCAATCAATATCCAGTCTTTCAGAACACCAGCAACCCGGATGGTAACTGCTCCGGTTCTACCAATTACTAAGAATATGGAGAAGTTCAACGCCAAAGCACAAAGAGCATTGGAGAAAAAGATCCAGAAGTTGAACTGAAACTGTGAATACTCTATTGCAGACTTCTCAAGTAACAACCAAGGCACAAACAGGAAGACAAAACTGCAAAAATAAATGAAACAATAATGGTGAGAAGCTGAAGCGATGGCATGCACAAGCATCAAGGGAAAAATCTATTGAGTACAAAACTGTGTTTAAATCGCACGCATCCATCAATAAAATGTAGAACTTCGTCAGAATAAGGATGTAAAAAGGAGCGGAGATTTCCCATGGTACAGATGGATTGTTCATACACTCATTGTAAATTTACTATTTTCGTCCACTAAATTATGAATCTCAGCCATATAATATAAGTTACAGATTCGGATACTCAACATTTACAATAAATAATAAGTAAAGACTAGTTTCATTCACCATCAGAACTAAATTCTGAAAATGAGTCACTATTCTCTATCAAGATTGTTATGGATGACAAAGAACTAATATACTACTTATTCATACTTTGCGATTGGAAAAAATAGTGTTTGCCTAAATTCTAACTCCTATAATGCATATAAGTCCAAGCATCACAGTATAATACCTGCATGGGGCAATATAGTACAAGCTGGTGATCGGATTTAGAGTCAAGCCCTTCTTCTGTAGAAGGACTTGTGTCAAGACCAGCCTGAGAGCTTCTGCAAAGATGCCCGTAACCTGGTAAACTGTACCAACTACATTAAAATGAATCTCCCCGTATGAGGAAATGACAACTCCAACACTGACCAGCAACATGTTTGTGAACACGTCGCACCTTGCTTTATCAGCGCCACACAATACAGCCATGATAAAAGTAGCCACTGGCACTGCAGTATTGAATGTAGATAGATATAAGCAGTCTTTTATTAGTGTTTTAAAGTGTAATTATTGTAGTAAAATAGATATCATGAGTCTCTGTCTGTGCATCAGCACACATACTTAGAGCTTTGAGCATTTGGATGAACGCCACTGAAATATGCAAGTAAGCAGTGTTTCCAAACCTGTAATACAGAAAAAGAAAAGTTAATAACTAAAAAGCTTGAATTCTCGTCTTGACTCTTGATAAGTACAATTTACAACAAAGCAAAACTTGACAAGCATACAATTCCTAAATGTGGGCATTGCATTTGAGCCCAAATCTGGACAACTCAACCGTACAAGGGACACCAGTTCTTGAAGGAAGTTCGGACATTCTACACCAGGGAATCTAAGCATACGTTCATTTTTTACCACAAAATGAGAAATAGTTAGAGAACAGATTGGCACAAGTAACAAGAGGTCTCTAGGCATTTTAGTACTTTCATTGTTGAGTGGCAAGAGCCTGGTAACTGGTTACAGTCAAATCTGAAAAATTGACCGTAACCTTTTCATCAAATATGACAAGAACGATCTAAGCTCTCTCCTGAGTTTGAACAGTGACAGAAGACCAGATACATGATGCATATCCATGCCCTAATTGGTAGCATTATTAGCCAAAACAAAACCCAACTACATTTACATTTCAGTGCTTACCAAAGACTCGATGCAAAGAAGGCACTGATTGGAATTACACAAGTTGCATATCTGCCACATAAAGAAAAGAAATTAGCAAAACAATTTGGACAAAAAGAGTAATAACAAGTTGGAACCCAAAATACAGCCTACATTCTTACATTTCAAATGTCATTTTGACGGGAGCTACAACCTGCAGATTTACAGAGAAATAAATAAAGAGAACAAAAGCAATAAATGAATACAACAGAAACAAAAATATGGAGTATTGATGCAATTTTCAACAAATGCGCAACAGAAAACTGATACTTGCATATGATGCAGACAAAAAGAAAAAAAATAAAGAAACTAGAACTACCGTAATCTGCACAATTATGAAAAACTATAAATTTTGAAGTTCTATAAAATTTCAAGATTGGCTTCTATAGCTCCAGTTACAGAGACCTCCAAATAAATCTTACTTCACTCTGACCATATAGGGCATCAGTTACATGCCTTGTCCCACTATAGACTAATTTATCCCACTATCTTTTTGGCAGTCACCCTTCTCATTCAGATATGGGTAGCATGAGTTTCAAAATCATTCGTGTATTAGCTACTGATAAAAGTAAATTAAGGAAAAGCAAAAGTGGATGTAAGAATCCTAATGGACACAGACAGCAGACACCGACTCCGCCAAGAGCTTGAGGTAACCAAAGTGATGTGAATCATAGAAGACTTCCAGTCATATAAAGTCAATCGCAAGAAGTATTATGTCGGAGAAATTATGTGCTATCACTTCGACTATCGACTAAAAGAAAATCCACGACCTGTCTACATGATCAACTGGCTTGACACGGATACCAGCACTGATGTCAAAAGTAATTAACATATATAAAAAGCATATCCAAAAGTAAATAGTCATACCTTGAAAACACGGACAAGAAAAAAAGCTACTAGTCCAGAAAATCCCATATGAATCATCGTAAGTGTTATGGGTAATGGAAAATTGAAGTATTTTGGAGACAGAACCCACTGCAAGGAAATTCACACAGAAAATCATCAGTAAAACAAGAAGGAAAATTATAGCTTGAGTTTCAGTTTAACCATATAGACTATCGATGACCACAATGTAGATATATTCAGGCAAATCAGTAATGGGCAAAATATACAAATGAAGTACTGAGGAGGAAGTACCTTGTTGTACAATATAACACCGGACGAGAGCAGAATGTAGATGAATAGGTAAAAATAAGTCAGCAACAGCGGTTTGCTGATCATCTTGGGCATTTTTTCTTTTATCAAACGACCTTATGTATGGTTTTCTGGCCTTTAGACCATCTTATGTAACATTTTTCACACCGAAAACGGCAAAATTAGCCACAAATGTAATGCAGTCCTAAACCCAGAAGAGGACCTCCTCATGCCCACAATCACAGATTCGTGTGAGGATCAGATATCGCAATGGCTGCACTGATTCGAATGCTTAAATCCTGAAAGTGAAGGCACAGTGAGAAGAACGTACTACAGTAGCATAAACCATAACCAAACAACAAGGAAAGCATCAAACGTTTGTTTATTAAAATAGCATGAACTGGTATAGAATCAGTATTAAAAGTGGAAGCTGAAACCAAATTGGGCAAATGGGCAAGCACAAAATCTGATCCAAAACAATTAGCAACAAGCTTTCAACCAAAAATCAATCAGTGGCTTCTTCAAGAACTAACAAAACCAACATTTCCCAATTGAAAACCGAAACGGGCAGATCTGAAACGGACCCAAAACAAAAAAACTGAGAAGAACCCAATTCAGATTCTGATCCAAAACAGAAAACCCATGTCGAATTCAAGACGAAGGAGCTTACCCGACAGTCGAAATCAACTGAAACTGGCTTCGAATCTGAAAAACCCCGCTTAATTTCAGAGATCTATCCACTTGGGAAAGAAGAGAAAGAGACAGAGTGAGAGAAAGAGGGAGAGAGAAATGGGATCAGGGACTGCGGGAAATAGTTGGTGACAGTGGGTGGGTGAATGAGTATAATAAATAAGCCTGGGAAAGCTAAGAGAGGGAAGAACGTGGGGTTATCGATAAATCACAGAGAGATAAAGAACGTGGGGTTGCCTGAATCAGAAGAAAGAAGGGAAATTTACAACTAATAACAAGTAAACAAGCAAAGAAAGCAAGAAAGAAAGAAAGGGGCCTGCTTTGCCTTCCTTCTCTTACCCAATGAGAGAGAGACAATCCAACAGCATCTGAGGCCGAAGAAAGACCGAGCGTTATCGGCCTCGCTCACTATGTCTGTTTGCGACTTACTGGCTTTGGTTGCAACAGACAGAAGAGACAGAGGAGAGAGAGAGTGAAGAAGCAAATATGCGTTTTTGCTCTCTACTATTTTAAACGTGTTCGTTTGTTTTTTTTTTTTTTTTTTTTTTTTTTAATAAATGATATTATTTTCTTTAAAAGAAGTCTAGTCTCATAATAAATTAGTAATAATTTAATTTTAGTTTGATTGTTTAATTGAGATTGTAAATTTGGATCCATTGGGCCAACATTGCACTTATTTGTGTCTTCATGACTTGCATAAAACAAATTCATTATTATCGTAACGTTTTAAATTAATAATGTGTAAATTTAGTTAATCAGTACAACGATCTAGTGGTATTCCTCTTCATTTAGAAGTAAGAGATCTTAGGTTCGATTCTCGTGAATGACGAATTTGGTACCAAATTAGGCTGCCCATTATGAGGCTTAGTTGAACTCTCCCTCCCCTAGTATAAAAATATCAATGTACTAAAAAAAAAAGAAAATAATAATGTGTAAATTTATCTCCGTATATTATTTTGTTATTAGACCAAGACGCAACACGACGATAAACTTATTCCATACAAGTTGCTCTCGTTCTCAAGACTTCTCTTAAATCAGTCACTCACTCATTGTCGAATCGAGTATGCATGTCAAATTGTCAATCCCATAATTAAAGAATAAATCATATTGCAACTGTATAGAGTTATGCACTTTACATTAGTGTTACCAATGTCCTCAAATGGCCGCTTGCTCATGCGCGTGTAAGTGATTCATTATCGTAGATATATGCATATCATATAAAAAGTTCATACATTACGTGCACTCACTAGAGACAACCCCTAATTCTCTTTGTTATGGTACTAAATCATCATCATATGTCAAATCGTAACCCTAATTTAAAAAAAAAAAAACAACGTGTGACACACATACTAAGGATGGTAAGCAAAATTATTTTCAATTACTTCTCAATTGAGTACTAGGATAGCTACCTCCAAAGTTGCCAAGTTGGAATGGCTAGTTGGCTGGGGTTTGGACTTTCCTTTGTCCTAGAAATAATATAGTGGTTGGTTGGTTGATATTTTTAGTTTTTCCCTGGCTGCATCTGGATTCTGATATAATGACATTCCAACTACAACTAACTAAATTAATTAGTCAAACTATCAACCTTAGAGGTCTTTCCCCTCTGCTCCTAATTATAGAAAAGCAAATCCTGTTGGTCATTTTGATCCTCCACTTTTCAGAAAATTGGGTTGATTTGATGGGCACAAACTTAATTGTAATCGGGAATATGAAAGAACGTCCGATATGTTAAAGCATAACAACATATTTACACTAAAGGATGGATAATAGGTTGATATTGAACTCATCTTTTACGAGATTCTATCTTAAGCTAGGTACGTGAAAATATTTGACATCAATGTATTCCTGAGAGTATACATCCCAGGTTTGAAAATGAAAGTCTTGCCTACTAGTTTAAATAAATCCTGAGATTCTCTCTCATATTGCCTCATGATTTAAAATGAATGCTTACATTCTAATATGATATCAGAACAAATTATTCACACGCTGAACCCAATGATCAACAAAAAATATAAGCCTTACCTAAAATTTAAATAATCATGAGCCCCTCCCTTCTAGGCTCCTAACTTTAATTGGTCTTAGTGTGACACAATAATTAGCCCGCCTTGCAGCAGGAATGAGTCAAATCAAATTTGAGATTCCTGCCCAAAACTCTTGCAATTTGTAGTTCGTAGGGTCCTTTTTTTCATAAAATTCATGGCAAAAGACAAGGTGATGGGATATGCACATTTTGTATCAACAAATGAATGGTCATAAAGTGGATAGGACTTTAGAAATTCAGAATCTAGGGTTTGGACCACAACTAAAACAAATTAAATTAACATCACACGCATCACAGTTGATTGGAATTATCGCACCGGCCAACTTTAGTAAAGCTGCATAATTACTATTTTAAATCATTTGCAGGTCACATTATTTCTCTAATCTCATCCTAATCCCTTCTTACGGAGACATCATAATTAATGCTGCAAGAAGAAGCACCATTTTTGGCTTCTAACCTTGAGTCTCTAATCTCTATCTTCTTGTTGATTCCTCATCACCAATGTCTAATCTCTATCAACGTAGATTATTGTCAATGGAGCAAAAATTTGATTTGGATTGGAACTCGATTCGATGTAACTATTGGATATAAATTGAGACTTTTAGTTCAATAATTCGAAGAATATGATAATCCTAGTAAATGGATTTGTATATGGATTAAGATTGATTCAATTCATTCACATGTCCTGTTGGATGCTGGTGTTTATATAATTCTTGACATAAGAGGGAGGGGAAATCCCAAACTGAACAATGGGACATCGAATATAATGTAAATAGACTTAATTGTTTGAGTTACAAACCTCTTGCAAGACATATCCGTTTAACAATTTGAATGAAAATTGTACTAAAAATGCTACCTAGACACACATAATTGATATCACTGCTAACCACTTTAATACAGGTGAGTTCCACGCACACAACAGTTAGTCTACCTCTATAAGAAAGGCAGAAATGCCAAGGAGATTCTCTCAAAGTGGGACTTTCCATAGACTCTCTGCCACCTTATATTTTTTGCTCAATATTTTATAATGTTGGCACAAGAATTGTGTCAAAAACATGAAGTGGCGAGAGTCCATAAACAATCTCATTTTTAAGAGTCTCTTTAGTATTGCTCTAAGAAAGGTGGTTGTCAACATAGTTATTTTTACATGTCTAAATAACATTATCGGTTTTTGAGTCCTTTGTATCCATGACTAGTTAATCTAATGGCACCGCATATTCACTTTATTGGAGGAAGTCTAAGTTCCAATTTTATGAACGACAGATGTTAAACGTATATAAAAAAGAAGAGTGATGTTATTTACACACCTATTTTTACCTCTCATACACTTCCTGTGAATTTCTATCATTTGATCGTCTTCAACTCATTCGATTCGACGGTTAAAAATTAAGAGGTGTGTGAAAAGTAAGAATGGATATGTGGAAAGCATTACCCAAAAACAAAATTTGAATCCTTTATTTGATTTGGGCCTTTTTAATTTTGGGCAGACTCAACTCCTTTCAAATTTTGGGCCTCAATAACTTCACAAACACATCCAACGGGCATGATTCATGTGTGTCTTTCCCAACGCAAGAACAATTATTCTGGGGTCCAAAGTAGTTCCTCTGTAGCTTTCTATACAGAAGAACTTCATCCTCAATTAACAAAAAATAATAAGTGATTAGGTCGTATTTAGGCAAAATAAATTCTTTTCAATTTGCAATTATGGTGTCAAAAATTCAATGGAATCGAAAGGAATGAGCCACATCAACAACATTGGAGAACTTTTTTTTTCTTTAAAAAGGGAATCAGATGGTGGCTTCACCATGACAGTTCACTTTTTCAAGGGTTGAAAAGACTCACAGAGGTATTTCAGCCTCTCCTTAGCCATCATTGTGCAATTCACCAGTGTCAGGAATCGAATTCAGGATATGTCGTGTGAAATACGAGCTTGTAATTCATTCCCAACCACTGAGCCACCCAGTGATGATCAACATTGGAGATTGGAGGTTAACAGAAAATACCAAATAATATAATTAGGGAAAAAATGACTTAGTTAAATTATTGCATTAAGAATGCATTATTTATACATTAATCAAATCCAAAACACAAGGTGATACCTCCCCTAACAACCATACAATATCTAAACAGAAAACAGATGTTGCTGTTTCAACAACTGACGCAATTTGTCATCAGCCGCACAAATGTTGCACTTGCACCCAAAGATTAACGTTAATAATTAATTAAAATGTCTAAGTGCATGAGCATGCTAATTTAAACATTCTTCTTCCATGAAAATTCCCAGCAGCAGCAGCATGTCTGCATGGGGATCATGAGCATGAATTAGGGTTTGACATGGGCTTCTTCCTCTCATCCTCTCCAACCCTTGCCCTAACTACCAACATCAAAGATTCCTTCTTAGTTGATCAAGTTTGGTTTAATATATTGGGAATTAAATATATAGGAAAATTATAAAACACGTAATGAGTTTTGAGCTCATAATTTTAGCGTTTATGATATAGTTTATAATGCACGAGTTATACTTTTAAATAAATTGATACATATATCAACATGTCAATCACGTGGTGCGTCATATACACAAGCATATATATTATTTGTTCATTACGTCTGTCTTTCTATTAAAGAACATATTTATATTCTATTTCAATAATGTTATTATTTATATCTCAATTATAACAAAAACGTAACAATACACGTCTACAATTTTTTATTGGTATGTTATCTATTAATGCTATCAAGAACTTATCATCACAAATTATATTAACAGTTCATCATTTAGTAAAGAATTAACATCTTGTCCAGAAATGAACTGATCATATATATTATATATGTCAGGCGGCTGGTAGTGTATATAGGATTGTTGTAATCCAGTCCAGATTGTATCTTTTGCATGCTTTAGGTTGAGAGACAAGTAGAAGATTTAATTTTGACCTTTGTCTATGCGATCTGTATGAGACCCTAAAAACCTATTGAACTTTAAGATTTGGGTCCATAAAATATATTACCCTGTTTATACTTCACGCTTGCCCTTAAAACATAGGACATGGAGGTCCCTTGAGGAATTTGAACAGCACATTCTTTTTCATACCTTTCCATTAAAATACAAGGCAAAATGCCAGACCAAAGTTGACCTTCGTTTCCCTTGCTGCTATAAAATTCAATACCGAAATATACTGCCGACGAAAAAGACAAACCACAACAAACCTGACTTTATATATTTTTAGTCTGCATCAAGGAAAAGAAAAAAAAAAAAACGACTGAAGAAACTTGAGTCTTAAGTCATTTAGTAGTACATTTTAATAGTAATTCTTTCATTTGTAAGCAGAAAGTCTTAAGTTTGAATTTTGTAGAAGATGAGTTCAATATCAATTTATTATGACTAGCTCATTAAGTTTTCAACTAATTATATTATTGCTCTTGGTATATCGGAATTGAAAAATCTCTCCATGTTGAGGAAATAGTTATTAAATTTGGTTGTTTAGTTTTAGAAACCCTAATCAGTGTCTTAATTGGATGATTATATCATATTAAACAAGTAACGGACACATACTAGGTTACTACTTACTAGATAACAATGAGAGAGGATCCTCGCGCGGATTCTCATATTCGTTCATCATGAATCGTGCGGTTAGTTTTCATCAAGTACTGTTTATATTCAATTTTACATAAAAAATTTGTAATGATTTCTTATGCATGATGTACGATTAACGAATGTGATTTAAGAATCACCGGAATTCTCACAAAAAAATCCGACAAGTATCCTTGCTCGATAACAATGTTGCATCATTCGACTTTAACATTTTGACTGTTAGATATTTATGTACTTTTCCTCGATTAAGCATGAAATTTAACACACTTTTGTGAAAAGTCAACAATATTTGCGTGTGGGGAAGAAATATGGCAACCCTTTATTAGCATACTCAATCTTGACGGAGCTGGCCCCATATGATCAATTTTTCATAAAGACAATAGCACAACAAAGTAGTTTCGTTTTAGAGATTAAATGAAATTTTATTAACAACGATCAATTAGTTCATTAGTAAACATGTTAAACATAATCAAGATAATAACACAACAATAGCCACTTCTCAAAGATTCGAGCTTGAGTAGTAATCATAGCTGATATAAAGATTTTATCAACCACCACGATCAATAGTTCAAAAGGTAATAAATCATAGCAACCACAACCATGAAGACTAACCGCCAGAGCGGAAGGACCAGCGCTACCAACATATGAATATAGCCAAAAGATAGGAGAAACATAGAGAGGAAGGAAAGGAAGAGATCAAAAGAGATTGTCGCCAACCTCTCAAGACCAAAAACAAGGTCGGCAACGAAGGTTTTTTCTCTTTATAAGTTATATATCGCATGCGGGTTAAACTTAACGTGTGCATTAATAAAATCACTTTGAATGTATTATGACCAAACTAAACTGAAATATTGATTTTTTCAATATTTTTGTTTCACATAAAATTTCTAACTTACGTGGTTAAGAACAATTATTCATACCTACACCAAGCAAATGTACGTATAGTTCTTGTGCATTTTTAATATAGGGCGATGACCAATTATAACATTGATTTATATGGCCAATTTGCTAAGATAAAACACATTGGATTCGATTTGATCATATTCCCCTTATGAGATTTTTACAGTTTATTGAATTTATTTAGGGGTTTAATTTTAGTAATTGTTAAGGTTTTCCTAAATCTCATTGGATTCTATTTAGTCATATTCCATGCTTGGTTGGCTAATCTGAACTCTTTTTACTTTTAAAAGTAATCTTAAGGTCAAAAACAAAGGCTTATCTTCTAAACTCCAAAGCACTATTGTCTTATTCTATATTTTTCCTTATAACCGAAGCCTTGTGCAATGCTCAAAAACCAAGTAAAAAAGTATATGGAATTCGAAAAATAAATATGTATAACCCAATAGGCAATGTCTCAATTATTATTAACAAATATATGTACTCATTTCTTCTCACCATGGAGACTTCATCATGTGCTATTGAAATAAAAACACTAATTATTTAAATAGAGCATTTCATGACAATCGAATTGTCCAATCATAATGTTTTGTACTTCTACTCCTAACTATGAATATAATATTCATTTTAAAGAGTACTATATATACAAGCGCGTTTACGAGATGAATGATGGATGAACTAATTCAAAAGTCAGTAAATTTTAGATACGAGCATTTCTATTATTGTATTTTTACCAACGGCTCACTTGTACCTCAAATTTAGGATGATTTTTAACGTCAAGAAGAAAAGTACCGCTGAACGAATAGTTGATTGGTAACTTAGCTCTATATAGTTATTAAACATTGAGATATATAATTTGGAGTAAGGCATGAATATGTAGTGTATTGCTTCAAATACAGGTTCACAAAACAAAACAATAAATGATGAACGTGAATACCATGTGAAGTCATGCAGATGGAGATGGACTGTTCATGCATAGCAGTGAGCAGTTAATAATACAGAAGCAGACGTATTATGTAGTCTATGTATCTGAAATGTGAAGCAATCTGACACTTGAACCTAGCTAGGTATATAATCGAGTCCTCAGCCTCCGGCACTTACTGGACCAACCTACAGCTACGAAACATGATTGATCCTGCTCTAGCTAAAGATATTAAGTTGCAAATGCTGAAACTCCAAGCTGACATATTGCTCGATCTTTCACCTCAGTAGCTTTTTGGTTATTGTATTGTGAAACCCTAATGAGATATTTACTTATCAATGATGGAAAGTAAAGAATAAGAAACTTATGAATAGCAGAAGTAAGGAATGAGAATGAGATTCAAATTACTTTTCCGAGTTTATTTAACTATTGATTTTAACGGTATTGGATTACAAATTACAAAGTAAGATCCACATACCATACCTAGTACATGTTGAGAAGTCGGGAATTAGAATGATTCATGCGTACAGATTTATAATAAGTAAATAACATGCAATAAATTACACGTCAACAATCTTGTGGACGAGATTTTATGGAGATACTAAAGCAACAACGGTTACGAAACTAAAAGTCAATTTTAGCTAACACTTTTGAAGAAACAGGCATTGAGTGATGGTTACGAAATAGCGTTCAAAAACAAAAGAGCCGCTCGTCGATCATCATCGATCTGTAATGTGTTACTCTCTCCATACAGCAATGATATCTCAGATCCTAAATCTGCCACAAATTTCATCATTTCATGAATTATGAAATATTGTTGTCGACTGTTTCTAGGTTGATTCTGTTCATCTGGATTCCAGAATAGTTTTTTTCCTGGTGGGTTATGAACTTGTGGATTGTATAGGATCCCAGATTGAATTTTCTTTTTATCAAAGAGAGACTAGCCAGTAATTTCGTCACGAAGTCCATTTTTTAAGAAACTGGGAAGACTCACATAGACATTTTAGCATCTTATGGCCACCATACGATTCATCAGCGCCTGAAATTGAACTCAAGACGTGCTGTGTGAAATAAAAACTTGAAATTCATCTTCAACCACTAGCTTACCCTAATATATTTTTCTTCTCGAAAATATGAAATATTACCAATTTACCAGGGGTATCTTGGGGTCATGAGTCTATAAAATTTGGTACGGAGTTCCAGCCTGTTTCCTTGACTATTCCCCCTTTTATTTCCTTCACAATTGGTGCTCAACATTTCTTCAAGGTCACACTGATTACTTGTCCCCCATGTAATCATAATCCCTCCTTATTATAAAACATTTATTTTATTTAAAAATTGATGTTTGACTAACAAAATACTTCTCTTTAAATATACAAGAGATCCCTTACATAAAATCTGAAATTATTAACTGTTTGTATATGTAAGATATGTTAATTGTTTTTATATCCCCTTTCATAGTCTTGTTAAAAAAGAAAATTGTAAAGCCACTAAGTACTACGATTTAATCATATTTCTGTTTACTTGTAAGTGAGAAATCTTTAATGCGATTCTTCACAAAGACGAATTTAAACTACATTATTACACAATGAGCTTAGCCTACCCCCAACCATTTGGTGTAAAAATATCGTTTGTTAAAAAAAATATATAAAAACAATTGTAAATTCTTTAGAGAGAATAAAAAGACCCAAAAAAGGAGGGTTTTATGTTCTGCAAAACCTGATTTAAGTTTCGGATTATCTATCACCCTCAGCAGTCGGCACGCATTTAGACATCGCCATAGGAGTAAACAAATACAAAGAAAGGAAAAGAGAGAAATTTGAAGAAACAGCAAAAGAAAGCTTCGATTTTTTTCATGCTTCTCTTTTACCGTATGTAACGTTGAAACGCAGTCTCTCTCCTCATCACCTAACACTGACAACTCCAACCCTTCTTATTAACCCCACCACCTCCATTTGCTCTCCCCAGAATTCCATGTGCCTCTCTTCTCTTCTCCATTCCCCTTGGACTGCACACACACACATTAGCCTCTGTGCTTGTGAGTTGTGACCCCCCATTTTTGTTTGGAGTTTTTCAAAAGGGGCAAGTGCTTCTGGGGAAGAGTGCTTCTCTGCCTCCTGTCTCACTATCTGAGCTTGGATACAAAAACCCATTTGCCCAATTGAGAAACCCCAGAAAGGAAACCCACCAATATTTACATTACAGATAATGGGATTGATTTGGTTCTGTGACAGCAGCCCCATTTCCAAGTTGGGTTTTTCTGGGTTCCTTAAATAAGAGATCTAGAAGATTGAGTTGAAGAAAATTTTCAAATTGAATTGAAGAAAAAGGTACCAATTCTGAAACTTTCGGTATACAGAACCTCTCTATATGGTTATTTCTTGCTGCATTTATATGTACATTATATATGTATATATATATTCCCTGTTTGTTTGCTGGGCTAAATGTAGAAAATATTAAATGGGGTTTTTTTTGAAGATTTTACTGTTCTTGTTGTTATTACCATAGATGTTAAAAGTTCAAACTCGTTTCAACTTTTGTGGGTAATGTAGAATTGGACTTAGGTAAGCCAAGTGCCAAGTGTTTGTTGTATTAGGCTTAGTGGGTTTCTGCAGTTATTGGTTTAATTGGGTAGGGTGAAAAATGATTAAAGTCTTAGTCTTTATCGATTGTTTTTGTATTGGATATGGAATGATGTGGGAATGCATTAGTTGGTTATGCTGTTAATATGTTTTCACAGTTTGAAAGTGAGTGGAATTGGAAGGAGAAATCTTTGTGCATTTTATTTATCCTGCTCCTTTTTTGGTTTATGCTTCATATTTGCCAAGTTGCCTATTGGGCTGAGTTTATTTCCCTGTTCACTTTGGTGTTCTGTGCTCTGCATCTTCTTTGTGAGATTGTGGATTGTGGTTGAGTCTGTTTTCTTGACCACGTTGGTTTTCCGCTCTCTCTCTCTCGCACTACATATTTGTTTCAGTAACGCATTATGGTCTACCGCGTTCTTTACTTTTATTATGTTCCCAATTTGTGAATGTGTGTTTTTGTCTTTGAAAAGAAAAAAATTGATGGCCATTGAAAGAGGTGAAATTTTGGCGATATAAGCAGTTAAATTCAGTAACAAAATGCTACATATGCAAAAGGTTGAGTTTTTTAATGCATGGAATTGGAGTTCTCATTTCTTTGTTTTGAACTCTACAGGGTCCTTTGTATCAAGAGAGCATGGCATCCGGTCTTGATACTGTATTAGCCAAGAAGACATTTGTCTTCGGTTTAAAGGTTTGGGTATTAACAGGGATCATTGTGGGAGTTTTTATAGTGATGATTCTTGCGGTGCTATCAATTTGTCTTACTTCGCGAAAGAGATCAAGAAAGACTAATGACGTGCTTCCTCTGGGCCGAATTCCAAATGATTCAAAGGAAATCAAAGAGATCAGGGTTGATCAAGCTTCAGCAAATAACTATATACCCCGTAATATTTCTTCTCTCACCCTTGGTGATAAATTCAGTGACAGAGAGTCAGAGAACGTGTTGATCCATAAGAATGGAGATAGTAGCAGTCGATCAGGCTCATTTAACAATGCGGAGAAGGAAACTGTTGGTTCTCAATCTGGAGATGAGAGTGGTGCAGCTAATATGTACAAGCCTTCTTCACAGCCTATAACTGCCTCTTCACCTCTATCTGGTCTACCTGAATTTTCTCGCCTTGGTTGGGGTCACTGGTTTACATTAAGGGACCTCGAATTTGCAACAAGTCGGTTTTCAAAGGAAAATGTCATTGGTGAGGGTGGATATGGAGTTGTTTATCGGGGTAATCTGATTAATGGATCTCCTGTGGCTGTGAAGAAGCTACTCAACAACCTGTAAGATGCATCTTATTTCCATAGCTTTATGGCCTTCTGTTTTTTGTATTTTCTCTTTTCCTTACAATTCAATTGTTTGGGTTTATAACATTATATATTTTCAATCATCTCATAGAGGACAAGCAGAGAAGGAATTCAGAGTAGAAGTTGAGGCTATTGGGCATGTACGACACAAAAACTTGGTTCGACTTTTGGGATACTGCATCGAAGGCACCCACAGGTACCATACCCTTTAGTTTTACTGTAATGGCTTCCACATGGTAAAATAAAGCAGTAATGTATTAGCTGAGCATCTTGTTTTGGTTTGGATAAAGTAAAGAGTACCACTGTCACATCCTTAATTATATTCTTAAGCGAAAGAGTTTTGTACAGGTTGCTGGTTTATGAGTACGTCAACAATGGAAATTTGGAACAATGGCTACATGGAGCTATGTGCCATCATGGATATCTCACATGGGAGGCACGCATGAAAGTTCTTCTTGGCACCGCTAAAGCGTTAGTCTTCCTATACCTTAGTTTGAGTTGTTTACCCTTGTGGTTTATCTCCTCCGACTCTTTTTCATGTTTTTCAGGTTGGCTTATTTGCATGAGGCCATTGAACCAAAAGTTGTGCATCGAGACATTAAGTCGAGCAATATCTTGCTTGATGATGACTTCAATGCTAAGATTTCCGACTTTGGTCTGGCAAAGTTGCTAGGTGCCGGGAAGAGTCATATTACGACTAGAGTTATGGGTACCTTTGGGTGAGTACCTTTTTTCCGTTAGGAACAGCTGCAAATATTTGTATGAAGATTCTTGTGTTGATAGAAGAACACTATATCGTTATTTTAGAGTAATCCTTTCTTATCAGCTCCTTTCATCATTCTTTTTCAGATATGTGGCCCCAGAATATGCCAACTCTGGCCTTCTAAATGAGAAGAGTGATGTTTATAGCTTTGGGGTTGTGATTTTGGAAGCAATCACTGGAAGAGATCCAGTGGATTATGGTCGGCCAGAACAAGAGGTATGACAAAATTGTTCCTATTTTGAAGTGAGAATTTTGAGATCAAATATGCATTTTAGTTCTGCGTTCTTATATTAAGGTTGCATGTCATATTCGATAATCTGCTTTTAAATTCATAATTTACACGGGAAAATGTAAATTTTAGCTGGAAATTCTTGCTTCCGAACAGAAGCATACCCACAAAAACCTTGGAGTTGTTTGATATGTTCTGTGACAGCAATCTATCTTTATATTTATCTGCTTCCATTAGGGGAAGAAAAAAGAAGAAAAAGGAATGATACCAGTGTAGTAACAGTTGTCCTTACACCTGCTGCGTGGTTCTTGCAGGTAAATTTGGTAGATTGGCTCAAGATGATGGTTGGAAGCAGGCGTTCAGAAGAGGTGGTAGATCCGAACATTGAGACCAGGCCATCTACGAGCGCCCTTAAACGAGCCCTTTTGACTGCACTGAGGTGTGTAGATCCAGATTCTGATAAAAGGCCTAAAATGGGGCAAGTGGTTCGCATGCTTGAATCGGAGGAGTATCCCATACCGCGAGAGGTATGTCTCTGAAATAATCTTGAAATAAGAATGCTAAAAATACCTTACATCCATTTTTGACACAAATATATAGATTCATTCAAATTTCTGGCTTGCGTGGTTTTTTTTTTTTTTTTTTTTTTTTTCAATTGGTCTCATCCTTATACCCTGAGGAGTTCATAAGTTGATCTATCTATTGTAACTTGGTTGGAATTTAGGACCGAAGACGCCGAAGAAATCAAGCAGGGAATACAGAATCCGAGTCTCTGAATTCTGATACAGATAAGGGTGAGAATCCAGATGCAAAGACAGATAGCAGAAGGAACCATCGAACATAGGCACGTGGGCGAATCAATCATACAAATGCAAGGAGTACAAGTTGTTGATGCACAAACACAAGTCAAAGGGGACATTTTGCACTCGTTTAAGGCTTTCATATCCTTCAGCCTGCCATAGTTGAGATCAAGGGAAGGAATTGAAACGAGATGAAGGACGAAAATGAGAAGCAACTTTTTCTTTTCTTTTCCTTTTGAATATATAAACCTACATATAGGTGTTGAGAGATTGTTATTGTGTGTGGAGTGGCATTGGAAGGGGATGCCTTTGCCACCGGTTGTGTACAGTTATCGGTTTTTTTCTTTTCCCTTTTGTTTAGGTGATTGTAGTTCATGAGATTTTTCCTGAGGACATGCTAAAGTTTACAGGAAGAAACGTTTTTGGCTTGCATTGAGTGTTTCTACAAGCATTGTGTTAGGTTTACGACCGCGACTGCAACCGCAACAGCAACAGCAACGGGAGCTTGGTTGACATGTCAAGCCATGTTCCCGTACATTTGAAGCAAAATGTGAGATGTTGAAACTCAGCACAAAGAAACGCAGTCATATAATTGCTAAGTTCAATATAAGGGTTGCATTGTTAGTTATTAGGGGAGGTGGATTGTACCCGCATCAAGGTGCATAAGCATCATTATTTTTCGTTTCTGCGATGAAGCACCATTCTCTCAACTTTTTTGAGTAAACGCATGCGTGTTCAGCCCCGTACATTTTTTATTAGATTTGATCTAACGATCCTCGGTCATTTGGTTTTCACCATTGGATCAATTAAAACTGTCAAATATTTGTTGCGCTATGCGAACATCTTTTTTTTTCCTGACATTCACCTTGGATTTTGCATAGACATTGAGCCTATATACAATCCGATCGTGTTTGAATAAAGCATGTTATCCACCCACCAAAAAGGGTCGCAAGTCGCAACCATTATGGGATGGTTTGTTCAGTCAAACATATGTACTAAACAAAAACACATATATAGATTAGATCAGTTGGTCAGGATAATGTGTCTAACTCAGAGCATCCAAGTTCAAATTGCCTCCCTATAAATTACAATAGTTTAGAATATAGTTGCGCAAAAATAAAAACATAAATAACATGTTTCCAGACCAGCACAGAATAAAAACAGCTTGTTACCATTGTTCAAACAAAATAAAAAAACCATATTACCATGTTTGGAATCTTATTCTCTGCAAATATATGTACAGTTCCAGGAGACTCAACAGACACCCAAGAAAAAGGTTCTTGCTGTAGAATGGTCAAATAATCCAAGGCTCCAACTTTTGGAACTTGCAAGAGTTAGTGTGAATTACATAGGGGGTCATTAAGATTTTGATGACTAAAAGGAACCGAACAATGGCATACGATCTACAGAAACTGTGGTTACCAAACAAATCTCAGTGAAGTTGTCTGCACGAACGAGTGACATGTCGGGAATCCAGAAGTTTGTTGTTTCAATGGCGCGGAGTGGACCGAGCATGCAATAGAGGTTGTAGAGCGTTGACAACAATGCTCATATTTGGCCGGAAATTAGCTTCATATTGGACGCACAAGGCGGCAACAGCAGCAAACTGTTTCAAGCACGTACAAATTGTGATCAGTGGATTTGGAGTAAACCAGCTACCTGCCTTTTCAATTAGTCTATAACTGGTCGAACGAAAAGTATGTCGTGTTCTTGTCCATCCAGTCAACAATTTAAACATAACATAAT
Organism: Pyrus x bretschneideri; assembly: GCF_019419815.1. Lineage (NCBI taxonomy): Eukaryota > Viridiplantae > Streptophyta > Magnoliopsida > Rosales > Rosaceae > Pyrus > Pyrus x bretschneideri. The sequence goes on along the minus strand of NW_025999513.1, from coordinate 7,012,146 downwards.
TGTATATGTGTGTAAACCTATTAAGGAAAAATAGCTTCGGCAAGTATTTCTCGGAATCAAGAAACCGGTGGTGAATAATTACTCAAAAGTGTTCCCCATTACCTTTGCAACTGCCTTGGAAGGGTATTCTCCATTGAGTCTAGCATCAACACACTGCTTCACCTTATCCTCACTGAGTTTAGGCGTTGCCTAATAGAACCATATATTCGAGAAACAAACTCAGCTAAATGAAAGATGAAAACCAGTAAAAAGTAAAATTCTCAGCTTCCACCCCTCCAGAATGAATAAAAAAAAAAAGATGCAAGAACCAAGCATGAGTTACAAGTAGACAAGAACTAGGTTGAAATTAGTACCCATGTCACAAGGCTCTGCTGCCCACGCGGCAATGTGTGATCAACAGGTTTACGCCCAGTCAAGAGTTCAAGCAACACTACACCAAAGCTGTAAACATCACTTTTTGAACTCAGCTCTCCGGTCATTGCATATCTGCCATTTGGAATCACACATAAGAATTACAAGGGGAACGATGTATATGCCAACTCAAAATTTTGAGTGTACATCATAACGTGATTTATACAGTACATCAAGGAAGAACTTACTCTGGAGCATGATAACCAAAAGTCCCAAGAACACGAGTAGAATGAAGACGTGCTGCCATATCAGGTGCTTGATTTGACAGATCAAAATCAGCAATCTTTGCAACATCATCATCAAAAAGCAGTATATTGCAGGACTTAATATCACGATGGACTATACGAGGCTGAGCCTTTTCATGTAGATATTCAAGTCCTCTAGCTGCTCCTACAGCAATTTTAACCCTTTGTACCCATGACAAAACCGGACCTGGCTGTGCTCCCTTAACACCTTTCTTTCCTGTAGCCACACAAAGTGAAACAAAATTCTATTAGCATAGAGGTGAAGGCGATCTTACTAATTATCAAAGAGATACAGCTCAAAAATTTGCAGCAGAAGAGCTATTTTCTATTGTTTGGAGGCCAACCCGCTCGTTTAGCAGATTAGGAGAAATCCCAGGCGTCATTAGACACAAACAACCATCAACTACTTGACTTTCAACCTAATAGTTATTAAGCCTCATTCTAAATTTGTAAACAAAAGAAATTCTGTGTGCATAAAGCTTCGCTCAAAAAACAACTATGTGGTCCTTGATTATAATTTTTGGAGGTTCTAAATAACACCACACGACAGAAATTTGGAAATGTTACTTACCGTGGATAATATCGTGAAGAGACCCATTTGGAGCATACTCATAGGCAAGGAGACGGAGAGGGCCATCAACACAATAACCAACAAGCTCCACAACATTTTCATGTTTTAGTCTTGAAACCACGGAGACCTGTAAAATTATGCTCCAAGCATTAAATAAATTTCAGCACCAAATCACATACAACGTTAAGCAGAAAACACAAAACATTCCGTAGACTAAACCTGCGATAAAAATTCTCGCTCCAGTTGTTTACTGGAATCTAACTTCTTAATAGCTGCAGCAGGCCCACTTTTCAGAACACCATGATATACTTTTCCATATGAACCCTCACCGATTAAAGATTTTGTGCCAAAGTTATCTGTCAAATCTTTCAATTCATCCACTGGAATGGCAGCGACAGCAATGGGAAGGATATTTACAGTCTGAGTATCCACGGGTGCAGCTTCTTCGTGATAGTAACCTCCACTATTGCCTACATTTCAAATGTCGAGGTTTGCATCAATCAAACAAGAAGCCATAAAACGATGGACATCCAAAACCAAATGGCATACAAGTTATTATCTTCAACGCTCTTGATAAGAATACCATAAATATAAACACACACAGGGTACCTGCTGAGTGATTTGTTACATGTGGTCCATTCTCAGAAGCTCTACGGGTGTCATCTTGTACACAACAACTGAAGCAGCTCATAATCTTTTTTCCTGAAGGAAAAAACATCTTAAGCAATCTTGCATAGACAAACCGTGCGCGATAAAGTTCATCTAACAAAGATCAATGCTTTCAGGATAATTATAGAGTCGGCTTAATTAAGTAGACTAAAACCTCAACGAACCAACATGCTTTGTTCCAATTCCCCAGTTTATTCTCTACATGTCAAACAAGATAAATGAAGAAGAAGCACTTGGATATCACCCAAAAAATTAAAAAACACAAACAAAAATATGCATCAAATTCAAAGGTTAAATCCATCAATTTATTCAATTAACAAATAAACTACATCAATTCAAAATCTCAAGATTGTCACTTAAAATCCATCAACAAGGAGAGATTCATATTTACAACAGCAAATAAAATTCAAAGCTTTCAATTTCTACATGTTTCTCTTGGGAATTGTCTAAAAAAAACAAACAGATACACTAAATCAAAAGAAAAAGAAGTCACAAAAAAAAAATCAATGAAAATTTGAAAAGTAGCAAAATTGTGGGGGAAAGAAGGCTCGCCTTTGGTACGTTTGAATGGTTCTTCTGGCAATTGGGTTTTCTCAGTTTTGAGTGAAGTGTTGGAATTGGAGTGATGAGTGTGATCAGGGCGGCTATGGAGGTCTGCAGGAGAGGGAGAAGGGAAGGCGGCGCACGTCAGCGGTTAGTAGAAGGCATGCAAATGGGGAGGGCTGGGATATCGGTATGTCTCCCTGTTCTGGCTTTTGACTTGTGTTACGTTGAAGGATTAGGATTGTCTTCCTTTTCTTTCCTTCCCGTCATTTCACATTCTTTATTTTATATTTTTATTTTTATAAAAAAAATTAATATAAAATATTCACATGACTTAGCCATGACCGTTCAAATAAGAGGAGAAGGAAAAAAAGAGGGACGAGAATTATACTCTAATCAGAAATATTTGAAGCATTTATGTGAGTTTAAAGAAATTGACGAACATTATGTTTTAAGAAATATTAAAATTTTATCGTAATAATTAAATAGACAAATTATTTCAAATTAAATCGAACATTTACAAATATAATTTATGAATCTAGACTTAAAAAATAGACAATACTTTTTATCTTTCCTTAAAAGGGCGTATAAATATCTGTTTCTTTTACATTTGTGTTATTATACATAAATAATTAAATAAAGGCCCAAGTCTAATCTGTCCATTGCACATGGAACAATTTTGACCCATGTTTCACCTTCGGGTCCAAAGAAAAGGTCCGACTGAATTCCGTGGTCAAGTTTTAGACTTGATGCACAAAGGGCAGTCCAACCTTTTTAGATCCGAAGCCAAAAATTACACAACTGTAGTCTTGACTTGTCTTGTATACCCTTCTTTCTTATTTTTTGGCTTTTTAATTCTTCTTTGTTTTATTCAATGCAAAGGCTAGAAATAAGTAGGGGTCGTGTATAGGGAGAAAATTATGTGTGGAAGTCATTTCGTTTCTTTTTTGATCAAGGAGATGAGATTCAAATTTAAAATCTCTTCCAACAATGAAAAGAGATGTATCACTAAACTAACAACTAAATAACACCGAGCATGTGTCTTCAAAACTAAAAATTTCTTCACTACAAGAGGCCGCTTCAATATGGTGACCGTCCAAACTTAGACTTGCAAACGAAGTTTGTCTCCCCTTTATGTTGCTAATAGTTCTACTTTACAAATACAAAAATATCGATCATCGGTTTCAGCCTCAATAAACTGAATACCTTGAATTACAAGAGTTATCTTCGTTGTGTATTTACCTTTCTCAGTACGTACCTTATTAGGTGATGCGATGCGAGGCAATACACACCTAAATTTCTTAAATAGTTTAAGAAAGTGACGAAAAAGAATGCTTAAAAACGAAAGGGATTGGTAAAAGGGAAGTCTCATCATCTCCATCTATCACTCTCACACTAGCCATGACGACACCATCTCATCTAGATATCAAGCATCGCAGCTAGGCAAATCAACCATTGTCTTTTACATAATTTCTAATTGTTAATTTGTACATGTAGCTGCTGCTAATTACATGTTTTCATTTATTACTTACCGTGTAAAGTCACTCCTGGACTAGTATATCATCTTGTATTATTCCTTGTAAACATATAAATGAAAGCTATTCTACCTGACTCAAAACATTATATGGTATCAACGATCCCTAAGCTTTAACGAGCAGTTTCTTAATTTTTTTCCTTGTGCACTCATAATGTCAGACGAGCAATCAACCAACTCCGGTTCCGTTGCCCACCCATCCAACTCTTTGCTTTCAGTTGATAACTCCAAATCGTTGATTATGATCAATGCTGCTGCCCAACTGCCTGTTAAACTCATGCCCATGAACTATCTTTCTTGGCGTGCTCAATTTATTGCCCTCCTCATAGGGTATGATCTCCTGAGATATGTCGATGGAACGTATCCCTGCCCAGAAAAATCAAACACCTTGTCATCCAGCGTATAATCTTTGGCTATGTTAAGATCAGCTACTGCTCCATGCCATCCTCACATCCATTTCCGAACAAGTTGTCTCTCTTATTGCCTCTGCCCTAAACTTCAAGGTTGCATGGGACAAACTCAAACAACTCTATGCCAATTGAGCTCGATCTCGTGTCATGAGTCTCAAAGAACACATTACTCTTATACGTCATGACTCCAAGCATGTTTCTGAATATCTCCAAGTTGTCAAAGCCATTGTCGATGGACTTGCTTTTATTGATGCTCCCATTAGTGATGATGACCTCGTCATACACATCTTAAATGGTGTTGAATTTGAGTTCAAAGAACTTGCAACTGTTGTTCGTGCCTGTGACAGCCCTATTTCCTTTGAAGACCTCCATGATAAACTTAATTGCTCTTAAATGCGAAGACCATATTGGGCCGAGTTGTTCTTAGCCCAGCCAGCCATCACCACGCCAAACAACCCCACGGCAAGCCATGTTGTGGCCTTCTCCAACCAACTTGCACACATCCTCGACCCCCGTCGAGCCAAATTTCAAGACACGTGGCTCCCGAAAATTACGAAGACAAGGAAAAATTAATTTTTTTTCTTACCCTGGTGTGGCATAAAGACGAAGAAGGCAACGAAATACAGTCATTTGCATGGGCAATTGTAGAAGATTGTTAGGGGAGGGGGAATAAATATCCTCTAGCTTTCTCTATCTTATAGAGTAGAATAAATTGCTCTCTAAAGTTAATTTAATAATCTATTGAAGGTAGACTTAAATAGACTTTAGAAGTATTTTATTTCCCTTTCATAGAAAGATCTAATTTCCAATTAAAGAGGGAATCTACATCAAAACAGGAAACAATCCTATGTTTCCTAAAGCAAGAAGATCTCTACACCTGTTATCTTTTCCTATGAGCAACCTAACAAGTGTGGGGGCATTTGTGGAGCCAAAAATAATCAAGAAAAATATTGAGGCGACATGTGGATTTTTGGATGAAAAAGACAAAATTACTCTCGAGGCACACTAGAACTCCCATGCGTAAGCAGCGGACAATCGCAGCTCAATCAAGGTCAAAGGTGATTAAGATAGGTATTTATTCAAAACCTATTTCATCAATCCTCATCAAATCCTCCCCACAAGGTAGCCCCAATTATTCATTCAAATTAGGTATTCATTCAAAACCTATAAATAGTCCTCATTTCTCCAAAAACCAAAGTCCAATTCTCTTCTAAAATTCTTCAAATTTCTCTAAACACTTTTCCCTCAAATTCTACATTTGGCATCGGAGGTTCTTTGGCCAAAGCCACCCCCCTCCCCCCAATTCATCATGGGTGCGTGAGGCTCTTGGCCTTGACCTAATGTGTTAATTGTTTTGCAGGTGCATTTTCGTCTAAGAAGAAGAAGGCAGAAATTTGCATCCACACTGCTAATTACATGTTTTCATTTATTACTTTCCGTGTAAAGTCACTCCTAAACTAGTATATCATCTTATTCCTTGTAGACATATAAATGAAAGCTATTCAGCCAGACTCAAAACATTATAATTGGAAGGCGTTACACTGTACATAATCTGTAATGGTTTTAACATGGAGTCAAGATGGGAAGCTAGGGTTCTGGTGTGCATGAAGAATGAAGATAACCTGATGACCCGATCTACCCTTCCCTTTGTGCTTTTGACATCGTGCAAATTGCCAAATCGACAAAAGCTTTTTTCATATGATGGAAATATCCAACATCCTGGGGGGACACCAGTGCAATGCATGCATGGATCCGGCCATTCAGTTTTCACAGCCAGAATTCAATTGATCACGACGTAATTCAATGAGCATTTGAAGACTATTCCATCAGTATTTGAAAGATTAAAAATTAACGAACGCCTAAAACAAATATCGACAAAGTACGTACCCATCCTGCGTTCCTCATGTGATTGTTGTGGAGCCAAAAATAATCACAAGGCGACACGTGGATTTTTTGGACGAAGAAGACAAAAATACCCTTGAGGTGTATTAGGATTCCTACACGCGAGTAGCAGGCAATCATCATCAACCAAGTCAGAAATGCCCAAAATAGGTAACAATTCAAAACCTATTTCATTCCATATATTTCTTACCTCTTTTTCCCTCTTTTAGCTAATCAATTAGCTATCATTACATAACCTTCAAAATATTCATTCCAAAAATATGTTAATTGGCTAATTAATGGATTAATTACCCAATTAATCCATTAAATGTCAATTAAGTCACCCAATTAACCACAAAATATACCCCAAAATCCCAAAAGGCCGGGCACCCTTGTTGATCTCATCATATTTACCTATTTTATCATACTAATTAGCTAGTTAATTTGACAATAATTATATTTGCTAAATTAACTAGTCAATTATTCCCATAACTCCTAAATTCAACCTAAATCAAGAACCTAGCCCACAAAAGGAGCTAGGTGGTAGGTCCTCTCTCACCCAAAAAGGCCGGCCATTCTCCTATAAAAATGCTCATATTTTTTCCAAAAGACACTTCTAACTCTCTTACTAAAATTCTCTAAAAATTCTCAACTACTTTCTCTCTAAATTTGACTTTGGCATCGGAGGTTCTTCGGCCAAAGCCCCCCCCAATTCATCGTGGGTGCTTCGGCCAAAGCCCCCCCCAATTCATCGTGGGTGCGTGAGGCTCTTGGCCTTGACCAAAGGTGTTAATTGTTTTGTAGGTGCAATTTTGTCCAAGATCAAGGAGGAAGAAATTTGCATCCACAAATTGGTGCTTTCATTGAGAGTTGAGATCCATACTCATAGAAGACTCTCGCATAAAAATGTTTTTCTTTATTTTCTAGTCCATTTGAATATTTTTCATACGTTCTTATTATTAGAATTTTTTATTTGCAAAGGTTCTTTGATAAAACGTATAAGAAAAATATAATGGCTCGACATTTAGAAAATTCCACAAGAAAAAATTCCAATACTCAAGAAATGGGACCACGGAGATCCACGAGGCAAAATGCAGTCGTAAGCGGAGTGGCACCACCACTACGAGGTTCCATCATGGCCCAAGCCGTGCCATCCAAGCTTACACGGGCTCGAGCCCAAGCCTCGCATTCGCATGCATCACGCACTGAGCAACTTGCTTCCATAGCCTAGCCTGCTCCCGTGATCTAGCCTGCTCTCGTAGCTCAGCCTGCCCCTATGATCCAGCCTACTCCCATAACACAGCATGCTCATGCAACCCAGCTTACTATCATGGCTTCCCAAGCAGCCCAAGTCGCACCGAGACTATCTCAACCATTCAGACCAATCATTGAGCCAGAGGTATTTTCACCACGTTTTTCCACGGATTTGACATTTCCCAACTCAAATCTCGAGCTCGGGGCCCACCATCTTCCCGCTGCTTAAGGAGGCACATTCTATCCAAGCTTTTTCGATCCGAATGGTGAACAAAACTTGTCCCGACAAGTCATAGAATTAACAAGCGCCCTTGCACAACAGACGGCCTTGGTAAATTAACTTTTGCAATGCACTGAGATCCAATGTGCCCTAGATGAGGTGTCTCGAAATAGGATAATGGCAAACGAGGAACCTCTCAAGCAGCCACTCAACCAACCACAGGTCGAGCATTCGGGCAGTGTACACTCCCGATTGGGCCCCCAAAATAGCGTATATTAACGTCTTAGCGGGCGGAGGAGCGCGCGCTTTTGACTAGGCCCATAGACAAGTATACATTCATGGTTAGGGCCACACTCCGATAATCAACATGAGCAGCCTTTTAGGCAAAACGTTCATTCGCGGTTAGGTCCACAATGAGCATTATCCACATCACATCGGAGCATACAGCATGACAACCGGAGATAAGCGGTTATTCAATCCGGTTCAAGTTTAACCAACAGCTTGCGAAAAAATCCCTCACCTGCTAGGAATCTATCTTATATACAATAGTCGCGACATAGACAAGCCGAGCGTGTAGAAGGGCAGCCTGGACCAGCAGATCAAGACTTGAGGCAGCCAAGAGCTCTGCTACCCCCAAGAAAGGTAGATCCAAGAAGAGGTAGAAAGACTTTTCAATGAACGATTGCGTGATTTTCAATGCAACGAAATGGTTGATGAAGCACTAAGGCGAGATATGGCCAACATAAGCAAGTCACCCTTCATAGACGAGATTGAGCAGGCAGAACCTCCACACAAGTTTAGCATGCCGCACTTCACATCTTTCAAAGGAGATGGAGATCCAAAGAGGCACTTGAAGCACTACCGAAGCGCGATAGTCCTTTATCGGAACAATGATGCCCTTATATGCAAAATATTCGCCACCACTCTACAAGGTGAGGCACAAGATTGGTTTCACACCTTGCCACCACGATCCATCCAGAATTTTGATGATCTTTCTTTGGTTTTCACCAAAGAATACTCATCTTATCGCTCGATCAAGAGAAAGTCTGATCACTGTTCAACATAAAGAAAAACCCAAAGGAGTCACTCCGCGACTACGTGAAGAGGTTCAAATTGGAGAAGGCGAAGACCGTCAGATGTGATGACTCGATAGCAAGTGCAGCCTTCCAAAAAGAACTCCCAGCAGACCACTCACTGTTCGGAGAAATGATCATGAAAGAAGACCTAACTTTAGCAGATTCCTTCGCCCTGGCAGAGAAACATGCATTTTGGGACAAGGCTCGACGAGCAGAGAAGGCACCCGAGCAGACTAAAAAAGAGTCGACAATTGTTCAAAGGAAGGAGGACAAGAAACCGCCTAGCAAAGGCAAGCAGGAGGCCAAGCGCAGGGTCTAACCCATAATTAAAGAAGGCTCGATAACCAAAAACTATTCTAAGTTCTCAATTCCGATCCATTAAATCCTTTGTGATATCAAGAAAGAGTTGTGGTTCAAGCTGTCGAAACAATCAAAATGAGATACTTCCAAGTTAGACCATACCAAATATTACGCATTCCACTGGGGTCCCAATCACACAACCGACGACTGCTACACTTGGAAGAACTACCTAGAGAAGCTCGTGAAAGAAAGCAAAGTCGATAGATACTTGGACAAGCTGGCTGTGCAGCCAAGAAGGAATGCAGACGAGAATGAGGAGCTGCCAACCAAGATGATTCGAATCAATGGCATTTTCGCCGAATCCGAAGGCCACCAATAACTCTAAAAAAAGGAAGATCCAGCAGGCTTTACTAATCTCACAAATCCAAGCTGGCGATATCCAACTTGGACCTATTATTGGTTTTACTGAGCAGGATGCAGAAGACGTCGATTTCCCGCATGATGATGCACTAGTAGTATATGTCCAACTAGCCCATGCTATAATTGACAAGATGATGGTTGACAATGGAAGTGCAGTCAACCTACTACAACTTTCAGTCATTCAAAAGATGGGCCTGGAAAGCACAATCATACGCCAAGCAGAAGTACTTACCAGATTCAACGGACATACCTCAACTGCCATTAGCCACATCACACTTGACGTGAAAACACCGTCAGTCGTCTCAAAACAAATGTTCACGATCATAACCGACCCATCTCCCTACAATGGGATTCTTGGGAGACCTTGGTTAATCAAGCTAGATGCCGTCACTTCAGTCAAATATCGAAAAATTCGATTCCGTATCCCGGGAGGAGGAGGAGAAGTGATCAAGTCTGACCAGGCCTCATCACGACAATGCACTGTGAAAATGTTGAAATAAACAAAACAGAAGACCTTTACCTCCCCCCCCGGCACGCGTGCGTAGAGGCTACTGAAGTCCAAAAAGGCGAATAAGCTACCAAATAGCAATTACAGCAGGTGGATCAAGAAGATGGCGCCCAAACAGACGAGATAGGATGGAAACCCAAAGAGGACGCCGAAGACATCATTCTTGATCCCCAGCAGTCGGAAAAGACGGCTAAAATTGACTCATGTCTAAGACCAGTTGAGAAAGAAGAAATCACAACTTTCCTTAGAGAAAACCAAGACATCTTCGCATGGTCATCATCCTACATGCTCGGCATTGACCCTGAGGTGGCCTGCCACAAGCTGCACTGCAACCCCACTGCCAAACCGGTAATCCAAAAGGGAAGACATTTTGCACCTGAGCGAGTAGGTGATCATCGAGGCAGAAATTGACAAGCTATTGGAGCCCGAATTCATAGAAGAGGTAGCACAATCAGCATGGCTTGCCAATGTCGTACTAGTCATGAAGAAAAAGAAAGGCAAATAGAGGGTTTGCGTAGACTACACCGACCTCAATAAAGCATGCCCAAAAGACCCTTATCCTGTCCCTAAGATCAATCTATTAGTAGATTTAACTTCTGGGAACCAGCTGCTCAGCTTTTTGGACGCATACTTCAGTTATGACCAAATAGCCATGTACGAGCCTAACAAGGAGAAAACTGCGTTCATGATAGAGGGGGGCACTTACTGCCACAAGGTCATGCCTTTTGGCCTAAAAAACGCAGGAGCCACTTACCAAAGGTTAGTAAATATGATGTTTAAGAAACAAATTGGGGTAACCATAGAGGTCTATGTCGATGATATCATGATAAAGGGTAAGTAGCGGTCAGACCACATTCGTAACTTGGCAGAAACTTTCAATATCCTTAGAAAGTACAAAATGAAGCTCAACTTTACCAAATGCACGTTTGAAGTATCTTCAGGCTGATTCCTAGGGTACTTAGTAACTCAACGAGGAATTGAAGCACATCCCAAGCAAATCCGAGCAATCTTAGAGATGAAGTCTCCAACTACCTTGAAGGAGATCCAAAGCTTGATCGGACGAGTAGCTACCCTCAACCGCTTCCTCTCATGGTCCACCAATCGATGCAAGCCTTTTTTCAAAGCTATCAAGAGGGCAAAACGAGACAAATGGGATGAAGAGTGCGAAAAAGCTTTCCAAGACTTGAAGAAGTATCTCACGTCACCTCCCTTACTATCCAAACCAGAAGCAGCGGAAGATTTATACATTTATCTGGCAGTTTCCGAAGTAGCAGTGAGCTCTGCCCTCATACGAGAAGAGCTGGGAACTGCCGATATTCTACACTTCTAAAGCTCTTCTCGATGTGGAAACAAGATATCTGAAGATCAAAAAATTGATTTTGGCATTAGTTGTTGCGGCTCGGAATCTCAGACTATACTTTCAAGCTCATACAATCATTGTCATAACTTAGTATCCTCTACAATCAATCTTACATGGTCCAGACGCTTCCCAACGAGTGATGAAATGGGCATTAGAACTTGGCCAATATGGTTTAGTTTTCCGACCTCGCACAATGATAAAGGCCCAAGCCTTAGTGGACTTCATAGCAGAATTCGCACTTAGCCTAGGCGATGCAACAAAGCAGCCTAGCAATATTCCAAAAGCAGTCGAACATGCCTTAGCCATGCTTGCATCCCCAAGCGAAGATTTCTGGCATTTGCATGTTGATAGCACATCCAACTACAAAGGCTCGTGGGCAGGCGTGGTCCTTGTTTTAGACGGCTCAATACTTAAGCAGGTGATCACTCTAGGGCTCAAAACATCCAACAACGAAGCAGAATATGAGGCCCTACTATCAGGCCTCCGAATGGCGAAAGACTTAGCGGTGAAAAAACTCGCAATTCATTTTGATTCCCAACTAATCACCAGCCAGGCTACTGGGGAATACATGGCAACATCCAATGATGGCGCAATACCTAGAGAAAGTACGCCATCAGCTTGAGGCATTTTAGACTTACACTTTCACCCAAGTTCCGCGGGCAAACAACGCCCATGTAGATGCGCTAGCAGGTTTAGGCTCTGCTCTCGACCACCAATTTAAATGCTCCATTCCGATGGAATATCTTGACAAGCCAAGCATAGAAATGGAGTCGACAGCCGAAGTGTCATAGGTTAGTGTAACTTCTAACTGGAAAAGTTCTATCATAGACTACTTGGTCAACGATACACTACCCATCGAAAGATTGGAGTAAAGGAAGCTCTAAATCAAGGTAGCACGCTACTATATGTGGAACGACATTCTCGTCCAAAAATCCTACACCGAACCACATCTCCGTTGCTTAGCACCTCCCGATGACTTGAAGGTCCTAAGCTCAATCCACAAAGGCGTTTGTGGGAATCACTCTGGAGGCCGATCCTTAGCACAAAAGGCTCTTAAAGCAGGCTACTACTGGCCTACCATGCACCAAGATGCTAAGAAGTTAGTACAAAAGTGCGATTGTTGCCAACGCTACAAACCGGTACCAGCACTACCTGCCAGCGAGCTACACTAGCAGACAAGTCCTTGGCCATTCATGCAGTGGGCGATTGACCTGGTAGGGCCTATGCCGCCTGCTACTGGGGGCAAATGCATGATGATTGTGGCAACTGACTACTTCACCAAATGGGTAGAAGCAGAGCCCATGACGACCACGACTCAGACGAACATAGAGCGCTTAATATGGAGGAACATCATTTGCAGATTTGGCATCCCTAAGTCCATCGTCACTAACAATAGCTCGCAATTTGTGGGAAAAGATTTGGTGAAGTTCTTCCAAAAGTATAGCATCAAGCAACACATGTCCACGCCAAGGTATCCTCAAGGTAATAGGCAGGCTGAAACATTCAACAAGACGATCCTCGACTGCCTCAAGAAATCCCTTATCGACAAAAAGGGAAAATGGCCAGATGAACTCCCCAGATGTTTATGGGCATATCACACCATCAAAAGACGAGCAACCAGTGAGACTCCTTTCTCTTTAGCATTTAGTTCGGAAGCAATCATTCCTCCCAACATCATCGTGCCAAGCATCAACACTCTGTTGCCAAACATTGAGCAGAACAACAAAGAGATGGCCACAAACTTAGATCTAGCAGAGAAGAGGCATGAGCAAACAATCACCCGCATTGCAGCCTACCAGCAGCAGCTCATTTCCAGATACAATAAAAGGGCTAAGATCTGGCAGTTCCAACCTGGAGATCTAGTCATAAGAAAGGTCTTCATCACTGCCCGCAAAGAAGGCTAAAAAAAGATGGATCTCATATGGGAAGGTCCGTACAAGATCATCAGAGTAGGCAGCAAGGGTAACTACACCCTCGCCACCGTGAATGACAAAGAGATCGAGAACCAATGAGACGCCTACAATTTAAGGAAATACCATGTGTGACTTCCCACTATATCAAGGCCCAAAGACTTAAGCAACTTAACGGGCACCACCTCGTAAACCAAGGACTATCCAGTTGTCATGGTTTTTACAGCTAAGTTATTCGTCCATTTCATTCACTTTTCAATAAAGAAGTTAAAAGTAATTTGCAACTTGGCTCGACTACATGTCTACAACAACTTATATCTCCTGCATTTCAAAAGAAGATCGCACCCCTTTTTGGGAATCACCGCAGAAATTGCATCCCCCGAGGGACCGACTATGCTCTCCAAAGCGGGAGGATAAACTTAACACTCCGAATGTCTAAACGTGGATGAGCCTGGCTACCCTAGTATAACTAAATGCATGATGGCTTGCGCCAGGATTCATAGAAGTACCCACAATGGTCTTTTTCAAGGCTTAGCTAACTAAAGGATTTTGGGTTTCTTGGCCTAATCCGTGGGGAACTGGGCCCTAGAGACGGAAGGGGCACATTACGCAGTACACCCTACGGGCGGCTGCCCTGGAAACCTAAAGCTGATACCGAGTGCATTAAGGTAGCCTATGGTTTTTCGGAAGACTGCCTATGGCTTGCCCTTCAAGCAATGAAGCCACGTTAGACTTGTACAACTACGCATCCTTGTGAAAGGTTAAACAAGCTAGTGTGCACATACACTACCAACATGCTACGTAGTCAATAAACTTCACCTCTGCCAAGTGCGGAACAATTTACACCAAATCTTAAAGTGTTGTGATACTTGTTACACAACCTATGGAATTGAAGGAAGCCGAGGTTAACATCTTAGTGGTTACGCAGACTTGTCTACTTCTGTAAGTAAGAGATCCGGCTGCCAACCCTATGGTTAACAACTTTGCAAAAAGTTCTAGACTAACACCTATGGCTACGTAGGCTACGCGGGCCTGTCTACTTATAAAAAAGTAGCGCACCTGCTAATGGTCTATAAAGTCTAAAGGTTAGGGCGTGAACCAAAGAAGTGAAGATGGAGAAGAACGAAGGAAACAAGTTTATTAAATTTTCTAGCAAAACTGATAAACAACTAGTAAAGACTAAAGAAGTTCAAGCAAAAAGCAACAAAGGAAAACAAAGAAAATCCTAAAGGCTAGCTAAAAGACCACTCTTTAATAGTTTGGACATCTCACGATTACTCGGTCGCCACACCTTCAACAACCTTGATTTTCTCAGCAGCAGCATCATCCGATGCTTTACCCTCGGCTGCCCCAGCCTGGGCACCAACTTCTCCAACTACTTCACCGATAGAAGACTCAAAAGTAAAGGCGAGTAAGTCTTCTAGAGAAATAGAGAAGGTCTTAAAGTCTTTACCGGAAAACTCAAAGTCAGACGGTCACCCATAGAGATGATTTACATAACCCAGCTTGTAGAAGTCGACTTGGCTCTGAGTAAGTGAAGCCTCAAACCCGACTTTCTCACCCTTCAACTGCTCATTTTCCTCAAGCAGGCAAGCACGAACCCGCTGCAACCCCTCAACTTCCTTTTTCAGATTGTTGTTGATCTTCAAAGCATTTTGAAGCTCCAACACTTGAGGCTCAAGCCTATCAACAACCTTTTTGAAGTGGATCACTTAGTTGTGAGTAGCGATCAGTTCTTCATCCTTTGCGTAAACAGTGGAGCGGAATTCAGAGATGGAACGTTCAAAATCTTGAATCTGAGGTATGTAACACTCAATTTCCTTCTCTGCACTTTCATACTTTACTTGGATCGCATCAAGCCTAGTCTTCAAATTCGTGATCTCTTGGCGAACGGTCTCAAGCTGTAGAGAAGTGGGGTTAAAAATGTTAGATCTCTTCAAAGCAGGAAGCTCAGATTCCAATTTCTTGACTTTTTCGACTGAGGAGTAAGCTTCGGCAGCCATGGTTTTTGCCATCTCTTTAGCAGCCTTGGTATCTTCTTGGTCAAGGAACATAGACTCAGTTGCCAGAATCGTTGTTTTCTGCATCATGGCTAGCAGGGCAGTCTTCCTATACTCGGATGTGTGCTTCGCGAAAAGACTCAGACCAACAATCTCTTTGACGCCATCAACAAACTTGACACATATATCCATGTCTTCAAGTAGATCTGGCTTCAAAGTGAGCTAACTTTAGCAACTTCCCCAGAAACAGTCTCGGTGGATTCTTCAAACTTGTCCGCACGAGCAGTTACCTTTTTCTCAGCAGACGAGTTGGTCGCAGCAGCGAAGGAGGCAGATTTTGGTGCTACTTTAGCAGGCAGGGGCACCTTATCACTCTTTATGGTAGCAAGCCTCTCCAAATGTGAGCCAGACTTAACTCCAGACGAGCGCTTTTGGCACAAACTTCGACACTGAAGGTACGAAAGAACTTCTGTGCTGCGCAATCATTTCAGCAATCGAGCTAGCAGCCTTCGAAACAATAGGCGTTACCGGCACAAATCTAGCAGTTCTTTCTTTCTTACCCTTAAAGGAAGTCAAGTTAATCACAAGCTTGGGAGCAGTTGGTGAACCTTCACGCGCAATGAGGGAAACCTTTACTTTTTTCTCAGCAAGCGTCTCCTGGGCAGACGAGGAAAGTCTCTTTTTCCCACCTTCATTTGTAGCAAGCTCTACCACGGTGATAAGACGAGTCAACGCTTCAGCTTTGATTCCTTTTATCTCCTCTCTTGGGAGCAACCCATCTTTTTCACTACGAAAAGGACTAAGTAGCCAATGCCATTTACGGTACTCGGAAAGGATACCCAAAGCAACATGCACTTTTCTCAAGATTGGAGAAATCTTAGGAGTGGAACCAATTCCGAATCTACAAAAGTAACGGAAGACAATTAGAAAATTGAAGAGTAGTTTGGTACTAAAGCAAAGCAGCTGAAAAGATTAAGCAGCTTGCTTACCAGATATGAAGACCGTTGGTACACGCAACTCGGGGGAAGAATCAGACTCCCATTATCCACTTATCTCCAAAGTTTCCTTGGCCCAGTCATGATCTCCCTTGCTCGAGTTATCAAAAAGCCTATGGCGAGATCGCAGCTGCCCGACTCCATCAATGTGACCTATGTCAAAGAACTACCAAAATTTATTGATGGTTAGATCTAAGTCAAAGAATTGGCTTAGATTGTGGAATCCCACCATCACACGGACCGCGTTCAGTGAACATTGCGCATGGGCACATTTCATGGAGCAGAGCACTTCTTGGAAGAAACGCGACATAGGAAAAGTAAACCTTAACACAAAATAGTATGGGTGGAACTTGATGGCTCTCCGAATCCCACTACATGGTTCCCGACTGCTACCATCCTTAACTCGCTTCACACGTACTCCTGACGGAATGGCATGCTAGTATGCCTCAAGAAAGTTTCTAAACAAATCATCGGAGCATATCTTGAAGTGAGCAGCTTTGAAGTAGCCAACCTTGCTCAACGAACCCACCCTGACAGGCGGTACACCATCATCATTCTTGTGGCTCAAGGAAGATATACTTGAAGGTCTGCAAAAAATACAAAGAAGATTCATTATAGGGTTGTTCAAAAAAAAAAAAACGTGGCATAAAGCTTAGCCGCAAAAATCCAAAAGGGCACAAAACCCTTAGTTTTTCCCTAGGGCACGGGCCCAAGCAAAAAAAAACCAAAAAAAAAAAAAGCAAAAGTTTCAAACCGTAAGGACCCAACCAACTTGCCAGGCCCCACGGCCTGATTTTTTTTTTTCCCTCCATTCCCACGGTTTCCCTCTTACAGTTTTTCCCTAGGGCACGGGCCCAAGCAAAAAAAAAAAAAAAAAAAGCAAAAGTTTCAAACCGCAAGGACCCAACCAACTTGCCAGGCCCCACGGCCTGATTTTTTTTTTTTTTTACTCCATTCCCACGGTTTCCCTCTTGGCCCACGACAAGTTCAATCACCAGGACACCCACGGCAGGGAGCTGTCACGACTTTTCCAAGATACCTCGACCCCCGTCGAGTCGATTCTCAAGCCCTGAGGCGTCCAAAAGAATCAAGAAGACAAGAAAGTTTTATTTTTTCTTACCTAGAAGCAATGAGAAGATGAAGTAAGCAACGAAAGACGATCATTTGCACGGACAAGATGTAGAAGATTGCTAGAGAAGGGGGAACAAATATCCTCTAAGCTTTCTCTCTTGTAGGGTAGAATAAGTTTCTTTCTAAAAGTTTATTTAATAATCCACTTAAGGTGGACTTGAATAAGTTTTGAGAGGAATTTGTTTCCTTTTCCTAGAAGGATCTAATTTCCTATTAAAAGAGAGAATCACCAGTTAAAATAGGAAACAATTCAAAGTTTCCCAAGACAAGAAAATCTCTACACCTATTGCCCCTTTTCTACGGGCAGCCCAACAGGTGTGGGGGCATTTGTGAAGCCAAAAATAATCACTAGGCGACATGTGGATTTTTGGACGAAGAAGCGACACGTGGATTTTTGGACGAAGAAGACAAAAATACCCTTGGGTGTATCAGGATTCCTACACAGAGTAGCAGGCAATCATCCTCAACCAAGTCAGAAATGCCCAAAATAGGTAACAATTCAAAACCTATTTCATTCCATATATTTCTTACCTCTTTTTCCCTCTTTTAGCTAATCAATTAGCTATCATTACATAACCTTCAAAATATTCATTTCAAAAATATGTTAATTGGCTAATTAATGGATTAATTACCCAATTAATCCATTAAATGTCAATTAAGTCACCCAATTAACCACAAAATATACCCCAAAATCCCAAAAGGCTGGGCACCCTTGTTGATCTCATCATATTTACCTATTTTATCATACTAATTAGCTAGTTAATTTGGCAATAATTCTATTTGCTAAATTAACTAGTCAATTATTCCCATAACTCCTAAATTCAACCTAAATCAAGAACCTAGCCCACAAAAGGAGCTAGGTGGCCGGTCCTCTCTCACCCAAAGAGGCTGGCCATTCTCCTATAAAAAGGCTCATATTTTCTCCAGAAGACACTTCCAACTCTCTTGCTAAAATTCTCTAAAAATTCTCACACACTTTCTCTCTAAATTCTAACTTTGGTATCGGAGGTTCTTCGGCCAAAGCCCCCCTCCCCCCCATTTATCGTGGGCACGTGAGGCTCTTGGCCTTGACCAAATGTGTTAATTGTTTTGTAAGTGCAATTTTATCCAAGATTAAGGAAGAAGAAATTTGCATCCACAATTGTTGACCCTAACCCTACCCATGTGCAGAACACATTTCTCCTCGATCTCAATGTAATCAAAATTCGAAAACTTAGGAATTTTCATATTAAATAAGATTTAGGGTTTTGAATATTATAACATGCACACTCACAAAAGAGCTTAAAATTACTAAATTTTTCATTAAATTAAATAATTATGATTAAGTTAAGTAATTAAAAAGGAAGATCTCTCCTAATTGGATGCATGACAGTGGCATTTGGCCCACGTTCCGGAACAGGCTTCGTCCTCCATAACATGCACATGAGCCGCCAACCATTTGCTCTCTCTGGGACCGCATCATACTCATATATGAACAGTTTTTTGGATTCTCATACAATTCAGAAGAGAGAGAGAGAGAGAGAGAGAGAGAGAGGTTTGTATGGTGATGAGTGTGAACTGTGAACCCATGAGACCTTGTATACTATTATCTTCTGCTGCTCTCCATCCCCATTGGTTTTGCAAACCCAACACCAACCAAGAGAAGTATTAGGGTAGTCCATCGCCCAACCGCGTCAAAAGACGGTAAACTGTTGATGCATCTGTAATTATCTCATAGTCATTTATTATACGTGAGCATAACAAGTTTCTAACATATAATACTAATTTTAAATTTTAAACATAATCAACGATTGTAAACATTCATCTCTCTCTTTTGAAATACCAATTCGTGTAACAAAAGCCTTAAGCTTCCTTATTCTTATACTTCCAACACCAACAATAGCAGTAGTAATAGTCTTATCGCACTTAATGGCCTTTTTGTTTCAATTGATTCACTGCCAAGTGGGGCATTGGGAGGAGGAGGGCTAGTTATCTTGTTCATAACCATTGTTTGGTCCAAAGTACAAATTTGGTGAAATGTTGAGAGTATTGAATTGAGAAAAAAAAAAGACTTTGCATGTGCTTATAAGTAATTAGGTTATTTCTCGTTGATCTTGCCAATTTGTTTTCTGATGGAACCTCAACTTCTTCATTAAATCATAAACATAAGGTTGCATGAGATAATTGTCAGTTGGTGATGCATTCACTCTATTCAGTATGAACGTACAATTGATGAATAATCAATCGTTCATGCACGCGTGTTTGTATGAAGATATGCAAAGCAACCCTCTAGATATGAATAGACATAATGTCTTTATTTTTCTTTGAAATATGCAAAGCTCTCCCTCCCTAATGCTCTTTTGTTTCAATTTATAATTCTCTCAGTTTATATCTAAGAGGCTGAAAAATTGGGCATTAAGAGGACTAGTCATCTTGTTCCTAAGCTTTGTTTGGTCCAAAATAGAAATTATGTTAAATCATAAACATAATATGTTCCACAAATTGTGTTTCACCTTGAGTCTACAATTATTATGTTTTTAGGTTGCTTACAGGTTCTACGGTCTCAATTTATAATAAATTAGCCAATGACGTTTTCTCGTAGTTGTGGAAAGCAATTAAGAATCTATTATTTGTAAAAAAAATTTATAATAAATTAAGTACGGACGAGTGATTGTTAGGCATTAGGTGTTAGTTGTAAACTGTTAATTCATGTGAGTTTCACTCTAATTGACAAATGTATAATTGGCATACAATAGTACCGTGTTTGTGGGCAATATCGAAAGCAACCTTTTGAATATGAATAGACATATAAGGTCTTTAGTTTTCTTTGGAGTTAACTAACGCCAAAAATTTGAGATGCGATGACAATACTTATATGTATTTAATATAATTAATATTTCGACTGTCAGATTGTGGTTGTATCTATTCACACAATTATATCTAACCGTTTAATGACAATTGTATTAAATACATGTAAAAATTGTAATTAGTTTAAAATTTTTGAGGTGTCTATATAACTCACAAGTCACAATAACCTCGCGTACTCGTACGTTGGATACGGTGGATAGGTTCCTATCACATGGTTGTCCCCAAAGGCAAAAGAAGAGTCCTAGCTACAACAGTGAATTAATATGCTCCACAAGAATGTGGGTTTCCAATCATTTGGTCGATCAAGAAAGTAATTTACATAATTCGGCCGAATACACAAGTATTGTGATACCTTTTGAAAATGTTACAGCGGCATATGAATTCAAAATTTACACACATATTGACACATAATATCATAATCACGGTATATCCGTATAATATAGGAGGTAGATTGTCTGTCCTCCCATTACCATAGGAATAAAAAATATTGACATGGCTTAACCGTGACCGTACAAATATAAGGGGATGGAAAAAGCATGGTAAAAAGAGGGCAGACAATATGCCTCTTATAATATATGCCTTTCTATGGTCAATCATGATATAATTTAATATCTTATAAAATTGATCTGAATTTAATAAAAGAGTAGTAATGATAACTACAAAGGAGAAAGAAAACAAAACGTTTTGGTACGTAAAGTAATATTTAATTTTGAACGTACCAGTTATTTGGTACGTAAAATAATTACGGTAACAAACGTGTTTGTTATTGTAATTAAAAACGTACTAAATATTGTTTGTGCAATGTGAGTTTGGAACATACCAAATATTGTTTGTGTTTTTTGTAGCACACGAACCAACTTCGCACTCCATTCTCAAACAATCATTTAGGAAAAACCATATATGTATCAAGAAAATATACCAGCCATATTGGAGGATCCTCACTCCATGAAAGAAAGTCACAGTTCCTTTTCTTCACAACCTGATGAGTTGCTTGGTTGCTATCTAATCGCTGCCAAGCACAATTAAAACTTCGAAACCAATCTCTTCCAAAATACAGCTTGCTACAGAAAAACATTCTCCATGCGCATTAGTCATATTAACTACACTCTTTAAATCAAGCTCCAATAACACCGATGTGAAGCCAAGCAAACACAATATCCTCTCTTGTTGCCCAACGGGAACAAGATAAATTTGTAAAAACAACCACTGATTAAAACGAAAAATTCCATTCTAATGTCAAACATGGGAGAGCACAACTTTCAAACGTGAAGATTAATTTCCAAACATTATCAACAAGTAGAAAATATTCCCCAAAAAAGAGGTCACATAAAATAAAAAATAAAAAAACCGCGTAAAAGAACATATTTGGAAACCAATAATTAGAATTTTAGCTTAAAAAATCATGTAATTTAAATAAATAACAAATGCTGACGTGATTGTTAATTAAAGTATCTTGATCAAATTTTAAAAAGAAACAAATGTTTGATTTAAAAATTGGTAAAAAATTACAGGGAATTCTAATTATACCTCTTTTTTTTATTTAAGATTTTGATCTGAAAATAATTGGTAACATAGCTTTCGGTGGGTTAGTTTGGTTTTAATTTTGGGGTCCATTTATTTTGGAAGTTAGTTAAATCCATTAGATAAAAATTAATTTTTTTCCAACGTGCTTCTCTTAAACAAAATTAAAAAAAGGGTCTATTTGGTGGAGGCTGTTTATTTATTTTTTTAAAAGTCGCGGTAAAATCCAAAACAAACACCCGAAGGCACCGTCAGCCGGGCCTGCACGCAGTCACTTCTGCTCGTTTTCTCCCCGAAACGCGTGGGATTTTTACTCGGATTAATGCAAAGTTAAAAAAAAAAAAAAAAAAAACAAAAAACAAAAAAAAGTGTTTCTGAATTTTCAATCGGGCGAGATTGTCTGCTTTCTCATTTTCGGTGTTCTCCTGTTTGATATGATCACGATTAAGTTACGTCAATATTTTATATTACTATTTATTTTTATCTTATTATCTTTATAAAAAATAATATAAAATATTAATATGGTTTGACCGTAACTACGAAAGGGCATCGAAAGTGAAAGTATAGACAATCCTTATCATTTCCAATCAGATCTTCAACTTCCATTGGCCACGTCAGTACAGACGTCTCTCTCTCTCTCCTCTTTCTCTCACTACAGAGAGAGAGCAGGAGAGCCGTGTTGGTATTTTTTTACAGCGGGAGGCGTAGATTCCTTTGCTCCCACTGCGTCATATAATTTAATTTGTTAATCAATAAATTAATCCCATAATGCTGTCTCTTTCCCCACTGAAACCGCATTTATACAGAGTCTTTTCCTAACCTTTTCCTAATTTTCAATTGCTGCTTTGTATTGCTATATTCTCTCTGACTCCTCCGTCTCTGGCGATCTCATCCGTCTTCCGCCGCTCTTGCTGGGATTTACCAGCTCAGCTCTCGCCGGCAAGTTTCTCTGTTTGTTTTTGCGATTCGTTTCTGCAGAATTTTATGCTCTTGAAGCTGTTTGTTTGTGAAGGTTGGAATCTTTGCTTGATGGAATTGATGGGTTTTTAGTGTGGATTTTGAGGGCATAAGTGGGTAATTTGTGGATTTTGGGCAGATGGGCAGCTGCTGTTTTAGCTCTGTTGCTATGTGGTGTACTGCTTTTGGATTTCTGGTGAGCCTAGAGAGAATAATTGCCAGAAATTTATGGTCTTGTAGTGTAAAGTTACTGATTTCTGGTTGAAATATAAGGTTACATATTTGGGCTTGTTTTTACTTGTTGAATTGGGTATTTATATCTGGTGGAATTGGACTTTGCCATTATAAAAATTTTGGGTTTTTGTAGGAATTTTGATTTATGGAGGCTTTCGGAGGCGGATCTCGGAAGTTCTATAGTCCGACGGTGTCGGATTTGAAGGCGGTTGGGAAAAAGAGTTTGGAATGGGATTTAAATGATTGGAAATGGGATGGTGATCTTTTTACTGCTAGTCCTTTGAACGCTGCACCATCTGATTGTAGGAGTAGGCAGTTGTTTCCGCTTGGGCCGCCGGAAACTCCCTCCACTGCTGGTTTGTCCAACACTTCTTCTTCTGGTTCGGATGACATCTGTCCGGGGAATGAGAAAGGTAAGAGAGAGCTGGAGAAAAGAAGAAGGGATAGTATTGTAGAAAATGAAGAGTTAAACAATGAAGTTGGGTGTCTTAATCTCAAGCTTGGCGAGCAAGCTTACCCAATCATGGAAGGAGACGTACAAACTGGGAAGAAGACGAAGATAGTTGGGACTACTTTAAACCGGGCAGTTTGTCAGGTGGAGGACTGTAAGGCTGATCTTAGCAATGCCAAGGATTACCACCGACGACATAAGGTCTGTGATATGCATTCTAAGGCAACTAAAGCTTCGGTGGGAAATGTTTTGCAGCGGTTCTGTCAGCAGTGTAGCAGGTTGGTTCAATTCTATGGTTGTCCTTGTATGGTGAGAAACATTTCAAAATTTTCTTTAATTAAGGTCCAGGACATTTATTTGTTGATTTCTTGTAGACGTTTCTAAAAGATGAAATACAGAGTTTGATTGTGTAAGTTATAGACATTGTTTCTAGAAGATGAAATACAGAGTTTGTTGTTCTCATGATTTGGGTCCACAGCTGTTCGTCACTGTGTTAGATATACTCGAAGTTTGCATATTTTTTTGTTGAATTTGCAATGTGGTTATACTCATGGGCAGGTTTCATGTTCTTCAAGAGTTTGATGAAGGAAGGAGAAGTTGTCGTAGGCGTTTGGCTGGCCACAATAGGAGGAGAAGAAAAACACATCCTGATGCTGTAGTTAATGAAGGCTCATTGAATGATGAAAGAGGAAGCAGTTATCTATTGATTAGTTTGCTGAGAATACTCTCCAACATCCACTGTAAATCTTATCTTATTGGCATTCAATTTCCGGCTGCTTTACCTGGACAATAAATTGATATGTTAATTGGTTATAGAATTGTGTGCTGATTGCCATCTGCTGATGTCAAAGTTCTTGTGGTCTTGGGTTTTGTCATTATTTGATTGAGGCTTGTAGGAAAATGACTATATCAATAAACAACTCATTTGTTTCATGTGGAGATATGACATATTACTTGATGAGTCCCTAACTGCTTAAGGCGCACTGTTTTTTCTGTACGAATGACAAAGTGCTAGTTTTTCTGAGGTTAATTTGATGAAAATTTGAATATTGATGCCTAGTCATGGAAAGTTTTCAGTTTTTCTGAGGTTAATTCAATAGAAAGTTAAAATTTTGTGCAGATATTCATGTCAAAATATTCAAAAGTTTTCTATTTTTAGAGTTAAATTTTTTTAATAATATAAATTCAATGTAGATACCTATCCAAAATAATTGATGACTCACTATTTCAAGTTTTATATACCAGAGCACTCCTTGTATGCTTGAATTTCATCCTATGCACCATTGTTTGTTGCACTTTCTTGCTCTGATTGTTGGACTGTCCGTATTTCACATTCTAGGATGCATGAACGATGGGCCTATTAAATTGAATTCTAATTCCCTAGAAACAATTATTTAGGAATATGTCTCAGCGATCATGTTATTATAGTATTTTATTGATTATGTTAGTTTTTCTTGTCATAAGTGGCTTATTCGACTCCATTTTTTTATGCCTTCTATAAAATGCAGCTAATAGTTCAGATCAAACAAAGGATCAGGATTTGCTTTCTCATCTTTTGAAAAGTCTAGCCAATCTTTCGGGTACAGTTGATGGAAGGAACATGTCTGCATTGCTTACGGCATCTCAAGGTTTACTAAATGGTGGGACATCAACTCAGACTGCACAAAAGGTCCTAGATACAGTTTCCAATGGCTGTGAACCAAGTAAGCCTTCTGTTTCAGCCTCTAAGATGAATGACTATGTTAATCGTGAGGACCCTTCAAGACCTATGCAACAGTGTTCTACAGTACCTGCATCAGATTTCAGGAGAATATCTTCAGTTGATGCCGATCATGGAGGTCTGCAAGTTGTTTCGGGTGTAAATGCCACCAAGCCATTTCCCTCAATAGACAGAGTTCCATCCACATCAGTTGCACCAGAAGCTACAACAGGGAGGATCCAGTTAAATGGCATTGATTTAAATAATACATATGACGATTCCCAGGACTATTTGGCCAGCCTAGGGAAATCTCAATTCCCTGTAAATTCAGGGACAGTGCCTCATGGTTTTCCCTTATGGATGCGGCAGGATTTGCAAAAGTCTAGCCCACCTCAGACAAGTGGGACTTCTTACTCAACTTCATCAAGTTCTAGTGGAGAGGTTCAGGTATATTCTTGTTGTAATTGCATTTCATTCCTAGTTATTGCTGGGTATACTAATGCTTGTATATGCCATAACCTGTCCCTTTCTGTTGGATAGAAAAATAGCTCTGTTCTCACTTTAATTCAGCATTTAGGTGGCAATGCTTTGCATTCTTGACTTGTCCATTTGCCTAGTCAATTGATTGAAAAAACATGAAGTACTTGGTTACGGCTTACCTAACCTAATAAATAATTCTGTTGTGACGTAAAACTTGAGCTGGATTGTCTTCTTTTGTATAGTGCTTTGTATATATAAATGTGTGCGGATGCTTCTGCTTAATAATAAGGTTAATAGAATTGTAGTTGAACTATGGGAGGTTTGTAGGCTATAGCAATTAGAGTCGAGTATCCGTTTTTTTAATATTTTTTAGTATGAAAGGCCAGTGTGTAAAATGTTTCTGCACTGTTACGCCTCTTAACCACTCCTTTTCTGCCTGTTTCAGAGTCGCACGGATCGTATTGTTTTTAAACTCTTTGGAAAAGATCCAAATGATCTTCCAATTGTTCTACGATCACAGGTAATATTTGGTGCCTTGATTTTAGTTCTTCACAATGTAAATTGTGTTTCATCGCACGTGCAACAGTATTATGATATATTTTGAATATCCAGATTCTCGACTGGTTGTCCCACAGTCCCACAGACATTGAAAGTTACATAAGGCCGGGATGTGTCATTTTGACAGTTTACCTCCGTCTAGAAAAATCCACGTGGGAGGAGGTATGCTTCTGTGCAGATGCCAGAATGTAGATTGCTATCTTTGTATCAGGAAGATCTCTTTCCATGTCCTTAATTATTATGTTTGCATACAGCTGTGCCGTAATCTGGGATCCATTTTGAAACGACTTTTACATGCTGCCAATGATCCTTTCTGGACAACAGGATGGGTATATACTAGGGTGCAACATTTTGTAGCATTTACGTACAATGGTTTGCTCTCTCTCTCTCTCTCTCTCTCTCTCTCTCTCTCTCTCTCTCACGCACACACACACACACCTATTTTTTATTCGTATGTCTGTGATATGTGCGTGCGCATACACAAACATCTATTTTTTATGCATATGTCTGTGACATGTGTGCATGCACATACACACGGGTCCATGTATGTATGTCTTGCTTTATTTTGTTATTCGTTCACATATCTACTAACGCATTTAGGGATTTACCAAAATAATGGTCTTACGAAAGAATAGTCTTTTTGATTAGTTATGTCTGTCCTGCAGGTCACGTTGTCTTAGACACACCCTTACTTCTGAAAAACAATAAAAACTGCAGGATATCATGCATCAAACCAATTGCTGTTTCTTTATCACAAAGAACTGAGATTGCAGTAAAGGGGTTTAACCTTTCTTGTGCCACCACAAGGTATCCTTCATCATTTTTTATTAAAGCTCCATTACCTTTTTTCAGTAATTGCAATGATTGTGTGGACCTCTCTAGTTTTAGATGCTATTTACGAATTAATAATTATCAGGATAACTGGGAAAATACTTAGTCCTAGCTCATCACAGGTTGCTCTGTGCTCTGGAAGGGAAGTATCTAGTCCAAGAAACTTGTTATGACTTGGTGGATGGTGCTGATACAACCATTGAAAATGATCAGCTACAGTGCCTCAGATTCTCCTGCTCTATACCAAATGTTACTGGCCGAGGATTCATTGAGGTGCTGTCATTTGCCTGATATATTTTTACATTTCCCTTGAAGTGAGCTTGCCAATTGATAGTTAATTGAGATCTGTGTATGACAGACTAATGAAATTTTTAAGCAGAGCAAGATCAGTAACAAATATTTAACTCTGTTGGGGCCACCCTTCAGTGTTGTGATTAACAAATACTTACCAGTGATATTTCTTTTCGAATTGTCAAAAGTTCTTCAGTGTTGTGATTTGACATAGTAAATTGGACGACTTGTGTCTTGAACAACTACTTGTGCATGAAGAATATATGAAATCTGGGAGTTCTGAATCTTCTGACTTTTTAATAAATTTTTCTTTATATTATTGTTATTTTGTTTATTTTTATCTCAGGTTGAAGATCATGGTCTCAGCAGCAGCTTCTTTCCATTTATAGTTGCCGAGCAGGAAGTATGTTCAGAGATTTGTATGCTGGAGGGTGCGATTGAGGGGGCTGAGACTGCCGATGGCATCCTAGCAGAACCTGAAAAATTGGAAGCCAAGAACCAAGCGATGGACTTTATAAATGAATTGGGTTGGCTCCTTCATAGAGGTCACACTAAATTTAGACTCGGTCACATGGATCCCAACCTAGATCTATTTCCTTTTAGACGGTTCAGGCTGCTTTTGGAGTTCTCCATGGACCATGATTGGTGTGCTGTAGTGAAGAAACTCTTAGGCATTCTGCTTGAGGGTACCGTTGACGCTGGAGAACATCCTTCTATTGAGATTGCATTGTTGGATATGAGCCTCCTTCACAGAGCTGTGCGAAGAAAGTGCAGGCCTATGGTGGAACTCTTGTTAAGTTTTGTCCTAGATAAAGAGTTAGGCAAAACAGGATCGGAGGACGGGCAACAGGTTGGCGGGGACGGCAATAAATTCTTATTTAAGCCTGACGCAGTTGGGCTGATGGGATTGACTCCTCTTCATGTTGCAGCCAGTACTGATGGATGTGAGAACATATTGGATGCCTTAACTGATGATCCTGGAAAGGTAATTTCTCATTGATCTTCTTTGACACAGTTTTCTTTTTAACTGGAGGTAAAACCGACAACAGGTCTGCATCAGCATACATTTTTCTCTTACATCTTTGACTATTTGCTCATACAATTGACTGGTGTCAGCTCATTCTGTGTCGCACATGAAATTTGATACTTCAAATCGCCTATTTTCAAGCATACAAATGTTGATATTTCTGCCTTCTTTAGGTGGGAATTAAAGCTTGGGGAAATGCTCGAGACAGTACAGGATTGACACCAAATGATTATGCATGTCAACGAAGCTGCTACACCTACATCCAAATTGTCCGGAGGAAAATCAGCAAGAAACATGAAAGCAGGCACGTGGTGCTTGATATCCCTGGCGTTATCCTAGACAGCAGCAGCAAGAAGAAACAATTAGACGGGCATAAGTCCTCAAAAGTCTCCAGCTTGGAGACCGAAAGGATTGATATTAAAGCAATGCAGGCACATTGCAAGCTATGTGAAATGAAACTAGCTTATGGCAACACTAAGTCGCTTGTGTACAGGCCGGCAATGCTGTCAATGGTAGCCATTGCTGCTGTCTGTGTTTGCGCGGCCTTGCTATTCAAAAGCTCACCTGTCATGTGGGAACGCTTGAAGTATGGAACTAGCTAAGGGCAGTTTACGCTTCTCAAATCTTGCTTTAGGCCGTTTCTGTTAATCATATATATGAACCTATAACTCTGTAGGGCAAATAATGTACCGGTTTTCGTATCCGTTAAGATTTCGACGAGACGTGTTGCACGGTATGTATTAATGATAGTTCATATAAAGTATGTATGGGGAAAGATTGAAGTAAATGGAATTATTGACCGATTTAAATGGACATGAAAACGGCCTTTTGGGTTGTTTTTGTATGTTTATCTATATGGTCTTTTGAGGATTCCTCACCAGGTTGTATTGTCGAGGGACAGGGATTGTCTGCCCTCCACTTCGATGCCCTTCCCGTGCCTTTTTATTTTGTGTGATCACGGTTAAGTCACGTTAACATTTTATATTGTTTTTTTTTTATAGAGATAATAAGACAAAAATGAATAGTAATATAAAATGTTGATAGAACACCTGCAAACATTGGTTTCGACGAGATAGAAGATTCGGACTTGGAATCTCTTTCGCTTATAAACAACTCTCTTAAACACGAGGTAATATTTAGTAGGGCAGCTTGTCCACGAAGTTGTTTAGACCACTCTCACTAGAATTGGTGCGTTGGGAGTTGTATTTACTATTTACGTAAAGCTGGGTGGTCCCAAAATATAATGAATCACATTCCTTCATGAGAGTGTATGATCGACTCAGAAAGGTTGAGGCTATTTATGTGCTTTGGAAGTTCGTACTCACGTAGGGTCAAATGGTATCTAAATACAAGGCGGGATTTATATGTATTGGTGGGTCTATCTCCATTAGAGAGATGACATAAATGATGGTACAGTTAGATGGTAAATATAGTACTACTCTAAATAAAATAGTCTCGTTTTTTGGAATTGTCAAATTGTCTAGCTTATCCACTTGCAATTTGTTGCTTTTCTCCAATTTATTTATTTTAACTAGCAAAAAAAAAAAAAAAAAACTGAAAAATGGAATTTAGTGGACAATAAAATAAGAGGTGTGCTATCAATCCATTTTATTTTACTTTTCACACAGTTTTTATTAAGTTTGTTCTTTGATCTCTTTCAATTCATCCGATTTGATGATCGAAAATTAAAAATACGCGTCAGAAGTAAAAAAAACGTGTGAGCATCATATCCCTAAAATAATAGGAAAGAGATCCAGTCACAGAGACATATTGACTCATATTTTAATTTGAAATTGTTGTCCGCTACGATGTGTCTGATTCATCGTTTCTACACACTATACAAAACACAAGCATAATTTTGTTTAACTTTTTCAACTATATTATCAATTTTGACAATAAATACTATTTTTTCCAATTATTATGTCGTTTTATTTGAACTACTCTTTGGTTTTAATTGCCAATGATTCAATCATTAAATCTTGATCTTGAGCTAACAACACAATCAGTTCAAATGGAAGTGTAGTGGACAAGTGAGAGAGTTATTTGATGGGAGGAATAATTTTTCGGTGTGCTGCGATCATAATTAAGTAGTTTTACTA
Organism: Pyrus x bretschneideri; assembly: GCF_019419815.1. Lineage (NCBI taxonomy): Eukaryota > Viridiplantae > Streptophyta > Magnoliopsida > Rosales > Rosaceae > Pyrus > Pyrus x bretschneideri. The sequence goes on along the minus strand of NW_025999513.1, from coordinate 6,981,713 downwards.
TTCATTCTACGTGAATATACTATTTATTAACGTATCATAGAACTGAAACATATTAATATTATTAATCATATCGCATACTTTTCTGTTATAATAATAAAATAATACATTTCGTGACTTGTAGCGTTAATTTAGTTTCATGTTGAAATGAAAGGGAGAAACATGTCATTTGAGTGCCCTAGCTTCTAAAAGACAAGTGACCACCACCACACCTGTCTCCTCTTTCCTCACTCTCTCTCTTCCCACTGAAACCGCATTTATACAGAGAGAGGGTGCCTTTTTGCCAACCTTTCCCTAATTTTCATGTGCCGAAGCTGATTAGTTTTGCCTCGGGGTCCTATATTCTCTCTGCCTCATCCTGCGATCTCAGCCACTTCTTCGTCAGCTCTCAGCTCACCTCCCAACAATTCACCAACCTGCCGGCAAGTTTCTCTCTCATCACTCTCTCTCCTCTTTATTTCCACATAAAAAGATTAGTTCTTCCAAAAAAAAAAGGATTAGTTCTTGAAGTTCTTTCAGCTCAAGTTTCTTTCCATGGAGTTGGAAGAATTGCCAGGATGTAATTGTGGGCTTACAGGTATGGTGTTTTGTACTGAGATGTTGAGAGAATAAGTGGCTAATTGGTGGATTTTGGGTTCTGGGCAGCTGTAGTTCAGCTCCTTTCATATGCTGGGTTGCTGTTGTTGGTTTTCTGGGGTTGTTGGAAAGAACAATTTCAAGAAACTTCTGGGGCTGTAGTGTTATTGGTTCTTTGTTTTGGGGTGAAATTTATAGTTTTATCTCTTGATTTTTTTTTTTTTTTTTTTTTTGGTTCAATTGGGTGTTTGTATTTGGTGGAGTTTGAATTGGTGCGCTGTAATATTTCGGGGTTTTTTGTATCTTGATCTATGGAGTCTGAATTCGGAGGAATGGGTGGTGTGATGGTGCCGGATTTGACGGGCGTTGGGAAAAGGAGTATGGAATGGGATTTGAATGGTTGGAAATGGGATGGTGATCTTTTTACTGCTAGTCCATTGAATTCTACACCATCTGATGGTAGGAGTAGGCAGTTTTTTCCGGTCAGGCCAGAAACTCTGTTTGATGCTGGTTTGTCCAACAGTTCTTCTGGTTCGGATAATATCGGTCCGGGGAATGCGAAAGGTACAAGAGAATTGGAGAAACGGAGAAGGGATGTTTTTGTGGAAAACGGAGAGTTGAATGATGAAGCTGCATCTCTTAATCTTAAGCTCGGTGGGCAAACTTACCCCGTTATGGAAGAAGAAGTACAAACTGGGAAGAAAACAAAGATAATTGGGACTACTTCAAACCGCGCAGTTTGTCAGGTGGAGGACTGTAAGGCTGATCTTAGCAGTGCCAAGGATTACCACCGGCGGCATAAGGTCTGTGATATGCATTCAAAGGCAACTAAAGCACTGGTTGGAAATGTTATGCAGCGATTCTGTCAACAGTGTAGCAGGTTGGTACCATTCTATTGTTATTTCTTGGTTGTCGAAACATTTCCACAATTTTCTTTGAATTAAGATGAAATACAGAGTTTGGTTGTGTAAGTTTCTTGTTATGCGTTTGTTGTCCATGGCTGTTCATCAATCTTTTTTTTTTTAGTATTGTGAGTTCTGCAGAGTTTTCTTTGTTTGAATGAAATGTAACATGGTTAACACTCATGGACAGGTTTCATGCTCTTCAAGAGTTTGATGAAGGGAAGAGAAGTTGTCGTAGGCGTTTGGCTGGCCATAATAGGAGGAGAAGAAAAACAAATCCTGATACTGCAGTTAATGGAGGCTCTTTAAATAATGAAAGCGGAAGCAGTTATCTATTGATTAGCTTGCTGAGAATACTCTCGAATATGCACTGTAAGTACTTGCCTTATTCTTTGCACATTCAATTATTCTGTCTTACTGAGACATTGTATCTTAGACTTATTTAAATCCACATATTATGCCATTTATAAATTGCAGCTAGTAGTTCTGATCAAACAAAGGACCAGGATGTCGTATCTCATTTGTTGAGGAGCTTAGCCAATGTTGCTGGTATGGCTGATGGAAGAAACGTATCTAAATTGCTGCAGGGATCTCAAGGTTTATTTAACAGTGGGACATCTGTCCAGACTGCACGAAAGGTGCTAGATATGGATGATGGTGTTAATCCTGAGGACCCATTAAGGCCTAAAGGACATTGTTCAATATTACCAGCATCAAGAGACAGTTCGGAATCCAAATCAGTTACACCCTGAACCTACAAGCAGAAGGTTCCAGTTGAATGACATTGATTTAAATAGTACATATGATGATTCACAGGACTTTGTAGAGAACTTAGGGAATACTCATGTTCCTGCAAGTCCAGGCACTGCATCTCCTGGTTTTCCTTCATGGATGCAGCGCGATTCTCACAAGTCAAGCCCACCTCAGACAAGCGGAAATTCAGACTTAACTTCTACTCAGTCACCATCAAGTTCTAGTGGAGAGGCTCAGGTATATCCTTGTTGTAGTTGCATCTATTCCCTATATAATTGCTTGGTAATGTAATGCTTAAAAATGCCTTTGTCATGGATGATGCTTAGCCCACTGCTCATGTTCATCAGATTATATTGAAGGACCTCAACAGTTTAGTCTTTCATTTCATTGTGTACAGAACTGGAGTCATCTTTTTTTCCCCCTGAGACTAGGGATTAATCTGTCAATGGTCATTAATCATTATACGCATATAACTTATCCTTTTGTTTGGATAGTAGAATAGCTTTGTTCTATCCTTGAGAGTAGTTAGGAAGTCATGTTTTCTGTTCTGAACTTATCTGGGTATCTTTCCCATTGATCGTCCAAACAATGGTGAGGTGAAGTGCGCCTCGCCACTTGGTTATGGCATATATCTAAGAAATGCTTCAATTGTGACATAAAATTTGAGATCAGTTATCCTCTTCAGTCAAACCAATATGGCAGTTTACAAGCGCAAGCGCACGCACACACAAGCACACTCATTGTGTACGCATCTGCTTGATACTGTTAATAGAATTGAGGCTAAGGTTACTAGGTGGTTATAGCAATCCTATGGAACATGCATTATTTATGTAAAAGGCCAGTATGTAGAATGTATCTGCAATTTTACGTTTCTTAACCGCTCTTTTTCTGCCACATATCAGAGTCGCACAGACCGAATTGTTTTTAAACTATTTGGAAAAGACCCAAGTGAACTTCCGTTTGCTCTGCGATCACAGGTATTATTTTTCCCTTGATTTTGCTACTTTTCAATGTATTTTGGTGTTTCATTCCACAGACAACATGATTTTTATAAATTATCTGAATATCCAGATCCTCGACTGGCTATCCCACAGTCCTACGAACATTGAAAGCTACATAAGGCCGGGCTGTATCATTTTGACAATTTACCTTCGTCTTGAAAAATCCACGTGGGAGGAGGTATGCTTCTGGATGCTTGAACGTAGTTGGCTGATCTTTGTATGAGGAAAACTTTTTCTTCATGTCCTTAATTATTATGGATTTATGTCATTAAATTATTTTTGCATACAGTTCTGTTGTCATCTGGGATCCAGTTTGAAAACACTTCTAGATGCTGCGGATGCATCCTTTTTGGAGAACAGGATGGGTGTATACAAGGGTGCAACATTTTGTAGCATTTACACACAATGGTTTGTGCTCTCTCTCTTTCTCTCTCTCTCATCTGTGTGTCTGTACACATCTTTCTTGCAGTTTTGGTTTTCCATTATGCTTTATTGATTTTGGTCATGCTTTCTTTTTTTATTTTCTAGTCATAATGAGGTTGACCAAAAACAATTATCTTGTAAGAGAGACATTTTGATTAGCTATGTCTGTCCTGCAGGTGAAGTTGTGTTAGACACACCCTTGCCTCTTAAAACGGATAAAAGTTGCAGGATATCATGCATCAAACCAATTGCGATCTCCTTATCTGAGAGAGCTGAATTTGTAGTAAAAGGCCTTAACCTTTCTCGTTCCACCACAAGGTTCTTTCATCGTTCATTCATGCTTCATTACTTTGTTTTTGATATTCCCGCAACTACTAAATTCTAGATCTTGAGTCTTGACAGGTTACTCTGTGCTCTAGAAGGGAAGTATCTGGTGCAAGAAACTTGTTATGACTTGATGGATGATGCGGATAGCTCTGTTGAGGATGATGAACAGCAATGCCTCAGATTCTCCTGCTCTATACCAAATATTACTGGGCGAGGATTCATTGAGGTGCTGTCGTATTCCTAATTGTCCCTTCCCCCTTCCTCCATTTGTAATGTACATTTGGAACGAGCCAAGTGTCATACATCTTTCTTGTGAATGCGCTGTGTATAGGATTTGTTTCTAGACAGCGCCTTAACACAATCCTCTCCATATAGCATTTGTTTCTCTTTCTGAACGACACATGAATTCTATGGTTCTCATTTTTTTGGTCAAATTTTTTATGTCAGGTTGAAGATCATGGTCTCAGTAGTAGCTTCTTTCCATTTATAGTTGCAGAGCAGGAAGTATGCTCCGAGATTTGTATGCTGGAAGATGTGATTGAGGCGGCTGAGAGTGATGATGACATCCAGTCTGGACCTGAAAAAGTGGAAGCCAAGAACCAAGCCTTGGACTTTATACATGAATTGGGTTGGCTCCTCCATAGAAGTCGCGTTAAGTTTAGACTGGGTCAATTGGATCCCAATCTGGATCTATTTCCCTTTGGACGGTTCAGGTTGCTCATGGAGTTCTCCATTGACCATGATTGGTGTGCTGTAGTGAAAAAACTCTTGGGCATTCTGTTTGATGGTACTGTCGATGCTGGAAAACATCCTTCTGTTGAGTCTGCATTACTGGATATGGGTCTCCTCCACAGAGCTGTTCGAAGAAATGGCAGACATATGGTGGAATTTTTATTAAGATTTGTCCCAGGTTTGACAGGATCTGAGCAGAACAAACAAGTTGACAAGGACGGCAACAGTTTCTTGTTTAAACCTGATGTTGTTGGGCCCATGGGGTTGACTCCTCTTCATATTGCCGCCAGTACCGATGGCTGTGAGCAAGTATTGGATGCCTTAACGGATGATCCTGGAAAGGTAAGGCCATCTCCAACCGAAGGCTGGCTAGAGGGCTCATTTTAGCCCTCTGGCTTTCCAAGAAACTAATATTTTAATGAATAGTGCATGGCCATATTTCTTACCATCTCCAACGAGGGTCAAGGGGCCATAGGGCTTGTTTTAGCCCTGTCACTAAAAACCATCTTCAACCGAGGGCAATAAGGCTAAACATAATTTATTATTTAAATTTAAAAACTACAACAACTTAAATTTAAAAACTACAACTTAAATTAAAAAACTACAACTAAAATTTTAAAAATATAACTTAAATTAAAAAACTACAACTTATATATTTCAAGTCAAATGTGAGAGGTTTTATTTTGAGTATTAAAAAAAAATAAAAAAAGAAGTGGGTGGGAGAGTCACACATCGGCTGTAGGAGAGGAATTGTATAAAAAAAAAAAACAAAAAAAACATGGAAGTGGGTGGGAGTCCTACATTGGCTGTGGGAGGGATTTGAGCAAGCTCTAAAGCCTATAAAAAGAACACCCAAACATTCAACCAAACATACTTTCTGGGCCTATAATTAAACAAATTTTGAAAAAAAAAATAAAAAATAAAAAATAACGGCTAGTTGATCGTTGCTTTTTGAATTCCAGCCCGCCCCTGGGCTGGCTGGTTCATTTGGGTCTTTTTTGTTCAGTGGGGCCCCTTTGGCCCTTTTTTTTGTCTAGTTGGCCCTTTGGTCCTTTTTTGTCCAGTGGGGCTCACAAGCTCTTTGGCCTAGTCCTCGGTTGGAGACAGTTTTAGGGTTATTTTTTACCCTTTGGCCCTCTGGACCCTTCGGTTGGAGATGGCCTTATATCTCCCTGATCAGAATTGCAACATAATCTTTTCTTCTAAATCTACGTAGAAATCACTTTTCGCTGGCTACAACCTCCATCTAAATGCATGCTAACTCTGTCACAGCTGAAATCAAACACCCAAATTCTGCATTCAACTTGAAATCAAATAGGACTGCTGTTAAAATTTTGATCCCAATAGTCTAGCATATATTGTATACCAATGATGATAAATGAAATTTGATTCTATTCACCGTTCTAGTTTCAACGATGTGTTTAGGACTGCTATTATGAAATTTCTTTATTGTTGGATAATCCATTCATCATGTTGATACGGGTGTACTTTCTTTAGGTGGGAATTAAAGCATGGAAAAACGCTCGAGACAGCACAGGATTGACACCATACGATTATGCATGCCTTCGAAGCCACTACTCCTACGTCCAAATTGTCCAGCGGAAAATCAGCAAGACACTAGAAAGCGGGCATGTGGTGCTTGACATCCCTGGCCTCACGTTAGACAGAAACGGAAAGCAGAAGCAGTCCGATGCAGATAAATCATCAAGAGTAGCCAGCTTGGAAACTGAAAAGAACGAAATAAAAGCAATCTTGCGACACTGCAGGTTATGTGAACAGAAACCAGCTCACAGCACCACACGGTCACTTGTGTACAGGCCGGCAATGCTGTCAATGGTGATTGTTGCTGCTGTCTGCGTTTGTGTGGCCTTGCTCTTTAAAAGCACGCCGGAAGTTCTTTTTGTGTTCGAGCCATTCCGGTGGGAACACTTGAAGTTTGGTTCAAGCTAAGGTATAGTTTACGTGTATTAATCTATAGTGACTGGTTATTGACCATTTCTTTTCAAGTACATAGGAGTATATTTATTGACCGACTAAATAGACGAGAAAGCAACTCTTTGATTGTATTTGTATTTGTATAACAGTGTTACAAACTGGATGGCAAATAATTTGTGTTTGATTTTTCTGTGTAAATTAAATTTAAATTTTGATTTTGGAGAGGCAGTAGATTACTATTTTACGTGTAAATTAAATTTTAATTTTGAGGTGTTCGTCAAATTTTTATTTATTATTATTATTATTTTCTGGGTTACATTGAAGGAAATCGAACTCGTTGTATCCAATTACCATAACCTCGTTCATTATTTGAGCTCATATAAGCATAAGCATACTAACCAGGTTAGAATGGTGGAAGAACTTTGTAATTGAAGATTATTGTTAGAGGGGTTTACAACGTCATTCGTTAGACATCTCTCATAAAAACTTAGGATCTTATATTTTGGTCTAAAACGACTTCATGTTAGTTTCTTTAAGAGATGATCTAAACAGGTAGTCCCACTGTAATTTCTCATTACTTGTTAAGAGAAATTTGAATACGATAACTAGCTGATCAGATACTCTCTCAAATGAACAATTTTCACCGTATTTGAGTATTATCCGACTTTATGTAGGTACGACCGTCACGATATCAGCCCTTTATGAGAGTGGCTTGCTTCCCTACTGCCCGAGCCAAGTTCTCTCCTACTTGCTGCGATAAGTTGTCTTCTGTTTACTTTAAGTTTTCTAATTTTTTTTATTTTTTTTTAAAAGACAACAACTGATAGCAAGTTACGGTTATCTATTATTTTCAGATCTGAAAAAGCTATGGGGAATTTCACCCTTCTAACTTATTTTTTTAAATTGTCTCAATTTCAAGTAAAAAATAATTAAAAAAGAATCTAAATAAAAAAGTGTACTTTGAGGATAAGAAAATAAAGGGTAAAGAAGTCATTTAAACGCCCTGCAGCCCTGCTTCTAAAACCCGCCTCGCTACTCAATGCTCGCTACCCACTGCCTTAGTAAATTCGCAGGCCGAAGCCATCCATCCATGGCTTCTTCAATCTCTCTCTCCTTCTCTTCCTCTCTCCTCCCTCATCCTCTCCCTCTCAACAAAAACTCCACGGCCGCCCAGAAACCCCAATACCCCAACTTTAAGCTGCTTCTCCGTGCATTCACCACCCCAGCTGTAAGCCGTCGCTCCACTTCATCTCCGTCTTCCGACAGCAGAAAGAGGCACTGGAAGAAAGGTGAGTACCCAGGCGTCTCTGAGACGTCGACCTCGGCGAATTACAGGAAAGCCCCCGGTCGCTCCACTTCATCTCCGTCTTCCGACACCAGAAAGAAGCACTGGAAGCGAGGCGAATTCCCTGGCGTCTCAGAGACGTCGACTCCGGCGACTTACAGAAAGCCCCCCGCTCGTTCCACTTCCTATCCGTCTTTGGAGACCAGAAAGAAGCACTGGAAGCAAGGGGAGTTCCCGGGGGTCTCGGAGACGTCGATTCCGGCGGTTTACAGAAAACCCCCTTTGAAAAATGTGAAGAAGAAGCTGGACCGGAAGAACAATGCCAAGGCATGGGTGAACACCGTCACCGAAGCCCTCTCCGATGCCATTGACAAGAAGCAGTGGCTCCAAGCTCTTGAGGTTTTTGCCCTTAATCTAAACAAAAGTTAAACAAATTTTTCATCCTTTTCCTCTGGGTTTTTAGTTTGATGAATGCAAATTGCTTCAATTTTTTTTTTTTTTTTTAAATGGTGTTTTAATGCTTACCCAATTTAGTTTTTAGAACCATGTTCTTGAAAAATGTAATTTTTTATCTGAATGATTTTAATGGAATTAGAATTAATTGGGTGTTTTTGTTTGGAAAATGTATGATGAAATTGTGTACTATGGACTGTTCAGGTGTTTGACATGCTTAGAGAGCAACCATTTTATCAACCGAAAGAAGGGACTTACATGAAACTCATTGGGCTGCTTGGAAGGTGCAGCCAACCCAATCGTGCCCGCCAGCTTTTCGATACAATGGTTGAAGAGGGCTGTGAACCAACTCTTGAACTTTACACAGCCTTGCTCACGGCTTATTGTCGGAACAATCTGATTGATGAGGCCTTTTCTGTTCTCAACCTGATGAAGACCCTCCCACAATGCCAGCCTGACGTTTTTACCTATAGTACCTTGATTAAGGTTTGCATTGATCATTTGAAGTTTGACTTAGTTGAGTCCTTGTATGAGGAAATGGCTGAGCGGTTGATAATTCCAAACACGGTTACCCAAAACATCGTGTTGAGTGGATATGGTAAGGCTGGGAAGTATGACCAGATGGAAAAGGTGTTGTCGGGGATGCTGGAGGGTACAAGTTGCAAGCCAGATGTCTGGACAATGAATGTTATCCTTAGTGTGTTTGGAAACAAGGGTCAGATAGATATGATGGAGAGGTGGTATGAGAAATTCGTGATTTTGGGATTGAGCCGGAAACTCGCACTTTTAACATTCTGATTGGTGCTTACGGGAAGAAGAGGTTGTATGATAAGATGTCAACTGTGATGGAGTACATGCGCAAGCTTCAATTCCCATGGACAACCGCAACTTACAACAATGTGATTGAGGCTTTTGCGGACGTAGGAGATGCAAAAAACATGGAATACACATTTGAACAGATGCGTGCTGAGGGCATGAAAGCAGACACCAAAACATTCTGCTGCCTTATTAATGGGTATGCCAAAGCAGGCCTCTTTCATAAGGTGGTTAGCAGTGTTCAATTGGCTGGAAAGTTTGAGATACCTGAGAATACCACATTTTATAATGCGGTGATAGCTGCATGTGCAAAGGCAGAGGATTTGATGGAGATGGAGAGAGTTTTCAACCGGATGAAAGATAAGCAATGTCAACCGGATTCCACAACATACTCTCTCATGGTTGAGGCGTATAGTAAGGAAGGTATGAGCGACAAGATCTACTACTTGGAGCAGGAGATTGGTGCTGATGGTAATCAGATTGATCAGATTAGTGCTGAAGGCAATCAAAATGATCAGATTAGTGTTGAAGATAGTCAAAGTGATCAGGCTTCTGGAGCTGAGTCTGGCGTTGTTGTCTGATTGAGATCTTTGAAGGCAACAGTACGCTCCAAGAATCCCCTAGTCTCGCACTGGGCATCTCCATTCTCCGCAGTTCTTCTAATGCAGCAGCATGCTCTTATTGTGAAATTGCCGATCGATCAGGTAATCAAACTTTTTCCATTGTGGGATGGGTGTTAGCAATGCTGCTTCCTCCAGTTTTATGTTTCTGGTGAAGGGCTGTAAGAATTGATCTGATAGGCTGATATCCCGGGCTTAACTTTATCGAAAATGGTTGTATATACAGAGTCGATAAGTGCCTCTCTCCAAACTTGATGTGATCTCTAAACAAGCTGCAAACTTGTAAGAAGATTTGTAAGAGTGCTAACTGTCTTCAACAGAGGACTTCCTTTTTGTTATTGCCTCATATATATTGTTTGCAGCAGCTGCAGCCGGAGAATTATAGAAGGTGGTCTGTAAACACGTAGTTTTTGAAATTAATCACTCTTTCGTTACATATTGTGTTGCCGTTTTAATTCATTTGAAGCAAATCTGCACTGGTAGAATGCTCTTGTGGTTTCATGCTAAGACTGCTGTTGTCCCTTGAGGTAGACAATTGATCTGAATTTTCCCAAAATTTAAGGGTCCAACACAACAATACCTTGGGGTAATTGATCCAAGATGTTAATTTTTATTCAATGTAATGTCCAACCAAAAAGGAAAATGTATTATGTTTGTGGAAGGATCCACTGTTTTGTGGTGTGTCCTGCACAATTTTTATCATGTGATAAGAGAGAGAAAGAGAAATGGATATACATTTGACGAGATGCTGGTATGTCAATGAGATGACTTTATCACCGGTGAGAGAGATAAAAGAGAATTGGATATACATCTGGCAACATTGAAGTTACTTTACATGTAAACTTGTAAAGATGCATGACTGGTTTTGGTGGAATGTTTCGCGCATGGCTGGTTTTGGTGGTATTTTGCTGGGCATGGCTGGTTTGGTGGTATTTTCTATGATCATTTTGGTCATTGTCTTGGATGCTTTGCAAGATCTTTTGGCATTGCTATGTTTATAAGATCTTCTCAGGTGCCTTGGCTTTTTTCAGTTGAATTGGGCGAATTGTTGTACCATTCTTTCTTCCATGCATGTCCGGTTTTCTCACACTTATGGTAACTTTATTTTTTCTTCTTCAATATTCACAATTAAAAAAAAAAAAAAAAAAAAAGGCATGCAAAGAAGAGAAAGGGATCTTCTCCGGATCCTTTCCTCCTAATCCACCAAATCAGGAGATCCATGCTATTGAAATTTGATCCAACGGTTGAAGTTATTATAACTTTTAAAGTGGGCCCTTGTTTGTAGCCGTTGGATTAAATTTCAACAGCACGGATCTCTTGATTTGGTGGATTAGGAGGAAGGGATCCGGAGAATGATCCCTTTCGACAAATAAGGTGCTTTGTGGTTTAAATAAAATAATGATTTGTTTACTCTTTCTTGTGTAAGAAGAAAAGACTTGTAATCATTTAGTAATGGTTGTCTTTTGGTCCCACCATACCTCACGTTTAGATAATAATAGCATCTAAATCACGTTATTCATAGAGAACCTTTCACAAAAGCATAAAACTCTTATATTTTGGTTGCAGTCACCTCAAACTAGTTTCACTCGTTGAAATAGCTAACCTAGTTAAGAACCCTAAACAAGTTTCTTTCGTATCAAATAAAGTCAAAGGAATTTTTAAACTCACAAAAACACGTAACCCCTACATTTTCATCAGATCCGACCCCACTATAATTCAACTCGGCGTGAAAACAGCCCCTATCATGCAGCCCAACTCGAGTTTTTCGCGTATTAAAGAAAGTCAAGGGAATCTTTTATGATTCGTATATGTAAATTAGTGAGTTTTATATTGAACAGTGAGAACCATGCGCCTTTGTTTAAGTTGAGTGTTCAAAATTATGCTACTGTTTTAATTATTGTTAATTGGTTTAAGTCTTTGTTAACGATTAAATTAAGTTGGTTGAACTGCCTCTTCCTTGCCTTATCAAACCATGACGCATGGCGATACATCGTTGACCGCCATGTTTTCTGGCTTCCGATGGTTACTTATATCTGTCTGAGTTCATCCATCTCTAGTTCTATCTGACAATGGCTCAGTTGGCAGGGGCAGATGAAATAGAGTCTTTCCGGCTCGAGTTAGCGGAGATTGGGAGGGGCATAAGATCCTCGTTTCGAAGCCACGCCTCGAGTTTGCGAAGCACCACCACTGTCAATGCCGAAGGAGACAATGATGAAGGTTGTGTTGGTGATGAAGAACATGACTTGCATTGGGCTGCAGTTGAGAGACTGCCCACTTTTGAGAGGATTACGACCGCTCTTTTCGATGATTATGATGGCGAGTCAGCGAAAGGAGATGCCAAGGGGAGACGGGTGGTCGATGTTACCACGCTTGGAGGGCAAGAACGGCGTGTTTTCATAGAGAAGCTCATCAGACACATTGAGAATGATAACCTTCAACTACTGCAGAAGATTAAACAGAGAATCGACAAGTAAGCTTCTTTCTTCTTCTTTTCGGGTTTCTAAATATATACTTTTGAGCACAAATGCACACGGTTACTTGTATTGCAAGTTTTTACTTATTCTGGAAATTAAACGTCACACAGTAACTCCGGTAAAATATTAATATTCGTCTTGGCCTTGCAGGGTTGGGGTGAAGTTGCCCACGGTGGAAGTGAGATATGAGAATCTCTGTGTGGAAGCAGAGTGTAAGGTAGTTCATGGCAAGCCCCTGCCCACTCTATGGAATGCTCTAAAGGGTATGATTTTGGTAAGTATCCTAATTCATATGACTCCGGATCTTCTAAATTGGAAACTATCTGCCTATGCTGAGAGTAAATCCCATGTTAGAGAAATGAGGGACCTTGCACGTGCTTATATATAATTGGTATATTCCTCATATTGTCAATTGGTTTTATTGTGGAACCTCCACTTTCTTCACCTTAACTTAAAACCTCGATTGATTTACCGCCTGCTATGATACCTAACATGGGCGGAGCCACTAAGGGACCAGAGTGGTTTCAGGTATTAGGAAAGTATTTTCATTACCTTGAATAATTAGAGTACAGAGATATTTATACAGTGAGCTATATTTTGACAGCTCATCAAAAACTAACCTATAACTGTCCAATAACAAACTAACTGTCCAATGACTAATTACAACAGAAAATCAAGATATACTATCCTTAACATCAGGCCCATCCTGACCACTGTGTAAGAAGAAATTTCTAGCAACCGTCAAGCCTACAGTTGTAGAACTGTGAGACACTGACGAAAAAAATGAATTGTCCTCGTGAAGAAGATGTTGTGTCTTAGATTTTTCTAACAGTTTTGTTTATTGTCTTTGTGGTTTAGTGAAACTCGGGATGAAATTTTAAAATCAACTTTCAATGCAACCTAATCAACTATTAGTTGCAACCTTCCTTGCTGCCCTCCTTTTTTTGTCAAACGATTCAAACCAAATTTCTTTGTACTTTCTACCCTTAATTCCAAATTTTTACTAGTACTTTGCTCTACTACCTCCCACTTAGTGTATTCTACACTTCTTTTGATTCTCTGTATTAAATTTAGTGGGTCTTTCAGTTTGGTGAAGCTTACTTCAATTGCTCATGTTATGAGTTCGAAATTTTTCTCAATACATATACGAAAGGCCCTCACTCACAAAGATTTTTGGCTCCGCTATCTAAAGTTATGAGTTTTATGTTTTATTATTATAATCTCCGAGTGAATCAACTGGTAAATTAGTCATTTGAGCTCTGTTTATGACAGGGCATCGCAGAACTGCCAGGTTCAAAAACACGCAATGCCAAGATAAGCATCCTTGAAGATGTCAGTGGAATTATTAAGCCGGGAAGGTTAGTTTCTTTAATCTTGGTTTCTAGCTTAACAATTTGTGGCTGTTGCAGAATTTAGTAAATTTCACCTGTTTTTTTAAGATTTTTAGAACAATTTTAGAAGGATATTAGAAAGTGAATAAGCAAAGCAACTTAGAGTTAACCAACTTTGGCTTCTTTTCATTGCAGGATGACCTTATTGCTTGGCCCTCCGGGTTCTGGAAAAACCACGTTTTTGATGGCACTCGCAGGGAAGCTAAGCCATTCTCTCAAGGTGCGTACAATCGCTAAAAGGCACTGCATTGTTTTGAATAAGGGATCACAACAAAATTGAAAAAGCTTTAGAATTCTTCACAGAATCGGAGAAAGACGAACCTGTGTTTTAACTAATGTACTTAATGAAGTTGATTCAGTATCAGTTGGTTATGTAACGCCTCAAGAGATTGGTTCCTGAGTTGATCATGATTTGTAATGAATCCTATGAATACGCTACATTTGCACAAGAGTGTACGCTTCGGACTATTTTAGTATTCATTTTGTTTTTATAGGTTTCCGGTGAACTATGTTACAATGGTCATGGACTAGAAGAGTTTGTTCCTCAGAAAACCTCAGCTTATGTAAGCCAACAGGATGTGCATATTCCAGAGATCACCGTGAGGGAAACACTCGATTTCTCTGCCTGTTGTCAAGGTGTAGGAAGCCGACCTGGTAAGCATTCTTGCCTTGCCTGCAATAGAATAGCAAGTTCGAATATTATAACCTATCACATTGGTTATCATTTTTTGTGATTTTGTGCAAATAGAGATTATGATGGAAGTCAGTAGAAGGGAAAAGCAGGCAGGAATAGTCCCAGATCCGGACGTAGATGCTTACATGAAGGTACCTACGATGCCCTGATCATTGTGTTCTTCATAAATTCATCGGTCTAACTGTGATCGAAATTGTCTGCTGCAGGCTACATCTGTTAAGGGACTGAAAAATACACTTCAAACTGATTATATTCTTAAGGTATTTGAATTCCCCACTAAGTGTGTTTCAATTGGATTGTTGTAAGCTGCTGACTTGTTCACTGTCTAATGTCTTGCAGATACTTGGTCTTGATTTTTGCGCTGACACATCGGTAGGAGATCCCATAAGAAGAGGAATATCCGGTGGCCAGAAGAAGCGGTTGACTACAGGTAGTGTTGACATAACACTAAATGTTGCACACGCGCATTTCAGCTCCCGGAGTCAAATCAAATAAGATTCGACTTACTTTTGTATTATGCAGGGGAGATGATCATTGGACCTGCAAAAGCTCTGTTCATGGATGAAATATCTAACGGCTTAGATAGTTCCACCACTTTCCAACTCGTATCTTGCCTTCAGCATTTCGTGCATATCTCAGATGCTACCGCGTTGATTTCACTTCTTCAGCCTGCACCGGAGACATTTGATCTCTTCGATGATATTGTCTTAATGGCAGAAGGGAAGATTGTGTTTCACGGGCCAAGAACTTCAATTGTCAATTTTTCGAGGAGTGTGGGTTTAAGTGCCCAGAAAGGAAGGTGTTGCTGACTTCCTTCAGGAGGTAGGTTATTGTCGTACTCATATCTTAATTGAATTGGCTTATTTTCTATACCATTGAATAGAGAAAAACGGTCTTGTTTTGCTTCAGGTTATGTCTAGAAAAGATCAAGTGCAGTATTGGGACAGCCCTCAACCTTACAGCTACGTTTCGGTCGATCAGTTCATTAAGAAGTTCAAGGATGGACATCTAGGCAGGCAGTTAAACGAGGAGCTCTCGAAGCCATTCGATAAGTCTCAAAGCCACAAGGATGCTCTATCCTTTAGAAAATACTCATTACCTAAATGGGAACTTTTTAAGTCCTGCACAAGGAGGGAATTTCTTCTGATGAAAAGAAATTCTTTTATTTATGTTTTCAAATCAGTTCAGGTAGCTTCTTTTTTTTCCTTTCCTTTTCCCTCATATTTACGTGTTTTAGTTTGAGAAAAACTTCAGTAGGATAGAATGTGGCTCCTCAGGCACTCTCACGAGGAGTGGGACCCATGCATTGGGTTTTAACGTATGTGGGGCCGGATGTTACCTAAACACGGGGGAGCTAGTTCCCTTGTGAGAGTAGCTGGCCAGCCACATGGTCAAGTTGCCCTATTGAAGATTCCTCGGCTTAGTTTATAACATTTTTCTATCTGATCCACTTTGTTATTTAGAAGAATTTTTGTGTTCTTTCTTCCTGCAGCTAGTCATTATTTCTTCAATAACAATGACCGTTTTCCTCCGGACTCGAATGGCTATCGACATGATCCACGCAAATTATTATATGGGCTCTTTATTCTACGGACTCATCATACTTCTCGCTGATGGATTCCCGGAATTGTCAATGACTGTCTCAAGAATTGTGGTTTTCTACAAACAGAAGGAGTTGTGTTTTTATCCTGCTTGGGCTTATGCAATCCCAGCTGCCATCCTAAAGGTTCCGCTATCGTGCTTGGAGGCTTTTGTTTGGACTGCTCTTACATACTATGTTATCGGTTACACCCCTGAGGTTGGAAGGTGAGTCAGCGGTCGAATATTCAGATTTTAGTAAGATGGTTAAGTAATAGGCTGTCACATGTTTGAAAGAGTTGTTATGCTTCAGTCGTGTCTATAGCTTTGCCTGAACTTGTGACGAATAAATATAAACGCTCTGGTTAGATGTCCGGAATATAATTGTAGCTCTTGCACATGTTTTGCAGGTTCTTTCGCCAGTTCCTTCTACTCTTCGCTATGCACCTAACATCAATATCCATGTTTCGATTTATTGCTTCGGTTTTTCAAACTGTGGGTGCTGCTATGACAGCTGGTACTTCAGCAATACTGTCTGTTTTACTATTTGGTGGTTTTGTTATACCAAAATGTAAGATATTTCATTAGCTTTTTCCCACTTTTGTATACCTACAAATTCTGCTACTCTAAGTCATACTTAGACGATGTTTTGTTGCAGCATATATGCCGGCTTGGATGAAGTGGGGATTTTGGGTTTCTCCCTTGACCTATGGGGAGATAGGATTAACAGTTAACGAATTCCTAGCGCCCCGATGGGAAAAGGTGAGAAAATTACCATCCAGCGTTGTACTATCACTAAACACAGCACATAAAAGCAATGGTAGAGCTATTCCTCCATCCAGTAGTGACTTTGCTCTTTACTTGTACTCAATAGGTTTATGGAAACACAACTCTCGGTCAACAAGTACTCGAAAGCCGTGGATTAAACTTTGAAGGCTATTTCTATTGGATATCACTTGGCGCGTTAGTAGGGTTCACGGTATTATTCAATGTTGGTTTCACCTTAGCTTTGACTTTCTTGAAGTGTAAGTTTCTTCTCCATCCATCACTTCACCACTTTAAGCAGCAATATTTTCTATCTGGTTTTGTTAAGTAGCCCTCGTCTTCTGTTCAGCTCCCGGAAGGCCGCCTGCTATTATTTCTTACGACAAGTATCATGAACTGCAAGGAAAAGGAGACAGAAAAACCGATACAGATACAGAGCAGAAACCCACTAGTGCACCTAACACGACTGCAGAAGCCAAGAAGGGTGAGGAGAATTTTCGTTCTTCATCTTTGCTTATTTAATTATATAGTAAATTGGGTGGGCTTCTTTTATATTTAGATGCATACCAAGTGTAGCCACTTCGCTATGTTCTTCCCCATATGCACCCGAGTTCTAATCCCCTTCCCCACGGTTTGTATTAGTTTGAAGTAGAATACCGCTTGTATCAAAAAAGGAAAAGGATACATAATGGATCTTATTCTGCTTCTCTTTTCTCTGTTTTCCAGGGAGGATGGTTTTACCATTTGAGCCCCTAGCAGTAGCATTTCAGGATGTACAATACTATGTTGACACTCCTTGGTAATCATTCAGAACCCCTCTCTCTCTCTCTCTCTCTTTCTCTCTCTCTCAATTCTGAGGAGATCAGAAATGCAAGGAATGAATAATGTCAGCTCATATGGCTAGTTCTGCTATCTTTATTTACGTTGCAGGAAATGAGAAGGCGGGGCTTTACGCAGAGAAGGCTTCAGCTCCTATCTGATATTACAGGTTCTTTCGGGCCAGGTATTCTAACGGCATTAATGGGAGTCAGCGGGGCTGGGAAAACAACTCTCATGGATGTTCTTTGTGGAAGGAAAACTGGTGGTACCATTGAAGGGGAGATAAGAATTGGAGGGTACCCTAAGGTTCAAGATACATTTGCTAGGGTATCAGGCTACTGTGAGCAAAATGACATACATTCTCCACAAATAACTGTCGAAGAATCAGTCGTATATTCTGCTTGGCTGCGCCTCCCTTCTCATATCGATTCTAATACTAAAGCCGTATGCTATCTTTTCAAGAACATGAGTATTTCAATGGTGCTTGACTTGAACATTTGAATTAAATTGCATGATAATTTTTTTTTCCTTCCTTCCCCAGGAATTTGTAAAGGAGGTCCTCGAAACTATTGAGCTAGACGGGATTAAAGATTGCTTAGTGGGGATGGCAGGAGTAAGTGGTTTATCAACTGAGCAGCGTAAACGGCTTACCATAGCTGTGGAATTTGTTGCCAATCCATCGATCATGTTCATGGATGAACCAACTTCAGGTTTAGATGCACGGGCAGCTGCTATTGTCATGAGAGCAGTGAAAAATGTTGCTGCAACGGGAAGAACGGTTGTTTGCACCATCCATCAACCAAGCATTGATATTTTCGAGGCATTTGATGAGGTAAAAGTGATTTTCTGAAGTTTAAAGTAATTGATCTCAAAAGTTTCATCATGACTTTATGCTTTTTTCGCACTTGAACTCGGAAATATTGTGTTTGATCAGTTTTTTCTTTCATTGACATGATACATCACTTAAATGTCCTTTGAATAACAATGGTTCACACCTTCACTGCAGTTGATTCTGATGAAAAGCGGGGGACGCATAATCTATTGCGGTCCACTGGGGCAGAACTCAAGCAAGGTCATTGAGTACTTCGAGGTAGTTGAACAACTGCTATTTTACATAGCATTAACTTGTCTCTGGAAAACATATAATCGTTTAGTCCTGATCCACTTTTCTTGATTTCGCTAGAGTATTCCCGGGGTGCCCTCAATTAAAGACAATTATAATCCAGCGACATGGATGTTAGAAGTTACTTCAAAATCTGTGGAATCTGAGCTCGGTATAGATTTTGCGCAAATATATAGGGAATCCGCCTTGTATGGGTAAGCATAATGTGATCCCTCACCTCTCTTCCCCTTCATTTGTGCAAACGCTAGTAAACACGAAGACTACATCCAAATTGTTTACATTCATATTGTTATTATTTATCATTTGCATCCACATGTCAACTTGGTTACTCACGACTCTCGCTCTCTGACTTTAGGACGAACAAGGATTTAGCCAAGCAATTGTGTTCACCATCTCCTGGTTCAAACGAAATGCATTTTGCTACTCGTTTTCCACAGAACGGTTGGGGGCAGTTCAAAGCTTGCCTGTGGAAACAGAACTTGTCTTATTGGAGAAGTCCTTCATATAATCTGACACGCATAATATTTATGTTTTGCGCATCTCTGCTGTTTGGAATACTGTTCTGGGATCAAGGAAATAAAATGTTAGTCTGCAAAGTTTTGTTTATGCTCGTATAAACCACAAAACTTCATGATTTTCATTTAAAGATGATTTATTGACCATAACTTTCGTGTTTCACAGAAATAGCCAGCAAGACCTCTTCAATATGTATGGTTCAATGTTCTGTGCAGTAATATTCTTTGGCATAAACAATTGCTCAACAGTTCTACCATACGTTGCCACAGAGCGGAATGTTCTATACCGAGAAAGATTTGCAGGAATGTTCTCTTCATGGGCCTACTCGTTCGCACAGGTTTTAGTTCTTTTTAGCGCAACTTTAATAAATTCATCAACAACTTGTGAGTCATCCAAGTCTAATTAAAGACATTCATCAACATTTTGTAGGTTACTGGTTGAGGTTCCTTACTTGGTCACTCAAGCAGTTATTTATGTTGCGATCACATACCCAATGATCGGCTACCAGTGGTCTGCCTACAAGATATTTTGGTCATTCTATAGCATGTTCTGCATACTACTAAGCTTCAATTACCTAGGAATGCTGATAGTGTCGTTGACACCAAATGTTCAGGTGGCCGCGATCGTGGCTTCAGCTTCGTACGCAATGCTGAACTTGTTTTCCGGGTTTGTCCTTCCAAGGCCGGTAAGTTTGCGAATCATTTAGCTTAACATTTACACTTCGGAGAAATAATTACACGCAGAAAACTAACTGGAGCCTATTATTTGCTTGATGCAGCACATACCGAAGTGGTGGCTCTGGTTGTATTATTTAACCCCTACATCATGGGCCCTAAACGGAATGCTTACCTCGCAGTATGGAGATATGCAGAAGGAAATCCAGGCGTTCGGAGAGACTAAAACTGTCGCTGCCTTCCTAGAAGATTACTTCGGGTTTGACTACAACCTTTTAGGCCTTGTTGCTGCTGTTTCTATTCTCCTCCCCATTGCGTTTGCTTCTCTTTTCGCATACTTCATTGGAAAGTTAAACTTCCAGAGGAGGTAGAGAAGTTGAGGATTTTTGTCTGGATCTTGCAGATATATGTATGAATAATGTATACTTGTCAATAAATTATTTCAATCATATTTCATTGGAATCACCATTTACAAAATTTGTACTAACTTTCCAGTCGAAAATAGGACGGGTTTCGACAAGTATCGAACGGCTAAGATATATTTATCAAAATTTGTACGGTTTAGTACTATTTATCTTTACTAATATAAGGAATATCTTGCATTTGAATTTCGTGAATAACAAGTTGGTTACGAAATTAAAATTATCAAGGTTTTTTCATAAATGATTTAACCATGAAATACGAAATTAAATTTATCAGCGTACATATATCGTTGAACTACCACTGAAGTAATTCCAACATTCGTATTCCATCTTAACCACCAATTTAACATTACAAATTTCTATTAAGTTTTTTATTCACTAATACATTTCCACAGCTCAACATTAAAGATAGGACATATAATATATTTTTTTTCCCTATCTTCTTTGGAAATTTAATTTCCCAATGCAATAGGCAAATAGGGAAGCAAAAACAATTGGGAAAGCAATGAGAGCAAGAGCCACAAGGCCTAAACGATCATGGTGGAAACCAAAGTAATCTTGTAGGAAGAAACCAACGGTTTTATGCTCCTCAAAGATCACTATTTCTTTGCTCATGTCTCCATATTGTGAAGTCAGTAGGCCATTTAGGGACCATGATGTAGGACATATCCAATAGCACCAAACCCACCACTTTGGAATTTTCTGCACATATAACATAATGGTCAGCTAGGTCATCTCCCCGACACAATGTAACGCTTTCCTAATCTACTCATATTATAATCTGTATATTTACTAAGTGATTAGATATCAAACTCTGCTTACGAAATCGATCAAAATCAAATATCAACGACATACTGAAAAAGGGATTATTTAAGTAGTTGAGATTTGAAATTTGATTATTTAGGCCAATTGTCCTTTATTAACACATGAATTAGCTATACTGCGTCAGCTAGGCTCATTTTACATGTATGTACATGGTTACAGTATTTCCAAGTGCTAAAATGCTAATGCAGTTAACACAAAACCATCAAAATTTAGAAAGGGTTGGATTCAGTTACCGGTCCGGGCATGAGGAAGCCGGCAAAAAGATTCAGTAAGGTGTAGACTGCGGTCGCCAGAATGGAAGCTACGTCGAGGTTTGTGCTCAAAGAAGCTATCAGCATCCCAAGATATACAAAGTATAGAAATGTGCAAAATGTTGCATATAAGTACCAGAAAACCTTAGTAGGTGACCAAAAGAACCCTATGGTAGGATATGTAATAGCCACATACAAAATTGCTTGCAACATTGTGTAAGGTATTTCAACGGCAACCTGCAACATTTAGCAATTTAGCTTAAAGTGTGAAGATTTTTAATTTTTCCTCTGCAACGAAATAAGTACTTGAAATGTATGAACCTGTGCAAATGAATAAGCCTTTGACGAGTACATCCCGGCAAACCTTTCACGGTACAAAACAGTGCGCTCAGTTGCGATATAAGGCAGAACTCCTGAGCAATTGATTATTCCTAGGAATATTACGGCAATGTACATGGACCCAAGTATGTTCAACAAATCCTGCTCATTATTTCTGCAGGAAAATGAAAAACAGAGGATTTAGAGGTTAGTAGGTTTGTCGTTTTGATTTATTTATGATGATAGGGCAGGTTTCTCGAAAACAGGACCTACATTTCCGTCCCTTTCTGCCAGAATATTACCCCAAACATGACTGATACAGCGATCATGAACATGAAACGCGCTAGATTGTATTCGGTACTTCTCCAATAGGACAAGTGTTGTTTCCAAAGGCAGGCCTTGAACTGCACCCAACTATTTTGGGGAAAATGAGTGGGAAAGTGCAAGTCTTTTGAACCTGGCTTTGCTTCACTCAACTGTTTTACCAACTCAATTGTGTCTCTACAAATGAAAAAAAAAAACCCCAATTTATGTGTTAGATTGACTTATTAGTTAAAACTGAAATAAAAACGAAGCTCATGTATGACATGTTTGGCAGATCAAGTTTACCTATACTTAGTAGAATTTTTATAGATGCTGGCAAAATCCAAACCGAGTTCTGCCTCTACCGAAGCAGAAGTAACCTCTAACATCCATGTGGCCGGGTTGTAATTGTCTTTGATCTTCGGTACATTAGGAATCCGCTGTTGGATGGTGGAATATAAGAGTTAATTAATATATATGCTTAAGAAATTTTAAGAATAGTAGAAGAATATGGAGCTAGAATTATGTGCATACCTCAAAATATTCGATGAGTTCACTCGAGTTATGACCAAGAGCTCCCGAATAGATGATTTGTCCACCCGTTTTCATCAAAATTAACTGCAAAAATCAATGTCTTCCTTTAGTGATTGGCTTTTATCATTTGATTTCTTTTTTTTGGAAAGAAAGCGCTTCTTTTACTACCTCATCGAAAGACTCGAAGATATCAATGCTTGGTTGGTGAATTGTGCACACAGTTGTTCTTCCTGTAGCAACGACGTTCTTCACTGCACGCATGACAATCGCAGCTGCTCTAGCATCTAAACCTGATGTAGGTTCATCCATGAATATTATTGATGGATTGGAAACAAGCTCCACTGCAATTGTCAGCCTTTTACGCTGCTCGGTTGATAGGCCACTTTGTCCAGGAATGCCAACTAAAGAATCTCTTATATCCTCCAGTTCAATTGTTTCGATTACTTCTTCCACAAATCTCTGCATGGATAAAAACCTCCTATAAGATATTGTGAACTCTAGTTCTAACTCAATTCCGTTTCCTTTAAATTGTCGGAAATTGTAATATAGTTGATAAATTGAGAGAATCTTCTTACAGCTTTTGAGTCTTGATTAGTTTCGGGTGGCAACCGCAACCAAGCCGAGTACCTAACCGATTCTTCTACTGTGATAAGTGGAGAATGTATGTCAGTCTGCTCGCAGTAACCCGATATTCTTGCAAATGTCTTCTGGACCTTCGGATACCCTCCTATTCTTATATCTCCCTCAATGGTACCTCCGGTTTTCCTTCCCGAAAGAACATCCATAAGAGTTGTTTTTCCAGCCCCACTCACACCCATCAGTGCTGTGAGAATTCCCGGTCTGAATGCTCCAGTAATGTCTTTAAGCAGCTGAAGCTTTTTCTGCTTGAATCCATGCTCTCTCATTTCCTTTAGGGAAAAAAATGAGATTAGCATACATCAAATAACAATAACTGTCTCTCAACCATATCCAAAAATTTAGTATGATTTACCGGCGTGGTTGCAACGTAATACTGCATATCCTTGAATGAGATTGTCAGTCGCTCAAATGGCAGGACCATCCTCCCTGTATAACCGACCAACACGCTTCAATAATTCAGTTATAAACATTCTTTGGTCAATGTTTTGAATAAAAGATATGAAATCGAGCATGAACTTCTCACCGCAGTTGAATTTTCCTCGCACAGTTTGGGAAGAATAAGCTGGAGTTGCTTCATTTTCCGACTGTTCACTGGTGTTGCAAGCATCCTTTCCTTGTAATTTGGATAACCTTTTTCCCGAAATAATTGCGCGAGACATCTTTGTAGCTGCATATAGGAAAAGCTTAGAATTAAAGTGACAGAGTGTATTGTAATACCAAAAAATATGATCTGTCAATTAAAATGAACTTACGATTTTGGTAAGTCAAGGCTAAAACAAATCCAAGATCGAAAAGTACTGTGAACGCAAACAGTGCTCCAACCGATATCCAAAAGAAATAGCCATCAAAATTCAATCCATGTCTGGTTAGAACTTCATTTCCTAAGGTTGTGTTTCCATTTGTAACCTAAAGTAAGAATGAAGTAAAGCTATTGGTAACGTTATGTAACTTGGTTTGGGACTGAAAGAATTCATATCATCTCGAGTTTTACCTTTTGCCATCGAGGAGCAAGGAATTCGTTTAGAGTTGTACCTATTTCTGCATAAGTCATAGGAGAACACCAGAATCCCCACCTCAACCAAGAAGGTAAAGAGGCTGCAATTTCACACCTTATTAGTCTAGTCGTTATTGCGTGTAATGAAAGGGGGAAAAAACTGGTAAATGGACTTACGTTGTGGCAAAATGAAGCCTCCACATAAAAACATTACCACTAACATGAAAGTACCACAAGTTGATGCAAGAACCATAGTTCGGAAGATTACAGCGACCAAACGACACATTGATGTTGATGATTGATGCAGAGCAAATAGCACAAGAAACTGACGGAAGAACCTAAAAACCATATATGAGGGATTGTTATTTATTGGTCTGGAATTTCTTGTTCTGTTGTCAGTATGAACTGCTTTTACCTTGTTATTTCCGGGCTAAACCCAATAACGTAGTAAGTTATGGCTGTCCATAGTGCTGAATCAAGTAGCGAAAATGGAACCTTCACGAGAGAAGCTGGAATACAATACGCCCATGCCGGGTACAGACAGAATCCCCTTTGCTTGTAAACAACTGGAAGTCTAGTAACAGTCAAGGACAGCTCTGCAACTCCATTGGTCATATGTCGAACGAGGGTATAAAACAATGAGCCCATCAAAAAATTTGCACTTGTCAGATCCACAGCCATTTGAGTTCGTATAAATACCGTCATTGTAATAAATGCAATGATGGTAAGCTGTGTAAAAAGGAGATTGAAAAGATGTTAGTGATTCGAGTCAAGCCACAGAAGTACAACTACGAATAGTGGAACAGTAGACACTTAACCTGCACTGTTTTGAATACATATACAAAGGAATTTCGTTTCATAAGAAGCAGCTCTCGGCCCATACAAGCTTTGAACAATTCCCATTTTCTCACTGAGTAAGTGGTAAATGATAGGGCCTTTTCATGGCACTGTGATTTATCATATGGTTCCGAAAGCTCATCATTTAACTTCTTCCCCAGGTAACTTGCTCTGAAAAGTTGAGAAAATTGATCCACTGAAACAAAATCGTAGGGAATGTTGGTATGCTTCCAGTATTGTGCTTGATCCTTCTTGAGATTACCTGTAAAGGGTTCGAAATACATAATTTTTCCCTTTTTTCTTCGGTATGAAGTATTGGACGAAAAGAGAAATGACAAGTAAAACATGTTTTGGCACCTCTTGAAGGAAATCTGCAGCACCCTTTCTTGCTGGGCATTTGAAACCACAATCTTCGAAAAACTGAAGTGCCTGGCTACGAGGACCGTGGTAAACTATCTTCCCCTCTGTCATTAATATTACATCATCAAATAGATCAAAGGTCTCAGGGGCTGGTTGAAGGAGTGAAACCAATGCAGTTGCATCTGTGATGTGCACCAACTGCTGAAGATAGGTAACTATCTGAAAGGTCGTCGAGCTGTCTAATCCAGTTGATATTTCATCCATAAACAGAGTTTTTGTAGGACCTACAATCATTTCTCCTGAATATTGAACAGAAAGGGAATGTCATGTTTGAAATATTCCAACATGGGAATTAATGAAATTCCAGCTTCGCTCGACTGCAAGATTTACTACCTGTTGTCAGCCTTTTCTTCTGGCCACCTGAAATCCCTCTTTGTAATGCATCACCAACCATTGTGTCACTACAGGTATCCAGTCCGAGGATCTAAGAGGCGAAAACATTATAATTCAATTTTCACTTCAAATTGAGTAGAGACATCTAGTTTTTAATTAAGTACTTAATGCCAACACTGGTTGGAGAAAATTTACCTTCAAAACATAATCGGTTTGCAGATTTCGCTTTTGTCTTTCAACTGAAATTGCCTGAAAGTATTGTGTTAATCTCTAAACATTATGTAACATGGTTTAAAATACATTAGAGGGGATGTCATAAGATTTCACATCTACCTTCATGTAGGTGTCAATGTCTGGATCAGGTACTATTCCAGCTTCTTTTTCCCTTCTGATCACTTCCATCATCGTATCTGTGCATACTCGATATTGAACTTCATATATCAATAGATGTAAACAACTATTTCCGATAGTAAATGCAAAAGTAAAGGAGATAAGGAATTCACCAGCTCTACTGCCAACGCCCTGACAGCGGGCTGAAAAGTCGATTGTTTCCCTCACAGTCATCTCAGGTATGTGAAGGTCGTATTCGCTTATGTAAGCTGACGTTTTTTGAGGAACAAACTCATCTAGCTTGTAACCATTATAAGAAACCTCCCCTGCAACCTGAAGAAAATAAAAACATGAGGTTTTTTATGACGATTGTAACACGGTTTACACTCTATTATATATTTATTTTAAGATTAACATCTGAATACTAATGAAGTTGTGTAAATTTCGTGGTTTGCAATACTCGCCTTGAGAGATTTATCGAGTTTTCCGGCAAGGGCCAATAACAAGGTGGTTTTCCCGCAGCCAGGGGGACCAAGAAGGAGAGTAAGCCTGCATTTAAAACCATCTTTATGAGTAAAAAATTTCGTGTTACAGAAACTAGTAAGGCTTGAAATGCTGATTAATTATAACTTGGATTTCAATACATCCTAGTAAACAGAACTCGATTGACTACTATTGAATCAAAACCAACTTCCAGTTCACTTTCCTGTCTCGGTCTGCAATATACAAATATGCAACTCCTAGTTCAAGCTAGCTTACTCTTGCTTCAGCCATTTGTCCTCAGCTTTATGTATGTACATAATTCTCCAAAAAGTAAAAATTGGAAATATAAATTCTAGGTACTCAGCATGCATAGAAGCAGGTACCTCGATGGTTTGATGATGCCACTGACATCTGATAGAATGCTCATCTTCGCTCCGGAAGATTTGCACCAAATTGCCTTTGTAAAAACCTGTTCAAAATTCATCAAACTTATCAGATAATGTCATATACTTCTAGGGAGGGACGAGAGGGGACGTTGCGCCCGCTCAACAAATTCATTCATCATTGATTTGCCCAATTGGTTAAAATGAGGGGCAAAATGTTTTCTTAAAATGCCTCAGAGGATTGGAAAACAATATCCGAGAGCTTCTTCATCTCGACCGCAAGAAAGAAAAACTTCTGAATCCGTCACAGAGGTCTAAATCATACTTACTGATAAGAAGCTCTGAAGAGAGTTCCATAGCGTTGGGAGTGGCTTTCCTTGGACTACATCACACTCCGCTTCCACAAACAACTTCTTGTACCGCACCTCCACCGTCGGCAACTTCACATTCACTCTAGAAGAAAACTTCTAGTTAGTTAAAACTAGATATAAACCTTGATTCTCTAAGTAGCCTTAAGTCAAATTTGTAATACACACGTACCTGTCTATCCTTTCTCTAAGTTTCTGCAGAAGTCGGAGATTGTCATGCTCTATGTGCTTTATGAGTTTCTCGATGAACAGGTGCCTCTCATCTGCTTTTAACTTCGTAACATCAACCACCCTCTTCCCTGCATGCTCTTCCCCCCCGCCGCCTACGCCACCATCGAAGTCAAAAAGCGCGGTTCTGCACCGTTTATATGTAGGCAGCCTCTCAATTGCAGCCCACGGCAACCGAACTTCCTCATCCTCCTCCTCTATAACTAAATGCTCCTTTCTTTCAACTGGTGTTAGCTCCATTTAAAAAATTGATATGCTTGTCTGTGCTCCAAGCGTCCCCTCTTGACTTATATATATAGTCTTAACTGAGAGGAAGTATGGACAAGACGATATTATAAACTATTCTAATTTATAGCAAAAAGAACCGAATTTTGGTGTAAGATAGCGAGTATACTAAATTATCCAATTAGCTTAACACACCTCTGCGAGTGAAAATCACTCTTCAAGTACTGCACAAGTGCACAGGTATTTCCAAATGTGAACAAGTAAGAAATAGTATCAAGAAATAACTTTTAGCTTGTGTGAACGATTTCTAGGAAAGATCAAACCTTTAACAAAACATTAAAAGTGCACCCCAATAGCTTTCATTTCGTTTTCTGAATCTCTTGATCTTCCGAGATGGATCATGTGCCCTACTGTTGTTCCTGTTGTCTGACTAGTTGTTTATCTATACTATTATTAAGAAAACTCTTGTCAACTTTTTTTTCCTTTTTCTTTCTATTTTATCTTCACTTATGATACACACACTATTGACAAATGGAGGGTAAAATAATAATTTTGTACCTTTTGACAAAATAACAATCATATCCCTATTTTACCCTTTTTTAATACTTATTTTTTCAATTTTACCCTCATTTTTTATACATAATATTTACATAAGAAGGACAAAACAGTAATTATGTAATATTAAAAAAATATTCACTTATTAAAGAAATTATTCACACACACAAAATATATGCTCTCAGAAATAATAGATCATGAATCTTCCAGTCAACTTAAAAACTGCCCCTCCGATCCAGCTAAGATTTTTCTTGCTTAAGTAGTTGAGGTAATTATGTACTTGTTTATTGTTGAGGGACCTACTAGTCAAGTTTCAAGTTTGTGTCCCTGTTGTCCCCCTTGATTCATTGCAGAAATATATCAGTACATAATTAGGATATAGTTGGAGTATGATATTCCACATGAGGGCCTCAACTTTTTATTTTATGCTAGGCCTTAAAACTTTAATAATTTTTCTCAAAAATTTTATTTAATAAGGAATGAAAACGAAGTGTGAACATCGCAAGAGAAAGATATAAAGGTGTGAATGACCCAACTCCCACCAACCTTTTTCCATTCCAACAAGGCCAAAGCAATTTTAGCTGTTGTTGGCCATGTATATGTAGTTTTAATTGAGATTGGCATAATTTTTAACTTTGATCATTCAGATTAAAATTATTTAACTAGTTTCTGAGTTTGTTCACCATCAATTATTTTGGTTATTTCGTAAAAAAATTTCGTTAAATAAGAAATAAAATGATAAAAATACCCACAAATTTTGTCAAATTTATTTTGGCTCACTGTTTATTTAATTAAGGGTATTTTTGTCATTACGATTCTGATTTAACAGAGATTTTTATGAAATGACCAAAATGATTGACGGTGGACAAACTGAGAAATTACTTTTATTTTTCAAATTTCAGAAACTAAAGTGAAGAGTTATGTCAATCTCAAAGACGATTTTTACTAAAAAGTTGGAGTTATTTACACAAATACCTCACAAGGTTTTTTGTGCTTTTAGAAAACTTTCTAGAGTTTCAAAAATTATACGAAACACTTGGAGTTAATTGCAAGAGGGTTTCTTTATTATTGAAGCATAGTATTCAATTGACATTTTTGTATCCGTTTGGAATGATCAATGAAATATCAGTCTATCATTTCCTGTCAAAAACAATTTGCATGAACACCACTTAGAGATTCATTATGCTTATATAACCCCTTAGAGTTACATTTTTTTTTCACATAACATCCCTGACGTTGTAAACCATCTAGTGCGAGATCCCAAAATTTTAACATGGAGTTAAAACCATGTATTTTAATAATTGTCTAATGTTTCTTTTTAATTGTTCTTTTCACGTATAGTTTATGTGTGAAAAAACTTTATAAAACTTGAGGGGTTATGTGAAAATACATATATACCTTAGGGTTGTATTTCTAATTTAATCTTATCCTTTGGAGAAAGTTTGAAATGGCAGTAGCAATTGTTGGATGGGAAATTAATCAATTGAAACTTCATGAAAACAGAGACAACCTCAAGAAAGATTAGCTTAATTAAATAACTACGTTTCTACTTAGTTAGGAATCAAGTCTTGCGTACAAGTCTACTTAGATAAAAGAAACTTACACATTAGGATGGGACAAAAATCAGATCGATACGTCGAATTTGATCCCTTAATCTTGGGAATCCGAGAATCCCGTGATCGTAACTGTTCATCGTATATCGTACGGTCAGAAATCATTTCAAAATTTAAAATTTAAAATTAAATATAAATAGTATCTAATATAAATTAATCACACTATGTACGTTGAACGATCACGATCACGAAACCTCCAAGACTACCAGAAAAAGATCCCGACGAGGATTCTTTTCCTAATAAGGAGGAGGGGACATGAGAGATACTATCGGACTGTTCTGATTTTAATGTATAGTCTATATACTATTTGGGCGGCTCACTACAGTCAAGTCTTGAGTCAAGTCATGATTCTGAAAATTTTGGATGGGAGTTGAAATGTATATATTCGATTCGAAATTCTGATTGAAATTTCTCGAACTTAAAACTATAACAAAAAAATCATGCATATTCTTATTTTTAGACAATTTAAGTGTTAGGTGTGGAAAGAAGGAGATTGAAAGGGATCGAATCGGTATCAAAATGCATAGATATTATTGTTTTTTATTATTGCGATAAAGCGTTATTTGATGCTTATTGTTGTATTTAGATATGCTTTATTTTGTACTTTGTATATTTAATAATACTATTATATGTGGAAAATGAAGAGTATAATTATATGTACTATATTATTTTGTCTAATATGATTTTATATCATACACACACGTAAGAGCTTACAAATATCACAAATTCAGAAGAAAAGAAAATGTTGAATGGTAGATACATATAAGTTTGAAAATTTTCAATAGTCTTGCAAAAATATAGGAGATTCTAATTACATTCCGAAAACTCCGAAATAAAACCGATTCTAAAATTTCCGATAATCCAAAATTTTAAAATTAGAACTAATATTTGATTCCGAAACCTTTTTGAATTAGCATTGGAATGCTTGTTTCTGATCTGATCCGACCAAAAATCACTCCCCTTCTTCATGGATACATGGCCCCAACATCATACAACTATTACGTTGCTCTTTCTTTGTATTCATGAGGAGTGATTCTTTGCACTCCCTTTCCCTTTCTGCGTCTTCTAGTTTATAGTCTTGGGACATAATAATTGAAAGAGATTAATACGCAAAAACATGAGAAGTACAAAATGAGAAACTGAAAAATGTGAAAATCACTATCCTCATCTTTAGGTTTATTAAAAATTAGAATTGAAATTACGAAGATTGAAACTTGTTATCAATTATCTTTTGGTGACATTATGGCATGAATACAAATACAAATACATCATCTTAAGCTGGTACGTGTTAAGTTTTTCCACTGGAATTTGTATACTAATTTTGTTAACATATATTGAATTTCTTGCTAAGGATAGACCGAGTAGGACTCGGTGGCGGCAAAGAGGGAATAAGGGTTGGAGTTGAAGATGATGTAGCGAGTAAAAAAGTGGTAGGAGTGGGTGGTGTTGTGACGGCGAGCCTCGTCACGAAATTGTGGGACCCACCCCCATCCCCTGCCTTTTCCCGTCCCCTACCTTTGTCCCTCTTTTTGTTATAGAACCCCCTTCCTTTCGAAGATCTTCAACCTAAACCCTAACCCTAATTCCCCAATTTCAAACAGAAAACCCCAATTCCCCCCAAACCCAATCCTCTAAACTCACCCAAGAATCAAAATACATACATATACATACACAGAGAGAGAGCATACAAAGAGAAAGCAAAGAAGAGCATGAACAGATAGAGGGAAAAAGTAGGATTCAGAGGACCCAATAAAGGCGGTGGTCCACGGCGGTGTATGGGTGGCAAAGTCGTCAAAATTTGCAGCCCGTAACACCGATAACTTATCGTCATCTCAACAACTAGTGAGAAGTTCTCGAGGATACCAAAATATCATTTTGTTCCTCCTGTGCGAATATGCCTAAATTGTCTGACTTATAACTCAATCACGATACCGTACTATCCCAAGGTGCACCAATTCGATTGCAAAAAGTGTTTCGCCGTTCACGTTCCCAC
The DNA here is from genome assembly GCF_019419815.1 of Pyrus x bretschneideri. NCBI lineage: Eukaryota > Viridiplantae > Streptophyta > Magnoliopsida > Rosales > Rosaceae > Pyrus > Pyrus x bretschneideri. Next base: position 6,949,805 of record NW_025999513.1, on the reverse strand, counting down.
AACTCAAAGTTGTTTAGAATTCTTTTTGGTAAGTTTGGTAAACTCGCAATAAGATTATATTTCAATGGTTCCTGCTAGCATCGATATGAAAGTGGCGCAAGCACCCGCCAAGTCGATCTATCATGAATTCCTCACTAATCGAGCGAGAAACGATGTCGAGAAGGTTAAAAGAACACTCAAGAATTTGAGGGTCAAAACAAGTTCATGAAATCTAGAGTACAGGATATCTGGACTAAATGTACAATTTCAATGACTAAGTGGTCCTCCTGGACGGTTTGTCCCTATCCGAAATGATATGGGAAACAAACTAGTGACTCTAAATCAACCCAATTACCTTTAATATCAGGAGATGAAGTTGAGGGTACGAACAGAGCTGATGCAGACTTGTATCAAAAAGTCGAACAATTTCAAAAGTGATGAATTATGATTAAAAAAAAAATACTAAACAATTCTGACGTTGTCCCAAGCCAAAAATAGAGAGATAAAATTTAAGAATAATCTAATAAGATTTCTTGATGAACAAGAAGTAACATCACAAAATATTAAACTACCAGGGACCAAAAGTAATTTCCCAACACGTTCTTCTGCTGAGTGTTACCACTTTAGCACCACATTGCCACATGAGACATTTCTAGAGTCTTAACAAAAGTAGACTTTGCAGGTTGGTAAAATCTCCGATGATACACGGTTATCAATACATTAACTTAGGCCATCGACTTGCCTAAAATCTACACATTTCTTCCATAAGGAATAACTTCGTTTTAATTCTAAGGACAAACGCCAAAATGATTTACTTAAAAGTTGTCAAGACCACAAAACTGCCCAAAACTGAAGAAAATCAAACATATTTTTTCGTATTCGATGAGGTGGCAAGATTTGAACATTAGACACAAAACCAAGAATGCTCACATCACACGTGTGATGAACACAATACTGCCTAACTTATGCTCTGATACCAAACTAACACACCCCGACCCGGAATGTCCACTAGGACCCCGAATCGAGCTGTGCTGGCCGACACCAGGAAGGTGACGAAGCCATAAAGTGTGATAGTGTATAAAATGTCAATAAATTAAAACCTAAAAGTGCTTATGTACACGAGTGCGCGATGAGCGGGTCTGTACCCATTTCACACGTGATACAAAGCATAGGTATAGCACAGTAAGGTAAGATAATGATTATACCATCATAAGAAGACATTTGTACTAAAAAGTGCCACGAATCTTCGTCGATACGGAACTCTGCTGCTAGAACCTGAAGGGGTGCAAAAATAAAAAATGTGAGTGAGTGAAACAAAACTTTTCAAATCAATTTCAATTACCAAAGGCAGTAACCCCTCGCCGTAACACTTATATAATTTCTCAGAAAATAACAGGCGTGACTATAACTCAAAACCATAACCAAAATAACAGTCTCACAACTATGCTGTGTCAAATATCTCAACAAGAATAAGTAACCCAGGTGAAATAAATCAATATGAAATGGTATGTCAGCCGAATCCACCTATTGTGGCATGTACGGCTGAACTAATAGCTCATCAACATGCCAACCAATAGCCCATCAACGTGCTAACCGGAGTCACCTTACGTGACCTGTACGGCTGAATCAATAGTTCATCAACATGCTAGCCAATAACTCAATAACATGTTAGCCAATAGATCATCAACATGTTAGTCAATAACTCAATAACATCCTAGTCAATAGCTCATCAACATGTTAGTCAATAGCTCATCAACAGGCTAGCTAATAGTTCATCAACATGCTAGTCAATAATTCAATAACATGCTAGCCAATAGCTCATCAACATGCTAGTCAGTAGTTCATCAACATGCTAACCAATAGCTCATCAACATGCTAGTCAATAACTCATCAACATGCTAGCCAATAACTCAATAACAAGCTAGCCAATAGCTCATCAACATGTTAGCCAATAGCTCAATAACATGCTAGCCAATAGCTCAATAACATGCTAGTCAACATGCTAGCCAATAGCTCAATAACATGCTAGCAAATAACTCATCAAATGCTAGTTAATAGCTTAATAACATGCTAGCCCATAGCTTAATAGCATGTTAGCCAATAGCTCAATAACATGCTAGCCAATAGCTCATCAACATGCTAGCCAAAAGCTCAATAAGTATACCTGCACATGAATCGGAACCACTTAAAGTGGACTAAGTGTAAATAAATACGCTCAAGTGCTACGATCACGTGAAGACTGTGCGAATAATCGCGGGTCACCTACTAGTCAGAACCACATATTGTGGTCTGTACGACAGGACTGTGCACCTACCTTAGATCCAAGGTGAGCGTAAGGTGTGAGAGGTGAACATCACATGAAGGACTATGCCCTGGCCATGGGCGGGAACATTAACACCAAGGTGCAGGTTTCTGAGCTCTAACTGCATCTAATATAACATGCACGACTCATGGGCAATCTGTACGACAAGGTTGGAGCTGCCTATTATTGCAACTTGTACGACAATGTCGGAGTTGCCTAAAACATAAATGTAGTCATGCCATAACTCCATCATTTCAACTAATACCATAAACTCACATGAACTTACCTGTGTGTTCTGCGTTCACCTTTGCACTTCAAAGCATTCACAATAATTATGTGTAGATAATATACATATGGATATGCCATGATGCAATCTAATACTCAACCATAACATAGTGTTTCCAAATATATATATATATATACACACACACACACACACAACACGGCGTGAAATGCATAATCTATAACGCCCCACTTCCAAACTATTTATTTTCTAAAATAATTATAGGTGATAAGCCCAACTGGAGACACAAGTTTAATAAACTGTCATTACTTACGTTTCCTTACTTTAAATTTCTTGATTCTTCACACATTGATTTATGACCAACATTTAACCACCAAATCATAAGGTTAAATCTCACATTTTCCACCAATGTCCCTCACATTGCTCAATTCCCCAAACAAGGCTATTGTCTCAATTATTTAGTCTCATTTATTATATGGCTGCATCTAACGTCTCGTTAGACTGCCTACGTACCCTAAACAGGGATCAAGCCATTCGTAGTTCATACTAGTCCTCCAAAGCATTCATAGAAATTATATGAGATATTCAATTTATAAACATTTGTGGAGATGTCAATCTTATATATATATATATACGATAGAAGGGAAAAGACCCACTCGCCTTAGGTCCCCGCTACAACTCCCAAACACGAATATCGAGATGTCACGAACGATCCTCACCTAGAACAATTATTCAGTCACGTCTCAGAACTCTTATCCATAAAACCCATAGTTTATATAAAACATATCCCAAGGACGTTCTAGAATGATTTGAGATCCATTGACCAAAAGTCAACCTTCGGTCAAAGATCAACGGTAGGGTCCACAACCCTACGTAAATCAATCCGGAAGATCCACATCTCGAATTCCCGATCCGAAACTTCTAAAGATCCACATTTAACTTCTAAAACATAATACTAAAGTTTCATTACGATTCAACGGTTAGATCTCCGCCAATTGCCAATTCAAGTGGTGGTCAACATTTTGTTTTATGAACTTACAAATCTAATTTGGGAAGATCCGTACATCGGATTCTAGATCCGTAAGTTTCTATGGTCCTCAAATATTATGTATTAAAGTTTGATGACGATCCAACGGTTGGATCGTCGATTGCTCTAATAATCAAATGATGTACCTTAACCACTAGGTTCACAATAATCAATTCACATCATATGGATCTCGGGCATCTAATAGGATTTAGAATGACATTGTTAGTCCGCCGTCGAGAAGTTGGCAGAACGAGTTGAGTCCGAAGGCTTGCACGGGCCAACCCGTGTCTCCCCCTTCTTCTTCTCTCCTTTCTCCACCTTTCTTTTGTTTCTGGTTGGTCACTCCCATCATTCTCTCTTCCCAATTGGTCCGTCCCTCTTTTCTCTTATTAGGCAACCAATACCCTTTTTTCTTTCTCCCCTCTTCCCCCCGTTCCTTCTTCTCCTTCTCTCCCTTTTTTTTTTTTTTTTACCAAAGATAATCTTTAAATAATATAATTGTACTTAAGAAATATATAAAATAATAAATGGTAATACCATTATTCCAAATCCGCTTCTGCTTTCGCCTACGCGCCTGTATTATTGAGTACTTCAGGAATACGCTAGAGAAATAATTTGTACGTCTCACTATACGTTGGTCAACAAAAGTCAACACCTTCACCTCAAGGGCATTTTCGTCAATTCCCTTGATTAAAATAAATAAAAACGTAAAATTAGAGACGGGTTGTCACATTACATGATGTGAGGCAGTTTAGCCTAATTGGTTAAGATAATTCACTTGTGTGACCATGTCCTCGAGACCTTGTGTGAACTCTCCCTCCCTTAATATTTTCTTTTATAAAGAAAATATAAAACCCTACATACTTAGGGTTTCGCAGGTTTTTTATTTATTTATTATTGGTTGAAAGGGTTTCGCAGATAAATATTAATACACAAGGAAATTTTTATTCAAATGCATATAATCTACACAAGAAAATTTTTATTCGAACGCATGTAATTTTAGTCTGCGCCAAACTTAAATTTAAATGTGAATTGTCTTTTTACCTTATTACATAATTATCATTAAGTACAAGATAAAAATAATAAAAAAAAAATTGATTTAATAAACCCACTAATAACATAATGGCTATGAGAGATGATTAAAAATGCTATGATATACATATGCTGAGATTTAACTTTCCTTGAAAATGTTTTTTTCCATTTTTTTGTCTATTTACATTTGCTTATTATTCTCCAATTTCTTCAACGACTCCAATGAATTGGAAGACTTCACATAAATCAAAAACAAAAAATTCTTTTTCTTTTTGTTTGATTTGTTTACATACATATATATATATGTGTGTGTGTGTGTGTGTGTGTGTAGATAAGCGGTATTAAGCACTATAAGGATAATAACTTTGAATCAGCACTTGGTTATTTTGAAGATGGTTTTGCACCAAAGTATAATAACTTGTGGAGCCTTAAATAATCCCAAAAGTTCTAGAGGCAACACGTGAACTTTTATTCTAGAAAGACAAGATTGCCCTTAATAAATGGGCAGGCTTCTTAGATGTTTCCACAAGCAGCTCACATCCCTGGAGGTCTCAGCAGCTGAATACGACTGCCCACAGCTCACCTGCCCTTGGCAAGGAATTAAAGATAAGGATTAATTACCCAAATCCTATCTTTAATACATTTCCATTTGAAGATTGACTCCAATCAAGTAGGTAATCATAATTTAAATAAATTAAGGATTATTACACCATTATCTCAAGATATTATTTCCTATTTAATATATTCGGAATATTTGAGAATATCTCTTCATTAAACACTATGGTCGGCCGTATCTTTATAAATACCTCATATTCTACCAATTGTTCAGAGCTTTTACAACCCTAAAAAAGCCCTAAACACTTTACTCTCTCAGAGACTCTAACTTAGGCATTTGAGATCCGTTGACCTAACCCCCCTCACCTCGTGGGCGCATGAGGCTTAGGTCTCTGATCAAAGGTATTGATTGTTTTGCAGGTGCATTTTCGACAAGACTGAAGATGGCGGAAATTTGCATTGACAAATTGGTGCTTTCATTGAGAGCTGATTCAAAATACTTAAAGAAGCCTCTCGCATTTGTTTCTTGAATTATTGTTACGTTGAATTTCTCACACGTCGTATCAATTAATTTTTCTTAGAAAAGTTTCTTGGTCAATCCCTGGAGAAAGGATATAATGGTAGGAAATTCAAAAACAACGACGAACAAAACCCCATACGAACAAGGATTTGGACCGGAGAGTGGAGACAAGGACATAGCCCTATGAAAGCAATCCTTAAAGCTCAATGCGATGGCAGGATGAGCCCCACCGCCTTAAAGTTGCGCCATTACCACCACCACTGTGACCCAGCAGCCACGGCAGGGCCACTAAGCTACGGCACCACTTCCACCGCCATTGCCCTTGCAGTGCTGTACCCAACCAAACCCTAGGCAGAAGGCCGAGGTCCACTTCCAAGCCCATGGGTAGAAGGCCCAAAACTTGGCAGCTGTCATAGCAGACCCAGGGCAGGAGGCCCAGCCCATTGCAACAGCTGGCTTAACTGTATAGCAAGCCCAAACCCGAGCCAAAAACGCAGTAGCTGCTGCCAGCTAGACAGCTCAACAAGCCCAAGCCATACAACTAGCAGGCCATGATATGGTAACCCAACGGCTATGCAGGCCCAAGGCAAGCAAGTGCCGGCTCAACGCGCCCAGCGACCCGCTTCAACAACCCAGCTCGCAGCCTAATCCATTTCGAGGCCACCTCCAGCAATCTAGATTCCGACCATATATCCTGCAATCGATTCAAGGTTACTTTCACCCCAATTTTCTACAGGAATGCCCACTTTAGGCTCAAGTTTTGTACCTGCAGTCCACTATACTTGCACTACATATAGAGGCGCCCATTTTCCAGACTCTTCTAATCCAAATGGCGAGCACCACCTGCCCCAGTAGGTAACCAATTTGGTAAACGCCATCGCGCAGCAAACCAACTTGGTGAACCAACTCCTCGAGCCCATCAAGATGCAATGCGCCCCAGACGAGGTGTCCCGAAGCAAGACAAAGGCGGAAGAATATGACTCATTCCAGCGATGTCCCAACAAAAAGTCACTCAGCCCACCACGAACCGTGCGTTTGGGTAATGTGGACTATTGTTTGGGCCCTCAAGGAAACATCTTCTCCTGCCTATATGCACAGAGAAGCGTTTATTCTCGGCTCAGCTCACGAGTCAGTGTGCATTCGAGGTTGAGTCTGTACTCCGACGAGCACTGAGGACATTCCGGGAGAAGCATCCATACGAGGCTAGACCCACAAGGAAATCCTCATATGAGGTAACGGAGTAGGTAGCCGCTTGACGCCCAGAGAAGAGCATGTGAGCAGTCTAGCTCAAGTTCCACTGGCAGCCCCCGCCCAAAACGGCAGCGAGTAGCACAGGGCGAACCACATGCACCGCAACCGCAGCACGGACAAGTAGGACGAGCCGAAAAGCAACATGGACCGGCAGGTCAACACCAGGAGGAAGTTCAAAGACTTGTAGCAGAGCAACTGCGCGGATTCCAGCGCATTGACACTATCGATGAAGCCTTCCGTAGAGACATGGCCAACCTGAGCAGGTCACCAGTTTCAGATGAGATCGAGCAAACGGAGCCACCGCGAAAATTCAACCCTCCACATTTCACCTCGTTCAAGGGAGATAAAGATCCAGACATGCACTTAATGCACTACTGAAGTGTCATAATCCTCTATGCCAATAATGACGCTCTCATGTGCAAGATCTTTACCATGACACTCCAAGGCGAGGCGTAAGACTGGTTCCACATCCTGCTGCCACGTTCAATCTGGAACTTTAACGAACTTTCCTTGGTTTTCACTAAGGAATATGTATCCTACCACTTGATCAAAAAGAAGTCTGACCACCTCTTTAACATGAAATAGGATTTGATTAAGTGACTTCGCACTTACGTCAAGAGATTCAAGGCGGAGAATGCGAAGATTGTCAGATGCAATGATAGCATCTCATGCTTAGCTTTCCGAAAATGGCTCCTAGTAGACCACCCAATTTTTGAAGAATTGATTATGGCGAGAACCTGTCCCTGGCAAACTCTTATGCTTTGGCAGAAAAGCACTCCTTCTAGGATGGGAAAAACGCTCCAAGAAGCCACCTGAGCATCCGCACAAAGCTGCGAACCTAACTCAGAAGAAGGCGAGCGATAAACCGCTCAACAACAAAAGCAAGCCAAGAGACAGAAGCAGGGACTGGTCCCCTGCGAAGGAAGGCACGGCGCCCAAGACGTACACTAAGTTCCCAGTCCCAATCAACCAGATCATTCGTGACCCCAAGGATAAACCGTGGTTCAACCTGCCGACACCCATGAAGGGAGACACCTTTAAGAAAAGCCAGACAAAATATTGCTCATTCTATAGAGGTCCTAGGCACACAACCAACGATTGCACCATGTGGAAAACGTACCTTGAGCAGCTCGTGAAGGAAGGCAAGTACGACTAATATGTCAACAGACCAGCTGCTCGGCCAAGGCGAGAAGCAAACGTCGATACCGAACCCCCAACCAAGATAATCTGAATCAACAGAATATTTACCGAATCCGAGCATCTGGGGCCACCAATAACTCCAAGAGAAGGAAAATCCAACAGGCGAGATTGGTTTATCAAGTTCAAGCCATAGATGTTGTACGTGGACTAATCGTCGGCTTCACCGAGTAGGACGCTGAGGTAGTAGACTTTCCCCATGACTACGTCCTGGTGATTTCTGTACAACTGGCCTATGCCATCGTTGACATAATCATGGTGGACAATGACAGCTCATTCAACATCCTACAACTATCATTCATCTAAAAGATGGGCCTGGAAAGCACGATCCAACGCATAGCAGAGGTCTTCATCGGATTCAACAGACTTACCTCAACTGCCATTGGCACTATCACACTCGATGTAACCAGCCCACCAATTGTCTCATCGCAAACCTTCATGATCGTCAGCGACCCATCTCCCTATAATGGGATATTGGGCCGACCCTAGCTAGTAAAGATTGGAGTTGTAACCTCGATCAAATATCAGAAAATCTGATTTTTGCATCTCAGGAGGAGCAGTCGGAGAGATCAAAGGCGACCAGGCCATGTCAAGGCGATGCACTGTACTAGTTCTGAAGGAATAAAAAAAGAAGTCTTTCGCCCCAGTAATATTAGCTGCAATGCAGAAAGATGACTCTACTTCCGCCAAATAGCAATTACAGCAAACAGGTCAAGAAGATGGCGTCAAGGTCGACAATGCCCTAGAAGATGAATCAGGATGGAAGCCCGAAGAAGACGTTGAGCACATCTTCCTTGACCTTAAGCAGTGGTCAAACCATGCTAAACACATATCCAAAGAAGATCTGAGCGATTCCGGATATGAAGTCCCTTATTACTCTAAAAGAGATCCAAGGTCTAACCGAATGAGCCGCCGCACTCAATCGTTTCCTTTCGCAATCCATCAACCGATGCAAGCCCTTCTTCAAGGCAATAAAAAATGCGCAGAAGGACAAGTGGGACGATGAGTGCGAGAAAACATTTCAAGACCTGAAGCAATACCTAACATCACCTCCATTACTATCCAAGCCGGAAGCAACGGAGAACTTGTACATCTATCTGATGGTATCGGAAGTAGCAGTAAGCTCTGCCCTCATATGAAAAGAGCTAGGAACCCAACTGCCTATATTATATACATCCAAAGCTCTCCTCGATGCGAAAACCAGATATACCTAAAGATTGAAAAGATAATTTTTGGCACTAGTTGTTGTAGCTCGAAAGCTTATACCTTACTTTCAAGGGCATCCGGTTATCGTCATAGCCCAGTACCCACTACGATCAGTTTTGCATAGTCCAGACGTTTCTCAACGAGTGATGAAGTGGGCATTCGGACTTGGCCAATACGATTTAGCATACCAACCTCGCACGGAGATAAAAGCCCAGACGTTGGCGGACTTCATAGTAGAATTCACCCCAAGCATAAAGGATGCAGCAATACAGCTCGAAAGAGCCTCAGAGGTAACTGAGCACGCCATAGCCATACCAGCCATACCTGAGGATATTTTTGGCGTTTGCACATTGATGGATCATCCAACTACCAAGGATCGAGGGTAGGCCTAGTTCTTACTACCCCAGACGACTTGATGCTCGAACAGACTGTCACTTTAAGCTTCAAGGCATCAAACAATGAAGCAGAGTATGAAGCCATACTAGCAGGTCTCCAATTGGCAAAAGACCTAGCGGTGAAGAAGCTCGTGATATATTCCGATTCCCAGCTGATCATAACCAAACCTTAGAGGAGTACACAGTAAAGCATCCAAGGATGACCCGATACCTCAAGAAGGTACGAGAGCAGCTAGCAACGTTCCAGGCATACACACTCACTCAGGTTCCACGAGTAGAAAATGCCTACGCAAATGTACTAGCAATCTTAGGCTCTGCGCTAGACCATCAGCTTAGGCGTTTCATCCCAGTCGAGTACTTGGAAAAGCCAAGCATAGATGAGGAACCATCAATCAAGGTGGCACAGATCAGCACAACCCCGAGTTAGCAAAATCCCATTATCGACTGCATAGTCAATGGAACACTCCCCGTAGACAGACTGAAGTCCAGGAAGCTCCAGATGAATACAACATACTACTATATGTGGAACGGCATGCTCGTTCGAAGATTATTTTTAGGACCACATCTTTGTTGCCTATCGCCTCCCAACGACCTGAAGATTCTTAAGTCAATCCACGAAGGCGTCTGTGGAAACCACTCTGGAGACCGCTAATTGGCACAAAAGGCTCTCAACGCTGGCTATAATTGGTCGACCATGCATCAAGATGCCAAGGAGTATGTACAAATATGCGACAGCTGCCAGTGCTTCAAGCTCGTGCTTGCACTACCTGTCAGTGAACTGCACCCTCAGATGAGCCCTTGGCCATTCATGCAGTGGACGATTAACCTGGTAGGACCTATGCCGCTTGCTATTGGGCACAGAGGCATGATGATCGTAGCAACCGACTATTTCACAAAATAGGTCGAAGCGGAACCCATGACAACAACTACCCAGACGGACATAGAGTGCTTCATATGGAAGAACCTCATCTGCTACTTCGGCATCCCACACTTCATCGTCACCGACAGTGGTCTGCAATTCGTGAGCAAAGACTTGGCAAAGTTCTTCGAAAAATATGGCATCAAGTAACACATGTCCACGCCCCAGTATCCGCAAGGCAACTAGCAGGCCGAGGCATCAAATAAGACCATCCTTAACTACCTTAAGAAGACCCTCTCAGACAAGAAGGCCAAGTGGCCAGACGAGCTCCCCAGTGTTCTATGAGCATATCGCACTACCAAAAGACGAGCAACGAGCGAAACTCCATTCTCCCTGGCGTATTGTTCTAAGGCAATAATTCATCCCAACGTCATGGTGCTAAGTATCAGCATTGTACTACCAAACTTCGAGCAGAACGAGAAGGAAATGGCCACCAACTTAGACCTGACAGAGGAAGAGTGCGAGAAGGTTGTCACCGCATTGCAGCCTATCAGCAACAGCTCCTCTCCAGCTACAACAAGAGGGCAAAAATCCGGCAATTCCAGTCATGAGACTTAGTCCTCAGAAAAGATGGCTCCCATATGGGAAGGTCCGTACAAAATCAGTCGAGTAGCTTATTTTGAAATGGTTTTGCACCAGAGTATAATAACTTGTGGAGCCTAAAATAATCCCAAAAATTCTAAAGGCGACACGTGGACTTTTATTCAAGAAAGATAAGATTGCCTTCAATAAATGGGCAAGCTCTTTAGATGCTCCCACGAGTAGCTCATACCTCTGGATGTCTCTGCAGCTGAATACGACTGCCCACAACTCACTTGCCCTTGGCAATGAAATAAAGATAAGGATTAATTACCCAAATCCTATCTTTAATACATTCCCAATTGAAGATTGACTCCAATCAAGTAAGTAATCCTAATTTAAATAAATTAAGGATTATTACACCATCATCTCAAGATATTATTTCCTATTTAATATCTTGGGAATATTTAGAGAATATCTCTCCATTAAACACTATGGCCGGCCCTATCCCTATAAATACCCCATATTCTACCAATTTTTCAGAGCTTTTGCAACCCTAAAAAAGCCCGAAACACTTTACTCTCTCAAAGAAACTAAAAAAGCCCCCACCTCATGGGCGCATGAGGCTTAAGTCTCTGATCAAGGGTGTTGATTGTTTTGCAGGTGCATTTTCGACAAGACTAAAGATGGCAGAGATTTGCATCGACATTAATAATACTAAACTTCTACATTGAAGAATTAACAACATTCATTTATTGATGTCTTGTTCTAGCGAACATATTTAAGATTGAATAAGTTGTAGAACATTCATAGGTGAAATGTCATTGGAGAGACAGAGACTATGATATATGAGTTATGAATTAGCCAAATAAGGCAACAAGCCAATTACCCTTTCTGAATGATCACTCAAATATTTTGAAAACATCATTCATTTGACGGCTCTCTTTACTCCTTGAATGAGTTGCAGAGCATTGATTTTGAGTTTTAATTTTATACATAGGTGTAAAGATAAATTTACAAATTGAATTGCGTTTGTGAGGGTAGTTTAGCTGGTAAATTTTGGTTTAAAAAGATATTGATGGTTTAATTAAAAATAATATAGGTATAGAGAAATAAGGGGTATGAAATGGTTATATGAGTTTAAATAAAAAAAATTCATAAATAATGGTGCAAAAATAGATTTTCACATGAAGTAGAGACATGGTAGAGATTATAAATGGAGGTAGTAGTTGAGTACATGGATGCATGTCTCCATTATTTTCCAGTTGTTTCAACTTTAATTTGTTAAGTTTCCTTTTATGCATTAGTGCCGAACAGACGAATCCCCAAATTATAGACAGTGAACAAATTTGAAAGCTTAATTAACTAAGTTCCAAGTTTCATATTTTGTTATATTTATACATTAATATTCTTGTCGATCCTAGTTTTTGTGTTGCAACTTTTGTCGCCCTTCATATTTCACTGTGATCGTCTGTGAACTGTGGGTTAATTTCCCTCTAATTACCATGATCACTGAGTTAATTTTCCCCTATTTAAAGGACCACTTCCTGTTTCCTTCCTCATCCTTCTTTGTTTTCTTTTAATTCATCTGTCAAGAAAAATGGCGATAGGAAAGCAGTCTCTTGCTTGCATTGTCCTGCCTATTTTTGTTTCTTTTGGCATGTGTTTCTTTGTGAACCCAGGTGCAATACATTCATTTTACATTTCATTGTTTGTTTTATATATTATGGCCACACACACACACACATATATATATTTATTATATGTAATAACATTCATTGATCATATCTTCAAGTGAACATTAACTAATTGTGTTTCCCTGTTCATATTATGCATGGAAGGATATATCTTTTGTGTCTAGTACATCTCTTGCACGTGATCTCTCATCACGTGCACTCATAACGTAAATGAAAGATGTAAACACAAGCGGATATATTCTTGATTATATTTAAGAATCTCTTATGATCATGATCAGAACAACTGACTGGGACTGTTTTGCAGAGCCTATTGAGCATTCAAATCATATCTATAGCACAAACAATGAGCCTGTGACTCGAAGTCTTAAGCATGATACGAACAAGGAGCCTGAACCTCCGACTCTTATCCATGGCGCAAACGGTACGTGAACTCATTACGTGAACGAAAAATGTAAACATAAGCAGATAGATTCTCAATTATATTTAAGAATATCTCATGATCATGATCTGATGACTGACTGAGACTGTTTTGCAGAGCATATTGAGCATTCAAATCATATCTATAGCACAAACAGTGAGCCTGTAACTCCAAGTCTTATCCATGGCACAAACAGTGAGCCTGTGACTCCAAGTCTTGTCCATAGCATGCAGTTAACTAATTAATTGGTTCTGTATTCTTGTTGATTGATTTTTATTTTGCTAATATGTAATTAATTATGTGGCATGCAGCTGACCAAGAGGAACACCAGCACTTGGTGCATTACTAAGCCTACTACCGACGACCAAAGGCTCGATGCTAACATACAATTGCTGCACACAACCCGGCGTCGACTGCGGCCTCATCCAACCCGGCGGTCGATGCTATAACCCTGATCACAAATGCTCACATGCCTCAGTGGTCATGAACTTATACTACCAGGCCAATCATCAGCAGCCCAGTGCCTGTTATTTCATGGGCAGTGGTCTTATTGTCTATCAAAACCCATGTAATTATATACTTTAATTAGTTAGATCACGTAATTAATTTGATTAATTATATAATGACATGATATCATAGTACTAATTACTCATGCATGTTTTGTTAATTTGCATGCAGTTGACGGGGAATGCGGTTAAGGTTTAGACCGGTGAAGGATGGATGATCCGCTGCTGTAACTACCGCCACTTATCTCATTTCTTCCGTTGTAATGGAAGATTTAAGAAAAATGAAATAATAATTTTGGGATTTTTTTTCCCTTTAATAATAAAGATTTACTTGTTTTTTTTATTTGTGGGAGTTTATATATTGAATGCCTTCGTGATTATTTATAACAAAATGGGTTCAAACTAAACTAATGATCGATAAATTGGGGATGAATTATAATCCCAATTTCATAAATTATAATCCAGATTTTGGTCACAACAGATACTCCACATTTCATGATCATAGCAAGTACAAGGTGAACAATTGCCATGGTAAATGGTAATTTTGAAAAATTGGAAAATTTTCTATCACTAGCATTAGCATTAACATTGTTTGCTCTACCCCCAATATTGGACCACGTCCTCCAAATTCCAAAATAATAAATTGAAAAAATCTAATTCACAGAATTATTATAAATTTGCATTATAAATATCTTAACGGATGAGTTCTTAACCTCGTGACACTAAATTGAGTAAAGAAACTGTACTGTACACATTGAACCCTATCTCAACCCGCAAGGAGTTCAAAGAAAAACTAACGATGATTAGCAAAGGTCCACAGTCTGTTTACGTGAGAAATATATTTTTTGGTTATTATTATGAAGGTAGTGATTTTTTTTTAATGGGAGAAAAATGTGAAAGAGAGGGAGGTGGGAGGAAAAATGGGGATTATCTGGCTTTGAGACAACAAATTATTTTGTGTGTAATTTCTATATTGCACATAACTTTTATTGTGATTATTTTTCTTGAGTTTTGTTGATAGTGTTAGAATAGTTTGTTTAACTATCTTTTGATTGAAAAAGAAGGTTTTATTAAATAATCTAAATTATCTATTAATAAACCTTTTTTATCAACTAAAAAGTAATGAAAAGACTATGTAGTCTTATATCATAGAAAAAATAATGGGTAATAATGTAAGTTCACAAAAATTAGATTTTGCTGTTTTTTTATTGAAGCCTCAAATGTAGGTGATTTTGACATTATCTAATATTAAAAAAATAAAAAATAACAAAACAAAAACCTCTCTTCACACTCCTACTCCCACGTCCTCTCTCTCTCTCTTTCTCCTTCTCAATTAAAAAACAAAAATAAAAAAATATTCACACACGCAAAATGTGTAGGCATATTTATAGAATTCGTTTAAAGTATTTTTCAAGCTTAATTTGGATCACCATGCGTGTGTCATGGATGCTTAGGGTTTAGCAGATATTACTATAATGGAGCTATACTAAGTAAGCTTTCACATGAAGGTGAGGTTATTTTTGGACCCCTATCTAAGCTTATTTCTACTTTAGAGCAGTTCCACTGTGGGCAATAGCCTGGTGGACTGGCTCTCAAACAGTGCCAGAAGCCCGAGCAACTTGGTCCAGCGTGTGCTGGCGATGGAGCCCGAGCGAGCCCGAGGGGAAAGGCTCGGCAGGAGTTGCCAGCCCGAGAGCCCGAAGGGCATGTGACGCAAGGCTGACATTTGGGTGATGTCAGCCATAATCTCCTCTGCATTTCTCGAACTCTTCCAGGTACTATTCGATTTGAGGAAGGAGAGAAAGAGAGTCAAACCTCGTCCTTCAGCATGTGGAGGAGGGTTGTCTTGCCAGAATTGTCGAGGCCCAGAAACAGAATCTTGGCCTCCTGCCTACAACCCGAGGAAGGCGAGGACGCTGTAGAACCAGTCGAACAGAAACATGGCGGCAGCTGATTTTTCTCTAGGAGCAGATCGATCGGCGGGGTTGTGAGGGAAGTAGGAAAAAACCCACAAGGAATCGGAGTGAGAGAGGTCGAATCGGAGGGGGTTTTGATTTGTTGTCATCCTTTTTCTCTCCCTCTGCATTTCTAGGGAATCGTAGGGGTTTGGTTGTTTTTGGATGTGAAAAGAAGAAAAATAATGGTGCGTTGGCACCATGTGAAAAAAAGAAAAATAATGGTGCGTTGGCACCATGTGAAAAGAAGAAAACAAATAATTAAAAAAAGAGGTTTTGGAATGGTGTGCCACATCTTGTGAAAGGAAAAAGTAAAAATAAAATTTTAATAGAAAATAGTACAATGAGATCGATTAAAAATCATATCCAACATTACAAATAAAATTATTTTGTATTATTTTAAAAAAAAACTAATATTTTATTGCCTATTGCCAGGGTTATTAAAGTGCAACGGTAGAGATGCAAAAGGCAGTTACTGTTCATTAAGGACAGTTACTGTTCACTGGGTGGATTAAATAGTGAATAGCCTGGGAGAGGGTTTCCCACGGTGGAAGTGCTCTTAGAGAAGGAAAAAAAAAAAACAAAGAGAAATTATAACGAAGCCTGCAGCATGCATGTGTCCAAATTTAATTTCCAAGTTGTTTAACTTTAATTTGTGAAGTTTAACTTCAAATGGATATTAATCAATTATATGTTTCCTTGTTCATTGGTTTTCGTAAGTAACGGGATAGATCATTTATGTCTACATCTCTTTTTACGCACTAGTTACGTGATGAGAATTATAAAGCGAGAATTTTTTTATGTTTTTTATGAACCCGTTACGAGATGAGAGCCGTAGAACAAGGTAATATATCCGATTATATAAGAATCTTTCATGTTGATAGATTTGAGCTAAATATATGTATAATTACTTATGCAAGTGGTTTGTGACTTAATTGGTTAACAGTATTCACTCATCTATTTGAATTCTCGAGTTCTATTCCCTTCTCCTAATACCCCTAAAGAAAAATTTCTATACTTTTATATTTTACTTTCACGTGTTTAGTTTTCTGTTCAACATCAGCAAGTGAATGTGACATAGAAATTAGCCCATAAATACTTGATGTTCACATGGAAGAAAGAGAGGGAGAGAAAATGGAAGACGGAGATGAACCAATCTTGCTTATTGCAGTATGCCCTTATATGGGTCTAAATGATTACCAAAACCAAAACTGCCAATGCACTTTTCAGCTAAAGTTAAAATTAAACTAAACTAAACAAAACACCAAAGAACGTATGTAAATTACTAAATTTAGGGTTCTTATAAAAGAGCGTTGAAGTTATATAGATAACTCCTTCACTTTTTAATATAGATAATCTTATTTGTTCAAAAAATTAATGTAGGTGGTGAACTGTCAAAGAATATTAAACAACTATTTGATATTGAATTTTGCAATTTGTGTTTACTTTTTTGTCCATCCAGTAGAACTCGAAACCCCATTCTTCGTTGCATTGCATAGTGGGGATAGATAGTCAAATACAGCAAGGAGATCTACTTCACCTTCCTCTTGTGCTTTACTATTGGGTTTGATTGGTCCCATAGTTGTTAAATCAATAGGAAGAAATTGTAGGCAACCAAGGCCCCATTGCTCTCTTGAGATGCAAATCAAGGGGCCTAGCAGAGGGAAGTGAAGTAACTGGTATGACAAAAAGCCCAACGCCAGCTCTTCTCGAAAACGACTTACCCACAATTGGGATTCCGCGATGGCGGTATCATAAACGAATCTCGTCCGGCCATGTGTTTATATCTGACACGTGACACTACATGTTTTACGTGATCGTTTTGAATTATTATCACCAGACTAGGATTCTCTCTTTTTTCTTTCCATCCCCTTCCCTTTCCTCTTTCTCACATTCTCTATTTTATCTTTTTCTTTATATATAAAATTAATCTAATATGTTGACGTGGCATAACCATGACCGTTCGAATAGGAGGGAAAGGAAAGAAAGAGAAAAAAAAGAAGGAAGAGAATCCTACTCCATTATCACCACAATGTAGAGCATATGTACATAACTATTTTGGAATATCATCATTGTGTTTAATTTTGATTATTAATTATTAATTTTTATTAATAAATAAATAAATAAATTATTAATTAATTTTTATTTCAATTGACGGAATAGTGGGCCCACTCCCACCATATCATCATTGAACAACCAAATTAAAAAAAATATAACATTGCAACGAATCCATAAGATTATGGTTCGACCCACAATTGAGGTTTTTTTTTGTAATTTACTCAAAAATTTAACTTGTGTTGTTGGAGACGCTTTAAGATTGAATTGTAACGGCTAAGTTCTCTGTGGAAATACTAGAAAACATTTGAATAAATTGGGATGGAAAGACACTTCAGTGGGGATGAGATAAGTTACAAGACAACGAGGAAAAATAGTATCAATTGTATTAGAAATGCTACCTGACGCGCACCAACTACAAATTAACATTGTTGCTACACCACCGCAAACCCACCCCTCCCTGTCTTTCAAATCTCATTAATCTCCCTGTGCAGCGGTACCAAAACAACCTTGAAAAA
Organism: Pyrus x bretschneideri; assembly: GCF_019419815.1. Lineage (NCBI taxonomy): Eukaryota > Viridiplantae > Streptophyta > Magnoliopsida > Rosales > Rosaceae > Pyrus > Pyrus x bretschneideri. The sequence continues at coordinate 6,931,510 of NW_025999513.1, read as the reverse complement.
AAAAAACAAATTTCCATATGCTTTTTTAATACCTCCAATTTTTTTAACACCTCCATTAACCCCTCATAATAACAAACTACTAATGACACATTCTTCAAAGAACACGAAAACATAAAAATCATAAAAAAAATACTTTAAAAAAAAACCCAAATGGCAAAATGCCGGTATATATGATAGAGCAACAGCAGCACATGCTGCTCAATTCAATTCAATGTTGACTGAAAAGCCACCATTAAAGCCTTCAAGCTTGGGGCTTCTCCCACTTGAGTGGCTTCACAACCTCCCAGGTGAAGTCGGGGTCATCCCTGCCGAAATGTCCGTAGGCCGCGGTCTTCAAAAACCTATCATTGCCACCCCTCTTGAGATCCAGGTTGATGGAGATCATGCCTGGCCTGAAATCGAAGCTCTCCTTCACAATCTTCAGGATCTCCTTGTCGGGGATCTTCCCGGTGCCATAAGAGTCGACGAACACCGACAGAGGCTCGGGCACACCGATGGCATAGGACACCTGGACAATGCACCTCCTTGCAAGTCCATTGGCCACAATGCTCTTTGCGGCCTGCCTCACGATGTAGGCACCACTCCTGTCCACCTTGGTTGGGTCCTTGCCTGAAAAGGCACCACCTCCGTGAGCACCCCATCCTCCATAGGTGTCGATGATGATCTTGCGGCCGGTGAGACCAGCGTCACCATGAGGGCCTCCAATCACGAATCTGCCAGATGGGTTGAGATGGAAGATGGTCTTCTCATCAAGGTACTTCTCGGGGATCACAGGCTTGATCACATGCTCCTTGAGATCAGCGGCAATCTCATCGTTCGTCACGGTCTCATCGTGCTGGGTTGAAATCAGGACAGTGTGGACACGAATTGGGACCATGGCACCCTTGTCATTGACATACTCAATAGTAACTTGGGTCTTGCCATCAGGCCTCAACCAAGCACAAGTCCCGTTCTTGCGAACCTCAGTGAGCTTGGCACCGAGCTTGGTTGCAAGGACGTGGGTGAGTGGCATGAGCTCGGGGGTCTCATCAGTAGCATAACCAAACATGTGGCCTTGGTCACCAGCTCCAATTTCCTCAGGCCTCTTGGAGAAATGACCATGGACACCTTGAGCAATGTCAGGGCTCTGCTGCTCAATGTTCACAAGAACCTTGCAGTTGTCTGCATCAAGACCCACATCGTCTGATACGAAACCGATTGTGCGGCATGTGTGACGAACGATTTTCTCGTAGTCCACATTGGCCTTGGTGGTGATTTCTCCGAAAACCATGACCATGTTGGTCTTGGTACAGGTCTCGCAGGCAACCTTGCTGTCAGGGTCTTGTGCAAGGCAGGCATCGAGCACCGCGTCGGAGATCTGGTCACAGAGCTTGTCTGGGTGACCCTCATTGACTGACTCGGATGTGTACAAGAAGGTCTCCATTTCTTACAATCTGAAAAAAGAAAAATTAGCATAGCACACAATAAGAACATGCAAACTATAAGGCCTTAACTGCCAATCCTTCTGCAATCAAAATCTAAACTTCAACACACGCATACAGATTCAAAATCCCATACACGGCAAGAATTACCAAAACAAATGCATGCATAAATCGCTACCAGATCTGCAATGTCAGTGTCCATTTCTACAATCTTAATGGCCAACGGTGACAATTCGAAAAAAAACCACTACTTTCCAATAGATCTACTAAAATTATAAAAACCCAGAGTCAAATTTTACCAGATTTCACCAAAAATTCAATCAGCAATGTCAGAGTCCACATTCTAAAACCTTAATGTCCAACTATCACAATTCCACAAAAGCAACTACTTTTCAATAGATCTACTAAAAATAACAAATACCCAGATCCAAAATTTGCCAGATTTCACCAAAAATCTCAATCAGCAATGTCAGAGTCCCCCTCCTAAAACCTCAAAGTCCGACGGTCACAATTCCACAAAACTAACTACTTTCCAATAGATCTACTAAAATTAACAAAAACCCAGATCCAAAATTTTCCATATTTCCCCAAAAATTCAATCTGCAAAGTCAGAGTTCACATCTAATAATATCCAACGGCGACAGTTCGAAAAAAGCAGCAAATTTCCAATAGATCCGCTCAAGTTAACAAAATGACTCCAAGTCCACAACCACCAACTCAAAAACAACAGATCTAAAGGCAGAATTCAAACAAAACGAGACGAACCCAGATATCGAAAACCCAGAAGGGAGCAGAAACGCACCTATGAATCGAGAGAGAGATAGAAAGGGGGAGAGAGAGTTGCTTGAGTAGAGGAAATAATGGGTTGTAGTGTGTTTTCCTCCTCAAGCGGTTCGAGGAATTTTGGGGCTTTGAGGTCCCAATTTATAGGGAAACGGGGGTGGCCCGCCCCACCCTCCCAAAGCTGCATAATATGGGTTAGATTCATCTCGGTCACGTGGCATGGGAATCAGGGGGATCAAATTTAATCTCGGCCGTCGGTGGGGGTGAATCGGTGGGTGAATGATTAAAAAATGAGGGGGGTTTTAGATGGACGGAGGACGCGTTTACCGCGGGAATTACCAGTAATCCCACCAACCCCCAGCCTGTATTGATTAGTCTACGGTTTTGACTAATCACTCCCTTTTTTTTAAGTCAATTGACTAATCAACCCAAGCAAAATCAGAGTTGTACCAACCGCACGAGCACAATTTAGCTGGAGATAATCGTAACTGACCGATGTCTTTGGTTTGAAATTTTGTGTTAATTATATTTTCTGTTCTGCCGTGTTGGGTATGACATTGTTAATAACTCTCCTTGTATTATGTCGTGTTACTATTATGTCGTATTTAACCTATTGAGTTCAAACCTAGTAAAAGATAAAAAATATGATATAGCATATGTCACTATTAAGTTCCGTTCAGCACGATATAATATATGTCACTAACTTGTCGTCTGAGTTAATTGGTCTTATTGAAGTGTGAGGTTTTATTTCAAAAAGCCAAAATTTAATAGTCTAAGGATTGGTTTGGGATTGCTCAATTTTTTTTAAAAACAGCTTCTTAAAAAAAGTTGGGGCTTGAATTGTATTTGGTAAATGAAAGTTATAGGTCTAAAATAGCAAAAAACATAAGCAGCTTTACACATGTTTCTCAAAAAAGCATGGAGAGAGGATACCAATTAATGAAACTTTTATTTGACAATCTTACCCCATCTTTTTTTGATAAAAACACTTTTTGGCTTTATAGTTTACCATACTTTTTTTCATAATTATTTATTTTCATAGTACAGCAAAAATAATTTAAAAAAAAAAAAAAAAAAAAAAAACACCATCTCAACCCCAAACTAGCCTTAGTTTAAATTTGAAGTTTGACCTTTAACTGTTAGGCTTACCCGAACTCTAAGTTATTCCATTAAAAGAATAATTGAGATATACTATATGTATGTATACTTCGCATCACGTAATGTGTGGTATAAGAACATTGAATATAAACGCCGGACATACATGAAAAGCTTTATTTACCCTTTCGTGTGAAGTTTGGTGTTTTTTGGGTCATATTTTTTGAATAGTTTGGTAAGAACTATGAACTTATGTGGTAAGGTTTAAAGTTGAGTTGGGTCTTTCCCACCACAAGGCAAATGCTTTGGCTTATTTGGATTTGTATCACTCTCTATGGGTTGGGTGGGGTTGGTGAGTTTGTGATTTGGTTTTCCATCCTTTTCTACAATCTTCTTGAATTTTTTATGGTACCACCACCAACCCCCCAACTTAAGAAAATATTAAATATATAGAACGTGCTCTTTTTATTTTTTATTTTTTTTGTTTTTATTTTTTTTATGAGTCGAGCAATACCGTTAATAAGTTAAATGTTAATTAACTACCGACAAGGTTCAAATTCATACCTTCATGCAAGAACATAACATCTTTCCACCATTGTGGTAAAATACCACTTGTAGAACATGCTTTATTAAATCTACAACAAAATCTATAGTTCGAGAAAAAAAAATCTACAAATTGCACAACAAAAAATAAATAAATTAAAATTGTTGATGCACAAAATCAGTGAAAACTTTGGAACAACGTAAAGTGTCAAGTTTGTGACCTTTGCTCAATTGCTCCAATCACTAGTGAGGATAAATATGTAAAGAGATAAAGATAGGGAAGCAAACACAAGATTTACGTGATTCATCCTAAGTTAGCTACATGCACGGAGTAGAGGAGTTCTCGTTAATAGTGAAGGGTTTACACAAATACATAGGTTCATGCATAATCATCATTAGTGAGTTCTAATGACTAGTTTAAGTACAATAATGACATTAGAGATTCACTGTAGGAGAATGATTTTCTTTTATAGTTGAGGAGAGTCTCCAGCTTTTGTCCGTGGTTGATGTGGGACTCTGAGCTTTATTCTGAAGTTAACATGTGTCGTGCTGTGATTGGCCTCTTGGTTGGAGGGAAACTCTTGTGCTTTGGCAGGGGTGCCTCAACATGAACCCCTCATTAGATCCTTGAAGATATGAAGTTGACCGATATTTGATAGGCCTGCAATAGGCTACCAATAATATGGTTCAAATTCACCGTTTGTGAGAATCGAACCTAAGACTTCTTGCTTACAAATGAAAAAAATACCACTAAGTCATAGTACTAAGTGCCTTTAATACGCCTATTTTAATACACCCTTTATACGCGGGGGACCTATGGCCTTGCTCCAGTTGCTCGTTGACAGGTTAGGCTTTCTATGCCCCTTGCCTTCTCATGGATTAAGCCCATTCAAATGTTGACCCAGTTAAGAACATTTAAATTCTGGTCAAGGAGATTCTGAGTTTAAATGTCGTGAACAATATTTCTCGATCAAAGAACGTGGCAACAAATACTTGAAAGCGGACTAGGGTTTCAACTTCTGCAGGATCCTTCTCCTATCTTCTACTAACCGAACCAAAAGAATAACCGGATATACCTTCAACTTCTTCCACAATTTCTCGTTTTTGTTAAAGGTATATAGGAAATATCCTGTTGAAAGATACCATATCCTTTCTGATTGGGCTGAATCCGACCCAATAAATCCCACAAATAGCAGAAAAAGCCCAAAAATCTCGGCCTAAAAGCGACCCAGCAACGTGTCGGTGGTTGAGAAAAGGAACGTCGATGCTTAAAGCAACAGAAAACGACTTGTGAGGTGCGTATGTGAGCGGTCTACGTAACACCCGTAGCTTTCTCCTCCTCGACACGTCTTTCTCTCTCTCTCTCTCTCTCTCTCTCTCTCTCTCTCTCCCACCCCCCAAAACAAACTTTTTCTATAAATTTGGAAGAAAAAAAGCTCCTCATTTTTCCTTTGATTGGTTTCGTTTCAGACTTTTTTTAGACTCTCTCTCTCTCTCTTCTTTCTCTCTAAATCGAAAAGGAAAAAGGTTCAAGCTTTATGGGGAAGATCCAATCTTTCAAGCAGGAGTTCTCATTCGGTTTGATTTTCCCTCCTTTTTATAATTTCATAAGTTACGGAAAGGGTGAATATTGGGATGTTTTTGGGTGCTAATTTTTATTTTATTTTATTTTTGTATAGATGAACGACTTGAAGAATCAAAAAGTATAATTGCAAAGTACCCGGATCGAGTTCCGGTGAGTTTTTATATTTTATTTTCGTAAAATTGTGTGTGAAATTGTGAATTGGAAATGCCAAGATCCTGGGAAATAACGCACTTGGAATTTGGAAATACTGAAATTTGTTCTTGTTGATGATCTTTTGGTTGATTAGGTTTTCTTACTTTGTTTCCGCGTTTTTGGTGATTAATATTTGTTAAAGATTTAATTATTATTTTATTACAATTTGACATTGACCCGATTGAGAGATCATAACGTTTTAGTGGCTGAAAGATTGTGAGAGATGCATGCTTTGAAATGGCAAATTTTTGGTTTGTGTGTTGAAGAAAGTACAAATTTTAATTCACGTCGATTACGTATGTGAAGAATCTCCGGCCTGAAGTTGTTTTCATTATGTTATGTGGTTTAGGATTCGCTTTCAGGCTTTTTTCTTTTGTTCAAAACTTTCGAAACACAGAAGTAAATTTGAGTTTTAACATGATGGTTCCCATTGTTACCTCCGAGAGTTGTGTATCGTTGATCGGTGTTTTTTTCATTGCATTTCGTGAATGGATCTAACAATGTTCGGAGGAAGTGATTTTTTTAGGAAGATTTTATATTATAACCGCACATTACAATCATAAAGCCGCTGAGAAGCGACACGGTTAGACTTTATTGGAAGCATCTTTGCGAGGTCGGATAAGTTGTCAAAACTGATTAGGGTGTTCTTTTTATGTTTTTCTGCAGGTGATCATTGAAAGATATTCCAGGACAGACCTGCCTGAAATGGAAAAGAAAAAGTATGTTTAAGTTGTCAAAGTTGTCTTCATTTTCTACAAGGTCAATGTTTCTTTCGTCAAGAACAAACTTAAATGCCATATGACATTCGAGTTTTATAATTCCAGATCGAAACTTGTAAATAACACTTTCAAGGATCTAGGAATTTCGATATTCTTATTTCCATCTCTAGGTCCTTCTTCCCGGTTTCTTTGGCAGACGTGTAGTAATCCTGACTATATAACTCTTCGTTCTTGAAAACAGAGAGCTTGGCATCTGTTACATGCTCTGTGTTCTGAGAATCTTTGTTGCTTCCTTTTCTGCCCTTAAGTAACAGATGTGTACTTGGATGAATTTCCTTTATCTGCAGTTTTGTATAATCCGAGTATAGATAATTAGTTCAAAAAGTTAGTAGAAATTGGTTGGTTTACTTCCCCGACAATTTTAGCTAATTGTTTATCCGTTCTCACTTTAAGGGGAATAACCTCTATTCCGTGTTTCCTTGTTTCTTCTAGATTCCTGGTTCCTAGAGATATGTCTGTCGGGCAGTTCATCCATATCTTAAGCAGCAGGCTTCACTTGACCCCGGGGAAAGCTCTTTTTGTTTTTGTGAAGAACACTTTACCTCAAACAGGTAAAGAGCGTGTTGTCATCCGTTCGACCAGTACAATTTAGCGCTTGCATCATGTTTTCGGAGCCACTTTAACACTTTATTATGTGTATTTCATTTACAGCCAGTCGCTTGGATTCCATCTATGAAACTTACAAGGAGGATGACGGTTTCCTGTATATGTGTTACAGCAGCGAGAAAACCTTTGGCTAATCTTGCCATCTCCTCCCCTAATTATCTAATCGCCTCGTCCATATCAGTGACTTGTAAGTATTCATTGTTAACTTGTTCTCAATCAGAACGGACCTGTGAGGCTTGCTTCACTCTCCATTATCATGTTCTTTGTATATTTGATTCTTTGTGAATTCTGTAAAGTTCGCAACTTTTAATAAATGCAACATTTACCTATTCAGTATTGTCTCATTTTTCTTTCCAATCCCAATGTATTTCCTGACTTTGCCTCCGTAAACTATCAAATTGAAGTTCCAACAAAAAAAAAGAGGATTTTCTACGGTGCCCCAGAGTGTAGGATACTCCGGTTGCTTTAACCGTTTAGATCTTTGTTTAAAAATAAAGAAATCAAAATTTAACGATTAAAAAGTTTGGAGTATTATGCTCTTGAGCCACCATAGAAGGAAAAATGAAACCGAAAACAAAGAAAGGTATATGAAGAGCAGATTGATGTATTTATTCATCATGTAGTCACAAACGATACGATGGTATTCACTAGTGAAATGAATGTGTTTTTAACACCATATTCGGCTATCTTTACTATTTTACACCTCTAAAATTTCACACAGCAGGAATTTTGTACTATTTTACTATTTGGCTACACTGCAACAGTAATTCCATGGACAGTGACTTCTGCCTCCACAATGCAAGTATCCTTCAACACTAACCCCCTGTTTTCCTTGTTGAAATATCCTAGAGTAATAAATCCTATCCATCCCCTCACCGAATTTGTGGCACTGAACCAGTGATTTGCTGCAATCACCAACAACAATTCTCAATTCAATAGTATATTGGAAAAAAAAGGGTAAAAGGTGACTCCAAGCTAATAAGACCATCTATTGTAAACAGCTTTACTCTTACGTTGCAAAGAGTCTGTTTCCACAAGGGTAAAACATGCAAATAGAGTTGGTTTCGAACTTTTAATAAAATATAGAACTGGATGACACTAAACAAATTAAATTGTTGTCTATATACGGGTTTATTGTCCAGTTGCTGAAAGCATTCAGTTGCTTTCTGCTAAATACTAGAAGTTCAATATGAGTTTCAACATTTCAAGAGTGCACCAAATGGGCATGCCCCGGACACTGCAGTCTTCAAGTTCTACATTCTTGAAGAAACACTAGAATGTTTTCAGAAAATGGACCGTGAGGACGACTGACTGGGCTGCCCGAATCCCAAAACAAATTAAACCCTAAAATCTTTCGCTACGACCAACCGAAATTTTGAACATTTTCAGTAGGTTGCAATCAGAAATCTCGATATTGGCTTTCCACTGAACGCAGGTTCAATAGTAAGTATCACCAACATGGTACGCCATCACGACTCAAACACCTCCAAGAACTAGAGTCTCATCGTCGTTCATGGTGGGAATTTCAGCATGATGGCGGTAATAAAACCACCCTTAATTGAATGTTTGTTAGATGTTCTAATCCTTGTTTGCTGGTATGATTATGTAGCAGTAGGATTAGGCAAAATCTTTACCTTTATCATCCCAATGCCGGGCATTCAGCCGGTCTAGGATCCGTAGGGTAAACTTTGCATATATTTGACAGCCAGGAGGAAGAGATTTCGGTTCGGCTAACGTCAGATAAAAAGCCAGATGGGTTCCAACTCCGTTGTCTTTTCCCTTGGGATAGAGCTGCATCTTCCTGCAACAACCACCAACACATTTACAACACTTTCAGATAAACCGCGCTTAAGTTTTCGATATCTTCGAGAGAAATTTCTTATACCAAGAGCGAAGTCTAACAAGTATAGTGTTATATACCATTTCTGGTCTCCAGCAATGAATGTTTCTGAGTCATAGGATTCCGCATCTAGCTTTGATACGTTGTCAATCCTCCAAGTATTCTTGTACATAACAGGATCCTTTACCATTGATAGACGCTCTCCTTTGCCTTTGCTTGTCTCCTTAGAAACGAAGACCTCTGCTCCCAACACACAAGTGTCATCTATGAGAAATCCATTTGAAGCTTCAGTGAAGACTTGTGGGAAAGAAATTGATCGAATCCCCAATCGAGTTTCATCCTATGAAACCGCCTTTCCTTTGGTTCTGAGCAATGCATATTTTAAAAAGATTGGAAAATGAGACGACACTTTACAAATATGAGAACTATAAGCCTTTTTTATTCGTTGAGTTAAAAGAAGAAATGGTACCTTGAAGAACGAAGTAGTTGCCGTTATTCTGATCGAGTATAAACAACCTGAAAACAGCATACACTTCCGAAGAAATCTGGGGAGCAGTTGCTCCAGACATTACCAAGTAGAGAGAGACGTGCTCTTTCACATTCCTGTTCTTGTTTCCATTCGGATAGAAAACCAGTTTCCTGCAGCAAAACAGCAATTTATAGTACTCTAACACAGCTCCAAAAACAGAAGAAAACACTAGCAATAAGTGCAAAGCTTATGAGAAAAGGAACAGTAAGAACTTGTTTTCAGAAATAGAAAGGATTGTACCATTTGTATCCTCCAGCTTCAAAGTCCCCAGATTCATATTTCTCCAAGTTATGTTTGGTGAGCAACGAAATCGATTGTACTTTTACTGTGTAATGGGTTGGTGGTGCATCCGAAATTGTTCTCAGTATCCCTGAAAATAAACGTGTACATTAGCTACTAATTTTCAACTTCAACACACTCAAGCAAACAGATAAAGTATCTTACCATCTTGGTCATCGAAGTTGAGACTCTTCATATCAACAAACTTGATTTTCCGATAAGTCAATACAAGTTACAAAGGATTCAACCGGGTTTTCTGTTCTAGAACCAAATATGTTTTCCTGCTTATAAGGAAAAATTAAAGGTGTATTATTCCTAACTTGAAAGCTTTTAAGGATAGAAATGTTATACTTTGCTTCGAAAGGGTTGCCATTGTTTCATTTGAAGGTATCCATCACCTGCTTGTAAGGAAAAATATAGGTGTTATTCCTAACTGGAAAGCTTTAAAGGATATAAATGTCGCAGATGATACTTTACAGCAGTGGCGGAAAGCAATCATGCTTATGCATCTTGGTGCAGGTTCGATCTCTACCAAAAAACAAAGAAAGGTATATGAAGAGCAGACAATGATGTGTTTATTCACCATGTAGTCACAAACGGTATAATGATATACACAAATGAAATGAATGTATTTTTAACACCTTATACGACTATCTTTACAATTTTACATTCCAATGTTTCACGCAGCAAGAATTTTGTACTATTTTACTATTTGGCTATAGTGCATCAGTAATTTCATGGACAGTGAAGTCTGCCTCCACAATGCAAGTATCCTTCAACACAAACCCCATGTTTGCCTGGTTGAATAATCCCAGAGTAATAAATCTCATCCATCCCCTAACTGAATTTGAGGCACTGAACCAGTGATTCGCTGCAATCACCAAAAAGGATTCTCAATTCAATAGTATATTGGAAAAAAGGGTAAAAGGGTGACTCCAAGCTAACAAGACTCTCCGAGTAGGAATATCTATCGTAAACAGTTTTACTCTTACGTTGCAAAGAGTGTTTCCACAAGGGTAAAACATGCAAATAGAGTTGGTTACGAAGTTTTAATAAAATATAGAATTGGATGACACTAGACAAATTAAATTGTTGTCTATATACGGTTTATTGTCCTGTTGCTGAAAATATTCAGTTGCCTTCTGCTAAATACTAGAAGTTCAACATGAGTTCAACATTTCAAGAGTGCACCAAATGGGCATGCCCCGGACACTGCAGTCTTCAAGTTCAGCACATTCTTGAAGAAGCACTCGAATGTTTTCAGAAAATGGACCGCAAGGACGACTGATTAGCCACCCGAATCACAAAACGAATTAAACCCTAAAATCTTTCTCTACGACCAACCGAAAATTTTGAACATCTTCAGTAGGTTGCAATCAGAAATTCTCGATATTGGATTTCCACTGAACGCAGGTTCAATAGTAAGTAACACCAACATGGTACGCCATCATGACTCAAACACCTCCAAGAACTAGAGTCTCATCGCCGTTCATGGTGGGAATTTTAGCATGATGGCGGCAATAAAACCACCCTTAATTGAACGTTAATTGAACGTTTTTTAGATTTCCTAATCCCAAAAGCTTTACCCTTACCATAGTCATGCCTGTCAATCAGCTGGTCTAGGATTCATAGGGTAAACTCTGCATATAATTGACAGCCAGGAGGAAGAGATTTCGGTTCGGCTAACGTCAGATAAAAAGCCAGATGGGTTCCAACTCCGTTGTCTTTTCCCTTGGGATAGAGCTGCATCTTCCTGTAACAACCACCACCACATTTACAACACTTTCAGATAAACTGTGCTTAAGTTTTTCATTATCTTCGAGAGAAATTTCTTATACTAAGAGTGAAGTCTAACAAGTTTAGTGTTTATACCATTTCTGGTCTCCAGCAATGAATGTTTTTGAGTCGTAGGATTCCGCGTCTAGCTTTGATAATTTGTCAATCCTCCAAGTATTCTTGTACATAGTAGGATCCTTTACCAATGATAGACACTCTCCTTTGCCTGTGCTTCTTTCTTTAGAAACGAAGACCTCTGCTCCCAACACATGTGTCATCTATAAGAAATCCATTCGAAGCTTGAGTGAAAGCTTTGTAGGAGAGAAATTGATCAAATCCCAATCGAGTTTCATCCCATGAAACCGCCTTTCCTTTGGTTCTGAGCAATGCATATTTAAAAAGATCTGAAAATGAGACAAAGCTTCCCAAATACGAGAACTATAAGCCTTTTTTAATCGTTGAGTTAAAAGAAAGAAATGGTACCTTGAAGAACGAAGTAATTGCCATTGTTCTGATCGAGTATAGACAACCTGAAAACGGCATAAACTTCTAAAGAAATCTCCGGAGCAGTTGCTCCAGACATTACCAAGTAGAGAGAGATGTGGCCTTTCACATTCCTGTTCTTGTTTCCATTTGGATAGAAAACCAGTTTCCTGCAGCAAAACAGCAATTTATAGTACTCTAACGCAGCTCCAAAAAAAGAAGAAGACACTAGCAATTAACTGCAAAGCTTATGAGAAAAGGAACAGTAAGAACTTGTTCTCAGAAATAGAGAGAAAGGATTGTACTATTTGTATCCTCTGGCTTCAAAGTCGCCAGATTCATATTTCTCCAAGTTATGTTTGGTGAGCAACGGAATTAATTGTAATGTATTTTTACTGTGTAATGAGTTGGTGGTGCATCCGAAATCGTTCTCAGGATCCCTGAAGAGAAACGTGTACATTAGCTACTAATTTCCAACTTCAACACACTCAAGCAAACAGATAAAGTATCTTACCATCTTGGTCATCGAAGTTGAGACTCGTCTTATCAACAAACTTGATTTTCCGATAATTTAATACAAGTTACAATGAATTCAACCGGGTTTTCTGTTCTAGAACTAAATATGTTTTCCTGCTTATAAGGAAAAATTAAAGTGTATTATTCCTAACTTGAAAGCTTTTAAGGATATATAGAAATGTTGTGCTTTGCTTCAAAAGAGTTGCCATTGTTTCATTTGAAAGGTATCCATCACCTGCTTGTAAGGAAAAATATAGGAGTTATTCCTAACTAGAAAGCTTTAAAGGATATAAATGTTGCAGATGACTCTTTACCGACAGTGGTGGAAAGTAATCATGCCTATGCACCTTAGAGCGGGTTCGATCTCTACCGATCCTCTCCCCCCGAACACTAACAATTGATCCTAGCAATGCTATTGTTTGTCAAGAAAAAGAAAGGATAGAACCGTCATGCTTTGCTTCAAAAGGTTGGCTTTTTTTCATTGAAATGGTATCCATCACCTGGTTTTAGGTGCTTCGAAACACATATTCTGCAATTTTCTTTCTTATTCAACTGAACAATTTTTACGGTTTAGCATTGTCAAGGAAGTTAAGATTGCACAAGCAAAACAAAGTTTCAGCTATACACAAGAGATGTTAGTCGTATGACATTACTGGTCAAGACTCGATATATTTGGCGCTCAACCATATTTTTGAACAAAAAATGCATTTCAATCATTTTTGAAACAAAAGCACAAACTTGAGCCCAACATAAATTCAAAGATAAAAATGCGTTTCAACCACAAGTCATTTGGTGGGAAAGGATTGCTGCTCTAGAGTTCTATTGAAGCGCCACATTTAGTACAAACCCTATCGTAGACGCAGAACTTTCATTCATATTCGCAAGTCAGTTAATATCATTTTAGCAACATTGAAACTGAAGACTAGCAGACTGCAGTGCTTTTGCAGCTCCGAGGAAAGTGACATTGGCCTCCACTATGCATGTTTGAAAGTGTCCAGTGGAATGAAACAAGGCCAACCAACACTTTAATCCGAGACACTGAACCAGCGATTAGCTACACGGAATAAATCCTCATGTTATATGGGACTATATACATAATTTAACATTGAAGGCGACCAAATTTACCTTCAGAACACTTGTTCAAGGAAGGGATTTATCTACAATGCGCAGGGAAAGCTCAGCAAACACTTTAGAATCATGAAGGTCTTCTGAACCATCCAATTCCAAGTAAAGTGAAATATGAGTACCCTTCCCATCATAATTTCCTTTCGGACAAAGCTGAATCTTCCTCCAGCGACCATCACAAGAGGTATATGAGAACATTTCAAGATTCCATTAACCTTTCAAGTTTAAATAAAAGGCGCAGTTTTTTACATTAGAAGCAAAACTACAACTTGACACCTTAAGGGATAATGTAAACATTATGTACGTGCAAATTGCATGTGTAGTTCAAACCTCTGAAAGTGTATCCATCTCTTTTATGTTAGATGAAAATTGACTTCAGCAAAGAAAAGGTCACTAGTACAAAAACATATTTGCGCGACAGCAACTTGCGCAACGGAGCAAATTGTGTTGCGCAATGGTGACAACAAAGTGTCACACATGGACATTTTGTGCAAATCAACTTTGCGCGATAAAGATGTGTGTCGCACAAAACATCTTCGCGCAACAAAGGTGTACCTTCGTCGCGCAATGTTGGAAAAAAAAAGTGGTAAAAGTCTTGGTTTGGTGGCAAAAACTTGCGTGACACATAGACAGTGTCGCGCAAACGTCCTTTGCGCAACGTTTTGTTTCACCATTGCGCAAAGACTATTTGCGCAGCGCGGTATATGCGTCGTCGTACAAGTTTTTGCTCCAAACCAATACTTCAACCGCTTTTTTTTTTTTCCCAACATTGCGTGACGAAGGTATACATTCGTTGCTCAAAACTGTTTTGTGCAATAGAGGTACACCTTCGTCGCGCAAAACTGTTTTGCGCAATGAAGATTGCCGTTGTGCAAAACTGTTTTGCGCGAAGGGAGTGTACCTCCGCCGCTGCAAAGTCAACGACTTTTTCATCTTCACTAAAGCAGTTTGGGAGGCAGAAACTGCAAACCTAGTTGCAGCAGCTACCTCCCTCCCCCATCTCTCTTCAAAACCTTCTCCAATCCCTCCCTTGCTCTTAAAGTTATCATACAAATATTTCATCTCTCTTCATCATGCAATCCCTCCCTTGCAAGCCAGGACTGGAGAAATCGGCGATGGCAAGACTTTTGGTAAGTCTCTAAGCTTGTTCATTTTGAAACTACAAAGATACAGTCTACAGTAAGCACGTAAGCATGTTAAAATAAAATTTAAATGAATAATTATTACTTTAACATGTTAATATCGATTACTTTAACATATATAATTATTAAATTGTGTTGAACATGATGTAAACTGAATTAAACTATAACACCTATATAAGTTAGCTTATTTTCAGACAATTTTTTAGGTATACATAATTGTTTGATGGCTTTGCAACTTTCTATTTTGTCACCTACAGATGTTCTAAGAGATACACATACCCCTCCAGAATCTGGGAGGATCAGAATTGTTTGATGGCTTTGAACCTTTCCATTTTGTCACCTACAGATGTAGATACGTATTGTCGTCGCGCAAAGACATTTTGTGCGATGCAGGTTGTCTCTTCGTTGCGAAAACCCTGCTTTCGACGAAGATTTCATTGGCCTAATTTTCAGGCTACGTTTTTTTTTATTTTGCGCGACGAAAGTACTTACATCGCGCAACTGTTTTTTTTTTTTTGTACTAGTGGGTATTGATAAGATAGTAAATTGAAAGCCTATTGGAGATACGATTTCAGGTCTTCAGCAATTAAGAGTTGTGAGTAGTAACTCTCAGCATCTAACATTGAAAAGTTCTCAACCTTCCAAATAAAACATGCTTGCACTTAACAGCATCCTTGATCATTGATAGACGCTCTCCCTTTCCTATTCTTCTTCCTTTACAAACAAAAACGTCCGCTCCAAATACACTTCCATGAGCTATCCATTGGAAGCATTAGTAAACGCTTTAAGAGGGATGAATTGATCAAAACCCGAATAAGGCATAATCCCATGAAAACACTTTCCCTTTTCATTGACATCTAGTTAAGAAATGCAACATAAAAATGGATCACCAAATTAAAAGTAAGACTAAGAAAATATGAAAAAGAATGACTCGTCACATCTACTTGATGAAATAAACTTGATGATGCAATACCTTGAAAAACCAAGTACATCCCTTTCTTCTGATCAAGCAAAAAGAACCGAAATCAACATAAACTTCCCAACCAGTCTGTAGGGAACCAGCATCCGCCATTTCCAAGTAGGGAGAGATTTGGCCTGCCACATTCCTCGTCTTGTTTCCATTTGGGTAGAGCACTAGTTTCCTGTGACCAAACAAAAATATAATTGCAAAATATTGTTTTTTTTTTTGGTATTGATGAACGACTTGAAGAATCGAAAAATATAATTGCAAAATAACCAGATCGAGTTCCGGTGAGTTTTATTAATTTTTTTTTTGTAGTAATTTTTTGTTTTTGGAAATGCCAAGATACCGGGAAATAATGCACTTGGAATTTGGAAATATGGAAATTTATCCTTGTTTACGATCTTTTGGGGCACGTTTGTTTGGCTTCACTAACCTGGACTGGACTGGACTAATTTTTAGTGTAATCCTCTCTTTGTTGGCTACCAGGACTAAGTTTAACTGGTATTAAGTGGGACTCGTTTTTACTAACTCCTTCGTTAGGTGGTCCTAGCGAGACCCCTCAAATACGAGCAGACTAGCTAAGACCGTCATCATCCTCCTGCTCGCTCGCCTTTTCGTGTTCGTCGTGCTCACCCTACTTGTCATGCTCATCTTGATCGTCCTAATCGATCTCATCCTGATCGCTGGAGTAACTTCATCGGCCATGCTCGCTCGCTCGAGCAGCCAAGAAATCGTCAGTCTCTCTCTCACTCATCATTTACAAATTCATTTGTTGTTTTGATTATGTGAAATCCGGATTGCTTTGATTCTGTGAAATCTGGGTTGGTCTTATGCTGTGAAATTGCTTGTTCTTCAATGATTTCTGCTTCTGGGTATTTTATGATGTAGTTTTACGGATTTGATTTCTGCTTCTGTGAAATTGCAAGTTCCATTTGTTGCCACTGTAAGTTAATTCATCTGTTTCTCTTGATTAAGTCTTTGACTACATTGTTTAGGTGACTTTTAACCTCCTGCATGGAGCTACTTGATATTGTATCTGTTAATCTATGCGATGTACAAGGTTTATCTTTCTATTTACTAATTTATCTTTGGGGGAATTTTGTCATAATGAGTTAGATAAGGGCTTTCTTGGGCTTATTTAGCATTATAATCAATTAATAAATGGGTCATATGGATCATAATTGTTGCATAAAGTAGTTAATTGGTTATCAATATCATCTGTAAGGAGTGATGTCTGGATTAAGTTTGCAGCTCTGTTCCTTTGTTTGGCAGTTTTGTATGGGTTGGATGTAAGCATGAATCCTAGATTGTAAGATTATCGTGCCCTTTAACTAAAGCTTGTCATGTATTTGATTGAAATAATATGAAATAAGCACAACTGGTTGCTGATGGTGATCCAATGTAGTTTTTGGGACCTAATGAGACAATGCTTTAGATACCTGAAACATCGGTACTGAAAATGAAACATTATTGAGAAAGTCTTAGAAAAACATCCTACCTTTATATATCGGTGCGTCAAATAAGCACACTCTTTCTTTTGCTTTATTTTTACAGCCAATTCTCTGTTTCTCTCTGATAGAATTGATGATATCGGAGCATTGATCTCCTTAACCTCATTTCCTTTAATGATTGGCTATACTTTCTTATGATATCAAAATAGGTTTTGTAGAAGGGTATGGATGGTGGGCATGATTGATGATATTAAAATGCCTGTTACGGAAACTAACCGAAACCCAATATTAGTTGACACAAAGACTTGTGTGAAAGATACACTTCCTGCTGAACCACAACGAAGAAATGGAAGGTATTCACCTTTATTAGCTTTTGTTTTGGGCTGATGTTTTGTTGCCATTGATGAGGAAATGCACCAGAATGAAGTGCGGAGTCTGCGGACTATACTAATACACCAAGTTCGAGAAAAGCAGTAGCATTGGTGACGTTTCAATTAGCATCCTCAGTAAGTGTACAAAGAAGCACAATTCTTGGAGTTGCTTCTTTGGGGTAATTGTTGTGTTGGTTGTGCCGTGAATGTCTTGTTCATATTATATCGTAGCCGTTGTTTGATTCAATTGTTGTAAGTTATTCTTTGGACGAAATCGTTAAACAAGAGTTGTAAAATTCAATTGTTTTGTATGGAAAGCTACGCTCAAGGTGCAAAGGATGTCTCTTTATCAAATATAGAAAAGTCATACAATGATGTTACAATTGTATGTTAAATTAGGATGAATGAATATGGTATTATTCATGGATTTTGGGAGGTTGTGAAGAAGAAATCGAAATTTTCTTCCTCCAAATTTGTGGTCTGATAAGTTAGAGTTTTTAACAATTTTGGGACATTTGGGTTGCTGAATGTTTATAGATTTCTGAATTTTAGAGGATTAGAAGGATTTTAGACCAAAAAGTGAGTAAGTTTGATGTACTGATTCTGAATTCCTATGTTGTAGGAAAGCGCTGTTTGTTTTTGCAAATTGCAATGCTACAATACACAAAAACTCAATATTTTCTTTCGTTTCCAAGCAATTGCGTTGAGTTTAATGTAATTATCATTTGATTTGACTGTGGGTATTTTGCAGTTGAGTTGGATGTAATTCTATCGTTAAAATTTGTAATTTCACTATTTTTCATTATCCTAGTTTTTAGTCCGACACTGCACCAAACGCTTCACTAAATCAGTCCAGCTTAGTCTATTCTACGCTAGTCCAGCTTAGTCCTTGAAGCTTAGTCCAGTCTGAAATATCCGGTGCAACAAACGCACCCTTAATTAATTAGAATTTCTAATTCGTTTAATTTATTTACGTGTTTTTGTTGCTTAATATTTGTTAAAGATTTAATTATTATTTTATTAGAATTAGATATTGACCCGATTGAGAGATGATGACGTTTTAGTAGCTGACAGATCTTGATGGATGCATGCTCTAAAATGGCAAATTTTTGGTTTGTGTGACAAATTTTAATTCATGTGGATTACATATTTGAAGAATGCATTTTTGTTCAAAAGTTGATATTATATTATGTGTTTTGAGATTCACTTTCAGGCAATTTTTATGGGATACTATAGATGCTTTAACCGTTTAGATATTTGTTTAAAAATAAAGAAATCAAAATTTAATGATTAAAAAGTCCGAAGTATTCTATGCTCTCAAGCACCATAGAAGGAAAAATGAAACCGAAAACAAGGAAAGGTATATGAAGAGCAAATACATCCACCATGTAGTCACAAACGATACAATATTGGTATTCACAAGTGAAATGAATGTGTTTTTAACACATTATTCGACTATTTTTACTATTTTACACCCCCACAGTTTCATATAGCAAGAATTTTGTACTATTTTACCATTTGACTACAGTGCATCAGTAATTCCATGGACAGTGACGTCTGCCTCCACAATGCAAGTATCCTTCAACACAAACCCCATGTTTGCCTGCTTGAATAATCCTAGAGTAATAAATCTCATCCATCCCCTCACCGAATTTGAGGCACTAAACCAGTAATTAGCTGCAATCATCAAAAATGATTCTCAGTTCAATAGTATATTGGAAAAAAGGGTTAAAGGGTGAATCCAAACTAACAGGACTCCTTGGGAAGGAACATCTATCGTAAGCAGCTTTACTCTTACGTTGTAAAAAATTTATTTCCACAAGGGTAAAACATGCAAATAGAGTTGGTTACGAACTTTTAGTAAAAGATAGAATTGGATGACACTAAACAAATTAAATTGTTGACTATATACGGTTTATTGTCCTGTTGCTGAAAACATTCAGTTGCTTTCTGCTAAATGCTAGAAGTTCAACATGAGTTTCAACATTTCAAGAGTGCACCAAATGGGCATGCCCCGGACACTGTAGTCTTCAAATTGCAGCACATTCTTGAAGAAACACTCGAATGTTTTCAGAAAATGGACCGTGAGGACAACTGATTGGGCTACCCGAATCCCAAAACGAATTAAACCCTAAAATCTTTCGCTACGAGCAACCAAAAATTGTGAACAATTTTAAAACCCTAAAATCTTTCTCTACGAGCAACCAAAAATTGTGAACAATTTTAGTAGGTTGCCGTCGGAAATTCTCGATATTGGCTTTCCACTGAACGCAGGTTCAATACTATATAGGTATGACCAACATGGTAAGCCATCTCGACTGAAACACCTCCAAGAACTAGAGTCTCATCGTCGTTCATGGTGGGAATTTTAGCATGATGGCGGCAATAAAACCACCCTTAATGGAATGTTTGTTAGATGTTCTAATCCTTGTTTGCTCGTATGATTATGTAGCAGTAGGATTAGGCAAAATCTTTACCTTTACCATAGTCATGCCTTCCATTCAGCTGGTCTAGGATCCGTAGGGTAAACTCTGCATATATTTGACAGCCAGGAGGAAGAGATTTCGGTTCGGCTAACGCCAGATAAAAAGCCAGATGGGTTCCAACTCCATTGCCTTTTCCATTGGGATAGAGCTGCATCTTCCTGCAACAACCACCAACACGTTTACAACACTTTCAGATAAACAGTGCTTAAGTTTTTGATATCTTCGAGAGAAATTTCTTTATACTAAGAGCGAAATCTAACAAGTTAGTGTTATATATACCATTTCTGGTCTCCAGCAATGAATGTTTTTGAGTCGTAGGATTCCGCATCTAGCTTTGATACGTTGTCAATCCTCCAAGTATTCTTGTACATAACAGGATCCTTTACCATTGATAGACGCTCTCCTTTGCCTTTGCTTCTCTCTTTAGAAAGGAAAACCTCTGCTCCCAACACACACGTGTCATCTATGAGAAATCCATTTGAAGCTTCAGTGAAATCTTTGTGGGAGAGAAATTGATCGAATCCCCAATCGAGTTTCATCCCATAAAACCTCCTTTCCTTTGGTTCTGAGCAATGCATATTTTAAAAAGATATGAGACGACGCTTCACAAATATGAGAACTATAAGCCTTTTTTATTCGGTGAGTTAAAAGAAAGAAATGGTACCTTGAAGAACGAAGTAATTGCCGTTGTTCTGATCGAGTATAAACAACCTGAAAACAGCATACACTTCCGAAGAAATCTGGGGAGCAGTTGCTCCAGACATTACCAAGTAGAGAGAGATGTGATCTTTCACATTCCTCTTCTTGTTTCCATTTGGATAGAAAACCAGTTTCCTGCAGCAAAACAGCAATTTGTAGTACTCTAACGCAGCTCCGAAAAAAGAAGAAACAATAGCAATTAACGCAAAGCTTATGAGAAAAGGAACAGTAAGAACTTGTTCTCAGAAATAGAGAGAAAAGATTGTACCATTTGTATCCTCCGGCTTCAAAATCCCCAGATTCATATTTCTCCAAGTTATGTTTGGTGAGCAACGAAATCGATTGTACTTTTAGTGTGTAATGGGTTGGTGGTGCATCCGAAATTGTCCTCAGTATCCCTGAAAATAAACGTGTACAATAGCTACTAATTTCCAACTTCAACACACTCAAGCAAACAGATAAAGTATCTTACCATCTTGGTCATCGAAGTTGAGACTCGTCATATCAACAAACTTGATTTTCCGATAATTCAATACAAGTTACAAAGGATTCAACCCGGTTTTCTGTTCTAGAACCAAATATGTTTTCCTGCTTATAAGGAAAAGTTAAAGGTGTATTATTCCTAACTTGAAAGCTTTTAAGGATAGAAATGTTATGCTTTGCTTCAAAAGTGTTGCCATTGTTTCATTTGAAAGGTATCCACCACCTGCTTGTAAGGAAAAATAAAGGATATAAATGTTGCATATAACGCTTTACTGCAGTGGCAAAAAGCAATCATGCCTATGCACCTTAGTGCAGGTTCGATCTCTACCGGCCGATCCCTCCCCCTGAACACTAACAATTGAACCTAGCAACGCTATTGTTTGTCAAGAAAAAAAAAAAAACAATAGAACCGTCTTGCTTTGCTTTGAAAGGTATGCTTTGCTTCAAAAGGTTGCCTTTTTTTCATTGAAAAGGTATCCATCACCTGATTTTAGGTGCTTCAAAACACATATTCTGCAATTTTATTTCTTTTTAAACTGTAGAATGGTTACGGTTTAGCATTGTCAGGGAAGTTAAGATTACACAAGCAAAACAAAGTTTCAGCTATACACAAGTGATGTTAGTCGTATGACATTACTGGTCAGGACTCAATATATTTGGCGCTCAACCATATTTTTGAAAGAAAAATGCATTTCAATCATTTTTGAAACAAAAGCACAAACTTGAGCCCAAATTCAAAGATAAAAATGCCTTTCAGCCACAAGTCATTTGGTGGGAAAGGATTGCTGCTCTAGAGTTCTATTGAAGCGCCACATTCAGTACAAACCATATCGTGACGCAGAACTTTCATTTATATTCGAAAGTCAGTTAACATCATTTTAGCAACATTGAAACTGAAGACAAGCAGACTGCAGTGCTTTTGCAGCTCCGATGACAGTGACTTTGGCCTTCTGTACCAAATAAAAATATAATTGAAAAATACCCAGATCGAGTTGCGGTGAGTTTTTTAATTTTTTTTTTTCAGTGATTTTTGTTTTTGGAAATGCCAAGATACTGGGTAATAATGCACTTGGAATTTGGAAATATGAAAACCTATCCTTGTTTATGATCTTTTGGTTGATTAGAATTTCTTAATTTGTTTAATGGGTAAATCTCAATTTACTATCCGCATGTTTCGTAATTTTCAACATTTGGTACATTAAATTTTTTTCGTTCCAGAGTCATACCTAAAGTGTAAATTTTGGGACAGTTTCATACATCTGTAAGTCAAACTGTTAAGTCTCCTGTTAACTGATAACGTGGCGCCCATGTGGACATTGACAGGGCGCAGAAGAAAATGCTTTGAATTGGTGTATATTCTTCTCAATAAGAGGTACTTATAGGTGTACAACCCTAACATAAATGGAAAGAGAACTAATTACAAGTAATTACAAGAGAATACATGGGATTCCATATCAATTAGGGATCATACCTAAAATACAAAGTCAACACTCCCCCTCAAGTTGGTGCATATATATCGCTTATGCCCAACTTGTGTAAGAAACTTGAAAACTTTGTGACTTGAAACAGTTTTTGTGAGGATATCTACCAACTGATCTTTTGTTCTTATCATCGTTACTTCAATTATTTTTCCTTCTAATTTTTCTTTGATGAAGAACCAGTCAATTTCAACATGCTTTGTTTTATCATGTTGTATCAGATTATGTGCAATGTCACGAGCAGCTTTATTACCATAAAATAATTTCATGGGCTGATCATGTTGTATACCCAAATCGCTTAACAGAAGCTTAAGCCGCAAAATTTCACAAATCCCCAAAGTCATACCTCTGTATTCGGCTTCTGCACTGGAACAAGCAACCACATTATGTTTCTTACTTCTCCCTGTAACCAAGTTACCCCCAACAAACGTAAAGTAACCTGATGTTGAGCGCTTATCATCAATGGAACCTGCTCAGTCTGCATCAGTATAGCCTTTAACACTAAAGTGATTATTCCTTTTAAACAAAATTCCTTTGCCCGAACTTCCCTTCAAATATCGCAATATTCTCATCACGGCATTCATATGTTGTTCTCCAGGATCATGCATGTATTGACTCACTACACTCAAGACATAAGCAAGGTCCAGTCTTGTGTGTGCCAAATACATCAAACGGCCTACTAACCTTTGGTATCTTCCTTTGTCAACTGGTACTTGATTAAGATCAACACTAAGCTTCAATCCTTCTTCTAATGGTGTAGCTACTGGCTGACAAGCTGACATGCCAGTTTCGTGCAACAAATTAATAATATATTTCTTCTGAGACAAGAAAATTCTAGAACTGCTTCTCAACACCTTAATCCCTAAAAAATATTTCAGGGATCCAAGGTCCTTCATTTCAAATTCTGTAGACAGGTATCTTTGCAAGGCCGCACGTTCTTCTGGATCATTACCTGTTACCACCATATCATCTACATACACAATAAGTGCAGTAAGCTTCCCATTTTGTCTTTTTAGGAACAAAGTATGATCAAAGTTACTTTGTCTGTAACCAAATGCTCCCATAGATTTTGTGAATCTTCCAAACCATGCTCGAGGGGACTGCTTCAAGCCAAGGATTTCTTCAATTTGCACACCTTTCTTTTTGTATTTATCTGGAGCATTACATCTCGGTGGAAGATTCATATAAATCTCTTATGTCAAATCTCTATGCAAGAAGGCATTCTTCACATCAAACTGTTGTAACGGCCAATCAAGATTTGCAGCCAAGGACAACAAAACACGAACTGTGTTGATCTTGGCCACAGGAGCAAATGTATATGTATAGTCAATTCCATTTTTTTTAGTGTATCCTTTTGCTACCGGTTTTGCCTTGAAGCGATCCACCGTCCCATCAGCTTTATACTTCACGGTATAAACCCATTTACATCCCCTAGGTTTCTTGCCTGTTGGTAAGTCTATGATCTCCCAGGTAGCATTCTTCTTCAAAGACTTCAACTTTTCATTCATTGCTGCTTGCCAACGTGAATCAACTAAAGCCTCCTGCACACAGTTAGGAATAGATACAGTAGATAATAGATGCACAAATGACCTATTTGATTCTGACAAGTGACTGGTAAACACATAATTACTTAACGGGTATAACACATTAGACTCAGGGTTGGGCTTACTCATCGGATACCTAGTTTTGCATTTAGGGTCAGCTTCATAAGTTTAGGAATACCTCGATTGACGTGATCAAGGAGACGACGTGGTGGTGGTGCATCCGGGATCAAAGATGATTGATTATGGTTATTGGGACTTGAGATCGACTGCGAGATAGCTGGCGACATAGGATTGTTCGGTGGTGAGGAACCTGTTAATGAGCTATCAAGCAATGAGTTATCTGGCGATGTCGACTCGTCCCTTTCAAGGTTTTCAACATTGTTTCCATGTGAATGATCACCACTTGTCTCCAAGACATTACCACTTAGTTCCAATTCATTCACTTCATTGTTTTTGTGTGAATGATCACCACTTATTTCCAAGACATCACCACTTAAATCCAAATCATTCACACTATCTATATCTGGAATAGTATAATCAAGAGTTTGAACTTCAGGTTTGATTCTCCCCCTGAAGTGAGGACTCGGGATTGGCAATGTACATATCATTCTCATGAAATGCAACATCCACAGTGACAAACAATTTTTTCGTCGAAGGGTGATAACAACGATACCCCTTTTGATTTGAGGCATACCCCACAAACACACACTGTAAGGCCCGAGGTTCATGCTTACTTCGCTGCTGTTTATAAAGATGAAAGAATGTCACACAGCCAAACACCTGAGGTGGAAGATTAGGAACTGTCGAAGCATCAATATATGAAGAAAGAGTCTAGAGCGGTGTTTGAAAGTCGACTGATCAAGATGGAACACGATTCATGAGATACGCAGCTGAGGTGAGAGGTTATCCCCAAAAAGATAACGAGAGACGTGCCTTGAGCAAAGAGGCACGAACAACCTCTAGAAGCTGACAATTCTAGCGTTCTCCAACACCATTTTGTTGTGGAGTATATGGACATGTAGTCTGATGAACAATACCATGATGATCAAGAAAGGCACGAAGTTCAGAGTTTACATATTCGCCGCCATTGTCACTCCTAAGAACCTGTATTTGTGACTTATATTATACTTGTACCATTTTGTAAAACCGTTGAAACAAAGATGTAACTTCACTTTTGGACTTCATCAAACAAACCCAAGTCATACGTGTGCAGTCATTAATAAAAGTAACAAACCAATGAGCACCACCAAGTGTAACAATTTTAGATGTCCTCCAAACATTAGAATGAATTATCATAAACGGGATTGAACTTTTATACAAACTTGGTGGAAACAAAGTACAATGACTTTTAGCCATTTCACAAACACCACATTTAAAGCTAGAAATGTCATGCTTAACAAATAGGCTAGGAAACAACCTTCGTAAATAGCCGAAAGAAGCATGTCCAAGTTGACAATGCCACAACCAAACCTCTGAAGCTTTATCCCTCTCCCTATGAGATCCTTCCACGGCAAGAGCTTGAGTCAAATTTTGAGAACTGTCCAATGTCAGCTCCAAGTAGTAGAGTTTTCCCTCCGAATACCATAACCAATCGTCTTACGAGTCCTGAATGTCCTTAAAAACACAAAAAAGAAGGCCAAAAAAAATAACAAGGTAATGTAGGGTTACAGTTATTTGAGCAACAGATAATAAATTATAGTCAAAGGAAGGAACAACAAGTACGGAGTTAAGATTCAGGGTATCAGAGAGAGATATCACCTTCCCCAATAATGGGGACAACATTACCATTGGCAACACTAACTATAGTATTGGTAGATGGTTTTAGGGTTTGTACCTATCTAGAATCACAACTCATATATTCACTAGAACTAGAATTAATTATCCATGAACTATTCATAACAGATGCAGAAACTTTGAAAGTCGTACAATTAGTACCTGTATGGTCAGAATCTACCTGAGCTTCAGCAACCAATGCACGTGACTTGAACCGGTCACGATCGGTCCTACTTTCCTGTTCGGTTTGATCAGATCGATGCATAGTGGTATGAGCCCAAAGTGCCACGGCTCCAAGTAATTTGAGTGGGAAAAGATATGGCCCAAATTCCCAGGCCGACAAAAAATATGTAACTTGGGCTAAAAAAGAATAGTAGCCAAAACCCAACAAACGACGTTTTTATTTTTCTTTTCTTCTTTTCTTTTCTTTTTTTTTTTCTCGTTTTCTTCTCTCTTTTTTTTTTTATTTTTTTTTTTTTTATAATAAAAACAAGGTGCAGGGTTGCATACTTGCATTGCAGAAAAGATATCAATTATGCAGCCGCAATAGTAGCGACGAGGAATATGCAAAGAGTCCTCGGAGATACGCTTCAACCAAGTTCAACGAAATCGGGTTTTCTAGTAGACGGGGACTACGGGATTTCGACCGACAGGAATCGGCGATGATCGCAAACCTAGTGTTGCTGAGAACATTTCAACAGGAGCGGCTTAACAACAATGGGTCAAAAAACTGGGTTGGTTCGCAGACGGATTCGAGAGTTTCGTCTCTTGCAGCAGCAAAATTTCTAAGTTGGGTTTCAATTCGTGGGTACGTGATGCAGCAGTGGATCGTGGCGAGTGGATGCAAGGATCGGTTCGATGAACTTCGGTCAGCAACGACGGCATCGCTCGCTGGTCGGACGGACACTCTACACAACTGGCTATGTGGTTGGTGTGGTTGTCAATTGACTCGAATCAGTAACAACGGCGTCGCTCGCCGATTTCACGGTGTGCAGCACAACTGGCTGCACGGCGTCAGAATTGTGAATAATTTTGCGAAAATAATATTTTTTTTCTTTCAATTTTCCTTAACCTGGCTCTGGTGCTAAGAAGAAAATGCTTTGAATTGGTGTATATTCTTCTCAATAAGAGGTACTTATAGGTGTACAACCCTAACATAAATGGAAAGAAAACTAATTACAAGTAATTACAAGAGAATACATGGGATTATATATCAATTAGAGATCTACCTAAAATACAAAGTCAACAGGCGCCACGTGTTAATAGAGGGTCCACTTGAATATTAAAAAAATAAAAAATTTTAAATTTAAATTTTAAAAATACAAAAAATAAAAAAAATCCCCCTCCTCGGTCTCCTACCTCCCCCATCCCCCTCCCATCCTTCCTTCCTCTGCAACCCGCACCTCCCTCCCTTCCATCTCTCCTCTGCAACCCACAACACCTCCACCATTCCTCTCCCAAGCCCCGCGAGAACAGAATCGCCCCCGAAAAAAAAAAAAAAAATCTCATATCTTCCTTCTTCCTTTCACCGCCGACCTACCTGCAAGTCCAAGCCACCAACCAAGCCTTCGCATCCGTCATCATCTTCAAAAAAAAAAAAAAAAAAAAAAGGGTTTCGATTTACTAAAGGACTTGCTTGTAACTCTGGCCGTTTCCTCCATAATTCCATACCAGCTCCCCAAAATTTCAAAATCCAAGCGAATCCCATTTCTGGGAAATGTTAATATGGTGCTCTCCAACGTTACAATCTATGAAATCGATGTGGGTTCGTTGCATTTCGAGCTGGGAGACAACGGAATCGCAGTTATTGATTCTGGGGTCACCTGCAATCTGAATATGAATTGGCACTATTCTTACAGTACTTGGAGTGCTCCTATTGTTGTTTTGGATGAAAGTCGTGCTTCGATTCAGAAGCAATCAAAAACCGAAACAATAAAATTCAAAACTTTCCCACAAAAGGAAATTTCCCGAAAATCCCATCTTACGGAATCGGTACTTCCAAAACACGAGAATGCTGCTGGAGAAAAGTCTGCTGCATCAAAGCTTGTTACTGCTACTGCTTCAGAGAGAGAAGAAATTTGAAGGTTTTGCTGAGAAATTTGAGGGTTAGGGTTCGAGCAGAGGGCCTCAGAGAGAGAAGAAAAATTATGGGTCTCGGGTTTGTGAAATTGTTGGACGAAAACGGAAAATGGCATTGTCTCCAGGGTCGGGGAGATTCTGGTCTCGCGGGACTTGGGGACGGGTCGGCGGTGGACCGCCAACGACGAGGGTTGGGGTGTAGGAGAAGGAGGAGGAAGAAGAGGGTGGGGGTTAGGAGAAAAATGGTGGAGGAGGTGGTGGTGTGGAGAGGAATGGTAGAGGTTTTGCGGGTTGCAGAGGAGAGATGGAAGGGAGGGAGGAGAATGGGAAGGTAGGAGACGCCGGGGGGGATTTTTTTTTTTGTATTTTTTTTTTTAATTTAATTTTTTTTAATATTCAAGTCCCCCCCCCCAAACAATTGATGTAGGCGCCACATCATCAGTTAACGAGAGACTTAACAATTTGACTAACGTATGTATGAGACTGTCCCAAAATTTATACTTTAGATATGACTTCTGCGACAAAAAAAAACTTGATGTACTAAATATTAAAACCACGAAACATAAGGGTGATAAATTGAGATTTACCTTTGTTTAATTTATTTACGCGTTTTTGTTGCTTAATATTTGTGAAGGATTTAATTATTATTTTATTACAATTTGACATTGACCCGATTTAGAGATCATAGCGTTTAAGTGGATGAAAGATTTTGATGGATGCATGCTTTGAAATGGAAAATTTTTGGTTTGTAGTGTTGAAAAAAGGACAACTTTTAATTCATGTCGATTACGTATGTGAAGAATCTCTGGCATTTTCTTTATGAAGTTGATATTATGTCATGTGATTTTAGATTCACTTTCAGGCAATTTTTGTTTTTTGTTCAAAACTTTCGAAACACAGAAGTAAATTTGAGTTTTAACATGATGGTTCCCACTGTCATCTGCAAGAGTTGTGTATCGTTGATCGATGTTTTTTTCATTGCATTGCTTGTATAGATCTGACACAATCGGGAAGAAGTGATTATTTTAGGAAGATTTATCGTAAAACCTCACAAGCATGTGCAATCTTAAAGTGGCTTAATTTAAGTACAAGCGACACGGTTAGACTTTATTGGAAGCATTGTTGCGAGGGCGGATAAGATGTCAAAACTGATTAGGGTGTTCATTTTATGTTTTTCTGCAGGTGATCATTGAAAGATATTCCAGGATAGGCCACCTGCCTGAAATGGAAAAGAAAAAGTATGTTTTACTTGTCACAGTTCTCTTCATTTTCTACAAGGTCAATGTTTCTTTCGTCAAGAACAAACTTAAATGCCATATGACATCAGAGTTGTATAATTTTAGATCGAAACTTGTAAATAACACTTTCTAGGATCAAGGATTTCGATATTCTTATTGGTCAGTAAAGTTTCCATCTCTAGGTCCTTCTTCCTGGTTTCTGTGACATATTTATGTTGGAACCTAAATTGCTTCTGGTTCCAAGCATCGAAGGCAGTAGGTGAAGCTCCAATGGATGAGTTGCTGCTGAATCGAAGAAGAAAGAAGAAAACAAGGGTTTTAGACTCTAATGGCTAGTTTTATTTAATCTGTTTGTGTAAGTGAGTGACAAATGCACACTCTAGATTAGATCACTTAAAACCCCAATGAATGGCTAGGATTAAATCTGGAGAAGAATAGGTGTAACTCATACTACATGTTTGTTCCCCAGCACAATTTAGAGATAAGTTTGTGAGTTGGCAATGTACCAAAACCCTACAAACATTCTCTATATAAATCAAAATATGGCTGATGCATTTGCATAGCCTTGTTGCCATCAAAACCTGCAACATTCCTTATTCCATTTTTCATTTCAAATCCCTAGAAAACTAATCAAAACAGTGATCACAACACACCAAGATACAAACTTTATCATGGCCTCATAGCCTAGTTGTTGATCTTTCTATTTTCTAGGCGTTTTCTATGGATTTTGATATCTTTGGGAACACTCAGATGGTGTTTCAAACCATAAGAATCAAACATTAAGCCTACAAATGAAGGGATCCAATAGCAATGAGCTAAAAGCTCATGTCTTTGATAAGGAAAACTATGATTTTTGGAGAATAAGGATGACTACCAACTTCAAGTCTTATGACTTCTGGGATATGGTCTAGTATAGGTATGAGCTACCTGAGGTGGAGGTTGATGCTTTAGAGGAGGACCTCACAGAAAAACAAACTGCAATCTTGAAGCAAAATCGAATGGATGATGCTAGAGCACTTGGAATCATCCAAGGAGTTGTCTCAAATGTCATCTTTCCAAGGATAGCAGATCAAAAAACTGCAAAGAGTGCTTGGGAGGTTTTACAACAAGAATACAGAGGAGACACTGATAGGAGCATATTTATGCTACTTAGTTATGTTGTTTCCTTGCATTTAGTGAGTTAATTACTATTTATTTTAGTCGTTTAAGCTATTTTCGTATGTTTTTAGGTCCATAATGGCAAAAGGAGCAAGAAAGGGCATTTTGAAGCTAAATGGAGCAGTTTTGGGTATGGATTGGATAGCTTAACCATGGAGCAAAGAGGATGGACGAAATTGAAGTCAAGAAGGGCTAGGAAAGGCTAAAAATCTGGAGAAGAAGTCCAAATGCAAAGAAGATAAGGAAGTAGCAAGAAATAAAGAATCTTATCCAACCTTATCTTATCCTATCCTAACCAACCTTATCATTTCCTAACTCTAACATTATCCTATCCTATCCTATCCAAATCAGGTTAGGACTTAAATTTAGCTAATTAGAAGGGATTAATTACACATTTAAACACCTATTTCAGTTTCTAGAAGCTTTATCCATTTGTTTGCCGCATGTGGACCATTCCTTGTAGGTTTAGGAGTTGCAATCCTTCATCTACACCTATATCATATGTCCTTGTCCCTTTAGGTTTAGGAATCTGCTCTAAACACTCTTTCTAGAACACCTTATCTTCTCCCTACATGTGTGCCGCACCTATCCTTCTACAAGACCCTTAAATCTAGCCGTGCACTACCTATCTCATTCCCCTTTGGTTTCTGCCTAGACTTAAAGCTTTCCCATGGAATTGTGCAATCCTTTTCCTTCACTAAGTGTGCATAATTAGCCTATAAATACAGCCCTATGCCGCACCATTCAATTCATCCACTCACTCATTCATTCATTCATACTTTCAGCCATCAAACACCACAATTCACCCTACACCACCTTAGTGCCGCAAGCAAGGAAGGAAGAGAGGAGGACTTGTGCAATCTGCCATCCAAGGGAGTGCCGTGCATGCCATTGGAGTGTGGAGCATTTTCTTGGTTCTTTCTATCCTTAGTCTTAGTTTAATGTTTATGTTAATTTGGTTTTCAATTATGATGAACATGAGGAACTAATTTCTTTTTAGTTGGAGATGAATTCGAAGCCATGATTATATGTTTTATATGAATTGATTACGTCCGGTTATTGTTTCTTAAGGCATGAATGTGATTTGCTTATCTAAGTTATTAAAACTGGTTTATGTATGTGGGTTGGGTGTCGACACTTAATTTGCATGCATGAATTTGATGCTAGAATATAAGGGGTTTCACGTAATTGTTATTCCCTTATATTCACGAGTAGTGGAGGTTGCTAGTCACAATCGCGTTAAGTAAATCCTTGGTATGAGTCTCATGCGTTTCATAGTGATGAATGTCTTGTCAATGCTTATAGTTTTCACAAAACTTAATGACTTTTGATATGTATCTTTGTTATGCGTTTCATATAAAGAACTTAAAAAAGATAATTTGGTTGCAATGCGTTTTCCTTCAATTCAATGAAATAAGGAAACTTGAGGGTTAGTTGTGCGATGCAACTAACTTGGGGAGTTGTCATTCATAGTCTAAAGGAAAAATAACTGGAAATTAGTTTATATGCATATATCATGTGTCGAGAAGGACCCTCTAACTAGCCTTTCACCCATTTAATTCACCTAATTTCGTTTTTACAAAGTGTTTTCTACAAAGTTTTTGTTTTAAGTTTTAAATTCGTCAAAAACAATCCCCCTTTCATTTAGTCTTCATATTTGAGTCAAAATCTGTTTTCCTTGAGTCTTTTGAGTCAAGTCAAGTCCTATTTTCGTCCAAAACACTTGTTGAGTCTAAAATTGAGTCTTTTTTATTGTTGGTTGCTGTTTTACGTGGGTTAAGTTACTTTAAAGCTATAGAGTCTAGTTTAGTATTTTTGAGTATTTAATTTGTGTGATTCGCATTCCATGTAATCCTGTCTAGAACGATTCCCTACTTACATAAACTACTCACAATTTTCACGTTGATGCCCCCACCCATTGTGTTGACAAACACCTCACACTCGCCCAGACTAAAAACAACTAGTTTTTTTATTAGAGAACCAAAACACATAAAGAGAGATACCTTAATCAGAGAAAAAACATTGCAAAAGGAACACCACCACCTCAAATTAACTACTACAAGACAGAAGATCAAATCGCATGAACATTTTCAACAAAAAGGCTCTTCCAAAGGAAAGATTTCAATTACCTAAGGGGATTGCTTGGCCTGACAACCAGAACCAATTTAGAGGGGAGTGTTGGAACCTAAATTGCTTCTGGTTCCAAGCATCGAAGGCAACAAGTGAAGCTCCAATGGATGAGTTGCTGCTGAATCGAAGAAGAAAGAAGAAAACAAGGGTTTTAGACTCTAACAGCTAGTTTTATTTAAAAGCTTTTGTTTGTGTAAGTGAGTGACAAGTGTACACTCTAGATTAAAGCACTTAAAACCCCAATGAAGGCTAGGATTAAATATGGAGAAGAATAGGCGTAACTCATAGTACATGTTTATCCCCTAGCACAATTTAGAAATAAGTTTGTGAGTTGGCAATGTACCAAAACCCTACAACATTCTCTATACAAATCAAAATATGGCTGATGTACTTGCATAGCCTTGTAGTCGTCAAAACCTGCAACATTCCTTATTCCATTTGTCATTTCAAATCCCTAGAAAACTAATCAAAACAGTGAATCAAAACACACCAAGATACAAACTTTATCAACTTATAGGAATCCTGACTATATAACTCTTCGTTCTTGAATAACAGAGAGCTTGGCTTCTGTAACTCGCTCTGTGTTCTGAGAATCTTTTTTGCTTGGATGAATTTCCTTTATCTGCAGTTTTGTATAATCCGAATGTTTAGTTCAAAAAATTAGTAGAAATTAGTTGGTTTACTTCCTTGACAATTTTAGCTAACTGTTTATGCATTCTCACTTTGAGGAGAATAACCTCTATTTCGTGTTTCCTTGTATCTTCTAGATTCCTAGTTCCTAGAGATATGTCTGTCAGGGCAGTTTATCCATATCTTAAGCAGCAGGCTTCACTTGACCCCAAGGAAAGCTCTTTTTGTTTTTGTGAAGAACACTTTACCTTAAACAGGTAAAGAGCTGCTTATTATTCATTTCACCAGTACATTTCAGCGCCTGCATCATGTTTTCGGAACCATTTTAACAGTTTGTTGTGTGTATTTATTTACAGCCAGTCGCTTGGATTCCATCTATGAAACTTACAAGGAGGATGACGGTTTCCTGTATATGTGTTACAAGCAGCGAGAAAACTTTTGGCTAATCTTGCCATCTCCTCCCCTAATTATCTAATCGCCTCGTCCATATCAGTGACTTGTAAGTATTCATTGTTAACTTGTTCTCAATCAGAACGGACCTGTGAGGCTTGCTTCACTCTCCATTATCATGTTCTTTGTATATTTGATTCATTGTGAATTCTGTAAAGTTCGCAACTTTTAATA
Source organism: Pyrus x bretschneideri (assembly GCF_019419815.1). Taxonomy (NCBI): domain Eukaryota; kingdom Viridiplantae; phylum Streptophyta; class Magnoliopsida; order Rosales; family Rosaceae; genus Pyrus; species Pyrus x bretschneideri. Next base: position 6,897,708 of record NW_025999513.1, on the reverse strand, counting down.
AATGCAACATTTACCAATTCAGTATTGTCTCATTTTTCTTTCTTGTCCCAATACATTTCCACCGTAAACTACCAAATTGAAGATCAACAAAAAAAAAGGATTTTCTACGGTGCCCCAGAGTATGGGATGTTGGAAATTTTGAGTAGAAATTTCTTTGTCCCACATTGGCCATTCCCAAAAGGTTTCCTCACTTTAGAAGGTTTTATCCCTTATAAAAAGTAATTGGAGAGATAGGCCTTGGAGACAATTGGACTCCCCCTTGGGGTTAGGCTTTGGGGTGTACTAATTAATATATAATTAATTATCAAAAGATGAGTACCATTCTCTTCGTCTCATCGAGAAGTATGATTTTCGTTTTCGAATCACTTGATTTCGTTGAGTATTGAAGAAGTTATGAACGTTTAAAGTTTACCCAGTTTCTGGCGAGTTTTCCAGTTTTCCCTCGAACCAGTCAACTTTGAGGCTATTTTCCGACCATCTCCGACAACCATTGGGCTTCTAAAGTTTACCCAGTTTCCGGCAAGTTTTCCAGTTTTCCTTTAGACCAGTCAACTTTGAGGCTATTTTCCGACCATCTCTAGCAACCATTGGGCTTCCAAATAGGTATAATCTTATTCTACACTTTCTATCTTCATTTTGATAAATTATGGGTTGAATTTGGTTAAGATACGATTGAGTTACGAAGCTTTGAAAATTACCCAAACTTCCGGCCAAGAGCTCTGGGACACTTAACAGAGTTTTTAACGAAATGACCAAAATGATGGATGATGGATAATCTCAGGGATCACTTCTATTGATTTGAAATCTCAAGGACCAAAGTGAAGAGTTATGCAAATCTCAGGGACTATTTTGGCTAAAAAGCCTATTTTATATATAAGGTGATTTTGTATAAAATCAATTAAAAGTTATGATATTAACAATAGGTCAATCAAATTTATTGGAATTATACATAGGTCAATGAGATTTTAAGATACATTTAAACACCTCAATCAAATTAAAATTACAAATGATGCCATTACCATTTAAAACACTAAACTTTTCCATCTCCTTCATTGTAAATCGCGCCTCCCACCACCTTCAGACTTCAACCACCCCGCCTCCTACCACCTTCAACCTCCATTACTGTAACCTCCCCAGCCTCCCACCATCTTCAATCTCCATTTTTCGGACACTGCAACGCAATGTCTGTTTCTGGTTCTGTGGATTTAGACACTTCGTTGCAGTGTCTGTTTCATGTTCTGTGATTATGCATTGAGATTCAAATAGATTTGTGGATTCAGACACTGCAACGCGGTATTTGTTTCTTGTTTTGTGAATTTAGACACTTCATTGTAGTGTCTATGTCATGTTGTGCTTTTACGTTAATGTGCTTTTACGGCGTCAAAGTCTTCCTCACGTATTTGCTACCACGTGCCCCACTCCCTCCGACGTCCAGAACGTTTGATCCATCAATAACTCTAACGTCCTTGCCGTCTCAAGCATGTCTACGTCACCCGACTCCGTCATCAAGATCCTCAACACCCCTTTTAAATCCCCCTGCCCCGCCTCCGATTCCAAACCCTGGCAGCCCAAAATCGAGTCCTTCCTCGACAATTCAATGACCTGTGGGCAAATAAGACACTGCGGCAGAGGAAGACGTGGGGAGGACGGCCAGTGAGGTGGTGGATGCGGTCAACAAGTGACTAGTTGATTCTTTAGCAGCTTCCATTTTCCTGCCACCTTTGGCCGACACTATCCATGGATTCATTACCTGCTCCTCCTCTCCTTATGTTCTGGTTTTGCCTATCCCTCTCTTTTCTCCATCATCACTCTCTCTCTTTCTCTCTGTCGTTCGCTCATTGTAAGTAAAAATCAGCAGCGTCTTCTTCTTCCTTTCTTTTTCTTCAGAGGGTATTTTGGTGTTTTCATGGATTTTATAATGACTTAAAACTTATGTGGCATTCATCATTGACCTTTACCAAATTAATAAAAATATATCATTGATTAAGTCCAAAATAAAAATATGTCATTGATATATGGCTTAATAGTAAAGTTTTTATTCACCTTTGGCTAAATTACCTTTATATATATTTGCCAGGAAAAACTTGTAATGCAACTTTGTCATTTGATTCTTTATTTTTATTTATCCAACACAAGGTGAGAGATTAAAAGTAGAGTGTAGGAGAAAAATAAGGATATGAAAATTAATTCCATAAAGTCGTAAAGTAATAAATATGAAAAAATTAAAACACATTCATTCAGAACTGGATGATGACATTTCAAATTCTCTAATCTCTATTGAACGATAACAAGTCATAAACTCGAACATCTTAGATTCAAATTAACAAACACATGGATCTTAGATTTTCTTTTAGCCCAATCCACCCCCTCCCCTCATAGTAGACTATCGCCGTCCCCTTACATGTAGAATATCGTTGTTTAAAAATAAAAATTACTCACTTCCTCATTCCTTAAAGATTTGTATAATTTTTGTGACAAATATTTTCTTTTGCTTATTACCTCTTACTTGTTTAAACTTGAAATACTCAAAGGGGCAGAAAACGGAAGGATAGGAAGGAAAGTAATGCGACAATTTACTTTCAAAACAAGAACACAATGCAACCATTTCCTTTCAAAACAAGAACACACTTAAACATGGTTCATCACAATAAGTCACAATAGTTGAAAAGATTGGAAAACTGAAGAAATTATGCGGTCTCATCTTGCCAAGATAAACTCACAATTCACACTTTTTGCCTTTTTGGCCAAATCATAATACACACTTCGAGGCTTGAAAACTCATACAAAGAACCACGAATAAGAAACTCTTAAGCTTCATCCACGATGCACTCAATTGCTTGCTTGCATATTCCGGTCATTGTTGCCTCAGGGCCATAAACCTGCATAGAGAAATGACAGTCAGGCTTGCAGGCCGTGACTTATAATCTATTTGTGTTTTACCTCACCCTTTAACGTTCTTCAAGAGTAAGGCTTGTTAACAACTGATATCAAATGTCAAAACCAGAAAGTCATCGCATACCTCAAGAGGAACTCCGAGTTCTTCCCCCAAAGCACGCATCTTTGCCAAACCAGTTTGATAATTTGGACCGCCCCTTCTCACAAATATATGCATTCTTGCCGCTTTTAGCTTGGATTCCTTTGATGTCGCAAAAGAGAAACGGTTTGAGCATACAAAACAAAATAAACCAACTAGGCCAATCTATCTATATGATATGAATGTCAAAATGTGGTGGTACCTTCTCCCTTAGGGCTCTAATAATTCCACTGAATGTAGCAGCTACGTCTGTGAAATTAGCTATACCACCTCCAATTATTAGAGCTCTTTTACGACCATCTGGATCAGCCGTTGCACACTGCAATATATGAGAATTTTATTGGCAGTTAGTGTGCTACATGTAATGGTTGCAACTTGAGTAGTCAGACGAAGTAAATACGAGTGGAAGTGTGTGTGAGCAAGAGAGAAGAAAGAGATTTTCATAAGATAAGAAAAGCTTCTTACATCGACAACAACTCTTGCATATTGCAACACCTCTTCCTCATTAGGAGCTCCACTATACTCTGCATAATTTCCAAGTTCTGAAGCATAACCCAAATCTCCAACCTAATCCCATAACGATGCCAGAATATTACAACAGGCCATGGTAGGAATTTAAAGGTTCCCAACGTTCAAAGAAACAGAGGGGAGAAATAGCAATGGGTGCACATTCAATCAGAAATGATGAATTAAAGCCAAAAATGGAGACCCAAAATTTTGAAAGGGCTGCTACAGGGACAGTATAGCTATATGGTTGCAATACATCAGGCATTCAGGCTACTCACAGTATCAGCGTAAATAACACTTGCACCCCCTCCAGCTACCATGGTCCAGATGCGTCCTTTTGGGTTCAACACAGTGAATTTTAAGGATGCACTTGTCTGCAATATATATGTTTAACCTTAGTTTGAACAACTCTTAAAAAGTGCTGATCCTTAAAGTAAATTGAAACTTATCATAAATTTCTTTCCGCGCAAGGAACAGTTCGGTTTTTACCTTTTCATCCAGAGAATGAATAAACGTTTCTGTAGGACTTAAGACTCTGCCGAAAGGCAGTGGAAACTCCACACTGCCCCATCTGAATAGTATTACAAATATTGTCAAAAGGAAAAATCAAACCAAAAGTAGTTAACTAGAAACAGGTAGAACTAAAGTTTGGAAAATCATCAAGAGAAATATACGTATTGAAGTTCTTGAAGGCAGCAGTGTCATCCAGCTCCCCCCTCATATCTAATGGATAAGGTTCACCGTCAACCAAGGTAAATGGGTTCATTTCCAGGAAACTAAAATCCAAATCTGCAAAAGAAAATCAGGAATGCAAACTTCCTCAGCAACAAGAGCATGTACCTAACTAATCATTACATAGCTAATCACAGTTTTACACAGTTCTATACTTTAGTAATCCATATTGGATGTTCGTACCCTGGAATACAGAAAATACGCCCTTTATGAAATCCCCAATTTTGTCTCTGACCTGTAACAGCAGAATACATTAAGCATATGTCCCAAAACCAACCAAAAAGTTGAATACACAGAGCATAGTAGTAATAATAAAATGATGATAATCAAACGGATTCACAAGAAATATAGCCAAAAAAGTTTAACAGTCCATGTCGCGAGCAGTCCATGTCAATGTCGCGAGCCTCATGTATATGCTCATGTTTATTGTTATAACAACGCATTTGCTTGCGAGATCTGAAGTTCGAGCTTAACATGGAGAAACGTCAAAAAGAACAGTATGATCTATGACACACACCTCCAATGGAAGAGTGGCAATCAATGGAGCACAAGCGTCATTCGTCATAGGCTTCTCGGTCGGAAGAAATATAGTCTTAACCTATGCAACATAAAAACCAAACACCACAGCAAATTAACAACCTCAAAACCAAGCAGAAAACACCATCCTAATTCCAAACACTCGAAACAAACACAAATTTTCATTACCTTGTCCCAGTTCTCTTCAATTTCGATCCCTCCACACTCTGAAAAGCTCACGGTTGATCCGAGCCTTTCAGACACAATCGAGAGGTAAAATTCTTGATCATGAGGCATGAATGGCTCCACTATAAACGTCGTAATCGGCGCCTTACATCCTCCCATCTCAACCTTTTCCAAAATTTACACAAAACCCATCAAACAAAAAAATCCAAAAATCCTAATTCAAAATCTCGGGTTTCCAAAAGACGATTCAAATTATACGAAATCGGATTCAATTACCTCCTTACCGAGTCGCTGCTTGACGAACTCGGCGACCTGCGCCATGTCCAAGTTTAGGGCGACGAGGCCGCTCTTTCCGCGCTTTCCGAAAAGCATGTCGGGCTTCACCACCAGCCGCGTCGACGACAGCCATGGCAGCTCGTTCGCCAACTCGGTGAAGTCCGTTGACTCGGTCACCTGAGCTGAGTTGATCTGGAGGTCGATTCCGGTGAGTCGTTTCAGGTGCTGCTTGAGCAGCCTCTTGGAGTCGTATTCTCTGATCTTCTTCCGGGCCATTGGGTCGGATTTTCTCGGATCACGCTGGCGTCGCCGGATACGAACAATCGGGTCGGGTCTGGTATGGTGCGGTGGAGTGGAGTGGAGTGGCAAATGATGTTGTGTTGCGAACGGGAAGTGCGCAGTTGGCAGGTGCGGCTGATGAGTGTGTACAGTTGGGTAAGATTGTAAAGTCACACGCGTGGAAATAGTCCTACCACATACACGCGCCAGTGGATTGGTTAAGAATCAGATTGCTGAAGTGTGCCTGCCACGTGCCACTTCTCGCCACTTGTGTTCTTTAGACATGGTCGTTAGCGAACTGTGGGAAGCTTGACGGGTACTTCAAGGCTGATTATGTCACACTTTTGGAAGTTTCTTCATTTGTCCAACGATTTTCAACAACCAATTTCATGATTTTCATCAATTGTAGCACTCTATTCTCCTTTTCACAATTAAAAACTGTATTTGTCGCTTATAGTGATATTCCTTCTTTCTTGTACATTAGAGGTTTTAAATTTGATTCTTATCAAAGATGAATTTGAACTACATTATTGCTAGTCTATTGTGAAGTTAAACCCACATCATTTCCTTTAGTGCAAATGATATCGTTTATTAAAAAAAATATAAGTATTTGTCAATAATTAGAAGAGGTCTTATTGTTGAATCTCATAATTGAATAAATTTTTTTAAAAAATAATAAAAAGGTGAACTTGGGCATGAGTAAAAATTCAATACCATATTTGCTAAGCTATTGGACTACTTGAATAGAATTAATTTTTTAACAGTCATATATTGGTGGAGGCAAAAAATAATGAATGAACAGCACTACCTTATTGAATATGCGCTGGGTTATAGCTGATCAAAGCCAAGCCCAACCCGAAAAATATAAACGGGCCTCAAATCTTGAAGAGTGTGTGAAGCCCAAATTATTGGGCGTTAAAAGTAAAAACTCATGTTTTCTTCCGCGCGGACGGTCTTCGTCGTCGAATCTCCGTTGCAGTCTCAGTCTCTCGCATATCACGGCTTGCTCTTCAAACTCTCCATTGCTTGTGTTTCAATTTCTGGTAAGTTCTTCAGATCACGTTTTCGATTCGATTCAATTGCTCGAACATTTTGTTTCCACCGTCCCCCTCCTCATTTCTCAAACTTCAATTGCTATTTTGTTGGGTTAGTTCATTGATTCAATCCCACTTGAATTTTCTTTCTGTCGCTGGAATTTTAGGGTTTCTGTGATCTGGTGCATTTTTACATCTGCGTGTGCTTGCTTTGATTTTTGTGTGGGTGATTGTTGGTCAGGGATTAAGAATAGTGTACTAAATTACTTTGATTTTGATCTGCATCATCAGGCTTTTCTTGAATATATATGTGTGTGTATTGTTTATACATACATATATATATAGAAATCTTGAGCCATTGAGTATTTAGCTGTAATTGGGATTTCTGATTGATCTTCGTCTTGCTTAGAGCATATTGATTGAAATGTATATTCTTTTTCCATTTAACATTTCAATGTTTTTTTGTGCATTTGTGTCTAGGAAGGAAAGAAATGTGATGGGTTTGTGTTGTAATTAAATAATTTTATCGTGTAGGTATTCATTAGCTGAGACATGGATAAGGAGACCCCCAATATAAAGAAGTGGGTTGTTCTTTATCCAGTCTATATTAACTCGAAGAAAACTGTGGCTGAAGGGAGGCGAATCAGTGTCGCAAAAGCGTGCGAGGGTCCTACTTGTGCTGAGATTGGTGATTGCTGCAGCTATTTTAAACTCCCATTTGCAATCGAGGTTTGTTTTGCTACATTTGCACCATCTGTGTCATAAGGTTTGTGCATGTTTAGTTCCAGTAGTGGGTGTGATTTGTACTAATATATGCGGCGTGTTTGACTCTTGTAGATAGACAAGGCTTATCCACGTGATTTCATGCAAATTGGGAGAGTGAGGGTCTTGCTCAAAAAGGAAGATGGAACTCCATATAATCCAGACATTACTTCCAGTAAGTATTGCTCTATTACTATTGCACTTACCCTTAATTTTATGACATTCTCAAAAGTAATGTATCAGTTAATGCAAGATTTCGGGATGGGACATTAAACAGTGGCCTTTAATTATTGCTTATTGTAATCCATGGTATTGAGATAAAACTTACTGTGTTAGCAAAGGTATCCTGTCAAATTACTCTCTCTCTATATAGCTAAAGCAAAAGCTATTGTGATATTTGGCAGTTTCTAGCTGTTAGAGTCCCCCCCAGTTTAATCTCACCTTATATCATAGGCTCCTAATCTGTGACTCAAGCTGTGGGTTGGGGTGGGTAACAGGGAATGAATAAGATAAGGGTACAGAGATCCTTGTTTGTAACAGTGGGACATATGCACTCTTCGCCATTCTCGTCTTTGAACCACGGATGTATAACATTGTCAACCTTTACGAAGATAGTTAAAGCCAGAATAAGTCTTACCAACTGGACTTTGTTTTCGAAGTTTTTTCAGTGAGCGTTTGCAAGCGATTCCTTTGTCTGGTTGTCTCATTAATCCTATGAGGGCGTCGCCACATTCTACAACTCAACTGTTTGCGTTATTTAGTTAAACATAAAATGAAGATTTGTCCTTGTTTTTCGTGTGCCTGTTGATTAATACATGTATATAATTATTTGGTTTTTATTTTGACTAAATTGCAGGAAAACAGCTGATGCTGAAAGTTGCAGAGATGGTTCCTAGGCATCCTGGTAGGACTAAGAAGCAGGAGCCCGCTGCATCCACTTCAAGTGCTGGACCTGCCAAATCTGGGAAACATGGAAAGAAAAAGAGATAGCTCTGCCGCTGCAGTCTCACAAATTGTCATACTTTTTCTTTGGCATTGAACTCTACCAGAAACCGCACGCTCCCGTTGAATAGGATCCTAGTTTTCAATCTGTCGTAACTCATTGTCAGCTTAGACATTTCTTGTTGTACACCTTATTTAAGTTTGCGAATGCATACACAGGACAATATCAACCATCATGTTTGACGATGATTTATTTGGTTTGATTAGGATGATTTATTTGGTTTTGTTAGAACATTTTCCTTTTGGAAAGTTGGAGATCATTTTTCGTGTCCGTTGGTATTCATGGAAACAAAAAACAAACGAAGTGACTTGACTGCCAAATCTGTTGCGAATGATGTCTCATTCTCCGGCCAGATATAAACGGCGGTTCTCCGTACGGTATCCATCGTGAACCGGTTAGTAAAAGTCCGTAGTGCCGGATTCTTCAAGGTTTTGCTAGACGCCCCTTCGATTGGAGAATTGTCTTTCATTTCATTGACATGTAAGGAACCCTAGCTCTAGAGGCTCATAACTTTAGGATTTACCATCTCTCTTACATCTGATGTCTGAGTTTGAATCTTCTCTCCCAATAACTTGATGTCCTAAGTTTGATTCTTCTCTAATATCGCTCGTATAAAAAATTAAAAGAAAATTTAATGAAAATAACTTGAAAACTTTGAGTTTTAACGGTAAAGACAAATAAAATGTAAAGTGAATAGTATCATGATTGATTTTTTAGTGTAAAAATGTGATTCTTCATTAAAATGAACAGTACCTGAAGCTTTTCGTTAAAGTTCTCAAAATTAAAAGCATAACCTCTAAAATACTGGCACCACAATTACACAAGATCCATAGTCTCTCAGTAACCGGTTTAAAAAGAACACGTAAATTACAGTGGTAAATTTCCTAAGAAACAAGAAGCAACTCTAGTTTTTCAATCTGATTTCTTCATGTTCAAACAGTGATCCGCTGCTTCTCCAAACAACTCTCTGACCTCTTGCAATTCTCTCTCTGCCACCATCAAAAACCACTCAGGCAAACAAATGAAACATAAATGAAACTGTACCTATAAACTTTTGATAAAAATAGAATTAAGGAGATACCGAACAAACAATAAGCCGAATATAAACCATAATTCGGTTCCAAATTACTGTATTTTCAATGTTCTCGGCTTATATTTTTTACTAAAATTTTGTAACCGGTTCTATTAGCGTATTATTGGTCAAATGTGACTGGTTAAGTTGACTGAACGCACTGACTGACCTGCAGCTTCCAGTTGTTTCTCAAGTTGTTGGCCGACGGCGTCGTTCTCGGCCTGAAGCTGAGCAATCCTCCTCAGCTGAGCTTCCTCGCCTCCCTCCGACAACGGCAGCGCCGCCACCAATGCATCAAACTGCACAAGTGCAATCGTGGAATTAAAATTAATTGATAAAAAAAAAAAAACAAATTAGATGCCACGTCAACCAACTCAAAGCCCACCTGCTTTGCTGCTTTCACTAGATCAGCACTCATCAGCTTGGGTTGCTTCGCGAACTCCGTGTCACTTTCCGGAGTCGGATTCGGGTTGGGATTCGGATTGGGATTGGGGGTCGGTGCGGATCCGGCTTCCGGGTAATTTGGGGAGATTCGGACGGGAGGCGCATCCCGTTGTAGCGTCCCGATGGTGGTGAAAGCAATTGTCGCGATCGTGTTCACCTTTTCTTGCAACTGGCTGATTGCGTCCATCACTCTACTGTTTGTCCCCAAAACACAGGAAGCAGCAACGCTTGAAGGAGAATATCAACTAGTACGACGTCGTACTGGGTTCGTTCCCCCTTTTGTCCAATTTCGAGAGGCATTGGTAGGCTTCCTACGTGTATTACATTCGTACAACTATTATCTTTAATCATTTTAAAAAGTATGATTTGAAAATGCTTTTAAAATAATCGAAAATACTTTTTTGTGAAAATATTTTTAATACTAATGTTTAGGAAATTTTGAAAATGTACTTTAAGTGCTTATTTGATGTTTTTTTTAAAGAACATTTAAACTATTTTTGGAATTTAAAATCAATCTCAACAAATACATGTTTATTCATTTTAACAAACGAATCCTTAATTACACATCTATCCTACTAAATTTGACCGAGTGTATTACATTTAATAAAAATAATTAGTGTGCCATGCCATACATTCGATCAATATATAATGAAATAAAATTGTTCACTGATGTGTCTTTTAGACATGTACATTATATAATATTAAAATATGATACAAATATATAGTAAGCCTAATCGTTTAATTTTGCCGTTCTTTTAATGGAATTAGCACTAGAGAGGCATGTGCAGCACCTTAAAAAGTCTAATTATTGCTAAGGGTACCCTTAGTGCTAGTTATGTTTGAAAAAATGGTTAAGAGAATAAGCAACTTTTGCAAATCAAAAAGATTTTCTGATATTGTTTGGTAATGTAAAATAAATAAAAAAACTGAAAGTGAGTATGGTCATGCAAGCAATTGCTAGCAAAAACATCTTATTTCGGTCATGTGCTTATTCGTAAAGTATTTCCAAGTTCTGGATTTTGAAATTACAATCATAGAGCCAACAACTATATCATCATGATTTGGCCTTGTAATTTTATTTCAAAAGAAAGACACACATTTGCAACACCAACGTAATTAATCGCATATTGTTACGTTAAAAAGTTCAAAGATATTCTAAAAGATAAATTTTTTAAATTATATGTAAACAGAAGGATACTTAAAAGAATATGGCAAGACACATTCAAGTGCCTTAACACGCCAGCAGGTGGCAATCTAGGAATCTACTCATGCAAAATGACATTAATGCCCATATGCCACTATAGCATCACGGGCGAGCGCAACAACGACAAACCCAAAAACGAAACCGACTGAAGAACGAAGGAAGGTGAAGACTCTGAGAGAGAGAGAGATGACGATGGGAACGACGACGCAGGCGTACGGCGAGTCGCGGTACTGGGACAACCGCTACGCCAACGAATTAGGATCGTTCGATTGGTACCAAAAGTACCAATCTTTGGCTCCGCTGATCAATCTCTACGTCCCTCGCCATCCCAACCAACACAACCGCATCCTTGTCGTCGGCTGCGGCAACTCAGGTACGTACTCTGCCTTCTCCCTGCACCCGCACTCACCCGATCAGATGATTCAGATCTCCCATTTGATTCACACTCAAAACTCAAAAGGAATTGGTTTCTAAAACGCAGCGTTCAGCGAGGGAATGGTTGATGATGGGTACGAGGATGTAGTTAGTATTGACATTTCATCTGTGGTCATCCAAACTATGCAGAGCAAGTACTCGAATCGTCCACACCTCAAATGTATGTTTTTTTATATTTTAAATTTGATATTTTTATGAGTTATTTATTTGTATTTTGGTTAATTAGCTCTAATTTTGTTTATTAATAATTAATTAGATTTGCAAATGGATGTTCGAGATATGAGTGCTTTCGAAACTGCTTCCTTTGATGCTGTTGTTGACAAAGGTACTTCATTTTTAATTATCGTCGTAATTATTTAATTATATTCTCCGGCACAACTAAAACTAAACTGCGGAATGCACTTCATATTGTGAATTTTTATTTTTCAGGAACCCTAGATTCTCTTTTGGTAAGTGCTGATAACCCTTGTGCTATGTTCTTGTGCTTGTTTTTATGTCGTTTTGTTATTTACGATTCTTTTGTTGTGCGATTTTTCATGCTTAGTGTGGAAGTAATTCGCGGCAAAATGCTACCGAGATGCTTGAGGAAGTTTGGAGGTATAAATCTGTTTTAATAAGTAAATGCAGTTGTCCTAAACTTTTGGTTTTGCTTATTTTCTTGATTTTGTTCACCCACCATATATTAAAGCGGTTAATAACAACCTGTAGGGTCCTCAAGGATAAAGGAGTCTACTTTCTGGTAATGTTGCTGATTCTTTTGTTCTCCGCCTATGATTTCGATATACCCTCCCTTCCCCCGCCCAGCCCGCCCTCTTTTTTCGTATTCTTGTTTTGCAGTTTGTGTATCCATAACTTGTCCCAAACATGCTGCATGCTGCTGTAGGTCACATATGGTGCCCCATTGTATCGTTTGCGCTTGTTGAGAGAGTCAAGCTCGTGGATGATAAAACTCCATGTGATAGGTTGGTTGAGTCGTATTTTTCGTGGCATTTGATCTTTTTTGTTATATATGTGTTGATTTCTGTCTGTGCCATCACCATGTATGCAGGGAAACTTTCCCGTGAAGATAAACCAGAACCTCCAATATGGGATCTGACAAATCCTGTTCCGCTGCATGGTGATGGAAGAAGCTCAGCGGAGGAATTGCTAGGAAACAACCCTGATGTTCATTATATTTACATTTGTACCAAGGTTGGTGAAACAAATTTCCTATCTTGGCAATTTAGTGCATGTTTATCAGATAGGAGTGAGGTGTGTAAGTTGACTACAATTTGATTACATATAGTTCCTTTCTTTTGGTCAGGATAATTCTTTAAAGCCAGGCGTTAAGCGTGAACCCTCGGTCGATTGAGGAAGATAAGTATCTTCAACCTCGTACGGTTCATCATTCCCCGTACCTGTATTGTTGCATGGGTTGAAACTTCAAACCGATAATTATACCTGCTATACTATGTGCTAGTTTCATTTCTTACTTGAGATGACTTTTTGTACTTACTAGTCGGTTAACAAAAGAGGAGCCGGCTCAGTAGTAAACGGAATGCTCAAAATTTAGCCGAGGTTTCCAGGACAGAGCTAGGACGGCCCTAGCTAATCTATAACTGCTACAACTTGCAGTCGCAGCTTGTGATAAGAGCATTTTCAGGGGCTTGTATTTTTGCTTGTTCTTTTCTTCAATAGCAGTTGAATTTTCAGCTTCTTGTGGAATTGAGAGTGACTTGTTGGTTTGTTTTTTGCTTTGGAGCAACTCCAGCCGACAAAAATATGCTCGGCCCAAGTCTAACAAAATAGGTTGGCACCGTGTAAAACCCTCGACCCCTAAAAATAGGTCAGCCCAAAGTCCAAGTCAATTTGTAGGCCGGCCCAAAATGGATTGAGTGAGGAATCGGCCTATCTAACGTCATACTAGCATCAACATGATGTCAGCGAATGCCAGATTTTTTTTTTTTTTACATCAAGCGCGTGGGAAACACACTTGCATTCCTGATAGCAACCAAATGGTGGGCCCCGCCGATGCAGGTGCACTAAAAGGGCGCGGGACATGGCCATGTGGCACGTCTTTGGCCGTTGGATTTTCAACAACTATTTTTTTGAACAGTTAGATTTTCAACGGTAAAAAGATTTTGAATTTCAAACCCAACGGTTAGTGATGTGGCAACATCTGGGCCGTCTGATTCCTAGATCAACGGTCCAGGATTTTCAGCCAAAAAACTTTAAAAAAAAAAGATAAAATGTCAGAATTCTTACCGTTGGCCACGTGTCCAATTCTGGGCCGTTGGATTTCAATCTTTTTCAAATCCAACGATCCAAATTAATTAACTTAATAAATACTAGCATTTGCCTACACATTTTGTGTGTATGAACACATTTTTTTAGAAAATGAGAGAGAGAGAGAGAGAGAGAGAGAGAGAAAGTGGGGTAGTGGGAGGTTTTTGTTTTTGGTTTTTTTTTTTTTTTAAATATTGGAGGTATTTTAACATCACTTGTAAGTGAGGCTTCGATAAAAGACAATAAAATTTGGCCATGTGAAATTACATTATTGCCCATCATTTTTTTTGTGTGATAGAAGACTAATTTGTCTTTTCACCCTCTTTTGGTTGACAAAGAGGGTTTCATTAATTAGTAGAGATTATCAAAAATTTATTAAAAATTATTTTAAAATACAGAAAAAAATAAAACAAAATTTATTATTATTTTCAATAAATACCTAACCATCATCTTCCACCTTACACCACATTTCAATATTTTCAACACTTTGAACCAAAGCTTTCATATAATTTTGTGTGCAAAAAATGGCTACTTGAACAGTCATCGAAGATGTTACGTTGTGTGAATATTGGATTCAAATTACTCATGACCCGCATACGGATAATGAGATGCCGTTGCGTGAATTTTGGAGTTGAATTACTACAGTGTTTTGCAAGAGGCTTGGAGAAGACGCAAGAAGTAGTCAAGGTCTTCAAGGTCGTTGGAAAAAACTCAACAACTCGCTTACTAGTTGGAAAAAAGTCCTCTCAAGCTTCCTCTAATATGAGTAGTGGCAGAAGTTTAGCAAATCAAGTGACAATATTTTTATTTATTTATTTGTATTCCACCCACATCAATATTTTAATTGATTTATTTGTATTACACCCGCATTTTATAATAATGTCTTATCCCACATTTTATACACTTCAAGCACAAGCGTGGTACAATGCGAACAACAAAAACAAATCATTCACCAAATGAGAATGTTGGAATGTTGTCAAAGATTGTCCCAAATACAAACTTGTGACAACTAGTACACGACATCCCTCTACACAGTTCGTTAGAAGCAGACCCGGACCAATAGGAAGGCGACACATTTAAAAAGCAGGAAGGGCCGCCTGAAGGAGTGCCGAAGCTGACTCCTTCTAAAGTGATTAGAGCTTTATTAATTGGACCCTTTATGTGCTTAGGTGCAATTATTAGCGGCAATTCCGTCATTCCTATTTCATACGGTTCTTCAACGACGGAGTATCTGTAAGTGGATCCCTTCTAAAATGCATGTTTTAATAGTAGAAATGCATACATGAAAAGCATGATTTAATGGTTATGTTTTACGAAACGTTTTAGGAGTAAATTAGATTTACACTTTATGATTATCATGCTTACCACGAATATTTTGGAATACTATATTTTACTGAACTAATGTTCTTTGTAGTATATATGATGGATGACTATATACTATTTATGAACATGTTTTTACACACCTCTTTATAGTATATATGATGGATGACTATATGCTATGAATATGTTTTTGAGATATATGTACTTATGTTTGGAAATAGTATATTCAATGTTTTGTGCTCATCTAGTGATCATTGTTCTGCCTACGGGCGAGAGACATAGTTGTTGGCTTCCTTAAATACTATTTATATTTTAAAAAATTTCTGATCGTACGTTGTACGATGAACGAATATAATTACAAAATTCTCCGAATCAGTAAAAAAAAAAAAAAAAAAATTCAGGGAGGATCCTTTTCCAACAGAGGGGGTCGATACTTGGATACATTCTTTATGTTTGACCGATGACCAAAAATAAAAAATGAATGCTGTGACATCAGTTTCGAAAGTAAATGGGACGCGCGCTGTCAAGACCAGCTGGACATAAAAGGAATGAGAACCATATATGACACATCGGATTAGTGCAAACGCAAAAGCCATTCCACATCAACTTCCAATCCCTCTCTCTCTCTCCAATTCTTTTCACTCTTCGCTTCCCCCCCTCTGTGTCTCGACTCTCAAGGCCAAGGGACGTTCCTTCAACCCAAACCTCATTCCCCACTCTCTCTCTCTCTGGAGACTGGCTGCCTGAAAGCATTTGCTTTTTCGATTTTGTTACCGTTTTGTTTGCGAGCAGAGCAAAAATTGGTTTCTGCGATTTCTGGACATGTATTTTTGTTGGCGTTTTGTTCTCTGTGTGGATTGGTGGTGGTAATCACAGTCCCTCACACTCTCTCTCTCTCTCTCTTTCTCTCGCACATGAAATCAAGGGTTTATGCGAGCTCATTAGGTAGCCCATGGCTGATACCTGGAGATGCCTCCCCAATCAACACCTAGGTCAGCTTTCTCTCCCTCTTCTCTTTCTTCATTTCTCGTTTTGTTCTGTCATTTTTCTTTATTTTGTTAGATTAAAATTTGGATTTTTCAAATTTTGTTTGCAATTTTTCACTCGATAATAATTATTTTCAAGAATGGCTGTGATTTTTTTGGTGATTGAAATAATTATTGGGCGTGATCATTGATTAACACTTCATGCATGCGTGTAAAACTCTCAAATTTTCACATTTGGTGAAAAAAAAAAAAAAAAATTGAACAAATGATATATCTACACTAAAGAGGAGGAGGGAGGTGGTCTTAGCCTCGTAATGAGCTAATATGGTTCAAATTCGCCTTTCACGAGAATCAAACCGAATACCTCTCGCTTACAAATGAAGAGGAATACCACTAGACCATAGTACTAAGTGCACCTTTGGTGAAAGGGTTAGTTTGCATGGACTAACTGAGTCAGTAATTTTGTGATGGAATGCTATTTTGAAAGCCGGAAGTAATCTTGTAATGCATTGTAAGTGCGTTGAGTTGTGTCGTCTCTGTGACAAATTTACTCTGGTGCATCTAGTGTGTTTATTTACAGAATGGGGATGCTGAAAGTGTTAATTTATGTCTATGTATTTGTTCCGAATTTAAATCGGACCCTGTATTCGTATATATTATTTTTGTTTCTAATATCTTTTATTCTGTTGGTACCTTGGGAATTTGACAGACCTTTCCCTGATATTGCAAGAATCAAAGAACCGTTGGCTTCGTCCAGCTGAAATTTGTGAAATACTTGGCAACTATCAGAATTTTGAGTTGACCACAGATCCGCCCGTCAGGCCTCCAGGTTGGCCCTTGCATCTTTTTCTGAATGGCTACATTTGGATAGTTTTTCTTGATGACGATGTGTTAAGTCTGAATTTGTTAAGTTCTACTTTAGTTTGTTGGGCTATTATAGTTTTTCTTTGGATTTACTAATTTCTAACTAAAATTGGAAAACCGTGCTATTAATTCTTGGGAGGTGACCTTCATTTACTTGTAGATTATGAGAAGGCCAGATACTGCCATAAGAACCATTTTTGGTTGATGAAACATTTCTCCTTTTGTTTTCCCTGGGGTTGCCCATTCTGTTATTTTCTTTTGAAAGTTAGGGTCCTAAGAAACCCTCTACAAGGAATTCCAAGTTATGTTTAAAGTACTCACTAATTGCTTAATTATCATTATTATTACTATTTAATACGGGTTAAGATGTGAAACAGTTGGGCTGGTATTTTCTATTTCTCATATACATAATGTAGGCACACACACACATGTATCTTAACTTGCTTCATTTAATTATCTGATTCTTCCATTCCCATTCCATGCATAGAATCATCCAAAATGATCTTTGGTCATTTGGGCATTTGTTACTTCAGATGGATCACTGACATTCTTACTTGGTATATGCAAAGGGAAGCTAAGTGATGTTCATTTTTCCAGGTGGTTCTCTGTACCTGTTTGATCGAAAAGCACTTCGATATTTTCGTAAAGACGGTCATCGCTGGAGGAAGAAAAAAGATGGAAAGGCTGTAAAAGAAGCCCATGAAAAGTTGAAGGTGTGCTGTTCAATCTATTATTAGTAAGTACACCTATAGGGTTGGTTCTAAGAGGTAGAGTGAGTCGTTGTTTGGTTGTTGTCGTCCGTACTTGGATCCTCTGTCTTTAGGTGGTCATAGTTTGTGATGGATCAATACGTAGGTGTCATCGTACATTTTGTGGGTACAACAATGTTAGTCACTTTAATAGACTATTTGTAGTTTTAAGACGTGATTCATCATTCTAGTTTGTAATTGTAAAGATCAAAGTAAGCAGAGAATCCATGGGTCATATGCTATGATTATTGCTTTCAGCTGTCCAGAGTTCTTTGAGCATTGAATGTCTCTATGATAGACATTAATTTTGGGTTACTTGAACATCCAGTTTTTAAGTAAATAAAACTTATAAAGAGTACAGTTTTTTTCTGAAATCCGGCGCTGGGTGTTGCAAATGTTACACAAATGGTAACTTCTTAATTTATCTACTTTGGAAGCTGATGGTCATTTAGGTTATTTTATCCGCGTGTTTAAACATTCCTTTTTGTTTTCATTTCTTCTTTTAATAGGATTATGTAAGAGATTATTAGTTTCTTCTGGTGCCCAAATATTTAAGTTCAAGGCTTTATTGTTTGCAATGATTTGACCTTTTCCATTTATGTGCATTGGAAAAATGGTAAATTTTTTTTCTCTAGTGAGGTTAGTTGCTTCAATTATTTTGGCTGGAATGGCCGTTGGTATTGTTTGATATTTAGCTCTCTGTTGGTTTTTGACATTTTTTAGGCTGGCAGTGTAGACGTACTTCATTGTTACTATGCCCATGGGGAGGACAATGCGAATTTTCAACGGCGGAGTTATTGGATGCTTGACACGTGAATTTTCTGTTCGAAGCTATAAATTAGGTTTCAATTTGGTTGCATAAATTCCGTTTACCACCTGTCCAGGAAAAAAGAACTCATCCATGCCCAAGAACTGATGTTTAAAATTTCTGCATTCTCTGTATATCAACAAGTCATATAAGACTCTGTTTTCTTTGCTTGCAGGCATTTACAGCACATCGTTCTTGTGCATTACAGAAATGTGGAAGAGGTACCCCAGTTTTTTTTTTTTTTTTTTTTTGGTTTAAAAATGTGTGTACATGATCTGTGCATATGTTGCAGTAGGATACAGATGCTCCTACAGTTATTATTATTATTATTATTACTTTTGGTTTAAAAATAAGACTCGCTGTCCTTCCTTGCTCTTCACAGGCAAATTCCGCTGCCCGTATGTGTCAAACATCCTTTGCTTCAAGTCCAGTTCAAACATCCTTTGCTTCAAGTCCAGTTCGAACATCCTTTGCTTCAAGTCCAAGCAGAGTTGACTTGAGTGGACAAACATTATCGACAGAATTTGAGGATGTGGATTCTCGGAGAGATGCAGGAATTTCATCTATTGAGCAACTGATGCTTGGTTCCATTTTTCATAATGCTTCTCTGCTTCCACAAAAAATTGGAGGTAAAATGCATAGCTGCAGATGCCTTTTCATTTGTGTTTGGTTCATTGAATCAGTTTTTCACAGTTTTTGAAGTCTTGCAATTTCTCTTTTTGTTTCTACTTTTACCTGGAACGGCTGGACATTCCATGGTTCCATTCTCTTAAAGAAAAGAATATCTTCACATATTTTTCCCTTCTGCTCCCTGGGCACATTTTACTGTCTCTGGTCTTTGAACAGTAATATGCATCATCCATTGTATTGAACTCTGCTTCTAGACCTCTATCAGGTCCTATTTTATGATTTTTTTTTTCCCCATTATATAGACGGAACTTATAGAGTAATCTTTTTTTACGCATATAAAAGTCATTTGTTTCAATGATTTTAATTTATCTTTTGCGATAATAAGTTTCCAAAAATGAAATATGTGACCAGGTGTCTCTGGTGCTTTTCAGGATTTCCTGAGTCATTCAGGGATCCCTCTAGTACGTGGTATGGTGGACCTAAATTTGATCATGGTGCTGGATTATCTGCCTGGCACGGAGTGGATAGCTCAACGAGAAATAAGCACAGCATGCATGCCCAAAACCTTTTTGTTGAAGAACCTAACAGAGTTGACTTCATAACTAATAAGCTAACAGATTCTAGAGTGGATGTTCGTAGTGGAGTCAACGATGTAACTTGCGAAGATAGGTTGACCACTAACATAGATGTCCAAATTGTCTCAGCACCTTCTCAAAGAGAAGATCAGGTCTGTTTTCTACAGTCACATTTTCCTTCCCACTGTCCATATCTAATTTTATGTAGTTTCCTATAAAAAGTTATATTTCATTTTATGAGGTAGTGCTCTGATGTAGACTGTATGCATATGCATCTTTATTTTTGAGATTGATGAGTAGAATTCAAATTTCAACGGTAGTGCATATGAATGTGACACTCACATGCTCAGAACCCCCTTTAGTGTTATAAGTTACCACAATACACTACTACACTGTTGAAGATAAACGTGACCAATCATTTCATTTAGATATCTTATTGAACTTAAAACTTTTAATAAAGGAAGTTATGAGAATTGATTTAAGCCTACCAGGATTGTTCATGGTCAGGGCTAACGGCTAAGTGGAGTACTTGTCCCTATTCCACAGATCATACTTATCCATGCATGAGGAAAATTGTTATATAATGCTATTTTGTGCATTATGGAATGTCCATGACGTTGATGACAAGTTCAGTCAACCACACTTTTCCTTTCCATCTCTTTATGCAGTGATATGTGTATAAACATTTATTTTCATGTTGAGAGTATGAATCCCGGATCGGGAAAGAAGGGACCTTATAAGGAGTTGGGGTACTCCTCATATTGACAATTGGTTTTATGGTGGACCCTAGGCTTTCTTCAACATTGACCATACTAATCTGTTACGTTTGAAACTCAGGTATCCGATTGTCTGAATTTCTTTTCTTCTTGTTTTATTTTTCTATTCAAGTTTTGCACTTCATTTTTTAACGTTAGTGTTTCTTGTAGTGGGAATTTCCTTAGCGATACTTGAACCTTCTTGCAGGTGCCAAAGGAGCATGTCTTCGATGTGTTTCATCCTCAGGTTCAAGATTATACTGATCCTCAGACTGTAGTAACTCCTTCCAACCAAGTCGGAGAGAATTATAGAGATGGTGGTGTGCATGTGGAACTGAAGAAACTAGACAGCTTTGGGAGATGGATGGATAAAGAAATTGCTGTGGATTGTGATGATTCCTTGATGGCTTCTGACTCTGGTAATTACTGGAGTACATTTGATGCTGAGAGTGGTGATAAGGAAGTATCCAGTTTATCACACCATATGCAGTTGGATATAGATTCACTGGGCCCCTTTCTTTCCCAAGAACAACTATTTAGTATTTCTGATTTTTCGCCAGATTGGGCTTATTCAGGAACTGAAACCAAGGTATGTGTACATGCTGATAGAGTTTGTATTTTTATTTTTATTTTATTTTTCTAGAAAAATGTACGCTATACGTAGACATTGTTCAGTTTTTTCCTCTCGTCCTTCTCAGGTTTTAATAGTTGGTAGTTTTCTGGGAAGCAAGAAGGATTCTGGTGACACTAACTGGGGATGCATGTTTGGTGAAATAGAAGTTTCTGCTGAAATTCTATCTAACAATGCCATTAGATGTCAAACTCCTTTGCATGCTCCTGGGCGTGTTCCATTCTATGTGACCGGCAGAAATAGGTTAGCCTGCAGTGAGATCAGGGAGTTTGAATACCGCGAAAAACCCATTGGAATAGCTATCAACAACTTACAAGATGATGAATTGCGCTTTCAGATACGACTAGCAAAATTGTTGAGCTTGGGCTCAGAGAGGAAGTGGTTGATATGTGCTGTTCCAGATTGTGATAAGTGTAAGCTCAAAAGTTCCATATTTTCAATGCGAGGCAACAGTGAAAGTGATTGGGTAACAATTGATGGGGCTTCTGTGTCATGCAAAAGTGATCACTTGAGCCGTAGGGATGCCTTGATTCAGAATTTGTTGAAGGATAGACTTTGTGAATGGCTAGTCTGTAAAATTCATGGAGGAGGAAAAGGACCACATGTTCTGGATAATGAAGGCCAAGGTGTTCTACATTTGACGGCTGCTCTTGGTTACGAGTGGGCCATAGGTCCTATAATTGCTGCAGGCGTCAGTCCCAATTTCAGAGATGCTCGCGGCAGAACAGGGCTTCACTGGGCATCATATTTTGGAAGGTAGGGTTGCTGTTATAGATTCTTCTCTTTTATATCCAATCATATTCATCATCTGCATGCACTTTATACGGAGTGATTAGTATTAAATTCAAATACTGTATGTGTAGGCTCATTCTTCTCTTAATGTTGCTTTAGTATATAAGGTTAAGTGCATGTTATCTTACCATTTCTGAGGATGAGTAAAAGGGTCAGCTGCACCATCTTAATACTTTATTTATGCAACATGTATGGATTTGTATGTAACACTAGTCTCTTGTTTTTTTCAACCCGTTTATAGAGAGGAAACTGTCATCACGTTACTTCAACTAGGTGCCGCTCCAGGAGCCGTCGAGGACCCAACGTCAATATTTCCTGGCGGACAAACTGCTGCTGATCTAGCATCGAGTAGGGAGCATAAAGGGATTGCTGGATATTTGGCAGAAGCAGATTTAACCAGTCACCTAGTGTTGTTGACCATGAATGCGAACATAATGAACAATGTTACCACAACTATTGCAGCTGAGAACGCCAATCAGACTGCAGAAGTTGCTGCATCTGATCCAGTAGATGAGCAAGATTCTCTCAAAAACCCTATAGCAGCTGTTAGGAAATCAGCTCATGCGGCTGCTCTAATTCAAGAAGCTTTCCGTGCTCGTTCATTCCGTCAGAGACAGTTAACCAAAAGTAGAACAGATGTTTCTGAAGTTCAGTCTCAGGACCTTGTTGCACGTCGTTCCTTGAAGAGAGTACAGAAGTTCACTCATTATGAAGATTATCTGCATGTTGCAGCAGCTCTGAAGATTCAAAAAAACTATCGTGGATGGAAGGGAAGAAAGGATTATCTGAAGATTCGTGACCGAATTGTTAAAATTCAGGTATCCTCAATCTTTTTTATACTTAAGTCTTGATGTGTATGTCATTGCTAACTTTATTATCTTCCAAATGTTGTGGAATTGTGGACATGCATGGACTGTACAATGTGTCTTTTGGCCCTCCATGTTCACAGTACAAACAGTACAACGTGTCACAGTTGTCCTTCCTTTGAAAAACTTTGACCATATAAATGTTCGTGTTTGTGGGACTTGGGTGTACTTTATCTGGAGTTTTGTCGATGCTCTAAATTATCGTTGATTCTGCTTGTAACTTTTAGGCTCATGTGAGGGGACATCAGGTCCGGAAGAATTACAAAAAGGTTTTGTGGTCTGTTGGTGTATTGGAAAAGGTTATACTGCGTTGGAGGCGAAGAGGAACTGGTCTGCGAGGATTTCGGGTGGAAAAGCCTACTGAAGATGCATCCTCAGAGGTTAAAAAAAATGATGACTATGAATTTCTTAGTGTCGGTCGGAAGCAGAAATTTGCTGGGGTTGAGAAAGCTCTTGCAAGGGTACAGTCCATGGCTCGTCAGCCTGAAGCTCGTGAACAGTATACGAGGTTAATTTCAAACTTTGAGAAACTTGAGGTAATTTTTCATCGTATATGCATTTATAAATATACACGCACGTGCACAATTATAGATAAATCAACAATTTTCATGGCAACTAGAAGAGCTTCCTCCCGTTTTTGCAGGAATAATTTATCCAACTAGAAGAGCTTCCGTCTGCTTTGAGTTATAGGTATTTTTGTTTGCTTATGTGATTCGCTATTAATCGAAGTTCATATATATCTGTATTATCAACAGATGGCTGACGGGAAGAACCAGGCCTCGAATCAAAATGAAAGTTCCGACCAAAAAGTCATAGATGAAATTCTGCGTTCACGCAACGAAGGTCAATGATCAACTTCCACCATGTCAAGTAACTGAATGGAGTAAACCAAAGGCTGTATGACATTTCTTTGCCCTACCCGTAATTATTTCGCCTGTATGTAACGACCGTCGTGGTTTTTTTTCTGTTTGGGAAATTGTGTCAATTGCAAGAAGGATAGGAGAAATGGGAGAAGGCAGAATTGTATATGGCTCACACTTTACTTTTTCCTTACTTGACCAGTAGTCAAGTTTTATGTGACCTAGTTTCTAGGGTTGATAGTCAAAACACCATAGTAGTTGACAAGTTTACAGTTGCCAATGGTGATATATTTTACAGTTACCTAGGGGTTTTCCATTAGTTTTTGTATAATTACGTCCACCTGCTTCAGTTCTAAATTATAGAGAGCACACTGCTTTACCTAACTCGGCCTAGCTCAAGGTTAGGCCTACACTTCAATTCTTTTTCCATTATCCGCATTCAGTTAACAAATAATCGAACAATATTTCAATCTTAGAACTATCAAACAACCAAGTCTTGTCTTACTAAGTAGAGTCAGCTGTATGAATCTTAGAATGCCACATCAAACAATTTTATTTATTTATTATCCACACTTGCTAAGTAGCACAATTAAATATACATGTACATATATAAAGCAATGAAGAAACACAAGCTGGGTTGCGTGGGACTTGTTCGCATGTGCTGTTGAAATAATCTACAAAATATATCTAACCGTTAAAAAGTGAATTTATAATCCAAGAGAAAATTATGGTCACACATAACAAGTATTTGAGTTTTTCTTTCTTTTTTAATGTTTACCTTTAAATTCACCACCAATTGTCCAAAAATATGTACTTTTACAGATGATGTGAATTCTGCGGCATTTGACTTCATCCAGACTCAATTCTTCTGCTTTCTGTTGGCCAGCAACATTATGGATTTTACCAAATTGAAGAATGATAAGAGTCGAATTAATTTTTGTTGCACAGCAAAACACTCACCTATAGTCCTGTTTCCGACGTGTGTCCGAAACGCTTGTCTCTTGAATGTCCACCACCGGTGCCACTGCTGCTGCCAGATTTGATGTATTGAGCAAGTTCACCATTCACGCGAGAAAGATGCTTCTCGGAGTGTTCCAGTCTCCTGGCGAAATCAACCTCATGCAACTTCAACGAGCTACTGTTCTGCTTGATCAAGAAAAGCCATGGCACGTTAGTTGAAAGTTACCGTTGCCGTAAAGAACTCACTTACGTGGAGAAAAACATGCCTTGGTCTTGGATGTTCGGTGAATTGGCGGCTGCTGCTGCTGTGTTTTTGGTGTTCCAAGAATTGTTCTTACCATCTCATCCAGCTCCGCCACCCTCCGCTTCAGATTGGTCTTATCCACCTTCAACATCTCATTCTGTGCAGAAAGCATTTGATCTCTGTCTTGGAGTTGTTGTAATGTCGTCCGGGCAGTCATCATATCTTCTTCCTTTTTATCTATTTCGGATATGCATCTGCAATAGCAAAATTTCAAATAAGAAAATATGAAGAACGTAGCGGCATGAATTCGTGTCGTAACACGAAGTTTTGCTTTTAACTTGAGCAAAGACAAACAAGAATACTACAATAATTCTTGTTTTTCTTGTTCCAGATGTGGGCATTTCAGTAATGAAATGAAATTTTTAAGTGATTTGAACAATTTTCCGCTACGGTACTCATTTGCAGGTTGTTGTTTGCTTATTGGTTTTTTTCAGTTTCTGTTAAAAGATCAACCCTACAGCAATTACATCAATGATTCAATCATAAGTTCGGTTTTTGGAGGTTACAGAAGTTGTAATCACAAGGAGAGAAACTTATAAAAATTGGATAAAAATTATGGTCGCAACTTGAAAGTGGTATATCGAAATGGGTCTAACCTCTGTCTTTCCTCCATTAGATCATCTATCTGCTTCCTTAGGTTGAGAATTTCTTGCTCCTGAGATGATGCCAAAATCAGTTAGCTAGGTCTACAGGCAAGACAATAGGGAAAAGGAAGACAAAAGTAAAATAAATAAAACAAAATCAGTTATGGTCACCTTTGCTTGGAATTCTTCTGTTTGCTGATGAGCCTCTTCTACTAGTTTTTGAACGTGATACTGGTCTATCAAGTTCTAGATGATACCAAAAGAAACAAAACAAATGAGAATTGCCGCTATGAAGTTTTAACACTTACAAGTGACGGAGACTTACTGCATAGTTAGTCATGTCCAATTTGACACCAAGTAAATCCCGAATGACATCATGTGTCATGCTCTCTGCTGCAGTCAGCCTAGTATTCAGCAAACATACCTGAGATCATATTTCAATCAAATCAATACTCTTCTGATGGTTAGCGGTTGTGTCAAATTTTAGCGGTTTTGCCTACAAAAGTGTTTGAGAAAGGGAAACTAAGCAAAGGGGGTGCTTAACCTCCTTCTGCCGGCTAGCTGCCAGATTCTCTAGTTCCTTAATCTGAAGCCTGGCCAAAGACAATTCTTGTTCCTTCTCCGTATTCATCTGCTGAACCAAACTTGAAATGCATCTGAATGGCGAGCTGGAACCCCTCGTCCTGATTTTCTCTGATTTGTCTGATGCCACAGCTGTTGATGTTGAGTTTCTGTTATCTTCTTTCACTTCACAAACCATGGCCTCAAGAGTCTTGTACTGTTCAAAAGGTTATTTAATGTCAAAATTTGGTTAATTATAAACATCTCATTCTCTCTATTTGACAGAAAAGAATTCAGTTATCTGAATTTTGAATGTGCTGGAAGATGTGTTCAAGGATATATTGAATGATGAGAGAAATTTTAGTCCTTGTACCTTCTGTTGGTACTGTGACGTCTGGGCTTCAGCATGCAACACGATTTCAGAGATGTATTCTTTGCATTGTTTGATCTTCATGATATGCAAAATTTGTCAAAATTTGGTTCTTAGAAAACAAATACAAGATAATTAAAATTCATTGCACACATACAAGATAATTAAACACCAGCAAAGAAGGGGGACCTCACCTCTTTATCCTGCTCTGCCCTTTCCTCTTCAAGAAGCTTTATCTTGTTGTGAGCCTCATGAAGTTCCAGTAGCCTACTCTGCAGTTGCCTGTATCAAAACGATTTATCATGTTTAAGGTAATTTAAGGCAAAAACTAGAATTTAACAGAGAATTCAAGCAATACCTAGATATCAAATCTTCAGCTTGTTCAGCGTTTATGTTTTCTGAATCCATATGTTCACTGAAATTTTCAACAGTAGACAATCTGTGTCTTAAAGCTTGGAGTTCCAGTTCTAGTGCATCTCTGATTAACCGATGTCTTTCTACCTCATCATTCATCTCATATACCTAAAAGAAGGGACAAATTTTGGAATTGAAACCAATAACCAAAACATGTCAATACCTCAAACAGCACGGAGCTGATAGATGGCCAGATGTTTGTAAGAAATGTAATCGTAAGACAGCAAGACTTGTTGATACTAGCACTCCATTGATGTTCACATATTAAATAAAGAGACAAAAATGCCGAGGGAGCTAACCTTTTTTTCCAATACATTGATGGTACATTCAAGCTCCTCAACAGAGCATTCTAAAATCTTAACCTCCTCTTCCTTTTGTTCGGCATACATCTTACTTGCCTCAGATTCCTACAATATTGGTTCAATACATGATAAATCCACCTGCCATCCAAACTTTGATATATGACATAGGAATAAACATGAAACACATACCTGGCGAGCTTCGACAGATATAGCTTCATGTTCATCGGCCATTGCATATGACATCTCAAGTTTATCATTCAGGGAATGGACCTCATCTAGGAGTTGGTCTCTCTCGCTGATGACTCTTCTCAAATCATCCTCAAAGCCTTCAACTGAGCAGAGTAAGTTTTTTTCCATTGAAGACGTCAAATGAATAATTTCCTCTTCCAAACCTTTCACCACTTCCTTCTGCTCTTCCAGTTGTTCTTCGGCTTCAGAATTTTTGAGATAGAGATCTTTTAGAAGCTCTTTCAACTCACAGTTTTGGTCTGAAAGAGTGTTGATTGTTTCTGTGGCCTGCTCGAGATTAAAATTTGATTCAAGCAGAGCCTTTTCAGTGTCAGTCAGACGACCCCCGAGATTTTCATGCTGAGCCAACATATCATCAAGTTGGCATGTTTTTAATTCTAGTTCATTCTGTATTTGGCTCAAAGATTTCATCAGCCTTTCAGTTTCATCCTTTATATCCTTTGTGCTGGATGCTGATTCCTGCAACATTCTAAAATCAAAATGCAAGCCCTCTAGTAGAATCTCTTTCCGTTGCAATTCTTCCTTCAGTGCTAAATTCTCATCAATCAAAGTATCACAGGATAAATTGAAGTCACCGGCTTTCAAATTTGTGACTCCTCTTTGATGTGCATCATCTTTGGAGATGTTACTAGTACGCACTATGCCATCCTCACAACTTGACGATATCGTTTGCAGTTTATTTGTTGTTGAGCAGCCTTCTTGCTGTCTGAATGGATGCAAACTGATTTCAACATTAGAACATGATATTCTGGAGATAAGCTCTCCTATTAGACACTGATGAAGGACAGATGTGGAAAAGTCTTTCTCCAATCTCTCAGAGCATAGTTCTTCAAGCAATGATCTTGAATTGCTAATAAAGCAGTGTATCTCCCTTCCCATGGATGAAGTATCAGCATATATTACCTTGAACTTGTCCTCCACATCACTTTTTAATTGCATAAAACACTCTTCAAGCAAAGACAATGATTTTGCTATCTCCACCAAATTATAATGAGATTGATCCTGCAGTAGTTCGTTCTCTCTTTCTATTAGACGTACTGATGATTTGAGATGTTCAACTTCTTCAGTAAAGCTTGCTCTTTCTAACATCAGATCCTCACCAGCTTGCTTCCACAGCCCAGTCAATTCTTTTGCATTTTCATTTGCTTCCACCAAGGCATTTAACATAACATCGGCTTCTTTTATCATTGCATGCGCTTCTTCAAATTTGCTTAAGAAGCTACCAGCAAAATCACTCTTCTTATCAGCAGCTACCTGCACATCACAGCACAATGATCTTACTCACTAGCATTTTTCTTAATAAAATATTGATTATGAAAGTGCTATTATACAACCCATTTTAACATATAGTTGCCTCACAAGTTCACATCACAATTATTTTCGGATACTATCGAGAGAATTTTTAATGTACCTTTTCTGTAATACGACACCCTGCATCAGCATTCTCCATCCTCAAGTCAAACGATGGAACAATTTCTTTCAACTCTGCATATAATAATAAGAGCTGATTAAGTCCCCTGATCGATCAATATATGCTTCTGGTCATTATTTTAAAAACTTAAACTCACTGAAGAATATACCTGCTGGTTGAGAACTACCTCCAATGTCCAACTCACTAACAAGTGCGGTTAGCCTAACAGAGAGTTTGTGGAAAGCATCACGTGTCATCTCTAATTCTTTTTTCAAGCAGAATGATTCTCCTTCAGAGTGAATGAAATGTTTGAAGAGCTTCTTTGACTCATCTGGATCATGATCAGCAGACTGAAGCACTGAGCCTTCTTCAACTCTTAGTTCCCCCGTTTTCCCTTCAAGTGCCCAAAATTGGTTAACAGAACAAGAACCTTCTGTTGAAGTATCACAGCTGGACGTCAAACTATCAGTACTCCATTTATCTTCATCTTCATTTATTGTGTAAATGAAATCTTCAGTAGTTTTCAATCTACCATTTGCTACACTGAGCTGATTCTTTATTTCATGCAGCATGTGATAAAGACTTTCAGATTTCAAATACTTATATGCTTCTAATGATAGCGGTTCAACCATACAAGACTGAGAAATTTTGCAAGGCTCTCTTAAAGCATTTTCATTTGTGCCACTAGTTATGTGGTTGGGCATTCTGGCTGGTATAGCTAGAACTGAGATGGGAATCTTTCTCTCCGTTGCATAACTAGCATTGCGATCCATAAGCCATTTTATTACAAGGAACGCAGCATTGGCACATTTTTCTGCTTCTTTGAACTTACTTTCCTTATATATGATTTTTCTCTCTAGCATCTCAACCATGTTGGTCTGCTCATCTGACAGCATGCAGAAGGGAATTGCCTCTTTGGTGCTTTCATCATTATCCAAATGCTGGAGTTCACTTAAAGCCATTGTTGCTCCTTTCAAGGAACTTAACTTCTGTTCCATTTCCATTACCATCATTCGCGCATCTTCCAAACTCTTCTGTAGAAGTTCAATTGTTTCTTCTTTTTCCATGCAAACTTTGGCAGCCCTCTGGACATCTTCACTGACACAAACGTTAGCTTGAGGAAATGAACAAGCAATAGTTTCTATTTGGCTGGAGGCATTTCTGAGGGATCTAGAACCATCTAGGAGGAATCTTGTTAGTTCTAAGGTTGCCTTTTCCCACTACCCCACTCAGTATTCTTATTTGATCCTCTTTTGCTGCAATTGTGTTTTTCAGTATTGTATTTTCCTGAATCATGCACTGTAATCTCTCATCAAGTTCAAACTGAAGGGCAGCAACCTCTTCCTGTAAATGAAGAATCGTTCTCGCTGTCTCCATCTCAACCTGTTCACAGACTGTTTCGGTTTGTTTCTGGTGAGACAACTGTAACAGCTGATCCTCTTGAAAGTGGCTATTAAGTAACCTCACCTCCTCAAGGTCCTTAGCCATTTTGTCCAGCTTAGCTTGCAAAGCCTTCCTCTCAACATCTTCAGTGATCGTCATTATCATGCCCTTGTTTTCTTTATGTAAATCACCTGATTTCAGAAAATGACTTTCACATTTCAGCTCAGATTGGATTTCTAATCTGTCCTTGTTGCATGAAACTTCCATGTATCTGCAGCTTTCCTCCTGCACATGATGTAACATAATTATTAAATGAAACCGCAACAATCTAGCATCCATTTACTCTTTTTTGAGTAGCATCACCTACATTTAGACCTACATGAATCACATGGTTTTGTACAACCTCATCACATACCTGAGTGTAAGATGCTATTTCATCTCCAGAGTCACTTCTTATAGACAAGCTTTCAATCTGAAAAGTGGTTGCCAATCATAAATTTGATTCCGAGAAGAAGGCAAAGTGCAACACAACGTGATGTCTATGTAGGTTATAATCTGTCTAGAACTAGTTGCTTTCTAGCTCATTTAAAATGAATAACATGCCACAGAATTTCTTCTCGCTGCCGTGAGTGAGTCTTTCTGTTTTCTTTTGAGTAAAATGAAGTACGCAAGAATGGAAGTGGCAAATTTACCATGCACAAGCTAGAACAGTGAAACACAACGTGATATCATGGCATGGATAGCTTTTGTTTAAAATTTTAAATGCACAGAAAATGAACTGGGATATAGCAACAAAGATAAAAAATCATGTAAAATTGAAAATGACTCCAGTATTTGAAGAATGGTCACCGATGTAAACTAATTGGATAC
This sequence comes from Pyrus x bretschneideri, assembly GCF_019419815.1. Lineage (NCBI taxonomy): Eukaryota > Viridiplantae > Streptophyta > Magnoliopsida > Rosales > Rosaceae > Pyrus > Pyrus x bretschneideri. The sequence continues at coordinate 6,866,715 of NW_025999513.1, read as the reverse complement.
TAGGCTGGAAACAAATTGATATATCTCACTTACCATTGAATATTTATCTGATTGCCTGAATTCCTCAGTTTCCTTGGAGAAAGAATATCTGACCTGCATATATGCAAAGATTGTCAATCAACTACATATGCAAAGGTTATAACGTCGTTTAAACAACAGTTTCTTTCCAACTATTTATAGGCTATCCTTACAGAGCCCGAGGTAGCCTGACTGGAGTTCATATGCTTTTGCAGTTCTAGTTGTAATTCATCTACTTCCCTGCGGACGCAAAATCATAAGAGGATAATGAGCAATGCCGACATGTCATTTTTAACCAAAACAGCGAAAGACATTTGCCTTCACATGGTTAATATGAAAGGTTTAAATTGTGTCAACAGCAGCAGAAAGTAACTAGACAAATTATGGTAATAGAATGTCCACATATATGGCTGTCAAGTAGTGACAGGACCAGTGTTTATCATGTGGAGGAAGGATAAGATTCCTTTCTGCCGTATGTTTTTGGTAGCCAGGGAGAGGAGCAGGATTATAGTGGAAACTTAGAGAACACAATGAAATTAATCGATTAAAAAGAAACAAAGCAGATCCAAAATGCATTAAAAAGTGTATTTTGATGAAGAAAAATACCTAATCAGTTTAGAATTCATGATCCTGCAATCTTCCAGTTCCCTTATGGTATCACTATTCTGCACTCTTCAAAGAAAGCACATTAAGAATTGGAAGTTTCTAAAAGGTCATATGTATTATTATTAACCAAAAGGTGTTTTCCAACCTGATTTTCATTCGAGCATGGAAGCTTTCCTTGAAGTGTATCCAGAAGCTGCACATAAAACATGTTTTAGATAGCCACCTTAGAGTGCATGAGGCAGTTTTGGAAGGAGGAGAATTTTATGGACCTGATTGCGTAATTCTGATACTTCAGCTAGCAATGTTTCTCGCTCTCCATGCTCGTGAAAGTTTTGGTACCTGGCATGAAGAATAATGCAAAATGAGTCATTGCCACCCAAAAAGAAGACAAAGAGCAACCATCTACAAAATTGAGCAATATACAAATTACAATTTAAGTTGCTCGAGAAGTCTAAAGTTCTCCGCAGCATATCGGGTCAATTCTGGATTGCTATCAATTCTTGCTTGAAGCAGCTGAATCTCTTCCAGTAAAGCCTTGTTCTCCTCCATCAGATAATTCTCAGCAGACAACATTCCATCCGTCAACAGTTCAAGTCGTTTAATTTTGTCCTCCCGAAACCTTAGCATCACTTTAGTATGTCCAACATCCTCCTCTCTTTGGCAAACCTGCAGAAATACCATGTCACTAATAAATCGCATCACATACTGCTATTTAGATATTAATAATCATGAAAAACCTTTACACAGAATAGTGAAGAACTTAACAGAGATAGGAAACTATATATAACTACTTGTAGCAAAACACACCAAGTTGTTCATGTGTTCAATTTCAGCCACCAACTTCTGGACTTCATGTTCTGCCATCTTTTCCCTTCTTAGGGCACCAACTAAAACAGTCTCCATGCTTTTCATCTGTTAAATTTGTGTTAGAATGCATTTCCATAGTGGCATTGCATCATACAATTGTTCTTTAGAAGGAAATGACTTCTATGTGGAAAATCAAATTACCTTCTTGTTTCGCATGATTGGTAACTTATTAGTTGCCATGTTTTCTTCTTGAGAGTCATCATATTTCTCAGGCAAGTCACTGAATCTAGGTTCTTCACTACTTGGCACGCAACTTGTTGAAGACCTCGAGAGGTTATGGTGCATCATTAGGATGGACAACTGGCCCTGTAACAGTTCAATACTTCAGTTATACCATCTGTTAGATGTTCAAGGTTAAAATTTTCACAAAATTGCAAATATAACTCATGCCTTCAGCTGTTGGATTTGTCGCTGAAGTGCAGTTGTGTCACCTGAAGCATCTTCATTCACTTTAGCCTGGAAAAATATGGAAAAGAAAGTCAAGAACTAAAAAGAGAATGAAAGTGTGTGTGTGTCAGTGCACGAGGTAAGTACATTGTTCTGGATGAGTTTGGCACGCTGGGCAAACTTCAAAGTACTAAGTGTCTCATTTGCAGAACTACAAGGAAAGACAAGGTCAGTTTAAGGAAACCAAAAAGAAGAATAAGAACATAAAGTAATCTAGAACTATGAAAGAATCAACACATACCAAATTGATGGGCTGACATTCGATATTATAGTTGTTTTTGAGTTCCCACCCAGAGAATCCTGCATCCCAAAGTCATAGACCAATTATGTATGAAGATGCACTAAAATGAACAAGTATGCATAGTGTTACAAAATGACGTAAAATATCTTAGGTTCCAGAGCATTTGGCATCTAACCTGAAGAAGAAATGTAAGCCTTGAATCTCTATAGGGAACATGTCTATGTTTCCCATGTGCTAAGTCGACCAAAGACATTATCACCAAGCTAAAACCACAAAGTAATATAGGTTAACCAACTGAAACCAAACTAAAGTCTGCCTAGCAATAAAGGCATATACGACTAATTCAACCATGTGCAAACAAACACCATGTTTTATGTATTTCTGGAAATTACACTAATCACCAAGTTGGCATTTGAATTTGGCCTTGTGAAAGCAGAAAACGGAAGGAAATATTTAAAAGTATAATAGAAAACCAAACAGGTCCTTGAAATAATTACCCAAGAGTTGATAATGATTTGTTGATATTTGCTGCTTCTTTCAAACGATCTCCCTCTGCACCAGAGCTTTTCTGCCTAAATGAATAAGCAAGTCAGCCAGCAGATAAGCCTTGAATAAAATATTAAACAAAAAAAAGAATAAATTATGAAGATGGTAGTTACCTTTCTGAGCCAGCTAGATCTACTAAGTTCAACCTAGCGAATCTAAAATGGGTCATGGAATCCTTTTCCCAACGGCTTTCTATGATACATGTGAAAACACTGTGCGATCGGCTGCTCTCACTGTTCATGTGCGTTGCTGCCATTTTTCTGTTTGAAGCACCCTAAGAAAACAAATATATAGCATCATACTCACACCCGAATGTGTAGTTAGTGATTCATTAGATAACATTTATCATAAAGTCCCACCTGTAACAGGAGCTTGACAACATCATTAACATTCCTCGCATTGCATTCTGTAAGGTTTTCAACATATACCCCTTTCTTCAAGTCCTCCCTGAGCTACAATATGGAAGATGCTTTTACTTATTGCTCAACAAAACAATGCTAAATGGCAATTGCAACATGAACATTTGAAAAGATGTTAATTACTTGTAGATTAGTTGATGTAGGTTCCAAGAGATCTGTTATCTGCTCATTGTAAATCTCGAGAAAGGAACATTTGCAGCTGTACTTCAGCTGTTCCTCCCGCCTGCTTTCCTCTTCCTGCATGAATAAATTATAGTAAGACATCAAACCCAAATAAAAGATAAATTTTAGCTATAGATTAAGATATCAATAAACAGCGTACCAGTCTGATCCTTTTAAACAAATACTCAAAAATGCGTGGAGTAAGCCCACAATCTTCATTGAGCTGCCCTTCAACCTCATATATTTCACCCATCATTGTGTATGTTTTGCCACTACCCGTCTGCAAACAAGAAACTTAGAGTGTAACTTATCCAGCAAAAATAAATAAACCACACCATGCACCGAACTATTAACTTCTCCGAAGAAATACCTGACCGTAAGCAAACATGCAGCTATTATAACCAGACAAGCAATTCTCCACCATGGGCAACCCAGCAACCCTGAACAGCTTTTCCTATGACAAACTCAATCAACACACTCAATGAGTTTCCAATGGATTGAAGCCAAATAATAAAACATCAAGGTCCATTTTTTGACATAGCATTACTTTAAAGATAGCAGTAAAAACTAAAACAGAAAAATTTTAGGTATTATTTTACATAACCCTAGCTACCTGTGATATTGTCTCGCATGCAATGTGATCGAATGTGAATCTGGTTTCCGGATGACCATGCCAAACCAGAGTTTTCGCGCTTTCCTGCTTCAAACACCGGCCTTGCCCTTGCAAAGCTCTCTCCATACTACTCAATGGCCGAATTCGAATCAGCACCTGAACTCAAAACCAATCAAACCAATCAAACTCCAGAAAACTTTGGCACCAATTACCAAACCCAAACCAATCTCCGAACCTGCACATTGTGATCGGTCCAGAACGAAGAGTCCTCCGCTAGCTCAAAATGCGGAACTTGAGCTAAAACTGCGGAATTCACCACAGAAACCTCCCGGGAGATTCTAGAACAACTCCCTGCTCTGCCTCCATTGTACTGCAGAGCTTTGCTTCCGGTACAACCTCCCATTGCTCCACCAATCGAAGCTCTACCGGTCCTCGCCGGGGTGCTTTGAGCCGAGTTTGGCTCCGAGTGCGCCTTCCCTCCGCGACCTGACGAAACCCTGGGTGTTCCAAAGCTGAGACCTCCGCCATGTCCAGCTTTCTCCTGAGCTTCGATCTTCCTATCCGACGATAACGAATACCGACCGGATCGAATCGCCTCGAACTTCGGTTGCGAATCGAAATCAAACTCATGGAGTTCCTTCTGCAGCTGGGCTGGATCTGCAATGCTGTTAAGAGGCGTTCTTGGAGGCGGAAAGTGGATTGGATTTGACGCGGTTTCGAATTCGTTCTCGTTCGGTTCGGATTGCGAGTTCCTCGCGACGTTTCGGGCTGGGAATCGAACAGTTGAGCTCTCCTTCGACATGCTGAGGGAGCTCGGAGCTTCAGTGAAACAAGTTGGATTGTTGTGTTTGTTTCCGTATTAGAAACGGAGTTTTGAATCCATGATTCGACGGAGAAGACGCAGAATACGGTGACGTTTTGGGGGGGTTTTGGGTTTGCTTTTGGCCGTTGGGGTGGGAAGGAGAGAAGTGGGTTGAGATTTGAGTGGAAAGTGTCAGAGTGGTGGGAATTTGAAATTGGTAAAGCTCAGTGATTACCCCGCCCGTTTGAATTGTTAACGGGACGCTCCATCTCTTTTTGTCTTTTTCAATTGAACCCAAATATATATATACACACACATACACAGGCCGCTTTTGTAAAGAAATTCTCATTTTTTTCCAATTCACATCAAACTATAATGATCTGAACAGTCTATTTTATAAATCTCGATTTATATATCATCCTTACAAAAATTCAATTCAATCCGAAATCATTTGTTTATTTAATTATCAAGATAAAATTTCATTGTTTCTTATATAACAAAGTATTCGTTAATTTCTTTGAACTCAATTAGATATCTTAAACATTTCCGATTTGGCTAATATTTTGCAAGGATGATATATGAGATGTAACTTGAAAAATAGACGGTTCAGATCGTTAAAGTTCAATGTAGTGTGGACCCTACAACTAATCCCCATTTTTATAAAAAAAAAATGGGTATCCATTCCCTTAAAATTTTCTTATATATATCTTTTTAAATAAACCAAATATTCTAATCTAATTTATATTGTCACAAAAGTTATTCAAACTTGGTTGGAAGAAGAAGACATTATTCTAGCCAACTTAGTTATAGTTATGCATGTTGAATTATATTTTTTTGAATTATAAGTCAATTATTACCCTAATTTCTTTTTTTTTTTTTTTTTACCAACGAGGATGGAGGATTCGAATTTGAAATCTCTCTTAGCATTAGGAAAATAAATACCCATAATATACTAAGAGCTGAGAGAAACATGGTTCAGTATGCCTAACCAATTGGCTAATAAAATGAAGTCACATTGTTTTTTTAAATAGAATAATTAAATAACAAAGTTACAATGACAACTTATCGAATTGCTCATTCGTATTAAATGATCGAATCACCTAGTTGGTTAGACGGTTTAACCCAAGTTTTGTTGTAAGAACTAATAGGCATAACCCAACTTGAACGTTCACTTGACTTGTAAATTAGTCGTGCGTTATCTTGTAACCTATAATTAATTTAAGGAAAATCATGGAAGTTTGTAACAAAAAAAGTGTGCCCAAATATGATGGTCCGTAGAAAAAGGATGTTGAGACTTGATTTGAACATAATGATGATGGGGATTCAGCTATGGCCAAAACGATGATTAAAGAGAAAAGAGTTTAGGGTGGGAATTTGAATTCAAACAGCAACAACGTCTGATGATCAAAACTCAAAAGAGAAAGTGGATTAGTGGAGGAGCGGCCTGAAATGGCACCTTAATCCTTAGAATATATATATATATATATATATATATGTTGGATTTTGTGTAATTAGTATTGCAATTTTATAATTACATACTCATTTTGTTGTCTCGATGAGGTTTAAGGCTACTCAAATGTGAGAAATTCCTTTGGAAATGTACAAGAGACATGCTAAAGTGACTTTTTCAAAAAGTAGGGTTGTTTTTAGGCTCTCTACCACCTTATGTTTTTAACATAATATTTTATAATATTAGCTCAGCTCTTAGCTCATGAAGAATCTCACTCAGCTCTTAGTATAAATCCTCTTAGCATATTTTATAAATCCTCTTACTCTTAGCATCTCTCATTCTCAATGTTCAGTTCTGCACTAAAGACTAAACAAAGGCAATTCATTTTTCTTTTGTTTTCGAAAAGCTAGAATTTGACGTTAAATTAGTTGTTTTACATCTTATCCTTCACCATCAAATGACAAAGTAATCCAACTTCATTCAAGCATATGACTACTAGGGTTGTGAATTTGAGTTGTACTCAAGAGTATCTTGCGTTGAAAAATGAATGTCTTGCTTCGGTGCTTAAAAGATTTTGAAACTCATTACGTGTCACATAGAAGAAAGTTTCAAAGTCGTTTCTGCATGCATGTGAACCAAATACGAGTCCGTGTGAGCCTCTTCTTTTGTCAGAGTAAACAATTAATTTATAAGAAAAATGATATTCGAGCTTAAGATGTCTTTAAATATTTTCACCAAAGATTTCTTATATCAACTTACAAAATGTCGTACTTTGTAATTAACAAATAGAATTACAAACTACTACTAGGTTGGAATTGGAGACTAACTTTTGTCACAAAATTTAGAGATTGCATGGAGAACATTGTCGACAAACCCTCAAAAGGGTCATGAGCTGCATCATGCATGCAAATGAAGATAGATAAGAAGAGGAAATGTTCACATATCTCAAAGATAATTAAGCAAAAGATTAACACTAACACCATCACAAATTCAGCATCCTAAACTCATGCAAAAATGACTAACAACGCCCCCAAAATCACAAAGAATGCTTGGAATAGTATATTGGGAGAACAGTCCCGTCCTACCGCTGAAAAACTGCCTGCACCTGAAAAATCAAGCCAAAATTAGCCGCAAGAAGAAAAATTCATGCAACTAATTAATTATTAACTAAATAAGCGATCCAAATCCAGAGTCTAATAATATAAACATATCGAGATTTATAAAAGTTGATATCACATTGTCTAGTGAAATTAGAGGAAGTTGAGCAGAGGCAGAGAGACCCTTCAGTCTCGGTATCAAACCCACAAGTCCCACCGGACTGCGCACACCTCTCACACCCGGTATCCGGCACCGCGAAGCTCAGCTTAATCCCGTAAACCCAATCCGGCGGTCCTAACCCTTTCAATCCGTCCGTATTCGTCACGCTAGTATAATGCGTGCAGTCCAATATATTCATGCTCATGAACTTCACCGAATCGTACCCCGTAAAACAACACGGCGGAGAAGTAGTCGTAGTAGCAGGAGGAGGAGGAGTACCGTTGGTTAGAAATCCTCCGGGACTGGGGGTAGTACCGTTGCTTAAAAATCCTCCGGGACTGGGGGTAGTACCGTTGCTTAAAAATCCTCCGGGACTGGGGGTAGGAGTGGCCAATCCGGAACCGGTACGGAAAATCCGAAAAGCGTTGCAGGAGTCGTAGAGCTCGTCACAGGAGTGGCCGGAGAAGTTGAAGCAGAGGTACTTGTAGTGGTTGAGGACAGGGGAGTCGACGGAGCAGTTGAGGAGGGCGAAGACGGTGTCGGAGGTCGGCGGGATAATGGCGGACTGGATTGGGGTCATGAGGAAGTCGTGGTGGGGCTGGAGGATGGAGCAGGTGGACATGGCGGGGTCGTAGACGACCATGGTTTTCTTGTCGTAGTTTATGGACTGGACTTTGTAGTTTCCGGATGGGGTGGCGAAGAAGAGGTCGGTGGAGCAGTTGAACATGTGGCGGAACTGGGGCGCGCCACAGCCGTCATCGAGGGCGAAAGGGTAGTGTATGGGGATGGGGCCGCAGGAGGTGCGGCATTGGGAGAGAGTGGGGGTGGGGAGGAGGTGGAGGTGGAGAGATAGGAGGAGGAGGTTGACGGTGGTGATCAGTGGTTTTGACTGAGACCACCACATGTTTGTGTGTGAGAACTGAAAAATTAGTTACTGTGGCAGTGTAAGAAGGCCTAATGTGTAAAGAGATTGATAAACTGGGCGGAATTTACTCCATAATTTAGGACACCTTTTGGATCTTTAGACAGGCTGTGATGGGATCCACAAGTTGAAAAACAGGGAAGAAATCAGTGGCTCCAGTGATATATCAGTCTTGGGATTCCCCGAGGTGTTGTGATTTTTAATGCAAAATGTTACCTTTATTATCTATTTATGCGTAATGTAGAAAAAACTAAATTTTTTAAATTAAATTTACAAACGAAATAGATTAAATTTTTTAAACTAAATTTACAAACTAAATAATATGATTGTTGATGATTAAATTATTATTTAAGCATTTATTAACATTCTTATTTCTTATTGATGACATATTATTTGGTTTGCAAATTTGATTTAAAATTTTAGTCTCTATAACACTATCCTCTATTTATACCATCATTTAAACTATATTTCTAAGGGACAAGGATTGTCCGCCTTCCGTGCCCTCCTGTTTTGTGTGGTCACGGTTAAGCCACGTCAACATTTTATATAGTTTTTTTTATAGAGATAATAAAACAATAATGAATAGTAATATAAAATGTTAACATGGTTTAACCGTGACCACACAAACAGAAGGGCACAGGAGGGCACCAGAAGTAGGAGGGCAGACAATCCTTGTCCATTTCTAAGATACAGTTTATAACTAAGTACACCAACATAATGATTGGTTATATTGAAAGGTTGAGTTTGGCCCTTGATTCTTTAGATAGATCAATATGTCAGTCAGGTAAATCAAGTGTCATTGTATAAATAGTTGGATACATTCAACAATCTAAAGTATTACAATGGGATAAAATAATCAATTAAAAGAGATCTCTAATTCTAATTAATAATTCATTAGGCCCTTTAGGAACAGCTTTCAAATTTATAGTTTTTATTCATTTTACCATTTAATAACTCATAATTAGGTTTCTAACTAAATATTTGCAACTCGCCAATTTAAAACAGACTTCTCAAGTATTTCGATATTATTTAACGCACTCTCTGAAAATAACAGAACTATAGTCCAGTAGTGCGAAGGTAATAATGTCTTATGATCTGGATATCCCTACGAAGACGTCGGTAGCCCACCTCTGCAAATGGAGGGATAATATAAGGGGGGACCTTAATCTCCTAAAACCACTCAAAAGGAATGGGCGTAGTCTGCCTGCTCTTTCATAACAGAGTTGTTATTCCCAACTTGAAAAAAAAAATTCAACCACTTGTTATGACTTATGACACTTATGCATCTAGCTGTGTTTCTGGTACAATGAAAATCTTTTAGGTTAAGGCGCAACGTGTAGGGTGTTATAAGAACTATTCAAACTAATGAAGTTGAATTTCATCTATAAAACCAATTGATAATATAAAAAGTAACCCCACTACTCATAAGCTTATGCAAGATCCATTTCTCTCATTAATGTGAGATTCATTCATAGCACAAACCGACAAATCCAATCCGTATGAATGATTGGTTCAATTTTAATTTTAACACTTGAAACATGTAATCTTGAGCCAAATCGAATAAAAATGTAATTTGATTGGTTTTCGTATGCAATATCTATTTTATCATCAGTGAGAGATTCATTCATAACACAAAACGACAAATCAAATCCATATGAATGATTTGGTTTAATTTTAATGTTAACACTACAAACGTGTAATCTTGAGCCAAATCAAATAAAAATGTAATTTGATTGGTTTTGTTTGATTGAAACCACCTTAACTGAATCGAATGCCTAGGGGTTTTAGAATGTTGAAAATTTTAAATCCACTTGAGCCTCAAATAAGCAACGCCTCAAATAAAACAAAAAGCAGAAATGCGGTGAAGGTGGATCGAACACCTGACCTTCAGATCTTCAGTCTGACGCTCTCCCAACTGAGCTATCCCCGCTTCATGCTACTTCGATATAAAGTTACTTATCAAAAGTCGTCACAATCATTTAATCAAATCTCCATTTTAACTTGGCTCTGAGCTTGGCCCGGCTAATGCACTTTTACTCCTTACCGCAATGACACTCACCCAACCCGCTTGAAAAATGGTTTGGATGGATTGGTTTCCACATTTTCTTGGTGAAAATGAGATTGAACTATTTTAGCTCAAGGTTGATCAAACGGAATAACGTTCAAACCCAACCAACCTAATCGATGCCCACCTCTAAACTTGATATAAAAAATCCATAGTTATTAAATAAAATTCTTAACAAATAATCGATCCACGCATGATATATTGATCATATACTGCAGTACTTAATTACACAAAGGGTAGCATTCATGGACACTAGTCATAAACAAAAGACACATAACTGCTTCATTCTTTCATATTTCTCCACAATGTTCAACACTATATCAAACATCTGTGAAGCGAAGGTACTCCTTCTTGGATGCGAGGTCCATGGTCTTGTAGCCCTGAGGGAACATCTTCTTGGCCTTGTCCTGAGACACCAAGGGTGAAATGATCATGGGATCCCCCGACTTCCAGTTCGCCGAGGTTGCAACCTTGTGCTTGTTCGCCTTCTGCAGCGACTCCAACACCGTCACCACCTCATCCATGTTTCGCCCGGTGCTCGCCGGTACAGAAAACTTAGCTTCACCTATAACCAAACACGTTAATCATTTCCATAATTTAGACCTAATCCACATATTCCAAACTCCTTAATAATAAAAGAAAAACACATATCAGTACGCCTTAAATCATAAAGTTAAGTTGCTTAGTGTAAATAATATCATTTTAAAAAATTAAAAAGTACCTTCGTATCAGGGCCCACAATATGAAGAGAGTGAGAGGGAACTTGGTTTCTCGAAGAGTCCTTCACATCCGACTCAATCATGTTAAGAGTATCTCTAATAGAGATGTCAAAATGTCCACATAAGTTATAACAGTAAAAAAAGACAGCCACTAATTGTTTTCAACCGAAATGTCAAATCCTATGTGGCATGACATGGAATGACACCAAAAGGGGGCTGCTGTCAAATTTGATTGCAGCTTCAAATATTTTTTAATTAATTATTAAATGTTTTTTAATTAATTTAATCATTTATTATAATAAATGTTGATTGTTGAAATGAACGTGCAGTCTGTTCATATCCTGCCTCTTTCTTTCTTTTTTTTAATTAATGATAGAGTTGCGAATAGAGATTAGAGAACGAAGGCCTCCTGGGATTAGCTCCCGACGCTCGGGAGAGGCAAAATAGAGGATATGAGATTTGGAAAAAAAAAAAAATGAAATGAAAAAAGATTAATTAATTGGTAAAGAAAATTGGTGAATGTTTATGGAACATGTGTGTACGGAATAGATGAGAAACCCTGTGAGATTCTGAAGACAATTCATCTCTGATCACATGAATAAAAAAGATAGATCTTCTTTTGATCTGAGAGAGAGAGCTCAGTGTTCAAACTGACGAGATTTTGTTGTCTGGAAGCAAGAAAAAAGTCATTCGTGGTGCTGGGTTCAACAAAGAACTTCATACAATGAACATGCCTCGAATTTTTTCCGACCCATATTCTGATTCAGCGTCTGGAAGCAAGAAAAAAGTTATTCGTTCAACAAAGATGAGGATCATGTCCTTATTAGTGTTCAACCAGAAAAAAGAAGTTATTTGTTGGGTTTCAATTATCATGAATGATTTATACGTGTAAAATATAAAATATAAAACAAAAATTAAGAACACAAAATAATGTAATAAAACAATAGTTTAATTTAACATATCAGGTAAAGAGCGAAACATTAAAATATGTCAAAGTACCAAAATCGGGTAATCCACCTTGCACGCGGACTACATAACACAACATATTTGAAAGTGTACATCTCATGCATATAGCGAATTCAACGTTCTTTCTTGTCAGCACACAATACTAAAAACAAGTACTGAAATCACTAATCCCAATTATCGTGTTAAGTAAAAATATAAGTCAGAACATACGTTGTAGCTTGTAGGTTTCGATGTCCTTAATCCACTCAAGATGCGAAGGCAAATCGTCGCATGATAGACCACAAGCTTCACTCCCTTTTCTGGAAACTTCCAGGAGTACTCGGCCATCTTCCCGAGCTCGGTCGTGCAAACGGCGTGAAATCACCTACACATACATACATACGTGCATACATAAGCAAACCAAATAATTGCGACATCTTCAACCAAATTAAGAAGAAACATTCCATGATTAATTAAGGCACTAATTTGTAATTACCAGGGGTGAGAGAAAATGATGGCCCAGCTGTCACCGAACTGGTCGTAGAGCTTGATCTTTCCATGCGTGCTTTCAGCTTCAAGGTTTGGGATCGTGTCTCCAATGGTGAGTCCTGGCATCTTCTCAAGTAGTAACGGTAACGGACGCTAACTGAAACTGCACTGCAACTCTCTGTATATTGTGGAAAGACGAAGGAGACATGTAGGTCTCGTTTGGCGCTCGAACTGTACTGAATTATTTTAGTCAGATAGGATAAATAATCGTTAGACAGTACTGATCGTATTATTTATAATATGTTTGATACAGTATCAGATAAGAAAACTTCAAGCTATTATTATTTTTTAAGAGAAAATTAATGATTATGAAAAATAAAAGAAATATTAACTTCAAACCATATAAATACTGGATTACCTTAGGATTTATGGTTTAAAGTTAAAAACTTCTGTTAAGTCTGCAAACAATTTAGATTTAATTTGATTTCTGTAGAAACCTTCCTACATAATCTGGTAAAATTAACGAGCATCAAGGATTGTGTAAACAAATGGCATCTCAACATGTTATAATTAACAAAAATGCAACGGCAATTCCTGGTTCATCTGATGCTCAGCAACCCAGACTGAAAACTAGGAAAAAAAGGGAAGTCAACTAGTTTCGGAGAAAATGGTCAAACGTGCAACCCGGATGAAACCAACGAAAACCCAATTCTTGAAACCAACCAAAACTTAAATTCGTGAAATTTTGAAAAAGAGATTAAAACCAATCAAAATCGTTGAAATCTTGAACACGAAAGAGTTCTGATTCTGCTGCCATCGCCATAGATACCGAGGAAATCATCATCGCGGGCATGACGGAGAATGCAGAACATGCTATGGAGGTTGAGGGAAATCCCTAGACGAGACAACTGCTGAAGCCGAAGGAAATTCGCGAAACCCAACGATGACCGTGTTTTGATAGCTTTTCACACGATTAATTATACCGAGGTTTTGGGTGGGATAAGGGAGATCAAATCTTCTGCATCCCAAGTGGACGTGGTCTATGTGGTTATTATATTATGCATTTTCCAACTCCAAAAGAATATATTTAATATCTTATAACAAAAAAACTAATATACTAACATAAATTTATCTACAAAACATTCTACCCTAACTCAAGTAACAAATATATGAATGTATATAATACCTATACGTGAGATATGAAACCTAATTAAAATGTAGAAAAAACATAACATACCTACAAGTAAGACACATTAATCTGTGACAGGTTGATTATAAAAAAAAAATCTGTCATATAGGTAGATAAATATAATTAACCTGTGTTATAGGTTGATTATAAAAATTAAAAATAAAATCTATAAATGGGGTTTAAAGTAGGAGGAAGAACGAGAAATAACAAAAAGATAAATAAAAAGAAATAAGCAAAGAGATAATTGGGAAGAAATTTGATTTTTATAATAAATCTTATCATTGAACAGATAACTATTGATAATTAAATATAACAAATTGGACTTATTTTAATAAACTGGACTATTCCTACTATTGGCTCAAAAAATATTAAATAATAAAGGATTTTAACGAAAATTTTACGGTAATATTTATTTTAATTAAAAATTATATTTTTACATTAAAAAATCAATCCTAATACTATTCGTTTTACTTTTATTTTGTCATTATCATTAAAACTCAAAGTTTTTAAACTCTTTTCATTAGTTTTCCTTTAAATTTATAACAACAAAATTAAGAAAATTTAAGGTAATGAATACGTGTCAGACATTGGGCCACAGAGAGACCACACTCATTTTGAGTGCAGAAGATTTGATCTTGGGATAAGGAAGGCGGTATGAGTTACACTAAACAGGTGGGGCCGGACAAATTAGTCCGAGTACTAATAATACAGAAGTGTACAAACGACTAGGTCCGTACTATTAATTATATCCAACGTGGCCTTTGGTTTGTGGATTAATAACAAAACAATCTGTTGAATTTTTATTATTTTTATTTTACAAATTCGAATCCCAGTCGTTGGGTATGTAGCTCACATGGTAGAGCGCTCGCTTTGCACGCGAGAGGTACGGGGTTCGATACCCGTATCTCCATTTATTTGCAAATTAGTCAACAATATTTTTTAATTTTCACCTTTATTTTTAATTTTAATTTTTTGGTAATTTACATTTTATTTTCGCTTTTATTGCTTTCCGTTCCCGCGCAATATCTATCACTTTCTTTACTTACTCCGCGGCTGAGCTCACTCAAAATTAGGGTTTCTGGTGTCAAGAAACCAACTATGGAGGTCGCAGCTCAAATAGCTCAGCTGCTGAACGAGACTCTCAACCCAGACTGCGCCGCCGTCCACACGGCGACGGAAGCACTTGATCGTCTCTCGCAGCTCCCCCAATTCCCTTACTATCTCCTCTCCATCTCCACCGGTAATTAAGCTTGCAACTCATGATTATATGCTAATTTTACACGATTTATGGTTTCTTAGTGGAAAATTGTGTCGATTTGTGTGTTAATTCGATACCAGGAGGTGAAGATCGAGGTCAGAAAGTCGCTGCGGCGGCGTACCTTAAAAACTTTACCAGGCGAAATGTGGACTGCGAGAATCCGAATTCGAAATCAAACGTTAGCAAGGAGTTCAAGGACCAGCTTTTGCGGGCATTGCTGCAAGCCGAACAATCGGTTGTCAAAATTTTGGTTGAAGTGGTATGCATATTTCGGAGTTCAATATCCTAATTTTTAGTACATTAGTGAAAGGTGCGAGCTTTTGATATATAATTGTTTTAATGTATTGGCTGGCAGTTCCGGATCATTGTTGTTGCCGAGTTTGTTAAGCAGAACTCGTGGCCGGAACTTGTACCTGATTTGCGATCAGCTATTCAAAATAGCAACCTTATTAGCCATGGTGCAAATTCTCAATGGACCACAGCCAATGCCCTTATGATTCTTCACGCTCTCCTTAGGCCCTTTCAGGTACTTAGTAGTGTACGGTGCATAATTAATTTGTTTGTTGCGAAACTAGTTTATGATATCTCTATCCAAATTTTACCCTTTCCTAGGATTGGTTTTTAATTTTTTAAGTTTCCTTTCATCATGTGGTTACATGTGTCCGGTTGTCTGTATATTTTGTTTCCAGTCCTCATATTGGCATGTAATTGCTTGTGCTGCAAACCTTGCTCAAATAGTATCACTAATGGGCTCAAATTGTTTCTGGCAGTATTTTTTGAATCCTAAAGTTGCCAAGGAGCCAATACCGCCACAGCTAGAGCTAATTGCGAAAGACATTCTTGTGCCCTTGTTAATTGTTTTCCATCAATTTGTCGAAAAGGTTGTTTTCTTTACACTTCATTGCTCATTTTCTTCCCTAGGTAGTCTTTTATGAGCTTTTACAATAATGGATTCTATATGATTATCAAATAGGCTTTGGGTGCTCATGGTACAACAGATGTGGAAGCAGAGAATATCCTTCTGGTTGTCAGCAAATGCATGTATTTTACTGTAAGTAACAATCTTGTTTATGATTATGGAATATTCATAAAAATGTATCATGCTCAGTCCCTTTTATCTCCCACCCTCCCCCTGCTTTTTTCAATGTTTTTGTGGCATTGCTATTTTTGTAGGTGAGGTCGCATATGCCATCTGCTTTAGTTCCTCTTCTACCTTCATTTTGTCATGATCTAATTGCCATTCTTAGTTCTTTGAGTTTTGATTCCGTGGTTACTCCACAAAATGGGTACCTGATGAGATTGAAGACTGGGAAAAGAAGTTTGCTCATTTTCTGTACTCTCATTACTCGACACCGGAAGCATTCTGATAAGTAATAACACAATGCTTGTATTAAATTTGATTAGAGTAGAGTTATTGTGGTAAATTCTTTATGTTTTGCATTCATGTATTTTTGCAGGTTGATGCCGGACATGATAAAATGCGTTCTGAACATAGTAAAATATACCAAAAATGTTGGTGTAAGTTCTGTATTAAAATTTCTTACTTATTAATCATTTCAGTCAACATTTAGAGTGGTGATGCCTGTGTTTTCCAAATTGTCTGACTGCTAAGTCTGCATCTTGAATCCAAGTTTTGACTTGCATTCTTATTCCAGCCTTCTGACTTTTATTTTTCTTATTGTAATTATTATTTTATGTTGATGTTCAGTTTGTTTATTTGTGATTCTATACATAGAATTTAAACTTTAATTCCCTGAATCTGATCATTTGCTCATTTTGTTGTCATTTTATAACTGAAAAGTAATATTATACATGCAGAGGCTTGATTTTTTATCGGAGAGGATTCTTTCATTAGCTTTTGATGTGATTTCACGTGTTCTTGAAACAGGGCCTGTAAGTTTCCTGATTTGTAAGTTTTACTGAATAAAGATCACCAAAATTCTGCCAACTTCATTCATTAGGAAGTGGAACTTTGGATGTTGCACAATTTGTTACTTATTCAATCCACTCCCCTTAATTGTTTTTTTTTTCCTTAATTGTAAATCAGGGATGGAGAATAGTTTCTCCACATTTTTCATCTCCACATTTTTCATCTCTGTTGGACTCTGCAATCTTTCAAGCATTGGTAATGAACGAAAAGGTAAATTTTATTATCAGAAAAAAATGGGAAACACATATTTTTGAAATCTGAAGTTATAAGTTGAACTAACTCTTGTTTTTCTGGCAATTTTTCAAGTAGGATATCGTAGAGTGGGATGAAGATGCAGATGAGTACATACGAAAGAATCTTCCATCTGACATTGTATGGAAAGCTTATAATGGTCGTATATGTGATTCTTTTACCTTCTCAATTACCTTTAACATCACCTCTTGTTTTTATACAGGAAGAAATTTCTGGCTGGAGGGAAGATCTATTTACGGCCAGAAAAAGTGCTATCAATTTAATTGGTGTTATGTCAGTGTTAAAGGTTGCTCTTTTGTGGTCCTTGGTGAACTATTTCTATACATGTATTCCAAAGAGCATATTTTTTTAGCTGGTGTTCTATGCCTACAGGGACCTCTAGTAGGAACTTCTACTAATATCAGCATCATCAAAACGTAAAAAGATTGAAAGGAACAAGAGAAGAAATCAACATCCTTCAGTTGGAGAACTATTGGTGCTTCCATTTCTGTCGAAGTTTCCAATTCCTTCTGATGCTAATACATCCCAAACTAGAATTCAGAACGAGTGAGCACATAAACATATCTTTGTATAAATTATCTGATATTGAATTGGTATGCCCTGTGTAGCTATATGTATATATATGTGGTGTCCAACATTTGATTATTTTCTTGTGCTGGTAATTCTTTCTTTTATCTCTTTGTTTATATAGTTCCCCTTATGCAGCTTGTTAACTGTTGAACTGTTCCTCCTACTCACCAACATTTTCAATTTTTCATGTGTAGATGCTTCTTTCATGTTGATTTGTATACTTTAATTTATTCCTGACTCTCTTACTGTGACAATCACAGTTATTTTGGTGTTTTGATGGCATATGGTGGCTTGTTAGATGTAAGGACTTTTTCTCCAGTTCCGTCATAATTTGATTTACTATGGTATATTAAGAGCCTGCAAGGGAGTATTTATAATTATTTTAATGCAATACAGTTTCTAAGAGAGCAGCAACCTGCATATGCGACAACTCTGGTTCAAACTCGGTTGCTACCATTGTATAAATTATCAGTCTTCTTACCGTACTTAGTTGCCACTGCAAACTGGGTTCTTGGAGAGCTTGCTTCCTGCCTACCTGAAGTGAGGCTGTTTCTTACCATACCAGCTCCTACTCTTGTAATTTAATTAAAATGAGAAAAGTTTATCCACACATCACTTGCTATCTGATGTTTTGTTAGCTTGATTTTATTTTATACTTCCTTGAAAACTGCATGCTTTTCTTTAGGCCCACTATTAAAAAATTTTGTCGCGTTTTCAGGAGATGAGTGCAGATGTGTATACCTCATTGCTCAAGGCATTGGTTATGCCTGATAACGGGGATATTTCTTGTTATCCTGTGCGGGTTTCTGCTGCTGCGGCAATTGTGGGACTTCTTGACGTGGGTCACAAACTCAATCTTTTAGTTGATCCCTTGTGATTTCTTCAGTGACATTATTAATCTTTCTGATCTGATGTTCTGTCTCCAGAA
The DNA here is from genome assembly GCF_019419815.1 of Pyrus x bretschneideri. Lineage (NCBI taxonomy): Eukaryota > Viridiplantae > Streptophyta > Magnoliopsida > Rosales > Rosaceae > Pyrus > Pyrus x bretschneideri. The sequence continues at coordinate 6,848,020 of NW_025999513.1, read as the reverse complement.
TGACTACCCACCACCTGAGTGGCTTCCTCTCCTTCAAGTTGTGATTGGTAGGATTGGCAATAATGAGGAAGAAAGCTCAATTTTATTTCATCTTCTCAGTTCTGTGGTGGAGGCAGGACATGAAAATGTTGTAGTTCATATCCCTTACATTGTTTCAACATTGGTTGTTGGAATCTCAAAATGCATTCCCACTGATCTGGAGCCATGGCCTCAGGTATATGTAGATTTCTATTGCTAGGCTGGTAGTTTGTCTATCCTTTTGGATATCATGTTTAGCAGTTAGGGGTTGATGCACCTGCTGCTAAAAGAGAGGGAAACTGCTGTGTATATAATACAGTATATGGCTTCTCATCCAATAAGCTTTACTAAATTGAATCATTGTGTGCTTGACCAATTTGGACCCATGAAATCAGATTGCCCCAAAATTAGTACTGTTTATTCATGGAGATTTTTTCCCCTGCGATTTTTTTTTGCGTTCTGTACGCTCACTGTATATTTTGTGTTTACCTGATCCACAGTGCATGAAAATTTCTTCCACTGATCTCTAAGTAATCTCTAAATAATCACCGATTTCTTTTTGGAATGTAAATTTCTTCCAGTTTCAACTATTAGTGGAATATGACTGAAGGGAAGGGTGTTAAGACTGATGAACTGGCATTGTTTATATTAGATGGTTGAAAAGGGCTTTGAAGCATTAGCAGCAATAGATCAATCTTGGGAAAGTTTTACGGCTGAACAATCTGAGGAGAATGAATCGAGTGAAAAGTGGGTATCAAGCCGAGCTACCATTGGTAGAGCTTTCTCTTCTCTCTTGCAACAGGCTTGGCTTGCACCAGCACATCACATGGTTAGTTTTTATTTTCTAGTAAACTTTCCAGACAAAGAATGCATATACATTTATTTTTTGTGATAAACTATTTCATATTTAATATGCTATCCGAAGTTAGTGTCTTTAATTGGAGCCATTAAATACTAGGTTCTTAAAACTCCCAACTTCTTGTGCGTCTGTACTTTAGACAACAAATACCTCTGTACTCATTTTTAATCATTTTCACAATATACATATGGAATTCAGGTTGTTACATTGTGCTATTTTCTCTGTTTTTAATCAGGGACGGGAAGACGAGGTTTTGCCCCCTTCTTCTTGCTTAGATTATGCATCAACATTGCTCCGATCCATCATGCTGTCTGTTACTGAAAGTAATGCAATTCTAGAGCTTAAAGTATCAGAGTTATTATTAGTTTGGGCTGATCTGATTGCCAACTGGCATGCTTGGGAAGAATCAGAGGATATGTCAATCTTTGAGTGCATTAAGGAAGCGGTCAGTCTACACAAAAAATATGGGTTGAAGAATTTTATTGTAGGACAAATGCCATCTCCTCCAGCTCCACCTGTTCCTCAGCATTCCATAATACAAGGCATTGGTACTTTTATAAGTGAGGCTGCCTTACAATATCCATCTGCAATGTGGAAGATTTGCTCTTGTGTCCATATACTACTACATGCCCCAATTTACTCATCTGAGACAGAAGGCGTGAAGCAGTCGTTGGCAGTTGCATTTTGTCAGGCAACATATACCCGTTTCAGAGAAATTAAAAGCAAGCCTGGTCCTCTCTGGAAGCCTTTGCTGCTCGCTATATCATCATGCTATTTATGCTGTCCCGAAGTTGTAGAGGGTATATTGGAGAAGGATGGAGATGGAGGATTTCAAACCTGGATGTCTGCACTTGGATCTGTTTCCTCTAGCTCTTTCAAACCGGGGCTACCTACAGAGTCAGAGATAAAGTTGATTGGTAAGTACTTGGTCACTAAAATGGGGGAAATGAAATTGTGTTTCAGCCTCTAACAGATTGACATGATATTTTAGTTACTTTTGCTTTGCATAAATTCCTGAAACCCTATGAATTGGATAACTTGGGACATGACTAACAGTTAATGAATCTCAGTGCTGGCACTGGCAAAAGTGGTTGAACGGGTGGTGGTGGTTGGAAAGTCATCTAGTGCTTTGTTACGGGAATGCTTTACCTCTCTGATGGAAGCATCTATACGATGGAAAGAACTGCAGGAAGAAGAGGAAGCAGGTGGAGAAGAAGAGACCGAGGATGATGATGAAATTGAAGATGATGATGACGATGATGATGAGGTTTGAACTTGCAAGTTTTTTGTTTATCGTCAAGTTTCGGGATTCATCTTTTAAAAGTTCTCTACATTTTTGGACCGCCTATTAATGACAGAAGGCTATGTGCAATAAATTTAGGCTATTTTTTTCATAGGTTACTCTGGCTAATATTACATAATTTTTGTTATTATTCCCTTTATGAAAATTTACTTTTATCATCTGAAAAGTTAATGGATAATATTTGATTTGGGCTTTTTATCCTTGAATTTTCTCTCATGCATCTGATATTAGCAAACTTGCATTTTTACTTGCAGGATTCGGAGGATGATGAATATGAAGAGACTGAGGAAGAGTTTCTGAATAGGTATGCCGAAGCAGCTCTTGCTTTGGAAAACGGTACAGTTATCGAAGAGGGGGATCTAGAAGATGAAGACCAGGAAATGGATTTTGAGCAAGGTCCATGTTTTGTTATAGCTGTACAGTTTGCCATCATCATGACAGCATATGAGCTGATTACAGTTAGTTGTCTTCTTTCTCGTTGCATTCGTTTGCTGAAATTTTGATTTTTGCAGGCTGCTTAGAGGAAATTGATCTGAAAAGAGTTATATCGTCACTTCTGGAGAGATACCATCCTGTAGTCATACAAGGACAGGCATTTCCACCGGAGCTGATTTCGAGTTTCCTAGAAGTTTTCCCTCAATGTAGGTCGTTCTTCCAGCAATAAGTTTGGTAAATTTTATTGACCCTTGTTTTCCCTGAAAATGACTGATAATTTTTCTTTGCGTCGTAAACTCAGGTAAATTTATTGGGAAGTCATTTGTAAAATGTGATCTAAAGTGTTTGTGGTAAAAGACATTCACGGTTTTGAACTTCGATCTGGTGTATGTGGTCTACCTATTATTTTGTGGGGAGCTTCGGTTGCTTATAACGGGGGCCAATGAGGAAATCCATATTTGAGTTTCTTGGGCTCTTCTTCTGCCCTGTCATCAATCGGTGCCTAGAAACTCAATTTATTAGAACCGGAACACGGGCTCATTAGGCAGTGCATCAACGGAAAACATTTATGTTCATAAACGCTTTTGTCACATATTCTAGTGCTTTTACAAAAGCATTGGAACGAGTTTCATAAGGCACTAGCCTCTTGCCAGATCATTTTTTGACCAACAACCACATCACCGTGTATTGCAAATGCGGGTCGGTTTTATCCGTACGCTGCCTGTTTGATAAAATGCCCGGCCAAGTCCTTGACGGCTCAGATTGATGCTATAGACTTAAATTCAATCTGGCATCTTGGAATGCAATGATGTTCGGATGCCCAATGTGTAATGACTGTCACAAGGCATTCGACCTTAAGAGGATAATGCACATCAAATGTGGAGCCATAGGACGTGCACACATTTGTTAACAATGCGTTATTATTAAATTTAAACGTTAATGACTACATTTTTTTGACCAATGACAACTAAGGTAATGTCGGTTTATATTTATATAGGAGTGTACTATTCACACTCTTTGTTAAGTTATGTCAATTGCTTTTTTTCAATTTATCTGATCTGACATTCAAAAGTTAAAAAAGTATATGTGGATGTCACACCTCTTTATTTATTTATACTTTGCTTTTTCTTGTTGGTATAAAACACTATTACTTTAGAGAATGGTGTAAGTTAACTAGTTTTCGTGATGTTCCAATTATGGCCTTATGTATATTTAAACTAAATAAAAATTAATAGTAACAAGCCTAAACAAACCAAAAACCTAATCTGGTAAAATCGCCGACCAAAAACAACGAGCATTGCTAATTAAATCACAGCCGTCTGATTCAGGGTTCACCGCTGATTCTGGACTGTAGGTGCAGCTGATATTTATCCCCGTAACCCTACAATAAAATTTCACGCCCTCTTACCTCCCAACTCATATAATTAGCGCTTTTTCCCGGAAAATTTCTCTTTCGGTTTTCGGGAAGTTCTACAAGTCCTCCGAAGTCCGACCCACAGAGGACGAGAAGCAAACCCCAAACATTTTCCCGGAATTTCTCTTTTGTTTTTCTCGCGTCGCTTTCTGATTGATCATTACGCAAACGAAATTGAAGTTTTTCGAAGCTGTTGTTCAATATATTCGAGGAGGTACGTGATTTTTTTAGGGTTTACGAATTGGGAATTATCTGCTTGATTTGTCCTCGTTTTTTAATTTTGGGTATTTAAAATTTTGCTTAGTTTTAATATGCTTGGTCGTTGAACGTTTAGGATGATGTTTTGTTAATTTCAAATTTTGTTATGATGCTAGAAATTTAGGTTATGAGAAGTGAGAAACTGTTGCTAAAGTAAGAACAGAAATTTGAAGACTAAATTAGATTAATTTAGTTTCAGAAGACTAAGTAATTATATTTTTATTTGCTGGAGAGAGTGAACTGTGGGATGATCTGAGGTTGTTAACAGTTATCTTTTACAATTTATTAGTCCATGGGATATGCAAGACGATTGAATCTATTTGATTTAGAGTTTATAATGTCAATGCACTGATGGAATGGTTATATCTGATTGTAGATAAGTGTTAGGCATGGCAACAGAGGAGCCGGCTGGTCCACGGTATGCGCCAGATGATCCTACACTTCCAAATCCGTGGAAGGGTTTGATTGATGGTAGCACAGGTTTGTTATACTACTGGAATCCTGAAACTAACGTTACCCAGTATGAAAAACCGGCTTCTTTGCCTCCGCCCTTGCCAGCAGGCCCGCCTCCTGCTACTGCCACGCCACAGCTGGCTGCAATTCCTGTTGCTCATTCAGTGCAACCGAAGGGAGTGATGCCTCAGGATGGGCAGCAGATAATGCAAGCTCCACAACAGCACGGGTCGCAAGTGAGCCAGTTTTCTCAACAGCATGGACATCTAATGGCACAACAGATGAATCTGACATCATATGCTCAACAGCAGGGTTCACAAATGGCTCAACCTGGACATCAACAGAGTTCACAATTGGGACAGCCCATGCAACAGCATGGGCAAATGATGCAGCATCCGGGTCAGCAAATGCCCCAGGCACAAGTGCATCAAGGGCAGCAAATGCCTCAACAACTGGGACAACACACACCACAGGGTCATGGGTCACAAGGGCAGCAAAGGCTTCAACAACTGGGACAACACACACCACAGAGTCATGGGTCACAAATGCATCCGTTTGCACATCAGCAGATGCATTATAGGCCTTATCAGCAAAGCATTCCTCCCCAAGGGCAACAGAGTTCACAACCGCAAACTCTGCATAATGCACAAGCGCAACCACTGGCAAATCAACAAGAATATAAAGCTGCATTCCCCCAGAGGGAGGAAGATGATTTTCAACAAAGAAATCAAATTGGTGTTTCTCCATCCCGGTTTCAACAAGCGGGAGCCTCATCTGTGCAGAATCTTCCTACTGGGACCAATCTAGTACAAATGCCACAGAGGTCTGTTCATCAAGGCCCAACTCAACAATTTGGCGGCCCTTTGGGAAACATGCAACATCCTTCCTCTTTTGGTCACTTGCAGCAACCAGGGGCTGATTTGGCTCACCATCAACATAGTTCTAGGTTCCAAAGTCAAATGGACCCAGCAATGATACACGGTCAGCAGTCAAATGGGCCTCCTGCTGGATTAAGAATGGGTCATGAAAATAATTTCCACGGTCAAGGTGGAAATGACTATTACTTCAATAGTAACAATGAAGGGACGACAGGTCCTCAGCAGCCCAAGCTTGCATCTATTCCGATTGCAAAAAGCCAGCAGGTATCTCTTAATTTATATCACTGTCATGTTCTGTTAGGTTTCCATGTAAGTTATTTAACTTTAAATCCATTCTTCAAAAGTTAACTGATTTCTCATTACATCATGTCATTTTTTTTTCAGGAGATGAGTGGTGGCCCTCCATTTCAAAATGCTACACCTGGTCATTCCAATGCCCTGAATACCATGCCTGGTCATTCCATGCATAACGTGTACAGTCATGCAACAGGTGCTCCACCATTCCCAAATAACTCTTTGGTGAAGCCCCCTTATGTCAGACCTACAAGTCTCACTAGTCTCTCACCTGTTGAAGTTTATCGTCAACAACATGAAGTTACTGCATCGGTCTGTATTTCTGTTTGCTTCTGATCTATTTGTGGGAATCTAGGAATGCTCGTAAATTTTAGTTTATACAGCACAGAAAATGGTTTTGAGGAGATGGGTACGATATGATATTGGTTTTGATAAGAGATGGTGCTCTATTGTTTATAGTTATTATAGACACAATAGTATGTTAAACTAATGTTAATTCTTTATGACCTCAATTTTTGCATTTAATTGCATAGGGTGACAATGTACCTGCACCATTTATGACATTTGAAGACACTGGTTTTCCTCCAGAGATATTGAGAGAGGTAAGTTACATTCCCCTAGACTTGTTCTTTCTCTGAATATAAAATATCCAATATGAGATCCATGCCATTCCATTTTTGTATTAGTATTTGTCTTCTACTTTTGAACTCATGAGTTCTCACTTATCGCAGGTGCGATATTTGCTCCGGAGGAGGAGCATATGTCGTACGCTGCACTGCTATTGGCACACTTACACATGCAACAACTATTCTGATTTTTGGAGGCTGCAAAATGAACTGTTGGAGCCTTTCTTGTGCATCTTCTAAAAGGGTGGTTGGCCCTTCATCCAAATCACACCTTATGTGACTGGGATTTCTTGCTTAATGGCTCCACCTGTTATGTCTTTATGCCCTCTTTTGTTGCCTCAAGTTGCTTGTGTAAGCAACCATATACCCATGGGCTTTTTTGTCATCTTACTCTTCTATCAATACAAAATTTTATTGATATTTGTTTGGTTGTAGTCTATCTTTATGCGAGACATTCTAAAACTTTTTTCTGATCACTTAGACCTATGTTATTGGTTCAGATTCATGCTGCTGGCTTCGCATCTCCCACGCCAATTCAGGCACAAACATGGCCAATTGCTCTTCAAAGTAGGGATATAGTTGCAATTGCAAAAACTGGTTCTGGAAAAACTTTGGGCTATTTGATGCCTGCATTCATTCTTCTTAGACAACGCCATAATAATTCTCAGAATGGCCCAACAGTCCTGGTTTTGGCCCCAACACGGGAGCTTGCAACACAGATACAAGATGAGGTTTTGAAATTTGGGCGAGCTTCTAGGGTAGTCTTGCACGGTGGGTGCTCATTGCTTGACTTTATTGATACGATAGCTTCATTTTTTCAGTTCATTTTGGTTTGTATGTTTTATTCACTGTGATTGAACGTCATGATTCCAGTGCTTGTATGGTGGAGCTCCGAAGGGCCCTCAGCTAAAAGAGTTAGATCGTGGAGCAGACATAGTTGTGGCAACTCCTGGTCGTCTTAATGACATACTGGAAATGAAGAAAATTGATTTTCGGCAAGTTTCTCTACTTGTACTTGATGAAGCAGATCGAATGCTTGACATGGGTTTTGAACCTCAAATCCATAAAATCGTGGATCAAATACCCCCGCACAGACAAACTCTTATGTACACAGCAACATGGCCCAAAGAAGTAAGAAAAATAGCAAGTGATCTTCTTGTTAATCCTGTACAAGTGAATATTGGCAGCGTTAATGAGCTTGCTGCAAACAAGGCTATCACACAGGTAATTCTTTCTTTCTTTTTTCCTTTTTTTTTTTTTTTTTTTTTTTTTGTGTTTTGACTAGTGCACGGACTCTGGGATAATGTAACTAGTTAAAATTCCAATTAGAAACTTTTAGAAAGGTCTATCACTTTGTGTATTGCACAGTCTAGGATAATGATAAAAAGTATAAATTTAAAGCTAGTCTCATAGACCTTGCATCTGAGGAACTTTGTCTTATATGGTTAATATATGGGACATATGCCACTTAGCCTGCAAAATAGTCCTAGCTTTGTCATAGGTTTTCTAGTACATGCATCATGGATGGTAGGCTAGGACTAGTTTAGTGTGAGCGGGATTATCTAGTGAAAGTAGGGATGAAGTTGATGAGAATGTCTATGATTTATGGAAGCAATGATGAACAGTTAGGTAATTTAGTATATTAATGTGCTATGATCATAGAAACTACAATTTTCATACCAGGTGCTTTATATTTTCAGTTTTGATCAGTACAGTACTCACATAAGAAATCTTACTTATGCAAAATATTTTCTATTAAACTTAAATCTAATTATAACACAGAACCATAAGCTTTGTCGTATACTTCAGTTCTGGCTCACAACTATAAGCTTCCACACGGAATAATTATATACAACTGGTCAGTGTGATGGTCGATCTCCTTTTTTTATGTGCATCTGGTGCAGAGGGTTTTTCAAAAGCACACATAGGGTGGAATGCATTTGTACTATTAACTTGTTTGTGAAGTGGGAACCTTTTTATATGTTAAAAAAGAAGTAGGAACCTTTTTAGTTTTTATTGCTTCACTTCGCAAAATTATTTGTTTATAAATCTGCAGTACGTTGAAGTTGTCCCACAAATGGAGAAGCAAAGGCGTTTGGAGCAGATCCTGAGATCCCAAGAACGAGGTTCTAAGATCATTGTCTTTTGTTCCACCAAGAGGTTGTGTGATCAGATTGCACGTAGTATTGGACGCACTTTTGGGGCTGCTGCAATTCACGGGGACAAGTCTCAAGGTGAGCGAGACTGGGTTTTAAATCAGTTCCGGAGTGGAAAATCCCCAATATTAGTTGCCACTGACGTTGCTGCTCGTGGGCTTGACATCAAAGATATAAGGTTATCTCATTTCAATGCACTTTCTTTATTTCCAATTTAACATGTTCAGTTTATGAATGAAAAAATAACGACGATCATTGGGACAAAGATCATGATTGAGCTTAGAATTTAGACCTTGGCTTTGGTTCAAAGACATTGTACTTAGAGTTGAGTTTCACATGTTATAGGGTGGTGGTAAACTATGATTTCCCTACTGGTGTTGAAGACTATGTTCACCGAATTGGAAGAACTGGGAGGGCTGGCGCAACTGGGGTGTCATACACCTTTTTCTCTGAGCAAGACTGGAAATACTGCAGCTGATTTGATTAAAGTTCTGGAGGGAGCTAACCAGCAAGTGCCTCCAGAGGTGCGAGAGATTGCTCTACGTGGTGGGCCTGGTTTTGGCAAGGATAGGAATCTGATGAACCGTTTTGATTCTGGTGGGCCTGTTAATGGTCCTGCTGGACGTTGGGATTCCGGTAGCCGTGATGGAATGAGGGATGGGGGTTTTGGTGGTCGTGGCACGTATGAGGGATGGGGGCTTTGGAGGTCGTGGTGGCATGAGGGATGGTGGTTTTGGTGGTCGTGGCGGCATGCGAGATGGCAACTTTGGAGGTCGTGGCAGCATGCGAGATGGCAACTTTGGCGGTCGTGAGGGCCCTAGGGATGGTGCTGGTAGCGGCCGAGGTGGGAGAGGCGATTTCTTTTCTGGGCCTGGAAACAGGGGCCGAGGATTTGGTGGTCCTGGTGGTGGTAATGTTGGTTGGGGTAGAAGTGGCAGTGGCCTGCAAGATCGGTACAACAGTATGGCTGGCCGTGGGGGACGTGGACGGGGACGATTTGATAATAGAGTTGATTTTCCTGACAGGAGCAGAGGCAGGAACTATAGCCGTAGCCCTGACAGAGTTCGAACATGGGATATTAACAGAAGCAGAAGCCGGAGTCGAAGCCGCAGCCGTAGCTGGAGTAGGAGTAGGAGTCGGAGTCGTAGCCGGAGCTGGTCCCGTGGCCGGAGCCGCAGCTACAGTCGTAGCCGAAGTCATAGTCGCAACCGTAGTCGGAGCCCCAGTTATGAAAGATATGAGAGGCCGCCACGCGTGTCAAAATTTGATATGAAGGATCCTGTTCCGAATCTGTGGTTCCACCTGTACCAGAGATGGTTCCTACGTCCCTAGACACACAAGTCAATGTATATCCAGACACCAAGCCCGTGGGGGAACTGCCAGTGGTTGAGCAAACGGGGCTAGTGGATACACAGGGCGGAGGAGACTCTTCCCATCACTCATTGATTTAACCTGAGAGCGGTCGACGGAGTCTTTCTTTCCAGTCCTTATGTGGTGCATTTATGTCGATTTTTGTGAGTCAAGTGGCTCGCTTATCCAATCTGCGAAGCTGGCTTTCTAGTGTGAGAATACTTACAGTAAGTTGGGGCTGGGCTTCCTTGTGTGGTGCATTTACGTCGGTTTTCCTGAGAATACTTGCTGAGTGCTCTACTGCTTCTGCTGGTGGTGGAAGGTCATGTCGGGTAATTGGCGATAGTTCTGGACGATGGATGTGTTAGGGTGGCTCTAGAAAACTCTTTATGCACGGCCTAATATTTTGATCATCAACAGTTGAATTTGAGTATTGGAGAGGACGTTCACTCGTCGGATTATTGGTGTCTTGTGTGAGAAATTGGGAAAGACATGTATTACACCTTGAATTCTAGGTGTTTAATTTTACTAGATTTTGTCATGAATTATCCCATTTTTTCAAATGAACTCTTTGATGTTTAATCTCCATCTCTCTCTCTCTCTCTCTCTCTCTCTCTCTCTCTCTCTCTCTCTCTCTCTCTCACACACACACACACAGCAGAGTGTTCAGGAATTTGTAGGTAGATGCAATGTGCTTTAGGTACTACTAATGGAAGCCTTGGCGCAAAACCTAGCAACTGCCGTTTTATGATTCATAGAGCCGATCCACTTAATGAAGCAAGGCTTTGTTGTTGTATGTATATGATTTCTAGTTAGGCACTTGGGTGTGATTCTTGCCTTTCATTTCCTCTGTTTTATGCTGTAAAGTCGCAAAACGATTTAGTGATAGGTTGTTTAGTTCGCCTCTTTATAGGTTGCCGGAACATGTCAGGATTTTTTTCTGGAGATATTTTCTCATGCAATTAAATTTTAGCTTTTGTCATGTCTCACTTCAATAAACATCTGTCATGTGCTTGAAACATGCGCTACTTGTCTAGAACAATTATCACATGGTGATAGGGCGACATGAGAGAATAAAAGAATTTCTCCTTCATAGATTTCTGCCTGATTAGACTAAACTTGTCACCGTGTTTAGCATATAGGTGTTTCTTCAGGTGAACAAAGGGCCCTAATTGCCCTAAAGAAGGTTGAAGCAATGAACATTTTAGCTTATCGCGTACATAACGAATATTTTCATGGAAAAGACATCCACATGCAAGCAAGCATATAGTTTTTCAGATTTCCAAATTATCAAGTGTCTTTCGATTTATCAGTGTCACGAGCATATGACTGACAAAGCAAATGCATCAGAGCTCTTATTGTTCTCAGGCTTGATAAATATTTTACGGAATGAGTTCACCGTCATGAGATATCTCAATTTAATAAGGTATTATTGTTTATACTTTCCATCCACGTACAATGCTTTATTAGATTAGAATAGTAGATAATGACGATGAACTCGTTCCGATTAGAAAGCACCCTACCTATTATAGTAATTAAAAAAAATATATATTAAACATTAAGAGTTGTTCTTTGTTTAAATTTTCGTTCAATAAGATTTTTTTTTTTCCAAAATCACATTAATAATGTTATTATTCTTATATCAAACAAATTAACCTAGTATGACAAATTTGAACAAATAAGGGTGCACAACACAACATTACAATTAATAGGAGGAATTATATATTGAAAGCGGTAGTTTACGATTTGGTGATATTTATCTTCACTTGTAAGTTTAAAACCTAATTAGTATGACGGACATATTAGTAAAAAGCACACCAAGAATAATAGGAAAAATCATCTTCTCAAGTATCAACTAATAAAGGTAAGTTTTTCCCCCAACAATTAAGTCAAGATAAAGTAAAACCACAACCCAAAAAAAAACAAAAAAAAAAAGGAGGAATGAAAATAATAAACTTGTTTAATTTTGTTGTCTTTATTGTATTTAAAAATAATTTTTTATCCAAAAATAAAATGTCTTTCTCTTTAAACTTTGTGTTATATTGACATTTGGTTTTATTTTAATCATTAATTTGGAAATTATTTTGCATATCCCATATTCTGGTTGGATTAGAATACTCTCTCATCTATTATAAAAGGGGCTTCATGACTCCCCGCATCTTAAAATCATATGCATAATTGCTCTCAATACTCGACTTAAGTTCAAGCTTTAGAGGGGTTTTAAACGGCACCACTCTGGTACTAGTATCACCACGATAGCCTCTCTTTGTTTCGAAGGATTTCAAAGGACAATTTTATTGCTCGACTAAATTCAGACGCTCCCTCTCAAATTTTTAATTCACAAGATGTTGCATTTCGTTGTTAAGTGTTTAGTTGATAAACATATTCATTATTTTGAAAAAGATGTCTAATTAATGAAAATTTTTGACGTTAGCTTATATTAAATCTCAGACAGGTGAATTCAATGAATTTATAAATATAAAATTAAAAATTAAATAAATTTGAATATGGGTCGTAGGATAACCTGTCCATTTGAGTATATGCCGTTTGATTAAGTCAAAGAGCCGTTTGACTTATTATTCTCCCCGACATGTCCATGCGCATGGGACCCAAGCGTGTCTGCTTTGAAAAACTAGAGGGCGTGGGGGCGAGTAATTTTTCGGTGTACCCGGCACACCAAATTTTTTTGGTGTACCCTCACTCATAATGGTGAGGGTGCACCAAAAAAATTTGGTGCACCCTCACTTTTTGTACACCAAAAAAATTCTAATGAGTGAGGGTACACCAAAAAAATTTGGTGTACCCGGTACACCTAAAAATTTTTCCGTGGGGGCATCAAAGCCCTGCAGCTTGGAGAAATGAGTTTTAATCCGAAACTCATTTTTGGTTCAAGAGTAGAAATAAGTGGGGATAAGTTTAAAACCTAAAATTTGAGTTTTACTTGAAAGATTATAATAGATTCGAACCAGTAATTTGAAATTTTTTTTTTCGAAAAAAGAAAAAAGAACAAAAAAATAAAAGAAAATTGCACCCGCCACTCTTATGCGATAGCTGTGTCGGCACATCTGTGAAAACTCGATTGCACCTTTTTTTGGAACAAACCACAGGCAGCGTGGTTTACCCAAAAAAAAAAAAAACACAGGCAGCGAACATGACACCACTCTCCCAGAACGGCGTCGTTGCAAGTTATTAGCGGACCAGACAAAATTCACCAGTTTCCCGCTGGGCATTTTCCGCGTGGCGGTATTCGAGTTTTCCCATTGCCGCTCAGGGGGTAATCTCGACATTTAACATACCGCGAAATTGAAAAGTTTCCCACTCCCCGAAACGCAGCGTATTGAGGGAATCTCTCTTTTGCTCTCTATATATTACACACATTCACACCCCAAAACCGCCTTCTCTCTCTCTCTCTCTCTCTTTCTCCCTGCTTTCCGTCTTCCTTAATGGTTAGGGTTTCTTAAGCGCGTCTGGTTCGCCCATAAAAATATATATACATATTATATATAATGTTGCAGAAAAGCCCCTCTACTCTCTGCAAATTCATCGATTCCCGTCTCCTAGAACTTTCTAGGTCAACCATGGATTGATTCAGCTTATTTCTTGGTAATTCCCCTCACTCCTCAAACTTTTCCCTTCCTTTTCGTCTACGTCCTTGCTTATAAATTCAGCAACTGAGCTTTTTCCGAACTCAAATTTATAGTCCTTACAGTTTCGTCCGTGTCTTCTATTTTTCGCTGCGTTTACAGGTTCCGTGCTCGATTTCTTGAGCATTAGAAGGTAGTTGAGGGTAGGAATATAGTTTAATTTCTCAAAAACAATTATCCCTAATATTTTTGTTAGAGTTGTTGAATCTTCGCGTTGATTAGGTTTTGTGTCTGTTTTTAAGATTAATCAGATCTAATTTTATTAGGTATTGCTCGGGACATGTTAATTTTTGATATGGTTGCCATATGGTAGCTGCAAATTCATACCTCAGTTACTCTCTGTAAGCAAAAATTAAAATAAATAAGTTTAGTTACACTCCCTAAATTGGGGTCAAGAATCGTATCGATTGCTGCTTATGATTATCTGGTGGAGAAGAAGCCAATTCTTCTGTTCTATTGTTTGGGTATTCTTTGGTTGATTTGAACAGTGTTTGATTTGTGCCGGCACTGTTGATAACGGGAACGAATTTTGTTACATATTTCTAGAGAGAGTTTACTCTTTTGAGGATGGTTCTGCATTTTACTTTCCCGACTCTACCGAATGATGACATTCTGTATCGTGGTATTGTATAGGGGTGGCAGTACTGGAATGGAAATGTATAATGTTCCCGAGCATTCAAATGATGAGGTTTATATGGTATGTTATTACTAATCTTCCGACATTGGATTGAGCAATAATATTTCTTGCGTGGTGGATTCAGTTTGTGACTTCTTGCTGATTTGATAAGTGATTGTGTCTTGGCTTTTAGATTCCAAACGTGGAACAAAACCTGCGTTTTCCAACTCCCTTTGAACAAGTTGAAGCCATGTACAACGAAGGAGCTCCTGAGTTTGTTGTTGATCAGGGCATGTATTATCCCGCTGCCACAAACTATGGGTATTACTGTTCAGGTAAATACATTCTACCCTTTCTTTTGGTAGATCAATTTGATGGTTCGTTGTCTCATTTGTACATTGTGCTGAATAATGTGGACAGGATTTGAATCACCCGGTGAATGGGAGGACCACCGTAGAATTTTTGGCGTTGATGGTCCAGATATCCAGTACACAGTTAGTGATTTATCTCTCTTACACACCCACATACTTCTGTACTTCTAGTGATTATTGTGATGATTCTCATAATTCATTTCTTTTTAACAGGGTGCACAAAATGAAAGTTTACCTTTTGTATACTATACACCTGGCTATGGATATGCACAGTCTCCATACAACCCATACAATCCTTACATACCTGGTGCCATGATAGGCGTTGATGGCCAACAGTATACCATCCCCCCTTATCAGAACTCTGTCTCTTCACCTCCCTATATCCCATTTGTTCAACCAGATGCCATTCCCAACACTTCACCTGACTCCTTGTTTGATAATGGAGCATCAGTTACTAGACCCGATGGAAGAGGGGTCAAATATAACTTAAATTCAGCTTCTGGAGGCTTCCCTAACTCCTCGAAGTCCTCTTTAAATCAGATGAATCCCTTGACGAAAGTATCAGAAGGTCAAAGGGGTAATGGATCAAGCAAGCATGCTGCGACACATGGAGGCGTTTCTTCTGGTCGTTTTCCAACCCCAGCCTCATCACATGTTAATCAGGTATTACTCTTTCTGTTCAGTTTTATGGTCTTTTACATGTTTGGAGTTTAATTAAACTAATAGAGTTTCTGGTAGATTATCTTTGTTCACCTATAAAATTGTTACTGTATTGATATCTGGTTCTTTTGAAGACCTTTAAAACAGACTGTTCTGATTTTTTCCCTTATGCATTCACAGGTTAGAAGTGCATCCAGGTCAATTTCGTCTGTGGATAAACTTCCAAATGGGAAAGTATTGCCTAATAATTTCAAGGTGGAAATCCCCGTTGTTAATGGCTTATCTAACTTTGGATCTAGTGCTCAAGGAAGTGGTGCTGCGAGTAAGCTTCGACCAAAGTTTCATGTTGGCAGGGACTTGAATGATGTACATGGTGGCCTAGAGGCATTGGGTGAGCAAAATTGTGGTCCTAGAATCAATAGGTTAAAAAATCAACTAGCTGTGAAAGCCTATACGACCAAGGCAGGAGATTGTGATGCACAAGGAAACATCATTATCCGTACTGATAAATATAATAAGGATGACCTGCCAGTTGACTACGCAGATGCAAAGTTTTTTGTAATAAAATCATACAGCGAGGATGATGTTCACAAAAGCGTCAAATACAATGTCTGGTCATCCACACCCCATGGCAACAAGAAACTAAATAGTGCATATGAAGATGCTCAAAGAATAGCTGCAGGAAAACATAGAGCCTGTCCTATCTTCCTTTTCTTTTCGGTGAGTTGTGTTGTACCTGCTGACTATTTTTAGTTGAAGACGTATAATTGTAAATCCTTATCTATTACCTCATTTATAAACCATCTGAAACAAGGTTTTTAGTGATTCATTGGGTTATGCTGATATTGAATTGTCTTTGTACAGGTTAATGCAAGTGGTCAATTCTGTGGCATAGCGGAGATGGGTGGCCCGGTTGACTTTAACAAGGATATGGACTTTTGGCAGCAAGATAAATGGAGTGGGAGCTTCCCTGTTAAGTGGCACATCATTAAAGATGTTCCAAATAACAGTTTCAGGCACATTGTATTGGAGAACAATGAAAACAAGCCGGTGACTAATAGCAGGGATACACAAGAGGTAATCTAGATTTTTTTTTCCCTGTACTACGTTAACTAAATCTTCTGTTGTGGGTGAATAGTTGGGCAACTTTCACAATATGATGTTTTGTAGCTAGCTAGCTAGCTAGCATAGAGTCAGAAGTCATGTCTTATGGTTGATCATGTATAGTGGTTACTGAGAAATTTGAATTGGAGGATTGGAACCCACACTGCCGGACCAGGCTGAATGTTAAATGTTTTGTGTGCATCCTACCAGAAGTAGGTTCATAGCTTTTAATTGAAATCTAGGGTATAAGCGTAGGTGCTATGAAAAATGGATTCATCATCATTGAAAAATGGATTTGTATTGTTACTGTCTGTGTGCCATCAAGTATGATTTCTTAGGTTGGTGGTTGATTATTTTTTTATACTGTGCAGGTCATGTATAAGAAAGGCTTGGAGATTCTGAAAATATTCAAGAACCACGCATTGAAGACATCTTTACTTGATGACTTTATGTACTACGAAGACCGTCAAAAAATCATGCAGGAAGAGAGAGGCAGGTTTCTTATCAGAAGCTTCGAAAGTCCATTTTTAGTAACTGGGCTGGGTCCCCCTCGCAAGCTGAACAACTCTGTGGGTGAGCTGCCCTGTATTAAGGAGGAAAAAGTCACCAAACTTAACGACGATGCAAACAACTCAAAAAAGATTACAGTCTCTGCTGCTGAGCAGGTTTCCTCCGACATGAGTGCTAAAACAAGTATCAAGAAGGAAAACACTGAGCAGAAGGCAATTGAAGCAAAAGATGATGTTGTGTCTACCTTAGAAGTTGGTTCCCTCACTATTAATCCAAAGCAGGCAGGATCAAAATCTTCAGCAGCTGCTGTTACTAACACTGGAAAGGTTGATGTTGTCACTGTGGGCTCAATGCCCGTAAGAGTTAATGGATATGCTGAATCCTTGGGTAATTTAACGTTTGGAACAATCCCTCGGGATCCTAGAGCATTACGACCAGAGAAGGGCGGCTCTATTATCGAACAGGCTGCTCAACCTCAACAGAAATGATTCGGAAGTCATTCACAGTTCCTTGTATCGGATACATTTTGCTTTGTTGGCGGGGTTCATCAAATCCCGGGTTCATGATACTCAGGTCATGATTACAGGCAAATGGTAAAATGCAATACTCACTCTGATGTTGTCTCTCTTGTTTTTTAACCTCCTTTCCTTTAGTTATTTTGCTCCAGTCGTTTTCTGGTCCTTACTTTCTAGTTACATCCTGGATTTATTGGCGGTAGGGGTGGGGGTTTGTTGCTCAATTCAGGTGGAATACACAGATTGATATCATTCAAGAAATCAAGATACAAAAGAATTCTGTTATTAGCAATTAACATTATCTGTCAGTCCTTAAGAGTAAAGTGGTATTTGTCTCCCTCGTTCAGTTTGTTTTATTTTTTGAATGAGTGGCTTTTGCACCGCTTCTCTTTCTGCACACTTTATGTCTGACATTTAGATTGAATCGATCCGTGTGGTATAGTATTAGTGAATATTCCTCTTTTCTCGTCCGGCATGCTGCACCGTCATTTTTGGTGATATGCAATTGATGGCTTCTACTTTCCTGACGCGTTTACTAATTCGTAATCAAATTAAGCGGAATTGGATTGAGGGGGAATTAAAATGAGGTGGAATTAGAATCAGATTTCTGTTGAAGTTGTTTACTAAAACTGTTTGGAATCGAAGTAGGAATGATGTTGAGTCCATATAAGTTGTTTACTAATTCACTTCAATCGGTTTGAAAACTAGTTTGATTATTATATTGTCCTTACATAAATAAATTATTTTCATACTAATTAATTAAATTCTTAATTAAATTTATATAATAAAATTCATCTATATAAGCATATATAAATATGTTTTATTTACTTATTAAAAGATGGCAAGAATGATGTTGAGTCCATATAAGTTGTTTATTAATTCACTTCAATCGGAATGAAAACTAAATTGATAACTAAATAGCCCTTACATAAATAAATTATTTTCATACTAATTAATTAAATTAAATTCTTAATTAAATTTATATAATAAAATTATCTATATAAAAATATTTAAATAGGTTTTATTTATTTATTAAAAATGACATAATGAGTGTAAAATGAAAGGTAATGTTGGGATAATAAGAAACAAGTGAGGGCATAATAGGAATAAAAGATGCATTTCCGATTCTCTTACCCTCAGGGAATTCAAATACCTCACAAAACTAGGGAATCCCGTTCCTCCAATTTTAGGAATTGAATTCCTTGTTTCATATGGGTTCCACCACTTTTTTGATTCCTTAATGTTTAGTAAGTATCGAAATACTCTGTAATCGGAAATCAATTCCCTTTCCTTATTCCAATTACCCTTATGTAAACGTGCCACTAGTATTTCGTGTAATCTGATGGTGATACAACTCCCAACTTGCTCACCAGGCAGAGGCAGCCCTATGAATTTGACAAAGTGTGGTGATATTTTCAACCAATCTTGTTTATTAACATTTCTTTCCTCTCATTTCTTCTTTTTGGAAACCTGTAGAAGTACCACTCCATTAAAAAAACATGAGTTCTAGGATTAGGGAAAAGGGTAGTGTTATTCACACACATATTTTTACTTCTTACATGTCTCAATTTTCGGCCATTGAATCATATGAATTAAAAAAGATCAATGCTCGAAACTTATAAAGATGTGTGAGAGGTAAAAATGAGTATGTGAATAACATTATTCTAAGGAAAAAAAATAGAGGGGGATGGTGAAGCAAGAGTTGGTTTGCCATGGTAGTTAGGGGATTGTGCTTTTAACTTTATTGCTTTTGGGGTTCAAACCCTTTCGTTATTTCTCTATCTTCTTTGCTTCGATAAAGTATACAAATTGAAATTTATATTGTTATTCAACATTATCAAATTTAGTGGGTTATTGATTCTAGTTAAGTCAATTCTACGCAAGTACGTTATAGTTTAGTTAATTAAGAATATTTATTCTTGCATATGAGATCTTGTTTTTGAATCTCTTTTTCTTTTTCGTAATTTCATGTAGATATCTTTTCGTCCTTTTTCATTTGATATAAAAAAAAAAAAAAACGTCAGCGAAATACTTTTATCAAAATTTGTTGAAAGCGGAAAAATAAAAAATTGAAGGTGGTAACAGCACTGGCCTTTCTTGAAATTTAACCAGCGCGGACAGCGACAAGCGGTTGGTGAGTGCTAAATCAGGCGGGTTAAGATGAACCAAAATGGCATCCTGATGACGACACGTGTCAGTCATGCTTCCCTTCCCTGGCCGCATGACCCACCACCAACACAGTCAGTAAACGCACGGAAGCCCGTGACCCCTCTTTTTTAACAACAGAGAGATTCTCCTCCTATTAGAGAAGAGGCATTAACGGCAGTCAGTGACGCCGTAACCTTTGAGGTGTGTAAGATTTCAAATCCGTATTCTATTTGTGAAGGTCCGAGAGATCTGTTAATTATGTTCGTTCATCTCATATCGTGTGATCAGAAATTATTTTAAATATTTTTATTTAAAATTAAACTCGAGAACTTGACAAAAACTTAGCGCATAATGTACGAAGAACCGACATGATTCACGAATTCGCATATCCCACCACCAAAAGTATCCGGAGAGAGGATCCTGTTGGTTAGATTTTATAGACCATAAAAAAAAAGTCACTGATTCAGTTGCTCTATGCGATTCTCGCAGCTCTCAGCTCGTTTCCCAACGAACCTTTCTCCCGCAGGAGTGAGTAAAGTCAACGCGCCGCTGCACCGCCTGCATGGGCTCTGCTACGCTCCGGCTGTTAAAATTTCCGATCAAGTACGTCCCGGACCGCCGAACGGCGTGTGCACTCGCGCTTCCTTCTTTCATTCAGCTCAAATTATCATAGCTGAAGATTATAACGTCTTTTTAGATTTTATTTTCTTAAATTTGTTTCCTTCTCTGTTCGTTATCATTGTGTTGTAATTGCACTTCTTTTTGGGTCTGTTTGGTTGATGATAAAATGGAGGAAAGTAAGAATTTTTACTTTTACTGCAAATTATTAGGGGTATTAATTGTATGAATTTGCATGACTAATTTGGTGATTAGGTATGTGAATTTTGGTTTAGCTTAATTATGTTGTTCTATTGCATAATTTCACATTGAGCATTTAATATGTTTGCAAATGTAGCACTTTCTTTTTATGTAAGAAATTGCTTTCGCTAGGGTTAGTTACAGGTGCGTCGTTGTCGTGTAATGTGATTCATGCGAAAGTACAAAAGAGGTCTAACCGGTTAGATATATAGATTTCACGGTTTGTAGCTTACTAGTATAATGCAGACAACGATTCTCCGCACTATATAATCAACTAGATATTGCTGAATGGTGACTTTAACGATTCAAGAAGCTTATTTGTTGGTTCACGCCCCACTCAAAGGTCTAAACTTGACCGTTGTTTTCTTGCAGAGTGTGACTGGCGGCCTAGCATATGCAGTTTGTTGTCATAGTAAACTCATATTTTCTATCGTGCTTTATTTGTTTCATTTCGGAAAAGGTATGCTTTTGTAGTAGCTCTACATAATCCTTTGGAGATGGTTGAATGTCATCCGTGTGTTTATGTGCTCTCTATTTCTGCTCTGTAGGTCGATATGACAAATTACTCAAACAGGAAAAGCTCCTCAGAACAGGAATATGAGAAGGCAATTGTTACTAAAGAAGAGATCTTGGATTATGAGTTGCATTCAGATCCTACATTTTCAGGCCATTGCGGGGTATGCCCACCATTTTATGATACTTTTGCCAGTTCATATGGAGAAATTTCACCACACATGATATATCTGATCATACTAAGTCAATTGTGAACAATTTTGAAACTGGCTGAGAAATGATGTGTGAATTAAGTTATATAAAATGGTTGTTATTTGCTTACATTGTTTTTTCTTTCTTCCTTTGCAATTCCAGAACAATGTCGCAAGTTCATCGGGTAGCAATTTGAGATCAGATTTGATTGGAATGGGATTTTCACCATCACTTGTGGACAAAGTGATTGAAGAAAAGGGTAGGTTATGCCAAACTGTGAACTCCAATCTCTTACTAAATGTGGGTGAGGGTTGGTGGGGTTACCTGTGGCACTGTAGATTTAGAATATTAGAAATAAACAACACTGCACGTCAAGACTCTGTGGGTGTACGGCACTGTAGATGTAGAATATTAGAAATAAACAACACTGCACGTCAAGACTCTGTGGGTGTACGAATGTGCGTGTGAGCATGTATTCAGTCAGGATCAGTGTTGTTTATTTCTAACATTCTAAATCTACAGTGCCACAGGTAACCCCACAATGCACTCAGTGTCTTATTATCATTATATTGATATCTATATTGGATCGCGCAATCTGAATGTCTTTTTCCTCTAAAATTTTGATGATTGAGTATTTTTCTTCAAATCTAGGTGAAGGTGACACAGAAGTGTTATTGGAGACACTTTTGTCGTATCCAGTAAGTGACATATTTTTTGTTTATGTTCCAATTGCATATGTTTTTTAGTTGAATGGTTTTCCCAAAATCATTTGTTAGTTCAATTAGAAATACTGAAGAGAATGTCCTAGCATTGGTACAACCATCTCACTGTTTTGCATGTGGGAGGGCCAGTGAAATTATCACTGGGTTGTCATTTAAGTGTACGTCATGTATCTACCAAGGAATTTTGAGTGCTTATGGTCATCCTGTTTTGGAATGAACAGGATTCTCGAAAGTCAGATTCTGGATCATCAGATTCTCTGGATAGCTTATTTGATGACAAGGATGCAAGCAGTATTCCGGAGATTCCTAATATTGCTGAACCAAAAGAGGTAACCTGCAAAAACTGCTGTGATCTTGCTTTCTTAATCTATCCTTTACGTACCCAGGATACTCGTTGTGATTGATCTTCACAAGTCATTGGTAACTATGCTAGTGACTTCCAATGCTGCCGGTTAAGGTGTGACTGAAACTGCATTATGCAGTTTGGTGACAAGTGCTGTATGATGCTTAAGACATAGCAACCTTAACTTATCTAGAAATTTTCTAATAAAGCAACTAAGTTGCCTCTCTTGTCTTGTCGCGATGAACATAATAGGAGCAGCTCATTATTATGATATTTGTTTTTTCATGTGATTTGTTTGTCTTAATTTGCACATGCTAAGGCTTCTTTAACTTTTGACAGGAGCCTGATTTGCCAGATGGACTTAATGAGGAAAAAAGGGCATCTTTACTGATGATGAATTTTTCTCTGGATGAAGTTGAGTTTGCAATTGATAAGCTTGGTAGGTTGAAAATTCTAAATTTTAATTTTATATGAAAATGTTTGACTTGTATTGGTTTTATATATTGAAAGAAAAAATAGGGAGCACTCACCAGTTGACAGTTTTTGCTCTCATGACTAATCTGCAATTCCATGTACTTTCCCAATGTGTTACATAGATAAGTCCCAATGTGTTTGGTTTTAGGCTCCTCAACGAGGCATATGAATACGCTCTTGTGGAATTGGTTTAAGGATCTGGGTATGGAATGAAGCTTATTCCGATCTATACCTCCTGTTAAGTTTAGGGCTACTACTGTAAGCAGTTTCACTGATGTTGAACCAGGGAAGAGCTCCACAAACATACATTATTGGAACTTGAGTACATAACATAAGAAAGCTTCTGGAAAAGTAGGAATCTCTTCAAACTCTAGGGGGTCTTTATGAGCATGTGTATGGTGAATATTAGTCTTATGACTTTAATGCACAATTAAGAAAGCTCCTGGATAGCACAATTCATTTCATATTCATGTTTGTCAAACTTGTATAATATGTGCATAAATTCTTTAAAAAAAGAATCAGTATTGCTTGAATTATGATATTCCACCTTGACTTTTATCTCTTTTCAATCCTGCTATTTAAAATTTCCTACAATAGTATGTTCAACATTTCAATATGGTTGGTTAATCTCGTTGTGCTCCATATCAGGTGAAGACGCTCCGATTAATGACTTGGTGGATTTTATATTTGCTGCTCAGACAGCGGTCAAACTCGAAAATGATATAGATGATACAACTCATGGTGGTGAAGAGAAAAACGAGGTCTACAATTGATCCTGGATTAAATTGTTATCCATTTGATGACATTTTGGATATTGGCAACAAAATTAATAGTTTTTGTGCAATACTTGTCCGACATATGCTTCATGTCTTTTGGGAAAAGAAAAAACTAATGCGTATGCCTGAGACATAAAGTTTGTGGAATGTTGAACTTTGCTTGCTAATCCCATTGGACACTAAATAATATACATAGCATCTGTACATCTGTCAATTCTTTTCCGTGTAGGTTATGTTTTTTACCCTGCCACTTTATGGAAATGCATAATTGGGCATTATTGGGTAATACCTGTCTATAATCGCTTATAATATGTTGCATTCTTTTCCATTTGCTCCATTGGGTTTCTGGAATTTCATTTTCTCATGTCCTACTTCTAACCGATTTTAATTAAGAGATTACTGAAACAAAGTTTACCTTTCACCTTTGAGCTCATCACCCCCAACTTTTAGCAATCATATGAAGTCTTTATGGTGAGAAAGGTGGTTTCAGTACCTGTCATAATGACAATGGACTAGGGCAGGATTTTTCTCTTCTCTCATTAAATGTTCTTTTTTGAAGCAACAATTTTGCAAAAGCGTATGGAACAAGCATTTACATAGTTGCCGTGTTGTCTAGTACCAAGTGTCCAAGTTGTGTGATTTTGGCAGTGTATTTTTTAATAATATAGCCTTCTGATTAGCAGGATGTTAGTGATGAAAAATTATATGGGACCATGGAGATGTCACTCCGTCTGCTTGAAATGGGTTTCACTGAGAATCAAGTCTCATGGGCAATTGAAAAGTTTGGTGAGTCTTATATATAATTTGCTCCACTTGACCTGGAAAGAAAGGACATAAATAATGTAATAATATTTTTCAGATGGATGCTGTAACTTGTAACCCTAAAAATAATACTTATCGTGATCTTTATGTTAATATTATCATTAGTGGTGACATTACAACCAAGTTCCGTTCAACACAACAAGTTTATTTGAAATGTGAATTGTTAGATGCTGTCTACTGGACTTTGAAGGGAATGAATCACTTGTGACTACAACATGATTAATACCACCTTGTTGCTATGCGGGGTGATACAATTTTATTAGGTTTTTACTGAATCTTGTCTAACAGTCATTTGCTGTTACAGGTTCAGGAGCTCCAATTTCAGAACTTGCGGACTCGATCTTTAAATATCAAATTTCTGGAAACTATTATGAAGAAACTAAGGTTGGGATGCATTCTTATAAGCATTTAATGATTTTTCAAGTGCCGACATGCTGTGTTTGGATAATTTCTTTAGCTTTTTATGGTCCAGATAAAATTTTGATATTGCTTTTTGCTATCTAAGTGCCACAAGTAGTTCATTCTAATGTGAAATTATTTACTTACGACATTATGTATATATGAGGGAGATGCCAATTGTGTTGACAACCTGAACCTAATCCTAATCTTTTATCTTCAAATAATGATATATTTGTTTTAAAAATAAATGGCCCTAGAGGACCTTACCAAGTTTTGGATCTCCTTGTTGAAGCACATATGCATAATCTCATGCATGTTTTACAGGTTTCTGTTCATTTGTTCTTACAAGTCAGAAGTTAAAATATAAGTTTTATCTCTAATGGCTATGTTCATTAGTCATTACTTGTTAACAAGCTTATTTCTGAAATTATATAGTCTTTATCATTCATCATTTATGTTGGTTTACTAATGTTTGGAGCAATGTATCTGGCGCAGTACTCAGCCCCTTCACGCAGTGCAACAAGTTCCAGATTTTATGCTACAGGATCATATGATTCAGTTAAAGTTGAAAACGAGGAATTCTATCCACACACAGTTTCTCAATCAAGGGGTGGTATTTTAGCAAACAATTTAGGGAAGAGGCCCAAGCAAGAGTTTACTGGTGATGATTCAAATGTTATTCCAAATGCTGTTCCTCAGTTCAGGTCTTCGAGACAGGCAGCTTTTGAAGAAAAACGTAGAGGCAAAAGGCCAAAACAAGAGTATGCTGATAATTCAAACTCTTTCCTTGACACAACATGGATGGAAGAAAAAGTTGACCCTGAAACTGGCAAAGTTGGAATTCCAAAACTTTTCAACAACAATCCTGGTAAGAGTGTGAATCGAATGGTGGCTAAACCTCCATATTTCTTTTATGGAAATATTGTGAGTTTAGCATATGATTCATGGGCAAAAATTTCTCAGTTCTTGTATGGCCTTCAGCCTGAATATGTGAATACTCAATTCTTCTCGGCCTTAAGCAGAAGGGAAGGTTATGTACACAATCTCCCCACCGAGGATAGGTTTCGCATCCTTCCTGAGCCACCGATGACCATTGAGGATGCAATGCCACATACAAAGAAATGGTGGCCTTCATGGGATACAAGGAAGCAAATGATGTGCATCAGTTCTGAAACCAGTGGGGTATCTCATCTTTGTGATAGGCTTGGAAGGATGCTTTCAAGTTCCCATGGACTGCCCTCTTCTGAGCAACAGAGAGACATCCTTCATCATTGCCGCTCATCTAATCTTGTGTGGGTTGGACAACACAAATTGGGCCCTGTAGAGCCTGAATATTTAGAGCGCATCCTAGGCTACCCATCGAGTCACACTCAAGTTGCTGAGAGCAGTTTAGTAGAAAGGCTTCTCTCACTCAAATATTGCTTTCAGACAGATACCTTGGGTTATCATCTCTCTGCGCTGAAGTCTATGTACCCAGAAGGATTAACAGTCTTCTCAGTTTTCAGTGGGATAGGTGGGGTTGAAGTTGCTTTACATCGGCTTGGCATTAGATTGAAAGGAGTTGTTTCTGTAGAAACTTCTGCAACAAAGAGGAAGATCCTAAGAAGATGGTGGGAGGCAACTAGACAAACTGGGCAGTTGGAGCAGATCGAAGATGTTCAAAAGTTGACAAGCAACAAGCTTGAAAATTTGATCAGGAAATTTGGTGGTTTTGATTTTATCATTTGTCAGCAGCCATGCAGTGACTCAATTTCTAAGCTTCCTCCACAGAGTGACTTTGTCCCAGGTTTTGACTTCTCCTTGTTTTATGAGTTTGTTCGTGTTTTGCAACGCGTGAGAACTATGTCAGAAAGAAAAAGTTGACAGTTCGCATGCTCCTCATAATGGATTTTGTGGTACATCTAATTTTTTAAGAATAAGTAAGACTGGTTCTTTCTTGAAAAATTGAGCTTGAGAATTACACGCCGCCCGCACACACACACACACACACGGTAAAAAGATAGCATTAACATATATTGACTACTTTATGTGCATAAGTTGCATGGTTTATGATAATCATCTTGATTCTGGAATATTCATCGTAGTCTTTACTCAATATGATTGATGATAATGTAGACAACTATCAAAATTCTTCTGCTTGAAGGAGAATCATATGTAAAAGGAATGGACCGACAAATGAAAATTTTCATGAGGACTGATGTGTGGGTTGAGTATGTCTGTCTTGCTGCAAGTGTCACGGTTGGAGCTCCGAAGTTGGGGAGATTCTTGGCTGTCCCTGGAAAAACATGCCTTCATCGTTCTTGACTGTCTCGTAGCCGCATGATGATGAGAGATACAGGAAGAGGTGGATATATTCTCGGTATATCCGAGTGTCTCCCCCCAACTTGACGGGATAAGATAAGCACATGACTTGATCATCTAAAGTGTGTAATTCGTCCTTGCTGAGAACACTAGTTGGATAACCATCGAATCAGTCGCTGCTCAACCTGCAAGAAATTGCAGAACTTGTTTTTGTGACATAATGGTGGGTTTAGTTTGTCTCTTGCCCTAAAGTTTGGGTGGCTCGGACGTAAAGGGTTTGGTTTTTAAGTTTTAGTGCGAGACAAAATCATTAAGGTTGAAAGTTGAAATCTCCATCGACAAAGACTTCACATTTTTGCCTGCTCCTCTCCTGCTTCAAGGAACGATTTCGAGATTCATTGTTGGCCTACAATTGGAGGGAAAGGGATCCTCTCCGGATCCCTTCCACCTAATCCTCCTCATCAAACAATCCGGGCTTTTAAAATTTGATCTAACGGTTAAAATTATTATAATTTTCAAGGGAGCCTCTTGTTTGGAGCCGTTAGATCAAATTTCAAGAATTCGGATTGTCTAATGAGGAGGATTAGGTGGAAGGAATCTGAAGAGGATCCCTTTCCCAATTGGAGGACTATGTGGCTCACACATCCAATCTCTTTTCCTTTTGGCTTGTTAAATTACATTTGGCCATCTGGGTAAGAATCATGAAGCTGCCCCCTGCCTTGTTTGTCACGCTGCTAAATGAAAAGGACAACTTATAACCTCGTAAGAAAAATACTTTTTCCAACTTGGATGGATGCACGATGTGAGTAGTTGGTCGATCATCCTGCCCTGTTTGTCACACGGCTAAATGAAAAGGACAACTTTTAACCTCGTAAGTAAAATGTCTTTTCCAACTTGAATGGTTGAACGATGTGAGTGGTTGGTCGATCATTTCAACATGGTAGGTCAATTAGCTCTTGTAATCTTGTAAGATTTGTCCCACTTGGAGAATTTCTGTTGAATAAAGATAGGAAAACATAAAAGATAAAAATATAGAACTAACAAGGGAAATAATTTTGGGAAATGATTTTCACGTTCTATATCCATCTCCTATTCTTCTTGCACTCGTCAGTTTTTTTTTTTTTTTTTTTTTTGTTCAATGATTTACCGTTGGTTTATTCATTCTTGTGGTATGAATTGAAAGTAAATGATGACAAAATGGTCAAAAAGCATAGTGCAAAATGATCAAAAGAAAGTGTGAAAATAACTTCTCAAAATAGATATCGCATATAAAAAATAATTGAAAATCATAACTTCGTCTTTATAAAGAAAGCCAGAAATGAAAGTGTAAAGATCATTTCTCAAAATTAGTATCATATACAAAAAAAATGATTGAAAATTATAACTTCACTTTTATAAAGAAAGCCAGAGATAATAATTAAAGCAAATGGACTTTGGGTCGAATTATTATATTATTACTTCTCTTAAAGTTGATGAGCCACTCCTTATGGAACATGTGGATAGGATATTCCGATTGGAAAATGCCTTCTTTCAATCAACACCTTGATCTTCAATGTCGCAAATGATGGGGAATGATAGTAATGGAGGGAAAACAAACAGAATTCAGAGTATATAGGGGGTCCCATCACGATGACTTAAATAAAAAAATTCATGTATAAATGGAAATCCCTAGTTTTTGTAAGTGGGATGTAAATTTGTGAAGTTATTTTCTAGCCAACTAGTTTTTTGTCAGATGGTGTTTTTCCTTTCTAGTTACAAAAAGTATTGCAAGACTCATGTAGTTTAGTTAGTTAAGAGTATATCTCTATGCACTCAAAGTCATGCGATGATTTTTCCGATGCATAAGAATAAAGGAAACTAATGAAAAAAGTTTGAAAGCTTTGAGTTTCAACGTTAAGGATAAAATAAAAGGTAAAGTGAATAGTATCAAGTTTGACTTTAGTGTAAAAATATAATTTTTTATTAAAATGAACATTACTGTAGGTTTTTTTTTGTTAAAACTCTTTAAAAATAAATTGATAAAACCTCAAGATCAACTGAGCTTAAACAAAAATGTTTCAGCCGTTAATGCCAATGCAATAAAGTCAAAGAGGAAACAAAATGCACGTCTCCAACTTCATGGTCATATATCCATGATTACGATTGACATCCATTGACTCAAACAAGCAACTTTACTCAGCATAAACAAACAAAAAACCCTAATAATGCTGCTCTTGTAATATTTCTCTCTCATTTTATGTACATTTGTCATGGAATTTAGAAATATCAGAATGAGGATCCTCTCCGAATCCTTTTTATGAGGATTTAGGGAATCGCTTAATCGTATCTGCTTATCGTAAATTATGCGATCAGTTTTCTTTAAGTACTATTTGTGTTCAATTTTAAAATAATTTATGACCTCACGATATACTATGAATAGACAAAATAAAAAAAATTCATTGGATCCTCACAAAGAAAACACAGAGAAGATCCTCATTCGAAATATCATATTCCCGATGTAAATATGTTCAAATTCGAATTCACTAGGAGGACAAGAGGGAGTAGGATTCTCTCCCTTCCTATTCTCATCATCTTCCTTCCCCTCCTCTCACACATTGCTTTTTGTCTTATTGTCTTTATAAAAAAAAAAAAAAATCAATATAAGATGTTGACGTGGCTTAATCGTGACCGTTCAAATAAGAAAGGAAAAAATCCTCCTCCGGACAAGAGGGATTGTCGACCCCACTCTCTCAATACTCAACAAATTGATTAATGATTGACTTGGACACTTACTTGGCTAATGGAAAGCAAACAATTTTTTCTTATTTTTAGTACATTGGTATTTTTACATTAAGAAAATGGAGAATTTAGCTAAGCTACACAAACGACAATATAATTTAAGATCGAATTCACCATCCACGATATTTGAACCTAAAACTTTTCATTTTCATGTAAAAAGAAATATCACCAGACCGTAGTACTAAATGACGAAAACAAACAACTTTTAGTTGAGCAGTTTCGCCTTTCTTTAAAAATAAAATAAAATAAAATTTGAGAGCTTCTTCATCTTTGCTATCATAAATAAAATTTTCTGGATCCAATTATTCAAAGTAATTATTTAATGAAACCAAAAAACTGGCTCTTTGTTTTTTAATTGGCGTTTCCGACATCCCATAAGAATATAAGGTAGCGATGTTTCGGGGGCAATAATACAGCACAAAAAACATAAATATTCTGACGTAAGTATACATACTAATCTTTGACCAAAACAAAGAAAAGTATATATACTGTACATACTATATTTTTTTCCTGTTACATGTAAAATCAGTTGAACTAATTTATAAGTTCGTCCATCATCAATTATTTAGGTTATTTCGAGAAAAAATTTCATTAAATAAAGTAAAATGACAAATATACTGTTAATTTTTGTCAAATTATTTTGACCCATTATTTATTAAATTAAGAATATTTTTGTCATTTTAATTGTTATTTAACAGAGATTTCTCACGTGATAATCAAAATGATTGACAGTGGATAAACTTGAGACCCTTGTATTGATTTTAAATCTCAATAATCACTATTGATTTTAAATCTCAGGCACTAAATAAAAAGTTATGCTACTTTCAATAACCATTTCAACTGAATACCTAAAATATATAACAACTATTATACTATACAGTATACACTATACTGTATACACAACACAGAGAATATGCTTGTACATGCCAGCTTGTCTTGGACTGGACTGTCTCTCTCTCTCACAGGCCAGCAGCCAGCTTGTCTTGGACTGTGTCTCTCTCTCTTCTCTCTTCCTCTCAGTCACGGACACTCAGGAATTCACACACTTGAAAATCAGTTTCCTTTTTTTGGGTCGAAAAAACCAGCTTCCTTTTTTTTTGGGTCGAAAAAACCAGCTTCCTTTAAAAGCGAGAAAAATCAAAGCAGCTACCTTTTCTCTCTTTTCTCATCACCAGCACTTGTTGTGTCTGATTGGAGTAGGTATTTCATGCTGCATCTACTTTGAATCTTCGTTCTTCATTTTTTCTACGTATTTATTTACATTCTCAGCTTTTACAATGCAAGCATTAGATTTGTTGTTTTTTTTTTTTTTTTTTTTTTTTTTTCTGGGTTTGTGCGGAGATTTCTTGGCAGTTCGGCTGTGATAGTGATGTTTTCTTCCTTTGTTTTTGACCCACATTTACTATCAGCATCAAACCTACAATTTTGCCTTCTCAGAACTTTCCAAGCTTATATATTTGGAGCTTTGCTTTCAACCCTTTGTGTGTGTTTCTTTGTTTGAAATGTAAAACAAACCAAAAGGGTTGTCTTTGATTGGATTTAATAGTCCAATGCCACTCTCTTTCTGAAAATTTCTCTGCATTTTTCATCTGGGTTTCAAGGTTAGCATGCTTATAACCTCTTGCCCAATCATTTTTAGACTAGATGTTGTAATGGGGTTGTGATTTTTGACTTCTGGGTTGTGCTTAAACAGCAAGAATCAAGATTTCCAAATTTCTGGGTCAGCTTGTATCTGTTGAGATTCGATTCGATTTAGTCCATCTACTGCTGTGCCACATTGATATCTTTGCTTGTTTAATGTAGATTTGGGTTGTCAGTTCTTCCAAGGCCCACCTCACCTTGGTAATGGCCTGACTGTTGTAGGTCTTGGTTCCTTGACTACAACTTTGAGATTTAGTTATCATTGTTCAAGAAAGTGAGACCATGGAAGAGACATTTGTACCGTTTCGCGGAATTAAGAATGATCTTCGAGGGAGAATGATGTGTTACAAGCAAGATTGGACTGGTGGTTTCAAGGCAGGCTTCAGGTTATCCTTCTCTTGCTATCATAAACACTGATTCCACATCATATTTAACTGTAAGTATTGCCAAAGTTTGATTAGAATGTTATTCTGGCTTGGTAACTTGGTTAACTGTCTCAGGATTTTGGCGCCCACCACTTATATCTTTTTTGCATCCGCTATTCCGGTTATTTCATTTGGAGAACAATTGGAAAGAGACACAGGTAATATTATATACTGGATACCTACCGTATTGTTTGTTGTTGATACTTTCCATTAAGTGCCTTATGGTTTTCAGTCTGAGTGGAAAATGTTCCTAATATCGACCAGTTGATAAGAAACATCTAAATTTTTTATCATTCTACGCATTATGCATTAGTGTTTGAAATTTATGTTTTGGCATCATTTCTGGTGTTCACAGGTGGTGTTCTCACAGCAGTTCAAACATTAGCATCTACGGCTTTGTGTGGAATTATACACTCGATTCTTGGAGGACAGCCTTTGCTGATTCTCGGAGTTGCAGAGCCAACTGTGATTATGTACACGTTTATGTTCAATTTTGCCAAAAATAGACCGGAGCTGGGATCAAAGCTCTTTTTAGCATGGAGTGGATGGTATTTTCTTCGTGCTAACAAATGGATTGATATTGTGATTTCTGCTGTTATCATTAATCTCTATCTTGCAATTATCCCTTTTGGGTTATTTTATTGTCCAACTCTTGTTTGACTCTGGATCCTGCCTTTATGACCATTTATACCGATATGCAGGGTGTGCGTCTGGACTGCAGCTTTGCTGTTTCTGCTGGCTATACTAGGGGCTTGCTCCATCATAAACAGATTCACTCGTCTTGCAGGAGAGTTATTTGGCCTTCTCATTGCAATGCTGTTCATGCAGGAAGCTATAAAAGTAGGAACATTCATCTCTTTCTATCCCTGCATTCTATTTGCCTATAGAAAAATTACTTCTTATGTCACCTAGAGTACTTTCGGTAGTTTCTAAGGTTCGTAGATGGCACTGGTGGATTAATCCCAACTTTTTTCTAGCTAATAGCTATAGTTCTGAATTGTATTTACTAGGGACTTGTTCATGAGTTCCACATACCTGAAAGAGAAAACCCAAATTCAGTTCAATTTCAACCTTCATGGAGATTTGCAAATGGGATGTTTGCTTTGGTTCTATCATTTGGCCTTCTACTTACTTCGTTAAGAAGCAGAAAAGCAAGGTCTTGGCGTTATGGATCTGGCAAGTGACATACAGACATGTATAGTTTCCTATTTATTAGTTTGCTACAGGAGACTGATCCCATTAGCTGTTTCCCTCTCACAGGATGGCTGCGAGGTTTCATAGCAGATTATGGTGTGCCATTGATGGTATTGATCTGGTCTGCTGTTTCCTATATACCTGCTGGAAATGTCCCAAAAGGAATTCCAAGGCGCCTCTTCAGTCCAAATCCATGGTCACCTGGGGCATACGAAAATTGGACTGTCATCGAGGCACTGCCACATCCTAAATTTTATTTTCTGCCTTCTTTATGGTTTTCCACTTGACACGTGAGGGTATTAATGGTTTTTTTTTATAAAATTACAGGACATGCTAAATGTGCCAGTGCTTTATATAATTGGAGCTTTCATTCCGGCAACAATGATTGCAGTGTTGTACTATTTTGACCACAGTGTGGCTTCCCAACTTGCTCAGCAGAAAGAATTCAATTTGAGAAAACCACCTTCTTTCCATTACGATCTACTTCTCTTGGGGTTCATGGTATGCAAATCCCCCTCACAGTGCCATTCACTTTTTCTGTAATCCCCCTTCTAGAAGTTTAGTGGTTGCAAAAAGAAAGAGTGCAACTGGCATCATTTTGTTTTGAGATTGAGATGTCTTTGCTACATGACAGGTCATAATATGTGGTCTCTTAGGCATTCCTCCATCCAATGGTGTCATACCACAATCTCCAATGCATACAAAAAGTTTGGCCACACTGAAGCACCAGGTAGGTATATGGTTTTACCATCAATGAAGCCTTCCACTGCTTTCAATTTCAAAGCTTTCCTAGAAGTTACGTTAATTGAGCGGTTCAACTTCACAGTTCTCTGTGCTGCAAAGAGGTTTTGAGTTTTATACCAACTCAGTGTCCCTTAAGAACCCAATGGGGCAGAGAAAACATTAGAATATGTTCGGAACATGGAGATGCACATATTGACACTCACCCTACATGTGCACTCTCTTCATGTGGTTTACATGTTATCTTTTCAACTAGATTGCTTCTCCTGCAGTTGCTTCGCAATCGACTTGTAGCGACAGCAAGGAGATGTATGAGAAACAATGCCAGCTTGGAACAAGTATATGGAAGCATGCAAGAATCATATCAACAGATGCAAACCCCACTAGCATACCAGGAACCTTCAGCTCGGGTATGATGACTTGATATGCCGTTCCCCTTTTCCTTCTTTTGTTCACTCGTATGACATAGACAATGCTAACTGTTGTTCAAAAACAAGGCAGGGATTAAATGACTTGAAAGATTCAACTGTTCAAATGGCTTCAAGCATGGGTCACATAGATGCCCCAGTTGATGAGACTGTGTTTGATGTTGAGAAGGAGATCGATGATTTATTGCCTGTTGAGGTGAAAGAGCAGCGGCTCAGCAACTTGCTTCAAGCTACATTTGTAGGAGGATGTGTTGCAGCCATGCCTTTTCTTAAAATGATCCCAACATCGGTACTCTGGGGTTATTTTGCCTTTATGGCTGTTGAGAACTTACCGGGTAACCAATGTTGGGAGAGGATTCTATTGCTGTTCACAGCCCCGACTCGAAGATACAAGTAATTCTCTTGATCCCTTTGTATTGTTGCACCTTCAATTTGTCTTATCTCGATTCCCCAAAAAATTTAATTGAACTACATTCATTTTTGTGTTCAGAGTACTTGAGGAATACCATGCCACTTTTGTTGAAACAGTACCATTCAAGACAATTGCAGCG
Source organism: Pyrus x bretschneideri (assembly GCF_019419815.1). Classification (NCBI taxonomy): domain Eukaryota; kingdom Viridiplantae; phylum Streptophyta; class Magnoliopsida; order Rosales; family Rosaceae; genus Pyrus; species Pyrus x bretschneideri. The sequence continues at coordinate 6,813,250 of NW_025999513.1, read as the reverse complement.
TTCACCATTTTCCAAACTGCTTACTTGCTTGTTTGCTTCGGAATTACATGGATTCCTATTGCTGGGGTTCTTTTCCCATTAATGATCATGCTTCTGGTTCCTGTTAGACAATACATTTTGCCCAAGTTCTTCAAAGGTGCACACCTTCAAGATTTAGATGCTGCAGAGTATGAAGAGGCACCTGCTTTACCATGCAACCACACAACTGTAAGTTTCCATTCAGATACTCTTTTGTTTCGTCTCACTGTTTCCTGATAAACATATCTGCAATCTGTTCAAGTGTTACCTCACCGGAAATACATAAATGGATATTAAATAGAAGCCTTTCGGCAATGTTTTTAAACAATTCCTAACCTGCTTGCTCTGTATGATAAATCTCAAGGCATCGTGCTCTCTTTTAGAAAAAGAAAAGAACCGTACTATAATTTTGTGCACTACTTTGATATACACACATTAAAAGGTAACTTTGGCTGCTCAGTTTAACTTATAAATCCTGTTTCACATCAGGAGCGGGAGATGAGTAGGACAGCTTCATTTCCAGATGATGGCGAGATTTTAGATGGGATGGTTACTAGAAGCCGGGGCGAGATCAGGCATGTGTGCAGTCCTAAAGTGACAAGCTCACCTACAACATCATCCAAGGAATTGAAAAGCACACTGAGCTTCTCGGACAAGGTAATCAGTCCTCGTCTAAGTGAGCTGAGAGGCGACCAAAGTCCTCGGAGTGGCGGAAAAGGACCATTTAGTCCAAGGAGTGGAGAACCGAAATCATCTAACTTAGGGAAGAGTGGTTGAAGCTTGGAACTCAGATATAAATAGACAAGTATTTGCCTGCAAAGTATAGTCAAATTACTAAAAGAAGAGTAAACCCGCATTTTCCCCTGCTTTTACTCAACTCAATTTCTAATTGTGGGCTTATTGTTGTTGTAAAGTGTTCTGAGTCTGATGGGAGAAGATTGTAAGTTGTAACAAACTCCATTAATAACAGTATTAAATTAAATATGAAGAATTATTACACTTAATCCTTTTTAAGCCAAATGAAGAAACTTTACGTGCATCGACATCCATTTTTTCTTTCAAAATACAAATTATTTTGTTCAATAAGCTTTGTCAAGTGTCGACAGAAGATAAAATGCGACATCTTCATCGTTCCATGGAAACTGATGACACCGGTGTCTGGAACCGATATTCGCGCTCTGTGCATACGGAGAGCGCAATTCATATTACCATTTAGGCATTTGGAGAGGCAAAGTAAGGTGGATGTGTCCCTGGTCTTTAATTGCATGGAAATCAAGTTGTGTTTTGTAGCTTTCACAGCAATCGACTTGGGACCTCAGCGGGAAACATTTTCTACATGACTTCACGAGGAGCGTAGGTCCCTTGGACGCTACTCATTCCTTTTGCCTGACTGATGAGGAGAAATCACACGTAACACCAACCCCAAAGTGGCAATATCCGAACCAATTCAATTACGTAATATTAAGTTAAACGCATTAGCACGCATGATATGCTTCAGATACCGTCACTTTGGCATCCCGATCCCGATTGCATGTAAGTTTCCCTCTTGATTGTACGCTCTGCAGGTTTAGCTGCTGGTTTTAATGAATTCCCTTTGGATTAGGTAGATGCAGAAGTTCCTATTCTATTAGCTTGTAGCAGAATAACAGCAGTGTAAATTCTTCGTGAGAACCACAATGGTAAAAGCGAAAGTTCCACCACTGGATTTTTGACAGTTAGATCTTGGTCATTCGATCCTGCTAACGGCCAAACAGCGCAAGAGTATAGGATATTCTGGAGAATACTAGAAGACATGTTTCAGACTTTTCGTTACACCATCTAGCGTTTACTGAGGAATGGAAACAAAATAATGAAGAAAGAAAATCCACATCACAAAATCCAAAGAAACGAAACATTCAGTATTCATAAATAGGCGATAAAGCATTAAAGCTTACAATGTTATCACTTATTTTACTGTGAAAACTTTATCCCACACAAGAAACTGGAATCTCAGAAGGAAAATTTAAAACCTTGACATCAAAAGACCTAGCTCTTGCTGCTGAACTTACGACCGGACATCTTCTCAGACTCAAACAGTATATGGTTTATGAGTCCCCTCGCCGCGCTGGAAATAGAGGAAGACAAATCAGATTCCATCAACGAAGTTGAGTAAGAAATGCATTCATTTTGAGAACATATTTTGAGAATTGATTTCGATAATAAAATGGAGAACTGATCATCTGATTTGGTTTCAAATTGGCCCGGAAATATTAAGAGACCGATTAAAGTATAAATGAATGTTGACAGTCTATAATATAAAAAGGCAAACACAAATGCTAGATGCTTACTTATCCTTCAATGTTTGAATCTTCTCTGGATCTGTCTCATGCTTATGCTTTTTGAATTCCCGCCGCACCATATCAACGACAAGTTCTGTATTATGTTGCTGCATCATTAACGAAACAACATCCCCAAATGTGTTAATGTAATTTTCATGCACTAGAGACTTACTCCATGCAAATTGTATGATCAAATTTGCAAAAATCAATCAAGATATACTTTCATACAAGTTTGAAGGATCTGCGAAATTGCTTCTTAAAGACTGGAGACTCATTCATAAGTTCATAACGATATGATAGGCACGATGTCATACACTTATAGGAGAAAAATCTTAGCGTGATGGTGACACCGGTACATGTGAGTTGTTACTAATCCACAATGTTATAACATGGTTGACGACATGATTGATATTTCATGGACCTAAAGTATTATATTAATAAATAAATACACGGGTTACAACATTAGTAAACTGATAATATCACCTAGCAGTGTGACGGTCACAACAAATTGGCAAATATAAGTCGAATTGATACTCTTAACTTACGTTCAATCTCATTGATAAATAACAACAAAAAACACAAATTTCATCAAGAAAAAAACTGAATTTGCATACCCGATGACCAACATATTTAGCTCTCCGAAGACACTCGCGGTAAAGCTACAAAAACAACAGAAACAATCGTTTTGTCGAAAAAATGGTAAGAAAAAAAATGATTAATTTTTGGATGCAAATACTAAAGGCAAGTGAAGACATTTCCGATACTAACTCTGATCACGTTGTTGGCAAGTTCAGGAGGCAATGCGGTTTGCAGGGACGGCATGTTCTCAAATTTCCTGTACCAAAATCCGAATCGCAATCAAATCTGCACAGTCGAATACGAGAAGCATTAAGCAATTCGTCGAACACCTTGCGGGCAAGTTCCAAGCATGCCCGTATCAAAGGGAGAAGAAAAATTAGAGTCGGTGGAAGCGGACGAGACGGAGTCGGAGTGGTTTTACCTGCGAGGCTGCGACTGTGTGAGTGAGTCGACGATTCGGTACCCAGCGGCAAAACTCGGTTCGACAGCGGAAATGTTTTGACTCGTTGCGTCGTCGACTCGTGCTAATACCCGTTACTCCAACACATACGGCATGTCGAATAGGCAGGCATTTTTCAACTTTTTTCCTTCTCCTCTATTTATTTGGAAAATTACGCACACATTTTCTCCTTCAACATATTTTTATTTATTTATAATTTTGAAAGAAAAAAAAATTTATTCACTTTCACTTCCATCACAATATTGTCTTGGACCTCGTGGACATAAGAAATCAATCTTTATGGTTCAATATATTTTTCAATATGCAAGGAATTCGTCACTTAATTAATCAAGAATATTCACATTTTCCATTGAGGCTCTTTTTATTTGTATATAAAAAAAATTATATACCTTTATATGAGAAAGGAGAATTCCAAATGAGTTTGAATCAGTCTGTCCCCCACCCCTGAACTTAATCAAGACTTTTTAATTTAACAATTTATTTCGAGAAGTGTTCTGAGAGTTGAGTAAGGTTAACAAATTAAGGTGTTAATCTAACAACATAAGTCTAATACGAGAATATTTTTCTTCAGTGCCTCGCCTATTCGTCTATGTGTCGCTGGAGCTTAAACTAAGGGTGAGTTTGATGCTTGTAGAACATGGTTTCATCGACAATGGGTTGATTAAACGTACAGCCATACACATTACTCAAAAGAGAGAACATGGTGGTATAAACTTCAATATGTAACAAAAATACATTATCAAGACAAAATACCACTATATGTAATGTAAGCACACAATCTCATTACTATATCGTAGGGCCAAAATACAAGACCCAATTGTACATAATTCATCATCACATCACACAATAAGGGGGAAACCCCAAATAAGGATGGACCCATAAAAGCTCTTGGGCTCTATACAGTAGACGGTATCTCTATGTAAATAAATCCTAAGTAGCCCAAACCCAAATTACATTCTACCCTAGAAAATATGAGAAATTCTATTGAGAGGCTGATCACGTGACCATGCGACAACTCACATACAAATAAGTTATAACACCTTATCTTTCTTTTTTCTTTTGAAAAAAGAGAATAATTAGTGGCAAGCCACGGTTATCCACTCTTTTCAGGTCGGAGAGGTTATGGGAAATTCTCACCTGATTAGACAGAAGACTCCCTCTAACAAGTATACTTGGACACCTCATCCAAAGCCTGAGGTTCCCCCTCTCGCAAGCAATCAATAGGGGGAATAGTTGCAGTCTCCTGGGTCCCATAAGCATTCCAACAAAAGGGCTCATCCATGAGCTCTCCTTCGTATGGGTAAAGCTCAACTTCTGAGAGGATAATATTTCTGCATGCCACGGTGTCACTGCACGCAAAGTGAATGGGAGGCCTCCTCACATCGTACGTGCCTTTTATGTTTCTGTAGGTCAAGTCAGTGACCAGTACTGCTGAGGTTTCGTTTCGGCATGCTTTTGATAGGCAGTAGTACTGGTCTACTAGCAGGCAGTTGAGCACATTCTCCATCTGGATGTTCTCGAAGAGGATGCCGGAGACGCTGCCCGTCCCGCCTTGCCATGTCTTGATTCGAACACCGTTGTCGGATTCACGTATGACGGAGTTGCGGACTGTGATATTGGTTACGCATGCCTGCGAGTTGTGCACGCCAAGGCTCCCAATGCTGCAGGAAATGTTAGAATGTTTAATTAGGTGCGGTTGAATTTTTTCAATACTATTATATATACAAGTGACAAGTAATGTTAGAATGATCACATAATGTGCTACAAATTTTAGACACGTCAATTGTCACATAATGTGATAAGATTATCACGGACATACGGTGTAGTCAATTAACCCCAATATGATAGTATTTGAGATTCATTAAAAAAATGTTTGATGAAATGACTCATAAAGTTTTTCTTTGTTTATAGAATTTTTTGTTATTCCCTGTCCTGTTACGGCAAATCGAATTTGTCAATAATGCGGTCTCTCTAGCATTAATCAGTGAAACTATTGTTTTCTTGATTGGACTTAAACGGATGACAATTGGTAGGTAGCAGCCAAGTGGGAGAGATTTAATTGAGAGAGAATACTTGTGGACGTACCTAATCCCGTGACTTGGCCCACAAGTGACACCCATTATATCAACATTTGCACACCCAGTTCCTATCGAAATGCAGTCATCACCTGTTTAATCATGGTAAAAATATTAACACATAACACAAGTCAATAGTAATTTCAATACTCATTTTTCATCTTCTGATCTACTATTGCAAGTACGAAAAAATTATAAAATGTCAATACAAAATGCAAACGAATAAAAATGAAGTGTGAAGATCGCTACCCAGAATTATCAAGCACAATTTCTTACCGTTGCTAATCATTGAGTTGTGTATGGCAACAGATTTTGTGTTCTCTATGTGGATCCCATCTGTGTTGGGGCTAAGCTTTGGTGAAGAAATGGTTATTTTCTGAATCAGTACTCCTTGACAGCCATCGAATTTCATGTGGAATTGGGGACTGTTCTGGATTCTTAAGCCTCTCACCACCAAATTAGAGCTCATGAAAAATCTGATCATCTGAAGAAGAAAGAAGAACGTAAGAAAATTAATAAAGTTACTGTGACAGGAGTTTTTACTGCAGTCAATTCTTAAGTATGGTTGTGGCCCTCCTGGGTTTATTTACTTACAGCAGGGCTGTCACATGGTCCTCGCAGTGTTGATCCATTGGGACCCTGAGGCAATTAACATAACTGTTAAATATTGGAAATTTAATATTTTTTTTCAAAAATAAAAAATAAACGAATAGGAGGAGATATGTAGATGAAAGCTAATTACCCTGTGAGGTTTGCAAGGGAGGGCCCACCACTTTTGGCCATTACCTTCAATGGTTCCAGTACCAGTGAAAGTCATCCGGTCAAGTTTGTAAAACACAAGCCACTGTTTTTGGCTGTCTTTTTTAGGCCACGTCTCCGGGCCGTCCGGCGGCATCAAAACCCCATCTACCTGTTTCATATTTCAACCTCAATTACAAATTTTACAAATTTAATGAACTAAATTTCATTGCAACATAAATTTTTTTTAGTAATGTTTTTTTTTTCTTTTCAAATTCAATTGTAGAAGAATAACTTACTAGCACTTGAAACGTCACTATTTATGATGATCCAAGTCAATAATGCATTATTATGTAAAGTTGATAAGTGGTGTTATTCACATACATCTTTTTATCTCCCACACACTTCTGTCAATTTCCGACCTTCCGAATCAAATGAATTGAAGATGATCAAATGATAGGATTAATAGAGAGTGTACGGAAGGTAAAAAGGGGTGCGCAGATAGCACCACTCAAAATGTTTACATGCAGCCCGTGAGTGAATTGACATATTGTCATAGTGACATTCTACATATCTAGATAAGTTTTTCTCCATGTGCAGAGTTACTAACCACTTAAGGTACAAGGCGCAACTAGAGATAAACAATAGAACAAGGAATTGCTGAAAAATTAACATAAAAATTCTTACTTGGAATACTAGTCCTGGCTGGCATGGACCTGAAAAAATTGTTGAGGTGATTTTGAAGCGGTAATCTGAAGGAGCGAAAACAACACCTGATTTAACAGCACAGGCTTCTTTCCAAGCCTGTCTAAATGCAGCAGTGTCATCAGCAGAGCCATCTCCAACTGCCCCATAATCCATGACATTGAACACACAGTCTGAAGAATTACTAAAGTTGTTTCCGGGGTCGGTTGGGTAAGGGTCTGAGGGAACATCTCGAGAAGGGGTAGGAGGAGCAATGCTCGGAGTTGAAGGAGCAACTGGATTTTCTGCAGGGGTTGTAGGAGGGGATGAGTTTTTGTTCCCCTTGTGGTGATGATATCTTCCTTCCACATTGCTTGCACACCGGAAGGTCAATAGAGTCATAGTGATCCATAAGAGTCTAAACCAGTGAAAGAGCTCCATGTCTTCCTCTGAGAGAGAGTTGCCAAAATGCACTTAGAGAGAGAGAGGAGAGAGAGGAGAGAGAGGGGCCTGAAGTTATAAAGTGGTCTGGCAAGAGGACCAGTAGAAACATAGGCTCCAATTTATACTCAAAGTTATGAGCTCACAAACTTCCCACAACAGTGCTAAATTCATGCATATACGAAACCCTATACGTGTCAACTATAGGTTGAATGAAAAAAATTATATAAAATGAAATAATAATAGATGTATGATTTGTCTCTGGGAAAATCGTTGGAAGCTTTTATGTGGCTTTTGGAGCTTGGTCTTCTGTTGCAAATATTTCAATCTTGTGGACTGTTACTTCTTTTGTTCTGTTGTAGATTTCTTCTTTCTGCAGGTGACCTCTTGCCTTTTTCTATGTGATACTACATATTTGGTTTGTTTTGCTTCTTTGCCATGTGGTCCTGCTAGAATTCTAGTTCATCCACCATTTTTAATTTTCTTGTACTTGATTGTTTTCGTACACATACATACATGACGCGTACTACTGTGTTAGCGATTTTAACGCTCGTCTTTTAGCCCCTTTATATATTTTGCCTGTAAATGTTGACGGAAGAAAAAGATGAGTGTCAAATTCGTTACCGACATGAAACATTGGGATTGATTGAGAATTTAATTAGCAGTTAAGTGCTTGTGAATTGCTCTGAGGCCCGAGTGTCCTAAAACAGTGTGCTGCGTGCATGCAGCAACCAGATGTGTTTTTTAACATCTCACTACAATTTTGCTCTCCTGCTTAAATATATTTTGTCCGTTAATTTTTTTTAATTTATTAATTTAATAGTAAAAAATAAAAAAAAGTGTGCATATGAAAAAAATGAGTGTTTGAAAATTATGTGTCTATGAGCTCGTTTAGAAGTGCTTTTAAAATAGCTGAAAGCACTTATTGTGAAAATGTTTTTTGAACCAATCTTTAGTAAAAATGCAAGTGAGTATTGGAAAAATACTTTAAGTGTTTTTAAAACCCAAAAATATTTTTGTTAAAAGCATTTTCAGTCATTTTAAAATAGAGTATGAATGCGGCTACATAGACCAATCAAAATAGAAGGAGGATTCTCTACCCTCCTAATCTCTCTACCCTTCCATACCCTCCTATTTGAACGATCACAGGTTAAGCCACGTCAACATCTTATATTAATTTTTTTTATAGAAATAATAAGACAAAAAACAATGTGTGAGGGAAGAGGATGGGAATAGGAGGGTAGAGAATCCTCTTCCATCAAAATATTCGTTTTGACAAAGCATATTAATTCCAAGATTTATGCACGTGTGAATTGACATATCTCATGAAAGACATTAATACGGTGCGAGTTGTGTTAAATGGAGAATGGGGCCTTACAAAACTTAATAAACTTGGGTTTTAGACTCCAATAAGTTGAAACTGTGTTTGTTAGGGCCAAATACATTAATTACTCATATGATAAATATATACCTTAAGCAGATATTGACAACTATAATCTTCTATGAATGCACCAGTTTTATCTTCGTTTTTTTTATATATAAACTACTTGTTTAAGGTGATTTTATGCCATCTGGAAATTCTATATATACTTATATAAATTAAAGGCAACATATATGTTTGTGGGAATAATTTACTTACAACCTGTTGTACTCGAAACATTTTTTAATTTGTTTAGAATACAAGGTGGTACATAATATGTTATTATACAAGTGGAGGGAAGTTTTTTCTCGTTGTACTCATTGTCATCTCTATCTTTCTCATAACATGACTAATTACATAAAGACGATATACACATAATATAGTGTATACAAGAAGTTGCATGAGAACTTTTCTACGTATGCATATATGTACGTATATAGCAGCATACCATCATAAATACATCATAGCTACTATACGTTACATTATTCATGTGACACCAATATATATTGCATGATAGCTAGAAAGATGAGAGAGAGTGGTTTCCGAGCTATGAGGTTGTGAAATGTAGGGACGATATGAAAGAATAAAATATAGGCACATACAGCAGATGAGATGATTGGGATGTGGAATTTTGGTGTAAAAGCAACAACTCTCTCGTGACTCTTCACTGTTGTTTAGCTAGCTCTCTTTTTTGCTTGCGGCCATAGGATTATAGCTAGGAAGAAGCATATAGGAGGTCTGCGACAACATACCATTCACGGGTTGATTCAAATCCCTACCTACCCCTCTCTGGTCCATAAGCTCGCATCCCTCATGATCACTCATGCATGCACAAGCATCATTAGCTAGCTAATAAGCATGCTAATCAATTATTGTTGATGGGTAACATTCTTCTAGCAGATATAATTCAGCTAATCGATGATTCCAAGCAATAATATTGACTTAATATGTTCGAGCAAACAATCACTTTATTGTAAGACAAATAACGATATTCACCTGGTCACTCAAAAATGTTGAATGTTCGATGTAGCTGAGCTAGGTCTTCTACCACCAATGAGCTTATTTGTAACTTAACCTGGTGTTAATTAAGCTTGAAGTGCATGATACTTGCCAAAATGCAAAGTGTGGAAGTGGCTTTTATAGGGTTAAGATTTTGTGCTGGAGAAAAATGTGCAATGGTTACGTACGTGCACTACAAATGCACGTGTTTGTCTTAATCTTTCACGGGCGAGCTCAATAACCGAAACCCTAATCAAAAGCACGACGCCTTGCATTGTGACAAAAGTAAGAGCCGCAGTTTTTCAAAGTGTTTGATTGGGGATGATTTGTGGTTTCCAGCTACGACACGTAGGATTGGCCATCACGTGAGCACATGGAACATCCTACGTGTCACCCTCTCAATGGTTAGAAGCTTGTGGAACACAAACCAAACCATTCGATGGAAGTGTGAAAAGGGTTCCAAAGGAGATTTCACATGCAGGCTTTAACATGTAAGTCGATTTTGCTGACAAAGTTCTACATGAAGGGAAGGAGCCAGAGCGTGGCACGTGGCGGCTGGGAATTCACGGGATAGTGTTTCTGTGTGTCACGGGTGAGGTGAACGGAAGGATTCAGCTAAGCTGCTTATGAACTTTTAGTTTGGTTGAAGTGATTAATTAGGATAAATGTCTGTTAAGTGGAGCCAAAGCATAAAACAGAAGTAGGGTTGTTTGCCTACCGCTTTGCAGAAAAGCAAAAACAGAAGTTGGGTGCCACTGATTATCTCAATCACCGATGGGTACCAAACTTGTTAATATTTTATGGGTCATCTAAGCCCATTTTTAGGGTTTACCATGGAATGAATGATTGTCATATTTAAGGGTTGGTTTGGTATTTAAGATTAGATGGATCGGATTATTGACGTAGCTCAAGGAATAATGCGTGAAAAATACGTACATGTATCACTTGGAATTTTTTTAACAAAATACGATGAAAAGTTTGGTCATTAATTATATAAAACTTTAATTTTAATTTAGTTTCATTTTCTCAACAATAGGTTAAAGATACAAATGTAACATTAATTTCATACGTATTATTAAAAAGTGACAATATATGCATTAAACGTGAAAAGTATGCACATACCTGTGTGTATTTATATGTAATATGTGGTAGTACGCTTGATTTGAAAAACAAAGTACATCTTATAGTATTTTAAACATATGTATTGGTATCTACTATGCAAATTTACTAACTGGGGTGTGAATATAGAGGCAAAAAAAAAAAATTCATTTTGACATAATAGAATGGGTTAAACATGAAGAAATGTTAACCTTTTAATCATAACATTTCGTGAGGGACTAACATGCATGATAAGTTTTCTTTATGAGTAATAATTCATCTTTATCTTCAAGTTAAATATTGTTTTATTATTTTTTTCATTCAACATACATTGAAAATAATGAATTATTCAATCCAAACTAATTATAAGAATGAAATGAACCATAAACGTTTGCAAGAACCTTGAATCTATCTTATGGGAAATTTTTACCTTTCCAAACAATGTGGCAGCATGTTATTATCAATCTGGACTATGAATTCCCATGCATAACACTATTCGGGTCAATTTTTGTCATATTTATAATGATTCAAACTAATAATTCTTGTCATATTTATTGAGTGACCATATTTAGATTGGCATCCCTAATGATATTTAGACATGTGGTTTTATTTGAGATTATAAAATTTCAGTTTGGGATTGCAGTGTTTAACTGTTTTTGTACTTTCAAATAATCAATTATAAAATAAACAGTTGAACATCTAATAAACTATATTTTTAAAAGTGTTATGAGTATGAAAAATAATGTAAAAGCATTTTAATGTAAAAGTGTTGTGAAAACAACTTTTAAAAGAAACGTGTACATTTTATTGTTATTATTTAATTTTAAAGTGAAGCAATTTTTTTACTTAAACAAAAAAATATACCAAACAAGGTCTAAGTGTGTCAATTTTGTTTGCATGAATAACATTATTCTTAAATATTTTGGGTAAAAAAAAAAAAAACAATACCAAATAAGGCCTAAGCGTATCAATTTTGTTTGTATTAATAATATTTTTCTTAAATTAATAATGCCAACATAACATATGACATCATATATGATAGTTAAACATGGCTCAACAATATTAAACTTCCAAATAAGAATGACCACCACATGTCCACATCTCATAAATTACACACCTGAGAACATACTTTCAATGTTTAAAAACTTCAATTTCAACTTACTACATTCCAAATTCATACTCTCTCTTTTTCCTTAATTAATATAATTTAAAGTGAAACATCGCTTATTATATTAAAAATATACCACTGGAAAACTAGATAGATGTAGCTAACGTGCCAATCATTGTTCCAATAGTCTTTAAGCAAAAAATGGGATATGAAAGGAAACATGTGGCAGAATTGTGCGAAAGTTACCAATGCAGTCCACCAACTACTACACATTCAAAGAGTTCAACTTGGCTCCTCAAGGATAAGAAAGAATTTCTCCTCAAAACACTTCACGATTAACTTGGCTCCTCAAGGATAAGAAAGAATTTCTCCTCAAAACACTTCACGATCGTGGAATTTCGTTCTTATCATTAGAACCATAATATTATACATTACATATAACACCCTGAAAATTTAAAATATGTGGAGTAAATCGAGAATAAATAGATTTATGGTTATGAAAATTTGATTAGAGAAATTTTAGAATTTTGTTTCTAGGATTTATTATAATTTACGTCGGAAAATTTATCGATAAGTGGAAAAGACAAAAATGCCCCTAGTTGACTAAACATAATTTTATGAGGACGTATTTTATCCTCATATATTTTATCGTATTTCTTGACATATTTGGATAGAGGACGATTCCACAAGCGTGTAGGTGAAAACCGTTCGACAAACAGAGTTATAACAAATGAAATAGAAACAAACGAAAATAGGGGCAAAATAGTCATTTTGCCATGAATTTGGAAGGCTCCAGATTTGGTTGGAGGTTTGTTTTGGTGGAAATATGTCACGTGAAGAGTTCTAGAAGAAGGGGAGGAGAGGAGGAGCCAAAGGGGGAAAGGAAGAAAGGAGGAAAAAAGAAGAGGGAGGGTCGGGGAGAGTTCTAGAAGAAAGAGGGGAAGAAGAAAAAAAATTGAAGGGGACTTCAACTCAAATTGGTTTGAACCTTGCAACCTTCTCTATTTTCTCTCTCACTCTACATTGCCATCTCTCTCTCTCGCCATTATCTATCGCTCGAACTCACCATCTTTGACTTCCCCTGTTTGGTTTTCAGAGAAGATAGTAAAACAGTAGGAGCAAGAAGTTGTGAGCGGGTTAGATTTGGATACTAAACTGGTAAGGCTACAATTCTCCAATTCACATCCCTTTCATTTGTGTTTATTAATCAGTTTGAATTTTATTGGGCATCTTGGTTATACTTTATACCCACATCATAAGTGTTTTAATTCCTTAATCCTTGTACCAATTTTGAATTGGAATTAGAATTTTTTCTCAAGAAGATCCTTAGAGCAAGACCAACTGTCATGAATTATTGCTTGCCTTATTTCTAGCATAGTAATTCTGACGAAGAAGACAAGAATGAATAATTTAGTAATGCATATGATGGAATTATCCCTCTGGGAAATGCAATGCTTCACATTGTCAACGTTTATCTTCTCTCCTAAATTCTTCTTACTATTAAATTTTGAATCTTGGTCCATTCAATTAGGTACAGGATGCTCAATACTTTCCAGTAAAAGATTTTGTCAACTTTCTAACTTGATAGTATGTGCTTGTTTTTGTATATTTGGAAAGATCTATGCTCATTGATAAACGAAAAGGGTTGTGTAGTTGAGTGTGCTTACATTTGAGAGTTAGAGTCTTGAACTTGGATTGTGGTGCCAATAAACATTGTTGAGTTTATTTCAAACAATGGAGTTGAATGAGACATCATAAACTACTTGGTAATGATGTTGTAATTACTATTTGCAAGCATTGAGTTGTATGGCTTTAACGTCACTACGAAGGATATCCAAAAAGAAAACATTAGGTTCTTCATAAGAATTCAGGACATTTAAAAGTTGGTGAACTACGAAAGGCTTGATCCCGCTCAAAGGTACATAGGCAGTCTAACAGAGGTTAGATGCAGCCTTAAATAATTGAGATTAATCTTTTGTTGGGAATTTGATTTAAGAAAAGAAATTTGGTGAATTATCAGAAAATCTAATCTTATGTTTTTAGTAAGTAAATTTTGGTTATAGATTTTGTCAGTGATTAAGAAATTTAAATAAAGAATTAATGGTAGTTAAATAAACAAGAGTTTAATTTGGCTTATCACCGAAATTATTTTTCGAAATAAAATTTTCGGGTCGGGGCGTTACAAATGGTATCAAAGCAAATGATCATACCTTACAATGTGAGATATTATTGGTGTTTGTGGATGTTGATTGTAAATTATGAATTGCATTAATATTACATTATTTTATAAGTTCTATGAGCATGAAGGAATTTATGTGGACTGCATATATTGTGAATCATCATGAATTGAATTGAATTGAATTGAATTGAATGAGAGTAGGAAAATTTTAAATATAATATTCATGTTATAGCTTTGCGGATGAGCGTTTGATTTAAAGTTTCGGATTAAGCTTGAATTGGGTTGATATTATGTTATGCATTATGAAAATGTTGAACGTTAAGAGGATTATTTAAATGTGACAAGTAGTTGGGAAGGTCGTATTATACCTTTGCAATTGAGAAATGTTGAATTGGGCGAAAAAGGCTCATGGATGTTGAATTGGGCAAAGTGGTCCCGTGAATGTTGATTTGGGCGAAATGACCTGTGAAATGTGGAGAAATAATTGAATGGGCACAAAGACCCAGTGTTTCTGGGATAAAAGCTCCATGTGTGGGCTGTGAGAATGAGTCATCAATGTGATGTGTATCAACCAGATATATTACGATCTTTTCCAGTTGCTAGTCACTTATTGGGATAAAAGAAAAAGTGATGAAATCATTGTTTTGCCAATGATATTTATGGCTAGAAATTTTAATATTTACGAAAATCAAGATGAAATTTGTCAAACGGGAAAGAAATCATAAATCGAAGTTATGAATTGTTCATTATAATTGGAATGGTGGAAAAACCATGGATATTTCTTCATTTATTGAATTATTGGTGGACATGAATAATAGAATGAGAATTTGAGTTCGTTTAATATAAACGAAAATTGAGGGTTGGTTTTAAATTCCTCATTTTTATACAGTGATTGTGATTAGAAGTTCCAATGATTTTCGCTAGAATTTCTAACATTTGGGTTGCCAATTCTGTTGGTTTGACTTGTAATTGTAATATTTATTTAGCCACTGAGATTATGGCTTGAAATTCTTATATTTATTTGGCCATGATGGCTACAATGGGAATTTATAATAATTGTTTTGCCAAAAAAATGAATATGGCAAAAATTTTCTATGTTTGGTCAGTGATTGTGGCCAAAATTTTTGAGAAAGAATCAAGGTAACGACTATGTATAGCCAATGATGGTAAGTAATTTTACCCATGATTGTGGTTCTTATGCTATTATTTATTTAGTCAATGTTAGATGTGGCTTGATATTCTAGTATTTATTCAGCCAATGAGAATTATGGCTTGATATTTTGATATTTATTTTGCCAATGTGTGGCTAAAAAATAAAAAACCTTGGCCCCAAAATATTTATTTTTTGGGATTAATTTTGTTGATAGGCCCAAATTAAAATTTTATTTAGTTAACTATCTACAATTGCCATTCTCTGCTTAAGTTTTATGATTCCACACACTTATTTATGCCCAAAAATTTACTCACCAAAACATAAGGGTAATCTCTTATTTTTCAATATTCCTTACTTAGCTCAATTTCCCAACCAAAGATATTGTCTCAAATTATTTAATCTGACTTATTTTATGGCTGCATCTAACGTCTCGTTAGACTACCTACGTTCCTGAACAGGGATCAAGCCATTCGTAGTTCGCCAATTCGATTTCATTTAAAATTCTGAATTTTCTACAAGAGACGAACAATCACCATCTAGTTTCAAGCAAGTGAAACACATCAAATGCTTATCAAATTTGGTTTCAGAACATCAAAATTAACTTAAAAATACGGCGTCGGCTTACTAGCCACCCGCCGCCACACGGGCCACCCCGTATTGCAGGAAAATATCAACTATTTCCAAAAATAACCAAATTTTACAGGTAAATAGATCTTAGTGAGGGGAACAATTTTCATACCTTTGGCCGGGAAACACCTGAAAACTACCTCAAACCGGAAACCTCTTTGAATTTGGGTGTGTTCGATTCGACCTCAAACGAACTCCGACGCCCCCAAACTTGTTTGGGCTTTGTTCCTGAGCTCAAGAGGGTACTAAAGGTGGTGGTGATTGAGCAAAAACGTTTCAGATTTGATGGATCTCCACCTAAGGCCGACGCACCCACCGTGGGTATTTTCCTCAAAATTGAACCCCCTCGTCGGTTTAAGTGTAAAAGAATTTTACTGTTTTTTTTTTCCTTTTCCCTCACCTAATATAACTATAGTTTTACTTTCAAATATTATTAAAATTAAAAAAAATCAAAATGCAGTCATTTTTCTCAATATAGCCTTGCTCGCTTTCTCTTTTCGTTTTCACAAAAACATTGTTCTTCTCTCTCGGTCTTCACAAAAATTATGATTTCAGTTACCCTTTCATTTTCACAAAAACTATCGCTCTTCTCTACTAGAAAAAAAAAATATTAGGGTTCTTCTTAGGTAATTCAGATTTCAACAGGGAGTTTATATCGGCAGACTGCATCTTATATGATTCTTCCATCTTTTTAGAGTCCACCTCTTAAGCACCAATCAAAAGCATCCAATATCTCCTAGCTCCAATTGAGGTCATCCTGTGGAGAAGTAACATGAACGAGTTAGTTATCATACCTTATATTAGAAATAGGAATGTGGATGTTAATGTAGATGTTAGCTTTACACTCAATTTGTTGTATTTTTTTTATATATTCAAATTAGGTTTTCATGTTGAGTTCCTTTTCCTTTCCAACAGTATTGTCCAGTAGTCAACATTATAATTTCCATCTTTGCAACAAAATAGGTTGGTTAACTTGGTTTGATTCTTTATTCTGATCGTTTGCCTGATTGCCTCTGCTTGCTTATATTAATATATTATAAATGGGTAATGGGTCGGATTTGAGTTTTGTGTTTGTTTCTTTGTCAATTTGTTGTTTACAGAATATTGAGTTGAATGTTTATTATTGCGTTGTGATTTTCTTTTTGAAAACGAGTTAGTTATCATGCCTTATATTAGAAATAGTAAGACTACTAACATAAACATAAAGTATTTCTTTGGATCTCAAAAAAGAAAAAAATAATGTTTGTATATCTTTCTTCTTTTAATATTAATTTTTAATGATATTTGATGTAGAAATATATTTTTTCATGTATTTAGCAAATTCTTTTTTATACATATTAATGCACACAAAGGGTCGAGGGTCTGAGAACTCTAGGGCTTCCAAATTCTCAGACCTAGACTTTAAGGGTGTCATTAATAGTTTTTTTTTTTTTTTTTTCGTTTTCTTTTTTCTTTTTTCTAGTGGTTGTGGTAGTTCTCATATTTTATAGTACTTTTTATTTCTCATGTCATCGTCATATCACAAAAAGGTGTAATATATATTTATATATACATACATAAGGTAGCTGGTTTTGGAAATTAGCGAATCGACTACATGAAACAATCAAGTCCCAATTCCCCTGGATGGAAGGGAACAATGTGGACAGATGAAACCAAAAAGGAGCTCTCCCTGCTTTAAGCTTAGCGCAGGCTACATGCTGATTTTCTCACATACCTGATACCTCCATAGTTTTGGCCTTCAAATGTAAATAAATTAAATAAAAATAATGAACATAATTTAATAAAGTATAGAAGGAGGAAAAATGTGTGTTCACAATTTCCCCAGTGGTGATTGCTTTTGTCGTCCTAGAAGGCCCACGTATTTCTTTTAAAATGGGGCCCAAATCCAGGTCCAGACCACCGCCGCGACACCGCTCGATGAACCCAATCGTAAGTCCGATCCCAATCTCTGCCGCTTGTCTTCCCCTGCGTCTCTCGAAGAAAATGGAAGATTCCAGATGGCTGACGTCAGCTTGACGTCAGATCACTGGGGCGCACAATCCATCACGATTCGACTGGGTGGCTAGTCCGACACAATTGGGCCGCCATTTGCCCGACTAATTGGTCTGTGGTGGGGGTGGTTTTTTGGATTCTGGGGCAATAATTGCCTAATTGCTTTTGCAGTTGGTGGGGTGAAGTTGCTCCTGAGTGGCCTCCTGATTGCACGTGCACGTGCCCAACGACAGACCATCATCGGTCATATGCAGAGTTTTGGATCAAAGTCATATGCAGAGTTTATGAATTGTGACATGAGAAATGTTAAAAAGAGACTTTCTTAAAAGTATAATTCTTTATAAATTCTCTGTTATCTCATATTTTTTACGTTTTATAATATTAACACGAGAATTAATCTCTACAATGTGACAAATAATTTATAAAGAGTCATAATTTTAAGAGAATCTCTTTAACATTTCTCTTGTGATTTATTTATTTTTTTCAAGAGTTCGATCACAACATTGCGTTTTACATAATTATACGAGTTTTATGCAATATTTACGCGTCGTATATACCTAGTGACTTTCTATATATGCAAAATCTATTTCCTAATTTTTTAACTGTAGTGAAACAACATTACTTTTTCAGACAAAAGAGAGTTGAAAATTGGTTCGGTTGGACCAAATCCATGGTCCTGAATCGCCTGACCAGTCCACGTAACTTATGACACAAGGCTATACACGCATATGCCGCAATAATTGCATTAAGATGGTGATTTGATGCGAATTATTACTACTAGTCTCTTGACAATTGGGGTTTTTTTTTAATTAATTTTTTATATCTATTTAAATTTGATTACATATTTTTCAGTTAATAAATTAAAAAAACAAAAGAAGATTAACCATACAGTATGTGAGTTTTGATACTCATTTTAAGCATGTTGGGAAATTACAATTTTGTCCTTGTTAATTATATTGTTTGTTTTATAACTCTAAAAATGTTTTTTAATGTAGATAATATCGTTTGTTTAAAACATATAAAAAAAATTTCACCAAACTCTTTTCTCTTTATATATAGAGATTAACTTAAATTTAAAGTCAAATCAACTTTAGGAATTTTTCAACAATTTCAAATAATGGCATATTATTTGAACTCCATTAAATATGGTATCTATTGTGATACATTAGTTTATCAATGTGTGACAAAGACATATAATAGTAATAATTTTATGAGGTATGTAAACATGGATCATGACACATCCGATATCGTTTGTTTAAAAAATATAAAAAAAAGTTTCACCAAACTCTTTTCTCTTTATATACAGAGATTAACTTAAATTTAAAGTCAAATCAACATTAGGAATTTTTCAACAATTTCAAATAATGGCATATTATTTGAACTCCATTAAATATGGTATCTATTGTGATACATTAGTTTATCAGTGTGTGACAAAGACATATAATTGTAATAATTTTATGAGGTATGTAAACATGGATCATGACACATCCGACTCTGATATTTCCCGAACATCAGGGTAGGAAAGTGTTGGCCGACACCCGAAGGTGACGAAGCCATATTAGAATGCATGAAAACAAGAAATAAATATGACTTATAAATTTAAATGTAATAATATGCAAATAAGGAACGTGTTCAGAACATACAACTAATTAGAATACTAAAAGGAATAATATAAAATTGAAAGAATAAAAGGATGGATCCTACACCGAGAGGACTCGAAGATGCTGATGCGGAAATGCCTTGACGCTGGGATTGTACGCCTCTATTCTAAGTCCTGAAGGAGCGCAAAACAAACATGAGTGGACCAATTTGATATATATATATATATATATATATAATACTGAAACAGTTATCAACATACTAACCCCCAAAGTTTTATGAAATCATCAATATCCTATAATATGTAGTAGGTTTTCAAAAAACCCTAGCATGCCTAAAACCTTTCATGAAACATATCTCATATATAGTGTGCTAACTAGTGATATCAATATCAGTATCTCTCGGCTCGAAGCCATCAATATATCTCCCTCAGCCGTAGGCAGAACCGTGACCACTAGATACGCACAAAACCATTAAACATAGTCTTTCCAAACATAGGTACATATATCTCAAAAGCATCTTCATAGCATAAAGTCATCCATCATTTATACTATAAAGAAGCGTGTAAAAGCATGTTCTAAATAGTATATAGTCATTCATCATATATACTGTGACATCCCACATCGCCCAGGGAAGTGATCCTTATATGTATATTCCCATCCCTACCTAGCACGAGGCCTTTTGGGAGCTCACTGGCTTCGGGTTCCATGGGAACTCCGAAGTTAAGCGAGTAGCACGCGAGAGCACTCCCAGGATGGGTGACCCATTGGGAAGTTCTCGTGTGAGTTCCTAGAAACAAAACCGTGAGGGCGTGGTCGGGGACCAAAGCGGACAATATCGTGCTACGGTGGTGGAGTGGGCCCGGGAAGTGGTCCCATCCGCGCCGGGATGTGACATTGGTATCAGAGCCTATCCCTGGCCGGAAATGTGCCGACGAGGATGTCGGGCCCTTAAGGGGGGTGGATTGTGACATCCCACATCGCCCAGGGAAGTGATCCTTATATGTATATTCTCATCTCTACCTAGCACGAGGCCATTTGGTAGCTCACTGGCTTCGGGTCCGAGTGGGAACTCCGAAGTTAAGCGAGTAGCGCGCGAGAGCACTCCCAAGATGGGTGACCCATCGGGAAGTTCTCGTGTGAGTTCTCAGAAACAAAATCGTGAGGGCGTGGTCGGGGACCAAAGCGGACAATATCGTGCTACGGTGGTGGAGTGGGCCCGGGAAGTGGTCCCACCCGGGCCGGGATGTGACATATACTACAAAGAACATTAGTTCGATAAAATATGGTAGTTCAAAATATTCTTGATAAGCATAATATCTCATAAAACATAATCATTAAATCATGCTTTTCATGTATGCATTTCTACTATTAAAACATGCATTTTAGAAAGGGTCCACGCACAGATACTTTGCCGCCAAAGAGCCATGCAAACTAGCGAAGCTAGAAACGCCACCATAATTGCCCCTAAAGCACATAAAGGGTCCAATTAATAAAACTATATTCAAATGATTGAATTTGGAAAAACGGACGTTAAAAACAGATCCAGGACGTTAAATTACCCTAAGAAGGGCCTTGGGTAAATTTCGAAAAAGTTAACACTAAGAACATTCCAGGAATATTCCCTGACGGACAAAATATTCCCTGACAGAATATTCCATTTGGGTCAAAGGGTTGGGCCAGTTCTCCTTAGGTTTAGGCTGAAGGGTCCTAGGCCCAAAGGGTTTGGGTTTTGGATTATTGGGGCCGCAAGGCCTGGGTTTATACGGCCCAATGGCCCGAGGTCCTTTTGAGTTTATGGGCTAAAAGTTTGTAACTGGGGTTCGGGTTTTAGAGTTTAGGGTTTTGGGCTTAGGTTACCGAAGTGGGTTGGGCTTGGCAGCAACGCTTAAAGGCTTGGTTTTGGCTTGTTTCGATAGAGAAGGACACCGGAGCTTCCTGCGGCCAACCTCGATTCTTTCTAACATTAATAATGACAATCTAACTATGAAAAATAAGTTACAGGATGGGAACATAATCATACCAATCACAGGGCCGATCGTGGCTTGAAAACGGCCTGCAACCTGTTGAGTATTCGCTAGGAAAGCTGCAAAGATCCTCCCAAGTGGTTACTATGTCCAAAAGTTACCAAATTAGTTCAAAAACTACCTAAACCTACCCCTAAACAATAGATTTAGGAATGTTTGGAGCCTCACCTAGGTTGGGGAAAACTGAGAACTCGCCGGAGAGGAAACTTGCACATTGCAAGGTTTGTGATCTCATGCTAGACTCCATAATTGCGGTGGTGGCTGGTGGCGGTGTGGTCGTCGTTGTCGATGTTGTTTGTGTGGGGTGTGGTGAGCTCGGGGAGAGAGAGAGAGAGAGAGAGAGAGAGAGAGAGAGAGAGCTGTAGGGAGGGATGAGGGAGAGACAAGGAGTATGAGGCAAATGAGAGAATAGAGAAAAGTGAGGGATAGGAGGAGAGAGTGAGGCTTGGGCCCCAGGGGGACAAAACCAAAATAGATGGGCCCCACGAGCACACACAATAAAACTCAAAAACAATTTTTAAATAAAAACCCAACTTAGTGAAATTATAAAAACTGCCATTTCGTTTCGTAAAATTTGGGACGAGTTGTTACAGATTATATTTGTAATTATGCATTGAATTTGTTAAAATACATTAATATTTACATTATTAGGACAAAACGATCTAAAAAGTTAAGGAAAAATTATAGGAAACACGCATAGCTGAATGGTTTACAACTACCAACTTAAGATTAGTGAACCTTCTAAGAAGTCCTATTAACAAATTGGTCTGATATTTAGAGAAGGAATTTGAAGAATTAAGCGTAATTTGCAAAATATCTTCCTTAAAACATGTTTTTTTTTACAAGTCATTAAACTTTCTCCTAATTTTATGCTTGAAAATTTGAACTCTTCTAGAGGACATAGATTTTTCAGTGTGCTCGAAATACAGAGTGGTACATCACGTTGCACTATACAAATGGTAAAATAATGTTAAAAAATTAACAACTTAAAACTTAAAACTTTTCTACACTTATATAACGACACGTAGTGTATATTTGTGTTTTATGCACAGTAGAAAATTTCTCTAAAAGAGGGACTTTAGCGGCCAATAGTAACGCACATCATTTATTTCATTTTTGACAAAAAAAAAAAATCATTTATTTCATTTTTCAGAATATTTCCAAAAATGGACACAGTTATTAATTATCGTAACAAAAAGACAAGATCAAAACGCACCTGAGCTTGTCGTATGACACACTTTGTAAATTCAGAAAAATAAATAAATAAATAAAAAGAAAATAAAAAAAGGATCACCTGATAGCCGTACCACGGTACCACCGCCGGCATTGCACAAACTTCCCACTGGGTACACGCACATATATAAACGTTCACACGCCTGCTGCTTCTGGCTTCCAAATAAGATATTCCCCATTTGGTCCTTTCAAACCGCTCGCTTCTCTCCCTCTCTCTCTCCTCACTCTCTCTTTCTCTATCCTCCTCTCTCTCGCTCCGAGGGTTTGAGCTTGCAAATCCTAATTTGACCGACTTCTATGGCAGTGCTCGGGCGCCGATCACACTCCGTTTGCGCATTCTTCAGGTCGTGATCTCCGGCTGATCGTGTCCGATAAGTGGCGGTTCGTTTCGCCACCATGTTTGAAGCACACGTAAGGCTCGTCGTTCCTTTCTTCCCGATTTTTATCGTTTACACCATGGATTTGATTGTATAAGCGCTCTGTTGAATCTGTTTGATTGGTTTAGCTTGTATAATTGTTGAAATTTGGTGAAAGCCCTTTGGTTACTGGCTTTGTTGGATTGGAATAATTGTATCTGTGATTTTTTTTTTTCTGTTTTTCTGGTGTCAGGGAAGGTGTAATGTGCATATCAAGTGTATATCTAACTGATTATTCATAGAGCTTGGTATTATTGCACTTGAAAATGATCGCTATGTGAATTTGACGACGTTACGGTGAAGAACCAGCTTCTTTAGTATTTTTAAACCCTGAGGACTGTAATAGGAAGTGATTGTTCTTCTGGTTAACATACACTAGTCTGTGCATGTGGAGAATTTTGATGGTTAATGCTCGCTAACTGTGACAATGGGTTGAGCATTTCATGATTCGAGTGTCACATACTAGCAACTCGGCTTTTTATAGTTCGGTTAAAGAGCACTACTCTCTCTATCTATGTCTTTGTGTATGTGTGTGTATAGAAAATATATAAGTTGCTAGAGTAAGAATATTGAAAGTCGAAGGAACATAAGGGTCGGAAACTTAGAATCTAAAACTGGATTTTTTTGAGCTTAAAATCCTTGTCAGATTCTAGTTGAGGCTGAAGATGATATGTTATGAAGGTTTTTCATCATTTATAACGAAGTGAAATTATAATTTTGGATGACCTGCAAACCTGTATAACCCCTACAATGTTCAATTAGTACAGCTATCAGAGATACTATTAATAAACAAGACTCAACTAGGCCAAGCAAGAAATTCACGGACTGGCTAAGAAACAACAGTCTTCCAGTTCATATTCAGCAGAAGGAAGGGGTATCTGTGAAATCATTTGAAACCATAGGGCATGGGAAGTCCCAAATAAGACCATATCCCATAAGGAAATCGCTTCCAACTCCTGTTGTCTCAAATAGTTTGTATTCCAAAGTCTCTGGTAGATGAGATGAAAATCTTGTTTATGCATGTAGTTGTTCTTTCTTTATAATAAACTAATAAAGTTATGTTTATCATATGGAAAAGGATTACGTTTAAACATTAACGGACATGCATGCTTGTTCGTATCTAGTAGCTCTAGATGAAATGATAACTTATAATGTTTTATTGGTAGGTTCTGCATTTGCTTCGAAGATATTTGGGCGAATATGTCCACGGACTCTCAGTTGAAGCTTTAAGAATCAGTGTCTGGAAAGGTTTGTATTATGACTTAAGTGGTCATTTCTCTGTATTTTCTCGTCGTTCCTACCTAAGTTTGAAGATTACTACATTTTACCGTAATGTTTGTGAAACTTTTAAGCAACATGCTTACCGTATTGGGAACATGTACTCAAGTGCGGTGGTTTATAGTGACTCGCTGATACTTTTATATATCCTCAAATTAACAGGTGATGTTGTTCTCAAAGATTTGAAGTTGAAGGCAGAGGCCTTAAATTCACTGAAACTTCCAGTCACTGTGAAAGCTGGTTTTATTGGTACCATTACATTAAAGGTATCAAGTGGCTTAAACCTTCTCCCTGGCTGGGTTTTAGTTCTTAATTACTGCTGATAGTATGTCCACTTTTCTTTTGATGTTCTTAATGTCCTCTTTCCTGGTAGGTTCCCTGGAAAAGTTTAGGCAAAGAACCTGTCATTGTTCTCATTGACCGTGTTTTCATTCTTGCTTATCCACTTACTGATGGCCAGAATCTCAAGGTACGGTGATATCCTTATAGTGGAAAAACTTTTATTTCAATTGCATACTGCTGGAGGTGTATTTTCTTATGTATTAAGATTACCTTGTTTTACATTACTATCATCATTAAATTATTGATTGTTACTAATTTTGTTGTGTAGGAGGACAGGGAAAAACTATTTGAATCCAAACTTCAACAGATTGAGGTAAAACTCAGTGTTGTCTATGTATGCTCTATCTATTTTTGATTGAGGCTGCTAGTATGGTTTTGATGGACATATATTTCGTCCCACCGGTAGTAGTTCTTTCAGAAGTAAAATGTGTGTTTCCTATAAAAAAAACTGGTAAAAGTAGTAAAGGAGAAGGTTTATTGTGAGGAATAGAATTGGAAGATCTTTGACAATTGACTGTATAGTATAGGCCTGTGACTGACCATTGACTAGTTAACCTAAAAGGTAAAAGAACACACTAGGCGAAGAAAAAAATCAACTGATTGAGAAAATAATGATTGAAAAAGAAAAATGCATACCTATGTCCTGCCTAGCGGGTTTTCTTATACATTCACATTGAAATTTAGTTGTGCTGTTAATGTTCATTGGTTAGGGTATGTAAATTTGTTTCTTAAATATTATTTATAGATAGATTTTGATTTTTGCAGAGGAAAAATTTTCAGATGTACTCTCTGGTCAAATATTTAGGATTTTTTTTCATATATTGCGTGCAGGAAACAGAGGCAGCAACTCTTGAAGCAATGTCGAAGTCAAGGCTAGGAAGTGTATGATACTTAAATTTTATTAATATTACATTGGGCATCTATTTTTGGTTAAACTTGTTATGCATCCTTAACCCTTTTTGTAGCAGCTCTCCTAGTACATATGCCTTACTATAATGCCTTACTTATAATAGGCTTTTTGCCACATATTACTTGGATCTGGCTTTTTTCATTTTTCCTACATGAAACACAAAACATGGCCTTTTTTGGCTCATGGAATTTTTAGTGAGGCCACGTAGCTCATAATAGGCTTTTTGCAAATCCATCCACAAACAAGATTAATCTTGATGGCATGCACTTTTGATTTGTTTTTCCCTTTTCATAGCCAAAAGATTGGTGAAAGTGATGTTGGTTGGCTATTTTTGATTGAGATATATGTTTATAGACTTGGGTAATGTTGACATCTATGAAATAGATATCTCCCATGAAAGTAGTGATGGGGAAGGAAATCAGGTGGTGCTTGCTAGGAAATTCACATATGTTTGACATGATGAATTTGTTAAATTTGTTACAAATAAGCATCTAACTAAAAAACTGAAGGCTTTATGCGGGAAGTTCTTGTAACACTTTGCATAATCAAAGTAGTATTTTGTGCAAACACTCTCTTACATACAAACTGGATTGAATTAGCACCCCCCTTTGTTTATTAAGTGAATAGACGGTGTATTTCATTCCCATTCTTCGATACAAAATTTAGCAGTTCAGTTGACAGCTGACTATTTTGCAGCCACCTCCTGGGAATTCATGGCTAGGTTCCCTCATTGCTACTATTATCGGAAATCTGAAGATATCAATTAGCAATGTACATGTTAGATATGAGGATTCAATCAGGTTGGTAACTTCCTTAACTTCTTTTGAAGTCTGAAATCTTCTATTTGTTTTGTACCCAGTTTATTTCCATTTTTTTGCTCTCCGGATGTAAATTTTGTGTCCTTCTATTGTTTTCTAGCAATCCAGGACATCCATTTTGTTCGGGTGTTACTTTAGCCAAGCTCGCTGCTGTTACAATGGACGAGCAAGGGAATGAAACATTTGATACCAGTGGTGCGCTTGATAAGTTGCGGAAGGTTAGCCTTGTCTTTTATTATTTAGGATCCTGGTTTTTATGAGAATGCTCATCTGTCGAGCACGGAGCATTATCTTTTCAATTTTCTGGACTGCTTTGATCTTTGTCAATACTAAGCCATCTAACAAAACAAGCAAGTCCACATACACATGCCAACTGAATAAACCAAAAACCCGCAATGGCACTTTTGCACAAATAATATATCAATGAAGACGAATCACACTGTATCGAACATCCTTGAAAGGCTTAGAAAAGGACGCCCTACTTTGTAGAATTGTTTTCATAATTGTAACAATGTCCTGTGTTTTGTGGTTTTCGTATTTATTTGTATGTTTTATGCTTTTACATGTAAATTTGATAATCTTATGTTGAATACGAACAATCTCCTTGTGACAGTCCTTGCAACTTGAGAGACTTGCTATGTATCATGATTCTGATAGTGTTCCTTGGAAGATAGATAAGGGATGGGAAGATCTCACTCCTGAGGAATGGATTCAGGTTTGTTCTTATGCTGGAGTATTACTAGCCCCTCTACTCTGCTATATTAAAGCATCTACTTTTGGTAATGTTGTCTCGCCTAACCAAATCTATTTACTGCCTAAAAGTTCTTCTAACTTTTCTTTGTATCAATATGTACTAGATCTTTGAAGATGGTATAGATGAACCTGCTGATGACAGTGGAATGGTGTCTAAGTGGGCTGTGAATCGCAAGTATTTGGTGTCACCTATAAATGGAGTTTTAAAATATCACCGCATTGGAAATCAAGAAAGAAATGATCCAGAGGTTCCGTTTGAGAAGGCTTCCCTTGTGCTGAGTGATGTTTCTTTGACAATAACTGAGGTGCACAATGTTTTTCCCTTTAAAATGTCTTATTTTCCGGTATTATTTTATTCACCCTCTCTCCTGTTCTGCCATTGGGAAACAAATATTTGTATTTATATTTTTAATTCATGGTGGGAGTTAAGAAAATGCAATAAGATTTCGTTGGAGGATCTCGTTCACTTTGTAGTAACCCCCGTATTCCTCTCTCCCTCGCTTCTTCCTCTCTCAATGTTTTCTTCTAATATGTAAGTATCGAGTAAAATTGCTTTTCTCAGCTCTCGGAGGAAGTTAGAGGTGTTAGTTTTCTCTTTTCCGCAACCCATAAAATTTGTTCTTTTTCGTACTTTCTTGGTGTGCAGCTGGAGTGCTATGACTCATTTCTACTGGTTTTTTTCAGGCCCAATATTATGATTGGATAAAACTATTAGAAGTTGTTTCAAGATACAAGGCTTATGTTGATGTTGCCCATCTGAGACCTTTGGTGCCAGTTTCAAAGGGTCCGTATTTGTGGTGGCGCTATGCTGCTCAAGCAACCCTGCAGCAGAAGAAAATGTGGTAACATATATTTTGATAGAGAAAATGTATCTATATACTCTTTTATGGTCTGTTTGTAGCCTGTTTACGGCCTGGTAGATTGTCTTAATTCAAGGTTTTTTTGTCAGCTTCTCATTTTTACAATTTGCCTTTAAATTTTATAAACTAAAAATACTGGAATTGAGTTGAGGGTTGTATTTAACTTTTCAAATATTTGGTGAAACTTCTCACAACATTCTTTTGGACGTATATTGCAAATCGTGATGTATTTTTATGAATTTCCCATGTTGGTTCTGACTTCACACTTGTTTGCCTGAATCAGTTACCGATTCTCTTGGGACCGCATTCGAGATCTTTGTCAGCTTCGCCGCCGTTACATTCAGTTGTATGCTGGTTCACTGCAACACTCATCAAACGTTAATAATGCAGAAATTAGAGAAATTGAGAAAGATCTGGATTCTAAAGTAATTCTTTTGTGGAGGTAAATGTTTTTTTATTTCCTTTTGACTTCATTGCTATTTATTAAAATTGATTGTAGATTTTAGGGAATTGCATATATTCCATTTTAACCTTGGCATTATGCCTCATAGTTGTTATTTCGGGTTCAAAGGAACCACAGTTGAATTTGGATTCTATTATTTATGTTAAGTGTATGGATTAGCAATTTAAACCCAATTGGTATGTTTATGAAATTTGCGAAGTGATTAGCTTTTATTCCCTTAAATTATTGGAATAAATGCCAAAGCAATAAGATTATTATGTTCAATTAAACTTGGAATTTAGTCTTGGAATCTGTGAGGAATTACTTATATTTGTCGCTTTAAATTAGTTAAACTTGAGAAGGTATTGAATTTTGCCTTTAATCCAAATGTTACCTTTAC
The DNA here is from genome assembly GCF_019419815.1 of Pyrus x bretschneideri. Lineage (NCBI taxonomy): Eukaryota > Viridiplantae > Streptophyta > Magnoliopsida > Rosales > Rosaceae > Pyrus > Pyrus x bretschneideri. Next base: position 6,784,284 of record NW_025999513.1, on the reverse strand, counting down.
ATGTCAGTGTAGGTTTCAATGGGGATAGTGCAATTTTGTCTTGCGCTTTTTTATGTATTCCAAGATTTGTGAATCTTGCTTCTCCTTTATCCTATTCTGAAGTACTTTACTTGACCATAGAATGTGCAATTTAAACAACTTTACTTTCCATGGAGGGTGTACCAAAGAGGCACAAGAGGATTTCCTATGGATTTATATAAATTTTTAGCATGTCTACATATTTGGGGTATTTATTGTTCTTGTAACCCTATAAATACTATAAAGGTACATTCAATTTATGATGTTGTGCATGTATCCTGTAGGTTACTTGCACATGCAAAGGTAGAATCTGTTAAATCCAAGGAAGCAGCTGAACAGAGGTCATTGCAGAAGAAAAGCTGGTTTTCATATATGTGGTTAGTCAAGACTCCGAAATGCTCCATTACAATTTCTGTGTTCTGTGATTGTTTGTTTCTGGGTCACGTGCTGTGCTTAAGTTATTTTGACCTCTATTTTTTGTGAAAGCTCTGCATGTAGTTTTATCTACGTACACCTCCCAATTTGTGTAGTGCCACTTTTTTTTCCCTCAGGCGTACACCTGCTGAAGATTCTGCCATTGTGGATGCTTCTGAGGGATCACAGTTAACGGAAGAAAGACTGACTAAAGAGGAATGGCAGGCAATCAATAAGTTACTGAGTTATCAGCCAGATGAAGCAGTGACAGCACATTCAGGAAAAGACATGCAGAATATGATCCGGTTTTTGGTAACTGTGTCTGTTGGTCAAGCAGCTGCTAGGATCATTGATATAAATCAAATGGAGGTTGTGTGTTGTAGATTTGAGCAACTTCAAGTCTCAACCAAATTTAAACATCGAAGTACCTACTGTGACGTGTCCTTGAAATTCTATGGTTTGTCTGCGCCTGAAGGCTCACTTGCCCAGGTTTGTTTCCATATAAATGTCAGAATTTGATTTAGCAGTAACAGGTTTTAAGTTGGCGACGGGAGAATGTTATGTGAATTGTAACTGTTTTGATGTCAATGTTTTCTGAATTTAGTGAATTTCTATAATTTGAAGTGGTTTTATTTATTTCTTAACAGTACTTAATCTCCGCCCTCCCCTCTCTCTACTGTTCTTACATGTGAATTTCTGATATTAATCTGACACAGAATCAAAATGATGCTATGTTGCGCTGCTGCATCTTGCTTTTAAGTTACTCATCTTTTCTTCCTGTTCTTTTTTCTTTTGGCAGAGTGTCTGTAGTGAGAAGAAGGTGAATGCACTAGCCGCTAGCTTTGTACACTCTCCAGTTGGAGAGAATGTTGACTGGAGGCTGTCAGCTACAATTTCTCCCTGCTACGTCACGGTGATTGTCCAATCTTTGAATATATATATGCACACACGCACGCACGCACACACACACACACACACACACACACACACACACACACACACACATATATATATATAGAGAGAGAGAGAGAGAGAGAGAGAGAGAGAGAGAGATCCTCAAGCTTTTGTTTGAATTTTGTATTTGCGTTGGTCTTCTTGACCAACCTCCTTTTTCTACTCTCTTAATACTACTGGGCAGCCCTCTGGGCATTGGTTTCAAATGAGTTCAGGGATTGTTCTCTTTCTCATATAGTGTAGGATATGTTAGCAGCCGTAAAATGATTTTGGTTGAGGTTATGTTACTTGTAAATACATCTACTTGAGTGGTCTTAGCTAGTTTATGATTGATTTCTTATCCACTATTTTGCAATTCATGTTATTATTGTAATAAAGTGTTATCGTTTCTTCTAAAATTTAAAAAAAAAAAAAAAAAAAAAAAGAAGAAGAAAAAAATGAAAAGAAGAGAGAGAGTGGAACCTAGTTCAAATTATTATCATCTTGAAGTGGTTACGTGCATGGATCCCTAAGGCTCAGTCTTGATTTTCTTTGTATGCTTCCCCTCTTTCTTTTGTTCAACATCTTTTTTACATGGAGCTTCCTGAATCTTTTCTTGTTGCAGGTTTTGATGGAAAGCTTTCATAGATTTTTAGAATTTGTGAAAAGGAGTAATGCAGTTAGTCCTACTGTCACGTTGGAAACTGCAACTGCTTTGCAGGTAATAATATCATCATTGTTAGTGTATTAAAAGCGTGAGGCGTGGGCGAGGCATCCGAGGGATAGCCCGGTCTAGGCGTGAGGCAAAGCCTTACAGGACCTAAATTTTTTAATATATACACTGAGCGTACACATGTATTATATTAAAAAAAAGAAGATTATTAATCAATAATCACCCTGAGCACACACATATATTATAAATATACACACACACATATATATACATATATTATATTATATATATATATATATATAAAATAGAGGATGAAAAGCACAATAAGCACACATATAACAATGCATGCAGACAACACACACATCCATTATATAAGAAAATAAAAATCAGAAAAAAAGGCAGAGAGACGATAGTGCAAGGAAGAGGTATGAGGCAGTTAAAACCTACCCAAAATTTGGGTTTGGGAGTTAAAAAAAAAAAGCCCCTGAGGCGCCCCTAGGTAGCTCCGGCAACGCCTTCCACCCACTCCCTCAAAACAGAGGCGGCAACCCCTCACGCCGAGCCTTTTAAAACATAATGTGATGTGTGTTTAACTTTAATATGAATTATACTCGTTGACTAATCTTTTATCATTCATTTCTACGAGCAGATGAAAATCGAGCAAGTAACTCGTAGAGCACAGGAGCAGTTTCAAATGGTATTAGAAGAACAAAGCAGGTTAATATACTTTATGCTTAAATCTTATTTCACTTAGTAATATATACCTCTATTTGTTCAGCTTTTATATGCTAAACATCATAGCTTTTCTATTTCGTATTCTTTTAATACTTTGTACAGAGTAAAGCAACTGAGTTTTTTTCTACATTGCTCTTATGTTTACTGATCCTGTTTCAGATTTGCTCTTGATATCGACTTAGATGCCCCAAAAGTAAGAGTTCCTATCAGAACTTGTGGCTCTTCTCAATGTGATAGCCATTTTCTTTTGGATTTTGGTCATTTCACGCTGCACACAAAGGTATGCCTCTTTTTTCTAATGACCTTTCCAAATTGTGCCTGATTGATTTGCATTACCTGAAATGATAAGTTAATCGTTGCAGGATGGTCAGCATGACGAACAGAGGCAGAACTTATATTCTCGGTTTTTTATAACTGGAAGAGATATTGCTGCCTTTTTTATGGATTGTGGTCCTGACTGTCGAAGTTGCACTTTGGATGTACCAGATTATGATAATCACCCACCTTTATCTCCTACCACCTACAATGTTGAGAATTGCTATTCTCTCATAGATAGGTGTGGAATGGCTGTACTTGTTGACCGGGTAATTTGCCATATTTCTCTCCTGCTTGTTAATATTTATATTATTTGGTGTACAAGTTTTACTCTGGTTCATTATTAGTAGATTTGTTGCTAACCATACCTATGCATCTTTGAATTTAAGATCAAAGTGCCCCACCCAAGTTACCCGTCAATGCGCATCTCAATTCAAGTGCCAAACCTTGGGATTCACTTTTCACCATCGAGATTCCAGAGGCTCATGAAACTTTTAAACATATTTACATTGGAAACTTGCAGTCAGCCTGCTCTTGATGATTTTCAAGCAGAAACTCCATGGAGTCCAGCAGATCTTTCTGCAGAAGCTAGAATTTTAGCATGGAGGGTATGTCGTCATTCGAAGGAGCAAGTTGGTAATTTTATTTGTATTTCGGCGTCTGATGTTATTTTTCTGTCTATTTTTCCAATTCAGGGGATTGGCAATTCTGTGGCTACCTGGCAACCATGTTATCTTGTGTTGTCGGGAATAAATCTTTATGTGCTGGAGTCTGAAAAGTCACAGAGTTACCTGCGACACTCAAGGTTACTTCTCTCTTTCTCTCTAGGTGAATTTTAGTACAGAGGGAGTATACATTAGAAATACCAGAAAGTTACTGCCAAATTTCCTTGATAGATGGTAATAAAAAAGGAAAAATGAGACTAGTCAATAATTGGATCATATTCCTTCATTTCTGCTTTGCTGTTGTGGATAACAGAAAATCATGATTTTCTTTTTTGCAACTGAGAAATGAAGGACAAGATGATCCATTGTCGCAGCACTATCTACATACAACCCAATCAACCTTCCAAATGCTGGACCAGGGGAAGGAAATAGGCATCCCGCCCCTTAAAACCTTGTAATAAGGCTAACATGAATAATATTCCCGTGGCCAGGGAGCTACTACAACTTATCAGCATCTGTCCTCCTTATCCTTACAGAGTATAAGTAATACAAAAATGTATAAACTGGCTGTAGTTCCCAGTCGTGGGTCAACATTTTAAGGGTTGGAGCCCACTGAAATCCTCCATTTGACTGAGCACCAAATCATATAATTGGCGATAAGATAAAGCTCTGGAGGAGATCCTTCAAGGCGTACTGCTCCATCGATTATGCCAAAGCCATATCTGCACCCTTCACCCACATCAGTGCCATAACATTGGAAGAGGTCCACCTAGACCTCTTCCCAATTCTCTTACAAACTCTATAAGGCTCCATCACCTCATTTGTATGCTACTAACCCCATCCAAACGCATTCTTCACAAATAGCTTTTCTTACTCTGTGCCCTACAGTTTGGTTTCTTTTTCGAGCAATATGAAATGTTTTGGTTGTGCATTTCTTTTGCTATTATCTCCTGCAATCAAATGTTTTATGCTACTAACTGAAAATTTCTAAATTTGGATGGTACAGCATGGCTGGTAGACAGGTATATGAGGTTCCCCCAGAAAACATTGGTGGTTCACTGTTTTGTCTCGCTGTAAGTTACAGGGGAATGGACAATCAAAAGGTATGTCAAATTTGTGGGAAGTGATAGTTTACCGTCTGACTTGACATCTGAATTATTGGATTGTGGAAGAATTATAGTAATGTTTATGTTTATTTTGTTCAAGCCTTGCTTGGTGCTGGGCATATCCTTATTCAAATATCATACATGTTATGGATTTGTATTTCTTTCCAGGCTTTGGAGTCTCCTACTACCTTGATTATAGAGTTTCGGGCTGAGGACGAGAAGGCCATTTGGTTGAAAGGGCTTATACACGCTACATATAAAGCTTCTGTATGATATAAGATCTCTATCTTAACTTAAAACTCCTATTTACTTATCTCCTTGGTGGTATCTATAAGTTTGTATTTATTTTGCATTTAGGCTCCCCCATCAGTTAATGTATTGGAAGAAACAAGTGATCCCCCTGAATATGGTGAACCCCAGACTACGAATTCAAAAATAGCTGACCTAGTTCTTAATGGGGCACTGGTGGAGACAAAGATATTCATATATGGAAAGGTTGGTTTTTCTTTTAGTAGATTCATCGTGTTAAAGTATCTACAGCGTCCTGCTTCCCATCATTTTTGGTTATTTTGGAAAATGATTATCACCTATGGGGCTTACTACTGATATTTAGAACAAAATGAAAAAAACTTACAAGGCTAATGATTAACCAAATCTGACAGTGTTCCCTTCCTACTTTATTGTGCAGACTGCTGATAAAGTTGTTGAAGAACATGGTGAGACTCTTATTCTTGAGGTTCTTGCCAATGGTGGGAAGGTTTGTTGCTAGTTTATACTTCATTTATGATTTTATTAAGGGCGAATGTGGAATTATATGAGATTTTTAAAGTAAAAAGTCAAATGCGATTGTTGACCCTGTTCATTATTGTTATTGTATTTGTGTGTTTGATGACTTGTGTATTTACCCTATATTAGTTGAATTGATAGGGAGAGTAGCATCAGAATAATTGGGCTATTGGCGGGGAAGGCGTTTCCATGTTTGGAACATATTTCATTGTTCTCTGTCTATCAGATTTGATATAGTTGATATTTCTGTTTTACATTTCTTGGGGTTGTGGTATTTTGGAACATACTGTAACAAGCATCATTCTTCTACATTACTCTCCAGTTTGTTTGTTATCCCCACTATCTTCTTGTTATCATGTTCAAGTGTTCTTAGCTCATTGTCATGCACAAGTGTTTTGTTATTAAATACTATGCCATTTTGTTTTACAGTTACACATGATTCGCTGGGAAGGTGACCTGACACTTAAGATGAAACTGCACTCTTTAAAAGTCAAAGATGAGCTTCAAGTTCGTCTGTCAACAACCCCTCAGTATTTAGCTTGCTCCGTGCTAAACAATGACAATATAGTTTCTTCTCCTGGCATAGTTGATCCACACATGAAAGAAATGTCTGCTTTGCTTCATGAGGATGATGATACTTTTACAGATGCTTTGCCAGATTTTATGTCTATCTCCAATACAGGCTTAGGTTCACAGATAATGGATATGGATGCATGTGCAACCACTGAGGACATCAATGATGATACTGGATTTGCATCTCCACAGGCCATACATGAAAAAAATTTGGTTAAGGAAAAGGTCATTTCTGGTGAGACATTTTATGAGGCGGAGGGCGGTGATAATTCAAATTTTGTATCTGTTAACTTCTTGACTCGGAGTTCTAGCTCGCCTGATTATAATGGTGTTGATACCCAGGTACTACTGACATGAGCAGTTGACTTTAGTTATAGTCCTGGATCTTTGTTATATTGGTTTTATTTGCAATGCAAAACTAAATTAATGAAACCTGTGTTTCTTACAAATAGAAAAATCTTAATCTTCAATGCTAATGATTTGTACTGATCTTTTTTTTTCTTCAGATGAATCTCCGCATGTCAAAATTGGAGTTCTTTTGCAACAGACCCACTATTGTTGCTTTGATTGATTTTGGCCTGGATTTAAGCTCTGTGTATGACGCAGAAGGTAGTGCAGGCATGACTAAGGTTCCAGATGATAAACATTTTATGAACAAAGAAAAGACTGAAGAAAATGGGCGTGTCAAGGGGTTGCTGGGTTATGGTAAAGGTCGTGTAGTATTTTATTTAAGCATGAATGTTGACAATGTGACTGTGTTTCTCAACAAAGAGGATGGCTCTTCGTTTGCGATGTTTGTGCAAGAAAGTTTCCTGCTGGATCTCAAGGTGATGGGAATATTGTGATTAACAATTATTTCGATGTGTTGGTTGAAATTTACTACTGTGTGTAGTTTTAGACTTGATATTTTAGGTATCAAATAACTATATTACTGACTTGAGTTGTTTGTTTGTTAAGGTCCACCCAAGTTCTCTTTCCATTGAAGGCGCCCTAGGAAATTTTAGACTTCGTGATATGTCTCTTGGAGCAGATCACTGTTGGGATTGGCTTTGTGATATACGTAATCCAGGTGTTGAATCCCTTATCAAGGTACAAATAACATCAATTATCAGCTATTGCATTGCAGACATGATTTTTTTTTTTACTGTGATATTTATTTTGTTATGAAAATTTCATCTTTTTATTTGTTTTGCAGTTCAAATTTAACTCTTATAGTGCTGAAGATGATGACTATGAAGGATATGATTACAGTTTGTGTTGCCGACTTTCTGCTGTCCGCATCATTTTCCTCTATAGGTTTGTTCAGGAGGTATGTTTGGCGTTGCTCTCAATCATTTGAATACAACATTCACATGGATGTGTTAATGTGTGTAATCTAAATGCTTGAAGTTTATATTTTCGGGTTTTATGTATATTTGTTCTTTATTTTGTAATTAACGATATTCCATCTTTGAAGTGTCACGTATTTTTTTGGACATGCTAATGCAGATAACAGTGTACTTTATGGAACTTGCCACCCCACATACCGAAGAGGCAATCAAACTTGTTGACAAAGTTGGAGGCTTTGAGTGGCTGATTCAGAAATATGAGATTGATGGAGCTACAGCATTGAAGCTGGACCTGTCACTTGATACTCCAATAATCCTTGTTCCAAGGAATTCAAGAAGCAAAGAGTGCGTGAATTTGGATTCTGTTTTTACTATATAATGCACATATTTGGGTTAATTAGATAGTTGGGTTGCTCTTTGATGAAGAAGTTGAGAACTGCATGGGAATTTCCAGTAGAGAGTTTATATAAATTTTTTCAAAATGGCTATCTGGTTCAAGTTTCAAATAGTTGGCAGATGAATAGTTTTCATTAATTGGATGGGCATGGTTCTGGTGTTACTGAAGACTGCTTAATTTTTGGTCATACTGGTGGTGCTGCTCAAGATTTGGTTGCTTTATGTCTGGATCTTGTATTTTCAAAGTTAAATACATTTGTTATAGCAGTACTTAAGATTGACATTTGTCTCTATATTTGATCTAATTGCAGTTTCATTCAACTTGATCTGGGACAGCTAAAAGTCACAAATGAACTTAGTTGGTATGGTTCCCCTGAGAAAGATCCTTCAGCTGTCCATATTGATGTCCTTCATGCTGAGGTAGGTGATTTTTTTTTAATTTTTCTTGGACATGATGACTGAAATTACTGAACTAATTTTTACTCTGACATAAAATTTCAGATTATGGGGATCAACATGTCTGTAGGAATTGACGGTCGCTTGGGCAAATCAATGATACGAGAAGGCAAAGGACTTGATGCTTATGTGAGGAGAAGTTTGAGGGATGTCTTCAAGAAAGTTCCAACAATTTCTCTTGAAGTGAAGGTAACTATTGTGTGTGAGATGTAAAATTTTATTGAATTTATCTTTATGGTGGTGTGGCAGATAACACATCTTTAGTAGGCATTACAATCTTTGGTTGGGTTTTGGGGGGGGGGGGGTGGGTGGGGGTGGGGTGGGGTGGATAGTTGATACATGCGGTGGATGATCTTGTGGGGGAGTTCATCCTGTATTGATTGTTAGTTGATACAGTACAAGATGATATTAAGTGCATGGGGTCATAATATTGTTTCAAACGGTGAACATACTTGGGAATTGCTGAGTGTTTTGGACCTATCCTTCACTTTTTTAGTACTCAATATATGGTGATCTAACTTATTCATCCTCCTTTGAAAAAAGAAAAAAAAAAACTTATTCATCCTCCATTTGCTCCATTGTTGTGATCACATGTTTTAACTTTGTATGATTCCCTACATATATGTTTCTATAGAGTGATGTTTCTATTGAGGGATGCCTCACCTTGTATTTCAATGATCCAAACCATCTAATTTTAGGTTTTCTCTCAAATATCATCATTGCAAAATATCACTCAAATCCGAAACCATTCAACCACTTAATTAAATGGTTGTCATTTAATGTTCCCTTGAAATAATGTATTCTATCTTCTTAGCTGCAATGAGATGTCTTAGTGGTTTTGGATTTCTCTAACCTTTTGCAAGGATGATCGTTGGGCGGGACCTACAAGGTATTCTGCAATAGAAGGGACTGTAATTAATATATCTAAACTACATTAATAAAACCTCTTTGTCAACCAAAAGAGGGTAAAAAGACAATTTTGTCTTCTACCACGAAAAGAGAATCATGGGCAGTAAAGTAAATTCACACAAACTAAATTTTACAGTTTTTTTTTCAAAGCCTCACCCAAGGGCAATCCTAAAATCCTCTAATTTTGAAAAATAAAATATAAAAAAGAAAACTTCTCTATCTAATCCACATTCCTTTTTTCTCCCTTTCTCCTTCCCATTTTAAAATAAAAATAAAAATTATTTCACACACAAAGTGTGGGGCATATGCTAGTATATATTTATGCATACAAATTGTTAACTTTATTTATACCCTCCAAAAAGTGAAACATTTGTGGACAAGAAATCAAAGTTTTGTTTCCTCTGATTGTGATCTTGTGTGTTCTGTATTCAAATCTTGAACCCCTTAACTATTTTTTGCCTTTGCTTCTGCATGTGGCCTATACATGGTTTGGTTATATTGGGTGTGCATGAATAGTTTGGGTGTTTGCTTATTCAGCTTTATTTTATTTTTATTGTTAAAGTATTTTTTCCCCTTTTTATATGGCTCCATAGTTGAATGAGTTTTGCTTTCCTGAATTTCAAATTGGTCTTGAATCGATGCTCTTCAGGCTTTTAGTTAATTGGATTTTATTCCGTTATCATGCAGTGTCATATTTTTCTGCTGATTTGTACCCCTTGATTGTCTTCTACCAGGTTGGATTATTGCACAGTGTCATGTCTGACAAAGAATATAAAGTCATTCTGGACTGTGCATACATGAACTTATGCGAAGAGCCAAAGCTTCCCCCTAGTTTCCGTGGTGGTAAATCTGATTCAAAGGATACAATGAGACTGCTGGCTGATAAGGTCAACATGAACAGTCAACTCCTACTATCAAAAACTGTTACCATAGTGGCAGTTGTGATTGATCATGCCCTGTTGGAATTGTATAATGGCATTCATGCGGAGTCTCCTTTCGCACAAATTGCTGTGAGTATTTGCATCAATACATTTAAGTAGGGTTCGTTTTGAATTGTGTGTACTTAAGTCCTGTTTTAACTCTCTGAGATTTCAACTTTCATCTTGGTGTTAAGATTTCAACACAGAGTTGTTTGTTGTTTTTTGACATTGTATGACTGTTCAGATCGTTTGGTTATCATCTTATCTACTTGTTTCATAGAAAAAATAAAGACAGAATCTTATGTAATTTGTTTCTGTTTAACAGATCGAAGGTCTTTGGGTATCATATCGGATGACTTCATTGTCAGAGATAGATCTCTACATAACCATTCCGAAATTTTCTGTTGTCGACATTCGGCCCGATACAAAACCTGAAATGCGCCTAATGCTTGGATCATCCACTGATGATTCCAAACAAGTTTCTTCTGGAAGTTTGCCCTTTTCCTTGAATAAGGGGAGCTTTAGAAGAACAGACTCTGATGCTGGATTTTCTCATGTGGATTTACCAATATCAACAATGTTCTTGATGGACTATAGATGGCGCAAATCTTCCCAATCATTTGTGGTTAGGGTTCAGCAACCTCGAGTTCTTGTTGTAGCTGATTTCCTTTTGGCTGTGGGTGAGTTTTTTGTGCCTGCATTACGAACAATAACTGGTAGAGAGGAAGTGATGGATCCTACGAATGATCCCATTGGTAAAAACTGTAGCATAGTATTCTCTGGACCTATTTACAAACAGACAGAAGATGTGGTGCACTTGTCTCCAAGTAGACAGTTAGTAGCAGATTTTTTGCACATTGATGAATATACATATGATGGATGTGGAAAGACCATCTATTTGAGTGCGGAAATGGACGCAAAAGAACTCCATTCAACTAGGCCTCGGCCCATTATTATAATTGGACATGGAAAGAGGTTGCGATTCATGAATGTCAAAATTGAGGTACAGATCCATCCTTTCATCTGTGACAAATAGTTGACGTTTTTTTTTTTCAGTTGTTTTTAATGCAGGCATCAAAATATGCATAAGATTTCAGTACTATTTAGAAGGTGTGCAATTGGTGTGGAGAAAATGTTTTCCGAAAAACTTCACAAAACATAGGTTTAGGATTCAGAAACCAGAAAAAGGACTATATAGAGGTACAAAGAGCATTTCAGAGTGTAGTCAGGAAAAGATAGAAAAAAAGTGCATCAAATTTTTATATGTGACCATACGTGTTGTTTTGTTTTACTTATTTTATTTTTAGTTTGTTTTTCTCATCCCTCAGTAATTGACGTGTGTTCCAACTATTGATTGACACTTTCCTGTTAATACATCAGAATGGTTCTATTTTGAGGAAGTATACACATTTGAGTAATGATAGCAGCTACTCAGTATCTTCAGAGGATGGTGTGGACATCACGTTGCTGGACAGTTACTCATCTGATGATGACAAGAAGGGTTTAGAAGACTTGCATAAATCGTCAGACACCTCCAACATTTCTTCAGATTCTGAAAGTGATCCAAATATGATCCCGAGTTTCAGTTTTGAAGCACAGGTAAGTAATTTATTATCAACATAACTGTTTTGCAAAGTAATTCATGGCACCGCTTACATTGAAATTGATAAACTGATTGAAATCATTGGTAGATTATTTTGTGGTAATCTGTATGCTGTGCAGTGCTTCCACAAGTTACTACTTAAGTACTTATTAGTTATAATGGGATCATTATCTCTAGCATATATATATATATATATATATATTTTATTTTATTTTTTTTAATTTCTATTTGCTTATATTATGCTGATAAACTTTTGTGCAGTTAGTTGATTTTGATGTTCTGTTCATTTGTGGATTACTTATTTTGGCTTTTAGGTAGTTTCTCCTGAGTTTACCTTCTATGATTCTTCAAAGTCTTCTCTGGATGATTCATATGGTGAAAAGCTTCTCCGTGCAAAGTTGGATTTTAGCTTCATGTAAGAGATTTATTTTCACATACTTTTTCACCTTTTCACTTTTTCGAGGGAAAAGTTAAGGGCGCAATAGAAGTTACTTTGAAAGCTTTGGCATATGTGAACTTTTAGCACTTATTATACTTCTTAAAGTATTTTAAGGAAGAATTACGTACAAAGAATTTACACTGATTGATCTATATAACCTGTTAATACAGGTATGCATCCAAAGAAAATGATACCTGGGTTCGAGCCCTGGTGAAAGATCTTACAGTTGAGGCTGGTTCTGGTCTTATTGTTCTTGATCCAGTGGATATATCAGGGGGTTACACTTCTGTGAAGGACAAAACAAATATGTCTTTGTTATCAACCGATGTTTGCTTCCATCTTTCACTGAGTGTTGTGTCTCTTATACTTAATTTGCAAAGCCAGGCAACATCAGCATTGCAATTCGGAAATTCTATGCCGTTGGCTGGATGTACCAATTTTGATCGAATTTGGGTGTCCCCAAAAGGTATTTCTCATAACTTCTCTGGTGAAGTTTGATATCTTAATTGCACCATTTCTTTTCATCAGAGTGGTTTTCATGTCAGTCATCAAATACTTGACATTTTTGTGTATTTATGTAGAAAATGGATCCTCTTACAACCTTACCTTTTGGAGGCCTCGAGCACCTTCAAATTATGTTATACTGGGCGACTGTGTGACATCAAGGTAGAATTAAATGGAATATCTTTTTGAGGACACAATAATTTCTTAATGAAATGGAAATTACAATCTCTTGACAAACATTCCACAGCAACAGAGATGAAAATAAAAGGTCCTATTTTACAAGAAGAGTCATCAAGGAATTTGGCCCTGTGCTGCATATTGTTGTCTTTTATAATTGTAATTTATGCAGATGAGTTCCCAAGTAGTAATAAATTAAAAAGGAAGGCAATGTGAACATCATAACTATGAGTATGAGTTAATCTGGTGATCTTGTTTGTATGCATCATGGTTGTAAAGGTGGACTTCGTTTCCATCACATGTACTTTTTGAGCTTATTCACTTAAATCTTGAGAAGAAGAAAAATCTGTAGTTGTAGGTTGCCATTAGGTAGAAACTTCCCGCCATGTGCTAATGCTCCTTTATCATGAGAAATTAGTACTCTTGATGAGTTTCAATGAAGCTTGTTTAATAACAAAAAAATTGAGTGCTGGCATAAGTTTTATTGCATGAAAGCAATTTACATTTGCTCGTGCCCATGTAAGCATGATTTTTGTATTATTTTTATCTAGCTGTCTGGAATTAAAGGAACATAAAGTAGATGACCTAATTAATAATATATGGATGGTTTGGGTACAGCTCATTGTATTTCATTTACTTTCTTTATTGTTGATCTATTTGGGGAAGATACTCTCCTTGTTCGTTCAAGTAGTTCTGTTTTGTGTGACAGTGTGTTTAGATGCTATATTTAATTATTTTTGGTTTCTTGTGATGTCTTCAGGCCAGTTCCTCCTTCACAGGCAGTAATGGCAGTGAGTAATGCATATGGGCGTGTGCGTAAACCAATTGGTTTTAATCTCATAGGCTTGTTCTCTGCTATTCAAGGATTTGGTGGGGGTGATTCTGATGTTGGTAGTGATTGTTCTCTTTGGATGCCCGTAGCACCACCCGGATACACAACATTGGGTTGTATAGCAAATATAGGGAAAGAGCAGCCACCTAATCATATTGTTTATTGCATACGTTCTGATCTTGTTACATCAACAACATATTCAGAATGCTTATTTTCTCTCTATCAAATCCTCAATTTGCATCTGGATTTAGCATCTGGCGCATGGAGAATGTTCTTGGATCATTTCATGCCCATTCTTCTACTGAATGCCCTTCTGAAGACAATTGTTGTAACCTCAATCATCTTCTTCTTTGGAATTGGAATCGGCATCAGTCTTCTCCTAAAGAATCCGCCTCACATTTGGCTGTTGATAATAACTATGCAAGTCAGCAAACCAGAAACCAGACTGGAAATTCTTCTGGATGGGATATCGTCAGATCAATTTCAAAGGCAATTAATTGTTTTATGTCGACCCCCAATTTTGAGAGAATCTGGTGGGACAAGGGTAGTGACCTCCGCCGACCAGTCTCAGTATGGCGGCCCATTCCACGTCGCGGCTATGCCATATTGGGTGATTGCATAACCGAAGGGTTAGAAATTTTATCTTTGTGTTTTCTTTATCAGGTTTAGTCAGTTGAATTTTTGTTGTTATTGTAAGTTTTGTTAACCAGCATGTGTTCTTCTTTCTTTCAGCTTAGAACCTCCAGCTGTGGGCATAATTTTTAAGGCTGATGATCCTGAAGTATCTGCGAAACCTGTACAATTTACTAAAGTTGCCCATGTTGTAGGGAAGGGTTTTGATGAAGTATTCTTTTGGTACCCAGTTGCTCCACCTGGTTATGCATCTCTTGGATGCATAGTCTCCAGGACGAATGAAGCCCCATGTGTTGATACAATTTGTTGCCCTAGGATGGATCTTGTTAACCAAGCTAATATTCTTGAGGCGCCAATTTCAAGATCTTCAACTTCCAAGGGATCTCAATGTTGGAGCATTTGGAGAGTTGAAAATCAGGTTGGGTTTCAATCTTTCTTTATTCAGTTTATTTAATTTTGTGTGTGGAGGGAGTGGGGGCCTGGGAAGGGATTTGAGACATAAACTAAACATCTAACCTAAACATAACTGGTGGCCACAGCCCATACAAGAAATTAAGTTACATTCAGCTCAAAACCAGCACCTAATCATGTTGAATGACACTAAAAGAAGTATCCTAGACTTCTTGGTCACAAAGTTCTTCAGGAAGCTAAATATTGATTCTGGCCTCAAAAATTCCACTGCCCTGCATTGTGATCAAATGTCCTGTTATTTCTTTCTATCAAAAAAAAAAAAAAAAAAAAAACAGAAAGAAGCCAGCTTGTTAGATGAATATTTTTTTATATGTAAGTCTAAATCTGTCATGTAAGTATGCAGCTTCCATGCCTGAAGTTTGGTAAAATTATAAGAGTACAGTAACTTTCGCCTTTCATATGAAGTTTTTATTTTTATTTTATGTGATGTGTTTATTGTGTCATAACCGAACAAGTTTTTACATAATTGTGGGGCGCTCTTCTGTTTCTGCAGGCCTCCACTTTTCTTGCACGGGATGATCTGAAAAAACCGTCAAGCAGATTGGCTTATGCTATTGGTGATTCCATGAAGCCAAAGACTAGGGAAAATATAACTGCAGAGGTGAAGCTGAGATGCTTCTCTTTAACTGTTCTAGACAGCTTATGTGGAATGGTATGTCTTATAAACACATTTCTAAGTCTGGAAACTGATGTAAAGATGGTTTTCATTTTCATACTGATATTGGTTATATTTCGATTTTTCAGATGACACCACTATTCGACACGACAATCACCAATATCAAGCTTGCAACACATGGTCGACTGGAGGCTATGAATGCAGTACTGATTTCCTCAATTGCTGCATCAACCTTCAATACTCAATTAGAAGCGTGGGAACCACTTGTGGAGCCTTTCGATGGAATATTCAAGTATTATATTTGCTCTTTCTATCTGATTTTGAGTTCAATTAAATTTTTTTTTTTACTCAGGAATTATTTTTGTTGACTTTTTCAAGGTTGGAAACTTATGATACTCATGTGCACTCGCCATCAAAATATGGGAAGACACTGCGAATTGCGGCCACCAGTATCCTTAATTTAAATGTCAGTGCTGCAAACCTTGAAACTTTTATTGGGAGTGTTCTTTCTTGGAGAAGACAATTTGAACTTGAACAGAAAGCAATGAAGATAAATGAGGTAATACCTCGGGTTGATTTGTTGTGTATCTATGCGTCCTGTATTTTCTATTCTTTGTGATGGGGGGATGGGGATGTGGGTGGGAGGGTGGGGTGAGGTAACAATACTTTGAATACCAAATTGTGTCTTTGCAGGAATCTGGTGGTCTATGTGGACACGGAGAGGACCAGACTTTATCTGCATTGGATGAAGATGACTTTCAGACTGTAGTAGTAGAGAATAAACTTGGGTGTGAGATCTATGTGAAAAGAGTTGAGGAAAATGCACACAGAGTGGACCGGTTACATCATGGTGACTACGTTTCTATATGGGTGCCACCTCCAAGGTTTTCTGATAGGTTCAACGTTGTAGACGAATCTAAGGAAGCACGCTATTATGTTGCTATACAGATCCACGAAGCCAAGGTTGTAACTGGTTAAATTTATTTTTTTCTTACCTTCAATGTTTTATCATTTTGTTTCCTACGTTCAGGAGATAAGGTTGATTCTTTGTTTGCAGGGTTTACCTATTGAAGATGATGGTAACAGCCACAACTTCTTCTGTGCTTTGCGCCTTGTTGTTGATAGTCAACCAACAGATCATCAAAAACTTTTTCCTCAAAGTGCAAGGACAAAATGTGTTAAGCCTGCAGTTTCAAATTTCAATAACTTGAATGAAGGCACAGCGGAATGGAATGAACTTTTCATTTTTGAAGTTCCTCGGAAGGTATCTGACATAGTTTGTGCTGTTTTTTACTCTTTCCTCCCACTCTTTTATTCTTTAAGTCTCCAACCTTGAGTGTGCAAGTGTTGCAGGGCCCAGCAAAACTGGAAGTAGAGGTGACAAACCTTGCAGCAAAAGCAGGAAAGGGTACGTTCTATTGGCAATCTTCCCTGAATTATGCATTCTTTCTTGTTTGGAACTTGCATTCACATTTTTTTATTCGTGCACTTAGGTGGTTGATTCACATGTTTATCTAGAATTAGTAAACCTTGTATTCAAGAGGGGATTGAAATATTCAGTATATATATCTTTTCCCACAGCTACTACATATACCATTTTGTATGTTTATGGTCACATCTGATAGCCTATCTGTTGCTGCTCTGAATGTGTTTTTCAGAATTGTTTTTCCCAAATCCGAGCTTCACTTTGTACTACTGCTTTCTTTTTCCAGTTCATTTATTAATCAGATGTACGGTGTACCTTACAAATGTATCATGATTCTTTTGAATCATTTCTGTTTTTCTTTATATTTTTTGGTTAGATCTTTCGGGCCTTTTCATGCAGAAGGATATGATATTACATATTAATAATTATTTATCCTGCTTTCTTTGCAACTTCTTACTGAATAATAATCATCTAGAGGCAAATTTCTCATGCATTTATTATGGTCTCAATACAATGATACAGGTGAAGTTGTGGGTGCGCTCTCATTTTCTGTTGGGCAAGGTGCAAATATGTTGAGGAAAATAGCTTCAATTAGGGTGTTCCATCAAGGTCATGATGTTCAGAACATGGTATCACATCCACTAAGAGGCAGGGTGAGCATGTTTCACCTTATTTATGCATTGATTGGTGTCATTGGTGTCATTGGTTGTGCACATGCAGTTAGGAATTGACTTCTTTTTCATGCTTCTTTGATGTTGTGCTTTAAAGGCTCAACATAACAGTACTGAAGACATGGACGAATGTGGATGCCTTCTGGTTTCAACTTCTTATTTTGAGAGGAAAACAACTCCAAGTTTTCAAAGAGATTTGGAGGCCGAAAATGCAACCGATAGAGACATAGGTTTCTCTGTCGGACTTGGCCCAGATGGTGTTTGGCAGAACATTCGGTCATTGCTTCCATTGTCAGTTGTCCCAAAATCATTACAGAATGGTTTCATGGCTTTGGAAGTTGTTATGAAAAATGGCAAGAAGCATGCAATTTTCAGGGGTCTTGCAACAGTTGTAAATGAGACCAATGTTAAGTTGAAAATTTCAGTATGTCATGCATCTCGAATTCAAGGTCGTGATTCCTCTCTTGGAAGAAGTGATAGCATAAATCCTGGGAGTTCTTTTATTTTGCCTTGGAGAAGTACATCTAGTGATTCTGACCAGTGCTTACAAATATGTCCTTCTGTTGATCATCCTCAGCCTCCATATTCATGGGGTTCTCTCGAGGCAGTGGGTACTGGTTATACGTATGGAAAGGACCTGACTGTTATAGATCAGGTTTCACTTTCTAGACAATATACTTCAAAGCAGGAAAATAAGATGCCAAATGTTACTTTCAAGTTGAATCAGCTGGAGAAGAAGGATATACTTTTGTGTTGTACTAGTACCGTAAACAAACAGTTTTGGCTTAGTGTCGGGGCGGATGCCTCGGCACTTCATACTGAACTGAATGCACCTGTTTATGACTGGAGAATATCTGTCCATTCTCCTATGAAGTTGGAAAATCGCCTTCCCTGTCCGGCTGAATTTACAATCTGGGAAAGAACACGAGACGGAAAATGCGTCGAACGACAACATGGTATTATCTCTTCACGTGGGGGTGTACATGTATATTCAGCAGACATTCAGAAACCTTTGTATCTTACGTTGTTTGTCCAGGGTGGTTGGGTCCTGGAGAAGGTACTAGCTCTGTCTAAATATAAGTAACATGCTTGTTATATCTACATACCATTGTGAGTTTAATAACTATGGTTGTTCTGGCAGGACCCCATTCTTGTTTTGAATCTTTATTCCAATGACCATGTGTCATCATTCTGGATGGTTCACCAGAAAAGTAAAAGGTTTGTGCTTCTAGAGAAAAGATTTCTTTGATATTTTTTGTTTGGTTTTGTCAAAAGTTGTTATTGTACTGTTGTTCCCAAAAGCTCGACCTGTTAGGATATAGCAAATTCATATAATATTCAACACTTCTCTCTTGTGGATTTCTATCAACCAGCAATGTAATTTGGAGGTTTTAATTGCAAGGATTCCAACTCAGAATCTCCTATTATGCTATGTTAGGTTTTTACACTGTGGGCCAAATTTTGTTTTCTACTTAAGTCTTTTTAGGCTAAATTGAATATGTTTTGGTGTTCTCAACTTTGTTTATGTTCCTTTTATGTTGTTATGTTTTGGTGTCCTTATATATTTCTCTGTACTTGTGTGTGGGTGTTCCACTACTAGTGACCCCCAACTAGCTGTTATGCTGGAAATAATTTTTGTATGATGTTTCCTCATATTTTTTGTTCTACACTTTTGTACCATTTATAATGTTCTACTACTAGTGACCCCCAACGAGCTGTGGTGTCTGAAACTCTTTCTTGTTGGAAAATTTAAACATTTCTTGTAACTAATATAACAAGTATTTTATTAATTATCATATCCCTGATCTCCATTACTATATATTTGCAGGAGACTGCGTGTGAGTATTGAACGTGACATGGGAGGAACCACTGTTGCACCCAAAACAATAAGATTTTTTGTTCCATACTGGATTACTAATGATTCATCTATTTATTTGGCATATCGAGTGGTAGAAGTAGAACCTTCGGACAATGCAGATACAGACTCCCTAATGCTTTCTAGGGCAGTCAAGTCTGCAAAAACAGCCTTGAGAAGTCCAACAAACTCTATGGACAGGAAGCATTCTGCCACAAGGAGAAACATCCAAGTACTTGAAGTTATTGAGGACACTAGTCCTGTTCCTAACATGCTTTCTCCACAAGATTATGCCAGCCGTAGTGGGGCTTCGCTGTTTCCATCTCAAAAAGATGTGTATTTGTCCTCACGAGTGGGGCTTTCTGTTGCCATTCGTCATTCAGACATTTACAGTCCTGGGATATCTTTTTATGAGCTGGAAAAGAAGGTGATTTTAATAGAGCATCAAATTGGCTTACGATATTCATTTTCCTTCTCACGAGTATTGCTTCACAGTTGCTGAAATTTGTTCTCTATTATATGATCTTTGAACTTTCTTTTCCAGGAAAGGCTTGATGTAAAAGCATTCAGTTCAGATGGATCCTATTACAAGCTTTCAGCGAGACTGAGCATGACCTCAGACAGAACAAAGGTTGGATTTAAATATCTTGTGACTTAAATCTTTAATGTTTCACGACTGATGAACTGCTAGAGAGAATGTGATGCGGGACTTACCAAATTAGTCTGTAAAACATTAGCTCTGAAGCCTGTTTACAGAAAATAAGATGACCCTGCCTTGGCCTAAAGAAAAATGATGAAAGATTCTCTTCACCAGGCCATCTGCATGTTTAGAATGGACAGATGGTTCCTTACTCCTTAGTCCTTAGTAAAAGCTGTTGTTGTTAGTCCCAATTTTTTGTGCTTGATGGTACTGATAAGCTATGCATTTGTCAAGTTTCTTTGGTATATGGTAAAAATAATAAACAACTGCTCAATGGTTAATATTCAGGTTGTGCACTTCCAGCCCCACACCTTGTTTATTAATAGAGTTGGTTACAGTCTCTGCCTGCAACAATGTGATTCTCAGTCCGTGGCATGGATTCATCCCACGGATTCTCCAAAGCCTTTTTGTTGGCAGTCTAGTGCCAAAGTTGAACTGTTGAAGGTCAGTGTAGTTTTAAAATCTCTCATGTTCGCTAATTATGCATGAATAGCATACATTGTCTGAATCCCGTATGGTATTTATTCTTAAAATCAGGTGCGGGTGGATGGTTACAATTGGAGTGCACCATTTAGTGTTTGTTATGAAGGTATCATGCGTGTTTGCTTGAAGAAGGATGCCGGAAATGATCTACTTCAAATTCGAATAGCTGTAAGAAGTGGAGCAAAGAACTCAAGCTATGAAGTTGTTTTCCGTCCAAACTCTTCCATGAGTCCTTACAGGTAACAGTTCACTATGTCTTATGAAATCTTGTGAAATGGAAAGAGATAATGTAGTTATCATAAGGTATATCATATGATAAGAAAAATAATTCTTTTTGACTAGAGTGAAATTTTGTTGAACTTGTAATGTCTGTTCATATGGGAGTTGTCTTAGTACAGTAAAATAAAAACATAAACATGGTTTATTCCCCTTTACTTGTATACATGTGTTCTTTTGTTTTTGGTCCACTGCTGATAGTTTTCTATCAACAGGATTGAAAATCGTTCCATGTTTCTACCCATCCGAATTCGGCAAGTGGATGGTACCAACGATTCATGGAAATTTCTTCTTCCCAATACAGCAGCTTCTTTTTTATGGGAAGATCTTGGCAGAAGACGTTTATTAGAGATCCTGGTAGAGGGGGAAGACCCATTAAAATCAGAGAAGTATGATATTGATGAGATTTCTGATCACCAACCCATTCATGTGGGAAATGGGCCTTCTAAAGCTTTACTGTGTTACTGTAATAAAAGAAGAGAAAGTGAATGTCATCAAGATCAGTGACTGGATGCCAGAAAGTGATCCATCTGGAATCTTGAGTACAAGCCACTCATCACCTATGTCCTCAGCTTTCTATACAGCAACAATCACCAATAGTCGCTGATTGTGAGTTTCATGTTATTGTTGAGCTTCCTGAGCTTGGAATATCCATTATTGACCATACACCCGAAGAAATCCTTTACCTTTCTGTTCAGAATCTTCTTTGTGCATATTCCACTGGCTTAGGTTCTGGAATCAGTAGGTAAGTTTGCTATCAATTTTGTGGCTTGGAGAACAATTTGCTTAATTTATTAGTCAGTGCGGGTGCAGCCTTCTTAACTGTTGAAAAGCTGCTGTGACCTTGAGTGTTGTTGTAATTATATATTTTTGTTTGTTTGTTTCTGGTGTGTTTATTAGATGATGTTAGTAGAATTAGGTATATTGACATCTTGTCCTCTGTTTTGTACAGTTTCATTTTATTATTGATAGTTTATTTCCTATCGGGAAAAATAGGAAAAGAACAATGTTATTGTGCATATATATTTTTAAAAATATTAATATGTTATGAAATACTTTATGTGTGTCGCAGACTATTTGAATATATTGCTATTCAAAAGAAAATATTATCGTTTAACATTTAGGCTTAGTTGGTAAAATAAGATATATAATATACTAGCAGTCAACAGGTGGTGTGATAGGCTTTCATGTTATGAGGTTCATGGTTCAAGCCTCAGCAGATGACTTGTTGTTAATTCCTGTTAGCAGATCTATATGAGAATCTCTATTCAGAAGTGTAAATTTGGCTTAATTAGCAAAAAGACCCGTAGGATGCTATTGTTGAATCTTGGACTGTTTATGTTTCTCTTACAACGGCAGTTTATTAAATCTGGAGTCTTCTGTGTCCTGTTTTCAGGTTCAAACTTAGAATGCGAGGGATACAATTGGATAACCAGTTGCCCCTTACTCCAACACCTGTTCTTTTTAGACCACAGAAAGTTGGAGAAGATACTGACTATATCTTGAAACTTTCAATCACAATGCAATCAAATGGGTCACTAGATCTTTGTGTCTATCCATATATCGGTCTCCAGGTAAGTATAAGAAAGTTATCATTTTCCAATAGAAGGTTTTCTGATATTTTTTCTCCAATTTATATTTAATTATATGCAACTGATTATTCAGGGACCTGAAAACTCTGCCTTTTTGATAAACATTCATGAGCCAATCATTTGGCGCCTTCATGAGATGGTTCAGCAGGTCAACCTCAGTCGGTTGTCTGATACTCAAACGACTGCTGTTTCTGTTGATCCAATTATTGAAATTGGGTATGCCAGGACTTCTAAAATTGTCTTTTCATAGCTTTTCACTACATTTAGTCATAATTCCCTTAAATAATGTTACTTGTACTTGCAGAGTGCTTAGCATTTCAGAGGTTCGATTCAAAGTGTCAATGGCTATGTCACCTAGTCAGCGGCCAAGAGGTGTCCTCGGCTTTTGGGCATCTTTGATGACTGCATTGGGGAACACTGAGAATATGCCAGTAAGTGTTGGGATTCTACCTCCCGCTTGTGCTGTGATTTCATGGTGTTTTCTTCTTTTTTTTTTTTTTTTTTTTTTTTTCCTGGAATTCATCCTAGAAGATTTTCGTCTGGCCGAAGTACTTACATTTGTTATTTTAGGTGAGGATAAACCAAAAGTTTAATGAGAACGTGTGCATGAGGCAGAGTTCAATGATTAGCATTGCTATTTCAAATGTTCAAAAGGATCTTTTAGGCCAACCTCTTCAATTGCTATCTGGGGTTGACATATTGGGCAATGCAAGTAGTGCCCTTGGACATATGAGCAAGGGCATGGCTGCCTTATCATTTGATAAGAAGTTCATTCAAAGCCGACAGAGACAGGTTTGCTTTAGTTTGTCATTCGAATTAATATGATTTCACATAATTACTTAAAATAGGATATAATTAATGAAAAATCTTTTTGGTTAGGCCTGTGCACTGATTATTTTATCATACATGCAATTTTTTTATGGTTGCAATAGTATTTTGTTCTTATGGTACATGTGAGGGACATAAAACAATTATTGGTCTACATATTTTTGTGGGAAGTTATTGATTTTTTAAATTAACATCTTTTAAGTAAATTTGTTTATATATAGTAGTGAAAATAGCAAATGCAATGTACCCTACTCTCCTTGGGTTGTACTTTTCCAGCTCTTGCTCCTTGCAATTATGACAATCTCGGTATTAATTTATAGCTATATAAGCTGGACTATTTGTATTATTTTTAATCGTACTTCAAAATTTTCACTTTTCAGGAAAGCAAGGGCGTAGAGGACTTTGGGGATGTTCTCAGAGAGGGAGGTGGAGCACTGGCAAAAGGCCTCTTTAGAGGAGTTACTGGCATATTGACAAAGCCACTGGAAGGTGCGAAAAATTCTGGCGTTGAGGGTTTTGTTCAAGGTGTTGGGAAAGGATTAATAGGTGCAGCTGCACAACCAGTGAGCGGGGTTCTCGATCTTCTGTCAAAAACTACTGAGGGTGCCAATGCGATGAGAATGAAGATAGCATCAGCAATAACTTCCGATGAGCAACTCCTCCGCAGAAGGCTGCCTCGTGTTATTGGTGGTGATAATTTGATTCGACCATATGACGACTACAAAGCACAGGGACAGGTACTAGTTATTTGACTGCTTTCGATCCCCAGTAAAAAAAGTTCTGTCATTGTATCTTGGTTTGGTTTTTATTGATACCACCTTCACTGTTTGTTCTCACTCCAACTTTCATTTTCTTGGTCATGAAGGCCATTTTGCAGCTGGCAGAATCAGGTTCCTTTTTC
This sequence comes from Pyrus x bretschneideri, assembly GCF_019419815.1. Classification (NCBI taxonomy): domain Eukaryota; kingdom Viridiplantae; phylum Streptophyta; class Magnoliopsida; order Rosales; family Rosaceae; genus Pyrus; species Pyrus x bretschneideri. Next base: position 6,760,050 of record NW_025999513.1, on the reverse strand, counting down.
CTCCAGGTTGATCTGTTTAAAGTACGTGGGAAGTTTGCTCTATCAGATGCTTATGAAGATCACTTTTTACTTCGCAAAGGAAGAATTCTTGTAGTCACTCATCGAAGAGTGATACTGTTGCAAGTAAGTTAGCAGAATTAGAATCATTCGGAGTGCTACTATCTGTCCTTTCCTATCTTCTATAAGCCATACTCAAAATTCACCAAACAATGACATTTGTACCTTTTGTCATTCAGCAACCCTTCAACGTAGCTCAGAAGAAGTTCAACCCGGCTAGGGATCCCTGTTCTGTATTGTGGGATGTACTGTGGGATGACCTGGTGATAATGGAGATGACACATGGGAAAAAGGACCACCCAAAAGCTCCACCTTCACGGGTCTTTCTTTATTTACAAGATAAATCAGAGATGAGGGAACAAGTTCGTATCATAAAGTGCTTCCCTGATACCCCCCAAGCACTGGACGTGTACTCTTCAATTGAACGAGCAATGAACACTTACGGGCCAAACAAACAAAAGGTTAGAGTGTAACGCCATGCCTCTGAGCTGTGCAGCGTCATGTTTTTGCTTTGACTTTTAACTTTGTCAAGGTTGGTTGACCATGGAATGCTAAAACTGTACATGCAAACTAAAGAATAATTGATAATATCGTACACCCTTGCGTTGGTGTTTGTAACACATTGCAAAAGTTCGTGATATTCTTCCTTTCCTAGATAGTTGACGTTTTATTTTGTAACGAATTTTGTTGCTTTGCAATGCTATTCAGAAAATGCTGAAAAAGAGTGTGACAATGCCATACGCGCCAATTGTTGATAGCGCCAAGTGCTGAAGCTACACCAAAAGATCTAGGGTCGCCCAGACTGGTGCCGGCATCAATTCCTCATAGCTCAACTTTTGGTAGCCGCTCCAACTGATCTCAAGATTGTTGGTAAGGAACTATGGTGTTTGGGATTTCTGCTGTGGTTCGGTCACAATCCCGCATGCGCAGATTTTCATACCATTCCCAGGTAATCTAGTTGTGATCATTGCATGAAGAATTATTGCAGCTATCATAATGGTAAAACAAAAAGTCTGAGAAGTCCAGTTTACATTTATTTCTTAGGTTTACGACAACGATGAGGTTGTTTGAAGCAGGTGTTTTTTAAGAAGGACCAGTGACAAGACATGCCTACTTTAAGTTTGCTATTAGTCACCAGAGCTCTGCTATAATTATGTACAGGTTTCAAACATTCCTTGTATATGTCTTGGAATAGTCGATGAATACGCACCGATTTACTGAAGGTGATGACGCCGAAGAGCATGAAAGCCGATTGTAGGTCAGGTGCCATATTTACATGATGCTGTATAATTAAGGCGTAGGTAGTAAAATCCTAGTGAGTGCACCGTGTTTTACGTACGGCGTGTAGCGCCTTCGGACAAGAAAAAGAACCTCACCTATTCAACAACTATATGAGCTGTAATTTGGTTTTTGTATATCATATATTCGCTTCATGCTCATTATGATCTTTTTCCTTATGATCTTTTTCCTTAACACAGTCCAATATTTTTAAAAATAACTGGGAGAAACAGAGAGAAAAAAGAACAAGAAGTGAAGTACTAAACTGGACGTGTGTACGGTGGTAATTCTGTTCCCGCCCAAAAGAAAGCATAAACTCCCCCCTGTACCTGTACTAAACTGGACATGTGTACGGTGGTAAAGTTCATATTTTTAAAAATCTCACTGCTATTGTTTTGGTTATATTGTTGATGGGTATCTCTAATTTGTTGGAAAATATTAGTATTTTACATATTATATTGTTTGAGTTTTCTTAAAAGTTTAGTTTGGGTCTAGTCTGTTAGTATTAGGGTTAGGTTTGTTCTCTATAAATAATATATATAATGCTTTGTACCTCTGCAGAATAAGTTAGTCAAAATGTAGCTATTTGATTGTAGCCGTCTCTGCAATCTCGTTTAATGTTTTGTTAGTCCGTTTATTTTCAACTTAATTATCCCTCAATTTAATTTAGTTCTCTAAAATTCGAAAAGAAAAATCGACACTTGTACGTATTAATGGGAAAAAAATAGGGTTTGGTATGTTGTTAATAATCTTGTGTTCGGTAGATATGCGTCTCTCTTATTTTTTTCCATTTACGTTAACTATTTCATGAATTATCTCACAAGATTTTTTTTTCCCTTTTTCGTGCGATGTACTTGATGTTTACAACATATAAATTTTTTTTTGGTGTGGGGTGTGGGGTGTGGGTGGGGAGTGGGTGGGTTTCTGCTGCTCTTGTATCTCTTCCTGAAGACATGGAATCAGTTTAGCTTAGGAGTTGACTTGGGCTTCTAGTTCGCTACTTGTGAATTCCTTTGGGGAGATTTGAATGTGTACTGTTTTTTGTATTAGCTATAACTGTTGATGGATCTGTTTCCTTGGATGGTGAGAAGTCGACATCTTGAGGCTTGATGATGTCTGTGAAGGGTTTAACATGGAGAACTTTAACGAAAAGCTTCCGGTATCGTTCAATTTAATTAAAAACCACATGTTTACATTAAAAAGTCAATCTTGGTACTATTCATTTTACCCTTTATTTTGTCTTTATCGTTAAAATTCAAAATTTTCAATCTATTTTCATTAGTTTTTCTTACATGAACTTAATACTTACCTTATTGCTTGGTGGAAGTTCAGCTCATTTGACTGCTTCATGACATTGTACAAGTAGGGTTTTGTTGTGTGTTATGATTTCGTTATGTGTGCGCAACCGAAAATACGTGGCTTCTTGAAAATTCACATCTTCATATTGGAGAATAGTATTCCACATCGTTTATATGACAAAATAATATGCAGTTAATATATGAGTCTCCACCCCTAATATCACTCAGGTCTTTTGTAATAAAACTCAAGACTTAATATTAGTTGAATAAGTGGAATAGGATAATATTAGGGAGACCAAACGGTAGCTTACCCTTTTAACACAAGCAATTTGCTATTGCATCATGTAAAAAAGAAACACAGTTGAAGAGGACAATTTTAACTTGCGTAATAATTCAAGTTAAAATGAAGAAATAAATGCTCTTAGATCATGAGGTAGTGTCTCGTTTGGTTAAATTTGAGTTCAATCTCAACTTGATTTATTTCTAACAAGTAAAATATTTAGGAAAACCGTGATTCTTCCTTGTTCCCAAAAGGTGTGGATAACCATGACTTGCCACAAGTTGTCCCTCCTTTTAAAAAAAATATATATATTTACAAAAAAAAAAAAAGTTATGATTAGACCGTCTCCAACCCTTGACTTAAAAAGTTTAACCCATAAACTTTAGGTTTTACGGACAACGGGTTTTGCAATGCTGATGCAAGGCGAACTATACTCTCGTTCGTTGTCAATGCCCGAGACTGGTGCTGTGCGGCTGTGCCTGTGGGAGAAGCTGCAGAAAGAGCATGAGGCCGTCTGCTGTGAGTAAAATGTCAAATCTTTTAGGGGTCTCGGTGGTTTCGGCAACATCCAAGGGCTTTTTTGTTTTTTTCTAGATAAGATCAGATTGACCTAGCAAACAAATTGTCAAGAAGAATTTAGTTATGCTTATGAGCAAAAATGTTTCAAGCCTATTTATTAACGATTTTGTTGACAGCACTTTTACTTATAAATGCTTTTTTAAAAGAACTTTGGTTAGAAGCACACCAAATTGCCAAAAAAATTCTTACAAATGACGTGGTGGACTAGTGGATGAATGACAGTGGAGCATTGAGGAAACGAGTGATAGGTTGACCTGTGGCTGTAAGACTCACCCCCAACCCCACCCAACCCAACCGCCAATTTTGGACCACGAGAAGTGTGGCACCAAATCAAATTAGCGATCCGACACTATCATTCTTCTACCACACGCCACATGCATTTTCTCCCCTTTTTTTTCTTCTCATTTTCTGGGTACCAAATAATTTTTTTTATATTTAATTGCAAAGAAATATTAAAAACTCTTTTAAAGTGAGATTTTTTATAAATTATTTCTCTTTAACGCTATTTTATGTGCCAATATTATAAAATATTTTGTAAAAAATATGAAGTAGCTGTTCATACAAAATTCTACTTTTGTGAGAGTCGACTTAACGTCGTTATTTTATATACCCACATTATAAAATATTTTATAAAAAATATAAAGTATTAGAGAGCTCATACAAAATTTTATTTTTAAGAAAGTCAACTTAACGTATATCCTTCTCTTATTTGTATGGTTATTTAGATGCGAATATGTGTGGACCGACAGAGTTCGCATTTCTGTACACTTTTAAGCTGATGTGACATTTGGCATGCTGTTTGATAAGCATTGGTCAGTTTGGATTGGGGAGATCAGAAGAACAGATTGGCCAATCCCAAATATCCCAAGTCTTGGATTTTAAAGACTTTGCTTAATGGGTAGGCTTTATGCTGACGCACTCTCTAAAAATGTACTGTTTATGAACTCTCTGTTACCGTATTTCTCTGCAATTTTTTTTTTCACAAATCATACTTGCTATCGATATAGCTCACTAAATAATAAACTTCTAGGTTACGAATGTTTGTAAATTTTATTCGCTCTCTCCTTACGGAGTTTAATTTATAAATTCATGCTTTGGTGATCTACATAGCAATTAGAATGTGTAGAATTATTAGATAGACGGGTCATACGGTCTACTTCCAACAACACCGACTTGGTAATTACCACCTACACAATTCGTTAACTATGAAATTTTATCACAAAAGGCTTCGGTATTAATTAAAGTGGAATTTGAATATTTAAACTATTATTTATCCACACAAAAAGACTCCACCTTACCTTGTAATGGATATGGATGCCATTACCAAAGAAGTCAAACGTCAGAATCTTGATGGGTAGGCCAGGATAGTTGATTATCTGTCTGGCTAATCTCCTTTTAACTTTTTGTTAAATATATTAAATTAATAATTAACAAAATAAACATAAAAGTAAGTAAAGTAGGGGAAAGAGGACTTGTGAGTTAAGTTAATTTGATTAGTATTGGTCTTAAACAACAAATTAGTGGAATCGAGTGCTAATTGCTCACCCAAGCCACAAACTTCAAATCCAACAAGGCAAACAACTAACAAAAACGAACTCTCGTACGCAACCTTTTGGTTATATGATTTAAAAGTAGGAGCATTAATAAAGTTCCGTAGCCATTCCACTTCTTTTAATTAAAAAATTAGTTACTGTTGAAACCAAATTCGAGTACCATTGTGTGTGGAGGAGATGCACAAATTCAATTACTTGTAAAAGAACAAACACACATAAGACAACTTTGGCACCAGTGGGGTACTGGCCAAAAACTCGCCAACTGTAAAGTTAGTAAGTGATACATGAGACTCTTGCAGTGGGCAAACGAATAGAGTATATGATAATTGTGTTACTATAAATGAACCCTAGAGGAGTGTATTTATACTAGTCGAAGAGACTTTTAGAATATGTAATCTGTATTAAAACGGGAGAATCTTAAAGGATATCTACATATAGATATTGCTTTCTTTTAGGAGTGTGACCACTTACGGTACACGTCAATTGAATCAGATTAATGGTCAATCTCAGCGAAGTCGACAAACTTTGCTTTACTTCCCGGAATGCAGGATGATGATGGCATCACTAGCCCGTTTGTGCAACTTAATTCAATCGGAGTTGTTGAGTCTATGACCTGACTTATGAGTTAAGTGTATTTCAATCGCCTTGCCCTGAAAATCTTGATCCACATTTAACCAATTATTGAAAGAAAATACAAATAAAATAAAAATGTTTAACATAAAATACTGTACTCTAACGGGACATGCATATCGGATCCTTGTGTGAAATGAGGGAGGAATTTCGGCTTCGTTTTCTTCATGATTCATAAATAATGGATTCCCCTTAATTTAATAATTGTACATCATGCTTCAAGTGAATTAAAAGCGAAGATAATAAATTTATGTAATGATATTGCTTATAGCTATATAAATTTAAACTAAGATTTTGTGGCTAAATTGTAGATATGAGTTGTGTGATATTAGTCATGTATAAATGTTACTCTCGTGGTCAAAAACCCTTTCAACAATGGCAGTCCACACCAAGCTTTCTATCCTACTTTCCACAAATTCGAAATAATTTGTGTATCAGTTATACGTAGTGACAAATCTAGAAGATATTAATAGGAGGGTTGGTAAAAATAGCGCGCAAAATTTTAGGATGGAATAGCAAGAAAATTAGCATTTCATTGAGCTTTGTAGGCATGAGGTCATTTGTCAAATCATATTGCACGCCTGTCGACAGTTACTGATATCAATAACTTTTAAGCAAGCAAACCGACATATGCCAACATATGTCGAGCGAGTCTATCGACAGATGCCAATAGTAATACATACAAAGCAATGCGGCTAGCAGTTACCCTACTCAATGCCTATAGAGGCAATTCGTCGAGCAATTAGAAAGAAGATTTTCAAAGGGCATTGCCCAGCTCTTTCCCAGAGTATTTATGAGATTTGAAAGGTTAAATGAGTTTAAGTGTTAAATGAATTTTGATGGCTTAAATTACTCGTAGAAGTGACTCGCATGTGCACGATATTTGACATAACTTAAATCAATTAAGACTAACAATGATAACAGACTTGATCACTATATTATTACGAATTTTTCAACCAAATGACTAACATTGACATATGAAGTGAACTACGCCATATGGATAATTTGTAAAATTAGCACAGAAAAAGGCCTCCGTAACCAAAATTCCAAAATATTACAGTTGATATGGTTAGGGTTAAATAGTAATTTCCACAATTTGCACAAATTTAATTTCGGAAAAGCAAATTACTGTTACCGAATAATAAGTGGCGTCAAAGTAAAGGAAAGTGAGTCCCAAAAAAAAAAAAAAAAAAAAAAAAAAAAAAAAAAAGAGCAAAGCGCTGTTTAGGAAAGCTGTCACTCCGTTAAAAGGAATCGGTTTCAACCAGCCGCAAAGTAAAACCCAACGAAAGGGTAAAACCGTCTAAAAAACCATTCAACTGCTTTCGGGCTTTCAATTTGTATGAAGATCTAGTGATATTTCTCTTCACGTGTAGGTGAGAGATCTTATATTCAATTCTCATTAATAGCGAATTTGAACCACATTATTATTTCCTCATTGTGAGATAAAGTCACCATTTTTTATATTCAATTCTCATTAAAAACGAATTTGAACCACATTATTACTTGCTTATTGTGAAACTAAACTCATCATTTTTTTTAATATATATAATATCGATTGGTAAAAAAAAAAAAACTGTCTTGGGCTGCCTCCAGCAATTTACCCTCCAGGACTCACGTGTCGGACACGCTTCCTCATACAATGCACCCCGAACCGGACTTGGATTCCCGATACAAATATAACCCCGACCCTCTCACGTTCCTTCTCATATTTACACACACAACAGAAAAATCCGAGAAAATCATAGAGCGATCGAGAATTCGAAACCCCAAACCCGAAATAGAAACCCTAATTTTCTCTCCCTCTTCTTCTTCACTGAAAAATCTGTAATTTGGTATTTTTTTGTACGACGGCGTTTAAGGATGATTGTGAGCCAGAAAATGGTGGCTGAGGCGGAGGTTATCTGCCAGAAGACGGTGCTGGACATGAAGTACCGCGTATGCGTGGCCAAGGAGCACAACCTTCAGATCGACGCGGCGGCGTCCTCGCCTTCCTCTCCGAGCTACGAGGTTCTCGTCGCCGAGACGATTTCCACTGAGATTTCTCGCTTCGAATCGGTATGTTCTATTAGCTCCGTTTGACTTCGTATGAAGAATTAGTGAATTATCTGCTGATTTCAGGGTATTTTTTAATTGACCTTTGTTTTCTGTGGGATTTGTCGCTTGTTTTGCTTTTAATTGGGTTTTTTTTTTGGGATTTGATTCTTCTGCTCTAGATAGTTGTGTTTTGGGAATTCTATTAACATAATTGACATGGGTTCTTGAATTTTTGTCGGTTCAGAAAGGGTCTACTGAATTAACTGCTTCCGAGGGTTTTTCATTTCCTTTATTTTTTGGAGATTTGATGGTGTTTTTCATTACCCTGGAATACCTTTTCCTGACGAACTCTGGCGAATTTTTTTTGACCGAATAAGTTCTAATTTTCTGGTGGTTTAGCTTTGCAGTAAATTCCATGTGAACTCTGATTTGGTACATTTTTTTAATGGAATTGATCAGAATTGTGTACTTGGTAGATTTATGCTGTTTGTGGAATTTCAAGTCTGTATGAACCCGATTAAATCGGGTGAGAATTTATATACGAGGATTTCGAAACTGATTGTCTTATATGGTTTTTTCTATGCTGGAATTTCTGTTTAATGGGTTAGTCAGGAGTTTCAGGAAGTTTAATGGGTTAGTCATTGGGTGATCGAGTTTTTCTTTGTATAACAATTTGATTTGCTGCTTAATTTTTGGGAAATTCTGACAGACAATCAACAGCGTAATTAAATATCAATTGCAATGAAAGAATTAGAGAAAAAGAATGAGCCTTTACACTTGTAGCGCTGTTAGACGAAATTTTTGGGTGAAATCTTGTATTAATGATGCTATACCAGTCAGTTCTGCATTTTTGGTGATTTCTTCATTCATACATTTTATGCTTGTTGGATGTCCTGTTTCTTTGTGTGCATACCAAAATCTATATCCAGGATTATGTTCTTTTGAGATGCATGGAACGTGTCTGCTCACCTACTTGTTTTCTCTTTTACCAGGTTCTGAGTTGCACAGAGACGATTAATAATGCTGTAATGGAGTCTTCTGCAATCAAGTTTGTCCCGAACATTCATTCAGGAAGCCACAGTGACATTGGATCAAGGGATTCCATGGATGACGAACACATTCGGATCGATGATCTATCTGCCCATGTGGGGCCTCGCTTCCAGTGTCCCTTTCCAAGTGCATTTTATGCGGTTTTCGACGGTCATGGAGGGCCTGAGGCAGCTGCTTATATCAAGAGGAATGCCATGAGACTATTCTTTGAAGATGCTGATTTACCACGGAGAATGGATATGGATGCTGTTTTCTTCAGAGAGTTGGAGAATTCCCACAGGAAAGCATTTCTACTGGCAGACCATGCCTTGGCTGATGAACAAAGTGTGAGAAGTTCGTGTGGAACAACAGCATTGACTGCTCTTATACTTGGAAGGCATTTAATGGTTGCAAATGCTGGTGACTGTCGAGCGGTTCTTTGCAGGAAAGGAATAGCAGTTGACATGTCTCAAGATCATAGACCTAGTTACTTGCCGGAACGTATGCGAGTTGAGCAGTTGGGTGGTTACATTGATGATGGATATCTTAACGGATCTATCTCAGTCACCCGAGCTCTTGGAGATTGGGGCTTAAAATTACCATTGGGTTCCTCATCGCCTCTCATTGCCGAGCCAGATGTTCAGCAGGTTATGTTAACAGAAGGTGATGAGTTTTTTATCATTGGTTGTGATGGGATCTGGGATGTCATGTCAAGCCAATATGCTGTCAGCCTGGTTCGGCGTGGGCTGAGGAGGCACAATGACCCCCAACAGTGTGCCAAAGAGCTCGTCAAGGAAGCACTGCGCCTGAACACATCAGACAACCTCACAGTTATTATTGTGCGCCTCTCTACTCCAGAACGTGTTGAGTTCCCTCGCCAGCGCCCGAGGTTGAGAACCTGCAACCTCTCGGAGGAAGCACGCAGCCGGCTGAGAAGCTTGTTAGAAGGCAATTGAATGTAAATAGTAGTCAATTCCTATTTACTGAGACCTAAGGGGAGATGCAATTTTTATCTCTTTGTGGCTGTTTCAGATTTTAGGTTTAGAAACAAAGCAGCCGCCAGTTTTGCTAGAACAGAACTTGATTGTGCTGTTGAGGTTGTGGATTGTAGCGGTAAAACGGAATTAACCCTAAAATGGTTAATTTACATTAATCTTAATTTTCTGATTATTTTAAATAATTGAATTTGTTTCGAGCGAACTTTCTCTTCATCCCTATTAGTATCTCTCTCTCATTACGGGACACAAATACTAATAGATGAGTAATGTTCTCGATTGTATGTTAGAATCTCTCTGCTACTGAGGAATTTAGCGTCTATGTTGTTTTAGTTGGCACAAGACAAATAACGTCATCATCTTTGGGGCCAATTGTTCCTCCACCAAACATCCAAATTGGTGATATGCTATAAGACTCTGTGAGGCTCTACCATTTTCTCCATTTTGTATTTTTTGCCTCAATTTTTTATTTAATAAAAAAAATGTCAGCACAAATGAAAATAAATTAGTAAATTATATTGATTTAATTGCCACCGCATGATTGTTCTTCCAATTTATTTAATAAAACATGGGGAAAAAAAAAAGTAGTAGTCAAAAAGTGAAAGCGTGGAACAGCCGTATTAATCACAATATACAACCATCACGATCAGACGGATACAATCCCATCTCATTTCTAAATCACAACTATATTACAACGTGTCCACTAATTTATGGAAGACCGGGGATTATATATCCCGGACCTTAGCACACTGTATCTGCAAAACAGAATATATTTAATTAATAAAAACAGAAAATAATCGTGAAAAAAGGCAAAAACACATAGTAGCCAATAGGTCATAGGATTAGGGGCTTCATTAGGCTGCGGTCGTATTTGAAGCCCCTTTACCAAACGCAGCAGAAACGAAAAGCGAGAGGTTTAACAACGAATCGGAATTTCCAGAGAGCAATGGCGATGGCGAGCTTGGCGCGGCGGAAGGCCTACCTTCTCTCCAGAAACTTGTCCAACATGTCATCGGAGGCCGTCAGGTACTCCTCCCTCACCTCCTTCTCCAGGGGCTTCGCCTCCTCGGGATCTGACGAGAACGACGTCGTCGTCATCGGCGGCGGTCCAGGCGGATACGTGGCGGCAATCAAGGCCGCGCAGCTCGGCCTTAAGACCACCTGCATCGAGAAGCGCGGTGCTCTTGGCGGTACCTGCCTTAACGTCGGATGCATACCCTCCAAGGTGCTTACTCCTACAGTCCTGTACTTGCCTACTGGGGTTTTTTTTTTTTTTTCCTGGGTTTTTCTTATCAATTTTGTTTGATTTGTTTGGTTCTTGGTTATATTTGATTGATTTTACTGCTGCTCAGATCTAATTGTTTGAATCAATGGTGTTCATGTATGGAATCTCTGTTGATCGATTGTATTTATGCTTGATAATATTCATTTCGATTCAAATTAGTTAATATTAAAATTTGATGGAATTGAAAAAATTGCAGCCAAATTATGGAAATTTATTGCGTCTTGTGCCCTAATGGGATACCTCAGAAGTATATATAAAAGAAAAATCTTGAGTGGCATGGCCTTGAATCTGTGATTGGTAATTTACTATATAATCCATTAGCATTTGCAATTGAAAATTCTATAATGTTTTATGAATTACATATGCTCTTTTCGGGTTGTTTTTTGTGTAATTAGGAGTGTTTCTTATTCATCGAGTGATATTGGTATTGGCTGCGTGTGGAATTTATCTCTAATGTCGTTCACTTTTGTGTCCAGGCGCTTCTTCATTCCTCTCACATGTTCCATGAAGCTAAGCATGCATTTTCGCATCACGGAGTGAAGTTCTCCAATGTCGAGATAGATTTGCCTGCCATGATGTCCCAGAAAGACAAAGCTGTTTCCAATCTTACTCGAGGAATTGAAGGGTTGTTCAAGAAGAACAAGGTCACTTATGTTAAAGGTTATGGAAAGTTCATCTCCCCGTCCGAAATTTCAGTGGACGCCATTGATGGTGAGAATACAGTTGTGAAGGGAAAGAATATCATAATTGCCACCGGTTCTGATGTCAAGTCTTTACCCGGAATTACCATTGATGAGAAGAAGATAGTATCATCCACAGGAGCTCTGGCTTTGCAGGAAATCCCAAAGAAACTTGTGGTGGTTGGAGCAGGATATATCGGCCTAGAGATGGGCTCTGTGTGGGGCAGACTTGGTTCTGAGGTAACTGTTGTTGAGTTTGGACCTGATATTGTCCCAACAATGGACTCGGAAATCCGCAAGCAGTTTCAGCGTTCCCTTGAGAAGCAAGGGATGAAGTTCATGCTCAAAACAAAGGTGGTTGGAGTTGATACCTCTGGAGATGGTGTGAAGTTGACTCTTGAACCAGCATCCGGAGGCGACCAGACATCCTTTGAAGCTGATGTTGTTCTTGTATCTGCTGGTAGGGTTCCATTCACATCTGGGCTTGATTTAGACAAGATAGGAGTTGAAATGGACAAGGGAGGGAGAATTTTAGTGAATGAGAGGTTTTCTACAAATGTCTCGGGTGTTTACGCAATTGGAGATGTTATTCCTGGACCTATGTTGGCCCATAAGGCAGAAGAGGATGGGGTTGCATGCGTGGAGTTCTTAGCCGGTAAGGTTGGCCATGTAGATTATGACAAGGTCCCTGGGGTCGTCTACACTCACCCTGAGGTTGCATCTGTTGGAAAAACTGAGGAACAAGTGAAGGCCTCTGGCGTTGCATACCGAGTTGGAAAGTTCCCTTTCATGGCAAACAGCAGAGCCAAGGCAATAGACAATGCTGAAGGACTCGTCAAGATATTGGCCGAGAAGGAAACAGATAAGATATTGGGAGTTCATATCATGGCATCCAATGCCGGAGAGCTCATTCACGAGGCGGCCATAGCCTTGCAGTATGATGCATCGAGTGAGGACATTGCACGCGTTTGCCATGCACATCCAACCATGAGCGAGGCGTTGAAGGAAGCTGCCATGGCTACATATGACAAGCCCATTCACATCTAGAAAAGTCATTACTTGATTAATCTTCGTTTTCAATTTTTGTTTTTAAGAATTTTGGAACGACTTGGTAAGAAGTTTCCATTTAGTTGTTTTAGCCTTCATCGAAGGTGGCAGATAAAAGCGCTTGAAAACAAGGTTGGTGTTTTGTTCACCTTTCCCTATGGCGATGTCAAGGGAATAACTCTCTATGCTCTCGCATCTCACTGTGAATAACAACATAAGGATTGTTACCCATTTTGTGCAGTTTTACTGCCTAGTATTTACGTCTTCTTGTATGCTATGGATTAAGTAGGGCATCGGATCTCTTGCTTTTATCGTGTCTTAATACCCCGACAACCGATAACGATATGGCAGGGATAGGTCAGGTTTCGATTCAAACTACGCGGATGGAGATTAAAACTTAAGGTTCATAGAGGGAACTCCGCTTTCTTAGCCAACTTGGTTATGCCTGTTTTTGCAATTTAGGTTCATAGAGGGAACTCCGCTATCTTAGCCAACTTGGTTACGCCCCTGTTTGCAATTGGCAGCTGATTTGTATGTGTTTTGTCCTGATTTTTGGCCTAATGCAGTACTCAGTGAAACTAGCAACATGATGAATAGTCCAGTTAGAACTTAGAAGATGAACCGTTATTTGACATATGTTATTTCAACAAATGAAGTGAAAGAATTGAACTCACTCATTATTCCCATCACCTGACGCTTCAAGTTCCTCATCTAAGAATCGAGACTTACAATCTCATCAGAAAAATCGGATTACAATTACCGGCCATTCTCTCCTCTCCTTGAAAATCCAGGAAATGTTGAAAAAACCTCAAGCAAATGCACAATACCCCGTAAAAATTGCAGCAGCCGCCCATCCTCCCGCGAAAATTCCCAGTTGGGAAATTTGAACATGTCAATCGGACGCAACCCTGAATCTTTTGCAGTTATGGATCCTCCCGCATATCTGGCTTCCCTTTGGCCTGCACGGCCAGCTGTGCATCCCCCTCCCGTTCAAACTCTCGGCAATCTGCTCGCTGCAAGAAGTTTACCTTGTCCAAATATTGGTTTGAACTCTTCTTGTAAGATTCCAACTCCTCCTCCAACCCTTTCTCTTCTTTAAACTCCCCCCAGTCCTTTTTCGTTTTGTCAAGCACACTGAGCTTTGGCTTCTTCTTAATCTGTTCGAGGAAAGCATCGACACCTGAAGATGCAGGAGCTTTCGCCTTTTCGGATACTTCCTTTGAATCAGCATTAGATACAGACGATGATTGATCGCGCCAATCTAATAATTACAAGTTTTGGTCAAAGAACCAGCTCCAAGAGATTAAAGTTAAACAGGAAAACTCCTGCCAATCACAGAGACTAGTTAGGTGGTAAAAGTGGTGTGTGACAACATACATATATTGACATCTGTGGTAATGGAATGGGAAGGAAATTAAGAACCAGGTATACATCTTTTGAAAAATGATTCTCAAGAAAATTAAACTAGTGAAAGCAAAAGGTCCATCTACTAAGTTCCACATACGAAAACCAAATTTTAGCGAGACAGGTGTCCCGACAGAACAGCAACAAACAGGTGATAAAACAATGTGCATACCTCAACTTTCCTGTCTGCCAGATGTTGCAACTGCAGCATCCTTAACTTCTACAAGAGCAGCAGCAACAAGCCTTCTGGCCTTGTCATTAGATTTATCCTGCACACCATTGTCACTGGAGCTGTTCGGCGAGACACTTGATCCCTTCTGTAATGCATCTTCTTTAGGGGACTCTGCCTTCTTTTGTGCTAGGCCCAGATATCCCATCCAATTCTGAGAAAAAAATTGACGTAAAAGATTAAATTCTAGCCAACTACAATTTTATAATTCCAACACAGATAGGAAGAATGAGGAAATTCTCACATTAGATGATTTCTTTGGAGTTTGACCTATGGTCAATGAATTTACGTGACCAAACAGCAGAACAGGAATTGGATAAACCAGCGTTTGTGAGTACAAAGAATTACTGAACTGTTTGTTCCTGTTTTGTCTCTAAGCCTGGAAAAGGAGCAGCTCCATTGGTAGACTCGACCGGTAAAGTATCCTTTTCACCAGCAGTACCTGAACAGAAAACCCAACTGCTTAATCATAAGTAAGAACAAGCGAAAAACAAACTGCAGCTAAGCAGCCATTGAAAGAAAAAGTTGTGGTATGATTAGTCGTGGCAGTGTCCGCTTCAAATAGCATAAAACCTAAATGCTGGATTTCAAACAACCCAACATCAACAATTCCATTAGAAGTTGCGACATTGTTCCATCTCAGAAGCCAAGTCATCCAATGAAAGGTTCTATTTACCAACAAAGTCATCACATGAAGAGTTCTATTTCCCAATGATTTTATCTTTCGTCGAAAAATTCTGTAACACTTGAGAACACATTAGGATATCAGCTCCAACTCGTTTTGGAGATCAAACATCAAATTTGGTTTACAACTAAATATCCGTAAATAAAACTATAACAACAAATGAGATGACGAGATTCGATGCTTAAACGTACTACTCCACCTATACTAATTAATTTGAGGTAATTAAAAACTGAAAACACCAAATTTTAGACTGCATACACTTCACCCTAACTTTGTGGTTTGATCAAAACCCATTACAGTAGATAACCCACCCCAAAAGCCGAAATTATTCCAGGAAAAATAATATCCTATGAACTGGTTATTCAGCTTTTCAAAGAAAAAAAAAAGCAAGAAACTTTAGCTCATAAATCCATGAATGCTACACCAAAGAAAAAACTCCCAAGTCTCTGTAGCAGATATAAATTCATTATTCCCAAAGAAAAAAAGGTGAACTTTTCAGGGTCAGCCTGTTTCGACCTCTCGTAAAACCCATTGATTTTCTTTGATCTTCAATGGGTTTTTTTTGGTGGGAAACAAACAGACCTGGCCGAGCGTAAACAGAGAAAATAAGGAACTCGAATAAGAAAATAAATTGGAGAAATATATAAAAAAAAATAATGGGTAACCTGAACTGGAGGCGCCGAGAGCGGCGGCGGCGGCGGCGGCGGCGGCGGCGGCGGACCTGGTGGTAGCCATCCAAGAGAAAACCAAAAAGTGCAGAGAGAGTCGTTGGTGGTGGTACC
The DNA here is from genome assembly GCF_019419815.1 of Pyrus x bretschneideri. Taxonomy (NCBI): domain Eukaryota; kingdom Viridiplantae; phylum Streptophyta; class Magnoliopsida; order Rosales; family Rosaceae; genus Pyrus; species Pyrus x bretschneideri. The sequence goes on along the minus strand of NW_025999513.1, from coordinate 6,744,202 downwards.
AAAAGAGTTTTCATTGGGTTTCGCTCGTGGTTTTTTCAAGGGTTTAAAGCACTTCCAGCCATATTCAGAATGCTATAACCAATGGTCCCGCCAATTTAAATGTAAACGTAATTAATAAAAAATTTGTCCGGTGAGCGATTGTGTGACCATTTTTTTAGGTATTTTTGTCAAATTAAACCCTCAATGTAACAAGGGTAGTGACAAAATTTTCAACGGAAGAAACAAAATTAAATAGTTTTATTAACAAAATATGTCAATATCCTCTTCACATGACAATTTAACGAGGATATTAACAAAATTTTCACAGAAGAACGAAATGATTTACGATGGACAAACTCAGAGACCACTTCTATTCATTTTCATTGTTAGGGATCAAAATGATGAACTATGTTTAATCTTAGAGACCATTTTGGCTAAAAGTGGTTGGTTTGACAAAAATATCATTAAAAAGATGGTTACGTGGTAGCTCACGTGATAATTTGACAAATCTCTTTTTTTGTACCCGCTAAAGTACACATATGAATATCAAAACGAAAACCTCAAATTATCATAGCATTCCCTTTCTATCTTAATTTTTGAAAAAGGAAACACAATGGAAGACAAAAATTAGACAATTTTATCTTGTAAATCATTACTACATAGAGTCAAAAGCTCTTCAATTATGGAAGGAGGGAAAAGAGGTGCAAATAACTGGTGCTCAATAGAAATCACTGCCTAGTCATCAACTCTTTGTAAGCAAAGATTAGAAAAGTTTATGATCTAGCATGATAATTTAAGTTACTTGAGATTTTTCAATGTTCGCAATCATTCTGCTACCATATAAACTGATGTATTCTTCAAAAGAATATAATTGGTCTGTACTTATATGTAACACCACATAATTAGCCTTAAAATCAATATGTAGAACTTAATTAACTTGCACAACACTCATTTTATTGCTTACTCACCAACTTAAATATTGGCTCTTAGATAAGAGATGTAATGGTGACTTATTAGCCTTATACGATGCATGGTACCATAAGTTACTCACCAACTTAAATATTGGCTCTTAGATAAGAGATGTAATGGTGACTTATTAGCCTTATACGATGCATGGTAACATAAATCGCAAAACCTCCAAAACTCTCTGAATGCCGAAAATTCACAGTTCTATAATCAACAAAACCCCCTGTAAAATGTTTTATACAATAGTTTTCAATACTGTTAACAAAATGCACATGTTTATTCAGGGAGTTAAACAAAACGTAAATCTTGGTATTCTTCCCTAAACTGTAGAAGCTCGCCAGACCTAAACTCTTTTTAATCTAACCCAAGTTAGTAATGATCTACTGTAGGTTCTTTTGGTCTAGATAGTCATTGAATGCAATCTGAGTGTGAAGGTTACTTGATGCATGGTAGTTTAATTGTCATCTGCTGCTTTTTGAGATGGAAATGGACTAATTGTCATCTTTAGCTTAATGATATCAAATTCAGATTGGTTCCAAACGTACTGCAAAAGCCAATTGAAAGTTAATAACATCTTCGCAAGTAAAAAATAGTTTAATTAGTCATAAAATTTGATCAGCTCTGCATCACAGAGATGAGAGCACCATATAAACTTAGGTCCCTAAATATTTTCTGCAAGTCAAATGACAATATTTTAAAAACGAAAACTACAGTCTGGTCTCAAGAAATATTCTAAACTAGGAAAGGCTTGAAGTTGAAATAAAGAAGTGCTGTCAAAAATAACAATTCTGATTTGTTTTGGTCTTATGATCACTCACTCCCAAATTATCAGATTCTCAATACCATTTTTTCAAAACCTTGCATCTCCCAGATTATTAGATTCTTAATACCATTTTCTCAAAAACTTGCATACAACAACTAACCTTCTATTGTTTTCAATGTTTATAGATTACCGAGTAGTGTAAATTTCGGATCCTTTCTTTAAAGCCAGAGCAGATAGACAAACTAATTGTAAAAAAACACATAAAACAGAGAGAACAAAAGATACCTGGGATAGATGGAAACTTGTTTGCAATTTCCCACGTATATCCATAGCATGATTTTGAATTAATCTGCAAAACAAAATAAGTTTTGCAGGACACACAATATCAGGTAAAAAATGGTATACATAGATTATGATAGACTGTGGGATGTTGTGATAGGCTTCTTGTCAATACTATATGTTATGTCAGATTCTTTATTAACACCTCTAGGTAACAAAAGTAAGCATTCTTCACTACTTAACTCTCTTAAATAGGCTCAATTTTCAGTTTAAATTTGGTCAACCATTTGGAGTGCTTAACATTTTCAGATTCTTCATTTCTTAAATCGACTAAAAAGAGCAAAAATTAAAATGAAATTAAAAAGGTGAACCTGGTGGTCACCGCCGCCGCTGATGAGGAGATCGAGGGGATTGATTTTAGCTTATCGGTTGAAAAGCTGGCTTTCTTCTTTCTTCTTTCTTCTTCTCATTCAGGTTCTATTATGTGTCTTCTTGTTCCTTCAAAACACTACGGAAGCTGGAAAAAAAAAATTATATGACATCAAGTTCAAGCCTGGGCATTCATGTGGCTTCCCTTTCTCTAGCCAAAACCAAACAATATCATGCTCATCCTCTGCAATTAAAATACAACAAAAAAAAAGACATCAAAATGATAGGAGTAAAAATTTAAAAGATTCATTTTTTCTCAGATTCTCAATTGTCTCTAATCAAATCAGCTAACCCTTTTCAAAACCCTACAAATAACAGATCGAAGGGTTTATGCACACCCAAATTCAACCATTAGAGAAAAGGTAGTGGCGATGGACTTCTGGAGAGATAAAGTGGTTTGAAGAAGGAGAGAGAAATGGAATTTTGGAGAGAGATGAAATTTTAAAGAGAGAAGGAAGACATTGGATTTGTGTTTGTCGTTCGTGGGTTCCTATTGGAGAAATCTGCACTGGAAGGAAATGGAAAGGTTCACTGAACCTTAGAGAGAGAGCTCGAGAAATCTGAGAGAGAACACGCATGGCCAACAAAGAAAGAAGCGGAAGACAAAAGAATGATCGAGAAAAAGGAACAAAACCAGGGGGTTAATGATGAGTGACGCGCGGTGAAGATGGGCAAAATCGGAATTTTACTGTACCAAGCACACATCAAAACTTGGAAGTGAGAAGAAACAAAGGGTATTTCCATCATTTCACTGTTCACGAACAGTGAAAAACAGTGCCATCCAAACTGAGTTTTAGTATATGTATAATATATCATTAAGGAGCAGTACACAAGAAGAAAAACTAAAAGTTATTTCAAGTTATTTTTAATTTCAAGATCTTGATTTCCCTTTCTATATGTCAAGCGAAAAAAGTAAAAAAAAAAAAAAAAGACATAATCACGGTAAATAAAAAGTTTTAAATTTGAATCTCATAAATAAAATGTTCGATACCAATTTTTTTCTCACCTATTAATTTATATATTATAAAAAATAAAAAATTTAAAAACTAAATAATTATCAAACAGACCAAACTAGTGTAAATAGCTTCAGCGTATGAGTAATGTCACTAGTACCTCATTGCATGCAGTGACACCATTACAATCACTTTACATTTTATTAGTAACGTAAAGGGCAGGCCCAAATTCAAGAAATATTCTGATTAATCTTTCTATTTAGAAAGGAACTTCATCAACATAGCCTGTATTTCGGTAGGGTTTTTGAGGGTCATGACTTGCTGATCTGGTGCTGCGATGAAACACATTTTCTCCAAATTGGGAAGGAACAGCTTCGCAAAATCATGGTGGGCAGGATGAACTGCATACTCTGCCATACCCTCCATACTCTCAAAGGTGGTCTCAAAGACATGAGTGTAACCTTCCTCCGCCTTTTCAATGCTCAGCTCCTTTCCCCTGATTAAAACATTCTAACGGTTAAAAAGTTCAAAATATTTATAAAATCTCTGCAAATATATCACATCAGACACTAACGTATTACACAATATTGGTTTGTCGAATGATATGACAATTTCGCATTTGTTGTTAAAAGTCCACAACATAGTCTTAAAAACATAAATAAAAAATGTAACATTGTTACGTATTGGAAGGAGCGAAGATATGAAGGATTAGATATGAGATAAACAATCCCTCCTTGATAATCACGTACCTTAATTTTTTTTCAGATATGTGAAGGTATGAGAGACCTCCACTTAAATTTTTTTTTTCATGTAGTAAATAGACCAATGAGAATCATATTCTTTCACTCTTTATAATTGGGTAAAAGGGAAAGAGAACCTCTTCAACTTTCTTCCTCAAAAGCCTAGATCAAATGATCCGGATTCTTGAAATTTAATCCAACGGTAAAAAATTATTATAACTTTCATAGGCTCGGATTTCAAAAACCATTAGATCAAATTTCAAGAGTACGGATCACTTGATCCGCGAGCTTTGAAGGAAAGATTCGGAGAGGATCTATTTCTGTGGAAAAGAATCAAGAAAGAGATTAGGGAGGAGGAGGTATTGTGTACCAGTGGAAGGATTTCATGGGCTCAACGAGGTTGACCAGGTTGGCAAAGGATTCGATGAGCTGCTCGATCTGGCTCTCTGAAGTTCCTTCTTTGAACTTTGCCATCAGAACATTCTTTAACTCTCCTCCCCTTGCTTCCTCCATCTCTCAAACTTCTCTGGTCAACTGTTTTGGTCTAATCCTTCTTCAACTCACCATTCCTGCTATATTTTAACTTTCTTTTGTCGCCTTCAAATAAAAAATAATATAGATTTTTTTTTTGTTTGCTTGTATGGTATAATAAAGGCATCAACTTAACAATTTAAGAGCCTTCGTACACTAAAATTTATTCATTAAATGATGGGTAAATTACATTTTACTATTTCAGGTTTGAGATCTATTGCAATCTCATATAATATTTTTAAAATATTTCACTTTCATAACTCAAATACTATTTTATTTCAATATAATACATCCGTTACATTTTTCATCTATTGATCCGTTAAAAATTGACGTGACTGTCACATTTGTGCTGACGTAACAATCAAATTTGTGGCACGTGGTATTTTTTTTTTATGAATTTAAAATATAATAATGTACTCTTAAATTAGAAAAAAAAAAAAAAAAAAAAAAACCCTGAAACCCATTCCCCTTCCAGTTCCCTTTTTGATGCTATCTCGTCTCTCCGATGGCCTCTTCTCTTCCTGTCCATCACCCTTCCCACTGTCTCATCTCCAATCCACATATCCTCATCTCTCTTTCTCTCTCTCTCTCTCTCTCTCTCTCTTATTTTTCAAAATTTTCTATGTTATTAATTTTGATGTATATGTGAAGAAGCAGTTTAGAGGTTCCAACAATGGATGCTCCCCAAGACCCAGAAGCTATTTCCCCACAAAAGACATAGAAAAAGGCGTTAGCTTTCAACCCATCAAAGCAAAAGCAGCCACGGAGGCTCCTCCATTTTCTCTCTTTCAGCCTCCCAAAGATGAGAACTCTCAACATTTATTAGGCCAAAATGAACCTGTACCAAACATTCAAATGATCTTTAAAGACTTCACATGTATATTTTCCAGACTCGGGTGGTCACCTTGTCCCTATTTCTATCCACCCCTGGCCACGGGTAGCCTTTACATGGCTTCGCCACTGCACAAATATAATAGAATAATTTAGGTACTCATACCCTACTTATTCACCTTTTTATTTTGGTCCAATGATATTTTAACACATGTTTTGTTGTTTTAAATAATAATAAACATGTTAATTAATTTTGGATGACTTTGGATGCAGTTCCAATTTATCAATGTTCTTTGACTAAAACATTTTCAGTTTTTTTATTAAAGTCCCTGAAATGAATGCAATAATGCATTTTTATGTAGGTTATTATAATTTTAAATTAAATTTTGATATTTGTAGTTATTTTATTAATGAGATTTTAAATAAAATTCATAATTTGTGGGATTGAAAATATTAAAAAAGAAATTATACTTGTATAAAAATGGCTACAATTGAGGAACATGATTTGTGGGATTGAAAATATTAAAAAAATAAATTATACTGATATAAAAAAGTATAATTTATTTTAATGACATGATTTGCGGATTGAAAATATTAAAAAAAAAAAAAATCATCCTATATAATATTTGATAGGAACATGAACAGAACTTACGCGCAAGGTGCAAAGCATAAGTAGAAAAACCATGTCTTGGTTGCCACTTTGCACTTAATCAACTTCATAGTCTGATTTCTCAGTCATCAAGACAAAAAAAATGAAAGTGAAAATGTTGAAATGTGTTCTTTCCTAGCCTTTAGAGTCTGCTACCAAGGGTGAACCCTAGGGTAAATCTCTAGGGTAAGGGTAAGGCTAAATGTATTATTGTAAATCAACTTTCCCGTGATTTAAGGGAGGAGACTAGTTGGGGTAATGTCTTTGTGTAAGGTTTAGGTTAGGTAGGCAACATGCCTTCTTCATTCTTGTTGGCTGCTTGCAGCAGCCATTCTTTCCATCTTTTTTCCCTCTCTCTTCTCTTATATACCCATCTCACTCTTGTACATCATACATATGAAATATACATTGAAACTTAAAACTAGAAACTCTACATGGTATCAGAGCAAGTTCCTTTGTGACCTGTTTCTGCCAATTCTTGCTACTGCATTTGTTTCGTTCAAAAATTTGAGCCATGGCTGAAGAAAGTTTAGTGAACCATGATGAGGAAACTCAGCATAGTCTCTCCCCTAAATTTCTCAGACGTTGAGGTTAACACTAATCAACGTTTTTGTTTAGTTCTCTTGAATGAGTTTAATTATCTCCATTGGTCTCGAGCTGTTTCTCTAGCTCTCGGAGGCAAAGGGAAATTAGGTTTGTAAATGGAAGCGTTGAAGCTCTAGACAACTCCTCCTCTGTATACGGTGCATGGCTTTGCAAGGATCAACTTGTCATGTCTTTGCTGCTTAACACTATGGAGAAACATGTTGCTGAGATTTTTAGCTACTACAATTCTTCATGTGAGCTTTGGAAAACCTTGCAGGACATGTATGGAAATCAAAACAACTATACATGTGTCTTTCAACTTAAGAAGAACATTGCTAGTGCTCAACAAGAAGGGAAAACATTTGTTAAACACCTTAGAAGCCTCAAGGCCATATGGAATGAGTTGGATGTATATCTTCCATATAGCACAGATCCTACCATTCTCCTAAACGAGCCGAGATAGAATCTACTAGCTGTTAGGGAGTTTCAACTCTAAGTACAAGGATCTAAGGAGTCATATCTTGATGAGTCAAGATCTACCCACTTTCAACAATGTCTGTGCAACTATCCAACGAGAAGAAGCAAGGAAGAAAATGATGAATACTGAGCACAACTCAAGATTGACTGAGACTCGTGCATATGCCTCAAATTACAAGACCTCAGAGGTTAAGGTGTACAAAGGTAGAAATACACACTTGAAATGCAAATATTGCAATGGCGTTGGCCATGTGGAAGATAAGTGTTGGGAACTTCATCCTGAACTCAAGCCTAAGTTCAGCAAAGATGGAAAAATGATACCAAGGTCCTCACTGCAATTTCAACCTCATTACAAGGCCCAACTTGCTAGTGTTTATCCCTCTATTGCCTCACAAGGATCCATGGAGTTCACTGCCAATCCATTGTCACTTATCAATGAGTTTGCAGCTTATCTTCAAAGTAAGGGACATGGACGAGGTTCACAAGCCCAAGAAAATGAAGAGAACAGCCATGCAGCCATGTTGGGACAATTTGCTAACTTTTTTGCTGGAAATGAGAAAGTTCCAAGGGATGAAGCACCAGGTATACTTAAGGCATTCACTACTACTTTATTAACTAGTATTGAAAATGATTGTTGGATAATTGATTCAGGATCCACAGATCATATAACAATGTCACAAATTTGCATCATTTTAAACGTTTTTCAAGTCCCTCACATGTGTCTATTGCAAATGGAAAAAATATCTTAGTTTTGGGAAAAGGGGAAATAAACTTACTCTCACACAAAACACCTTCCACTGCCTTATATGTATCAACCTTTCATTTCCAACTTTTGTCAATTGGAAAGATCATAAACACCCTAAATTACCGTGCCATTTTCTCACTATACAATGTGATGTTTCAGGATGTTCTCACCATGAAGATGAATGGTGAAGGGGTCTTCATAAATGAACTTTACTACCTGTGCAAGAACGCATGTTTTACTCAGGTCCTTCAAGCTCAATCAAAGTCCATAGATGAAAACCAACTTTGGCATAAGAGATTAGCTCACCCCTCTGAAGTTATCTTGTCTAAACTGTTGCCAATTTTTTGTAAATCTCATTTTACTTGTGATACTTGTCATTTTTCTAAGTTTACTAGACTACCTTTTGGTAACTCAATGTCTAGGACAACTAAACTTTTTGAAATGGTGCACACCGATGTATAGGGACTAGCAACTGAATCAATAGAAGGGTTTAAGTACTTTGTCTTATTTGTTGATGACTTCTCTCGAATGAGTTTTGTGTATCTTATGAAATCAAAGAGTGAAGTCTAAACTATTTTCAAAGATTTTCATATGCATGTTAAAACACAATTTCAATCAGACATTAAGGTGTTAAGATCAGATAATGGCACTGAATTTCTATCTAACAACATGCTTCAATACATAAGTTCGCAGGGCATAATACATCAAACTAGCTGTGTAGGACTCCTCAACAAAATAGAGTAGTCGAGAGAAAAAATAGAGATCTCTTGGAGAAGACTCGTGCCCTCATTCTTCACATGCATGTTCCCAAGAAATTTTGGTCATTTGCTATCCTCACTGCCACTTACCTCATCAACCGACTCCCAAGTCATGTGCTAGAGTTTAAATCTCCCTATGAAGTACTCAAGGGTAAAGAATTTGATTTGACACACCTTAAGGTATTCGGATGTGTTTGCTTTGTTCACATTCAAGCCTTGAACCGTGACAAATTAGATGCCAGGGCGACGTGTGTTTATGGGGTATTCTTCCACCCAAAAGGGGTACAAGTGCTACAATCCAGCCACTAAGAAGTGTGTTGTGTCAAGGGATGTGAAGTTTGAAGAAGATTGCCATTATTTTACTCATACTGATAGCCATATCCCTGCCAATGAGAGAGACGATGAGTCTCATTTTGATCATTCACAATCTCCTACAGAGTCTCAAGGGCTTAGAAGAAATCCTCCTCGAATCAGAAAACCTCCAACTAGGCTACATGACTATGGTACTTATACCTCACAGTATCCTATTAGTGAAAGTATCAACCTTGCTGAGTTCTCAAAATCTCATGCTGCATTCTCTATGAAATTGATAAATATAGTGAACCTAGGAGCTTTCAAAAGGCATATCTCCTCCCACAATGGAATTAAGCCATAACAGACGAGCTTCATGCTCTAAAAGAAAATAAAACTTGGAGCTTGATTCAACAACCACCAGGAAAACAAGGTTGTTGGAAGTCTTTGGATTTACAAGATTAAATTCAAGGCTGATGGTTCCATCGAAAGACACAAGGCGAGGCTTATTGCTCGAGGTTTCACCCAAACCTTTGAGGTAGATTTCAAAGAAACATTTGCACCTGTAGCCAAGATGAATTCATTAAGGGTTCTACTCTCAGTTGCAATCAATTGTGGGTGGACTCTTTATCAAATGGATGTGAAAAATGCTTTCCTTCACAGAGAGTTACAAGAAGAAGTGTATATGCAGCCTCTTCCATGTTATGATGGTATTAAAGGCAACATGGTTTGTAAGCTGCAAAAGGCAATCTATGGATTGAAATAATCCCCAAGACCTTGGTATGCCAAGCTTAGTTCAGTTCTAGAGCAGGCTGGATTCCTACGAAGTAATGTTGATTCCTTATTGTTTGTAAAAACTGGCACCAGTGGGAAATTGGTGGTGCTCATCTATATGGACAATCTCATCATCATAGGAGATAGTGCTGCTAAAATTGAGGCACTAAAACTCTCACTATGCCAAGCCTTTGCTATCAAAGACCTGGGGAAGTTGAAGTATTTTTTGGGCATCGAAATGGCAACCTCTTCAAATGTGTTGTTTCTACATCAACGAAAATATGTATTGGATCTTCTTCAGAAGCAAAAATGCTTGATTGCAAACCTGCCATGACTCCCGTGAACTGTAAACTAAAGCTCAACATAAATGGAAAAGCCATGCATGATGTCAGTTACTATCAATGATTAGTAAGCAAACTTATATATCTCACCATCACATGTCCAGATATCACATATGCAGTGAGTTTGGCAAGCCAATTTATGCATTCTCCAACGGTTGATCATCTTAACATGGTTAAGAGAGTCCTGCATTACCTTAAGGTTTCAATAGGGCGAGGAATCATTATGTGTAACAACAATTCCACTGCCATCAGTGGCTACACAAATGCAAATTGGGTAGGGAATGCACTTGATGGGAAATCTTCCATGGGATATTGCATGTTTATTTGTGGAAATCTTGTCACTTGGAAGAGTAAGAAGCAACATGTCATTGCTCGCTCCAACGTAGAGGCTGAATATTGAGCCATAGCGGCCATTGCGACATGTGAACTTATATGGCTTAAAGGACTTCTTTCAGACTTAGGGTTTACTAGTACTACTCCCATGTCTCTTATGTGCGATAATCAAGCAGCCATGCACATTGCTGCTAACCCTGTGTTCCATGAAAGAATGAAACACATTGAAGTGGACTCTCATTTTGTTAGAGCTCAAGTGCAAACTCAAGTTATCCAGACCATCTTCATGCGAAGCCATGATCAACTGGCAGATCTCTTGACCAAGGCTCTGGCATCTGCTCCATTTCATCGTTTTTTGAGCAAGCTTGGCTCGATTAACCTCCTCAATCGAGCTTAAGGGGGAGTGTTGAAATGTGTTCTTTCCTAGCCTTTAGAGTCTCCTACAAGGGTGACCCCTAGGGTAAATCTCTAGGGTAAGGTAAGGCTAAATGTATTATTGTAAATCAATTTTCCCTAGATTTAAGGGAGGAGACTAATTGGGGTAATATCTTTGTGTAAGGTTTAGGTTAGGTAGGCAACATGCATTCTTCCTTCTTGTTGGCTGCTTGCAGCAGCTATCCTTTCCATATCTTTTCCTTCTCTCTTCTCTTATATAACCGTCTCACTCTTGTACATCATACATATGAAATATACATTGAAACTTAAAACCAGAAAATCTATAGAAAAAAATGTGAATAATAAGGATAATCATGTTGAACATGAAGTTTTTATTTAATCTATCTCAAATAATAAAATTGTTGGAAGTTTAGGAGACTAACTTTCCACACCTGGTAAACTCGATCAAAGGTCTTTACGTGTGTGAATTTTTAGGGGTCTTCCAGTACTTCTATTTCTGGATACATTTTCAATTTATCACCGAACCATCAAGTACTATCTAACTTCAGTTGATTCCATAGAAGAATTTGTTTAACCTTACTTTAGTGGACCAAATTAAAATATTTCTCTCATAACGGTGTTAATTTTTTTTTCTTTAAGGAAACGATATTAGATTTATTAATAAAAAAATCATTAGTTCATTACAAAGAGCCAATCAAGGCAACAGACTTTCCTCAACAAGTAAATCTAAGATTAAATTGGAGGAGAGAACCATACCACAAACTTGACTCGTAGGGAGACCAAAACATGCGAGCCTATGGGCACCAACGTTAGCTTAATGGCGAGTACGAATAAAAATAGCTTCGGTGATTGTCGGGAGTAACGCCTTCATTGTCGGGACTACTGGTGTTGATTCTTGAATGCCAAGGCAAAGTGAGCAGCTTGATTTTAGTCAAATATTATTTTTGTCAATAAAGTAGATATTTTGTCAACAATATGGCCAGTAAAGTCGATAATTTATAGACAGTTGTTTAGGTTGGTAGCTTAATTACGAAACTATTAACGAATTTTCAATATGACATGAGGTAAGATTCACGATTTCTACCTAGCAAAAATTTCTAGGTTTTAATCGGTCAAAGATGGAAATGTACGTGTAGTGGCTTAGGGTTTCATCGAATGGTCAGCTACGATGGTGGGAAATCGAAGCAACAGCTAGCGGCTAGAAACGATCATAAGATCTTAACTTTTTCAAAAGTCTTCTGATTGATCTCCCCCTCGAGCTCTCCAGAAGCAAATATTCATTGTTATATATATTCCCATGTCATACTCGTTTATAAAAAATAAAACTCATCATTGTATATTAATTAACTAACCAATATATATGGTATCCTCCCTCCCACGTTATATAAAAAAAGAAAAAATAAAACTCATCATTGTATATTTAATTAACTAAACAATATAGTATTACTCAGATAAAAAAACAAAAGCAAAACATAACGAAATCCAAATATTTGTCGATGGCTGAATAGCAGGCTGGTCCTGAGAATTTAGGAGGTTTTAGGCGAGCCTTTGAAATGTGGCTCTAGAGTTCTTTAACCCTCGGTTTTTTATACATGATACGTATAAAAAAAGAATTCGCTAAATGCATAAAAAATTATATTTCTACATCAAATATCATTAAAAATTAATATTAAAAGAAGATAGATATACAAACTGTGACATCCCACATCGACCAGGGGAGTGATCCTTATATGTATATTCTCATCCCTACTTAGCATGAGGCCTTTTGGGAGCTCACTGACTTCGGGTTCCATGGGAACTCCGAAGTTAAGCGAGTAGTGCGCGAGAGCATTTACAGGATGTGTGACTCATTGGGAAGTTCTCATGTGAGTTCCCAAAAACAAAACCGTGAGGGCGTGGTCGGGGCCCAAAGCGGACAATATCGTGCTACGATGGAGTCGGGCCCGGGAAGTGATCCCACCTGGACCGGGATTTGACAATTTGGTATCAGAACCTAATCCTGGTCGTGGTGTGCCAACGAGGACGTCGGGCCCCTAAGGGGCTTGGATTGTGACATCCCACATCGCCCAGGGGAGTGATCCTTATATGTATATTCCCATCCCTACCTAGCATGAGGCCTTTTGGGAGCTCACTAGCTTCGAGTTCCATGGGAACTCCGAAGTTAAGCGAGCAGCGCGCGAGAGCATTTCCAGGATAGGTGACTCATCGGGAAGTTCTCGTGTGAGTTCCCAAAAACAAAACCGTGAGGGCGTGGTCGGGGTCCAAAGAAGACAATATCATGCTACGGTGGAGTCGGGCTCAGGAAGTGGTCCCGCCCGGGTCGGGATGTGACACAAACACTACGTAAATATTACACGTCTCATGTTTTCAGATGCAAATGTACTAAATTTCACAGTCAAGAGTCTAAGATTGAGAGTGAAGAACAATAAAACTTGATGATCAAAAGAGTAAAGAACAATAAAATTTGATTAACGAGTTTAATAAATTCAACGCCAATTGTTTATCTTGCGTTTTTTTTTCTTTCTAAAATCAACATCAAACTAACAAATCGAATATTAAAATAATTCATTAAATAATGAATTATTGAAAAAGCAAAATATAAATTCAAAGTTGTGATTACCTTTAAGTATAATCTTTAAGATCATGTGATAGCTGATTTAAACATTCGTTAGGAATTAAGATATTGGGAAGTTGAAATATAAAAAAAAAGATTCAAAGGGACTTGAATTTTATAACTTTCTATGCATTTGGATGGATGGATAGTGAGTCAATTTGAAAAAAAAGAAAAAACTAGTAACTAAAAAGGTAGCTTCATGTTTTGAAGGAAGCCAAACATTTCCACTGAACCAACAAATGAGTTATAATATTTTTTTTTTGACTTTTCCTGTATTAAAATGTTATTTATAAAATATATAAAACTTTTGCTAACTCACTTCGGATTCCATGGGAACTCCGAAGTTAAGCGAGTAGTGCACGAAAGCATTCCCATGGTGGGTGACTTATCAGGAAGTTCTCGTGTGAGTTCCCAAAAACAAAACCGTGAGGGCGTGGTCAGGGCCCAAAGCGGACAATATCGTGTTACGGTGGAATCGGGCCCGGGAAGTGGTCTCGCACGGGCCGGGATCTGACACAAACACTACGTAAATATTACACGTCTCACGTTTTCAGATGCAAATGTACTAAATTTCGCAGTCAAGAGTCTAAGATTGAGAGTGAAGAACAATAAAACTTGATGATCAAGAGAGTAAAGAACAATAAAATTTGATTAACGAGTTTAATAAATTCAACGCCAATTGTTTATGTTGCGTTTTTTTCTAATAACAACATCAAACTAACAAATCGAATATTAAAATAATTCATTAAATAATAAATTATTGAAAAAACAAAATATAAATTCAAAGTTGTGATTATCTTTAAGTACGATCTTCAAGATCATGTGATAGCTGATTTAAACATTCAATAGGAATTAAGATATTGGGAAGTTGAAATATAAAAAAAAGATTCCAAAGGGACTTGAATTTTATAACTTTCTATGCCTTTGGATAGATGGATGGTGAGTAAATTTGAAAAATAAGAAAAAATTAGTAACTAAAAAGGTAGCTTCATGTTTTGAAGGAAGCCAAACATTTTCACTGAACCAACAAATGAGTTATGATATATTTTTTTTGACTTTTCCTGTATTAAAATGTTGTTTATAAAATATATAAAGCTTTTGGGATCCCTAGACGAACGCTTACATGGATTACCTTTAGGGCCGTCATTATCAAACAAAAACAGTAAACGATGCATGACCTTTTTTTTTTTTTTTTTTTTTTTTAATTTTACTATTATTAAAGGGAAGAGGGAATTCAAAACTATTAAAATAATTTTGAGTTAGAGGAGCTTAGAACCTTGACACATAAATAGAAATTTAGCACCTTATTTACAAGAATATTAAATCATATGCAACCTATGCATGGATCACCTTACAGCAGAAAAGCAATGGCGTAAACGCATAACTAAACACGTTATCATGTTTTATTTTCTTTGCTAATTAAATAATTTTCAATTTGCAGAGATAGTAAGTAAAAGATTACCTTTCATAAAAATATAGGATAGGCAGTTTTGACTATTTATTTAATTGATTTGGATCTCATCCGGATTCAAATTGTGGGGATTCTAGAGATCCTCACATCTTAGTCATTCATTATATATCGTGTGATTAGAAATCATTTAACTTTTAAACATAAATAGTACCTGACGAAAACTAGTCGCACGATGTACAATGAATGATTAAAATATGAGGATTCCTAGGATTTCCACAAAGAGAATCCGGAGAGGATTCTCATCCTTATTTAATACTACTTGCATTCCTGTTAACATAAAAAAAAAAATAATAATAATCATATTAAGTGTGAACCTATCATTTCTATTTTTTGGACCCGCAAATTTTAATATTATTAAAGTTTAGGGTTGAAGTTTGTTTAATTAGTGGATTTTGATATATTTTGAAATGTTATTCATACCATGTTTTTGTACCACATTTTCATATTACCTTAGGTGATGTGGATAGTCACATCATTTGAAAAATTTACAAAACCCAAGGAAAGGAAGGAGAAAGACTCCTCGTATACCACAATCATCATTTAATTAACTAGTTTTTCTTAATTATTAGTTTATTAAATAATGAAGTAATTTAAAAATCTGATTAATTCAAATGATATGGTTGTCCACATCAATTGTCACCTAAGGTGGAATGAAAAAGGGGTATAAAAACATAGTATGAATAACATTACTGTCACATCCCTGCCCGGGCGGGACCACTTTCTGGGCCCGACTCCACCGTAGCACGATATTGTCTGCTTTGGGCTCCCAGCACACCCTCACAGTTTTGTTTATGAGAACTCACACGAGAACTTCCCGATGGGTCACCCATCATGGGAATGCTCTCGCGCGCTACTCGCTTAACTTCGAAGTTCCAACAAAACCCGAAGCCAATGAGCTCCCAAAAGGCCTCGTGCTAGGTAGAGATGGAATACATAAATAAGGATCACTCCCCTGGGCGATGTGGGATCTTACAATCCACCCCCCTTAAGGGCCTGACGTCCTTGTCGGCACACTACGGCCAGGGTTAGGCTTTAATACCAAATTGTCACATCCCGGCCCGGACGAGACCATTTCCCAGGCTCGACTCCACCGTAGCACGATATTGTCCGCTTTGGACCCCCAGCACACCCTCACGGTTTTGTTTCTGGGAACTCACACGAGAACTTCCCAGTGTGTCACCTATCATGGGAGTGCTCTCGCGCGTTACTTGTTTAACTTCGGAGTTCCAACGAAACCCGAAGCCAGTGAACTCCCAAAAGGCCTCGTGCTAGGTAGAGATGAGAATACACATATAAGGATCACTCCCCTGGGCGATGTGGGATCTTACAATCCACCCCCCTTAAGGACCTGACATCCTCGTCAGCACACCACGGCCAAGGTTAGGCTCTGATACCAAATTGTCACATCCCGGCCCGGACGAGACCACTTCCCGGGCCCGACTCCACCGTAGCATGATATTGTCCGCTTTGGGCCCCCAGCACACCCTCACGGTTTTGTTTCTGGGAACTCACACGAGAACTTCCAAGTGTGTCACCCATCATGGGAGTGATCTCGCGCGTTACTCGTTTAACTTCGGAATTCCAATGAAACTCGAAGTCAGTGAACTCCCAAAATGCCTTGTGCTAGGTAGAGATGAGAATACATATATAAGGATCACTCCCCTAGGCGATGTGGGATCTTACAATTACTCAGAAGAAAATACACATGCATTGAACTTTTATCTTGTTTTTTTTAACAAACTTTTATCTTGTTTTTTATTCCTTTTGTATTTTGCACAATATCTCATTTTGCTCTCTAAATTCTCTTATGGGATAATGACAATTTTAAAAACTGGGCGATTTCATGCCAAGGTGATCTTTGGGGTTTTAGATTATACAATTGTGAAAACGAGCTCAACATATTTAAAAGAATTGAATTAATCCATGCCACATCAACGAAACTAATGTATCATTTAACTCAATTGATGGAATGAGATAAAGTAAAACACAAAATATGAGTATTGAAGGTAAATAGCGACAAGTACAACATACGATTAATAATAAATTTTATATAGAGTACTCGGGATGTAATATAAACCCTTTAATTTCTTAAGTACTAAGAACTGCTACTAAATTAAATATAATAATAATAATAAATTATATATATATATATATATATTTACACAAATGGTACCGACTCTATTGAAGTCTCTTCAGAGCTAAGTTATTTACTGGGAAAATGCATGTCTTAATATTTTTACATTGAGTAATACTCAAATCTAAACGTGTTCTAGTAAACCGCGGGAGTTCCCTTTTCTTTTAGTTCGCCAGCCTGTAAACTGTGGTTGGACACAGTCAAAATGATGTTATTGGTTGTTTTGCTTGAAGAACCAGGTTTCTGGCTTTGTTCATATCTTTATGCTAGCATTCTCTGATGAGTCACCGATTTGATCAAACTGTTATTGGAGATATTAATATATACCAAAGTCATTTTATATGCCTGTATGTTCAAAATTTCAAAGTCCTTATCAAAATAAGTGCAAATTTGTTTGCTAATTCGTCACGCAAGTGGGGAAAAAATGGGTTAGCAAATGCCTTCCAAATGCCTATATAAACATAGCATCTATAGACCACTGAGATATCAGAAGAGTAATATAATATCTCCATAACAATAGCTGATTCTCAGACTTCTCTTTTCCCCCTCGAGATAGCTCTTTTAATTTGTTCCCCAAATGGCACGGTTGGCCTTTGTGCTAGCTTGTGCTCTAGCTCTATTGGCTTCCTCAGTAGCCTCTGGTGCAATTGTTGAGCACTCGTTCAGTGTAAGTCTTGCCTCAATTTTGGTAACACTCGTTAATGTTTCTAGAATGGCTAAAAGCAATACATCTGATTCAATTTAACAAAAATAATTTAAGTACTTTTGGGTCATTGAAGAGGTTTTCAGAGACAATTTCGAAGAGTCCTTTGGGAATCTTATTTTCTCATGCATATTTCCTCACCAAATGTTTGAATGTTTCCTTTGAATAATAGTAGTCATGACACTTTTTTTTCATTATTTTCAGGTGAACAACCTGACTGTTACCCGATTGTGCCAAAATCAATCGATTACTGCAGTGAATGAGAGTTATCCTGGACCAACCATATATGCACGAGATGGAGACACAGTTATCATCCATGTTTTAAATAAGTCGCCCTATAACATTAGTATTCACTGGTAAACACAAATTATCTAAAACCATTTAACAACCCCTAAGGGGAATGTTGAGTTATGTTTTGTTCACATTGTATAGTTTCTTTCTTAATGTAGGCATGGAGTCTTTCAGCTTCTGAGTGCATGGGCAGATGGGCCAACATACGTAACTCAATGTCCTATACCCCCCGGACAAAGCTACACTTACAAATTTAATATCACTGGACAAGAAGGCACCCTTTGGTGGCATGCCCACATTTCGTGGCTCCGTGCAACTGTCCACGGAGCGCTTATAATACACCCAAAAGCCGGTCGATCCTTCCCCTTTCCCAAGCCCGCCAAAGAATTTCCCATCATATTAGGTAATTAACGATTAAACTATACCATTCAACTTGTTTAACGTTAATCTTAATACGTACTTCAAATGGTAAATTTGATGACTAATTATATATTAACTGTTTGATGGAATTGCAGGAGATTGGTACAATGGCAATGTGGTCGACATTGAGCGAGAAGGCCTATCCAAAGGAATAGCTCCTAACCTTTCAAATGCTTACACCATCAATGGACTTCCCGGCAATCTCTACGGCTGCTCCTCAAATCGTATGTAACCATGCATGCATGCATACTCATAAATTTATTAATTTAGTTTATATGTCATTTTTACATGGTGAATATTAACAAATTGACATCAAATTATCAGAAACATATCAACTCAGAGTGGTGAGAGGAAAGACTTACCTGCTACGCCTAATCAATGCTGCACTAAATACCCAGCTCTTCTTCAAGATAGCCAACCACAACATGACAGTTGTTGCCATCGACGCCGCTTACACGACTCCTTATGTCACAGACGTGGTGGTTATTGCACCCGGTCAGACCACCGACGTTCTCGTCAAATTCAATCAACTTAATGGATCTTATTACATGGCCGCCACTCCCTACGCTAGTGCTGACGATATCGTCGCCTTTGATAACTCAACAACCAGAGGCATCATCGTCTACAAGGGCTACAAGTCATCAACCCCCATTATGCCCCCCATGCCCAACCCTCACGACACGCCGTTGGCCAACAAGTTCTTCACCAATCTCACCGGCCTCCCTGATGGGCCCCATTGGGTCCCGGTCCCACGCAAAGTGGATGAGCACATGTTCGTGACAATCGGTGTTAACTTGGCGATGTGTCCCGAAAATGCCACGTGTCAAGGTTTATTCAATGACCGATTGTCCGCGAGCATGAACAACCAATCATTCATGGTCCAGACCAATACATCCATGCTGGAAGCACATTTTAACAATGCGAGCAGGGTTTATACCAGAGATTTTCCTAGCGAGCCTCCGGTCAAGTTTGACTACACAGACACGAACCTTAGCCTCGACCTATCCCTGATATTTGCGCCAAAATCAACCAAGGTCAAGACGCTAAAGTTCAATTCGACAGTACAATTGGTGTTTCAGAACACAGCGTTTTTGGTCTTCGAGAACCACCCGATGCATCTGCATGGCTTCAATTTCCATGTATTGGCACAAGGGTTTGGAAATTATGACCCAATTAATGACCCCAAAAAATTTAACTTCGTTAATCCGCAAGTACGCAACACAATTGGTGTGCCGGTCGGAGGATGGGCTGTGATCAGGTTTCAAGCAAATAATCCTGGTTAGTTTTCTTAATCATCTCATTAATTAAGTTTCTTTGTATTTTAAATATGTTATAAATAATTAAGTTTTGATTATTTGTTTTAAATTATTGTTTCAGGTATCTGGTACCTGCATTGTCATTTAGACGTTCATTTGCCGTGGGGGCTAGCCATGGCTTTTGAGGTTGAAAATGGAGGGACGCCAGAATCTACTTTGCCTCCACCACCACTTGATCTACCCAAATGTTAGAAGTTGTTTGGAAGATACCTCAAAATATTGTTTCATTTTGTATTCTTGAAATTACAATAACGAGGTCAATTTCATTCATTTGGTTACAAGTGAATCACCTTGTAATAAACCTTGTGACAAAATGTATTGTATAAGTTGGTCATCATTGTTTGACTAAAATCAAAATAAATTATAAAATATTAATAATTGAGGTGTCTGTTAGGTTACAGTAATGTTATTTTTACCATATTTTTATATCACATTTATATACTAACTTATGTGGCATCTGATATGAACAGACACATCATTTAAATTAATCAGAATTCTATTTAAATTAAAAACCATTTAATAAACCAATAATTAAAAAAAAAAAGTTGAAATTAAATGGTGATTGTGGCATACAGGAGTCCTCTTCCTTTCCCGTTTAATCCTGCTTCTTCTCTCATTTCTTCTTCCATGCCAGTTCTTTCACGTCATATTTTTTTCACCCAGTTTTTTTTCCTTCCCCGTTTAATCCTGCTTCTTCTCCCATTTCTTCTTCCACGCTAGTTCTTTCATGTCATTTTTTTTTCACCCAGTTTTTTTCACATTAGTGTGGACTACCAATGATCGGATTTTCAGGGTTTGGCTCGGTGGCGTTGAGCTTCTCAGGAGCTACACGGCTGAGTCAACGCAGAATGGGATTGTTTGGAGTGTCAAGAAGGACGTCACAAGGTACTATTCTTTGCTTCAGAACAATCAAATTATCTTGGGAATTTGGTAGATAAAACATGCACAGGGATTTACCATGTGAATATTAGCATCCATTTTTACCCTGCTGAGAAAAATTTAAATTATAACTATGAGCAAAATTTGGGAAATTTGGATTCTGGGTACCAGTATTGGGCGGATTTGATCTTGCCCATTTCGAGAAATCTGCCTTTGAATGATGGGTTGTGGTTTGAAATCCATTATTCGACCGATACACAGTTGAAGGAATTTAAGATTCCACAGAATGCTTATAGGGCTGTGTTGGAGGTATATGTTTCATTTCATGAGAATGATGAGTTTTGGTATTCAAATGCTCCGAATGAGTACATTGCTGTAAACAATCTTAGAGGTACACCTGGAAACGGGCCTTTTAGGGAGGTTGTGGTGAGTTTAGATGGTAAGGTTGTTGGTGCAATCTGGCTTTTTACTGTGATTTCACTGGATGGTTCAATCCCCTCCTGTGGAGTCCAATCACTGTGAATGGCTCGTACAATCTCCCTTCTTATGATATTGAAATCACGTCCTTTTTAGGGAAGATATTGGATGGGAAGAGCCACAAGTTTGGTTTTAGTGTCACAAATGCGTTGAATGTTTGGTGTGTTGACGCGAATTTGCATCTTTGGTTGGACAAGCGGAGCACAAAAACTGAAGGAGGGCTTTCGGAGCATAGTAGCTTGCCCCTTGTTGTTTCATTGGTTTTGGATTTCAAGGGTTTAAATGGCACATTTTTGACAAGGGTCGGCAGGTCTGTGTCATCGACTGGATGGGTGAAGTCCTCCTATGGGAATATCACAACTGATGCAACTCAAGACCTCCATTATAGTAATACAATGGTCATCAAGAATGATGGCAATACGCAGATAGTGAATCAGACAATCCATTTCAACGACACAGTTCATATCAGGCCGCCATCCTCCATTATCCACTCAATGTCATCAAACAAAAAATTTCCTCTTTACTTGTACATTGACTTCTTGGAACAAGCAAAAGAAACATATAAGTACATTAGAAATGTCGAATTGGGATTTCTGTTATGCATAGTATATGTCGACCGTCTGCCTTGGCTTAGGTGGTAACTAGAAAATGTGCCCACGCTTCGTTGCAGGGATTGAATGTGTTAGTTGCAACATAACAAAGCTTCATCCAATACTTTTGAATATTTTGACTAATTGATTGAAAAGAAAACAGAACAAATATGGCTCCAAATGTCTTGACTCTTGTAAATATGCCATCTGTTTACTGAAGAACTGTCGAGCTCCTGAGGAGACTACATTACCATTTGTACAATCCTAAAGACACGAATATGAATTGCAAGCACAATGTAAATCACTCCGCTTTCTATACAACAAAAATTAGAAGAGTAACATGTCTGCATACTGGCTGCTGTTACAAAATATTTGAAATGCATTGAACTCTATGTTTAGAAGAAATATGATCTAAATCCACAAAAACTCAAACTGCATAAAGAAATTGCTTTCATTTTTTGCTTCCATTGCTTAGTTGAGCTCCTGGTCATCATTTCCTCTTGAAGTAGACCTTTGCATATTGTACATACTATAACCTCCATTCCAGTATGTGCATTGTTGACCCTAAATAAAGAGAAAGAAAAAACCCCATAAGAACTACAGATATAGCATTATACTCTATGATGTAAATAAATATTTAATTAATAACAACAACAAAATTATATGCAACCTCTCAATGTTTACCTGGACATAATTTCCATGCATAATAGGATAACTTATATTTCCAATCTCAGACTCTTTGTACAACGGGTTTGGATGACCTCCTTGACTGAGCCCCAATAACAAAGCCATGTTTTCCTACAATAGGTAATATTTGTTCAATAGCTAACACAAAAGCAATTCAAATATATCAATAAGACAAAATGCACAACTTACATTAGTAAGGGGGAAAATAGGATATTGGTTGGCAAGCATGCAAATTTGAACTCCTTGTGTAAGATGAGAATGCTAAATCCCAAAGAATAAAAGTAATTACAATTACAAAGAGTAAGGAATGGCAATTCTAATTGCTAAACCCGATAACCGTGGATAACCGTACAAATGGATTAGATTTGGATATGAAAATTCGGGTATGGTATGGATATGAGGAAAAACCATGAACTTTATTCGGTTATGGATTTGGATATGATTATAGGGGTCCACAATCTGTATCCGTCCCTGAATCCGACCCATTATATATATATATATATATACACACACTTGATATATAATATAATTTTATTCAATTTACCGAACCCTCCTTATACTAATTCATTATGCATGCATCAACTTATCAGTTATATAAAACAAATATGTTTGTTACGTGTGTTCCTTCCTCATCTGTATTGTCCTTATGAGATGTAATATTTTTCTGTCGTTTTTGTCTTCTTTTGATTCGTACAGGTTGCATTAGGCAAATCCAACTCATAAGTGATCGCGAATAGCACCATTATTCACATGATTGTAGCATTAAAGTGTATATTATGATTACACCTAGTCCTGTCGTACATGTCGCATTAGGCGACTCCGACTCGAGTGCTAGCATAGGTTGATGAGCATCATTTCAGTCGTACAGGTCGTGTTAGGCGACTCCAACTTGTGTGCTAGCATAGATTGTTTGAGCACCTGATTTTACTTATATTACTGTGAAATTTTGTGATTTTGGATATCCTGCCCTTAGTTACGAGATATTGTGTCGTAATGAATTCTTGAGATTTTGCAGGCTACGGTAAGTATTTTTATACTATACATAGTAAGTATATTTTGGAAACTATACTTGTTTTACGGCGAGGGGTTACAATGTTTTCAAAAACGTTTTTATAAAACTTTATTTCAGACCCACTCACCCTTATTTTTCGCCTCTCCAGGTTTTAGCTGCTAAACTTTTGTATCGACGAGGATTCTTAGAAAATCTCAGTATAGGTGGCTACCTTTGAGGGTATAATCCTTATCCTACCTTACTGTACTTTACTTATGTTTTGTCATCACGTGTGAAATGGGTTCATTTCCACTTACAACGCACTCTTATATTTAGGCACTTTTAGGTTTAAATTTATTCACATTTCCACATCACTACACTTTATGACTTCATCACCCTCCTGGTGTCAGCTAACACAGCTCGATTCGGAGTCCAGGTGGACATTCCGGGTCGGGGTGTGTAGCAAAACTAGCCCTTTATCCCATCAAAATAAAAAATAAAAAAACATTCACCTCTATAAAATATACTTCAATAAATGTTTACTTATCATGAGAAGGAATAATGATATGAAGGATTAGAGATGAGATAAACATCCCCTATCTTGATAATCTCATTACCTTGATTTTCCGGCACGAGATACCTTCACTTTTTTTTTTTTTTTTTTTTTTTTTTTTTTTAAATTCCTTACTTATTAGTAAACAGATTAATGAGAATGTTGACAAAAAAAAAAATGATGAGAATCATAATCGTTTTTTTCAAATTGTTAATTTTAAATAAACAGAATCATATTCATTCATTCTTTCACTCGTTATAATTGGGTAAAAGAATCAAGATAGAGATTAGGGTGGAGGAGGTACTGTGTACCAGTGGAAGGACTTCATGGGCTCAACGAGGTTGACCAGGTTGGCATAGGATTCGATGAGTTGCTCGATCTGGGTCTCTGAAGTTCCTTCTTTGAACTTTGCCATCAGAACATTCTTTAACTCTCCTCCCTTTGCTTCCTCCATCTCCCAAACTTCTCTGATCATTTGTTTTGATCTAATCCTTTTTCAACTCACCATTCCTGCTACAATTTAACTTTGTTTTTTGTCTCCTCCAAATAAAAAATAAAATAGATTTTGTTTTGGTCTGCTTGTATGTATATTAAATGCATCAACTTAATAATTTAAGAGCACTTCGTACTGTAAAATTTGATGTGACAAATGTTTGATTGATATTAATATGAACGTTATTTTACTATTAAGTAAGACATTGACCTGGTTCATAAGGTCTAATTAGGCCTAATCCTATTTAGGCACAAACTTGACATTGTGCCATTGGCTCCGCTGGGGAAAAATTTCTAGGTACGCCACTTGACTACACGATGTTCTTACGTTGTGAAGGTGTCATGAAATACATGCATTCCCAACTTAAATTACACTCATCTTTCAACATTTAAATGCATGTTTTTTTTTTTAAAAATATTATTATTATTATTATTAAGGGGTAGTGCATGGTTTAAAATTATTACAATAATTAAGGTAATTGAAAAATTTTGAACCCAAGATGCATGTGTAGAACCCAACATCTTATTCACAAGAGATTTTTTTAATGTGTCAGTAACATAGATACACCAAATGTCACAATACAAGTGATTGGATACTTAAAAAAAAAAAAAAATTAACACTTGTATTATGAGACTTTATGTACTGTTTATGTTCTCGGCATGCTGAAAATTGTCTCCTGTCTATTGAACTACCTGTATTTAAACTCGTGAAACTCCAACGTGTAACCGTGCCAGAATGACATTTAGTCCACTTATTCAAATTTTACCTGTATTAATGTATCCAATTACTACAATGTTAACAATTGGCTGTACACACCGACTCTCACCAAAATGCTTGACTGCATTTAATTACGAATTACCAATTTGCAAAAACTGCCGCTTTGCTTTTAAATTACAAGACAAAATTAGACCTCACGTGAAGAATCAGTATTTTTCATATTTTTCTTACTCACCAAGGAAACGTTACCTCCCATTAATCACTATATAAACAACTCACACTTTCAACACTTTAGAAACCCTCAAAGAAATGAGAAAAATGTGTTCTTCAGTTTGTAACCCTAGCTCCATTTGCATTCTGCTAATCTCTTTCTTGATCATGACTCCTTCTCAGGCATTTGATCTGAATTCTATTTGCAAACAATCCATGAACCCGTCATTCTGTTCTCTGCTCTTAAGTTCGAATCCCCGCGTGACTGAGGCACTTCTTCGCAGCCTGGCCGGTGTCACCGTAGATTTGGGATATTCCAATACTACAGCCACTAGAGATCACATAGTAAAGTGGAAGAACCGGACGGACAATCCGGCGTTGCGGCTGAGGTACACATCTTGTGCCGGAAATTACAACGAGGCCGTTGCAAATTTCAAGGAGGCCAAGGAGAAAGCGAAGGTTGGTGACTACAATGGTGTGAGAAATGCAGCAGCTGGTGCCTTGGGAGAGTTCAATGGGTGTTCAGAGAACTTTAAGCAGCCACCATCTGAACCAACAAGTCTCTGGCAAGATACTAAGGATTTGCTAAATCTTTCTAGTATTATATTAATTGTTTCTAATACTTTGCTTCACAAATGATTTATGTTTCCTTTGATCTCATGGATGTCGAGTTCGGTTACTTTTAATGAAAGAATTCTCTATATGTCTTGTTTTTACTTATAGACTTTCAATTTGAGTTGTGTATTGAACAGTACTGTACATCTAAGAATCTCTTCTTTTTTATTAGTGAAAACGATCCGATTCCCTCACCATAAAACACAAAAATAGAAGATTAAACTTTCGGATTCATGGAAAAAGACTTTGATTTACAGTCAAGTGAAACATAAGACAATCAGAATTCAGATCCTATCTTACCATGGGACGAATAATGTACTTCTTCGGCGTTGGTGGCTGATAAACGCTCTATCAAAATTTCAAAAGTTACTCGGAAACCAACTCCTCAAGGGCAATGTTTGGTGCTTAGAATTGCATTAGATAACTCACAGGATTCAAGGTATGTGTTAAAGTAAGAAAGGACGGTCAAATTCCAAGTTTTGTCCAAGTTAAAGGAATTAGATCGATTCCATTCTTGCAATTTCGCAGTTGGCCTCCATTTCTTCATGCGTCACTTGCCTGAAGTACAATGAGTTGTCCAATCCAATCCAATAGAATCTGAGGCACCAAATGCGTTACAAATCTCCCTCTCCCCATCTCTCCTCTGATGCTCTAACATAATGCTATGGAGGGAGTCAGCATAGAAGAGGTTAAAGACATTATTAGTAGGGTTTAACTGACTATTAAACCAATTCAATAGCATCAACACGAATACAAAGCAATGCAGTGAAAAATTGAGGCAAAACCAATGACTTAGAAAACATTATCTCCTCTCTTTCATTATTTCATTCTACATAGGGCTTGTAAATCAGGTGAAACAGACCTGAATCAAACTCTTACATAGAAAATTAAGTTCCACTCGGAGAAATAGGACGATATATGACACCCGGGATAGTCCTTCCGATTTAAACACTTACTGCAGTTGGTTTGTAATCGATCACAATGACTTTCTCCACATGTGAAAGGAACAAATTTGCAAAGTCAACATGGGCAGGATGAGCTACGTACTCTGCAACACCCTCCGTGCTCTCAAAGGTCGACTCAAAGATATGAGTGAAACCTTGATTCAGGTTCTCAGAGCTCACGTCCTTTCCCCTGATCACAAAAACATGAACCAAATACTTACATCATTAACAGAAACTTGTCTAACTCAGGAGAACGCTAGTTGAATTTACCACTCGTTCGACAGCTTTAAGGGAAGGGGGAATTGCAGCAGTGATGTCCATCTCTTTGATGATAATACTATACGACCTCGTTTGGTCTAGAGGACTGAATTTACGTGTTTGTCCATTCAAATCCAATCCAAGAAGCCAAACGAGGCCTATATTTAATACAAGCAACTCTAGTGTGATATGCCAAATGTGAAAACAGTGAACCTTATCTTACCAATTTGAGTTTTTGGCAAACATATCCACCCAATAAAATTAACTCTTTTCAAGAGAAAAACTGCAACTTTAACCAATAGCTGAAGCGTTAACCCCCTTCAAGCATCAAATTTTGACTAAAGCTGCACCCTTTGGAGAAACGGCAGCTAAATTTTGCCTAAAAATCTAGGATTTGAGGACCCATCAGACTCCCACAGTCAAATCAGCACCAAAAACTCTGTATTGACCAGACTGGGGAAAAGCTAGTCTAAATCAAAGATCAAATTGCAATAAATATCAGGTAAAAAATGCATCAGGATTCAATTCTTTGAATTCCAAGCAGGAACAAGAAGAAGAATTGAAGTTAAACACAAAACATTATCATTTAACAGATATTACAAGTAACTTGGATGATTACCACTTGAAAGATTTCATGGGTTCGATGAGGTTGACGAGGTTGGCGAAATCTTTGATGATTTCTTCGATCTTATTCTCTGCGATTCCGTCTTTGAACTTTGCTAGCACTACATGCATTACCACTCCCTTTGCTTCCTCCATCTCTCTCTCTCTCTCTCTCGCCAAACCTCGTATTGTATTGTACATGTATTGTAAAGAAAACGACGTGTCGTGTGATTGTGTGGACTTAACGTTCTTTTACATTCATGTATTAACATTAGTCACCTACTTAAATTATTCAAATTTCCCTAAATTAGGATGAACATTATATCGTTTCCATAGACAGTTTGACATGTTACATTTGTAGAATATGATCCGAACAATTAAGTATATAGAATTTTATTTGATTATACAGTTAAAATTGCGCCAACGACATGTTTAAACTACACCGACAATATATTTGAACTGCATCAACAATATGTTTGAACTGCGTCAACAATATGTCTGATAAGATCAATTACCTCCAAAATACGAAGGTTTGAGTATTTTGTGACATAATAACTAAAAAACCATGGAAAATTGGGTTTAGTATTGAGGAGGGGTGGACACTAGACAGGTTAAATTGCATAAAAAATGATCCTTGAGAGTGAAGGTATGCAGATTTGGTCTTCATAAGGCCCTTGGTTAGGCCGCACCTTTTTCAATGGCATCATGCAAGCAGTGTAAAATCAGATAGAACACAGTGTTCTGTTACAAAGCTAATGAAGTTCCAATCAGTGCAATAATAGGCATGATTTCGACAGTTCTTGTTCCGATTTATATACCAACTGTAGGTGATTTATACTCAAACACGTAGATTTTGTCCAAATGCGAATCGAAAAGAGTTTGCAAAATCAACATGAGCAGGATGAGCTATGTACTTTGCAACAGCCTCCACGCTCTCAAAGGTAGACTCAAAGACAGGACCAATGAGTCATTCAGACTGAGTTGAAAACTTTCGGTTGCGATGGATTGGAAGAGATAGGAGAATTTGGTTTTAGCGGGCTTAGCTTATCAGCAGGTTCTCAATGCCCACTAGCTTTCCTCAGATTACGAAACATTAACAAACAAAATGGATTGAGAAGTTATGCTACTAATGCTTGACACACAAATTAGCAGCAACTTCTCTGAATTCCTGGAAAACTTTGGTTAAGTGTGGGTGAGAAAATTCTTCAGCCATACACGAACAAAGACGATAAATTTGTGTCAAATAGTCTATAAAAAAAACTAGGGAAGTATTTCGGGTAAAAGATTGACGTTTAAGTCAGATATTCAGCTCTTTGATCTTACATGTATTATCTGCTTAGGATGATACAATCAACTACGTGTGTGATATATTGTCAAGATTTCAAAGAGACGTGTCAGAATATACATTATATTTTATTCTTCAACCTGTTTCAAGCATAAAAATTTCGTCAAATTTGTGCTTTCCCAAAAAAAGGCAGCTAAACTTGCCAAAAGAATTAGCGTTTTGAGGACCCATCAGTTGCTCAAGAACCAATCATATAACTTATATGCTGGGATTTTTGGCCGCTAAATTCTTTGGTTAAGGATTTAATAAACAAGATTTAAAGGACAGAAATATAGGGGTATAGGATATACCGAAACATATATTAGAATTTTCGAGAGTGGAAGAAGTCGGTATTATTGAAAGACTTTATGGGTTCGATGTGATTGACGAGGTTGGCATAGCTTTTGATGAGTTCTTCAATCTTACTCTGCGATTCCTTGTTCGAATTTTGCTAGAAATACATGCTTCACCACTCCCTTTGCTTCCTCCATCTCTCTCTCTCTCTCTCTCTCTCTCTCTCTCTCTCTCTGTGGTTTTTTCCCTTTCTTAGTCAACTGCCAATCATTTCACAATTATTGCAACCATTCCTTGTTTAATTAAGTGAACCTACCAAATGAAATATAAAAATTAATAAACGGTGTATAAAAGTAAAAATAAGTGTGTAGATAACACCACTTACTATTTTATTCGCAAACTCGGTTCACACTACAAACACAACCCATATATATATATATAGAGTATTAATAGGTGTAGTTTCCTACACTATACAAGTTGGTATAGCTATATAGTTCTTACATATAGGTGTGGAACGGCGTCACATTAAACCCCATAACCAGTTGATCAAGCTGCAGATGGTACACTTCTTTGGTCATCATCGTCAGTCCCAGATAATGCGGAATTAAAGGGTGGAAGCTTCACATGCTCCTCAGCCTTCACCACACGACCATCATTCTTGTAATCCAGTGAAGTGTCATCATAAATGTCCCACCACCACTTCACCAGCATCTTTATGTCTTCCCTCTCCATATGCTTTTCCTTTCCTGTGTATCTCCATGGCTTTGATCCCTACATCCCACTCAATTTAATCAAACTTCGGTTTTGCATCATATACTCATACTTATGTTGTTAGATTGTGAATTTAAAGTGTTTATTATGGAAAAATTGGACTAGATAAATGATCCACAATCTCATATGAGAACATTTCCTTCTGAATTATTTAGGCAATCTTTGTATGTGGCTGTAAATTTGAAGTTCTGTTTTGGCAAAAATCAACTTCATCCACCATCAAGATTCACTATCTAATTACATTTCCTCACTCATAACAAAAATTGAATGATATTTAAGTGATCAGTTTAATGATTTATTTTGGTAAATCCAACTTCATGACTGATCGAGATTCATAGTCTAATTAGAGAATATTTCTGTATTCGTAATGAAAATTGAATGATGTTTAATTGATCTATGCATAGATGAGTTACGGTTATAACATACCGCAGCACAGTAATGCACAACCTTCACTTTGTCAAGGTCCACATTCTCAGGGTGGCGCCACAACATAGCCAAAACAAGATTGTATATAGGTGGGATAGGACTGTATATGTCCTTGAAGAACATGTTCAAAAAGTCCTGCATATGATCATCAAAATTAATTTTCAAATCGAATCGATCGCACACAATTATAATTTTTTTCCTTCAAAAAACCCCAAAATGTCTTGCGTTTGTGGCCCAATTAAGTGCAATATCAACACAGAAATATAAACAGATTATCTTGTTACCTGCTCGGCGAACGAGGAAGGAGGGGTAACTTCAAGGGTCTCTAGCAGATCACGGTAAGTTAGAACACAAGGCTCAAAGACAAACATGCCCGCATTGAAGTAAGGTGGTGGTGGTGAACCCAACTCGGCCGGCCACTGCACCTTCTTAGGGCACTGCTGGCAGTATCCAATCTTGTACTGTGGAGACGCACTCCATGTCTTCTCACAAAAGCAATCCATCACAGCATAAAAACTGCCCTCAGGCATGTCGAAAAGGTGATCAATGTTATCAAACACCTGAATGTCTCCATCCAAGTATATCATCTTCTCATACTCCATAAACTACAAGTTGATACACATAATCAAATTAGTTTACACATATGGTAGATAGTTGCATGATTGAAATGCATTTACGACTTGTAAATCATTTAAATTAGGAAAAGTATTCTCTTTTGCCTCACCATACAATTTCATATGTTGCGCTTATAGAATATAATCTGAACCACTAATTATGTAACATTTTGATTAAACATATGGCTTAAACTGCACCAACAATATGTATAAACTAACTGCTTAAACTACACCGACAAATAAACTGACTTCTTAAACTACATCAACAATCTATTTAAATTATATTGATAATATGTTAAATTGTACAAAAGATATGATAAACTGCACCGACAATAAGTTAAATATGCCTAAATTGCACTGACAATACGTTAAATATGCTTAAAATGCAATGACATGCACCCACAACATGTTTAACTGCATCGACAATATGTTTAAATTGCACCGACAATATGTTAAACATGCTTAAACTACATCAACAACATGTTTAAACTCCACCAATAACATGTTTAAACTCTACCAACAACATGTTTAACTGCACCGACAATATGTTAAACATTCTTAAATTGTACTGACTATGTTAAACATGCTTAATTACTTCACCGACAACATGTTAAACATGCTTACTTTACCGACAATCAATTTAAACTACACCGACAACACAATTACACCAACAATTTATTTCATTGCACAAACAAACATGTTTAAGCTGCATATATTTGACGAGAGAATACTACCTCCCAAATACGAAGCTTGGAGTAGTTGATGACATAATAAGCCATGGCAAATTGGGTTTGGTTTTCAGGAGGGTAGACAGGCTCAATTGCATGAACAATGCATCCTTGAGACTGAAGAATCTGAAGGTGGTCCTCAGGAACATCAGGCAGAACAGCCACCACAAGAGGATATGCAGATTTGGCCTTCCTTAGGCCCTTGGCTAGGCCAACTACACCTTTCCAATAGTCTCCATTGCCAGCCAAGAAGGTCACATAGGCCCTCTTTGAACCGTTTGTCTCTGCAGGTGACATATTTGGACAAAAGTTGGGCAAGAGATTACAGAGAATTTGAGAAGATTATTAGAAGTAGAGAACAAGAAAATTAGATGTTGAGGAGTAGTAGTAGTTATCAGTTTATATAGAGGCATGAACGAAAAGCATGTGTATGCGGTGGCATGAATATGGGAGAATTGCCAAGGGTGGAAAGTTTCATTGAAGTAAATGATTCTTCGTAATCTTTCTAAATTTTGCAACAATATGGTGTTATGAATTCATTTTATTGTCTACTATTTTTTTATTACAAACGATATTCTATACCAATCTATTTTAAAGAGTAAGAGAATTTGAAGTCAAGTTGTAATGAGTTAAAGAAAGAAAACCTAACCACTAGGACAGTCCCCTTCTTAATTACTTCGACAACTCATTTTCTAACACATAAACTTGTAACATGACATAACAATAATATATGATGCTTATGAGGCTTAATTTTTCCTGTTTGAGCTCAATACTCAACCCACAACATATTAACGATTTGATATTTGGCAAATACATGATAGTATCAACTATGTATATGTACTGAAAGTCAGTATCCACAGCAGATATTCTTTATGTTCTAACATAAACGACACAAATTGTTATTTATGTTAATTTTTTTAAACAAAACGATAGCGATTTATTGATGATTAGGAAGGAAATTTTCAAATTAAATATCATGAGTGTGATTTGGAGGTACTTCAAACTAAAAAGTCATCTAAAAAAAGCTGACTTGTCCGATCTATTTGTGTCAGACCGTAGGGCATGAGTAATACGAAAACCAGAGAGAAATACAACATGGCATGCAAATTCAGAAGCCATATGTCATGCATGCAAATATCATCAAATAAAACAATTTTCATATATCAAAGAATATTGCTCTTATTAGACGTAAGCATGCACAATCTGTATATACATTTTTTTATCCTCTTTATCTTTTACTTCTCTTTTCTTTGGTGAGAAATGAAATTAAAGCCGATCGTATTTCTGATCCTCGATCGATATAGGATGTACATTGGTTTAAATTATAGAGATTTTCTTGATCTCGGACATTCCTTATTTCCAAGTTAATATATAACACAAATTAAATTTTGTTATTTCTAGCTGAAGCTTCAAAAGATAGTTCAGAATTGTAATGTTTAATTTGTTTCCATTTCCGTCTTAACTCAGAAATTCGTTCATGGCTACTTAATCGAGGAAGATTTTTCTATATGCTACATTTCTGCCTTTCCCGCTGCCTTTCCCTCCCACTCCAATTTTCCTGCCGTAAAACCACTCTTTTGTCTTAGCAGCAATATTTGAGGATTTTCAAGAACAATATGGGGAATCTCTTGATTTAAGAATAAAAAGTACCGTTGATGATGGTGAAGATGTTGTGTGCACAGTTTTGCACCTTATGGTGCTTTTATGGAACCACATGTGAGGAGGAAGAGAGATTCAACTGTTGGTTCTGCAAAACAAATATTTTTTGTGAAATTTTGAATCTGCAGTTTCTGGTGCTTCAGTCCATGTGTTTAATTTTGATTCTGCAGATTTTGGTGTTGCAGTATAGGCTTATGAAATTTCGTTTTCCAGCAAAAGCACTCTTACTTTTGTCTCAGCAACAAAAACATAGTATATAACAGACCAAATATATAAAACATTTCAGAAACAAGGCAGCGCGCCTAAGGCAGATTGGAGGGGGAGGGAAAGGCAGAAAAATTGGGCATTAAAGAAACTTGAGTGTTGTTGGTGATGTGGCGAAATCTAGAACCTTGAATTAACTTGGTATGGAATGAATGGTAGATAAAGTAGGCGGGGATGGAAGGGGATGGAAAGTAAGAGGGGAGACAATCTTGGTCCAATTGAAAGGCCATTAAATATAAATAGGGGAGTGATATTTACACGTCCATTTTTACTTCTCACACACTCTTCTCAATTTTCAGCCGAGTGATCAAAAGAATTTAAGAAAATTAAAGGCTAAAAGTTAACAAAGTATGTGAGAAGTAAAAAAAGTGTGCGAATAGCATTTTCGATAAAACATAGATATGTAATTAGTTTGGGTTACTTTTTGGACATTATATTTACTATAAAGCTAATTTGAATCCCTAATAGTTATTTGAATATTTATTTACAAATAATGGGTGCTTCAAGGTACAGAAGATTTGAAGCGTTACACTCCATCAATTAGTAAGGGGAAAATATATATCCTCATTTCCCTAAAAGTATTTCTTTCTGGTTGATTTGGTAAGAGAATCAAATCTTGTCATTTACAAATATAACAAATGAAAGTAGGTAGCAGAAAACATGATGAAAGCAAAGGAAAAGATAATCGGATTAAGAATAATTTTTTGGTGTTTTGTCTTTGAAGAAGAAATGATGTTCCACACGGTTGAAACACCAAAGTATTCTAACTTATAAGTTAATGGAGCAAGTTGTTAGGTTATGTTAACTTTTTACAAAATGTTTTAGTATCAGTGGTCAGAGCCAGATTAGCCAATGAAGGGTATTATACAAAGATTAGTAACTAAACAGATAAATTTAAGTATTAACACCAAAATAATCCAGTTTCAAACTCTGCATGCAGATGACTTTTTGAAACGTCACGTTCTTTTTTATTCTTTGATTCCTACCATTTCTAACTAAGACACGGAGATACTTCTTTTAGTATTCTGTAAACAAGTGTAAAGGGTGGCATAACATAGTGGGAATCTGCCCAAATAATTCTGATGCAACTTTTCTGGGTGAGGTGTAGGGGTGCAATTTGAGTTGGGTACACTCGGCTTCGCTCATGTTTAACTCGATTTCGAATCCGATCGGATGGGTTAGAATGTAACAAAAATCTGCCCACTCAACCTTAACCCGATTATTTATTGGGGTGGATTGGGTTGATGCTTTGTCCGTCCCATGTCAACCCAAACTCAACCCGACTTATATCCTGAATGTTCATGGAAATATATGTACACATACATACATACATACATACATATATATATATATTCATGTAATAGGTTCAAGTTTGGAAGGACTATACTTGAAGTATGTTGTTTGGTTTTCACTTTAAATGAATGACATTGTTGCTTTTGCATTTTGTTAGTTTATTTAAACTTTGGTATTGCCTTATAATTTAATTTCAACTTTGCATAGTTGAAACTTAGAAATGCGTTTCACATTATTTGGTTTATTTTTGGGTTAAACTCTATTTACTACCCTCATGTTTTGTGGTTTTCAACATTTAGTACATCAAGTTTTTTTCGTCCCAGAATTATACCTAAAGTGTTAGGCACAGTCTCATGCAACCGTTAGTCAAACTGTTAATTCTCTTGTTAAGTGATGATGTGGCACCCAAGTGGACAATGATTGGGCACCACGTGTCATTAAAAATATTAAGATAATTAATTTAAAAAAAAAAAAACCATCCCTTCTCTCCCCCCCCCCCCGCCCCCAATGCAGAAGAAGAAGAAGGAAAAAAAAAAAAAACCAAATCTGCAACCCAGAAGCAGAAGAAGGAAAAAAAAAACCGAATCTGCAACCCAAAAGAAGAAGGAAGAGGAAGAAGAAGAAGAAAAAAAAACAGCAGCCTAAACCCAGTTCATTCCCCCCCCCCCCCCCCGCCGATCCTCCTGCCTTCCTCCCTCGCCCCGCGACTGCGAATGCGAACCCAGACCATGAACTCCGTATTTTTGGGATTTTCAGTGTGGGTGAATTTCGAAAATACTTTGAGATTGGGAGTTTGAGTTTGAGATAATTTTTGGACTAATTTTGTGGTAGATCTCCATTAATGTGGAAATGACTAATTGGGGTTTTTTTTTTCTCCTTCTTCTTCTAGTTCTTCTTCTTTTTTCTTCTTCTTTTTCTTCTTTTGGGTTGGGGGCGGGACTGGGTTTTTATTGTTTGTTTTTTTTTTAAATTAATTATTTTAATATTTTTAATGACACATGGCGCCCAATCATTGTCCACCTGGGCGCCACGTCATCACTTAACGGGAGAATTAACAGTTTGACTAACGGATGTATGAGACTGTCCCAAAATTAACATTTTAGGTATAACTCTGGGATGAAAAAAACTTGATGTACTAAATTTTGAAAACCACGAAACTTGAGGGTAGTAAATAGAGTTTAACCCTTTATCTTTTGTATGGATTGATGTTTAAAATTTGATTTTACATAAAAAATACAAAAAGGTGACGAGATAGAAATACGAAAAAATTCTGTTTGTGTTGTACGTAATCAACAGGAATTATAGTTTATCAAAACTCAGAAGATACGGTTTTTAATAGACAATTTTGACATTTATTTAACTATTGGGTGTGATCTGATTATGTTGTTGATGTTTTCCCTTAAAATAAATTTCTTTTTGGAATATTAGATGATTTCATTAAAAATACCATAAGATAGTACAAGGGATGACTAAAATGAAAATCCAAACTCAATGTGAATGTTAAGAACAAAAGCTGCATCTTATAAAAGATACGTTGTCGGAAGAGTATCAAAGGAAGTAAAAAACCTTCTTGAAAAAAATCACCTAGTACAAAACTTTAGAGTTAGAAAAAGAGGACGCACATGACACAGACTAGAAATTAGAAGAACTCATTTGGAAATGCTACGAAAATGACTGAAATCGCTTTTTAGAAAAAATGTTGTTGGATTCCAAAAGAACTCGAAGTGCTTCTTGCAGGATGCACCTTAAGTGCTTTTCCAGGATTAATTTGCATTTTTACTAAGAACTGGTTCTAAAAACATTTTCAATAAAAATATTGTCAGTCATTTTAAAAATACTTCCAAATGAGTCTGAAAACACCAAGGCTTCTTCTATCCACACTTCACATTGTTGCTCAGTGTTAGCATCATTCTCCTACAACAAAATAATAAAGTAAAATTAGAAATATAGAAAGCACAAAAACATTAAAAACCCAAGTAACCAAAAAAGTTAAAACGACAAAATTAGTGATTCGGATCAAAATAAAGAAAAAACATCCACTTGATAAAATAACTAACCTCTTCGCAAACATTTGGCACATATGATGAGCCTTTTTCTTATCTCAACACGCTATGCAGGATTTTAAAAGAATTGTGACTATAAACTACATAAGACATATTACATCAATAGTTGAACTACTAAATTCGTTAAGTATTGTAGGTATCAAACTTAAGTATAAAAATATACAAAAAAAATGCAGCACGTTTCTTGATCGCATTCAGACATCTATTCTATACTAAATCGTATTCGTAGAATCATTTTTTCAATGTGCGGGCAATAAACTCTTTCTTTCTTCTTTCTAATCAAACACTTCTAAAGTTTTATTTTTTGTTGCGATTATACTTGCATGGAATCAATTTCAACATGCCCTTTTTTTCTTCAGATGCACACTATTTTAGTCTGTTAGATCAAATAAAGTACAGAAAATCAACGAAGATAAAGTGTGCAAAGAAAATTTGTATTCAAGGTTGTCCATGTCTAAAATGCATGAAATGATTTATACAGTCTTCGAGACGCCACCCTAATAATCATGTCAATAATTATAATACTATGTCATGTATCTTGACTCTAATAATGTATTACATTTACAGGTTTCGAATGCCAATAACGTCTCATGGTGCATGGAAATCTTTTTCGAGTCTCTCTCTTATGTTCACTTTTATGATTAGTAATTGAGAAATGCTAAGGAGACTCTCTTAAAAGTGAGATTTTTTATAGACTCTTCACCACCTCATGTTTATATAACACAATCCCCGTGCTAACATTATAAAATATTATGCCAAAAACATGAGGTGGCGAAAAGTCCATGAAGAGTCTCCTTAGCATTTCTCTTAGTAATTTAGTAAGGCATTTCACAGTGAAATAATGAGTGTAATGTCCATATATATTAGTTTGATTCATATTACATGATTATCATATTGGTTTGATAGGAGGAGTTTTAGATATTAAATGTGGGAGTCAGTCTACTTTTTTTTCTCTATCTTATCTTATGATTAGTTACCTCTTTATCTCTCTCATCATTTAAAATATAAGAATCACACTTGTGAATTGAACTCAAAAATAAGAATCTCTCGTTTCTGGTCTACTATAGGAGTTTTATTCCTGTATTATTGATATCATACTCAATTTTTACGACTTGGTGGAAGGCCTAAGGCAAAATGGTGTGTGGATCATGAAAGCCCAAATTGAGGGAGGATCTTGATCCAATTAAATGGGCCTATATTCATAACTACCCATGAAATCAAACAAAATCACATTATCCAAAAATCCATGCCATTCTCTCACAGTCTCTCTCCCCCTCAGTGCCTTATCTAAAGCAAAACCGAAAGCTTTCAACTTCCTCAAAATCTACACTGCGAGCAAAGCAACAGAGACATGGCGTCTCTGGCTCAGCAATTCACAGGCTTAAGATGCTCACCGCTCTCCACCTCGCGGCTCTCGAAGCCCTCAATCCTTCCCAAGCAAAACAAAATGCCGGGTTTGCTCCCCATCTTCTCCGCCGCGGTCATCTCGAATGCGCAGACCAAAGAGCGCCTCAAGCTGAAGGAAATCTTCGAAGACGCCCACGAACGGTGTCGTACCGCCCCCATGGAAGGCGTCTCTTTCACTCTCGACTCCTTTTACAACGCTCTCGAGAAGTACGACTTCAATTCTGAGATTGGAACTAAGGTCCGCTTATCACCCTCTTCTTTTGGTAATTCAATTTTTGTTTCTTTTTTTCAGTGCAAATTTGATGGGTATGAGCTGAAACGAATAAATTATGTCTTTGTGTCGAATTCAAGACTCGGTCTGTGTCATTGGCTCACATTAAGCATACCCAGAAGAACTTTTCTTCTTCTTTTATGTGTAGAATCTAGAATTGCATACAGTGTTGGAAAATGGGGACTATTTTGTTGGTGGTTTTGTAAGTTTACATTGGCAATGTGTGCGAAAATTTCGGTTTTGAGTTAATTAATTTTTTTTTTTTTCACTTGGTACATAAGTTTACAATGTGAGCTCGAGTGAGGAACTGTAACTGCATACAGCATATGTAATTTATTTGTGATTCCGTGGGAGATTATAATTTTGCGCATACGGTTTTGTTTTGTTGTTTTTTTTCAGGTGAGGGGGACAGTTTTCAATATAGATAACAATGGAGCATTAGTTGACATTACTGCAAAGTCTTCAGCATACTTGCCTTTGCAAGAGGCATGCATTCACAAAATAAAGAGTGTAGAAGAAGTGGGCATAGTTCCCGGAGTGAGAGAGGAATTTGTGATTATAGGCGAAAATGAAGCTGACGACAGCTTGATCTTGAGCTTGAAGTCCATCCAGTATGACCTTGCGTGGGAAAGATGTAGACAGCTCCAAGCTGAGGATGTTGTTGTCAAGGGTAAGGTAGGTATCCACTTCAAGTTTTCTTGCCCGTAATGTTAGTAGATTGGTCTTTGTCTATTATTGTCAAGAATTGGTATATTTCCAAGCATCAAGAGTTTGATATTTAGTACACTTTCAGACATTTATTCTTCTTCTTTGCAGACAAGTTCACGATTTCAACTTTTTATTCAATCTATTCTTAGAAAGCTCCCTTAAAATGTATTTGTTCAGGTTGTTGGTGCGAACAAAGGTGGAGTGGTGGCTGTGGTGGAAGGCCTTAGAGGTTTTGTTCCTTTCTCACAGATATCAACAGTTAGTTCTTTAACCTGCCTCTTAATTTTCCAGTCTCTTCTCAGCTTGATACTTACGCAGTTACTCTATCTTTCTGATTACTCTATTTGTGCAGTAAAATAATACAGTTGTTATGTAGTTTCTCATTTTCTTTCGTGTTGGCCTTTTGCCCTTGTTAACCTAATACGAAAGAATACAACTGCAAGGAATACTAGCTCTGAGTTTGAATTACTTTTACAACTAAATGTTTCAGTATCTGAGTCACATTTACTTCTGGATGTACTAGAAATCAACCGCAGAAGATCTTCTTGAAAAGGAGATTCCTCTGAAGTTTGTGGAGGTTGATGAAGAACAGTCTAGGCTTGTTCTCAGTAACCGCAAGGCCATGGCAGACAACCAAGCACAGCTTGGAATTGGATCAGTTGTCATTGGAACTGTCCAGAGCCTGAAGCCATATGGTGCCTTTATCGACATTGGTGGAATCAATGGTCTTCTTCATGTTAGCCAGATCAGTCATGACCGAGTCTCGGATATTGCAACAGTTCTCCAACCTGGTGACACTCTCAAGGTATAGATACTATATCCTTATCTTGTTACTTGCTCATAGTATTTTTCTACTCCGTTAAACATCTCTAAACTGATACTCTTTTGTGTAGGTCATGATATTGAGCCATGACCGTGAGAGAGGCCGTGTAAGTCTATCTACCAAGAAGTTAGAACCCACTCCTGGTGACATGATTCGCAACCCAACGCTTGTTTTCGAGAAGGTATTTTCTGGATAATACACCCCAAACATTTAGTAGTTGCACTTGCTGGATGGTAAATTCTAGTAGTGAATCTCAGTCTTATCGTCTTGATGTGTTTTTACCACCAAGGTTCATTTCTGCTATAAGATGTTTTGGCATGACAATGATCTCGTAGTTTAACTAAACAATGAAACCAGATAAATGACTGAATATATGCTTGTGATTCTGTTCCGTTAGGCGGAGGAAATGGCACAGACATTCAGGCAGAGAATTGCTCAAGCAGAAGCTATGGCTCGTGCGGACATGCTCCGTTTCCAACCAGAGGTAGTTACTGGGCCATTATCTCCTTATAACAAGTTCTATGACTTAATCTGAATGTCAAATGGAAAACGAAAGTTCTCATTTTCATTAACCTGACCATATGCTTCTTTCCTTAATTATGCAGAGCGGATTAACCCTCAGCTCCGACGGAATCTTGGGTCCTCTTACTTCAGACTTGCCAGTAGAGGGTTTAGATTTGAGCGATGTGCCTCCGGCTGAAGTGACTGACTGAGACATAAATGTTCTTCAGCACTTTTGGGGTTTTCCCGCTTTGATTATCTTGTAGAAATTGTTGTAAAAGCTCATACCACAGACAGCCTGTAATGCGAATACATTGCTTTAACCAGACTGTTTATATTTGTTATTCATTTTGAATAATATATAGCTTTCTTAAAAAAATAAAAAAATCAATTTGTGGCTTTGTCAAGGCAGCGTACCATTCCGGAGGCCCCGAGAAAACTCATTTCAACTCCTCCTAAGCCACCATCGTGTGATTTATTAGCGTGCCACCATCGTGTGATTAATTAGCGTTAACATGCCGTGTGAAATACGAGCCTGAAATTCATCTCCAACCACTAGGCCACTCTGTGGTGGTTATACATACATATATAGCATTCAGAATGATTGTAAGCGTGCTTCATAAATCATAATTCTCTACTTGTTCTGCTATTTTTTCCAATTGGTGACCCGATAAAATCTCGATCAGATGTTTACCAAATGAAATGATGCTAGCTATGGAAAATGGTAACATCCTTGATAACTGATGTGAATCTTCTCTCTAACACGTAAAAATCCTCGTACATTCAAGTTTCCTAACAAGATTCTGCTAATGATTGCTTTTGTACAGTGAAGAGTATACTAGCGTAACATATCCAAGACGGCCCCAAACAAAGAAACGAGGGTGGTCTGTGCTTACAAAACTGACGCAGCACGAAGCTGTTTAAGCTTCCTACTTAGCTTTGCTGCTGCTCTTCTTGACTTTCTTTTGCTTCTGCTTCAACTGAGAAAGGCCTGCAGATGTTATCTTCACATTGCCGATAATGGCAGCAACCAGTTCAGGATCAGTACACGCTTTCATCAAGTCTTTCTCTCTAACCGTTGCTTCTGGCCTGTGGCTAAACAGATTCATGGCAGTTTTTGCAGCTACAAAAAATTTGTAAGAACGAGGTCAGTCTATGTGATAAAAGAAAGCTCTTGAACCAAAAAACCGCACGCAAGGGAAAAGAAAAAATAATTAAATTTCTATCCGAGCATTACAGATACTTTAAAATTTTGCGGACGAATTCAAGCGAAGAAGTTCTTTACCTTTCCCTCTCTTCACAGAGCCAGGAACTATCTTCACATGATATTTGTAAGACTGGACTGAGCTATAAGGGCCACAGACAGGTACCGCATAAAAGAGAATATCACTGGACAGTGGATTGCCAGTCAAGTCATCGACATCGTTTAATTTCTCCTTCTCTTCTTCACCTATCTCATTAATATCATCCTCCTCCATTGTCACCTTGTCAACTTCAGAAGTAGATTTATCGAAATCCACAGGAGGG
Source organism: Pyrus x bretschneideri (assembly GCF_019419815.1). NCBI lineage: Eukaryota > Viridiplantae > Streptophyta > Magnoliopsida > Rosales > Rosaceae > Pyrus > Pyrus x bretschneideri. Next base: position 6,701,743 of record NW_025999513.1, on the reverse strand, counting down.
TCATCTTCAACTCCGCCATTTGCATGACCATGTAATGTACCATCTTGATGTTCTGGACAATCCTAGGACAGACGACCTACCTTTTTACATCTATAACATATTTTTGGAGTATCTTCAGGACCTGCTAGATGATAAGAATTGATGTTAACTGCAAAAAATCAGTGGACTTCCATTACATGATACTAGAGAGAATAACCACCAAAGGATGGCCTCGCTAATGAAACATGAAAAATGACGATGACATACTTGGTTTCTTATCTTCAGCTGGAGCTGAGGTTTCATTTTGGGACTCTCCATTCTTCTTTACTCTTCCAGTAGACGGAAAATTCAAAAGTATCGTCATTCCGATCAATTATCAGGTTTCTTAAGCAAAATAATGTGAGTAACTCCCAAAAATTCATAGGAAAATTCTGTAGGATGTTGTTACACTTTTGCCGTTCATTCGTGAGAAAATATTAGAATGAAAGTTCTATAACTGGCACACATGCAAATATGCAGATGCAGTATGACATACAGGAAAAGCACAACATTATGCATCACGTGTAAGGGGCATCAAAGCTCAATTTGGAACAGATGAATTCAAGGCTAGAGAAAATCAATTGGTTAACAATATAAGGACGGTGCAAGTAACTGTACTCACAGCTAGTAAAGCCATACGGATCCTTCTTTCTTCCTCATCCTGATCAGCATACTTCTCTTTCATCTTCTTGAGTTTACCCTTTTGTCCACGGCTGGCTTTTCCAGTACTTGGCTTTTTATCATTAACTTCCTTTTCAGTCTGGCTGAAAGAAACATTGTGTAGTTTCGATTGGCTGGTTTTTCCACCACTTGGCTTCTTCTCGTGAACTTCCTTTTCAGGCTGACTGACTGAACCATCATGTTTTAATTTTTCGTTTTGCACCTCAGCTGGTTCTTCATGAGCACTACCAGTCTGGCCTTTCTTGAGCTTTCTTCTTTCGGCTTTTGAAATATGAGGTTTATCTCTTCCTGTAGCCTTATTCTCTTCAACATTAGGTTCCACTACCAAATCAACTGGAGAAGTGTCAATTTGATATTTTTTAGCAGACATAGCTGTAGATCCAAGCCCAAGAGCTCTATCAATGAGATCCTCAAGTTCTGGGGTGACAGATGAAACACCATTTACAGAAATATCAGCATCACTCAAGGCCTTTCTGTCTTTCATGGAAATTTCATGTGAGTCTTTTGCTTCAGCATTGCTTGTAAGTAAGCCATTCTCAGATGGGTCTTTCAGATCTGGTTTAGTGATATGTATAGATGAATGAGGAGCGGTTTTTTATTCTTCTGCAAGTTTTTCCTCTGCAGTTTCATTCTCAGATACCTCTTCTAGAGGTCCAATTTCATCAACAGCATCCGTCCCTTCCTCCTCACCTCTTACCCTCCTCTCATTCAGATGGGAGCCCAAGGAGCTTTCGTCCAAGTGAAATAACAACCCAAAGCGCATAATTAGAGGGTGTGGAGGAAGAAAATTCTTCCTCCCACGAATTATAAAACTTCCAACTGTCAGATACTCCCCTGTAGGAGCAGTTTTACTGACCTGGTGAGGATGAACCCACCAAGCACTGGTGACAATCTTTGAATCCCATGCTGCACTGTGGCAAACCTAGAGTATAATATCGGTAAACTATTCAGTAATTACAATTTACACATCCAGGGATATGAAGCACTAACAATAACACAATAAACTATATGAAAACAAAAGCATTACATGAAGGTCATAGACTTACTGTGAAGCATCCTGCTTGGTTTAATGTAAGTGGAGGCACTGGTTGGTCAGGCCTATGGTTCTTTATCACGGTGCTGGAAGCCCCATGCAACTCCGCATGGACATACCTGTTACATAAGGGAAAAAAAAATCAATCAAGAGAAAGAAGATGTTAAGTTGGCTTCATGCTAGACGAGATAGGCAAGATAAGTACTGGCACATTTGTAATAACTTTGAGGTAAAGTAAAATTTCATGTAACCAGATTTTTGGAAACATGAAATTGACCAACTTCATTTAGAAAAGAATTACAACGTATTATGTCCACGAAACTAAATTGACTTACAGATCTCCTTTTGACATATAGCGCTTGACTATCATCTCATTTTGTTGAGCATCACATCCACTGATAATCAAGTAGTTCTCACTGCTGATGAACCAGTTAAATTTCTCAAACCAGTGAACCTTGCGCATATGTGAAATGCTAGCAACAGCTTTTTCCTGCAAGTTAAATGTAACAAAGTGGAATTAAAAACTCGAAGAGAGCTTATCTTCTAAGATGATATTGGATAATGGTGACAAACATCCACCTAATTCTGCTTCGCCTCTTAAACATAATTCTGTTTTTCTGTATACATATTTTTGTACATGCTTAACATTTTGGTTGCAATGATGTTGACATATTGCTCATCACACAGTATGTACTTTCTGATTCCCTTTTGCTCTGTCCTAATATTTATGGCATCGCTGCCTTGAAAACTCATTTGTTTTCTTTTGAATTAACTAAAAAGAAAAACATGGTTGTGCTTGACATACTAGAGCTCCTATTTGGCAGTTGAATGAATACCATCAGAAAATACAAGAAGGCCATGCTGGACCTAAAAGGCTAAACAACTTATTCGTGATCTATAGTTGGAAGCTAGCCATTTAAAACTATATCATAGGACTATGGAAGGTGAAGCTACCTGTGACAGCTGGAGACGATTCTTTTTCTCGGCCGCCTTAAATGCCTTTTCATGTGCTGTTACAGTCTTCTCCTGTTTGCTCTCCTGTTTTTTCTTTAGTTCATACCACCGCCGAGCATTGGCATCTGCTGAAAGTGCTAAATCAACTTCCACCTATAAGAGGGAAGAAAGGTAATGGAAGTAGAAGGTAAAATGAAGAGACTCATCGTTTTTTCCTAGAGAAGATGTAGAAAAGTAGAACCTTAGAACACACCTTATCTGCAGGGAGAGTCTTCTCATCATCATCCATTTCATCAAGATTGTTGCTCAGCAGCAATGTCATGCAATTCTTTTCAAGCTGAAGCTTGTCGATGAGGCTAGCAACAGGGTTTCCATATTTCTTCTCCTCCTTCACCATTCGAGCAATATCCTCCCAACTTGTGCCCTTTGCTAAAGCTACACGAACAGCAACTATAGCGGTATCCACATCATGTAAGTTATATTCTATCAATTCCGCCATTTTAACGCACTGATCAACTTCTTTCCTTAGCATGTGAACACGATTTTCCTATATCATAGGGTTGAAATGATTGAGATGAAAGATTCCAAGCATAAATAGCACACATGGTCCAACAACGTACAACGCATAATGTAAACCAAATATGTAATATATACAAACATTAATATTTCCAAACCCCTGACCCCTATACCCATCCCCCTTGCTTAAGTCATAACACAGAAAGACTGTACTCAAATATGACTTTGAATTGCAAATAGCATAGTAGAGGAAACAGGGAAAAACCTGATCAACACGTATTTTATTAAGCTTCTGGGTGGCGGAGCTCTCTTTTGCCTTTTGCTGTTATTCAGCCCTTTGACTCTCAATTTTGCTATAGAACTCATCCAAAGAAGCATCAAATGTTTCGAACTCTACATGCTCCCTCAATTTGAATTGGTTTAATAATATGGGGCAGAATTCATCATATATCTGCAAAATGGATGCAGAAGTCAGTGTTAAAGTTTAAAACACCATGTAATGGAAACCCAACTAGGCAGACCTCCCCCAACCAAGGGAAGAAAAAGGGGAAATTACACTCTAGTCTAAAACATGTTAAGGTAGTGTGGTACCTGGACAGAACTTCCTGGTTCAGATGGGGGACCACTTTTTCCTGAATTCTTCTGCATTAAAATGTATCCTTAGGGAATTTTATCACCTGAAATGACATCGTGCAGCCAATCCTCAAACTTCGCAACAGCTTCAACCAATAGCTGAATTGCATTATCATCTAACTTGTTCTCTTTAGAAACTTTTGTATTTGGAATGAGGCCAGCTTCCAATATAATATGCTCAGACAGAGCAGGCCCATATCCCAACGCATCCCCAAGAACATTCTTCAAGGTGGCCTGTTTGGCTTTAGCATCACCAGTACTCTTACTTGACTCGGCAGGCTTCCCACCTTTACTTTTACCCTTTTTCTCTTTCGGTGCATCAGGCACATTATTTCCACCTTCAAGATCCTTAACGGGTTCATTGTTATCAGGTTCCTTAGACAACATAAGAGCTTCCTGTAACTTTTCAGCAGTTGTTCGCTCAAAAACTCGATAAATTTCAACTGGATAATGATGACGTGACATGATTGCAACCCCTTTATCGTCATCCCTGTTAAATGAGAATTTACCACCTAATTAATATTTCAACTTAAAAAGAAAACAAAAGAATCAGAAATTTGTGGGGTCTCTTACTGAACAGTAAGCACAATCAGAAGCAAATAAAGATGTTTCTAGTCAATTCTTAAAGTTACAAATGCTAACACAAAAACTAGCACATCTGTAATCAAGCAAGAACTGGAAAGCTTTTTAATCATAACATGCCAAGTCATTGTACAAGAATGTGAGACCGTTTATTAGTAAAATGAAATAGGAAATGAGTGTAGTCATTGACCTATGAGAGCGAAGAAGGGTCATGACCATAAAATCTGAATCTGCGAGAATAACATTTCCTTGGGCATATAGCTCCAATATAACGTAGTACGCATTCACACCGAGCCCAAATTGAGAGAGAACAATCTGCAAAGAATGTCACAAAAATTAGACAACCCAGAAAGTAAAAACAGTAGGAAACTCCAAATGTGAAAAAATGAACCCAATTGACAGAAAAGCTTGTACCCTATCATATCCAAGCTGGCGTACATCCTCGAGCCTTCGTGTTCGTATGTGCTTCCTCAATTTTAGGGTAAACCCAGATGGAGTATTACTCTTGTGACTGCACAAATTGAAGAAACAAAGAAAGCAGGAATCGATAGGGATTGCGGAAATCCATTCCCCTTGACCTATCATCTGCAAATTTCAATGGAATGCAATAACTCATTGGCATTACCGAACGTATTGAGTCGTATGCAATCTGACGCCACTCTCAATCAACAGAAAGACCTTCTCGCTCTCGCCGGACTCTGTGACTCCACTGCTGTTCATAAGCTTGAACATATACGTCTGCAGAAAACCCAATTTCACAACACATTTGAGAATCAAACGATGATACAACATGAATTTTGATTGATTTAAGGGAGAAGGAGAAGAGAATGGAGGGGAGGGAGAGAGAAGAGACCTTGGGGGAGATATCGTAGACGTTGGAGCAGCGCATGCCGATGAGCCGCCGCAAGCACTTGACCTCGGCGGCGACATCGGCGGTGTTCATCCGGACCTTCACCATCTTCGCCGACGAGCCTCCTCCTCTGTCTGTCTCGGCGTGGTGTGGTGTTGCGTGGTAGGCGGTGGTGTTATTAACTTTCCGTGCAAGGCGAGGGAGATTTTCTTCTCTTCCTAATTTTCATGGGAAAATTTGAAGAAGAAGGGCTTTTAGGTAATTATAATAATGTTTAGTAGGGATTAGTATTGGGTGGCTTCTATTTTCCCGGTCACGCACGTTACGCGTGCTTTTGCTTACTTGGTGTGATCAGTGACATTAATTTCATTTGTTGTTTGTTTGACGTGTTTAGTTCGATGGCAAAAATAAAATAGGTATGTGAGATGTTAAAAGTATTTTTTTTTTTTTTCATGACTGGTTTAATTACTTAAAATCGGATGAGTCGTGAAATGGTATAGAAAGGATGGGGACGTGAAGGATGCGATAAACAACATGAAGCAACCAGTCTGCGTTAATCATATACCCAAAATCAACGTAGGATTCACCTATTTTTTCGTTTGTAAATGTTAGTTGACGCATGATATGACATGAATGAGAATGATACTTATTCTCTCTTAAGTCATAACTGAATTTTAGTTTCTATAAAGGCAGGTACTTACGTACACTCTTGTGCCATTTAAGTTCTCCCATTTAAATGATATCACAAACACAGTAAAATTAGAATCTCACTTTGTATTATGGATTCATAGAAACCATACTCTGATCTGATTTACACGTCAATTTGTAAAGCGGAACAAGAGCCCGTTTTGAAGTATCTACGTGTAAATCGAGAAAAAAATAAAGCGTAAGAGATGGAAGGTGAAAACTTAACTACGGCACGTCTTTAAGAACAGTTTCGGTGCTACTGAAATAACTTGGGAAAATTTTACATTCCTCGTCTTACAAAACACGATTCCACGGCAGGATGCAGCAACAGCTCTTATCACGTTCAACAGGAGGAATTAAAAGCACTTTCTATTTATATAATCGCTTATCGGATGAAAGCCATTCACGACTGGCCAAGATCTGTATGTATAATCCGTAAACTTAACAAAGCTGTTGCAAGAACTTTGGCAGATCAACCCCCACATAATTATATGTCAACTCGGGAGCTTGTCGGAAATACCAATATCTACATGCCATCAAGTTTTGAGCTTCTGCTCTATCGGCTTTTTGAAGTCCTTTTGGTTATTACGCAGTTCGGGTTAAAAGCAGGGACATCAAATTAACAGGGTATGATGTGAACTGTCTCTGCCCCTGGCGGATGGTTTACCCCACAGAATGACGGATCAAAGGATTAGGTGCACAACTAGAATGCACAGTATTTTTTTCTATATGTGACCAATTGTTGAAAGCATAAATGATCGGATACAAATTTTTTTATACCTTTGCTAGAAGAATCCCAAGAAGGTGAAAGAATTGGAGATGTTGTTCGTGAATCATTCCTGAACCAGGACTAGGTTAGAGTAAATGATCGGATGTTTCCTGGATTACCAAGCAAAGCAGGAGGAGGAAAACAAATAAGCAAAATCAGCATAAATATAATTTACCGAAGTCTACCTGTCTGGTTAGGGATGGGCAACGGTTATAGCAGGCAGGTAACCGCGGTTGTTTACCTATAACCGTTTAAGCTTTTGCCCACATAACCGTTTACCCATTGGGTATTTACATAAACGGGTATACGCATACCCATAACCATTTATAAATAGTTAACCATACTCATTTACCCATAACCGCATACCCGTTTACTTTCTTCTTTTTTTTACCCGTCTACCTATTTTTTAACGACTGGAAAATTAAAAAGAAATTTGTCATAATTTTCTTTTTTCTAACTATTAAATACCGTTATAAGTACATTTAACATGTATTTTTATATTAATGACAATATTATTTATGAATATATGCAATGTCTTCCAATTATTTGACGGTCAAGCTATTACAAGAATCATGCATGGTTGTAGGTTAATTAATATTCTTGTGTGTGTGTGTGTGTGTGTGTGTAGATATGAAGCCTTTAAGGGAAGGGATCCCCATTTTTCAAAAAAAATGGGACATCTTCTTAACCATTAGATTTTGCTTTAATGAAATCTTATAGTTGAGATTATGTAGTCTGTAATTTAATCTCAGTCACAGAATTTCATTAAAGTTAAATCTAATGATCAAGAGGGTGTTCTCATTTTTTTTGAAAAATAAGGATCTCTTTCCTTAAATGACATATATATATATATGTGTGTGTGTGTGTGTGTGTGTGTGTGTAAGTACGCATCAGTCTGCTAATAGTGTGACATCCCACATCGCCCAGGGGAGTGATCCTTATATGTATATTCTCATCTCTACCTAACACGAGGCTTTTTGGGAGCTCACTGGCTTCGAGTTCCGTAGGAACTCCGAAATTAAGCGAGAAGAAGGCTAGAGCAATCCCATGATGGGTGACCCACTGGGAAGTTGCTCGTAAGTTCCCAAAAACAAAACCGTGAGGGAATGGTAAGCCCAAAGTGAACAATATCGTGCTACAGTGGTGGAGCGGGTCCGGGAAGTGATCCGCCCCGGGCCGGGATGTGACAATTTGGTATCAGAGCCTAACCCTGGTCGCATGTGTGCCGACGAGGACGTTGGGCCCCTAAGGGGGGTGGATTGTGACATCCCACATCGCCCAGGGGAGTGATCCTTATTTGTATATTCTCATCCCTACCTAGCACGAGGCCTTTTAGAAGCTCACTGGCTTCAGGCTCCGTAGGAACTCCGAAGTTAAGCGAAAAGAGGGCTAGAGCAATCCCATGATGGGTAACCCACTGGGAAGTTGCTCGTGAGTTCCCAAAAACAAAACCGTGAGGGAATGGTAAGCCCAAAGTGGACAATATCGTGCTACGGTGGTGGAGTGGGCCAGGAAAGTGATCCGTCCCGGGCCGGGATGTGACAAATAGGCTAATTTGATAAATATTTGAATTTTATTTAGAAACATATGTTCATCGATCCAAACCATTTAATCGATTTCTAATTTTGGGGTCAAATGTTTATTGAAAACTCAAGGCCAATTAAATATATATATATATATATATAGGTACGCATCATCTAATAATAACATATTTCTAAATGCTCAAGGTAATTATTATCTTGAATTGGTCAAAACTCCAAAAGACTCCAAAACAATATTGTCGAACACTAATGATTTAGCACATTCAGTCACATATATTAAACATTAGTCCGTTCTATCAACTATATTTTTCTCTCAAGCGAGGCATAAATAAATAAATAAATATATATATATATATATATATATATTGTATGGCCCTTTATAACCAAATATATCTCGTGATACTAAACCTAGTTAGAAACTAATTTTTTTTTTTTTAGTTTTACATATATTAAAATAAACTGTTAAATGGATACACGTTTATAACCGCGGGTAACACTCATAACCGCCCATTTAAATTTCACGGGTAAATGATTATACCCATAACCATTTATTTATCTAAACGGTTACCCATAACCGTAACCGTCAAATTTAAATGAGCGGATAATCACAGTTACCCAAAACCAATGGGTATTTGTCCATCCCTAGTGAGGATCCTACTGACCAAGCCCATCGGGCCATTGAAATTTTATCCAACAGCTACAATTATTAAAACTTTTAGAGGGACCCCCTGTTTGTAGCCGTTGAATAAAATTTCAACGGCCCGATGGGCTTGGTCAGGAGAATCCTCACCCTTTGCTCAAGAGAGAATCCTGATCCGCATGTTTTGATATGGGTCTAATGTATTGCACAATCATAGGTAGGGTCTAATAAGTAGAGCAATTAAAGTGATCATAATTTGAAAACAAAATTACACCAACTGTCGTTGAATGTTTTATCATGACTCTTCCAGAATTAAAATGGAATTTTAAGTTACACATCAAATCTCATCATTTCATAAAAAACTCTCATCTTTTTTAGTGTAAAATATATCGTTGTATTTAAAAATAAAAATAAAAAAGTTACTCATCAAATCTCGTCGTTTCATCAAAAACTCTATCCGATTTCTGTTTTGAATTTTCCTTTCGATTCCTGCAGATTAGTATCCACGAATTCTTATAAAGCTATGAGAACTATAAGTAATTTTACATGTTTTTGTTGAGTCGTTTACAACAGTAAGCTTCATTTTTACTGGTATTTGTTATATGATTCTAGTCTACATGATTTGTGAGTATTATACATTGATTGTTTTACGTAAGTAATTGCTCAAGAGGCTTTTGACATTGATTGTGTTGGCTTTGGGGCTTTTAACATTACCAAGATGGAGGACTACATCTTACTGTTAGAATCATGTAAAATTACTTATTCCACCATGATAGGTAGTTTAGCTTGTACAAGTACTTATATGGCAGGTAGTTCAAACTGTAAAAGTACTTATATAATAGGTAGTTTAGATTATAAAAATCAGTCGAAATATAAGTTTATGCCGACTAATATTATAATATGATAGGTAGTTTAGGTTGTACAAGTACTTATATGACATGTAGTTTAGACTGTAAAAGTACTTATATGATAGGTAGTTTAGATTGTAAAAGATCAGCTGAAATCTGGATTTACGCCGACCAATAGGGTACCTGAGTTAAAAAATAATAATAATAATAATATAACTAATAGTAAGGCCTCCCAAGAGATTTATAGGTGTCCAAAATTTTGGAAATGTCCTAAATCTAACTTTGGCTTATAGCACACGGTTTTTTGTGAAAAAAAAAAAAAAAAATTGAAATTTTTAGCTTTAAGAAATATTTTGCCCTAGAGTTAAGGAAAATATTGCAAAACCTTTGGATGTGATCCTTCCGATTATTAGGTCCTCAAACTATTTTTTATTGATTCTTAAAGTGAGAAAATAGAAAAATATTTATAAATTTAGGTTTTAAATCATTGATTACAAGTGTTTAAAAATGAATTATAATATATTTTGCACGGAAAAAATATATTTTGAAAAACACAAATATGATAGTTTGTTGTTATGGTAAGAGAAATAAAAGAAACATTAACAAAATAAAGAATAAAACTAAAAAACTAAAAAAAAAAATTGAAAGGGAGGGATCGGTATGAAGATAGCGACTATTTTGGGTATAGGTCGCTATGTTTTTAGCGATTATCATCAATACGAATAGTTAGCAAAGTACCGATCGTATCATTTTCTTTTTTTTTTTTCTTTTTTTTCTTTTTCCATTGAATAGATATAGTAGAGTAAAATAGTAACCACAATGCAAAGTATCAACCTAACAACAAAAAGCGCTGACAAATGGAGTACCATTCATTGACCTAAATAAAAAAATAACTAAAAATTGGACTAATCTAATTGTTAGGCCATCAAAATTGAGAAGAGGATCATTTTTAGATCTCTTTCACCAAATTCACTCAATCACCTAATTCAGACCCTTGAAATTTAGTCAAACGGCTAAAGTTATTATAACTTTTAAAGGGGCCCCCTGTTTATAGTCGTTGGATCAAATTTCAAGGACCTGGATTGATTGATTTGGTGGATTTGGTGGAAGGAATCTGGAGAAGATCTCTTTCCATAAAATTGAACATATTTCAAGTTAGTTTATTTACACATAACAAATTTGTAAGGAAGAAGTTAATTTAAACCACATATTAATGAAACTCTTTTTGTCAACTATAAGAGGGTGAAAAAACATTTTTGTCTTCTATCACAAAATAAAATTATGGACAATAAAGTAATTTGCACAAACTAAATTTTACAGTTGTTTTAAAAGTATTATCTACATGTAATCCTAACAAATCACCTACAAGAACTCTGGATTTTTACGGGTGTATTGTTTTATGAAACTTCGAATTTCTTTGGCATTTATTTTCAAAACTTCAAGTTCGAGTTTAAGTACAAACTCTAGGTTCATAATACCTGCAAACAAACACAATATACATATGTAGTGAATGGGATTAGGTTTGGAACCTATGTGTGAAAAGAATGAGTGACGACCCAAAATATGGGGCTTGTCGTGGCTTGCAAGCCCAAAAGAGTGGTTGTTGGGTTGCTGGGCAACAAAAGAGAAGTAAATGGGTTAACAGATTATATACCCAATTATTGGGCTAAGAAGGAAGAGTGAAAAACAAGGCATAACTCATTGACTTGTTATTTCATGCGAGCAAAAAAATAAAACAAGGCCCAAAAGAAAAAAGAAAAAACAAGTGAGACGATTTGGTGCATATGTCCAATTGAGTTGTGGGTTGACTGCAGGCAACCCAAGTCCGTAAGAAAGGTGATGCAAAACGGCTTTGTTTTGGACCTCAGAGTTTTGGAGCAGGAACGACTTGGTAGGCTCGAGCAGCGCGGCTTCAAGTTGCGGCTCTCATGCGTGTAGAGTTTGAAAAATCCCATTTTTTTTTCTTTTATTCACGCATATTCAATTCACCACAATTATAAGAATAATAAATTTAAGCTGAATCTATAATTTGAAAAAGAAAAAAAAACGTAAAATTAGAGTTCATGCTTCATTGTGAATGTTTCATGCAATCATTGCTGAAAAAATATTGAAATTGAAACCATGTTTTATAGATTACTTGGATTGCTTGATGAATATTGTGAACGGCTTTGTAGTAAACAAGCATTCAGTTCCTTAGCTCAGTGTCAGGAGCGTGTTTAACAATGCGTTGTGCCCTAAATTTAACTGAATGAGAGAGAGAGGTGTGGAGCTGCATAAAGAGAAAAGATAGGCTTAGGAATTACTGTGATGATATTTCTCCGTACCTTGTCATGTTTAACAGGATGCAGCAACAGCTCTTATCATGTTCAACAGGAGGAATTAAAAGCACTTTCTATTTATATAATCGCTTATCGGAGGAAAGCCATTCACGACTGGCCAAGATCTGTATGTATAATCCGTAAACTTAACAAAGCTGTTGCAAGAACTTTGGCAGATCAACCCCCACATATTTATATGTCAACTCGGGAGCTTGCCAGAAATACAAATATCTACATGCCATCAAGTTTTGAGCTTCCGCTCTATCGGCTTTTTGAAGTCCTTTTGGTTATTACGCAGCTCGGGTTAAAAGCAGGGACATCAAATTAACAGGGTATGATGTGAACTGTCTCTGCCCTTGGCGGATGGTTTGCCCCACAGAATGACGGATCAGAGGATTAGGTGCACAACTAGAATGCACAGTATTTTTTTCTATATGTGACCAATTGTTGAAAGCATAAATGATCGGATACAAATTTTTTAATACCTTTGCTAGAAGAATCCCAAGAAGGTGAAAGAATTGGAGATGTTGTTCATCAATCACTCCTGAACCAGGACTAGGTTAGAGAAAATGATCGGATGTTTCCTGGATTACCAAGCAAAGCAGGAGGAGGAAAACAAATAAGCAAAATCAGCATAAATATAATTTACCGAAGTATACCTGTCTGGTAGGGATGGGTAACGGTTATAGTGGGCAGGTAACCATGGTTATTTACCTATAACTATTTAAGTTTTTGCCCACATAACCGTTTACCCATTGGGTATTTACATAAACGGGTATACCTATACCCATAACCGTTTATAAATGATTAACCATACCCATTTACCCATAACCGCGTACCCGTTTACTTTTTTTTTTTAACCCGTCTACCTATTTTTTAACAACTTAAAAATTAAAAAGAAATTTGTCATAATTTTCTTTTTTCTAACTATTAAATACCGTTATAAGTACATTTAACATGTATTTTTATATTAATGACAATATTATTTATGAATATATGCGATGTCTCCCAATTATTTGACGGTCAATTTATTACAAGAATCATGCATGGTTGTAGGTTAATTAATATTCTTGTATGTGTGTCTAAATATATATATATATATATATATATGAAGCTTTTAAGGGAAGGGATCCCCATTTTTCAAAAAAAATGAGGACATCTTCTTAACCGTTAGTATTTTGCTTTAATGAAATATTATAGTTGAGATTATGTGGCCTGTGATTTAATCTCAGTCACAGAATTTCATTAAAATTAAATCTAATGATCAAGATGGTGTCCTCATTTTTTTTTTGAAAAATATGGATCTCTTCCCTTAAATGACCTATATATGTGTGTGTGTGTGTGTGTGTGTGTGTGTGTGTGTGTGTGTGTGTGTCTGTAAGTACGCATCAGTCTGCTAATAGACTAATTTGATAAATATTTGAATTTTATTTAGAAACATATGTTCATCGATCCAAACCATTTAATCGATTTCTAATTTTGGGGTCAAATGTTTATTGAAAACTCAATGCCAATTAAATATATATAGGTACGCATCATCTAATAATAACATATTTCTAAATGCTCAAGGTAATCATTATCTTGAATTGGTCAAAATTCCAAAAGACTCCAAAATAATATTGTCGAACACTAATGGTTTAACACATTCAATCATGTATATTAAACATTAGCCCGTTCTATCAACTATATTTTTCTCTCAAGCGAGACATAAATATATATATATATATATATATATATATATATATATATATATTAATAAGATGGTCCTTTATAACCAAATATATCTCGTGATACTAAACCTAGTTAGAAACTAATTTTTTTTTTTTTAAGTTTTACATATATTAAAATATTGTTAAATAGATACATATTTATAACCGTGGGTAATACCAATTACCGCCCATTTAAATTTCACGGGTAAACGATTATAGTCATAACCATTTATTTATCTAAACGGTTACACATAACCGTAACCGTCAAATTTAAATGAGCGGATAATCGCAGTTACCCAAAACCAATGGGTATTTGCCCATCCCTAGTGAGGATCCTCCTGACCAAGCCCATCGGACCGTTGAAATTTTATCCAACGGCTACAATTATTAAAACTTTTAGAGAGGCCCCCTGTTTGTAGCAGTTGGATAAAATTTCAACTGTCCAATAGGCTTGGTCAGGAGAATCCTCACCCTTTGCTCAGGAGAGGATTCTGATCCGCATGTTTTGATATGGTCTAATGTATTGCACAGTCATAGGTAGGATCTAATAAGTAAAGCAATTAAAGTGTCCATAATTTGAAAACAAAATTACACCAACAGCCGTTGAATGTTTTATCATGACTCTTCTAGAATTAACATGGAATTTTAAGTTACACATCAATTCTCATCATTTCATAAAAAAACTCTCATCTTTTTTAGTGTAAAATATATCATTGTATTTAAAAATTAAAAAAAAAAAAAGTTACTCATCAAATCTCGTCGTTTCATCAAAAACTCTATCTGACTCCTGTTTTGAATTTTCCTCTCGATTCCTGCACATTAGTATCCAAATTTGAATTTGAATTCTTATAAAGTTATGAGAACTACAAGTAATTTTACATGTTTTTGTTGAGTTGTTTACAACAGTAAGCTTCATTTTTGCTGGTATTTGTTATAAGTTTCATTTTTGCTGGTATTTGTTATATGATTCTAGTCTACATGATTTGTGAGCATTATACATTGATTGTTTTACATAAGTAATTGCTCAAGAGGCTTTTGACATTGATTATGTTAGCTTCGGGGGCTTTTAACATTACCAAGATGGAAGACTACATCTTACTGTTAGAATAATGTAAAATTACTTATTCCTCCATGATAAGTAGTTTAGCTTGTACAAGTACTTATATGGCAGGTAGTTCAGACTGTAAAAGTACTTATATAATATGTTAGATTTTAAAAGATCAGTTGAAATGTAAGTTTATGCCGACTAATATTATAATATGATAGGTAGTTTAGGTTGTACAAGTACTTATACGACATGTAGTTTAGACTGTAAATGTACTTATATGATAGGTAGTTTAGATTGTAAAAGATCAACTGAAATCTGGGTTTACGTCGACCAATAGGGTACCTGAGATAAAAAAAAATTAAAAAAATAATATAACTAATAGTAAGGCCTCCCAAGAGATTTATAGGTGTCCAAAATTTTGGAAATGTCCTAAATCTAACTTTGGCTTATAGCACACAGCTTTTTGTGAAAAAAAAAATTTGAAATTTTTAGCTTTAAGAAATATTTTGCCCTAGAGTTAAGGAAAATATTGCAAAACCTTTGGATGTGATCCTTCCGATTATTAGGTCTTCAAACTATTTTTTATTGATTCTTAAAGTAAGAAAATAGAAAAATATCTTTAAATTTAGGTTTTAAATCATTGATTACAAGTGTTTAAAAATGAATTATAATATATTTTGCATGGAAAAAATATATTTTGAAAAACACAAATATGATAGTTTGTTGTTATGGTAAAAGAAATAAAAGAAACATTAACAAAATAAAAAATAAAACTAAAAAACTTTAAAAAAAATTGAAAGGGAGGGATCGGTATGAAGATAGCGACTATTTTGGGTATCGGTCGCTAATGTTTTAGCGATTATCCTGAAGGCGAATAGTTAGCAAAGTACCGATCGTATCATTTTCTATTTTTTTTCTTTATTTTCTTTTTCCATTGAATAGATATAGTAGAGTAAAATAGTAACCACAATGCAAAGTATCAACCTAACAACAAAAAGTGCTGACAAATGGAGTACTATTCATTGACCTAAATAAAAAAATAACTAAAAGTTTTACTAATCTAATTGTTAGGCTATCAAAATTGGGAAAGGGATCCTTTCTAGATCTCTTTCACCAAATTCACCCAATCACCTAATTCGGATCCTTGAAATTTAGTCAAACGGCTAAAGTTATTATAACTTTTAAAGGGGCCCTTGTTTATAGCCGTTGGATCAAATTTTAAGAACTGGATTGATTGATTTGGTGGATTTGGTAGAAGGAATCCGGAGAGGATCTCTTTCTATAAAATTGGACCTATTTCAAGTTAGTTTATTTACACATAACAAATTTATAAGGAAGAGTTAATTTAAACCACATATTAATAAAACTCTTTTTATCAACTATAAGAGGGTGAAAAAACATTTTTGTCTTCTATCACAAAATAAAATTATGGACAATAAAGTAATTTGCACAAACTAAATTTTACAGTTGTTTTTAAAAGCATCATCTACATGTAATCCTAACAAATCACCTACAAGAACTTCGGATTTTTATGGGTGTATTGTTTTATGGAACTTCGAATTTCTTTGGCATTTATTTTCAAAACTTCAAGTTCGAGTCAAAGTACAAACTCTAGGTTCATGATACCTGCAAACAAACACAATATACATATGTAGTGAACGAGAATAGGTTCAGAACCTATGTGTGAAAAGAATGAGTGACGACCCAAAATATGGGGCTGTCGTGGCTTGCAGGCCCAAAAAAGTGGTTGTTAGGTTGCTGGGCAATAAAAGAGAAGTAAATGGGTTAACAGATTATATACTCAATTATTGGGCTAAGAAGGAAGAGTGAAAAATAAGGCCTAACCCATGGACTTGTTATTTCATGCGAGCCAAAAAAAAAAAAAAAAAAAAACAAGGCCCAAAAGAAAAAAGAAAAAACAAGTGGGACGAATTGGTGCATATGCCCAATTGGGTTATGGGTTGACTGCAAGCAGCCCAAGTCCGTAAGAAAGGTGATGCAAAACAGCTTTGTTTTGGACCTCAGAGTTTTGCAGCAGGAACGACTTGGTGGCTCGGGCAGCGCGGCTTCAAGCTACGACTCTCATGAGTGTAGGGTTTGAAAAATCTCATTTTTTTTTCTTCTCTTATTCACGCATATTTAATTCACCACAATTATAAGAACAATAAATTTAAGTTGAATCCATAATTTGAAAAAGAAAAAAAAAACGTAAAATTAGAGTTCATGCTTCATTGTGAATGTTTCATGCAATCATTGCTGAAAAAATAACAAAATTGAAACCATGTTTTATGGATTACTTGTATTGCTTGATGAATATTGTGAATGGCTTTGTAGTAAACAAGCATTCAGTTCCTTAGCTCAGTGTCAGGAGCATGTTTAACAATGCGTTGTGGCCTAAATTTAATTGAAGGAGAGAGAGAGAGAGAGGGGTGGAGCTACATAAAGAGAAAAGATAGTCTTAGAAATTACTGTGATGATATTTATCCGTACCTTGTGCCTTTTTTAAGAAAAATAATGGGGTTACTTGCCCTACAAGAAATACAAAGTTGTACCTTTTTGTTTTTTTGTAATTAATTCTTGAATTATTTCTCACTAACATTAGTAGTTTTTGAGACTATAAATACTCAAGTAATGATTTTTGTTGTGAAATTGGTGTGAATGCCCACATAAAGAAAATAACCACATATGGCTAAGGGTGGAAAGTGGAAGAATAGAAGTCAAAATTATATTGGTTAAATGGTAGAAGTTTGGTTTTTATTGTTTTGGTGTGTAAGCCTTTTATATGCATTAAAAGAGACGTATATTTGTATCATATGGGTAGTACAAAAAGATGAAAAGCAGAAGGTAATAATCATTTTTCCCTCATTTGTCCCTCTCTACGTTCATTTCTCTTATCTGATACTAGTAAAGAAAATAAACAGAATAATACATAGCTCTCGTTTCACTTCAATCTCTAACAACTCTGATGATATATATAGGTACGCATCATCTGATAATAACATTTTTTAAATGCTCAAGGTAATCATTATCTTGAATTGGTTAAAACTCCAAAAGACTCTAAAACAAAATTGTCGAACACTCTAATGTTTTAGCACATTCAATCACATATATTAAATATTAGATCGTTCTATCAACTATATTTTTCTCTCAAGTGAGGCATAAATATATATATATATATATATATATATATATTATGGCCCTTTATAACCAAATATATCTCGGGATACTAAACCTAGTTAGAAATTAATTTATTTATTAATTTATTTATTTCTAGTTTTACATATATTAAAATAAACGGCTTAAATGGGTATCCGTTCATAACCGCGGGTAATACCCATAACCATCCATTTAAATTTCACGGGTAAACGGTTATACCTATAACCGTTTATTTATCTAAATGGTTACCTATAACCGTAACCGTCAAATTTAAATGAACGGATAATCGCGGTTACTCATAACCAATGAGTATTTGTCCATTCCTACTATATGGGTGTGAATATAATACTGCTAACAGCATAATAAAGATCTAACACTTCCTCTTGTCTGATAATTGTGAGTCAGCTTCTACCAGAATTTCGATCTTCCTTTAATACTGGACGATGATTTTCTTATTTGAAAACATGATATACAGTTCTAACATCTGTTTCCACTTAATTTTCGGACACATCACACTCACACGACGCCACACAGGAACACTTGACTTTCATCAAATCTTCTCGTCGTGATTGTTTCTGCTACATAGAGGTTTACTCGGACTGGATGAGGGATTTAAATTTTGTCTTGAAAGCGGGGATAAATGTTCACTACCGCTGAAGCTACCAGCCCCCGGTTTCCATTGTTTGATGAATGTAACATTAAAATGCGCAACTGCTATGTACTTTCTTATGCATAATTCAGAGTCATAACTTGTAACAAGTGCCTAATTTAACTGTGGATGGATAATATAGACTTTAGAAACACGGATTTTTTTTTTTAAGAAGAAACGATAACAATTTATTAAAACAATAGCATGAACGAAAGAAAACTTTCTAACCTTATACAATCATAATTCCAAAATTGGTGAAACATTCATAATTCCAAAATTGTTGGAACATTCATAATTCCAAAATTACCCTCTCTTATTAAATTTTCAAATAATATAAGAACTTCACAAAAAAAAAACCCACTCCCATAACCAACTTTATTTATTTTTAAATATATTATTATTTTGTTTTTCTGTTTTTTGTTTTTTTTTTTTAAATAAAAAATTATAAGAGCCAATTGCCACACGCATTCACGTGCAGCAAGAGGCTAGTATTAAAATGTAAATAGATTTTTAATTGCACTATATTACGATTTAGACCTATTTTTATGGACATGATCTTTGTCTATAGAGTGAGGGCATTTTAAAATTTTTAAATGTTTCACCTATTTCCACCTTTATAAGTACTATTTGGGATTTTCACTTTATAAGTAGATAAGATAAGTAGAAGAAGAATAAGTAGAACTTGCAAATTTCACCTTCAACCTATAGGGTTTAATTAGTTCTTATGTGCAAAGTTGTTTTGAAAGTGATATAGCAAGCTCTGATGCATAGCCTTTGCAAAGTTGTTTTCAAAGTGATATAGCAGGCTCTTATGCATAGCCTTTATTTGATTCATTGCATCATATTATTGCTAATTTATTGTGAGGTACTTTTGAATCACATTATTACTAACTTATTATGAGGTACTAATTGTCACATCCCGGCCCGGGCCCCTACCACATCCCTGGCCCGACTCCACCGTAGCACGATATTATCCGTTTTGGGCCCCGACCACGCCCTTATAGTTTTGTTTATGAGAACTCACACGAGAACTTCCACTAAGTCACCCATCAAAAACAAAACCGTGAGGGCGTGGTCGAGGCCCAAAACGGACAATATCGTGCTACAGTGAAGTCGAGTGGTGGGGGCCCGGACTGGGATATGACACTAATTATTATAAAAATTAAAAATTAAAAGTTAAACAAAAATTGTACAAAAGAAATTAATTATTAAAAAATATAATTAAAATAACGAAAATACCCCTGCTACATTTGATGCATTATTTTGAGTTGCTTTTGAAGTTTTTTGTTTGATGGACATTTTTGTTCAATTATTTTTTGTGAAGCTTGTGAATATATTTATAGAAACGGAAGATATACAATTCATAGAAGTATTAACTTCTCTTCAACTATGGGGAATTTTTAGTTGCTCCAGAAAAAAGGAAAGAGAGGCACAATCAATGAGAGAGAGGGAGGCACAACAATCAATAAGGGAGAGAGAGGGGTGCTCAAGAAGTCCAGCAAGCTCTGAATCCTTTTCAGATCTTGCCGACATATGTGAGTTCCAAGATCCAAGACTCTACACGGGAGGGGCTCATCGCAATTTTGTCGAATGCAGCATGGACAATGGTGTCATCTTCAATTTTAGCAAACGATTAGGTAATACGAGGGATATAGGAATATAAGAAATTCAAACTATGGGCAATTGTTTTGCTTTCTTGCAATGTTATGGGTATTCTCTGCTCATGTGCCACTCTCTGTGGTACACCGCACTCAGAAGAAGCCCCTCTACCCCTGCACCGGAGCTAGCAGTCGGTACAAAAAATAATAATCAAGAAGGAACCGATTCCTTCTTGATTATTATTTTTTGAACCGATAGCTCCTGTGTAATTAGGGGAGTGGGTTTCTTCTGGGTGCGGTGTGGCATATGAGCAGAGAATACTCATAAGTTCATAACGTTTCAAGAAAAATGAAATAATTGCCCATAGTTTGAATTTCTTATATTATAGTTTGAATTTCTTATATTCCTGTATCCCTCGTATTACGTTTGCTAAAATTGAAGACTACACCGTTGTCCACGCTGCATTCGACAGAATTGCGTTAAGCCCCTCGCGTGTAGAGTCTCGGATTTTGGAACTCGCATTTCTCGTCAGCGTCTGAAAAGAATTCAGAGCTTGCTGGACTTCTCGAGCACCCCCTCTCTGTCCCTCATTGATTGTGCCTCCCTCCTCTCTCTCTCATTAATTGTGCCTTTCTTTTGCCTCGCTCTCGCCGGACTCTGTGACTCCACTGGTGTTCATAAGCTTGAACATATACGTATGCAGAAAACCCAATTTCACAAGACATTTGAGAATCACACGATGATACGACTATGAATTTTGATTGATTTTGATTGATTTAAGGGAGAATGCGGAGAGAATGGAGGAGAGAGAAGAGACCTTTGGGGAGAGATCGTAGACGTTGGAGCAGCGCATGCCAATGAGCCGCCGCAAGCACTTGATCTCGGCGGCGACATCGACGGTGTTCATCCGGACCTTCAGCATCTTCGCCGATGAAGCTCCTCCTCCTATCTCTGTGGTGTTGTGTTGCGTGGTCGGCGGTAGTGTTATTAGCTTTCCGTGCAAGGCGAGAGAGCTTTTCTTCTACTCAAATTTTTATGGGAAAATTAGAATAAGGGCTTTTAGGTAATTATAGTAATACTAAGTGGGGATTAGTATTGTGGCACTTCTACTTTCCTGGTCACGCGCGTTATGCGTGCTTTGCTTACTTGGTGTGTGATCAGTGACAATGATACAACTAGGGTTTTTTAGGAAACCACATACACGCCTCATTTTTCTCCCCGCATATACCTATGTTTTAATTTTATCGATTGATTTTTGTTTGACGTGTTTAATTCAATAGCCAAAAGATAAAAAGAGGTGTGTAGCTTAAACTAGTCTTTTTTTCATAATAGGTTTAATTACTTGAAATCGAAGGAATCATGAATCGGTATAAAATGATGGAGATGTGAAGGATGTGATGAACAACCTTAAGCAACCAGTTCGCCAATTGCATACTTAATGATTTAGGTTTATCATACCCAAAATCAATGTAGGATTCACTTATTTGTTCATTTTTTTAAATATTAATTAATGCATGATATAATATGAATCAGAATAATACTTATCATTTCGTAAGTCTTAGCTGAGTTTTGGTTTTTGTAAAGGCATGTACCTATGTAGACTCTTGTGCCATTTAAGTTAACATTTAGGAAAAACACATATTTTCCCATTTAAATAACATCACAAACTTAGTAAAATCCGAATTTCACTTTGTATGATGGATTCATGGAAACCACATTCTCATTTGATTTACACGTCAATTTGCAAAGCAGACAAGAGTCCGGTTTGGAAGTATCGGCGCGTAAAAAGAGAAAAAAATAACGTCAAGAGATGGAAGGTGAAAACTCAACTATGGCACATCTCTAAAGAGCAGTCCCGACATTCCGCAGCTTTAACCACAACACACAGTGGTGCTAAGGAAATAACTTCAGAAAATTTTACATTCCTCGTCTTACAAAACACGACTTCATGGCAGGATGCAGCAACACAGCCCAGCTCTGATTATTTCTGCAGATGAATGATCATGTTCAACAAGAGGAATTAAAAGCACTTTCTATTTATACAAAAGCCTATCGATGGGGAGGAAAGCCATTCAGGACTGGCCAAGATCTGTATGTATAATCTGTAAACTTAACAAAAGCTGTTGTAATAACTTTGGCAGATCACCACCCACATATTTACATGTCAAATCGGGAGCTTGCCTGAAATACAAATATCTACATGCCATCAAGTTTTGAGCTTCGCTCTATCGGCTTTTTAAGTCCTTTGGGTTATTACGCAGCTCGGGTTAAAAGCAGGGACATAAACAGGGTATGATGTGAACTGTCTCTGCCCCTGGCGGATGGTTCGCCCCACAGAATGACGCATCAGAGGATTAGGTGCACAACCAGAATGCACAGTTTCGATCAGCTCAAATCAAAGCCGGCATCTGCGCTTATAGCATACATCAATTTTGATTCCAGTTGCTCCTTACTGCATCATAACAAGGAAGCACTTTTAGAAGAAGAATACAACTAACAAACAGCTTATTTGCTTCTACAACGAAAAAAATAAAGAGAGAAACAGCAAACCTTCTATATGGTGGAAGCTTTAGGAGATTCATACAAGTGGCTGCAGTCGGTAATCGGTCAAGAGCTCCTTCAGCTCCATTGCCACCAGCCCTAAGGAAAGAGCAGAAAAATTTAGTAAAACAAACTTTATCAGCCATTTCGCCAAGATGAAAGGGAAAAAAAAAAAAAAAAAAAAAAATCTAAAATGATATAAATCTTTCATGAACTCTTACCTCTGTATGCAAAATAATGGTTCCAAGTATTTGAATCCAAGCAGAGGTCCTCGAGAGCACCCAGTCACAAATCTGGATGAAAAATAGTGTGGTCAGTATCTCTCCCGATGTTCATTAACTTCAAATCCAATTAAATACAGGAACTCGCAATAGCCAACATAAACATACGTTCAAGGGATTTTTGTGATGGATACTAAAAACTCACTTTAGAAATTTCTTCTGATTTTCCAATGAAAAACTTTTCAGAACTTCCCAGAACATGTCAATGACATAATGCTCCTGTCAAAAACAAATAACCAGCAGTAAATCAGTTGCGTGAAAATGTAATGAAAAAGGTTGACAGCCAATGACTGGGTTCATCTAGAGCTACATTTATCCATGCAAACGGTGACTTTATATGTCCCACAAGAACACAAATAAGCCAAATAAATGTGAAGGAACTTACACTATGATAGCCACCCACATAGTTTGTGTGCATCCGTAGGTCATCGACATCCAGGCTGTCAAGTGAACCTGATATCAGAAGCTATAAAAACAAAGCGGGTCAAAAGAAGAGGACAGTTATGCATAATTGCCTGTGACAGTGGAAAATGCATGCTAAGTGTATATTACAGATGCAGCCACTTCTCAAACAATGGAATGATAAAACTTTCGCTTCCTAATAAAAAAATTCTTCAGCCTTTGACTAGGAGAAAAGGTCCAGAATCAGAATGGAACAACGTGGATCTTAGGTTCCACCCAATAGAAACTCTAAAGTTGGGCGGAGCATGCCACATACAACATCCTGCATTGCCATGGTGGTACTCTTGTACAGCATAATGTGTACCAAAATATTCTCCTTTTACAAAAAAGAACCATTTTAAGTTTCCAATACCGGAAAGCATAACAAAAAATAGCACACATGGTACGCCCTTGCAAAAACCTCACAGTAAGCATTTGTAGCATCACTGGCAACTCTTAAATGCAATAATGACATCACAACTATATTGTCAAATTGGACAGAATGACTTAAGCTTGTTTTAGTTTATTGATCTTAGAGAACCGGCAAAGAAGAAGTGAGCATACTCAGGTGATTTCATGCAAACAAACCCTAATCAACAAAGCCAAAGGGTATACGAATATACCTGAAGCTCATGCTCATTAAACATATCTATCCTATCTTTCTGTATAAGCTGCTGAAACCCCCTTAAGAAATGTGAACTTTGATGATGTATCTGAAAATGATCATTTGTCATGTTCACATAAAGAAGCTACGTCATCATTTGGAACAAGGGTTCAAAATGGAAAGTTGCACTACCTGAAAGTTCAAACGATGGTTGGCAACAAAATGAATAAAGGTAATGACATTCTCATTAGTGACACGTAGGTCTTTTCCCCCGGGAAGCAGCTCCTCTTCTGTTTGCTCTCCATATTCATTATTTACAATGACAAAGTACAATTCTAATTCTGATATATCACCTTTATAACGCTGCAGATATAAATCACAAACAGGAAGGAGTCAGCTCTACATGCAACTAAACAGGAGCCACACTTTAATCTGAAGTGCAGATGAGAGAGAGTTATTGAGTCAACTGCTTTCCATCAAGCATGATTATAGTATCCAATCCAATAATATGTAGACCAAGAATAAACTTTCGTCGAAGCCAATGACTGGAGGGTGAAATTCAGTTTTGAAAAACAAAAATTTATAAACAGATACTGTGAAAATTGACATAACTGAAAGCAAATTTGCAATTCATACCATTGGATTCCTAAAAGAAATATCCATTCCATAGGACAAATCTATTTCTAAATCCAACAGTACATTGTACAAATATAAAGATTAGAAAGTATTTTTGTTTATAAATTGAATATTAGAGAACTTTATCAATACTGAGGTTCCAATAAAGCTTGGTGCATTTATGAAATTCCATTTCATCGACTATGTTAAAATCCATATTATCAATCAATGGAATGCTTGCTCATACAGCAAAAGAAGTTAGATGTGAATGTAATTAATTTCTTTAAACCGAGTATTTGCAACAAGATGTTGGTTTGTGTAGTCTTTTCTTAGAATCATGTCAAAAAAAGAACAAGCAGTCAGTAAAAGCTACAATGTATCAGGAGGTATGTTTACAAAAACTGGGTTACCTTCAAGAAAATAAGGTGACGGTACAACTCTGGGTCCAATGAAGGCAAATCATTTAAATAGTTGTACCTAATCAACAAAAAGAAATAGATTTCTAGTATTAACATTGCAGCATGTTGCAAATGGTATATCAACAAGATTTTCTCAGAGAAAACATGCACTTACTTTTGTTTTAATTTGCTCAGAAAAAACGTTGCAAATGGTATATCAACAAGAATCCCCTCGAACATGGCCTGTAAGGAGTCAAACATGTGATACCATGAAGAAGCACCATATGAACTAAAACAGTATACAAATTTTTTATACCTTTGCAAGAAGAATCCCAAGAAAGTGAAAGAATTGGAGATGCTGTTCGTGAATCATTCCTGAACCAGGACTAGGGTAGAGTAAATGATCGGATGTTTCCTGGATTACCAAGCAAAGCAGGAGGAGGAAAACAAATAAGCAAAATCAGCATAAATATAATTTACCTAAGTCTACCTGTCTAGGTGTGAATATAATATTGCCAACATCATAATAAAGATCTAACACTTTCTCTTGTCTGATAATTGTGAGTCAGCTTCTACCAGAATTTCAAGACATATCTTCTTTTAGTACTGGACGATGCTTATCTTATTAGAAAGCATGATATGCAGTTCTAACCTCTGTTTCCACTTAATTTTCGGACACATCACACTCACACGACGCCACACAGGATCACTTGACTTTCATCAAATGTTCTTGTAGTGATTGTTTCAGCTACATAGAGGTTTACTCGGACTGGAGGACGGATTTAAATTTTGTCTTGAAAGTAGGGATAAATGTTCACTACCGCTGAAGCTACGAGCCCTCGGTTTCTATTGTTTGATGAATGTAACTTTGAAATGTGCAACTGTTATGTACGTTCTTTTGCATAATTCAGAGTCATAGCTTGCAACAAGTGCCTAATTTAACTGTGGATAGATACTACAGGCTTTAGAAACATAGATTTTTTTAAGAAGAAACGATAACATTTATTAAAACAATAGCATGAGTGAAAGAAAACTTTCTAACCTTAAACAATCCATACTGAACATCAAAGGCTGCTCGAGTTATGTTCTCCATAAAGTCTTTGAAAATCCCGCCACCATCAATTCCAGCCTCCTCAACCCCAAATTCATTTACAAACGTTACACGAATCTGCAAATAGACAGATCAAGGTGGTAAGGCGGTTATTGTGGTATTGGATAAGAAGAGGAGAGGATAAGTGCTTGCAAAAAATAGGCGGACAATCACTTCTCCGAAAATTCAGTGCCTATTTGACCCCAAAAAACAATCAGTAAAACATTACAAGGTAACTATTGTTGGTTTGGTAGCAACCATAGCATTCATAGTATTGTC
This sequence comes from Pyrus x bretschneideri, assembly GCF_019419815.1. Taxonomy (NCBI): domain Eukaryota; kingdom Viridiplantae; phylum Streptophyta; class Magnoliopsida; order Rosales; family Rosaceae; genus Pyrus; species Pyrus x bretschneideri. The sequence goes on along the minus strand of NW_025999513.1, from coordinate 6,675,263 downwards.
AAACACACTCCTAACGACAACCTTCATCAATTGAATGTATACAAACAAAAACAGATGCATTACCGGTCCCCGAAGATCATCTTCAGACAGCGCACTCATTTGGTCATAAGCATCTTCCAAGATATGATCCCGCCGTATTCTGAATCGGTTTCTGGTAAATACAGAATTAGACTCATGTCTTTGTCTAGCTGCTGCCAATTGTGACTGACAAAGTGGTTTGAATAAACTGATTAATTTTTTTCAACATGACAAGACTTAAGCGCATAAAGATCGGCATATCATTTTTCCTCTACAACTTAAATACTTACAGTGAATATTTTAACTCTGCTTGTGAATGGTACCAGGAAGGGAGCTTGCTTCATGATGTCATTTGCTCGGGTATTTTCTATTACGGCCTGAAAAATAAAGACATTAAAACCAGTGCTAGCAAGATCTTGGTCCTAGGAAATGTTTACCTGTGTAATAAAGAACTCATTAACACCATCAGCATGAAAGTCACTGGGGGATGTGAATTCTCGTCTATTGTTCCAATCTTGCAACTACACAAAACAAATTGGAAAAACAAAATGCGTAAGATTTCCTGTTCATTGTATGGGGGGCATATCTCTACAAAGAGAACCAAAAATACACAACCTGCAAAGGAGAGGGCAAACACAAAATGCACAACAAGAAGGGTACATCCTTTTCCAAGGAAAACAGACATAACACATATAGCTTGTTAATACCTGGGAAAGGAGTTCAGAAGCTACAATGCTAACTCTATGTTGAATTAACTCCACAGGGTGCTTCTTAGAAGAGGTGGTTGTGACAGGTTTTGAAGAATTACTGGGAGCCATAGGATTCACCCAAAGCAGTTGCCAAAGGGCCTGCAGAAGAAAGAAAGTCCAGATAATGCATCTATTCATTTGAAATTACAGAGTAAACATCACAAATCAACACTAAGTGTAGAATTAGCAATCAATATGGTTTTGTACATCTTGTTTGTCATACACAGAAAACAACTGATTAGTCTTACAGACTACATTTAACCAAAGGACAACCACACGTCATTTCTACAATGAATATCATTCTTTTGATCATTTTACTAAAGAATTACCTGTCTGAGTATGATAACTAGGTATCTGATATCCTTCAATGATAGTGGCTTCTCCTGCTCATAGAACTCCTCATTATCAACTACTGTAAGCATGTGCCTGATCCATAACAAAAGGGAAACAGACGAATCATAGGTAATCCCATCTCAAGCTGCTACACAATACTCTAGGATCAACCCAGAATACATAAAACTAACTTCACACCACTAAAATATATATAGACAAAGATCCAAGCAAAATTAAGCAGGGACTATTACTTGTACACAGGACAGAATACAGCCAAAGGTAATAGCCAGCCAGGTGCATCTCCGGGCAGCAGATATGCCAACTGCTCAGATACTGACTGCCATTTCTGGTTTTCGTGGCACCGTTTCATAAAATTCCAAAGCACCGGAACAAGTTCCGTTCTATAAGCCAGTATAGTCATGATTCTCTCCAGAGGTAAGGTGTTTAAAGTAACATGTAGAAAAGCACAAGCCGCACCAACAGCTGACACCTCTTTATCATCCGGTCTCTGGTGGAAGCCACTGGAAAGTGAAATCCCTCCAAACAAAACATTTGTCTGCTCAAAGCATTAAGCAACAAATCTTGGTTAGAGTTTATTGGTAAAGACAAATTTGCTTAATATAATTGTACTTGCATGGAAAATAGAAGTACATAATACCAAGATGGCTTACTAATTGCAGAAGAAAGCGCAGATCTATGGCATCACATATCTGTCGTTCTAAATCATTATTCAAACAAACTTCCATTGCATCATCTCCTTCAATCATATCATCATCACCCGTAGAATCTGAAAATCACCATATGTTGTACATAAATAGAGAATTTAAGTATGCTACACAAATTAAAAATTGAACAGAAGATTATAGATGGAGACAACTTAGAAAAATGAAAGTACCAAAAAAAATAGTAAGAGGGCAATAAAGTACAATGCATACCTTCTTTGCTTTCTCTATTTGATGATTTCATTGAAGGAAGGGCCTCCAACAAGAATGTTGCGATGCCAGCAAGGTCTAAAGCCTGATATTAGAAAGAATACATTCAATCAGGGATCAAAGCCGTGAAAATGGATGGATTAAAAATAATACATATATATAATGCATGCATGTGTATGAGTGAGCACAATGAGAAACTTTACATACATATGAGATAAAATTATGCATTGTTAAAAACCTATCACTTGTACAAAGTTAATCTTCCAATTTTCGCAATAGTAGATCACAAAGTAGACCTGTTGCTAAAATTGAACCTAAGATCTCCCTGATTTTTGAGCACATAAATTTATGCAACAACTTGAACAAAACATGCTAAACAACCAACATGTTGCCATTTCTAATTCTGATAGCAGTCCGGTATTTACCATTTGAAATGAGCAATCAGTCTGAGACAGAGCGACCCCGGAAGATTCCAATACATTTCCAATAAGGCATGCATAACCGGGTAACTCAACTGATGCATCTTTCGGAAGTACATCAGCATGATTTTTCACAAAGAGTGACATCTGATTAATGTAATGCTGGCTCAGCCCTCGTCTTGCAAAAACCTAAATGAAAGAGATTACCTTAATTGCAGAATGGTATATGCCCAGGAAATCTTAATACAGACAAAAAAAAAAAAAAAAAAAAAAAAAAAAAAAAAAGGCTTCAAAAGACATAGGGACCAAGTCATTCAACTTTACCTCTCCTAAGTAGGGGAATAGCTTCCATACAAATGGAACTGTAAGAATTTGAGATGAAAAACTCCAATGTGGATCGATGTTTGGGCACGTACATGGCTCCTGACCAATGTGAGAAATTACAACAGCAAGACTACGCTCCAACGATGACACTCTGCCAATGTAATTATGAGTCTTTATACTTTCCTGCACCCCATTACTCGCAGGTTTAGGAGATGAGTTCACTCATGTGTGAATGCCAACATCGAGTAAATGACAGATATCCAGAAACAGATAAAACTAGAAAAAAAAAAAATCAGGAAACATACATAACCAAGTAAGTTGAACAAAAAATATTAAACAAGTGCTTTCAGCTAACTTTCTATAATAATGGGAAAGCAGATTGGTGATTTGAAGCTAATTGAGGGACGAGAAGGTGCTCCCTTGTCATCTTCCGTATTCACTTTTGTTATAGATGTTCTGAGTAGCTTCTTTGCGAGAAACCTTAGTTTCAGGAATTAATATTGTAGGGAAATGCAAAGCTTGACAACTAGGTTTGGGGTTGGGTGTAAGATTCACCAATAACTTATTTCGGGATAGCAGTAGGTGTTAAATGATGATAATTTCTTGATTGATTTAAATGCCTTTAGTTTGGGAATATTGTATTAGTTTCCATTTACAGCTTTATATCATGTAATAAGTTCAGCCTCTTAGAGAGAAGAATATACAGAAAACATTCTTAGTAATATTTTGTTGTGGAGCCTATCTGATTTAGAGTAGGTTCTAGGTTTTCTTTGAGTCGATGCATCATGGTAGAACTCTGGTGTCCAGTTGCCAAAATCTTTTTCAGTAATCTTTTGTTGATTTTCTGGTTGCTTGGCTTCTGTTTGATCTATCTTGGGTTTCAAAATGTCAGAAAATTCAGAAATTTAGCCCATCAAATTGAATGCAAAGAACTATTTTTCTTGAGTTTCAGTTTCATATGTTTGTGTGGAAGCAGCTGTAGGGAAATATGGATGGATCCAATCCGAAGCCAAATGCAGAAACTGATAATATCAAAATGTCAGAAAATTCAGAAATTTAGCCCAACAATTAGAAACAGCTCTAGAACTAATAATTTTGGTTACTGTTGACCGACATGAGGCCAAAGCTTTATAGTTTCCTTAATGGTTCATACTTCATAAAAAGAAAGGGGGGTTTGCTACATCATTTTTCTTTGAAAAGTGATTTGGCTTGTGGGGAAAGCCTCTCCTGTTAAAACAAAAGCTATTAAGTATGGACAAAGAGCTGGAATCAGATGCATACCTTTCCTGTTAAAATAATCTCTCTATACAGGATAAAAGCCTTTCTCTGCAAAAGATAGCCAACTGTCTCACAAGCCCATGGAAGCTTGGGATCTATCAATAAAACTAATGCTTCTAACAGTAGAGTTGTTGACGTGGTGGCCTCCTCAGGGGCTGCAAAAAGTTGATCCTTCAACTGATTTCTGTCCAATAACACAGTTCAATAAGCAGCTATGGGTATCAAGCAACTCAAAAACCATATATGTATAGGATATCAGAAACCAACAAACCCATAGAATTAAAGTTTATACGCTACTTCTAAAACAAATTTGCAGATGACTCCTTTCTAGCATGCATGAAAGTCGTGTGAAATGCATATTGTCATGTCCTCTAACCCAACAACCAGAACAACAGAATCAGTTCAGCCATTATAAATGACATAGGTATAGTATGCTATACACTTGCAAAGTTAAATATATCTGTAAACACAAAATTACTAGAATTTGAATGTCTTCCATGACTTCATGTGCTATTAGATGCAAAAGAGACGTCATCATTCCTTAACCCACCCATTAATAGAAAAGAGTACAACGAGAACCAAAATAATGACTTGAGTAGTGATTTTATATAAGAAATCAATCAAGAAATGAGATGCTTATAATATAATTGAGCTAGGCATAACAAAAAAAAACACATGAAATCGAGAAAAACACCAAATTAGTGGTCTAAATCAGAAGCAAATGACCAAAAATTTAAAACAAATTCAAAATATGTTGATGCAGCCAACCTGTTTTGATGAACAGCCTTCAAACAGATATATGCAAGTTGCTTCACTCTGTGTTTCACCAAAGCATGCTTGGACAAATAATCCATGCCTGCAACGAGGCTCATAATATCCCCTGTTTCAGGATCAGATTTTGTCAACAACACCCAAAATGTGCTAAGCAGTGTGAAACAAGCAGAACCTCTAGACATCTTCATTAAATCTTAAAACCAATGTTATTATATAATTGTACAAAACTTAAAAAGATGTGCTTCCTTGACTATCTCTTCATAGTCAAATTTGAAATTATTCATCAGATAAGAACCAGATCAATAGCACACATATAGTCAGCTCCGTACTTATCAAATACAGCATGGATCAGGGTTTAATGTGAAGACAGGCTAGTCATATCTCTATAAACCACAGTCAAATGCACGAAGCCATGGACAGTTGAAGATCCTTAACGGAAGAATTGGCATGTTACCTTTGAGAATTGTTCGGGTAACCAGTGATTTCCAATCTAAATAATTCTGGACTATAGAAAAGTTTTGAAGGTTTCAGATTTTAATCATAAAAAGTCATTATAAATTAGTTTTATCTTTGTCAGATTCTTATTATCTTACAATCAACCAGGTCATTAAACCCCTCTTAAAAACCAAAACAAGCCTATTCAACGGCCTTGCACATATACTGTCAATTATTCATTACTTGGGCATTTGGGGGAGACGGACGGGTTTCGGGTTAAGTCTTAAAACTACATGAGAAGGGAGAAACCGTGATAACAATCCCTACACTAAAATGAGAGTTCCAGAGAAAGATCACCCCCAAACAGAATTTACTAGTTGAGTATACGTCTTTTTGAGAAAAAGAATTTATTATGTGAGGTATATTTACCACATAATTTCTTGTACAGACAGCTCTTCATAAAAGAATAAACTTACCTGTCTCTCTGACAAATTGATGAAGCAACCGGCACGTCTCCACAAGGATAGAAAAATCACCAACGCTTCGAGCATCAAAGAAGAAAAGTAACTGGCGGAGAAACTCTGAATCGGGACCAAAACTAAATCTGAATGCATAGGGACAATTTGAAGAAGGCCATGATGCTTAAAACAGAGCCTCAATTAACAATAACTAAGACAAAAGTGGAATATAACAGATAAAAAGGATCCAAATCTAACCTGTCCACATTCTGGCAATGCCTCCCATATCTTACATAGAACTGCTCACGCACCTTAGAATGTTCAGCCGCTGCCACCTTCCTACCTCTAAAGCATTTCTGTAGCTAGAAATTAGTCAACACTTGAAAAAAAAAAAAAAAAAAAAAAAACTCAAATGGATAGTAAGACATGCTACACTTGATCTTAGCCAAACAGCCGAGATAACCTATTTCAAACAAAAAGCAATCAAAAAGTACTCATCGACTACTAACATAAGTGAGTGGGTAGAGACATCATTTGTATATGGATATCCAGTAACGTGCAATATAAGTCTGAATTGTCTAATTAACTGAAAATTCACCTTTTCATATGCTTCAATAGATATTATAGCTACATGTAATAATTTCGCAAATACAGCACTAAAGGATAGATGATCGCTACATTTATTACCTCGATGACATCAAATCTATGTCATGCAAATTTACTTATAGCTTTACTGACCATTCAGAACCCAAATAGAAAAACGCAACAAAGAAAGGGTGACTAGAGACAGAAGAATGGGAATCTTTCTCCTCTACCTACATTAAATGAGAGGAAAGAAAAGGAAAGCCCCTTTAAATACCATAGGAAAGGCACATTAGCACTATTTCCAGCTGTGCTTATGTCTACTTAGCTTTCATAAATATATATTTTAGCACACATTCTATAAAGCTAATATGAATTTCTCGAGTCTCGGTTATGTATACTTCTTCTTTCCAGTTGCAACAATTGAAGAAGGATTTAAAATTGGTATCTTCTCTTCGTGAAACTAAAAACTGAGTTATGCCTCAGACATGTGTAAGCTGTGTATACACCATTACACCTTTTCATATAGATTGAAGATGTTTGGTAAGTGTTTAGTTTTAGGAATTCAACACGTGTTCAAAGTTTCATTCTTCACATAATTATCCATTCCAAGCATAAGATCACTTGTATAAGTTGAAAACTTTGAGGGTGTGCACTGTGATCAACTCATGTTTAGCTGCATTGAGATTTAACTAGTTGACATTCGACCCACAAATCGCTACATTCAGCTATATACTAACCTGGAAAGCACGACTCACTCAATCAACAACAGTAAATAATTAGCCTTCAGCAGTTACAGGCATTCAGGATAAATAGAGATTAGATGACCAAACATATAAACCTCCACCTATTTTCTCGACCTCCAAATAATCTATTTGTATTTCCGAGACAATTAAAAACGTGTTCATACTCCGTAAACTCCACATTTTTCAACAACTATCATCCAATGCACAAACCATTACCAATAACTACCCAAAGAACCTCAATTTACTTTCTTTTACAATTGAAACTACACTGCAGAATGCAGCAACATACCTCCAACTAATTAGGTTAAAAACACGATCAAACTGATGAAATTTTCACCAATTCCGTACATTTTCAACTCTCACACACTTCGAGCTAATTCGAACGGCATAGAAAGCAAAATGCAGAAGTCCAAACCTGGATTTTCAACGCGGCGAAGTTCTGCTGCCGTATCCACGACCGGCGGATGCGTTCCAACCTTGTCTGCTCCAAAAGCTTCTGCCTGTCCCTTTCCTTCGTACTCCGCCCTCCCAAATCAACTCGCTTCCGAGTCGATGAATCGCCCGAGAAGAACATCCTTCCGCGTCGAGTCCGTCAGTTCCAATCCAATCCCAGGCGACGGGGATTGGTTGTGTTGCTCGGTTTAACGCTTCAGAAGGCTGGTTTCAGAGCTTGTGAATGTTTGAGCGGATGGATTGAGTGGAAGTAGAATCGGAGAAACTTGGATAAAGAGAGGGGATTGGCGGGTGTAATCGTGGGGAAAGGGAGGAATTTGCGTTTGGTTATCGAGAAAATTAGGAGCGAAATGGAGAGACTGTGCGTGTATTTTCTCTCGCTATTTTCTTATTGGATTTTCTCGGCTGGACTTACTGGAGGATGGAGACGTCGGCCGCGAAAGAAATTTAGTAACTTTTTATAAAATAAATTAAAGGCTTATTCTTTCCACGCCCATAAAACCCTACCAGATCTCACTTTAGTCCCTAAAACCCAATTTGCATCATTTACTCTTTTAAAACTCATCTTTTACGATCTAGTATTTTTCTTTACTTGGAAGTGAGAGGTCTTAAGTCCGAATCTCGTGGATGGCGACTTCAATACCAAAATTGACTGTTCATTGTGTGGCCTAACCGAACTTCCCCTCTTCTTAATGTAAAAATATCCATGTACTCAAAAAACAAAAGCAAAACTTAATTTTTACATCACTTTGTCATTTTCCATTAATTCCATTAAAATTTTCATTATTCTCTAACCTAGCATGATCCAACCCATTTATAGGGAACAAGATCCTTTTTGGAAGCGTTATGTAAGGATTCTAGAAATTAGTTCATCCTAAACGTTCATCACACATCTTGCAATCAGAAATTATTTTGAATTTTGACAACGAAACGAAGTTGAGTTTTGTGGGGAGGAATGGGGCTCGGTTCATGTTGGATGGCAAGGTATTTTACTTTTATGATGGTGGTGGACCATGGGAGATTGGGATTACTTGAGAGGACTGGACAAAGTTTTTCATTATTTTTTTCAATTTTCTTTTTTAATCTTATTTTTTATTCAAAAATAGTTTTTAAATGAAAGAAAGTCTCAAAATTCATTCAAATCTTTAAACAAAATCTATTCAAATCTTCAATCAAAATAAGAATCCTTGAAAATCCATTTGAAAGTTGTAAGAACGGTGTATTCAATTGAGATTTTGAAATATTTTAATGGATTTATAAATTCATGGATTTTGATGGAGTTTAATTGATTTGTAAAGATTTTATGTAAAATTTTGATTCAATTATCTCGAAATCTCATGGCAAGAGATGAGATTTGTAAATGCTTAAAATACATTACGAAATCTCTAATTCCCGCAAATTACTCAACTTTTAAAATTCTTTAAACCTCTTGTGTCACGGAAGGTCATTTTATGAGGTCCCCTTAACCTGGTGTTGTCGTCTTATTGTGTGAAACAAATTGATCTAATCAATATTCAATTTGTAAACTAATCGAATTATCATATTCAAATTACAATTTTTTTCTCCTTGATTTGAATTCTGATGATAACGGTTTTATTTCATGACTTAAATACAAAGGGTGCGAATTTCTCATTCCATACGGGATAACTTGCTCTGCGAACCATCACACGTTGTATTAAATCTCATCAATCATCTTGTTTTCGTTAGTTGGATTAATAATTTGGTTTTGCATTGTGTTTATTTATGTTTTTACTTTGATTTCTTATTATGAGAAACAGTTTAAGTACATCTTTGGTGCTTAACCAACTCAAATTACTATTACCCCTATACATTACGTAATACGTACCTCTAGTCCTTAAAAAATAAAGGAGTACAACGGGTCAGCCCAGCTCAACTAGATCCATTTGACATCTTCACAATCATGTTTCATATCTTTCTCGTGGCGACACATTTTTAAAATGGCCATGTCACTTATCAAAATAAACAATGAAATGATCATTTGGTAATATAGTCTACTGTTATTCCTCTTCAATTGTAAGTGAGAGATCTTAGATTTGATTATTGTCAAATGCGAATTTGAAATATATTACTACTAATCCATTGTGAGATGACGCTCACTCCCTCCCCTTTAGTGGATAATGTCGTTTTCTATAAAAATAAAAATAAGCAAAAATAAAAATAAAAATAAAACAATGAAATGGGCTTACATAATGAGGACTAGATGGGTCCTAAACTAGCCCAGCCCAAATTCACACCATAAAATTGGACAATTATTGGACTTGATCTTTGTTTTGACTTTTAGCCTATCATAGCCCAATGGAATGTCCTACAAAATATTTGTTCCCTCCCACTTCCCAAACACAATTGATGGTCTCAAAGTGGTCCAACCACCAATTGACAAAAAAACAGTGACAAAAAATGGATTGACGGAAAAACAAAAGCAGAAAAAGAAGGTCAAAAACATTGACCAACGTGTTCATATTATCCTGAAGAGTCATGACTCTTCGTATTCAAACATTCAAGAAGAAGACCACAGACAAGAAGAAAACACTCCTAAACCATCTTTGCCACAGTTACATATATATATATATAAAATACATATATATGCTAAGTTGAACACAAAAAGTTGGTTGCATCCCCACCATCATCTTCTTCTTCTTCTTCTTCTTCTTCCTTCAGTGTGTCAACCTAAATTTGTAATTATAGTTAGGTTTTTCTGCAATTTTGGATTAGCGGTTGATTAATTCATATCGAGTGCTTAATTAAGTCTAATACATTGAGCAAGATGAACACCTTAAAAATATCAGAACCATCTTTGCCTGATTAGTTTAGTGCAAACTATGCGAAATGCTTCTTGATCTGATTCACTAATTATAAATTTATAATTAAACCCTAATTGAACTTATAATATTGGCTGACTTGTATGGCAAGTTGCTAGTTGGCATTTTTGATTATTTGACTGTGTTATTTTAACTCTGTTTTTCAATGGGGGGGTTGGTGCAGTGGTGTGGTAATTAAAGCTCAGTTTTTTACCTCCTAAAACATGGGTTTTTTTTTTTTTTGAATCTTAACGAAACACATCCGGTACTATTCACTTTTAACGAAAATGACATGTTTACCTTGAAAATTCACTTCTGGTACTATTCACTTGCACATTTCTTTTGTCATTTTCATTAAAACTAAAATTTTTGAAAACTTTTTGTTAGTTTTCCTTTTATTTTTCCTACCTAAAACTTTGTTTAGATAATTAACTTTAATTAGGGTGTCACTCTGAACTGATCATCTTTAATTATTTTTCTAGCTAAATTACTTGATATGTGAAAGCTTTTCTTAGTGGAGAAGCAACTAAGCGAAGGCGCAAGAATAATTGGTCATTGTTGATGACTTAGTAGACGTATAATGTTTGTGTGTTTGATTTTGGATACAAAACATTGAGAATCAAACGTATACAAATATCGATTGATATCTTAAAACACACGAGAATCATCTGTATATATAAATGAGCGTTCAGTACGGTACATGATAAATGCTCTAAACATAATTGTTGAAACTTGAAACTTCTTTTCTCGTTTAGAGACTGTAGAGCATGATGGCTGTACTATTGTTTTACCAACAATGAGGTACAATAAAGTAAGAGAAAATCATGAGAGCTTTAGAATGAGAAGCAGGGATGGCTTGCAGCGTTCACATTTTGGTGGTGCTTGCTTGCTTAAGTTAATTAAAAAGTATTTTAAGGGTTCAAATGTTGGATGAGCATTGCAGGCCCCATGTCTGTGTTGAACACAATGGATCAATGCTGCTGTGCTTTATCCAACAAAATGTCTCTGATATTAATAGATTAATACTAAGGATTTAATAAGACAAGAACTATGTGACAAATTTTTTTAATTTACAATTATTAAGGACATGAGAAAGTTCGAAACTATTACAATGATTTAAGAAATCAGGGAGTTTCTGAGATGCATGTGTAGAAACCCAAAACTATAGCCACTAAGGTATACGACAAGTTCTTTGCTTTTTCAAGTTTTGGAGGGATTGGAGCTCAAAAGGGTGCAGGTTTTAAGTCCTTGAAGTCTTGCCTCTTATTACTTTTTCGCACTCAAATTTCTTTATACTCATGGCAATATCAAATACAATTTTTCATGTCAGTTCTTTAATACGACAACCCGTTCTTAGCGCTTGATGAATTGTGCCAAACTCTAATAACAATTACGTGTAACTCATCATACTACAATTTGTATCACCTCCTATTAATCAACAGAATAAAGGTAATACAAAAAGTTGTGTTGATGTCCCAACTAAACTATTCCATGTGCATGTGGACGAAATGACATGCATAGTCTCCAGAAGTCCATTATTACTACTATCACAATCATTGTTAATTTCATCAATTTGACTTTAACACATGTGCATGATGATTATTCCTCTCCTTAAAATGGTTTAAAGGTTAAACCTTAATCAATCACCAAATGGACTAATCTAGGTTAATTTTTGGACATGACAATGGAGTTTACTCAAATTACACGGCCGTACTAATTTTCTAACATTATTGAAAATGAAGTTAGTGGGATTTGTTAAGTAAAGCATTATTTAAAGCCAAATGCTAATTTCTATATGGACGGTCAAAAGCTTTGAAAAAACAAAGCAGAAGCTTAATTAATCATGGAATAATGGCCAATTAACTAATAATTTTGGGAAGTAATACAAGCTGTTGAAATTTCAAAAGTAGGACAAAGAAAAGATCCCAAAGAGACGTCGTTTTACAAGGACGACTTGAGGACTTGAGGACTTGAGGTGCCATTGAATCTGGTCTCAAAATTTGCATCAATCGTTGGCTTATCACAACTGTCTCGTCCTAAATTGATGTTCCATGTAACACATCGCAATCTTGAAGCCAAATAAGTGCCTTCCTTTTCGATCACGCTGTTGATCATCTCGTCAATATCCTCGTCATTTTCATCGTCATCACTATTCTCATCCAATTGCAATCCAATTGCATTTTTGCTCACCATCATTTAGTGTGGCGTATATGTCATCACCTTATTTATCACCGTTAGATGAGTTTAAATTTTAAGATTTGTTTATATCCACTACACGAATCTTAAAATTTATACTCATATAATAGTGATCAATAGGATGATAAGCATACATCACACTAAATGATGATGAGCAAAAATACTCTCATTCTCATCCTATCATAAAACCCTTTGCCTTTTTTTGCTTGTTGGATCTAGCCGATCACTTTATTAGTTGTTGACCATTGTTCATCAATTGGCTCGAAGCCTCAAATGTTATACCAATACCATGTATGTGCCTGTATACATGCTTAATGAACTTTTGCATGTCCCGATTATACACTTGTTTCCTACGAACGCTATTGACTACTAAATGATGGTGAGCAAAAATACTCTCATTCTCATCCTATCATAAAACCCTTTGCCTTTTTTTGCTTGTTGGATCTAACCGATCACTTTATTAGTTGTTGACCATCGTTCATCAATTGGCTCGAAGCCTCAAATGTTATACCAATACCATGTATGTGCCTGTATACATGCTTAATGAACTTTTGCATGTCCCGATTATACACTTGTTTCCTACGAACGCTATTGACTAGTGCAGTCTAATAGTAAACTACTATGAGCTCGTTTATAAGTGCTTTTAAAATGATTGAAAGAGGTTTTGATGAAATTGATTTTCGGTTCAAAAGCACTTTAAGTATTTTTTGGAAGAAGCACTAAATATGTGTTTCTTGCAGGAAGTACTTAAAGTGCTTTTCCAGAATTCACTTGAATTCTTACTAAGAATTGATTTAAAAAACATATTCACCAAAAGAACTTTAGTCATTTTAAAAACACTTATAAACGAACCGTATAACAAGCAAAGTACCCTCAGCAGGCTTTGGATGGTGTTCCTCTAGCCATCACCTTCACAGATGTCTTTGTAGCTTAATTTGGGTCATTGATAAAACAAAGATATATGAATGACACTTTGTAAGTACACGCATGGGTCAATCCGCCACATCAAAACGTAACTATGGACTGTGACCAAATCGGTATCACGTATCTCACTATTGGGATTCTCCTCTAACCTGAAGAAAATAGTAGAATTGACACTTACAATTGTAAACTAGCTAGGATAACGATAAGGAGTCCATAACTGCATACGTGCACCAATCGTAGTTCGACACAGTGATGCTCCCACATTGTGCAAAGTACTGCTTACAAGCCCCACGTACGTATGTGTGTGCAAGTTAGTTAACTTTAGGGTTTAAGAGTATGGATGAAACATGTATAAGCTAAAACGAATCATTATCAAGATTTGAATTGCCGGTTTGAGTGATCCGTGGCTAATGATCCTTCTTCGATTTTGGTGGTCTTTTCCACGCAAGGTCACCAACCCCAAAGTGGGATTTTACTATAACAAGTGAAAACAATGAAAAAGACTTGACCTACTGCTTGTCAATGCATGGAACAACTTGGAAACTATTACATAGAAGAAATGCTAACATCAGTTGCCCATGTTAACTTCTGACATGAGTTTTAATATTTTAAAATTTTTCAAACTTAATCTTTTTTTTTTTTTTTATCCAATTCAAACTTATTCATGCGCATGTAGACTGACAACGTCACAACGGAGTATACTAGTGAAATTTTGAAACATTTATCATCAATTTTGATAACATTATTTGCCCGTATTTAAAGAGTCAATCATCCTTATATTTTTTAATCACAAGTGGCGTGTATATAAAAGGGTCCTTAAAAAAAATTAAAAAAATGTATATGTACATGTCAAACTATGATTAGTAGGTAAGATAAAATGACGGTATACATGTAGATCAAGCCAAACGTTTTCCTTTTGAGATAAACCTTATAAACATCACCAATTTGGGGGGGTGTATTCAACTGGGAATTTGAGAAATTTTAGTGGATTTATAAATCCATGGATTTTTATGGAGTTTAATTGATTTGTAGAGATTTTATGTAAAATTAGTTTCAATTCCCTCGAAATCTCTTGGGAAGAGATGAGATTTGTGGATGCTTAAAATACACTATGAAATCTCTCAAATTCCCTCTAATTCCTCAACTTTTTCAAATTCTTTAAAATCAAATTCTAATTGAATACATCTAGAATGTTATAAACTTCTTTAAAATCCTAATTGAATACACCTGGATTTCTAAAATCCTGATTGAATACACATTGAATTTCAGATAATCCCTTAAATTCCTGATTAAATACCCCAAAATTCATTAAAAGAATTAAAATCCTTCAAAATCTCAATTGAATACACTCTCCTAAAATTGTCGACGTGAATGACAAAATGTTATCCATCGAATCGGATCTCCTCCGTCCGCCACCAGTGTCAAATCCGATTGAGAAAGATTGCGAAACGTTTCACCATAGCAGCTCAATGGAAGCCTTGAACAATCAAATCAATCGTGTTTTTCATTCTTTTGAAATAAATCATTAACCTAAACAAGCTTATGATAGACCATCTTGTGCCTAGTGGGGCAACAACACGCTTGTCTAAAAACATAATGCAGTTGTTAATTAGAGGAAAAGCAATCTTATTAGCCCTCTAATTATGTATAGTAATATTATTAAACTCACTAATTATTATTTGTAGGGTTAGAGAACAACATAGTTACGCAAATAAACAAAAAATAGCAGAGACTGTAGGGATCACCGAGGACACTTTTCTTAATTTATTCTTTGAAACCCTAGCTTTTGTATTTTTAACCCTAAAAATGGGGGATGGCGTGCATCTAAGTGATGAGACACTGGTGGTCATCTTTTTTCTTGTTTTTCTTGGTCTCTTTGGAGGCTTCTTCGGGCTTAGCTACATTCTTCCACGTCACAAAGGAATTAATAGGTCCAAAATATTATACTAATTGCTGCTCAGCTCAATTGTAATGCATTATATACTAAAAATGTACTTCTGTAGTTTTTTTAATTCATCTTATAGTTGTTTGAAGGTCCTAATTCCTAGGGGTGCAAACCTAAATGTGAAACAGTTAATTTCTTGGATAATATTTCTTATTCTTTGCTACCTAATACGACATAAGTAGTTGGTCCTCAGGACGTACGATTCTTGCACTCTCTCATGCACTAAACCTCGCTATTTAAATTTTGAAATACTGAATATTACTCATTCACCAACTCAAAACCTTTCAGTTTGACGCATAAGAGCAAGGAGAGATTTTTTTCTGGTTAGGGTTGATGGGGAGAGAGCGATGGGTTACTGCACCGCATTAGATAAGCTCTCACACAATAAGGTGGGACCAACATGCAAGCAACTCAAATACATATGGTCATACCCCACTACTAGAGAGTTGCTCTATACAGTAACCCTAATTAAGAATTTTTACGCAATATGTAACCCATTTGACTCCAACAATTTATTGGAGAGCTAATATGGAAATTTTGGCATGAAAATGAGGACATTAATCGGCTAGGGCTAATTTGGGGTTGGCATAAAGGCACTGCCGGAGGCAGAGCCATCCATTTGAGCATAACATGTAAGAAATACAATAAGGTCAATCTGGGCATGCCATACACAATACATACCCCCTCACCTTCCCAAAAGTAAACCGTTATATCTAGTGGAGTGAATATGTGGTTGGTCTTGCCTATGAAGAGTATAGCATATCTCCAAGGTTTACAAGTCTTTATACATGGAGTTCTGGATATACAAATGCAAAATCTGAGATTTGTTTTGGCAATGTGGGCTAGGGTTTTAACAGTGCTTGTTTCTATTATTAGATTAGAAACAAAAGAGGATATTTTTAGATAATTCTTTATTTCTACTTTTTCTGGTTCTTTTGACATTTCAAGCGTGCACAATGTAAAGATACAAGGGATTGGTTCAATTTTCATGGCACACCTTTTTACCTCTTTAAACATGTCAATGTTACATATATGTTTGTGTGTGAATATGTGTGTGTGTGTATATATATTCAACTAATTTTTATACCTAACATATGCACCATGTATACTTGTAGTGAAGAAAAATATACACATACGCATGCCTATTATATATATGCCTTCAAAGAGGTCAAAGAAATAGGGTGAGAAGAAAAAAGGGTTTACAAAACTAAGTAATTGGGTCAAAGACGCTTCACACGGTGAAGAAAAAGAGATACTTAGGGCACATTCAAAGAGACTAAATAAAACAGGTTTAAGGAAAAAAATGAGAGAGAGATACAGAATAAGAAGAAGAAGAAGAAGAATGGCTAGTGGAAATGTCAACCACATTAAGCCCTTAAAACCCGCTTAGCTTTTGACAATAGAGACCTACATACTATGGATGGTCATCTGTTCAGTGTGTCTCTTTCATCGTGAACTTCCCATATTATTCCTTTATTTATTTAAAAATATTGGAAGTACAGACTTTTTTTATTGTTAATTATACTTGCAAGAAGTGTGAGTTTCAACTAAAACATGACTTCGAGGACTGGGATGGATGAAACCAAAATTGTAACTTCTGAGCGGCGCCCTTTAAAAGTACACGATTTGTAACAGTGGAAAGTAGCCAGAGTGAACTCAAGAAGGGACACATCTTCCTTTCATAGTTACTTTGTTAATACAAATTCCAGACACGATTCGGCTTTTGAGATGCAACTTTCTTTTTTTCTTGCATTGTGATATAGGTCGAGAAGATTGAGATGTAGATGATGACGCATTTCGATCATCTTGACCTAATCATATACTAATGCTAACCGATATAAACCTAAGAAGTATTCTAAATATCCAAGACTTTGCATGCATTTAACAACAGATAGATTCAATAATGGTGTGAAGTAAATGAAAGAGAAATTAAACTTGAACAGTATCCGTAGAAAATCCGGTGAAAGAAAAAAAAAATTCATTTCTAAATACGTCGATGTTTTGTAAATAAATCCCACAAGTGTTAGGTAGCAGGTAATTAAGGGAAAAAACCCATTTAAACTGGAATTTGGTGCCAAAATTATGAAATAGACATGCAATTAGTTGTGGATTCTGAACTAAGTACTGATTTGATACTGATATGCTTTTATAAAAAAGGGTATAAAAAAAAGTTGAGATAAAAAAGATGTTTGGTAAACACTTAAAAACAGTTTATTTTCACAGTTTTGGGTGAAAAAAACTGAAAACGTGAAGTAGTAAAAATGAGCTTATTTTTATAGCACAACAGAAGTAATTTTTTTTTTCGAAGCAAAACAATATCAAACCAGCCCTAAAGAAGTTGTTATAGGCTGAAAGCAGAAGGTTTTCAAGTCTGAGAAGCAATATTTTGGAAGTGGTGGGGCACGTGTCAAGGGGTTACAGTGTTAAAGTTGTCTTTTCTTGTTGTGCTTTTCTCCCCCTGGTTTCCTTTACGGGAGTAGGAGCTGATTTTTAAGAGTTAGAGTTAGTTTAGTATTGCTGTGTTTTGAAAAAAAATTGTTTTTACTATGCTGTGAGAATAAATAGCTGTAAAATAAAGTAGTAAAGTGTTTGATAATTTTTTTTGTAAAAGTGCTTTTGAAAAAAAAAAAAGTATTATAGTGTTTGATAAATTTTTATGTAAATCAGATGTGAAAAAAGCTGGTTTTTCAAAGCTGGTTTTCAAAGTTGGGTTTCGCAGCTTTGTATTTTTGGCTTTTTTTCACCTAAAACTGTGAAAAAAAGCTGAGCTGAATGTTTACCAAACATAAAAAAGCTCCCAGCTTTTTTTGATAGTCACTTATTTCAGAATCACCTCAGTACCAAATTAGGGCTTAGTGTAGATGGATCAAGATCCTCTCCTTAGTAAAAGGGTGAGGATCCTCCTAACCAAGCTCATCAGACCGTTGAAATTTTATTCAACGACTACAAACAGGGAACCCCTCTAAAAGTTATAATAATTTTATCCAACGGCTCGATGGATTTGGTCAGGAAGATCCTCACTCTTTGCTCAGGAGAGGATCCTGATCCCGTGTAGACCTCCAAAGGCCTCAGCTTTAAAGGAAAGGCCTCATAAGTTTTCAAACTCTGTGTGTGTGTGTATATACAGCTACGGTTGGACCTTTATATAATTATATTCCGATCATGCTGGTACTCATATAATTTATAAATCAAAGGAAAAAATCATGAACAGAAGTATTAACTGAATTATTAAGGTGTTCTGCCAGTAATTGCTTGTTTTTAACCCTGCAAAATGGCATAGAGAATGTTTTTTCACCATTGAGTATTTACTAGTGTAGGAAAAGGTTTTTACAGATGACATCTGTTTTTCCTCCTTATAATGGAAAATTTTGCTTACGTCACGTGGTGTTTTCACCAACAAAAATTTGACACTTAGATATAATTTTCTATATTTTGATTAAATAAGTTTTTAAAAACTTTATGTGTCAAATTCTCATTGATTGGAAATACTACCTGGCATTAGTGCCGGGAACCGCTAAAATAATGGTAGTAATTGTATATAGTGTACGAGATTTATTACCCTCTCATTGCTCCTTCCCCCTCAGGTTTAGAGAAAGAGACGCAACAGTGACATCGAGATAGGAAAGCTTCTCTCTGTGTTTAGAAAATTCATTTTCTTAAGGTTCCGTTTGTTGGGCTGAATATGATAGGTTGTGATCAATTAAAATGGATTTAATCCATATGTGAGATGTATATGACTGAACATAATGTGTTATGAATCTATAGTATAGTGGGTTATTTAATTAACCTATCTTTATACATGGATTACAAATCTTATCTTAAAATTTATGTCAATCCAATCATATTCTTAAGACCCAATCTCATCCAGCCCACCAAAATGAGTCATAAATGTTTATTGAGTACCTTTGGGGTATATTTGGTGGGTTAGGTTGTGATCAATTAAAATAAACTTTAGTCCAATCCATTATTTGTTATGTCAAAATGTAAGGTGAACATGATGACTTATCAATTCACAATAGAGTGAGTTATATCTAACATATCCTTATAGGTGGGTTACAAGTCTTGTCTTACATGTCCCTACCAATTTCATTCTATTCCTAAAGCAAAATTCTGTCCAACCTACCAAACAAGCCCTCATAAAACACAAGGTGAACCAAGTAGCTAATGTTAAGTTCCTAAATAAATTGAACACTTGGGTTGTAAGACCCAGGTTTTTGAACCAGAACAAGTAAACAAAACGGTTTTATATTCCCTTTTTCTTCTCTCCTTATTTTCTTGTATTGGAGAGGGCGTGATAATAGAAGCCATGATTGGTTTTGTAGAATTCCTTTCTCACTATATATAAATAAAGCTACTTGATCGACGTATGCTTCAATTTTAGAAGTGAATATAATTATATAAATGTATGCCCCTAGTATTTCTATAGGCTCTATGACTAATTAAACTAGCTTTTAGGCACTTCAACCATATCATTATTTTTATAAGCAACATTGTCATATCCAACTCATTCTGTAGGCCTCCACTAACTTTTCTTCTTCTTTTGGTTTATGCCGCATAATTCTGCGTAAACTTCAAATAATAATAGTATTAATAAACATCACCTTTGGTTGCAGTTCACACTACCCAGATTGGCTCCTTTGAATCATAGCCCTGAACCCCCAAGTCCCAACAATTCTAAAGCTCATGGATGGGACGAGGTTGGAGTATCTTCAACAGGCTAAATGAGGTTTTTTGGCTACTTTAACAAAAAATGTAAAACAAACACCAAACTTTAATAGGCTAGCTATCTTAACTTTGTGAATAGTAAGTAGCTAAATTTAGTTAGAAGGAAAGCAAAAGTTAAAATATTTGCTAAACATTAAAAACTATAAAATGCATTGTTTGTGGGCTTCAAGAGAAGAAAAAAAAGGCTTGGATTGATAAATTTAGAAACAAATAATATTAAAATATTTTAACTTAAGCTAAAGTAGCTAGTTTTGTTGGAAATGGTGGCTAGCCAAGTTAACATCCAGTCATTTGATTAGCTAGCTGTTGGAGATGCTCTTATGTAGAAATGGCAACTCAATTCATTAGGTTGTTAATGAATACCTGTTAAGACCCATGTAAATTGATATCACCATAATATAGAGGTAATATTGATAGTGAGGATGATGATTAAGGTGCAATCAGACTAAATAGATTTTAATGGTACCATTAATAACTCAGTGTATTGATTTGACCTCTCTACTATTATATGATATTTCAGGTGACTCCAAAATTCCTTAATTTTCTTTTAATTTTAGTTTATAATTTTCTGTACTTTTTAAATTTCGGTCGGTTCCCCATAGAATTTTTGCTTTAGTGATGCAGGGCCATGGCATTGATACTCATTAGAGTGTTATAAAAAAATATTTTAAAAATAAATTTAGATATAAAACAAGGAAAAACATATGCAAATGTGACAACCGTCCTAATAAAAAACTTGAAAACGCAGATGTAATGTCCGACCAAATTGACATAAAGTTTAGAGAACACAAAAGATGTTCCCTGACATGAGAAAGAGACAAAGCCGGAATTGGATACTGAGGAATAATCAAAACCCTACATTACCAAGGTGCATGCATATATTGCATAAACATCGATCTCACGTGTTGATCATGCCATGAATTATTAATTTATCCTCCTAGTTCTGTATATATCAGTTCATACAAAAACAGAGATTTGGTGTTTGTCCTAATTTTATAATTTATCAATCAAAGTGTATGTGTGCAATGTGCATGCATGTATCTAGTGCTATGATTAAATTTCCCTTCCCGGCCCCGGTTGCTTTTCTTCTTTCTTCTTAGAAATAAGAGTATTAGTGTCCGAAATAATGTAGTAAATAGTTTGAGTTGCGGATTATGTACATGAAATCATTCTTATATTTGGTAAAACCAATGATGGGAACGAACAATGCCACATGAATTTATCAAACCCAGCTATATATAGAGAAGTATTTTCTCATTACGTGATAAATTCTTCTTTTTTTTTCTTTAATAAATTACCATAAATGTAAATTTGTAATACTATATGTTACATATGTAATGCAAATGTATTATTGGAAGGCAAACTATATTTTTTTGTTTCCATTCGCCATAATTTTCTATGAATCAAAGGAGTGTTATTTAAAAAAAAAAAAAAACTAAAAGACGAGAAAAGAAAAAAAAAAAACTTACTGCAAAACTCTGAATCTTATTTCATATACACGACAGAAAGAATACAACAAAATTATCAAGAAAGCTACGTAACACGAAAAGACTAGTATACATCTCGCCAAACTTGAGTTATAAGAAGTGCATTTATAAGAACTGAAGTCTGAACAAATAGGAAAGGCTACAAAAGCCCTAATAACTAATAGAAAATTATTCATAAAATATAGCTTATTACTACAAAACCCTAATACTTAAAATACCAAAATGCACTTACATAATAATAAACCAAATTGCTAATAACCAGTTAACTTTTCAAAAGGCTAAACATATATGCAGCAACTTTTATCTAATAAGGGAGGCTGGAACTTGGATTTCTTCAACAAAGTGGAAAAAATATCAGTATATCAACAGTTAGTTGATTAAATACACCAATAGTTTAGTTGCAAGATTGACTATGCATAATCTAGTTTAGTAGGCTACAACTTCTTCCTGTTAATTAAAATTGCACTAATTAACCGCAGTGGAGGACTACATCTACTTCCCTTTCTTTAATTATCACTCGCACATTGTCAACTTTTGAGCAACTTTAATCACCAATTTGCTATGATATTTGATGACCGTCTACTGTGCTTTAATATAAGTGGGATGAAAATTAAATACAGGGAATTAATTAAAGTTTTAGCCTTTCTGCTAGGTAACCAGAGCATTTACTTCCTAACTATTATCGGCCTGCTGAAAATGGCAAAATTATATGTACATTTGACGGTTGTAAAGTTCATAGTTAACTGCAATGGCATGTAACTTTGGTGATCAAGAGCATCTACAATCCCACGTCTAGGCTTAATTTGCGAAGCTCGAATCGCGTTTGAGATTAAACTTCCGTCTCAATGAACTTTTAGCCCAATTAATGAAGAGCATTTACCCTTACCCTTGATATCCCTGAGTCCAAATCTATCCTTCTCACTTGTATAAGAAACATGTGTAAACTTCCTTTACAAAAAGATTAAGTGTTATAAACCATTAAAAGTATAACTACATAAATCCAACTTAAAAATAAAACGTGCCGATAATACAAGATTATTGGACCAATGCCAAGTTGCGGTGAACAAAAGCCGACCTACTAGCCGGAGACAGTAGGGTGTGGGGACTGATAGCTCAAGAAAAAAAAAATATCAAGGAGTCTGTGTTTAACTATATTTTGCAGACCACGTACCGGTACCGTGCCAATTGATAATTGGATTTTTTTTTTTTTAATGATTTAAAGAAGAAATTGACAGTGGTGGAAAGGAGTTGGGTTTAGCATGATGGTATGGGTTCGAACTCCGTCGGTGGCTAATTTAACATTTAATTTAACAAAATCTATAATTTGACAAACAAAAAAAAATCTAATCATCAACCCGCCCATGTTATATTGTCTACAAAATATGATTCAATTAGATGGTTTCTCTCGTATCACCCTAAAATAATATAAGAAGATTAGAGCTCTAACAATTGTGATTAATTTTCATATTCACTGGGAAATCGGGTGGTGAGCTGTCAAATGCTGTACCTTCTCATTATTCATCAGAGATTCAGAATGTAGCTTGGGGTTTGTGACTATTAATTAGTAGCCTGAGGCTATGCGAGGTACTTGAATTATTTGCCAAAAAAGGGGAAAATGGAAAAAGAGAAAAGAGGTGCTCGGATAAAAGAAAAGAAAAACAAAGAAAGTATGACCGCTTTGTAGCATTTGTGGAACCTGCTTCAATGTCGTGAACAGCCACACTTACACAAGTGGAATCAAACTGTGTAATTGATTGTCGTTTTGGAATATGAAGTATTGATTAAGGAGAAGATGAAGCTCCATGATAATTAGTTTTGGCCCATTAGTGC
Source organism: Pyrus x bretschneideri (assembly GCF_019419815.1). Classification (NCBI taxonomy): domain Eukaryota; kingdom Viridiplantae; phylum Streptophyta; class Magnoliopsida; order Rosales; family Rosaceae; genus Pyrus; species Pyrus x bretschneideri. The sequence goes on along the minus strand of NW_025999513.1, from coordinate 6,651,836 downwards.
AAACGTGATCTACGTGTCATTATTAGTTTAAAGAAAGGATCACGAAATTGATTAAATTTCAAATCATCACGGTGCAAAGTGAAAAAATTGAAATGTCATGGCTCATTTAAAAATCACTCCAAACATGTCGAATGTGAAACGTAGTTAGCCCTAAATTTTAAGTGATCATATAATCGTTCTCGATTTTTCATTTATTTTATAAATTGATTGATGCTAAAAACGAAAAAAAAATAAGTTATTTTTTTCATATGCCTTACCTATTTTGAGTAAGATTTTCAATGAATATTATCTAGTAATCTAAATAAAAGTAATCAATAAGATGAGAATTAGTCTCCTATTGGTTGAGTTGCTGGAATTAGTGTATATATTTATGGAGTCCCTTCACATAGCAAGCTATATTTCTGATCAGATAAGTTTATCTATTTCCATTTGGCAATAAGGCTAGCTAGGTATATAAGTAGCTGAGCCAGTACAATATCGGTTGGTGATATTAATATATAGGACCACAAAAAAGGATTCTCAATCACCCTATGATCTCTGCAATTGTCAGCTTAAACTTGTAGATTGATATATGCAAAACCTTTTATTAGGCATCCACCAAGAGATGGACAAATTTGTTCTTGTACGATCAAGGAAATTCCAATTAAGAAACACAACGAAAAAACCTAGAATCTCCAACCCATGAAGCGAAAAGAAGAAGATTAAATAAAGTTTAATGACCTGTTACTTCAAAAAAAATCATTACGCACCGGCATTGTTTTTCTGATGATATAAGTGTGATTCTTGTGACATCCCGTCCTGAAACTATCGAAACACATATGTGAAATGACCCCTTTTACCCTAGTTTGTTTTGTTATGTTGTGTGGTTGTTTGTGTGGTGTTGGCAAGTGTTGGGCCACACACACACACACTGTCTCACTCTCCCTCTCCCTCTGTCATTTTCTCTGTCTCTCTCTCTCCCGAGTCCTCATTCCTTCTTCTTCTTCCTTCAAACGTACGAACACACACCAAGAACCATCAAACCGTAGCAGATCGAGGAAACTAAGGGCTCAGTCGTGATCGTGAGGTCGAGGGGAGCACGATCATACCATTTTCAGGTAAGAACTCCGACGTTTTCACGTCGATTTCACAAGCTCCGTTTGGGGTACTATTCATGCAAACTTTTTTCACCACGTTTTTGGGATTTTGAAGCTCATAGGTGGCTTGGTGAGGTCCCAAGGAGTCTCGGAGTGACTCGTTGGACGAAGTTGGACGTCGGGATAGCTTGGTTCGAGGTTGGCCGGTTTTGGAGTTTGTGGACAGGTATGATCTTGTGGTTTTTAGCCTTTAAAAGTAGTATAGCGTGGTTCTACTAGTCCTAAGCTTCAATTTGGTGCAAAAATCATGAAAAACGGTTGAGAAACGAGTGAGAAAATAAAGTTAGAAGTTTTTCCAGTTTCCGGCGCCGGCGACAGCACCGGAGACTGAACGGAGAAGGAGACGAAATATTCCGTCAATTCTAACGGAATATTCCTGACGCCGTTAACGGAATCTGTCAAAACTGACGGAATATTCCTAACGGCGTCAGTTGACGCCGTCCGTGTGCACCGCACGTGCCTACGCGTGGCCGGCGCGTGCGGCGGTGGAAAATTTTTCTAAAAATATGGTTGTGATCCTGAGGTTGTGTAGAGCACGATGGTATATTCAATTGTCCATTTTGAGCAATGTATGAGAAGTTATTACGAAAGTTAGGTTATGTGCTTTAAAAGTAACGTTTTTATAGTTATTTCGCATATAGGTGATTCCTATCCCGAGGACGAGCGTGCGCACTCGAGGCAGGGGGGCTACGACCCTTCCACATACCAGTGAGTGGGCTTTTGATTTCCGTATATGCCTATATACATGTATTTTCCCAGAAATTGTTAAAAAGGGTTAATTGTTTTATGCCATGCACCATATTATTATCGTTTATGCATCATTGCATGCATTAGTAGTGACATACATATACATATGCATATTTGGTGCTGTGGACGCACAGGTAAGTGCCAGGTAAGTGGTATTCATGTTTATATATTCAATAGTGGTTGGAGATGCTTAGAGAGCTCATAACCTGCACCCCCGGTGTTAGTGCTCCCGCCCAGAGTAGGGCACAGTCCTTCACGTGTCGTTCACCTCCCGCACCACACGCTCAGCTTGGATCCAAGTTAGGTGCACAGTCTTGTCGTACAGACCACTTTAGGTGGTTCCGACTCGTAGGTGACCCGCGATTATTCGCACAGTCTTCACGTGATCGTAGCACTAGAGCGTTTATATATGTTACACCCAGGCCTGTCGTACAGACCACTTTAGGTGGTTCCGACTCGTGGGCAGGTTTAGTTATTGAGATTGAGATTTGAGCTCTAGATTCAGCCGTACAGGTCACTATAGGTGACTCCGGCTGCCAGTGATATGTTATTGATGTGATTTTTACCTGAGCACTTGCATATCATTATGAGGCTTTAAGATGGCATACCCTTGAGCATGATTGGCATATTTTTACATACCTATATATGTTTATTTTCTAGGAAGTATACAGGTTTTACGGCGAGGGGTTAGAATGTATTTTATTAAATGGTTTTCAAAGAGCTTTGTTTTTGCCCACTCACGCTTTTGTTTTGCGCCCCTCCAGGTTCTAGTGGTCTAGCAGTTTCGGTGGTTTTCCCAGAGGGCGTCCCGGCATTTCTGACAGACACTCACCGATGTAGGGTCACCTTCGGGTGCACTATTGTCGTATCATTTATTTTGGACTGCTGTAGATTTATGCTCTGAATTCAGCGTCTCACTTACGCTAGCACTTATCTTATCACATTGTGTATGCTAGTTTTTAAATTATTTGTACTTTTATATTACTTCTTTTAGCTTCCGCACTGTGCACATGGCTACGTCACTTCCACGTGACGGCCAGCATGCCCTGATCTCGGTCGTGGTGTGTCAATTCTAAATTAATATTCTTTCTTTAATATTATATAGAGAAAATTTCGAATTTGTAATTAGCAGGCAGAAGATTCATTGCCAAAGTTATCAGAGAATCATGATGTACAAAAGAATAAGCATATGAATAGAAAAGAAGAAAAAAGCATAGTAATTTATTAGAAAACCTTATTGTGTCTTTATCATCATCACAATGTAGAACGTGGCAGGTCCATATAATAAATTAAAAGTTTACAACAAAATGCAAACATGCTCCGAGACGATATAAAAACTATTTTTCAAAGAATTTTAGCCAAAATGATTTTTTAAGACTAACATCATTTCTCACTTAGGTTTTTACAATGAAAATTTATAGAAGTAGTCATTGAGTTTGTTTAATGTAAATCATTTTGACCATTCCGTAAAAAATATGACAATATTCTCGTTAGATTGTAACATGAACAACCACGTGATCACTTTTTTAAGAGTATTTTTGTCTAACCAGCCATCCCACTTAACGAGAATATTGACATATTTTTTTACAGAATGACCAAAATGAGTTACGGTAGACAAATGACCATTTCAAACGATTTTCATTATCAATGACCAAAATAAAGAGTTTTCATTTTCAAGCACCAAAATGAAATATGTCAATCTCAAGTATCATTTTGTTTAAAAAACCATTTCTAAAATCAAAATGCACGCACGTATTCATTTACAAAGGCTCAACAAGGAGGAGAGGTAATAAAGTCAAAGGGTCAAACTTGAAACCCTCTTTTTCTAACTATATAAATTTAATTACGTAAGTTAAACAAGCTGAAGTGTGTGCGCTTAATTATTTAATTAAAAAGTAATTAGACTTCCCAACTCCACCAAGTCCCCATTGCGGCTTTGTTAGTCAGTCCTATCCCTACATCTATCCTATCTCATCTCTCACATGCTTAACTTGCTCTCTCTTTTTAAACCCATCTTTGCATCTATAAAAGCCGACCCCTCTCTTTCCCGTACATCCATCTAACTCTCTCTTCCTTCTCTCTCTTCATTTTCTCCTCTCTCTCTCTTTCTCTCTCTCTCTCTCTCCCTCCAAGAACAAAGCAAGCAAAAAGAAGCAAGGAAAGCAATAAACAAACCCCTTTTTTGTGTGTGTGTCCATTTGGAGGAATTGATATTTGGAGATGGACATGGCGAAAGGAAGCAGAGGCTGCAAATTCTCATCATCACAACTCTCGGCAGAAACTCTCAATGAAACTGGCTCTCATGATCATGAGGAAGCTGAGGATCAGATGATGGACCTGCGAAGAGGTCCTTGGACGGTTGAGGAGGACCTAGCTCTCATGAATTACATTGCTAACCACGGCGAAGGCCGCTGGAACTCCCTCGCTCGCAGCGCAGGTAATTAATCATCAATTTAGGGTAGTGCTGTCAAACATCATTTTTTACCTTCCACATACTTCTCAATTTATTTAACGAATTGAAGAGGGTCAAATGATCGAAATTAACATGGTATATATGAAAGGTAAAAATAGGTGTGTGAATAATATCACTTTAAAGTTATGATCATATCAAATTAGTGTAAATTATCGTAAAAAAATAAAAATATTTGCTTAATAGTTGGGGTTTTTTTCCCACCTTTTTGTTTAGCTTATTGAGATGGGTTTTTCCTTAAACTGAAAATTACGTGGGAAAGAGTGAAACAAACTCCATAATTTGCACCGAACCAAATGTTTCTCTGTCTTTGTATAATTACTTGTGAGTGGAAATCTATATGCTTCTTTGATTTCAATTGTTTGACAAAAAAAAAAAAAAAATCATTCCTCTTCCATATTGGGTCCTTTGAAAAGGATTTGGCATTAGTGTGAAAAGCTTCACTTTTTCTTGAAAAAGAAAAAAAACTAGTGCGTAATTTAAAAAGATTTGGGATATGCTAGATATATTGATGATGTTGTGAGCTATATCTTCCATGATGATTTTGATAATTCATTAGTGAGCCTTATCCCCATATGCCACAAAAGCTTATATATTTCAGAGAACCCAATTGCCAGGAAATATGAGCAAAATGAAGGATCATAATTATTAATTATTTAAGTAGTTAATTTATATACGTTCTTAAAAGAACTTTACTTAGATTATTTAGATACATAATATCTGACAAAACTATTCAATTTTGCAACCGAACCCAGGTCTGAAAAGAACCGGAAAGAGCTGCAGATTACGGTGGCTCAACTATCTCCGCCCCGATGTCCGTCGTGGCAACATCACCCTTGAAGAACAGCTTCTGATTCTTGAGCTTCATTCTCGCTGGGGTAACAGGTAATTCTACATAATCATCATCAAAACATATAATAAATAATTCTAATAATCTATCTACATTTTTACCTCAAAAAAATAATCGATCTACATTTATGGATTTATATCCTTTATCTTTGCTTTCTCAAATTAACCCTAATGAGTAAATACTAAAAAAGGTCATTTTATTCTTCCTTTGTGCCAATCACTACAGATGGTCAAAAATTGCACAGCACTTGCCGGGAAGGACTGACAATGAGATAAAAAACTATTGGAGGACCCGTGTCCAAAAACACGCCAAGCAACTCAAATGTGATGTCAACAGCAAGCAGTTCAAGGACACCATGAGGTACCTCTGGATGCCTAGATTGGTTGAAAGAATTCAAGCCGCCGCGGCTGCCTCCACCACCACCAACGCCACCGCAACAGATTCCTCTATCACCGCCCCGGCTACCTCTCACCACTTCAGCAACAACTTCCAGTCTTCAGCACAAATGTTATTACAGCCAAGTCATCATCATCACTTCGGGGTTTCCTCACAGTCGCAACTCACACCGAGTTACAATACCCCGGAGAATTCTAGTACGGCAGCCTCATCGGACTCATTTGGGACTCAGGTGTCACCTGTTTCCGACCTCACTGATTATTACACCCCTTCTGCTGCTGCTGCTGCTATCTCGGTTAACAATAACCCTACCCCGGATAATAGTTACTTCGTCCAAGACAATCATCAAGTTGGTAATTACGACAACTACTCGGGGTCCTTCGGTAATCAAGGGTTGGGATTAGAACATTTCCAAACCATGGACGAGCAAAACAACAATTATCAGTGGGGCACTGTGGAAGGCGGGGACATATCGGACAATTGGTGGAATGTTGAGGACATGTGGTTCTTACAACAGCAGCTCAGCAGCATTTGATGATGGAACGTACGAAATTACTGTAAAAGAGGGTGAAAGTGATGCATTCATTTGTAGCTAGCGATAAAAACAAAACAAAAATGTAGAGAAAATATATTATGGGAAATAGAAGAAAAACCCATGAAATATAATTAATAATCTAGATATAGGATTTGTGAAGGACATAGATCTAATTGTGGATTGGTATCCGGTTTGTATTTTGTTCCTTTTTATATTTCGTTGAGGAAATCTGTAATTTAGATTTTATTTTTTAATTTCTTCTTTCTTTGGAATGAATGACATCAAAGTTGTTTTAATCAGATTTGTTACGTTGGCACATAATTGCGGTGTATTGTTTACTAATTTCTATGATAAACAATATTTAATATTTGACTATAATACTTATAGGTATTTAATAGTCATATATTGTTTCCTAATATATATATATATATATTCATGTGCATTATATTTTATCGTCAAATAATGATTATATTAAATAATGTAAAGTTTAAAGATCTCTAAAGAATCTGGTTTGTAATTTGTTTCTTATATCAATAAGAAAACATAAAAAAATTGTTTAACCATTGATTGCATTTTAGAAGAAGTGCATAATTGCTTCCACCATCTTTAGTTACATATATATATATATATATATATATATATGTCCTTGTTAAACTGTTCTAATATGCCACTGATTAAGTGCTGCAAACTTTTGAAAGCCTTGTCCATGGGACCTGAACCAGATTAAAGTCCCCTCAAAGTTTCTAGTTGCTAAAAGGTATTTTGCAATGATTTTCCATACGTGTTGTTGTGGGATTTGTAGACTTGTATCTTAAGTTAGCCATTAAGGACAACTTTCCACAAGTTAATTAATTTATTTTTTGAGCTTTATCTCTTGTACTAATTATCCATATCAAAGGCCACCTAAGTACGATTCCAAAGCTCCATTTCTTTTTTGTTTACCCTCGTACGGACGTGACAAGGTGCTTAATTAGAACCTCCATTATCCATATAATCCAAATCTTCAGCTACTACAATTAGGAACGGATTTGTTTGATACTACCTGTTAACTATGCTAAAATTTGCAATAATTTTCTCCTATACTTCTAGAAAAAGGCTCAAATAACACCAATTTACAGCTATTTTCACTTCAAGGTGGAAGTTGAAATATTTTTTAAATGGGCTTATTGACATGTTGAATGATGGTTAGAAATGTCTTGTTTTGAAGGTTAGCGAATCTATTATTAAGGTTTGTAATGTTTTCATATGTCCATACTTATTATAATAGAACGACACATTTTGTAGTACTTTTAAGTGTGCTGTAATATAGATTCTTAAGAGGTGCTTGATTATTTAATATCATTAAATTTAACATCATTCCTTTATTTGGAAAAATAAAAACATGAATAATTTGTAGAGAACTACTATTGGCATTTATTGGAAAGCTAGTAACTATTTTTAATTCGTTTTCGTTAAAAGAAAACAAATCTTAATTGGAGGGACATCAATCTAGGTTGGCACGTGCAAAGATTAAAAAAGTCGAAAAAAAACGTGATTGAATGGTAGACTACGAGAGAGAAAAGAAAAAGAGGGGGTATGGCGGCGGGGAATCTTTGTAGGCCGCGTGCCCATAAGAGAAGCCACCAGAGTGGTCCCCGTCGGTGACGGGGTTGAGGAGCTGCCACGTGTTAGAATAGGAAGGAGAGTGCCTAATGGCTAGGTCGACATAGGCTTCCTGGGCAGAAGCACTGAGAGCCGCAACCATTGAAATTGCCCTACAAACAAGTGAATGTATGACTTATACATACAGAAAAACCTATATGTATATGTTTATACGGTGCACATACGGATTTATACGGTACGGGGTACTCATTGAATTGAATTCACAACTGGACTCCACAATCACAGATGGTCTTGGAGACTTATCTTTCCGCCACCTTGATTTCCAATTTTTCCACTTTCAGTTTCAACGCAAAGCTACCATGAGTGGCTCCCGCTTCCAGAATAGACCATCGGCAACGACTTCTCAGTCAAGATGTGGGACCAATTTTGGCTCACGCGGCGGCACCTTGACTGCATCTTATTGTAGATAAATTTTTCAATGTGTTTGGAACATGAAATGGTACGTTACATTTTATTGTCCAAATGGAGAGAATGAATAAAAAAAAAAAAAAAAAAAAAAAAAATTCTCTCTAATTATGTGACAACATGTGGTATACTATCCTAAATTCCGGCATACCGAAAAATTTCTTCTTATCGCGAGGGTGGTAGGGTTCTTTGTTATTCAGTTGGCTAACGCATGCATTGTATAATCCACCTAAAACCCTAAAAGAAATCTATATGATCACTCTAGGCATACATATAGAACCTTAGAGAGAGATTCATTTTAATAAGAACAAAAAGAGACGTGATCAATGATTTGAACTGCCCGTTTGTTAGTTACACATCGCATGTTAACTAAATTGATTAAAAAAGTTTGTTTTGTTTGGATTGAAATGAATAAATACTCAATTCAAGATAAGTTAAAATAAAAAATGAAAACCGATGTTGCATATTGACAACTCAATTCCTGATCAGATTAGTGTGGATTTACGTACAAGCATCTAAGATTTTCAGTTTGAGTTGTAACTTAAGATTATCATCAGAATTTTGGCGCATTTAAAAAACAATTGAGTTGTCGGTGGAAAACTAGTCGTACTGTACAATATGCGTATATGTAATGCTAATTAAGCATATGTGTTCTCAAAGTTTGATGACAATTTGATTTTGAACTAGTATAGCCTTTTTTTGCATCCTCTGTGGAGGGTGTTCTGGTGTGTATAGAACACAAGTTGGTGAAAACAAACCAAATAGGGCGGTGGGGAAGAATCAAAATGCTTTTATTTTCAAAGTTTTCATGCCACTACTATTTGACATTATGTAGCTTCAACTCATTCTTCTTCATAACATTGAATATAGTAAGCAAGCTTAGGTTGAAATTAGTGCAAACTGCCATGCATGCATACACATATGTTTTGTTTGTTAGTTAGTATATAGAATATTGTTAATAGCCGTCATTTGTTAACATGGAAGTGTAATTGTTTTCAAACATAACATTCAAGATTCTCAAGCATACTAATATATACGAGCTGTGAATATTTAGGTTTATCCAATTAATGTCTCAACTGTAAAAGTTTTTTAGTTACAACGATATTAAAAGGTGGGGATTTGAGCTAAATCACATAATAGGTCAACTATAATTTGTTACAAAACACATTTTTTTAATAAGTCGAACGTAAAACCCTCTACTTATAAGTGGAGAAAGATACCACCAAACCATCTTACTAGTGTCATTAAGTGTAAAACTTTAATAGCCGTAAACCCACACACATTCCCGAATGACAAAAACTTACAAAGAGATTGACTTAAAGTCTCACCACTTCCTTTTATGCAAACAAAAGAACTCGTTAATCAAGAGATCATCCTATAAAGCATTCTCTTTAGTGTTTACTTCCTCAATAAGAGAACAATTAGGTCCACGCATGTTGCTTAAGAATCATAACCTCTCAGACAAAACCACACGGTGACATAGCTATGCCAACAGAGACAAATATCATTATTTCCGGAGCCGTGTACAAACAGATATATTGAGCCCACATGTATTTTCCCAGTTCCTACAACTCTGGACCACCTTGAAGCACTTTCTCTTCTCTTTTGCAAAGCATTTTTGAGTTAATTGATGTATCCATTCCCATTCCCTTTAAATCTCTCACCGATGATATCAATTGCGTGAAGCTTTCTGTTGAAAACGACTTTCTTAAGTTAATTAGGGTTTGTCAAAGTCCTTCACAGCCACAAATTTTAGAGATGATGAGCTTAATAGATTCTAAACTTAGCTATTAATTAAATGTGTCATGTCTTTCTAGTTTTTATGCCCTAAATTGTGTAGAAGATGATTCCTACCCGTAACACATAAGCTAAGTGCCCTTGTTAGTGTTCCACATTTGAGTTATATGATGAGATCTTAGTTAGTACTTGGATTATATATGCCATTGACTCGTTGTACTTATCCTGTTTGGTTAGGTTGGTATATTTGTTCATGCTTACATATTTAGGGTTCTTTAATTCATGTTCATGTTAACAAATTAGATTAATTAAGGAAAGCAAACTCGATTACGAACTACAAAGCCATACGACGTGGGTACCTTCCTGGTCCTCAAAATAATTGAGGTTGATAAACTTCTTCCATAGAAATTAATGAGTCTTCAAAAATTTTCGTGTACATTTGTGATTAGCAAAGATGATTTTCTTCCATTTAGCACTTGGTTTTGTGAGAGTTCACCCAAAAAAGATCGTTAATTTTTCAACAGCTTTGTGCATTTGTGACTTATGTTACAAATTCAGCACTGGGTTTCAATGATATATAAGCTAATACTAGTGATATTTGGGAGGGGAGATTCAGAATGAAACTACATATATATGAAGAGAAATGTACCTTTTTAAAACAAACTATAAAGGAATGAGGATTCAAACTCGAGACTTCAGGTGTAACGGAGAATGCTCTTAACCAATTGATGAGCTACAAAACCCTTACTAAACGAAAATGTACTTAAACCTAAACCATATACGATTAGATGCGTGCATGACTTGTATATATTGGAGCATGCATGATCTTTGTATGTCCAGATTCTTGATCACCTGTCATGTATATTGGATAAGGCCAAGTACATACTTTTGTTCCGTCATGAACCATTAACAGTGGACATGCTATATATTTTGCCAAAATTATTGACTAAATGTGCGCCCAAACATGCGGAACTTGACGATTCTTCTTGTTACTACTCCATTGTCTTAAAGGGACAGAGTTGAATAAGAAGCATGAATGTCAACGTACGGCGATGTGAAAGTGTGAAGCCATTAATAAACTTAACGTTTGGAAAGGGATGGCTAAGAGATGAATAGGAATAGCAAGCAAATTAACTGCTAGTTGATAAATACAATGCAAAGTGCATTATTTAAGATAATGCGAGTTTCATAACAAGTTTCACATCAGTCAATGGTTTAGAATTGTGCACGCACATGAATACTAAATGGTGGATGAATTTTTCTTTTTTTCATTGGAGAGTTTTTAACTTTATATATAGTCTACTACTCCTACTCGTGTATCAACCTACCCAGCTCTCACAACTGGGTTAACCCTAGTGGCTTAAAGAATTACAACAGTGGATTTTTTTATTTTTACTTTTAGGAAGGGATGATAATGGATTAGATGACTCGAGCAACAAATAAGGTTTGGTCATTGGTATATTAAAGTAACCTTATAATAATAGTGGATCATTTGTTGATTGTTGTTATTTTCCGATTGTTATGAAAACATCGTGCTATGTGATGTTATCAATCAACTCATGTTATAACACATGTATTTACTGCACGTAAATTTGCAAACACCTCATAACTGTGTAACCATCAAACTCAAAAATTTATTCATTGGTAAGACACCTCCAACTTCAAATACGTGGCTGATGTGCCATGCTTTGCCTTCTAATATCAAAACTACAACTATATGATGTACATGCATAACGATTTGTACGAACTCCTAATCAAAGGAGGTACATGTAGATTTACGGGCTAAAATTATCCCACTAAGTGTACATGATTTAAGCGTAAACAAAGTGACAAGTGTGTTAGAAAATATTGATCTTCTTTTAAACTAAACAATGATTATTAACGAGTTTTAGCAACCTAGTGCCTTGACTGGAAACGCAAGTTAAAATTGTTTATGCATTAATATACACGTAAAACACGGGTCAAGCAGCAGCTGAGTTTGATCATTAATCTTTTGATTATTCATATTTTAATTACAACACAATTAGTGGCATCCGGCATAATTAAGTACGAATGTAAATGGAATCACTGCTTACGCCATCAGTGACGGTTTTCAACATGAAATTTACTTATTTTACTTAAAAAGCACTTGGACAATTATAGACTTAGAGAGTGGATTACTTATTTAAACACAGAATTGTCTTAACCACCAAGTTTGCTTGGCCTAGGGTTAAAGCTTTCATGTGCTTCTCTAAAGGTAACAAGCTCCATTCCTGAATTGAATAATAAGAGCATGAGCCCTTGTATGGCATGGGTAACCGGTGGCAACTTATGATAATAATATAAATACATGTGGAGAGAATTATACACATGTACAACACTACAATGACGTCATGCGCCAATAATACAAAGACACATGAAGAGAAATTAACACATCTTATTGTATTATTGACATAAGACGCAACTATAACGGTATACCTGTGGCATACAAATTCCTCTCCATATATCGATGAGTCTAATTACAATATGAATCTAGAACATATCATCTTTCATATACATTGTAGGAGCACATGTCGAGACAAATTTACGAGCTATTTGGCATTCAATTTGGAAATAATTAATAGTGTGTGTGTGTGTATATATATATTTCTATTAATTAATGAAACTCTCTTTGTCGATCAAAAGAGGGTGAAAAGACTACTTAGTATTCTATCACACAAAAAAATGATGGGTAATAATGTAATTTCAGAGGTCCAACTTTTTGTTGTTTTTTTATTGAAGTCTCATTTACAAGTGATGTTAAAATACCTCCAATATTAAAAAAAAAAAAAAAAAAAAAAACCTCCCACTCCACTCACGTTCTCTCTCCCTCTCTCCTTCTTATTTTCTAAAAAAATGTGTAGGCAAATGCATGTGTGTCTGTGTCTGTGTGTGTATACACACATATGATTGTAGTTACATTACTTGCTCACTAATTACAAAAACAAAAAATTGGAACAAAAGAATACAAATAACCTCTAATAACGTTAACTAGTACGCTGTTAGATGTTTCCCTTGAATAATGTTAAAGTAACCAAATATGATCTAAACTTTTGATTATCAATTTATGTAATGCATGCTGTGGCAATTTCTTATTTGTTACGAGTAAATGATAAGAAATTCTAAGATATGACAACACTCATAAAAGGTGTGACTCTGAGACCCCCTATATGTAAGAGCTACCCGTTGTGAGTATGTTTTTTAATACAACACCCACATTAAAGAAGTATGCCTTAGCAAAACTCAAAGCCAAAAGTAGGAATAATAGTTAGTGCCTTAAATACTGTTTAATCGTATTTCTCTTTACCCGTCACTTCTCTTTCTATAAATGCTGAATTCAATACCAAATTGCACGCTGATTAGCCCATCAATATGTAGGTTAGCCCAAATCTCTCTGGCCCTAATGCAACTATCAGTCCACACAAACTCCTCGTTTCCGTCACTCCACTTATTGACGTTACCAATTTTGAGCCCACTAAATCCGTCCCATTTGAAGGCCAGAGAAGCCCAATTGTATCAAAAGGCCTTAACTAAACCAAGTTTGAATCATCCAAGCCCAATATTCGTGGCCCAAATATGAAGTCAGCTTTCTAACCCTAACGTGCAAGAGTTGTTGGGCAGATTTTCTGGTCAAAAACCTCAACCAACTCCCACGCACGCGTTCCGTATAGATTTTCCTCCGTCGATGTTGGAACCTCGCCTCTTCGCCAATCCCAACCCTCCACGTCATTCAAAAAACAAACCCGCAAACGCGCGCTTTTTCGATTTCCGCACAATGTTTAATCCCAATGACCGGGACACCATGGGGTCCCCACAACCGACCCATCTGAACCATTTCTAATAGCTGCTAGAAAGACAAAATCACCCTCGTTGGAACACCACCCTTTCCTCGATTACACACCTAACTCAGCACGTGCAGAGGCATGTTTGTAATTCCGTGTCCAGCTCCCTGCCATCTTTGACCTTTCCGTTGGTTATAAAAGCGCGGCTTTCAACCGACTTTCCCAATCTACACGTTCCTTCAGACGCTCTCTCTCTCTCTCTCTCTCTCTTCTGTTCGTCGCATTCAAATTCATTCAAACTCTTCGCCCAGATCAACTGTAAGTAACGTCTGCTTTCTAATTTTTTTTTTTCTATTAATTTTAGCTTTAAATTTCTGAAAATTTATATAATCCAAGAATTTCGTCGGATCGAACTCTGTTTCTCTGATTTTTTTCGAGATTAACGGAGCGGTAATTACCAAAATACAATACAAATTTCTGTTTTTTGTTTTTGTTTTTTAATTTTTAAGAAAAAAGTGAAAAAAAAATTTGCGTATTTAGTGATTCGTGTAAATATAGATAAAATGAGTAGCAGCAATTGTATTGGAATCTGTACCGTGAGGCCATGTTGTAGAATTCTCATGGGCTATGGCTATAGAGGTTCTTCAATTTTCGGTTCTGGGCAGCCGAAATTGAATAGAAAAGTTACTGGTAATTTGTCGAAATTGCGATCGAGAAGTCACGATCGTGGCTGTAGTTCTCAGATTGTAGGGTTCATGCGTGTAATTGATCCGAATCAGAGAGATTTTAGTGTTTTTGATTCGAATTGGGGGCGGTCTAGGGTTTATACGGCGAGTAGCCGTGTTGGTTGTGGTAGTGGTAGTAGTAGGAGAAGGTGTGTTTTGGTGATACCGAATGTAGCGTCGGATATTAAGAACCATTCAACCTCGGTGGAGACTCAGGTAAATGGGAAGAGCTCGTTCGAGAGTATTTACATTCAAGGTGGCTTGAATGTGAAACCTTTAGTGATAGAGAGGATCGAGACGGATCGTGGTGATTTAGTTAAGGATGAAGAGTCTAGGGTAGAGGTAAATAGCTCAAATGTAAATGTAAATGTAGGTAATTCCAAGGGTTTGAATGACAATAAGATCGAGAGAGAGCTGTCTGATATTGAAAAGGAGGCCTGGAGGTTACTTCGAGATTCCGTTGTTAGTTACTGTGGGACTCCGGTGGGAACTCTTGCTGCTACTGATCCGGCTGACAAGACACCCCTCAATTACGATCAGGTCTTTATTCGAGATTTTGTCCCATCCGCACTCACTTTCTTGCTCAATGGGGATGCGGAGATTGTCAAGAATTTTCTGCTTCACACTCTGCAGTTACAGGTAATGTCACAAGCTTTAACAGTTGCGTATAATGTTACATTAAATTCATTAGTTTTTTAATGTAATTAGTGGAATATACATTTTTCATGTTAATCATATGGTTCTGCAGTTTAAAATACTGTTTCTTTGTAATAACTAATACTTTTTATCCATAAGTTGGGCATTAGAGGAATTAATAACATTAACTAAGTTGATGTTGTAGAACTCAAATGGCATAACGAGAAATGTGCTTATTGAACTGTCTGACGTAAAATGAAAGAGTTTATATTCAACCAAGCATTTAAAAGCGCAAAGGTTTTTGTGAAATTGAATCAGCAAATGAATCTGGTATCATTGAGGTCACTGATCTGAATTCCTACACATTTCCTTTTGCCTTGAAAGTCTCTGATGACAAATCTAAGTTAGTTTTGTGCGTATGAACTATAATTTCAGACTAAGACTTTCAAACAACTCTTGGTGTTAACATGGTAATGCTCAGCCTGAGAGTCTAAAACAACTTTTAGTCCTGTTAAAATGGTAATGTTAATAATTATTCTTCTTCCCACAATTTTTTTTTTCTACACCAATGCTAATGCAACCTTGTTGCTAGAGTTTTAATTTTGAGATTTTGTATATGATCTCATGGTTTCCTCCTATTAGCAGATTTAACTAGTTTAATTCTTCAATTGATACCCAATGACATCTGTGGTGATGTAAGAATAGAAATGGGCACGCTGTTCGAAATTAAAATATATTTTGGTGATCTGGTTCTGCATTGAGCATTGGCTCCCTTTTGTGACAGCTCGTCTGATTAATTCTTGTTTGGTCATATGTTAGAGCTGGGAGAAGACAGTGGACTGCCACAGCCCTGGGCAAGGGTTGATGCCGGCAAGCTTTAAAGTGAGGACTGTTCCTCTTGATGGAAACCCTGGAGCATTTGAGGAAGTTTTAGATCCTGATTTTGGTGAATCAGCAATCGGTCGTGTAGCACCTGTTGATTCAGGTAATTTAAAGTTAGTTGCTGGTTATTGTGACATATAAAGTACTAGTTCAGTTAGATTAGAGTTGCCGCGTAACGGCAAATTACTGGTGTTCAACTGCTGCCTATGTTTTTCTTGTTGTCCATTTTTGGGTTGGGATAACTGCTGCGTACTTGATGTTCAATAAACAAACCTTCTTGTTACATATTTGGGAGGAGGGGGAAAGTTGGAGAGCATATTGACATTACAATCTTACACTTGGTATTGATAGTATCTGATTTATATTAGAATTACTTTGACAGGGTTGTGGTGGATTATCTTGTTGAGAGCTTATGGAAAGATCACAGGTGATTATGCATTGCAAGAAAGGGTGGAGTTCCAGACAGGCATAAGGCTGATTCTTAATCTGTGTTTAAAAAATGGATTTGACATGTTTCCGACCCTGTTGGTCACTGATGGGTCCTGTATGATTGATAGACGGATGGGTATTCATGGACACCCTCTTGAAATCCAAGTACGTTTGAAAATGTACAAATGTTTTAGTTCCTTTATACATGTCATATCCTAGGCTTCTAGCTGGGTTCTCTTCTACATTGTTCCTTTCTATACAAGAGTCACACCATCGGTTGAGTCCAATATTTCTTAGGAGAAAACTGAACTCCTAACTGTCATAGTGTCCCCTCAGGGAACAGTGGCTTATATTGGTTAATTAATAAATAAGATAGAATACTAGCCCTCTGCTTGCCCCCTTATTTTGCTTGCTTCTCTGGTTTATACTTTACTTAACAAATCTGGTTATACAGGCTTTGTTTTATTCAGCTCTACGATGCTCCCGTGAAATGCTCATTGTCAATGACGGGACCAAAGATTTGGTGGCTGCAGTCAATAACCGACTTAGTGCACTCTCGTTTCATATCAGAGAGTATTATTGGGCGGATATGAAGAAGATTAATGAGATTTATCGTTACAAAACGGAGGAATATTCCACAGATGCCGTCAACAAATTCAATATCTATCCAGATCAAATTCCATCTTGGTTGGTTGATTGGATTCCTGAGGAAGGTGGTTACCTCATTGGCAATCTGCAACCTGCACATATGGATTTTAGGTTCTTCACTCTTGGAAATCTTTGGTCCATTGTATCATCCCTCGGTACCCAAAAACAGAATGAGGGCATCTTGAATTTGATTGAGGCCAAATGGGATGATTTCGTAGCTCAAATGCCCCTTAAAATTTGCTACCCTGCTCTGGAGTATGAAGAATGGCGAATAATTACTGGTGGTGACCCAAAAAACACGTGAGGCTCGCTAAATTTTATTCTCTTTGTTACTCATGTACCTCATTGTTCTGCAAATCTTCTGACTACAAGCTCTTCTCCCGGTTGAATTTATTGCTTATGCACTTATTGTCTCCACTTGTAGGCCTTGGTCATATCATAATGGCGGATCTTGGCCAACCCTCCTGTGGCAGGTAATGTCATAAAAGTACTTTCTTTGAATTTTTCTGCTTTCTTTTTGGGTTTATGTTGCAAAGGTGGTCCAGAGGGTTATTCTGTGCACCTATCGATTGTCCTTGGTTTTATATATTCTGTATAGCATGTGCTGCAACCGATTATCTGATTTCTGTAACTGTGTCTTCTATAATTATCCTAGTTCACATTGGCTTGCATCAAGATGGGGAGGACAGAATTAGCGCGAAAGGCAGTTGCTTTGGCAGAGAAGAGGCTTTCTATGGATAACTGGCCCGAATACTATGACACAAAAAGCGGGAGATTTATAGGCAAGCAATCCCGGCTTCACCAGACATGGACAATTGCTGGTTACCTAACCTCGAAGATGCTTTTGGAGAACCCCGACAAGGCATCATTGTTGTTTTGGGAGGAGGATTATGAACTTCTGGAAACTTGCGTTTGTGCTCTCAATAAAACTAGTCGAAAGAAGTGTTCACGCTCTGCTGCAAAATCTCAGGTTGCGGTCTAGTGACAAGGATGTCTTTGTGCTCGGTGCTTGTGGGCAAGGCGGTGAGCGTGGGTAACTAACGAAACCCTGGAAGATGATTCAATCTAATATAATTGGCATTAGAATTTCTCTAACAGCCAGCAGGTGTGAAATGCATATTCTGTCGAACATTAATCGAAGTACAGACTGATTGTAGTTAAAAGGCTGAGTTTTAGGAGAGCCTTTTAACTCATGTCTCATTGTATGTTGTTGAAAATTTACATGTATTACGTCGGTGAAAATGTAACCAATTTGAACGGCGTTTAGCCATTTACTTGATTTAGCAACTTAATTTTCTCGTTTAATTTTTACGCGTCGAAATTAGATTTTATCCGATCGAGTAGATTTCCTATTACCATGACAATTATTAATATCATTGCAAATCAAATGAAAAATGAAACTTTTGAAAGAGGAAGAAATCCTCACCGGTATTGCAATTTTACAATAGTATTGCATTAAGACTTCAGATTTTTACAATGACCGGAGTTTATAGGAGTTGTTTTCTTTTTTTTTACGAACCTAACTTGATTTATTTTGTAAAAAAAAACTTGATTCAACATTATTCAAATTTTATATGAAAAGTTGATTTTTAGCTTGAAACTTTAGGAAAGCTAAACATATAAAATATAAAAAAATAAAAAAAATGATTTTCCAGAAATTAGAGTAGTTTTTGTTTTGCTGATGAACATGGAGGAAGATTTTCTCTTCTGCTAATCTCTCTCTCATTCCCTTCCCTCCCACTTAAACGATTATGGTTAAGCCACGTCAACATCTCATATTGATTTTTTTATAGAGACAATAAGGCAAAAAACAATGTGAGAGGAAGGGAGGGAAATAGATGGGAATAGGAGGAGAGAGAATCCTACTCCTATGAACATCGCAACTTTCTATGTAATTTTAATTAGATTGGAGGATGCAGTTGGGGTCCACTCACCTTCTGTAGGGATTTGGATCCTCTCCTGAGCCCAAGGAGAGGATCCTCCTGACCAAGACATGTAGACCGTTGGATTTTTATCCAATGTCTATAATTATTATAACTTTAAAGAAATCCCTTGTTTGTAGCTGTTGGATAAAATCCAACAGCCCACGTGTCTTAGTCAGGAGAATCCTCTCCTTGGGCTCAGAAGAGGATCCAAATCCCTTCTGTAGGGGCACACTCCCACACTGGTTTTTACCTATTTCAATTATTTCCATATTCCCACAAACCTAGAAATTGATTTTGATGGTTTTGGGTTGGATTCTTCCGCCCACCTTATTCACATCAGTCTTTGGTCCTATATCTGTAACGATACTAAGCTCACTCCAGTCAAGCGGGAAATTTTTTACCTATAATTGTCGATATAACATCTAAATATATATTATGTAGAGCTTATTTTGTAATGTATTTCAATAATCCATCTGTATATTTTTTACGTTTTTTTCCTCAAATATTATGTCTACTAAAAACCCTTCAAATCCATAATCATATCACAGTCGGATTAAATGATACCTATTTTAGAGTTTCCTCACAAAACTGTGTTTATCCATTTTCTTCAACTACAAATTAATGTTTTAGTCATTTTGTATTGGTCCAATATTTATATATGAATAGTGAATTAAAACCTAGACAACCGATCCTTGAAAAAAATCACCGTGTGCCCTATATATAGTCGTAAACTCACTGAGGATATATCTCAGTGATACATCAGAATCCCAACACATAGCCATATTTGAAGTGAAGAATAGTACGGTGCAGTCTGGTCCACTTTGTAAGGTAGGAGAGGAAAAACAATCTTGAGTAGGTTACCTACCAAAGATTATCATTCGATGCCGTGAGCTGGACTCTTGCACCAAAATAAAATGGACCATGAGCTGGACTCTGTACACAGAATCCCACTTGCATGCAGCACAAATTCTCCGTAGTGGACATTTTGGACCAAGAAAGATATTTCAACTTTTTTTTTTTGGAAGATAAACGAATACGTACACAGCTTGAAACCTAAGGTCTCGATCTCCACAATCATTTTCATGGTGGGGTTTCAATCTCAAATAATAGAGCATACATCGGCTCACATTCGCTATAAAAGTTTGATGTTTATCTTGTCTTTCAATTAAACAAAAGAAAAATGATATCGAAAAACACATTCACGACAAGAGTTTGATTCTTTATCTCGATTTTCTTCTTGTTTAAAAAAAAAAAATAAATAAATAAATAAAGCCTGTAAATTTATTGAGCATAATTTTTCTTTTCATTAATGACCTAATTAAGTACTAAACATTTCCCCCGTTTATAGGTACAAAGTCTACGACTTTCACTATGAGTAAGAAAAACTGCATTCATGAAAAACAAGAAAGAAAGAAAGGAAAAAGTTCTTGAGTGGAATAAGCTGCTTAACTTCAGAATTTTCACTATCCTATGTTTTTTTTTTTTTTTTCTGTAACTTTTCATTGCTGCTCCTTAATCCATGAAGCATTCATCATTTGAAGAAATTCTGAAAAGATTAAGACGGTTTTCGCCGAGGCTTAGAGAGAACGTGGTTTTCTTGTACTCAGCCCAAGTGAAGGGTTTGTAGAGCCGAGGCTTCTCCGGTGTGACCATTTCTGGAAGAGCACTCAAACATGCGTTTAGGGAGGGAGCTGCAAAATACGCCATTGACAATCTAGACTTCGATGAATTGGCTAAGGCTCTATGTCTAACGCTCACAAATCTTCCATTTGTCATGGCCTTCAAAATTAAGGGAGAAATTAGTTAAAACACAATTCAACTAAAACACATTAAGAACTTATATAAGTCTGTTTGTCTCACCTTTATTATCGATATGATTCAGAAGTTCGTGTAAAAGTGTGTTAAAAACAGTTGTATTGATATCTATGAATCAACAAACTTTTTTTATCACCTTTAAGAAATTTGTACTTGGAAAAGCATGAAGTTACTCAACCCAACAAGAAGCTTCAATTCTGTATGACAAGTTGTTTTCATTGCACTTTTATCCAACCAAAAAGAATATCTTGAGACGTGAATAATTAATGAGAACTTTTCTTAGGTTGAATTGGGTTCTTTAAGAAGGTATGGAAACCTACATTTAAATTTTTAAGAAGCATGACTACTCTTAAGGTAAGGTTTATCATTCTTCATGCCCTCTTTTGTTCTACGGATAGATACATTAGTTGTTCTACAACATATATATATATATGTATATATATCAAGGATGATGCTATTTACACACTTACTTTTTTACCTCACACACAATTTTGTTAATTCTTGGTCATTGATCTTTTTCAATTTGATTTGATGATCGAAAATTGAGAGGGATGTGTGAGAAGTAAAAATAGGTGTATAGATATCAATACACTATATCAAACACAACATGCGATGCCACTGTAAACTATTGATAAGTTGTAGGATTCACTTCCATCAGTGACTAACAATCACACAATACAATTGTCAATTATTGATGAACTGTGAGATTATCAAGGACTCACAATCAACCGCATGCTTTAACAACTTTCAAAACAGTCAAGATTTATCCCACAAAACTCATTTGCAAAGGAAGTACTAGGACTACCCTATACAAGGGCAACCAACTCAAAGGGAACATAAAGGGACTAGGTGTGTTATTACTTTGATTTTTGGGAGTTTTAACGAAAAAGTCGTGGTACTGTTCACTTTAACGAAAAACCACATTTTTACACTAAAAAGTCAATCCTGATACTATTCATTTTACCCTTTATTTTGTCTTTATCATTAAAACTTCAAATTTTCAAATTATTTTCATTAGTTTTTCTTTGACTTTTCTTGGAGAAATTAAATTAAGTTGATAGGAAAATTCACCTTGTTTTTGTGAGGTTGTCCCAACACACCGTAAATGGCATGCGGTCCAACTAACGAAGCACTTTTCAGTTTCAATATGCTTCAAACATGGTTAGTCATCAATTACCCAATGGGCCAGCCTCCCTAACTAAAGTCACACTCTGATTGGTTAAGAACTGATATACTGGGGCCTTACAAGAAATTTTTAGTTGTGACGAGAATATAAATGGTACAGCATGTGTTTTAATAGAAGTAGTGGAAAATTTTATTTTTAAGTTATTAACTTTTTAGCACACATGTCACACCATTAGTATAGTGACACGTAATGTACTATCTCGTGTATCGATTATATTAAAAAATCTCTTGTTACTTACCGATTATGCAAAAGCAACGTGCAGTCAAAATTGCATAGATTACTCAAAGTCAGTCTCAAAAGCTACGTGCAAAGCGCCCTAAATTCCCAAGTCAGACTCGATCAATTCAAAGTCTTCTTTTTTAAGATTGTGATTACCATGACATATGAATATCTAGAGAGAGAAAAACGAGAGAGAGAGAGAGAGAATAGACCAACCTGCAACACGTCACCCACATTAACCCAAAGGGCCGTGGGGTCAGAGGGCACAGGGACCCAAACCCCATCTTGTGGAGAGATTTGGAGGCCGCCCACGTCGTTGGATCTGAGGAGGGTGAGGATCTGAGGGTCAGAATGCTCCCCAAACCCTACCTTGCTGATGTCACTGCTGAAGGAGGAGGATGACGTGTCCTTATCCTTGCAGAAGTCCTGCTTGTTTTGCAGATGCGGGTAGTGATTGAGCCTGAAGACGGAGTCACTGTCGACACCCCTGATCAGCCTACTGAATACTGATGTGTCAGGGACCCACAGTCCCTCACCAATCAGATCCAAAAGCTCACATGCCAAATCCCTTGCTGCTGCAATGTATCCACTCACTGCAGAACTGTTTAGACAATACCACTCATCAGGATATTCAGAACCCACAAACTAGCTTGCAACACTTTCGCTTGTTGCATGAAACCGACAGATCATGGAACAGATTCACCTCTATCATAGCGTTTTAGATTACTAAAACACGACATTGTATAAGATTCTTTCGACATGACTTGATGCTAAGTATTAAGGACTGTTTCATGAAAGTTTATTTCACTCGAAAAATTATAGTAGTGTAAACTTGTTTTATGAAAGTTCATTTCCCGACTTGACACCAAATTTCCGTTACCTTTGTTTTCTTAGCTTGTTAGTAACACAAAGTCTAAAAACTAGTCACTTTCTAATCCCATCCAGATATTCTAACTACGATGTATAAAATAAAGATAACCAAGAAAATAGATAAAAACAGGCATCTAATATAACTTAAAATTTCTTTAGGAATTGGGTATGAAATATACACGATAATAACAGGTAAATATAAGGAGTTATACAAACAGTTATACGACAAGTTCTCCCTTAATTCTGGAAGCTGTTTTCTTCTGCTCTATTTATTTAATTATTTGAGTTATTTTTCAACACCCAAATGAACTGCTTAATTATTAGTTATTTATTTATTTATATTTTATTTTATATGATATGATTAGGCGCTCTTGATGTGCCACTGCTTCTGACTTGTCATTCTGATTCCCCAATTTTCATTACAATAATGGAACAACAAATTTGTATTCCATCTTTCGACTTTCCGACTTCCCAGTTCAGTAATGGAAAACATGCTAGCTCTCTAACATGTGTACAATCTTGGTAATCGACAGAGAAGCAGAGGAGGAAGAGGAGTGAATGACTCAGTGAGTAAGTGTGTCACTGACAGCTTATCCCACCATCTAGGAGTCGAGAAGAGGTCCCTTTGTTCCCTTGTTTTTTTTAGTGTTTGTTTTGATTTTAACGAGTCACGTGAACAACCAAATGGTTTCTTCTATTTCTTACTTTTCAATTTAATTTTAATTTTGATTTTCCATATATATAAAATGGAGAAATTGTTATTAACATTCTAAATGGTTATTTACACTTTTTATTCTGTAGAACTTATTATTATAAAGTGTCATTGATGACTCTAAAAAATCATTGCTTTAAGATTTGTGTAAAAAAAATGTATTTGAAATGAATTCGAATCATAAAATAAATTGGAAAATTAGGACATTATGAGAAAAAAACAAGATGAGGTTGTTAGATAAACTAAAATCATCAAGTTAGTTTGAATTTGAATCAACTTTGCAGCTGATCAGTTTATCTTCTTTTAAATTAGTTTATGTGATAGAGATATGAGCAGGAGTAGGCTTAAAAAATCAAGGTTCGAAATCCACATTTGCAACCAACAAAAAAAATAAAGTTAACCCAATAATAGTTAAACAGAATTGCGTAAAAAGAAAATATTGCATATGTTATAATTTTCTTTGAAAAAAAAAAAAAAAACAAAGTAAATTGCTAGTTAATGAACAGTTCATCCCTAAACCTACACAAAATCGTTACCGGTTCCTGCGACCGTCTTTCATTTGATATATTCTAGCTAAATTTTACGGGTCAGGTACCACCTACCTAAAGAAAAATTAACTAAAAACCATAAAATGGAAACCCGATAATAACTACTGAAATAGCTAGAGAATCCTAGATATATACAATCATACATACAAGAGGAGGGTAAATAATAAAAATATAAAAACTAAAAACATGCAAAAATAACAAAATAAAATGTGAAAATTTGTAAAAACAACAAAATAAGAACAAGTACCTGAATTTTGTAGGCTCATTTGAGATAGATTTGGATCTTTGAGCTATAGAAATTGGGTTTGTGTCGAAAATAAGGTACTCAACCTCTCCCATATCACCACTGAAGCCTATGTTCTTACAGCCATAGCCAAAGGGATCGGAAGGTCCTGCTCTTTGCTTCTCGGACACTGGTTTGGCAAAGAAGCTGAGGCTTTGCTCCTCCACTGTGGATATAATATCTTTTGGGACGCCGTGGTTGATGACCTTGAAGAAACCATAGTCCTCACAAGCTTTGACAATGAGTTTTCTCACTTGAAACCTCTCGGCTGAGAGGTCTATGATGGGGAGATCAACGGCCTGGATCTTTTCGTTGCGAATTGGGTTTGGAGGTGCCACCACCACCACCATGGTTAATAATCTAAGAGATGTGGGTGCAGAAAACTAAGAAGAGAAGATGGTGAATAACTAAGTGTATCTGTAGTGTTTTTATGTGTAAGGAAAAAAAGAGAAAAAAAGAAAGAAGAAGGAGTTTTTTGTTCAAGGGAAGTTTGGAGAGGAAGTGAGATGTAATGGGGTATTTATGAGAGAGAGAGAGAGAGAGAGAGAGGATCTATGCAAGCGGTTGGGGATTATCCTTAAACAAAAGGATTACTTGGGGATTCAGGAACCATAGACTTTTGGGTGAAGTACAACCAGCAAATTTCTCTGGTCGTTTACACCTAGCAAATTTCTGTCACACAAGAAGGTTAACTTAAGTTACTTATTGTGCACTCTTCCTTGACTAGGTTTTCTTTTTTTCTTTTTTTCTTTTATTTAATTTATTAGGTTGGGTAATGTTAAGAAGATTATATTTGTAGACAAAATATTGGAAATTAAAAGACATAAAAGTTGATGATTGGTTTATTACTTAAACGTTGATAAACACGCTCATTTCTATTAGTGATACATCATTTAGTTTACATATTTTGTCTCGAAATTTAATCTCCATAGCATTACCTTATTCGGTTTGTAGGATCAATTTTACTCAGAGGTATTAAATATGATTCACAACATACACGAGAATGTATATTTTGCATCATAATATTGAAAGCGTGATTATCTTTTTTTAGTCAAAGAGAAATAATCTAACGATCTCTTATGAACTTTTATTGGGTGATGCTATCCACACACTTAATTTTACTTCTCATACATCACTCTCAATTTTGGCCGTTGAATTGTGTGAATTGAAGAATTTAATTGCTCTTTTTATATGAACGTGTAGGTGTCTAATTTTGCGTTTATTGATAGTTTTGGTTTAAAAATCTAAAAGCTGACAATTTGATTGCTCTATACAAATTTTCCTCTTCTTTCTCCTTTTTGTGGATGTCTTGATTTCTTACTTAAATTGCATGAATTCTGGTGTGCATCTATTATATGGTCAAAATATTTTATTAATATTCATATCAGGAGGCGCGGTCGTGTAAGAGGCGCCGGTAAACAATACAACTTTCTACTACAATATTCCACTTTAAATCACATTATTGTTAGTTTATTGTGAAGTTTAGGTCACTCATCCACCTTCTTAGTGTAGACAATATCATTTATTAAAAAGAAAGTAGAGTTTTTGACCTATAATAACCTAAATACATTGGGGGTGGGGGGGGGGGGGGGGGGGTGGGGGGTGTGGAAATAGATGCATAAAAGCTCAACCCAATTAAATAAACTAAAACGGGAATCCAAATCCCTAATTTTCGACCGCAAAAAGCAGCGTTCGCCGCCGTCACCGCCATGAAAGCCTTACTAGTAGCAACACTAGAGAAAATGACCGAGTGGTGAAAATGAACAAGACATTGCAGCACAAAAGTACCAAACCCACAACAAGAAGCACACCACATCCAGATTTCTTCACCAAAGACGCAGAACCAAAAGATAGTCACCAAATCTAAATCCCATTCACGAATCCTAGCAAATATATACAAACACAGTAACACATGGATAGAAGGTGAGGCTAAGGGGGTATGTAAAATACCCTTACTTCAGCCGAAGTCACATTACACTTGGCCTCAATGGAAATCCGGCAAGCGTTTTGGGGGCGGGGGGCAGTGAAGGAAGGAAATAAAGCTGGCAACCATATTTGGTCCGGAGATTGCATATCAGAGCAAAGGATGGGGTGGGGATGATTTATGGGGAAGAGATGGAGTTTGGGTTTGGAAAAGAACTACTAGAGGAGAGGGATGGGTGGAGAGGTGGGGCATGAAGTCCGAAAGTGAGACAAACTCATAGAAAAATTTGAGACAAAGCTCAAGGAAACTAATGAGTCGATTTCATATTATATATTTTACCCTATTCTTAGTATATTTTGGTAATTATTTTGGTAGAATTTTTATACTTTGTTTTATATTTTCAATGTAGGACATTCGAATTCCTCTGAAGCAAAAAGTGATCAAACGGATGAATTTTGGAGTGATTCCAATTAGAGGATGTTCGTGAGTCTTTCAAGATGATTGTATCAAAATTCTAGTTTTTTCTACCAAGTCGTTTGACCGTGACAATGAAATTAAGGCTCAGCGCGCAGCTTTCCCAGATTGACATTTCTGGACGTTTTGAGTATTTTGAAGGTTAAGATGGCACATTTTGAGGAAGATTCCTTCTGAGGATTTGTAGGGGACGTCTTCAACTTTTAAAAAAGACTTTTTGGGACCAATTCGGAGTTGATTTGGTCAGTCAAAAGACTAATTTTCTAAGAACTCTGAATTTTAGTTCAAATAGGAAACCTTTTTATTTTCTGTTTTATGATTTAATTATGTTTCCTAGTTTTATTCTAAGACCTTTTCAAGGTAGGGTTTTATTTTCTAGTAGTATAAATAAGACTTTTAGCAATTAGAAGAGGAGGAGAACGCAACATTGGGGGGAATGTACGTGGAGAATTTAGCTTGACTTTGACGCTTTGTATTTTGAAGGTGTTTTCTATCCTTTTTCTATTTCAATAAATTCCTTTTGTTTTATGGTTGCTAGTAGCTAATTTTTGTTTGCTAGGGCGATGCCTTGAGTCTTAGCATGAATATGTAGTTTTTATTTAATTGCTTATAATATTATGCATGCATGCTTTGAATTATTAATCACTGTGCTTTAAACTGTCTCTATATCTTAATGCTTAGCTACCATTATGATGTTTAGATAAGTAATTGGATGCAATTTGGTCGGAATACCACCGGGGGATTGAGTATTGCTTCTTGTGGTTGATAGTTGTAATTTCACCTAGGATGAATACCACGTCTTAGGGGTTGCATGGTTTTTCAAAGGGTTTTCACAAAGCGTAATGAGTCATGCATGTTTATATTTGATCTGAATACCACGAACGGATTGCTTGTTTGATATACGTTCTAACTTGAATACCACGAGTAGAATATGTATTAGGAAAACCTAACCTTCAAAGTTGCATGGGTAATTCATAAGTAATTGATAAATCTACATAGGATTGTTAAGGGAACGGCGGAACCCTAGGCTTTTACAATTTGGTTTTCAAACTATTTTCTTTTGTTTTCTTTACTTTTCCTATTTATTTAATTGTTTTTAATTAAATTCGTTTTTAATATTTTAGGTCATAAAATCAACATTTTCCAATCTTTGTTTTCAAATAATTAGCTAAGAATTAGTTTACATAAATTATTCATTCAATCATTGCGGAAAACGACCTTGCTTGAGCCCTTTATACTACAACTACCTTGTTCTCTTGCAAGTATTTTTAAGTGTTTTTATCCCTACTTTTGCATGTGGTAAAAATACCTATAAGAAACTAAGAAAATTCTCAGGAAAAAATTGAAAAAGAGAGAAGAGGATTAGGAAAAAGAGAGAAAGAAGAGAACAAAGAACTTGGACAAGTATAACCACAAGCACCCAAGCCATAGGTTAGGGCCAGCGGCAAAAATGTTTGCAAGGTTGAAAAACAAGAGAGAGAGTCTAATGCGTTTTATGGTGCCAGGACGTCAAACTTTCCTTTCAGACTTAATGTCTTCATTTTTCCACACACATGGAACTGACTTCTCTTTATATTTCTGTGGCCTACATGATATTGTCTAAGTATACTATAGTCGATTTAAGAACTATTGTTTGGAAACAATCTTAGGTCAAGTTATGAGATTTGATTTCTTATTTAATACATTGATGGATGGTAATTAATTATATGATTCATTAAGAAACGTGTTTCTTTTTGCTTATAATAGTGCACATACCTATCTAATGTGTAGATTAATAAATAAAAAACACGTATTAGAGTTTAAACGTGCAAACAAGTCTAGAGAGAGAAACCTAGTTTTCACCACACCAGCACCTCATCTACAGATCGATCAAGATAAAAATTGTAGATGACATTTAACAGTTAATTATTAAAGAATGTGATTCATGTTTTCCACATTCGTTTGTGAAAATCATGGAGTTCATGATCTTGGCTCATGAATTGGGTCTTATAGCTTTACCAATTTAAGTCATCTCCCTCCCATGTGTTTTCGTGATCTTTTCGATTTTGCACACCTTTTTGTATAATTTGATTTTGATCTTATAACCATCTACGCGTTTTAGCAATGCCTTTAATTAGAAATACAAAATAAACAAAACTAAAAATACACCACCTTTAAATATTGTTGACTATTTTATTGATGCATTTACAGATAATATCAACAAGAAAAATTTTATACTACGATGTTATGTTCACATTCTCATTATTTCACTCGTCGTATGACATATTATGTATCACTTAATATGTGTAGGGATATGAACATACTTCTCCCGTGTAGGTAAGTTATTCTGGAAGTCGAGGGTTTGATGAGCTAGGTTTACATGAGCATGACATTCCACAGATTGTGATCATCAAACTCAACATGTTGTTGGGTAACAATTCTTACCCGAAAGGTACCAACTTCAGCTCATATATAGATCCTACGTCCAATCGTATGGTACGTGATAAAGACAGTACTAATGGATGGTGTTGGTCCGTATTTGTGGTAATTCACTCTCTTTAATTGGCCATGACAATTTGGTATGATCTAGTTTTTCTGGGGTTTTGATTTGGGTTCAAGGAATCTCATGATTCATCATTCATCCACTGTTGGTCATATCTGAGTAGAGATGGAATACCAATTTCTTGCAGTATTAAATTTTGTATTTTGTGTTTTATCATAGATAATAGAGAATAATGGTAACTTTAGTTACTCTCATACATTCATTACTGTGAAAGCTCCAGAATTAAAGTGCACAGAGCCGATATGTACGTGGTCAGTGGTTGATTAGGAATTTAGTCGTGATTATAGTCGAAAATTTTGGATGAGTTCTCAACTAATCAAATTATAATCGGTTTGTTGTTTTAAATTTGAAAAATGTTAATAAGCCACATTATCATATCACATCTCTAATATAAGAGACTTACTTGAAAAGAATTAAAAGATGAACTGTACTCCTTTTTCTGAAAAAATTATAGTTTCGTACGTATACCAGAACACAACAAGCAATATAACACAACATGCGATAACCAATGCGCATTTTTAAACATGAGTGAAAGTTCATAGCATGTGAATGTCTTACAATATCGCATGAAGTGGTCACAAATTTCTCATTACGTATTAATCTAAAATTCATTAGATTATATATGCACCAATGCCAATCCAAACAATGATCGTATTAGATTAAATTTGTATTTTAGAGAGAGAGAGAGAGAGAGAGAGAGAGAGAGAGAGAGAGAGAGAGAGAGTAATGATCGGTATGAAGTGGTGGTCACAAATTTGGCATTCTTATTTGCCAAAAAAGGTATGGCCTTCTTACATACGTGGTAGAGAAAGTTCTTTATTTTTATTAAGGGCCAATTTGAAACTACCATGCTTTAAAAAAAGGGAAAACTTAATATGAGTCTAATTTTATGAGCCATTATTAGTTATAGTCCAATTTTATTTTAAATTTTGGGTTAGGTCCAGTGATTTATTATCCACTTAAGCTTATTTGTATTTTCTTGGCAAATTTACCCTCAAATTGACTAATTAAGTAATTACTGTTTTTTTAATTTATGATTAATGTTAATCTTATCCTTAATTATAGGATTAGGGGTTGAAATCTCTTTTTTTCTTCTCATTTCCCCAACCGTTAATTTCTCTTTTCTTGTTTCTCCCTCACAATATCTTTCTCTTCCTGTGTTATTTTGCTCAGTAATCTTCTTCCATAATATTCCTCTTCTCCTCATCTTCCATAAGAATGATGAAGATACATTTGATTGGTTAAAAAAAAAAAAAAATTGCATTAGTGTTTTGGATTCTTCGTCTTTTTTTTTTTTTTTTTTTTTTTTGCTTCTTTTTCTTTTATATATATATATATATATGTTTTTTTTTTTTTGAAGTTCTATCGAATTAGCATTTTCTCTAGTGTTTCCTCCCTCAATATCATTTTTCTTCCCCATTTTTTTGTTTTGTTTTATCTACCTATATGTCACATCCTGGCCCGGGGCGGATCACTCCCCGGGCCCGCTCCACCACCGTAGCACGATATTGTCCGCTTTGGGCTTACCATTCCCTCACGGTTTTGTTTTTGGGAACTCATGAGCAACTTCCCAGTGGGTCACCCATCATGGGATTGCTCTAGCCCTCTTCTCGCTTAACTTCGGAGTTCCTATGGAACCCGAAGCCAGTGAGCTCCCAAAAGGCCTCGTGCTAAGTAGGGATGGGAATATACATTTAAGGATCACTCCCCTGGGCGATGTGAGATGTCACAATCCACCCCCCTTAGGGGCCCGACGTCCTCGTCGGCACACTCGCGACCAGGGTTAGGCTCTGATACCAAATTGTCACATCCCGGCCCGGGGCGGATCACTCCCCGGGCCCGCTCCACCACCGTAGCACGATATTGTCCGCTTTGGGCTTACCATTCCTTCACGGTTTTGTTTTTGGGAACTCACGAGCAACTTCCCAGTGGGTCACCCATCATGGGATTGCTCTAGCCCTCTTCTCACTTAACTTCGGAGTTCCTATGGAACCCGAAGCCAGTGAGCTCCCAAAAGGCCTCGTGCTAAGTAGGGATGAGAATATACATTTAAGGATCACTCCCCTGGGCGATGTGAGATGTCACATATATCACTTGTCCTTTTTTTATGTTTTTATATTATAATGTACATGTATCATGAATAATTGTATTTATCTACCTATATATATATATTATATTCTGTTGATAATTTAAGATTAATTGTGTTTATCTACCTGTACCACAAGATTTTTTTATAATACTCTACCCATATTAGAGATTAATTGCATATGTGTCATATGTTTTTTTGTTTGTAAATTAACTACCTGCATCGCAAATTGATTGCATTGCATACCTGCAACACAGATTAGTTGCATTATCTACCTACACCATAGTTTAATTAGATATTATTTAAATATATCTTCATGACATATTTTGTATTTATGTACCTATATCATAGGTTTTTTTCTTTTTGTAATCTACTTTTATCAAAAATGTATATCACAGTAGATTTTGTTGTTGATAAACATGCCATGAATTTTAATTTTAATTTTTTTCCTTGGATATTGAATAGATTAAAGGCTTTAATGATTCAAAATTTGGATAAATCAAGAAATTTAAATATATTTTCATTTAGATTATAGAAGGGTAAAATAGACATAAAAAAGATTAGTTGAACCTAAACTGATAAGGCACATGGAATTGGACTCAATTGGAAAGTAGCTCAATTTTTTGGACTTGGATCTAAATACCCCTTAAAAAAAATGCTTTTTTTATACTAAGAATAATCAGTTGAAAAGAGAGAGAGAGAGAGAGAGAGAGAGAGAGTAATGATCGGTATGAAGTGGTCACAAATTTGGCATTCTTATTTGCCAAAAAAGGTATGGCCTTCTTACATACGTGGTAGAGAAAGTTCTTTATTTTTATTAAGGGCCAATTTGGAACTACCATGCCTTAAAAAAAATTCTTTTGTTATACTTTAAGAATAATCAGTTGGGGAATAAAGCAGTTGAGTGTTTTTTGATAACTGTACTTTAAAAGTGTTGTGAGTATGAAAAACAATGAAAAAACGTGTGATCAATTTTAATGTAAAAGTGATAATTGTATATAATGACAAAAATAGATATGATAGTGTAGGTGATGATGACGACAACAGCGGCAAGGGCAATGGTTGTGATGGTGGTGGTGGTGGTGATGGTGCCAAAAAAGGGGTGTGGTGGTGATGGCAATAGTCATCATGTAAGAGGTTAGGGTTTGTAGTGGTAAGTGATGGTGGTCACTTTGTTCTTCAAGGATAAAATGTGTCTAGAATGATAAGTAATGTCATTTTTTAAATTAATGGGCGTATTACAAGAATTAAAAGTATTCGTTAAAGGCTCAACTTCACTTTTTACTAAAACAATTTTTAAAATAATCATGATATTTTATTTTAACGAACACTTTTTTATTGCTTAATTTTAAAATGAAGCAATTTTTGGTAGAACAAAGCAATACCAAACTTGGCCAAAGAATGAATCTTTTGATTTGTTAAAGTTCATAGTAGCTTCTCTAGCTAGGTGAGTACGGTTAGCAAATCATTATCCATCTCTAGATATAGGCATAATATGAAGTTGTTAACATGAAGCATCAAACACATCCTAATTCGTACATGAATTACTTTATATAACTTGATGTGGCCACGCCAATATACACATTACAAGGTTAAGATGTTTACTATTAAGAAAAGGAAAGTCACTATACAATAAAGAAAAAGTCTTCACGATAATGTTTATCGTCACGAGCTTCACATACAAAATTGATTGATGAGTCGCTTCATAAGTTTCATAAATCAACGGATATAGGTGGTTTCCGAATAACCAAGTGATTTAACCTTAGCATTCTCTCATTGTCGAGTCACATCACGAGTGATATGTTCAAATTCAAAGGATTATTTTCTTTGAATGCATTTAGTACTACGATCTAGTGATATTATTTTTTTCCACTTATAAGTGACAGGGGTTCGATTCTCACTATAAGCAATTTTGAACCACATTATTACTAACTCATTATTAGGCTTAACTCACTCTCCAACCCTCTTAGTATCGTTTGTTCAAAAAAGATCCTCTCCGGATCAATCCTATAAGAATCTTTTGATCTCACCCATTGATACAAATCCAATAGCCGAATTAATTTCATGTCTTTCTCTTTCTTTTCGCTGCTATCTCTTCCCCTTCCTCTCTTTTCCCTCAACAATTCAAGGGTGAAGCCTTATATAACTTAATGTTTAAGGGGGTAAACATAAGATACAAAGATTAATATATATATATATATATATTTATAAAAGACCCGAACCACCTATTTTTTAAATTGCATCTGTTAGATTATCTTTGCAACATATCAACCAAATCAAAAATATTTGAGATATCTAATTGAGTTTAAAGAAATTGACGAACACATTATACTATAAGAAATAATGAAATTTCATTATGAAAATTGAATAAGCAAATTGTTTCGGATTAAATTGAATTTTTGCAAAGATGATCTATGAATCAAGACTTACGAAATAGATGATTCGGACCATTGAAATTCGATGTAGAGTGAATCTTACAACTAATCTCCATTTTTTGAAAAAAAAATAGGATTCGCTTCTCTTAAAGGGTGTGTGTTTGTGTGTATCCCGTACTTAATGAAAGGCCATAACCTTAACTAAAAGCTACCCATCTTCACATTTGTGCTTATATAATTCTTTGAACTTAAACTAATATATTGAACTTTTAATATGAACTACTATAATTTTACAATTAATTTACAATTAGTCCTCACAAATCCTCAAAATGAGGACCTGAGAGCAGGACTGACATTATATCTACGAATTAAAATGGATAAAAATAGTGGTGAGGGAGTCGGGGTTACTTGTGGTCTATGCATAACTCTGCCATTATGTACAATGCTGATTCATTGATTCAACAGTAGAATAGCAGTGTTAATCTGCAGTCCCATGCAGTCGTCAACGCCACATGCACTGACCTCGATAGTCCGATACCTACTTATTAAATTGGAAGCCCTACTCAATGTCTCAATCCAACTCTTCTTCAAGTTATTATTTTCTTTTGTGCTTGATTTAGACGCTTGTTGAATATGAGTTAATAATTTTATTGTTTCCATGATATACGGATATTGTTGACCTCACGTCCTGTTATTATATAATTTATTTCTATAATTTATTTTTAATTACACAATAATATAATTTAATGTGAACATAATTTAAATTAAGCAAGAAAAGATAATTTATGGTTATAGCCTCAAAAACCATCTCCATCTTCGATTTACAGTCGTTCTCAGCAATATATTGATGTTTTCAACTGGAATTAATAAGATCTTATTAGACAAAGATGCGACTATTCTTTTATGCTTTAGAGGTCCGTGTATTAACAGAACTATACAAGGTATCATATCTAACATTTGACTCGGAATATGTGTGTGTGTGTGTGTGTGTGTACGTACATATATTATATCAATTGATTAAAAATATTCGTGTGAGGAAAGTTATGTTTCTTAATTTAATTATGAAAACATAAAATTATACCTCTAACATTTTAAGTCACTATCCACTCAACACTACGATCTGGTGGTATTCCCCTCACTTGTAAGTGAAAGATCTTATGTTCGAATCTCGTGGATGGCAAATTCGATACCAAATTATGTTGTCTATTGTGTAGCTTAGCCGAACTCTCCCTTCTCTTAATGTAAAATATATCGTTGCACCAAAAAAAACATTCTAAATCACTAATAATAAATTGATATAAATCAATAAACAAGTGACTCAACAGATGACGATGATTATGCACATCGATGTGAATCCATCCATTTAGACATTGATATAAATTAACAGTCATTTTCAACGGTCCAACAGGGGCTAATGTCATATTCTATTCCAAACCCACGCACAAACTTTATTTGTAAAACTTGACATTGATATAAATAATACATTGATTTGATTTTGGGGTAGTGATGCTAATGTTGTAGAAAATTAGCTGGAATGTGACAACGTATTGGGAATATGAGCATTTTGACATGAACAAAAGCACGCAGGTATGCTATTGGCTGCCCAATTTGTGACCAGCTAAAAAATTGTGTATAAGTCAAATAACTAAAGATTCAATGCATATATGCATATGGTGAGAGTCTTCATCAATTATTTTTATTGAAAGAGTCTTCATCAATTTGATAGTGAGTGAAAGGCATGTCACGTTTTGCATATAGTTATATGAATTTAACTACAATACTTATATATGTAAGCTACTTATTAGCAAAATTATCTTTATCAACCAAAAAAGTTTAATCTTCTGTCACAACAAAAAAATTAGGAGCAATAATATAATTTCACAAAACCAAATTTTGTTGTTTTTTACTTAAACCTCACTTATAGGTGATTTTAACTTATATCTAATATTAAAAAATAGGAAAAAAAATTATCTCAACAGTTTATAGTAGTCTCTTAGTTTGTACACGTTCAAATTCAAGGGTGGAGCCATATACTTAATATTCGGGGGCCAAATATAAGATACAAAGTTGATATACACATCTATATATATATATATATATATATATATATATATATTAGTTACAAAAGTAGGGGCCAAATATAAGATACAAAGTTGATATATACATCTATATATATATATATATATATATATATATATATTAGTTACAAAAGTATTAAGTTTAGAATGGTTATCTCTTTCTTTTTTTATTCTTTCATTTACTACATATAAAATTTTTTTTTGCAGGTACTACATATAGTATTGAAATATGTGATTTTAGACCGTACATAATGAAGGGACATTAGCTTAACTAAAAGCTTCCCATCCTCACATTTGTTTTTTTCTTTTTTCTTTTTTCTTTTTAGGAAAACTTCAGCAATCCGTGGGAATTTTATTGATAACGAAAAAAAAAATTACACCTAGCTAGTCGAGAAGGGGCAGGGGATATAAATATTACCCATCATAATACAAGAAAAAAGGAAGAAAAAGAAGGGGGACATAAACCATAATTACCCCTCTAGAAACGAAATAAAAAAAGATACAAGAGAGGGGGAGGGGGGACATAAAATCTAGCCCCTCTAAACCTAAACCTAAAAGGTCTAAATATGCAAAACAAGTCGAACAACACCACAAGATTAAAAAAAAAAAATTAAGACAAACTATATACCGACATACACATTAATTTGAGAAGCAGAAGCTAGGCAGCCAACATAGTCCTAAAACAAAGCACGAACCATCGGCGCAAGAGAATCTTGCCATACCAAAGTTGGAGAAAATAAGCCCACGTTAACGAAATTGTCCGTGACATTTCTTTCGCGATGTACGTGAGAAGCATAGAAAGTCATCTTTTGAATGTGGTCCAAACAAATAGATCGTTGTGTACAAAGAGGCAAGGAAGAATCAAAATCAGTCAATTTGACAACGAAAAAAACACTAAAAGAGTCATTTTCCAACCAGAGACAAGGAAGATCCCATCTTCACATTTGTGCTTATACATTATATATATGAACTAAAAGGGATAAAAAGAAGTGGATGAGATAGTCAGGGCTTGTGCTCTATGATAGGAGCATATTTAGGCGACTTACTTAGCTTGTTTTCGTGCATCTATGTTGTTAATTCATAGTTGTTTTAGTAGTTTAAGCCATTTTCGTGTGTTTTTAGGTTCATATGGCTAAGGAAGCAAAAAGATGCATTTTGGAGCATTTTGGAGCAAAATTGGGCTTGGAATGGATAGCATATGATTGGAGCCAAAGTGTTAGACGAATTTGAAGGCCTTGTATTCATTTTGGACATAAAACAAAGGGCCTAGCCCATTCTCTCTTAAACCAACCCCAAGGCCATGCATTTCCTTCCAATTCCAAAGCCCACAATCACTTCAAAAGCCATGCAAAGAACCATCCATTCCATAAAAAACAATCCATCAATTCACATGCAAAACCACCATTAACACACATGCACCCAAACAAAGCCAACCTAGCTAACCCTACATGCATTCTTTATGCAACTCTTCATCATTCCACCATTCATTCTTTATTCCACAAACAAGTCACATGCATTTCCACCTTCCTACTTCATCATTTCACCACATTCTCCCTCTTTAACTCATTTCATTATTCATTCACTTTGCATTCATTCAATTCCACCCCACATGCACCCTTTATTCTTCATCATTGCAACCATGGCACATTTACACCAACAAAACAACTCGCATGCCATGGCCTACTCATATTCCCATTTCCTTTCCAACATCTCACATGCATTTCCACCTTCCTACTTCATCATTTCACCACATTTTCCCTTTTATTTCCACATGCAATTCTTCATCATTGCAACCACAAACACCTTAAACAAATAGCCATATACATCTCCACTCCTCCTATAAATACCCTTGCATTCATTCATTCAAAAATCATCTCATTTCATACACAACACACCACAAACACTTCCATCTTCTCCCTAGCCGTGAGTTTCTCTCCATTTCCCTTCCATTTCTCCTCCATTTCTTCCATTTCCATAATCCCCCAATCCATTCAACACACCAACAACATCCCTTAGTCCTTGTGCCACAATAAAGAGAAAGATAAGAGGGCCTAAACGTTCATACAATTCACGTTTGAGTTGTTGGAATGTTTACGCGTTTCTTTGATTTCAATGTTTAAATTCAATTCTCTTTGTTTTGTAATAGGAGGAATGGAAGAGAAGAGTGCCTAAACGTTCATACAATTCAAGTTTGAGTTGTTGGAATGTTTAGGTGTTTCTTTGATTTCAAAGTTATGAGGAACTAAACCCTTTTTGGCTAGGGGTGATTTCAATACCATGATTATTTATGTAATATGAATTGATGAATTCCGGTTATGAACTCTTGATTCGTGAATGCAATTGGCTTAACTATTTGATGATTAACTTATTTGTGTTTGTTGATTGAGGGTCGACACTTAATTAGCATGCATGAATATGTGGCTAAAGTTTAAGAAGGTTTCACATAATCGTTACTAACTTATACTTGAAAGTAGTGAAGGTCGCTTGTCACGATCGCGTTAAGTTTAATTCTTAGCATGAGTAACATGATGTCATAGTTGCAAATGCTTTGTCAATGCTTATGGTTTTCATTATTCTTAATGATCTTCGATTGTATCTCTATTATGATGACATGTAGGGAACTTTTGAGAATATTTTGGGTTGTCGAATGATGCCATCCAATCCAATAATATAAGGAAAATCTGAGGGTTAACTAGTGATGTCACGGTTAATTTGGGGCATTGTCGTTCATAATTCAATGAAGGAATAACTGGAAATTAATTCATATGCATAAATATCATGTGTGGAGAAAGAACCCTTAGCTAGCTTCCCATCCATTCATTTCCGTCAAATCCATATTTACAATTTGTTTTGCTTCCAAGTATCCATTTTAGTTTAAATTCGTCCAAATCCAATTCCCCCCTATTTCGTTGAAGTCTTAGTCTTAATCTTTCTTATTTTTAATTTTGTTTTCTTCGAGCATTAAATAGTGTTTTATATTGTGTTTTTATGTTTTTAAGTCAATTTAGAAGGTTTTAGCAAGCCCTCCTAATCCCCGGTCTAGAACGATCCCTCACTTATCCATTCTACTACAATTGTCAAACGAGGGTTTAATTTGAGTGTCAAGTAATTCTCGCATCACTCTATGCTCAACTCTGCCATTGTGTACAAAATGGAATCATTGGTGTATCATTATGAGTCACTTCATAAGTTTATTAGGTCAAGATTACCCATGACTTTTTTTTAATAAGGTTAATTATAATACTGGTCTTTGATGTGACATTCCATATCGCCTAGGGAAGTGATCCTTAAATGTATATTCTCATCCCTACCTAGCACGAGGCCTTTTGGGAGCTCACTGGCTTCGGGTTCCGTAGGAACTCCGAAGTTAAGCGAGAAGGGGGCTAGAGCAATCCCATGATGGGTGACCCACTGGGAAGTTGTTCTTGAGTTCCCAAAAACAAAACCGTGAGGGAATGGTAAGCCCAAAGCGGACAAAATCGTGCTACGGTGGTGGAGCGGGGCCGGGAAGTGATCCGCCCCGGGCCGGGAGTTGACAATTGGTATCGGAGCTTAACCCTGGTCGTGGTGTGCCGACGAGGACGTCGGGCCCCTAAGGGGGGTGGATTGTAACATCCCACATCGCCCAGAGGAGTGATCCTTATATGTATATTCTCATCTCTACCTAGCACGAGGCCTTTTGGGAGCTCATTGGCTTCGGGTTCCATGGGAACTCCGAAGTTAAGCGAGTAGCGCACGAGAGCACTCCTAGGATGGGTGACCCATCGGGAAGTTCTCGTGTGAGTTCCCAGAAACAAAACCGTTAGGGCGTAGTCGGGGCCCAAAGGGAACAATATCGTGCTACGGTGGTGAAGCGGGCCCGGGAAGTGATCCGCCCTGGGCCGGGATGTGACATTTGAACTTTACTATTACTTTAATTATAGTTCATGAACTCTCATATTAATTTCTTTAGTTTTTGAACTTAACAATGTGTTGCATCCTTGGACATTTTTCGAACACCTTATTGCTTTTATTAACTCTAGGAGTGTATTAGGAACTTCAACTCAAAACTTCAAAAAACAATAGAATAAGCTAAAAAATAAATAAAAATTTATAAATTAGTATCTCAAACTTAAATATAAATGAAATTTGAACTATAAATATATAAAACGAAAATGATTAGATTTTAGTGACTTGTAAATATTAGGTAATGTGATTTCAAAGTTGGTAGGAGGTCGAATTATGGTTGGACTTAAACAACTAGATCACATAGTGAACTATGAAAAAAATTCCTATATATTCAATTTTTCTTACAAAAAAAAGGGGGGGGGGGGGATTTTTTTTCTTTTTCTTTCCCATTTCTATTTTTAAATTCATTTTTAGTAATGTGGGATGAAGTTCCTAGCATACCCTAAATTTAAATAAAGGACAAGACTAGTGGTGCGACACATTATTAAATTTAAGAACTAAAAAAAACTAATATAAGAGTTCCAAAACTAAAATTAAACTACAGGTAAATTAATGAACTAATGCTACTTGAATTACATCAGGTGATTGATTCAACCTTAGGATATCAGCAATAATCTGCATTCTTTAAATATTAATTTTGTATTGACTATACATCCCAATGACCAAGAATTGGTAAGGGACTGGGGAATGCATGAACTATCATAGAAAGATATTTTTATAAATTGTTCGTTTAATTAATTTCAAATAAATCGTATCTTGCTCAAACTGATAAATAGAGCTGAGGTTATAGTCAAAGGGAAGCAGATTGTCTATCCTCCTTTTTAGGTGTCATTTTCATCCTTTTTTTTTATTTGTGCGATCACGGTTAAATCACGTCAACATTTTATATTCCTATTGTTTTTTGTCTTATTATTTCTATAAAAAAAATCAATATAAAATATTGATGTAGTTTAATCGTGACTGCTCAAAATAGAAAGAAATAGGAAGGACATCCAAATAGAAGGCAGACAATCTACCTCTTAGTCAAAGATGCTAGTAGAAAACTGAAATAACTAGTTATAGTAGGCCTGAAAAGGCTAAATGAAATATGTCAGCGTCAAATGCACTGACTTTAATAATTTGATGGCAATGACCTACGTATCAAATTGGAAACCCTACTCAATGTCTCAATCCAACTCTTCTTCAAGTTACTATTTTCTTTTGCGTTTGATTTAGACGCTCGTTAAATGTGATTTAATAATTTTATTATTTGCATGATATACTGATATTGTTGACCTCATGGCCCTGTTATTATACTTCTATAATTTATTTTTAAATATACAAATATTAAAATGTAATGTGTAAACATAATTAAGATATGCAACAAAAGATTATTTTATGGTCAAAGCCTCAAAAACCATCTTCATCTTCGATTTGCAGTCGTTCTCATCAATATATTTATGTTTTCAACTGGCAATTAATAAGATCTTATCAGGCAAGGATGCGACTAATCTATTATTCTTTAGAGATCCATCTATTAACAGAACTATACAAGATATCACCATTTCCAAAAACAATCCCCTTACTTCCGATCTTTTCGTCTTCATCCTCTCTTATGAACTTTTCTAATCTGAAACTTATCTCCAACTTGATGTTCGTATATATATCCTGTCAATTGCACCAATCAAATAACTGGGCTACATGCATTCCTTTGACAGTAGATAATTTATGCTCTTATTTTTAAGGAAAACTAATGAAAAGTCTTTAAAAATTTTAGTTTTAATGAAAATGACAAAATAAAGATGTAAGTGAATAGTATCAGAAGTGACTTTTCAAAATAAAAATGTTATTTTCGTTAAAAGTAAACAACACATGAGTGTTTCGTTAAGATTTCCTTATTTTTATTGTCACGCCTTTTTTATTTCATTCACTTATTGCTTCCTGAACCCTTTTTCTCCGCACAAAGCTTCGTGCGCCATAGAACTCACCATAACTGCTATGGTGCTTTGGTTATTCATTCAATTTTCACAGTTGTGTATATTATATTGTAGCCATGGAAATCATGTATTATTCTTCTTATACTCTTAAAATAATACCAAAGCAGCCCTGAAGATGGTTATTAGACTATCTTTTAACTACCAAATTCGGCGAAAGTCTAAACCAGAGCGGATCATTAAGATGAGGGACACGGTAAAAAAAGAGAATGAAACATAATTAAATGTAAATAACTATAGATGAGAGATTCAACAGTAATAAATTGATATAAGGAAGTTTTAACGAAAAATCCACGGTACAGTTCATTTTAACGAAAACCCATATTTTTACACTAAAAAGTCAATTCTGATACTATTCATTTTACCATTTATTTTGTCCTTATCATTAAAACTCAAAGTTTTCAAGCATTTTTCATTAATTTTCCTTTAATATAAATTAATGAACGCGTGACTCAACAGATAATGCTGATTATGCATATTGATGTGAGCCCACCTATTTAGACATTGATATAAATTAACAGTCATTTTCAACGGTCCAACAGGGGCTATAATGTCATATTCCATTCCAAACCCACGCACAAACTTTATTTGTATAACTTGGCATTGGGGAATTGTTATTGGTATTCCAAAAATCTCATTCTACACTCTAAATTTTTTATATTAGGAAAGAAAAATACACTTATGAGGAGTGTAAAATGAGATTTTTGGAGTGTCAATAACACTTCCTTAACATTGATGTACATAATACATTGATTTCATTTTGAGGTGATGCTAAAGTTTATTAGTGACACCCAATGTAATGGCACTATGAGCATTTGTTGACATGAACAAAAGCATGCAGGTATGCTATTGGCTGCCCATTAATTTATGACCAACTAAAAAATTGTGACACCCAATTCTATAAGTCAAATGACTAAAGATTTAATGCATATATGCATATGGTGAGAGTCTCCGTCAATCTGATTGTGAGTGAAAGGCATGGCACATTTTGTATATAATTATATGAATTTGGCTACAATATTTATAACATATTCAATATAATTACTATCTCAATGATTATATGACGGGAATTGCACATTAAAGGAAGGGACTTGTGAACTGAGCTAACCTGTCTTGAACTTGAAGTAGGTAGTCTCTCTTATATCTGATAGCTTTAACTGGCCACTACAGAGAAATTTCCATAGATTGAAACTTATTCTAGACTTAGTATCCCCGGATAGACCATATAAAAAAAGACGAGTAATAAAGGCAAATATTTGACAATTTCATGGACGGCACATCCTAACTGTATAAAAATTTCCTAGTTTATATCTATATCGTACTTAATACATATCATATGTATATATGCTTTGCATAATATCTTTAACTTCATCATCTATGGACGTCAAAAGATGAGTTTTTTTCCTGTATGGTAAGCAAGCAAAATAAGAAGAAAATGTGTTCTACCTAGTAGGGACGGAGTTACAAATTTCTTTTAGTGGGGACATCCCGAAAATTAACTAAGAAAACCTTATTATAGTATGACTTACACTCAATATAATAATAGGGATGCTTTCAAATGATGATGTAGCACAATTCCATATTACAAAAATTTCAGTATAGTAGTGTAAAGTGGAAAAGTGATGAGAAAAATATTAATACATGATGAGCGGGAGAGGAGTTTTTCAGTTTGAATGACAGAGTAAGAGCACTTTTGCTCATATAATATTTGACCTGGCGTATATATAAGTGGTATGAAATTACTTGAGTGGGGGCATCTGCCCCCAGTGAGCCTTCATTGGCTCCATCCATGCTACCTACGTATGTATGTATTCCACATGCATGCATGTATAA
This sequence comes from Pyrus x bretschneideri, assembly GCF_019419815.1. Lineage (NCBI taxonomy): Eukaryota > Viridiplantae > Streptophyta > Magnoliopsida > Rosales > Rosaceae > Pyrus > Pyrus x bretschneideri. Next base: position 6,607,987 of record NW_025999513.1, on the reverse strand, counting down.
ATATTTTAAGATAAATAATAGTAGTTGAGTTGAGTTATATTCAACCACTACAGGCGTCCAGTGATTGGAAATGAATTTCAAGCCCGTATTCACACGGATATGTCATAATTTTAATTCCTAACGCAGGTGAATTGCACTATGATGGTCGTGGGAGGTTGATGATAAGGATAAAATAGTGACTCATTGCAATAGTAACTCATGATAGTTACCAATTCAGTTAGATAGTTACTGTAGGGTATATTATTTTTACTTTTACCCAAAGTGTAACTATATATACATGTGTAATATTATCTTTGAGATTAATGAGAAAAGATAGAAAACATTATTCACAATATGGTATCTTCCGCCAGAAGTCTACCGACTTCGATCTTTTAGCTTTTGCTCTCCATTTTTGTTATTTTCTCAGTACACAAACATATCTCTTCCGTTATTTTCTTTTCTGATCTTGAGCATCAATGGCGGCTAACTCTTCCCATTCTTCCTCTCTGGTGATTGCGCATCCTCCTTCTGCGCTACACCACTTCTTTCTTCTACTTAGGCCTTGATCAACTCCATCACGATCCAAAATATTGGAAGCATGGTCCAGACAAAACCGAAACGCCACAATTATCTTGTCTGGAAGTCTCTCTTTGATCCGATTTTCCGCCGCTACAAGCTCGTTGGAATTGTTAATGGATTTGAACCAGCATCGCGTCAATTTCGCAATGATTCTTTAGGAAATTTGACCTCCGTTCCTAATCCTGCCTTCAAGTTATGGTATAAGAAAGATCATAATATCATCATCTAGATCAACTCTACACTCTTTGAGGATTTGATTCCTTTCACTGTTAGTGTTCAATCTGCTCGGGAGTTATGGCAGAATCTTGAACGGCGATTTGGCGGTGTCTCGCGATCTCATATTCATCAACTTAGGTCAAATCTTCAATCTATGACAAAAGGAAATTCTTCTATCTCTAAGTATCTCCAGTGAATCAAGGAAGTTACAGATGCTCTTGCTGCTGCTCTAGCGCACCAGTCGATGATCATGATCTTTTTCTGATAATCCTCAGTGGAATACCTGATGATTATGATTCCTTTGTTGATTTTGTGCAATTCCATCTTGCTGATACAATTGTTGATGATCTTCATGGTTTCTTGCTCAGAAAAAAAATAGCGCTTGCAAGAAAGCAGCATACTAAAGGCTCGTCTACTGAACCTTTTCAGGCGTTTAATGTTCAAGCATCATCCACCAATGCTCATTTGCTCCCTACATTGCTATTCCACCTCAACATCAAGCTACAGTGTTCATCCTCAACAGTTCCCTAATTTTAATCGCAGCAATTCTCAGTGCTCTAATAACAATCAGCGAAATTACAACAACAACAATAATCAAAATTGATTCAATCGCTACAATAACAATTCTCATAATCACGGTGGAAATCGTGGAGGAAATCATTTTTACAACAATTCTAAGCCTACTCCCTATCAAATCTGTGAAGAAGCAGGCCATCAAGCCATTGATTGCAACAATCGTATGAATCCTAATTTTCAAGGTCGTGTTCCTCCTGCTAAGCTTGCCATGTATGCTAATCCTCTAGTTAATTCATCTCCTCCATGGCTCATTGACTCTGGAGCAAGTTCACACATGACAAATAACATTTAGAATTTGCAGAATCCACAACCATATCATGGACCCGACAAGGTTTACATTGGAGATGGCCAAGGTTTGCCAATTCATCACTCTAGCTTTTCGTTAATTCGCACTCCTTCTGCTACTTTTCAATTAAAGAATGTTTTACATGTTCCTTAATTGAAACATGATCTGCTCTCTGCCAATATGTTTTCTTTGGATAAGTGGTGTTCTTTGACTCTAAATCCTTTTGACTTCAATGTCAAGGATCTTACTATGGGGAAGATGCTTTTTAGAAGTCCTGTTCGCCAAGATCTTTATCCCTTCTATGCATCTCCTTATCCTTCCAGAAGGTATCTTGCAACTATTGCAATAAGGACTTCTCCTCATATTTGGCATCAATGCTTGGGACATCCAACGTTCAAGACTTTTAGATCTGTTATCTCTAAGTCTTCCTTGCCTATTACTACTTCTGTTGATGAGCTGTTTTGTTCAAATTGTATCTTAGGCAAGTGTTCCAAATTGCCATTTCATGATTCTGTTAGTATTACATCTAGACCACTAGAACTTGTTCATGCTGATGTTTAGGGACTAGCACCATTGTTATCTTTTAGTGGTTAAAAGTTCTATGTTCTGTTTGTTGATGATTTCACCAAATATACTTGGTTGTATCCTTTCAAGAATAAATCAGATATGTTTGTTACATTTGTCCAATTTCAAGCTTTGGTTGAAAATGTCTCTAGTTTCAAGATTGGTACTTTAAGAATAGACTCAGGGGGTGAATTTCTTAGCTCTACTTTTCAAAAACATCTTGCTTTTTGTGGCATTCAACAAAATCTCAGTTGTCCTCACACACCACAGCAAAACGGTTGTGCGGAAAGGAAGCACCGACATGTTGTCGAAATTGCCAGGACATTATTGATAGCTTCTAAGGTGCCCTATCAGTTTTAGGTCGAAGCTTTTCTCACTGCAACTTACCTCATTAATAGGTTGCCACCCATTTCAAAACCATCTCCATGGGAACAGTTTTTTAGAAAACCTCCAAATTACAGTTAGCTTAGAGTTTTTGGTTACAGTTGCTATCCTTGGTTAAAACCTTATATCACATCCAAATTAGATGCCAAAAGTAAACCATGTGTGCTCCTTGGTTATAGTTTGATTCATAAAAGGTATAGATGCTTAGATCCCATCACCAATAGGGTTTACATCTCCAAACATATGTATTTTGATGAGACTTCTTTTCCTTTTCACACACTTACCTCTTCCTCACCTACTTCTCATACTGCCTTATCTCCTTTCTCCCTTGTATTTCCCCATCTATATCCTACTATGTCCTTACCATGTCATGTTATTCCACCTGAATCCCAGGTTCTTGCATCTACCATACCTGCAACCACTTCTCCCCAATCTACATCTAATGCACCTACTTTCACTTCTACCTCTCCACCTCCACCTATTCATTTTATTCACCTTAAGCAAACTAGATCTAAGTCAAGCATCTTTAAACCTAAAGCTTACACAACTACCAAACATCCTTTACCATCACACTTTGACAGTGAATATGTTCCTTCTACCTATCTCTAAGCATCTAAGTACTCCCATTGGAGGGCAGCTATGTAAGATGAATTCAATGCTTTGCAGAATACAGGAACCTGGAATCTTGTTCCTTATTCTCCCTCTCACAACTTAGTTGCGTATAAGTGGGTTTTCATAATCAAACATAAACCAAATGGCTCTGTGGATCACTATAAAGCACGTTTAGTGGCTAAGGGTTACAATCAACAGGAAAGTATTGACTTTAGTAATACTTTCTATCCAGTGGCAAAACCTGCGACCATTAGGATCCTCCTCACCTTAGCAATTCAGTCAAATTGGTTCTTACATCAGTTGGATATCAGTAATGCTTTTCTCTATGGTTCTTTAAAAGAAAATGTGTATATGACTCAGCCTTTTGGATTCATTGACCAAGATTATCCTAATTATGTTTGTCACTTAAAGAAATCTCTATATGGTCTTAAACAAGCCCATAGAGCTTGGTTTGATCTTAAACAAGTCCATAGAGCTTGGTTTGAAAAGCTTCAATCTGTTCTATTCTCATTGGGGTTTCAAGCATCAAAATATGATCACAGTTTAATCATTCTTCATCAGCCTATTCTAGTTTTGGTTCTGGTGTATGTCGATGATATAATTTTTACTGGCCCATTTTTTTCTCACTGCAGTGCTGTTATTTTCAAGCTCAATGCTCAGTTTCCAGTCAAGGATTTGGGTGATCTCCATTATTTTCTTGGGCTTGAAGTTCAGAGATCTTCATCAGGTATCATTATTCATCAATCCAAGTACATTATGGACTTGCTTAAAAGATCACATATGGATGGAGCTAAGCCCTGCATTACACCACTTGGTTCTGCCAAGCTTGATCTTTCTGGGCCTTTACTCTCTGATTCTGCAGAATACAAATCCATTGTTGGGGTTCTCCAATACTTAACTTGGACTCGGTCAGATTTATCCTTTGATGTTAATTTGGTATACCAATTCATGCATTCACCACGAGAGCAACATTTTCAGGCAGTGAAACAGATTTTAAGATACTTGAAAGGTACAATTGGACTTGGTTTATGGTTCCCTAAATCCTCATCTTCTCTCATACTTATGGCATTCTCTAATGCTGATTGCGTTGGTTGCCCTTGGGATAAAAGATCAACATGGGGTTTTGTATCTTAATTTCTTGGTCCATCCATCATCAGTTGGAGCACAAAGAAGCAACACACAGTTGCTCGATCATCCAGTGAGGCTAAGTACCACTCTCTAGATTATACTGCCATAGAAATTACTTGGATTTGCCAATTATTCACCGATATTGGTTTCCAATTGCCTGTCATTCCTCAGATTTGGTGTGATAATGTCTCTGCTATTGCCTTAGCATCCAATTCGGTTTTTTTGCTCGCACCAAACGCGTAGAAATCGATTATCACTACATTCGCGAGTTGGTTTTAGCACACTTACTCCGAGTTCAGTTTGTTTGCAACGAAGATCAACTTGCAAACATACACACTAAGTCACTTCTTCGGCAAAGATTTCTCCATCTTAGATCCAAGCTCTCTCTTCACCCTTCTCCGTTTAGCTTGAGAGGTGTGATAAGGATAAAATAGTGACTCATTGTAATAGTAACTCATGATAGCTACCAATTCAGTTAGATAGTTATTGTAGGGTATATTATTTTTACTTTTACCCAAAGTGTAGCTATATATACATGTGTAATATTATCTTTGATATTAATAAGAAAAGATAGAAAATATTATTCTCAATAGTTGAAATGCCTTTTTGAGTCTTCTCGACCCCTGGAAGTTGGATGGACTGCCGTGACGAAGTCACCAGCTAGTCCTTAATTTTTTTTTAAAAAAGAAAAGAATATGTTGAGTTGTATTCCACTTAATTGTATGCACATTAATTTCCATATTTCTCAGAATCTCTTGCAATTTTGATCAAATGTTTAAAAATCGAATATTCTTAATTTGTGTAACAATAACGTTACTAGAGTGAGATATGTATGAACTTGTCCCATAAATCAGTCCCTTGTGCTATTTATGTAGAAACCAAGCTTGCTAGCTATTATATATATAGATCGATGCTAGTTATAGCTACATAGGATGAGTATTAATTCAATCGTTATCAGAACTAAAATTCCTTGAAAATGATAGGAACTAATGGAATATAATTGATTTATTCATCTGTGAATTATCAGTCCTGATTTAGCAGCTGGCTCCCATACTTTGCTTTATTTTTTTTATTTTTTTCTTTATTAATCTTTATTGTGTCAAAGATATGATCACATCAATTCAAATGCACCGAATTCTACCATAACTTCAAAGTTTACAAGTTTGAACGAGAATTATACTAATATGGGTGAGATTGAAGTCTCGTGTTGCAACCATCTCCTATTTAAAAAAGTAAAATATTTGCTCTGTCCTCGCAAGTTAAAAGGACTTTCTTTTATCTTTGAGTTTGATTGATAAATTAAACTTTGAAATTATCTAGAAGGTAGGAGAATCCATGAATTTTTAAAAGTTGAGCAAACCCTAAACCATTTGGTATACGTATATGCCAAAAACAATTCAAATAAATTTTTTTTTTTCTTCTGCATCTAAGTTCGAATTCTCCTTCTCATAATTTAGATAAACTAGCGCTCACATGGATCTTAACTTAACATTATCCCAATAGATTTAACTCATTTCCTCACCTTCCCCCACCATTTGTTTTGACCCTAATGGAATTTCCAATTTATCAACTTATCATCAAGCATTGATAATACAACAAATTGGATGAAAATTGGATCCATGACCGTAACCAAAAAGTTTAATTGGAAGCTTTCCACCACAAACCTTAAGATAAACCTGAATTTTGCAAACTATACCTCTATATCCATTAAGCACGACAACGATGATATCCCAAGTTTGTAGAAACCCTTAGCTAAGTCGTTTTTAAAAATAAATATTAGTCCTGACCTACAAAAGTTAATATTTGCAAGAACTTCTAGTTTAACTTCAAACAGTTGAAAACAAAATAGTTATCAAAGCAAGTGTGATTAATATGCTGAGAGAGTCTATAATGAATGAGACGTCCTCGCTCTAAAACTCTCATAATGTTGAACCTCGTGTATTTTACGTTACCTAATATAAGTTGTTCAAAATATGGCTGAATGTTGCCAAATAAAGGAATATTTTGAGAGTAGAGGATCTTAATTATTTGGGTATTGGCTCATACAAGGCCATGACTCATGAAACTCTACAGCCTCCTCCCTTCAACTAACCAACTGCAATTGCATCATATGTGACATTGCTCCACCCAGAAAATAATTGCAATTCCATCATGTCACCATATATGCAATACAGCGTCAAGCATAAGAAATTAATTTCCCACAAATTCATAGGTAATATTTCTGATTTCGTGGTATTTTGTTCATTTGATTAGTTTTCATTCCAATTTTGCTGTATCTTTGTTTCCAAAATTTTGCTATTTCCTTTTCTGTATTTTCATCTAAAGCAAAATAGTGCTTCAGGAGACTAGCTCTAGCTCATCTGTAAGGACAGATGATTTTCACATAGCTTCTCACACGTCTTTCTCTATTTTTGGCCGTCAAATTGAATAAATCAAACAAAAACAATGAACACGAATAACCAAGAGTATACAAGAAGCTAAAAATGATGCATGTTCATTTTTCATCTGTATTCATTATTTTTTCTGTAAAATGATATCAGCAAATCCAATCCAATCTAGAGGGATAAGGATCTGAACCAATGGGCCTGATGAATAACCCATCATGAAAAATTGTCATTGAGGTACGCAATGGTTTTTAATTTCGTTATATTGAAAGGAATCGAACCTCAAATCTATCACAATCCCAACCTAATAACTAACCCTCCCTCGCTACTTGGGCGAACTGCAAAATCTCTTATTTACGAATAATGTTTAATGTAATCAATGTCCTCCACTTTTCATTTGAGACATTACACAAGACCCAAATTATGAAAAGTTGGTGAGATTACAACTTGAACTTGCCAAACCCAAGGATAATCACAAAGGATACTCAATTTATTGCACCAGGGCAAGGCTTGTTAGTTTCTCCTCACCGGTCAATGATTTCTTCTTTTTAGGTTTCCTTTTGAGGAAGGAGAAAGGTCGGAGAATGAATCTTGAGAAGCGACTTAAGGGGTCCTGGAGACCTTCCATCTCGTAGTGTCCAAATCGCCAATCTCTGTCAGTATACGGCCGCTGTATCGGTTCATCAAGGCCTCCTGTTATCACAATACCAACAAGGACAAACATGCCATCCATTAATCAAAAGAATATGATAAAGGACGATTATTTTGAAGTGCCAACAAGAAAAATGCAAAAGATATGTTAACCTCTGCGTGCATGGGAAAAATTTGAAGGTTCTAAACAACTGCAGTATTGTATGGTGTACAAGGGTGCATTTCCAAGTGACCACCACAGAGTTCTGTTTGAACCCAAGGGAGCTTCACTCGTCCAGCGACTCAACGGTAGACCTATCTTTTTACAGTAGTTTCATTCACCTACCAATCTAGCCTATAGGTTATCTCATCTGGGGGCTGACCTAGTTGCATGGTGAAACCTGCTCTAATATCAATTGTTAGAACCTATGGAAGATGTTAAATTCAATGAGGATACTCGAATCATAGAATGTTTATTGATGGATTGTTTGCTCAGAACCACCCTCTTGATGGATGACACAAAGAAAAGAAAAAAAAATGTAGAATTGAAGACCTCATGGTTTACCTGCATACATCAAACCATGCTCATTAACTTCCCGATAAAATGGTCGTGTTCTTTTTGCTTTAGCAGCTTGATTGAGGTCATTCCAAGCTTGTGCCCGGTCATCACGTGTAATTTTACCTGTTGTCACCACCTGAAATGAAAACACACGCCAAAACTTTTAGCCAACAGCACAATTGGTGATGTATTAGGGGGAAAGAAGCAGAACATGGAAAGACACATGAGCGAGGCCAAGAAAAAATATTAACCTTTGTAAATAGATGGTAAGAAGGACGTGGAATCCGGGCAAGATTATTGGCACGGTCAACTGCTACAAGTCCAAACTTGGGACCATATCCATCTGCCCACTCCCAGTTATCAGAAATAGTCCAAAACAGGTAGCCAAGCACACGGACACCCTATAAATCAAAGTATCAAACCATACGCATTTATAACACCCATGGTCACCAAATTAAGGTATTTAATTAAGAAAACAACTGAAAAGTGCAGTGGAGAATCAAACCTTGGTCTTGGCTGCAAAAACAGAAAGCAAATGCTCTAGCAGATATGGCCGTCGGATCAAATCTGTCTCATCGGCTACCCCATTTTCAGTAATCATGAAGGGTACATTAAGATGTTTATATTTTTCATGGAACTGAAGAAGCACACGGTACAAGCCATCTGGATATACCCCACGTCCAGATTCACTATACTCATCAGTCTCTACTAGCTTCAGTCCAGCACCACACACCACTTCCTGAAGGGCAGAAGATTAATGCTATAGTGAACTTTGTTGCTCTATATATAGGAGGAGGACGGTGTCAGTTTAATTAGTTAGAGAGGTGAGGAAACCTGCCCATAGTAGTTTATGCCTATAAAATCGAGCTTGTCAGAAACACTATCCACATATGAGTACATAGTCAGAGAGTTCGCCAGTGAAACAGCAGCAACATCGAAGAGACCATATGGCCGCATAAATGAGACATGGTGTGCCACACCAACTACTGGTTTTGATGAAGACCTGACAAAGTTAAAACACAAAGTTCACTACAGTAATAATTAAACGCAACATATGTTATATTCTTCAAAAAATCTTCTTTCCAGAGCTTGTATGAGGCAGAGAAACCTTTGTTCATGAATATATTCATAGGCCTTTGAGTGTGCAATGGCCATCCAATGCATAGCCTGTTGGAAAACACCAGTTGGTAAAGCAGAAGTGGCCGCCTCCAGCATGTCAGGATGACCACCAGGCCAAGCACCCGCACAATAGGTAAGCATACTGAAGACGTGAGGCTCATTAAATGTTACCCAATAGTCTATCATATCTGAGACACTGTCAACAACAAGCCTGAAAAGCAAAACAACAAACGATTCAAAGACCAAAAGGAAAAGGGAGAGAAGGAAGACTACATGATAAAAGGGTAACCGCTAGCATAATTTAGACAGTCTCACAAGCAATGAAAGTAATCAGAACATCAAAAGAGAACTGGTAACTCTACCACTGAAAGGACGACTCACTTTGTAAAGTCCATGAAATAATCAACTGTTTTTTCCATTTTCCAACCTCCATACTCTCCAGCCCATGGTGGTAATGAGTGATGGAACAGAGTTAACATCACCTTCATTCCATATGAATGGACCCTGCTGATTATCCACTTATATCGCTCCAACGCTGCATAATTGACCTAAAAAAAGGGACATCGTTCATAGAATTCAGTCAAACTTATAAAGATATTCCATTTAAACTGAACAAACACAATGTATTAACCTGAAAATATCATCAAAGCAATATCCACTAACTTGTCAAACATCATATTTTTATGAAAATGTTAGGCATGGATGAACCCCATATGGCAAGTTAAGTCCTGTATCATTCCTGATTTGCCAAATGCTTGGAAACTACATAAACAGTCAGCATCAGACTTACAGTTTCTTTTAGCCCATTGAGTGGTTCTTCTGGCATGATTCGTGACCAATCTATTCCCATTCGGAAGACACTGATTCCAGTATCTTTAGCCAATTTTAGTTCTGTATCAGGATCAGACCAAAACCTTAGCCTCTCTTCTCTGAGATTGATTCAAGAATCCATTTTACCCACAAAACAAAGCGAGATAATATGAAACTGATTAGTGTCAAATAAGTTTGAGAACCAGAAATAAGCATGACAATATGATGTCTTGTTTTGCAATTTACTTAAATTTCAATTGATCAAGTTTAAAAAATGAGGCTTACGGGTGCACAACGTTGTGCCATGCAGCTACATTATGATGGGATTCTTCGTTTGGGACAGGTGTTTCTACTTCTTCTCCTCCATCTCCTTCAATATACTTCTCATACCCTCTAATCATGGCTTCCATAGCTATCTTAAGAGGCTTCCTTTTCTTATCCGTTTTCCCAGCTTTTCCTGGTAAGGAAACTGGCTGAGATCCTCCATCACCAGTAGCAGAACCCATTATAGCATCTGCTGTTTGCAGGTTCCCCTGTGACTCTGATTGGTCAGAAGGATTTTCTTTTGCAAACTGGAGCCAAGCATCATCTAGCCTGTCCTCAACATGGGCTGGAGCTGTTGCCAACCCGAAGAAAAATTCATCTCCCCCTTCTGCACACCATCACATTACAGAATACTTTTATGATAAACTCATTGAAAAATACACAGAGACAAGTGCTTCTGAAATCTGAGAGCTAAAATCTGAACCTAATCTCGCTTTATTTGCAACCCGAAGCAAACACAATACTTTGATGACATAATAACAAATTTGGATTAATACAAAGTACTTGTATTCCTAACCTTTAGAGATATATTTCAAAGTCAAGTGCAGTAATGCATTTGCAAAGACATAAACAACGGATTTACATGTAGATGTTTCCCTAACCTGATATATTTCAAATTTCAAGTGCAGCAAGGCATTTGCAAAGACATAAACAACGTTTCTACAAATACTCTCTTTCACGTAGTCATTTGCAAATGCCTCTTAACGCATTGTATATGCTCATTTCAAATCCCTCCATCTAATCTTTTGTATTGCATTTCTAATTCAGCCTATTCTAATCCCTTAGTACACGCAAATCCCTCATATAACATAGCCTAAGTGATCAAACTCGGGCCTCCAGCCCCAATTTTACCCAAAACAACAAAGATCAAACTCATAAATAGCGAAGGTTTAGCAGTAAGTTCCACAAATATGCATGAACGTGTACATAGAACCAATTGTTGTACCGTCTAATATCAAAGTAATTACACAATAAGCTTTGAAACACAACTCAAACCGCGAAATCATTGATCAAAGTCATCAATTGGCAGCAATATTAATTAAACTCAGCTTATGGCCATCATTAAAACTGAGTTTAATTAAACACAAATTCAAGTCATTAAGGATCATAAACTCGATTAAAGTTCAAAATTATGATTTTCTTCATTTGCTCATTCCTCAATGTCATACTACCTCACAAACATCAGAAGCAGAAAATATCAATTGCTACTCCAAACCGCACCAAAATCTAAGCTTCGTCAACTCATCCACATATAAACAAGCAAAGCTTCACGTTTGAGCAGATTATAGAACTAATCAGTGGACCTAGGGTTACGGTATGAGCAGTTTAGGAAAAATTACGGTACCGTGGAGATTGAAGTCGGCGAGAGTGTCGTCGTCCTCGCCGTCGGAATCGTCGATCGGAGACTGGAACGGGCGGAGATTCTTGTTCCAAAAGCGCGAATAAGAGTAGGCATTTGCGGCGACTGTGAGTGTCACTAGTAGCCCAGCGAGCTTCGTCACCGTGACGAACAGAGGCACTACCGCCATTTCTGATTGAAATCAACCGCCCAAGCTCGAACTGAGCATTATTAAATGAATTACTTACGTTTAGATATGAAATGGAAAAGCCTATCGTTAATTTGCACTGGAAACCATAGGAGTCGCCCACGTGGCAACCGACGTTAACTGTGTCGTAACGGAATTTGTGTGGCGGGTGGGACCTCTTGTGCAGTGAGTAGTAGAGTGCACGCTAGTAGGTGATTGTGAATGTCCGTCGCTTGCAATTGCATGGCGGGTGCGGCGTGGATGTGTTCTTGGGCCTTTGGTTCAAAATACGAAGGTGAGGGGCCAAACTGGCCCAGTTATAAGCTTTGGAAAAGCCCATTAAGGCCCAGCCCATGTTTTCTTAAAGTCTTAAAATTGTATTCTTACTCGAATTCCATTTATATTCGGCATTTTATTAATGGTGTAGCTCTTGTTTGGCTCGTTTTGCAAATTTGAAAGCAATGAATCAATGTGGCGACACGTATGAATGGAGCTATCCTAAACCCATTCAATCTATGAGTTGTCTTGAAATGAAAAGGGGTGAATACAATGTAGGAGAGACTGATTAAAATGTTTCAAGATTATGTGCTTGAAGCATAATCCCTTTAATTTGTTTTGAGATTACGTTGTTTAGAGACATAAAACTGATACATTTGTTGATACTTTAATATAGGTGGGTTTTGCAGATAATGATATGGTCAATCTCTATTAGAGAACGTGTCAGTTTTGTGTATCTAGAGAGAATAACTGTAAAATTAGAAGATAAAAGTTTTATCAATATTTGTTTGTTGTTACAATTTGACACATGAGCATAAAATTTTCATTTTGTAATGTCAACTTATCTGTTGATTTGTAAGAGCAAATGACTTCTTAATATATTATGACATATTACTAATTTGTAATCGAAATTGGATGGATTTAGAATTAAGAATTGGGAAGGAACTAAATTGACGAGGAGTTAGAATACAGATGTCTATAAAAAGTTGTTACTGAACAATCTAAAATTAGAGTAGAAATGATATCGATTTTATATAAACTATTTATTAATTCACATAAATCAAGAAGGAAATGAATTTGATTTTTAAAATTTTGTACAAGTTGCTGGGTTAATAGAATGAATGGACAAACTTGAAATTTTAGAAATAATGTGGGGACATAATATGTAAGAAAGATGAATTCCTGATTATATATACTTGTTTTCTAGGAATCAGAATATTACTCCTTAAAGAGTCTATTTCTCTATAACTAAGAGTTGATTTCGTTATTTTGTGCGGCTCCGTAATTACTCTTTATTTAGTAAACACACAATAATCCATGATCAGAATCTGTTTTCCTAATTTGATTTGAATTATGGATCAGCTGTAAACGTGTCATACAAAGCTAAGTAATGCTCATTTTTAACAGTATAATTTCATGAGTGGGAGCTTTGCATTGGAGTTTGCACTAGCAAAAACGAAATGGATGTTACCCTTCTGCCTAGAAATCATAGGTGGTCCTGCCGACGAGCACCAAATTCAAATAATTCACACACATGCACTGATGCACATGCACATGCACTGATGCACATGCACACACACTCACTCTCTCCGTGTCTCTGCAGAATCTTTGCAGGTCTGTTTTTTGTTCCTTTCCTTCTTCTTCCCCAAACAAAAACCAAACGGGAAGAAAGAAAGAAGAAACAGAAAAATAAAGCAAGTATATATACCCAAACAGCTCCTCTACGTTGGACATGTCCTGAAGCTCTCTCCCTTTATCCCAAAATTCAACATGATTGGTTTTGGTACTGCATATCGATCACGTCACTTGACGGCAACAAAAGCTTACTCATCCACCTTTAATTCTAGCTAGGGTTTCCACTTCATATATATGCATGTATGCCTGTTTCCTAGTATTTACTGTGATTCCTTTGTGTGCATGTATAGTACGTCGTACATGAAAAACCCTATCCATCCATGCATAGGTCACGTCAACCTTCCCCATTTGTACAAGGCAAACCAAGCTGTTGGTGCCTCATCTTTCAGTTGTCGACTGCAAATTATACATTACGTTTTGCAGCTGCTCCATTGATTGTTTTCAGTCATTTTATACGTACTGTATATTAAGTAATAAAAACCTACTGCGGTGAAAAAAAAAATGAAGGATGCCAATATAAATAAGGAGATGTTCATGGTCCTCAGTTCAGTAATATATATGTTACGCCACATGCATGTTAGGTACATCCACTGATGTACTAATTAATTCAATGTGCCCAATTTAGTGTAGGGCATGTTTGGGAGTTATTTTAGAACTGTGAAAAGTGCTTCCATGAAATTTAAAATAACGTTGTGCTTCCTAGGTGGTTTGGTATTAATGTTGTTTCTAGATTGTAATTGAGTATTTCGGTGCTTTCTGGAGATCGTGTTCCTTTTTGTTCTTCGTTCAAAAACTTGAATTTTTTTATAAAAGTTTTAGTACTGTGCTTCAAATAAAATTCTTTTAAACAAAAATGTTTACAAACATAAGTGTTTTCTACATAAACAACAAGCACTTTCAAACATGTCCTTCTTCCTAGGTCGTATGGCATTAAAGGTGTTTCTGAATTATAATTGTTTTTTCTTCAGAATTTAAATTTTTTTTAATCAAAGTTTCTATATAAAAGTGCTTTTAACAAAAGCACTTATGAACATAAACGCTTTCTACATAAGCGAGAATTTAAACATGCATGTAATCTCATTCAACGCTCATGCTTAAATTAAAATAGGTAGACTGAGTTACTGAGGATATTGAATGGCTATATAAGATTAATTAAAACATTCAATTAGATAATGGCTGGTTTGGTATTACTGTGTTTTGAAAAAAAGATACTTCTGCTGTGCTGTGAGAATAAGTAGCTGTGAAATAAAGCAGCAGAGTTTTTGGTAAAATTTTTTGTAAAAGTGCTTTTGAAAAAAAAAAGGTAGTATTATAGTGTTTGGTAAACTTTTATGTAAAACAGATGTGAAAAATAGCCGGTTTTTCAAAGCTGGGTTTCGCAGCTTCTTGGTTTTGGCTTTTTTTCACCCAAAACTGTGAAGAAAAGCTGAAACTGAATGTTTGCCAAACACAAAAACAGCTCCCAGCTTTTTTTTATACCAACTTTTTTCAGAATCACCTCAGTATCAAACTAGACCTAAATGGCATCATATATGAGATTGAGATGAAGTAAAGCCAAGCAGAAAAATATGGATATAACAAGAATCTGCCGCCCTCTAGAGCCAGTTTAATTAGAGACAGCTCACAAAATATTTCTAGGTTCACACCAGGAATATGACATACACTATTTAAATCTGTGTCTATGACAAATAAAATTCACTGATTAGTGTTGTTTGAGCTCAGAATTTTATGGCACAGGCAGGCATGAACGTAACTTCTGATCTCAAATTTTGATATGTGGCACTTGTGAGCAAATCAAATCAAAGATTTGAGACTTTAAATAAGTTGTAAACTTTGTTTTTTGTTCTACACGGATGAACCAATTCAGATTCAGTGCCAGCTATGCTTTTTACAGTGGAGCAATCTCCTAATTTGGCACATAGACTCGTAGTTGCCGCCGGCTCCAGAAGCAAACAAGCCAGTTAAAAGAAAGATATTTCTCAAGGCTCTGAGGAGTCAAACCTTGTGATCAAATGTTAATTAATTAATATTAATTAACTAATATTAACAAAATAAAATATTGAAGAACGCAGGCTCTGACGAGTCAAACCTTGTGATCAAATGTTAATTAATTAATATTAATTAACTAATATTAACAAAATAAAATAGGGAGTTTTAAATAAACACTTTCGGTATTGTTCATTTTGAACGAAAAACCACATTTTTACCTTTCCTTGGTATTATTCACTACACCTTTATTTATCATTTTTCATTAAAACTTAAATTTTTTTAAATTTTTGATTAGCTTTCCTAATAAAATATTGAAGAATGCATGCCAGGGAATACTAGGGAAGGTGATCACTTCCCTTTACTTTGACCATATCTTGGGAGACTGTGATTGTAATGCTCCCCCTTCCCCGCACGCCCTTGAGGTTCCATTACCAACAAATCTCAATTTTATATAATGTTAGAACAAAGATATATTTTTGCAGTCCAATAGAAAACTGTCGATTTAAAGTTTCTTGCAGTTGCCCAGATTCCCTGTTCCCCATCTCTTGTGCTGTTTTTATGCAAGAAGCTAAACTTATGTGTATGTAACTATGCTGCATATAGAATATACCCTACATCCTAACATTAGCCAAGCATTTTCTACTTTGTTTGCTAGCGTGAAGATTAATTTGAACCTAAATACTATCATCACCTAGACGGATTTAAATAATTTTATTATATATCATATAAATAAGTGTCTGTTTATACTTAAAAAAATACATAATTGTATTATGATACATAAAATTACATAATAAAATGACATATAAATTAGGCTTTTTAGCCAAAATGGTCCATGAGATTTGCACAACACATCACTTTGGTCCATGAGATTGAAAATCAATAGAAATGGTCCCTGAGATTGTCCACCATCCATTATTTTGGTCATTCCGTTAAAAACTCTGTTAAGTGTTCTAGATCTCTTGGCCGAAAGTTTGGGCAATTTTCAAAGTTTCGTAACTCAATCATTTCTTAACCAAATTCTACCCATAATATATCAAAATGAAATAGGAAAGTGTAGAACAAGATTATACCTATTTGGAAGCTCAATGATTGCCGAAGATGGCTGGAAAATAGCCTGAAAGTTGACTGGTCCGCAGGAAAACTGGAAAACTCGCCAGAAACTAGGTAAACTTTAAACATTCATAACTTCTTCAATACTCAACAAAATCGACTGATTCAAAATAAAAAATTATACTTCTCGACGAGACAAAGAGAATGATATTTTTTTTCAATGGCTAAATAGCCGTGGTTTGGCTGGAAAATGGCTCAAAAGTGGCTATCTTGGTCTCAAGTTAGCCACTTTCAAGTCGTTTTCCAGCCAAACCATGGCGAATTAATTAACCATCGAGAAAGGTATCATTCTCTTCATCTCGTTGAGAAGTATGATTTTTGTTTCTAAATCACTAGATTTCGTTGAGTATTGAAGAAATTATGAACGTTTAAAGTTTACCCAGTTTCATGCGAGTTTTCCAGTTTTCCCGCAGACCAGTCAACTTTTAGGCTATTTTCCAGCCATCTTCGGCAACCATTGGTCTTCCAAATAGGTATAATCTTGTTCTACACTTTTCTATCTTCATTTTGATATATTATGGGTCGAATTTGGTTAAAAAACGATTGAGTTACGAAGTTTTGAAAATTGCTCAAACTTCCAACCAAGAGCTCCAGCACACTTAATGGGGTTTTTAACGGAATAACCAAAATAATGGATGGTGGACAATCTCAGGGACCATTTCTATTGATTTTTAATCTCAGGGATCAAAGTGACGCGTTATGCAAATCTCATTGACTATTTTGGCTAAAAAACCTATAAATTATAAAGTATTAGAACATAATGAACACATGGAAACAAGCATATAATGTGTGTCCATCTAAGTATTCAACAAGCCCCTTTCAATTATCTTTCAATTTATTGAGAAAAATCAAATGCAAAATAAAAGTTATCTATTTTATGTCTAAGTGCGAGTCGCAACCTAGGTAGGTACTAGGCGAGTATGGGCGGGTTAGGTGGATGCCAGGGTGGTTTAAGTGGTTTGGGCTACTTAAATGCCATTTCTTAATTTTCAAACGCCTAGGGATTAATCGGAGTCGTAGCCAACCGCCTAGCACTTAGGCGGGAATTTTCAAAACAGTGATGCCACTTAAGTTAAGCTTATGAGTTCACCACTAAGACTTTCTGATGTGAAACAACATTCCACGTCCTCAATCACCCTCTCGCATGCGATTATACCCAAACTAAACAAATACACAACACATAATTGGGTGGCATAGACCACATTTAACCAATAAATATCACACGTGAATCAACTTGCTCGGATATCATAACAAAATTTGAAATTTCACAACAAACTCAATTGTCAATAAAGAAAGTAGATTAATTATTTACAAGAACATAAAAGGTCCCATAACTTTTCCATGTGCGACTTTTTAATAATGTATTTTAGTGAAAACCCTGAAAAGAATTTCTTCAATATCAACCCATTGACTATATGACCACCTCAAAAGAATGAGCACATATATGAGGTCCAGAGCATCGAAATATATTAATCTCTTGGACATGAGGTAATGTCATTGCCCTGAAAACTGCAATTATTTCATAATCTATATATATAAAGGGGGAAGACAAAAATTGTTAAGCTTTGATACTTCTGTACGTCTTAGATACGCTAAGGTAAATGAATGGGTTCTAATCAAAATTTGAACGGTTGACTAGGCCTAAATTCAAAGACCCAATTTATAAACAGGATTTTGAAAATCTTTTTACTAGATTTTGTATAAATTTTCAATCTTGGTCATTAAATTTTCTATTAAGAAGAAAGTGAGGAAATAAGATTGGTGCGAGGCATAACATCTTTTAATATTAACTAGAGAAGTTTTAGTAGACCTATAGCTGGTTAGTATATACATAATTTGATGTACACATATATATGTAAAATTAATGGAACTAGAGTATACATGGAAATCTAATTTTTTATGTACAGGGCTCATTTGGAAGTGCTCAAAATGATTGAAAGTGTTTTTTGTGAAAATGTTATTGAAAGTGAAACCAATCTTTTAGTAAAAATTCTAATTGATCCTGAAAAAGCTCTTGAAGTGTTTTATGCAAGAAGCACATATCTAATGTTTCATTAAAAAAACGCTTAAAGTGTTTTTGGAATCCAAAACTAATTTCACCAAAAATATTTTTAGTCATTTGAAATGCACTTCCAAATAAGTGCATAGTTGATGCATTGTAAACTGCACAAGGATCATTGTAAATTGTAAATTAAAATTAGTTTTGGTGATTTCATAGCTAACCAAGCTGACTTTTGCTAATTAATACTCAATGTTCAGGCTCTTCTTTTTTAAATAAAACAAAGGGAACTATTATTTTATTTTTTATTTTGGTAAAAAAAAGTTTTGTGGGAGATTGGTTATTCTCACCCCCAACGTCAAGGCATACTTACAATCTCAAACTGGAATGACTCACACTTTATACTCAATTGTCAACTGTGATTAGTATGAATTTATGTAAAAATTTATAAATCACGAAGTAACGAGAACCAGTAGTTGGGAACTATTATTTTTTTGGCTAAGTTACAATGGAGTCTACCGTACGTGGTGTAAAATTCCGGAGGACCACACGACCACTCGGTCCACTCCCTCCACCTGTGGACCCAACGGCCCAAATCCTGCCATGCATACATTGGAACAGTGGGAGGTCGGTAACAGATTTTTAAAGTGAATGGTATTTAAACGGCAAACGGTATATTATATTGTCAACTATAGTTGGTTCGTTCTCTTTGTTAGACTACGATCGAAGTTCAAATTTCGCTGTTGGTAAATTTTAGCAATTTGTAAAAACTGAAAAAAAAAAGGCTACACCCCTTTATAAGTTTTCAAAGAAATTTGTGATAAATTATGACCTTGAGATGGAGTAACTTCCGCACCTCCTAAACTTTTCGTTACAAAAAAATATATATATATATTTCTTCATGTCTCTTATAACACATGAATTTCCTACCGGAATAAGTAGGGGGGCACATTGACCGACCGTTATTTACTTGCCCTTTTATCATTACCATTTCAACGGGGGGTGGCTCGGGCAGCCGGACAGCCACCAGAGAAGAAATTATTCATTGTGATCGGAACATGGATGATACACCATGTGTTTTTATATAAATAGTGAAAATTGTATTTTTTTTAACTTATTAGTTTTTTAACACACATATTCCACCATTTGTATAGTAATAGTACCACTTCGTGTTCCAGTCACATCAAAAAATCTCTACAACCATAGAGCAAACTATGTGCTGACGTCAGTCACCAGTCGGTTTACATTCTTTCTGGGCCTTGGACCTGTCGCTGTCAGGTCCATCAGGGCAGCCCACCGCTAGTCCTCCCTCCTCCCATTATAAACCTCGCCACTACCCCTACACTTTTTTCCACATAAAAATTTCCATTGTTTCTCTCTTCTTTCATTCTGTCGATGGGGGATTCTCAAAAGCTCTCTTCAAACATGAAATCTAGACACAAATTTCCACTCCAAGGTATGCAAAATCTAAACCATTTTCATGTATGTATACCTTGTGCTAATATACAACACGTCACGCATTAACTTTCGAGTTTTGATGAGATCCGTTGCATATGTGTTTTCGCAGACTTTCTAAAAAGCGAAGACCAAAACGGAAGCTTTGAATTTGGGACGAGTTTTATGGTGGTGTTGAAGGGAGGTGGTGGTTGATGTGAATTTGGTGCTATCCTACCTGAGCTTTTTCTTCGTATTTCTATATTCGTCCCTACCGTATTCTTTCATCTTCTACTACTTCTGCATCGATCCCTTCCCTTCTTCTTGACCTTGTAAGACCTTTTCTTGACCTTGTAAGACGTCACGCCGGGTCTGTTGTCTTTGTTTTGCGTTTCGGTTCAACCTTTGTGTCGGAATTCACTGATATAGAGTTTGGCCTCCGTTCCTCATCGTTACCGCCCAACTCATCTTCTCCTTCCTTGTCTATCCCTCCTGAGCTGTTCCACAATTACCTCAAACTACAAGCCCACCATAGCAAATCCTCCATCAAAGCAAGGACTCTTTTGCCGGTGGTCCTCCAAGTAGGGTTGTAAAAATGTAGAAATTCAGAAATATTAATGAGTAGTGACATACATATATGTTGTTTTTATTCAGTGGGAAATAAATATAAATAAAATTTTATTTAGTTTTGTTATTATTGCCTGCAGCTGTTACTTATTCTGTGAAGGCAATCAATTGGAAATGTATTATTGTTGTGAGTGCAGAAATACTGAAATATGCTGTTGGCAGTCATCAGTTTCGTTGTTTTATATGTTGTTGGCTGAGAAAGTGAGAGAATAAATATTCTCTCAGATCTGTGTAAGACTTCCCACTCGTGACTGCTGTTCTCCTATCCGACCCTAAGTCAACAAGGTTTACTACTTTGCGAAAGTTGGAAGAGATCGTCCATCATACTCGATCTTATTTTTACTTACAAAGAAGTTGTTTCCACGACTCGAGTCCGCAACTTTAACTTTTCTGTTGCTCCTATCTTATGTACAAATTAAAATAATATCAACTGTATTATTGGAGGAAACTCTCTTTTTTCTTTTTTTCTTTTTTCTACCAGTAAAGTTCTTCATCCAAAAGCTGATGTCCCTTTTTTCTTTTTTGTTGATTTTTTGGTTAATTTCATCCCTCATAAATGTGCTGACCTGAGAGTCTGAGAAGCTCAAAAATGGGGTGATATTTATTTATATATGTGCTCATTTTTAATCAGTGAATTCATCCACTCACAAATGTCTTAGTCTTGGTCATAAATGGACAACTTGGCCGCATTTGACTCAAATCTAGGGTTTGCATGCACTAGTTGATAACTCAAATCTAGGGTTGAATGTATTAATTGCAGCTGAATTTACGGCTAAATAAGCGTTGAAGAATATCAAGGAATTTAACGAGTAATGACATGTTACAACACAAATACGAACATGCCTTTTGAGTAAAAGAGTTTGTAACTCAAATGATTCATTGCATTTATCTATGTATCCGTAATATAGCGTTCGAATCTCCTCTATTGGTTCATAATGTTCGTAGCACGGTAAGAAATGTCAGTTTCACCTCGACAATGGCCAAACCTCCACCACATGGGAAGAAAAGTCTTTACCTAACCTCATACCTGGGTAGAAAATGATGAACCGTATATAGTTTTAGACAAATTGTTTTTCATCTGTTATTTTCCTCTGAACCAAACATTGGATATTATTGATCGAGATTCCCCTACTAGATTGGGAATATATATTAATATATATGTCAGCATCGTATTGAGAAAACTTTGTATGCCTTGTCCACCACATCATGGCTTAGGTTTTGCCAGACCTCATAAGCAATAATTCATGGGCAAAGTGCTATGCTCTTTGTGCGTATATATGTCAATTTTTGATGTGTCACGAAAATGATGTTTCTGTAGTTTCTATCGAATTTTAGTTGTTAGTTTTCCAAATTGTATTTTCTCAAGCAAATTAGGTTATGCAATGATCTATTAGGAGAAAATGGCCAACTAAACTATGATGACATTGACTCCAAGTGCATAAAAATTTGAATTAATCTGTGAATCCAGATGAGTTCAAATCAGTGATTTGACCAGGAACTAATTAAGGTGGGTAGGATTTTCTCTTTCTAATATTGAAAGAATTTCTCAAATTCGAATCTCTTTCTACTTCTCTCGCCAATTACATCATGATGAATTTAATAGTATTTCTAATATTGAAATAATTTACAAGTTTGAATTCTCAATGTGCAGCACTTCTTAATTCTCGCAATGCATTTTGTCGTTAATTTTCAATCTTGCACAAGCGAGAATCATTAATTGGAAAGTGTGAGGGACGTTCTAATCATGATTTTTGTTCAATTCCAACTTCTACTCGATCGCTCTAGCTCTTTTTCACTCTAACTCTAAACACGTCAACACACTCTTGTTGTTTACGCTTTTTTAAGTGAAATTCAAGCAAATAAAAGAACGAAAAAATCTAAAATATAAACAAAAAGTAGTTGGATACATAAATAAAAAAGAAAACTAACGAAAAATTCAAAAATACTTTTGTTTTAATGAAAAAGAACAAATAAAGGTGTATGTGAATAGTATCAGGAAAGGTAAAAATGTGATTTTTCGTTAAAAGTGAACAGTACCGAGAATGTTTCGTTAAAACTACCTAAATAAAATGATGAATGAAATTGAATTTTACCAAGTTAGTGCTGCATTTAACAGTAAAAAATAATTCTAAGATCGAAGCAAAATTTGGTAGTAATTGTTGGTTGGCATAGTTTTTTACATGCTAAGAGGAGGGTGAGAGAGGGTGGTGGTGACTACTTGTACAAAATGATGATGTCCACAAGTGGGAATTGAAAAGCTAAATTCCTTTTAACCTTCTCCATGACTTATTAGGGCTGAGTGTGACCGAGTCGAAAGAAAACTCGACAGGGGCAAAATCTCATTATGTCCTTCATATCCCACTTGAGACTCTTTCCGTTGGGTTTTACCAGCATGGGGTCCATTTCTTCCAAGCTTTTCCCCTCCTTTTGGTGACATGCTAACATGCATGGCTCTTCTCCGTGGTTTAATTTTTTTCCTCCTTCCTCTTAAATCATATCTTCGAAGACTGGTGAAAAGTATTACATGTCAACTTGACAAATAAGTTGGATTACTTTTCATATTGTCAATTGGTTTTATATTAAAATCTTAACATTCTTTATGGTACTAAAGTAGGTTGATCCACGTATGTTACCGAAAGGCCATATGTGCTCTGCCTCACCCAATCTGTGTTATCTACGTGCTTAGCTTGAAAATTTGCCGCATGGTGTGTGGGGACACATCACCTTGCAAAGGTTTATATGTAAGTTAGACTACTCTTTTTTTTTTTTTTTTTTTGGGTCTAACAATCGATTTGTCAGATTAAATGTTAGATTAGGGAGCCGATCAAGTTCGAACCCACGTCATAGTGTAAAGGCAACACTCCTTTCTATCACGACGGTAGAGGGCCACTTGCAATAAGTTAAACTATTCTTAATATTACCAATTGATTACAGTAGAATCTAAATATTTTTTAGTAAAAGTATTTTTGTGTAAAATAGAAAAAATAAATAAAAGCCACTTGCAAAAAGTAGGGAAATGACATTTCAATAATGCATAGAAGCAAATTTCAGGTATGCTTTACAATTTCATAAAAAGCGAGTGGTCAATTAAGGCCCTGACTTTCTAAGAGGAAAGTATTTTATTGTATTTAATTTTGGATAATGTTATCCATAGACTTATCTTTCTATACACTTTTTTTAAATTTTAGTCATTGGATTGAATAATATGAGAAAATCAATGATAAATAATTAATAAGAGTGTGTAGAAAATAAAAATAAATGTGTGAATAGCATTATTCATTATTTTTACCCAAAAAAAATTATTGGAATTTTTTTTTTTTTAATCATGGTTATTGAGAACTGTAAAAGGCTTGCAGTATTTGGTTGTCTTAAGACTTGGGGCCTTTTAAAATTTTAGGCTTAGAGAAAAAGCCCCAAGTCATTCCGGCTAAACCTAAATAAGAGACTTGGGCTTCCAAAGCAGCCGGAGGATTGGCATTTCCTCTTATACCGACTTCGTTTATTTCAAGTCGTAGAATAAGCTTGTTCCAGTCCTTGTAAATAACATACTTTTATTGTAGAAATTTTTCTTAATCTTTCTTTGAAGTTCGTCCACACATAAAATCATTCGAATAGTTGTTCGTTTAGTCACTTTAGTTTAATGTGTCAAATAAGTCAACAGGTAGGAACCAAATAACATATGTATGATGAACCGTCTATTTATTTAATATATTTGGATGACTAAACAAACATCGTTTCTAATGTTTATTTTGTGGGGATGATCTTCAAATTAGGATTAAGAAATTGAACAGTTTCGATTATGAATTTTCTATCGTAAAAAAACGTTATTTGCAAGTGATAGGAATGAGTTCATCCTCCCAAGAGAGGAACACAAAGTATTATATCCTTCCTAATATATAAGTGCCCTTTTCCACAGACAATGAAAGTTTCGATGCAAAGACAATATACCCGCCTCTTTACCTTCGTGCGAGTCGAACTTTCTCTTCGCAAGTTAAAACATTCATAATAGTATATAGTATTGTAGGGAAAGAAAAAAAAAACCTAGGCCAGAAATATTAATTTCCTCATTTGAAAAGGAAACCATATCCCTTGTTAGGTTCAAATTCAATATGAATTCTAATTTCAGTCTTCAAAAGCATTGCTATTTTCTAGTCCTAAGTAGTTTTGAAATCTCTATCATATTCCTATAAGAACTCACTCCTTATGAATATCATTCATGTCACGCCCTCCTATTCCACAAAAGCTTAAGAAAACCTATAGAGATTAACAAGATCAACTGCTTTACTAATCTTGAGTTAGTCATGGCTAATCCACATGCACCGGTGGGCTTCCGCTTCCGCCCCTCCGACCAAGAAATCATCCGGTTCTTTCTCTACACGATGGTGGTCAAGAGAGAGCCTCTAATGCTGCTATACAACAACTTTGTGCATGTGGAAGACCTCTTTAGCGACAAAGAACCGCGGGAAACATGGGAAGACTATGGAGGAGATCAACTTTGTGATGACGAAGGCTCGCAAAAGAAATATAAGCCTTCCGATGGCGTTCACAGAGGCGTGAGGGGCAAAAGCCTATGAAATGCTCTTCCGAGTGGCGGTCGCAGGAGGTGGAGGCCTGAGGCAGCTGCGACGGTTGAACCGGTGGCGATGGCGGAGGGAGGGGATCGTGGGGGTGAGGAGAAGCCCAACAAAGAAAAGAAAAATATTTTGGGGCCTGATACTTAGGGTTAGAAAGGGGATAAAAAAATTATTTTTTTTAATTTTTAATTTTCACATGAACCCTTAAATGACACGTGACGTCCAATCATTATCCATATAGGCACCACGTCATCAGTTAACGGAAGACTTAACAGCCAGACTAATGGATGTATGAAACTGTCCCGAAATTAACACTTTAGGTATGACTCTGAGACGAAAAAAAAACTTAATGTATTAAATGTTGAAAACCACGAAACATGATGGTAGTAAATAGTCCTTTGCCCACAATTTTTTCATCTTAAATTTATTTGGGTTTCTAGGGTTTCACTCAATTCTACTAGTTAATTTAGTCTGCCTTTTTACTGGAACTTTTCAATTGAATTTATATGTAGTAACCGGAAGTTGGCTGTATATGGTTTCTGATCATTCGATCTAGATGGCTTGAAGATTTGGCTTTATATAAATATGATAACGAGCTGAAGATTGAAGTGTCGATTTAGGTTCTTTTTTAATTGCTTTTAGTTTTGGTTGAGTCAGTGGTCTAATTTGATCGATCTTGTGTTATGTTACTATTTATTCTTTGTATTATTTAAAACAATTATGGGAAGGTATTTTAAGAGAAAATCAACATAAGATACTCTTTCATTCTCTACAACGAATATTCAAAGTTTAACTAAGGGTAACATAGAAAGTATACTAGCAAATCTTCCTAGAGATCCTAGACTTCACCTTTGGATATTAAAATATGATCTAAATATTAGAGATCAAGTTCGAAGAGCTTATTTACATAAACAATTGTTTCAACCTCGAAACCATCAATTTTCATATTGTATGCATTGAAAAATATGTTTTGATAGGCGTTTCTAAAATATTAGAACATATCATGGATAACTATAAATAAAATTACTATCAATTTCTTAGAGCTATTTTTTGACTTCGTAGTTGTAAATTTTGACTTCGCCACTATTTTTTTTCAGTACGTTGATAATTTTTACACTAAGGGGATGAGGAGTTCGGCAAGATCACATAATAGACAGGCTAAATTAGTATCAAATTTCTCATCTACAAGATTTAAATCTAAGATATATCACTTTCAAGTGAAGATGAATACCATCATATCGTAATATTAAGTATCAACGAGTAAAGAATTATTTGGAAAAGAACGAAGAAAGGCTGTCACGTTACGAAACGACATCGTTTTGGCGACCGCTAACGATCCACCTTCCCTCGGATTCGACGATCCTATTGGTTCAACTCTGCACCGCATTTACCACCACCAGCACCCTCCCGCCATGTATTTATGATCGCCACTCCACCACTCCACCGCTCCGCCACTCCACCGCTCTACTCCCTTCTCCCGGCTGCTAGGGTTTCCGATTCCCAAATGTCGCAGACCCATTTCAGCAAGGGCGACGAAGTCGAGGTCGTCACGAAGCCCTCCCGCGGTTCCACCGGGCCGTACTACCCCGCGACGGTGCGCCGCCCCGTGGTCAAGGACAAGGCCCACATTTTAGTCCAGTACCAAACCCTGACGACCCCCAACGCCGTCAGCCCCAGACTCCTCCAGGAGATAGTCGAATTAGGCAATGTGAGGCCCGCACCGCCGAGGGAGCTCTACCAGTTCTTCAAGGTGGGCGACGACGTCGACGCCTACAGAGAAAATGGGTGGTCTCGCGGGACTGTGACGGACATTCTGGAGAACTCCAAGTACTTAGTTGCGCTGCGGGGTGAGGAATTTGAGTGCGAGCAGTGTGATTTGAGGATTCACAGAGACTGGGATGATGGCTCTTGGGTCCCTCCTTTTCAAGAAGAGGTCTTTTTCTTTGATTTTTTTTTTATATAATTTTTTTTAATTAATAGGTATTATTTTTTGATTATTTTCTGTATGAATTTATTTGCAATGGGTTTAATTTTGTTTGATATGATTGGGACATTTTTTGAGATAGTAGGTAGAAATGTTCACAATCACCAAACATATATGCTATAGTAAGATTATTATTTCTCCATGGTTTCAATAGGAAAAAGAATCGCCTGTGAAATTTATGACAAAAGTGATGTTTCCTTCGAGGTCAAAACATGTTTTCGATATTGCGATTAAGTCAAATCAACATTTTGTGCTTTCAGCGAGAGGTCAGCCAAGTGGCTTTAATCTTAGTTGAAGAGGATGTATCCATTGACTTATGCCAAAATACAAAATTATTTATCGACTTAAACCAAATTCTGTACTATATTATAGTATACAATTGTTCAAGGTAGATTCTTGGTGCAAGTGGTTGACATCAAATTAGAATATTAATTTTCAATCATAAGTCATTATTTTATGGTTTGCTTTGTAAAAAGTGATTATGTGTATATAATTATATATTAATCTTTCGTTTGGTGCAGCTTTGTGTAAGCGATTTATGGTGTTTGCTTTCTGTTTTTGATGTTCTGGTGATTCAGTGGTTGCCAATGTCTTCCATGAATACATTTTCTAGTTATGCGTTTCTGGGTAATTGTTCTTGTACAATGTACAGCTTTCTCGGTTTTGAATGTGTACTCAGGTTTTGAAAACTTGAATTGCAGAATAGTTCGTCTGGGATGGTGGTGAAATCTAGAAAGTTAATATTGAAATTTAAGTGCGGCAAGAAACCATTGGGAGCAAGCTTTGAAAACGGGACTGTGGTGGAGGTCAGCAGCGACGAGGAAGGCTACAAGGATGCTTGGTACACTGCTAAAATAATTGATCATGTAGGAAATAACAAGTATCTGGTGGAATACCTGTACCTGGTAACGGATGACGGGACAAGGGATCCCTTGAGAGAAGAAGCATGTGCAAGTTATATTAGACCTTGTCCTCCTGCACTTCCATCGGTTGCTCATTTCAAAGTGCTCCAGAAAGTCGATGCTTGGTACAATGAGGGATGGTGGGAGGGCACCGTTTCCAAAGTTCTTGGCGGCTTAATGTATGTTGTCTATTTCAGCTCCACCAATGAAGAATTAATGTTTGAACATTCCAATTTGAGGCCTCGACAGGACTGGATTAACGGACAATGGATCCCTGCTTAAATGGTATGACTTCCAAAAGCTTTTATTTACTGTACATTTCAAAACCTTTTGCAATGTCTTTGCACTTTTGCTTTCTGTTTTTGCTTGGATGGCAAGAAATGAGAAAGCATTACTTATTGGAAGCTTGTTCTCACTGAAAAATAGATTTAAATTTTGACATCAGTTGCCCTTGCACCGTTAAAGAGACTCTACAATTGAGGATCTCTAATTAGATTCCTTATTTTTGCTGTACAGGTGACCTAAAACGGACATGATCACGAAGAGTTCGCTGACATAAGGAAATAGGAAAAAGAAAGAAGCAAAGGAGACTTATCGACTATGTACTTCGTAGCGCTTCTTCGATTGTTAATGTATAAAAATAGATTTAGCTCGTCTACTAACAACTGTTGTATTAAAATGTTCTGGAGAGTGCCTTAATCCATAGATTTATCAAATTTAACGGTCCTCGATCATGCTCATGAATTTCATTGTTTGGTTGCCGGAACATGCACTGAGTGTCTTGAATGATAAAATGCAGGAAAATTCAGGTGAGTTGGGATGCAGAGCTGAAGATGCAGAAAACTATGCCAATGTTCAGCAGGGTAACAAAGGTACAAGTAAATAGTGATGAAAATTACCATTTTCCATGGTTCTTTGACACTTCCGACGTCTTTGGATTTATAGCTAATAACAAGATTTTCGGAAACTCAGATAATAGATAGTCTTCTTCGATCATATGACCTTGTCATTCCTCTGCAACACATATAAGGATTGTTAGGAATGTCTGATTGCTTGTAATCCCACGATAGTACCGAAGTTATTTTCTGCTACTACAATGTCAGGGACATATGCGCAAATAGAACACGTTATAAATAAAAAATTGAACTAGAGGGTCTCTAAACAGACAATACGGACGCACTAAACTGTGGTTGTGTACGGGTTACTGTCCCTTTAATGTCTCTAACCCTATTTTTAGTTAAAAAATTGTCACTTGTTCTGTTTGTGAATGTTTTCCTAATACCTGTATGAGATCAACTTGTGGTTTATTAAGGATCGTTTGATAATCATTTTGTTTTCAACCTTTTGTTGTCAAACAAGATTCCAATTGTCATATTTCAAAAAAGTGAATACAAACTGAAAACTAAAAACGAAATGGTTAAGCCATTTTGGCCATTTCTTCGTTTGGCAATAGGTACCTGCAAACATGAGGAACAATTCTCATCATGTCTCATGATTGAAGAAAATAAGATTTGGGTTTTGACGCTCACTATCTCCATTGTGAATCTCTCAACGTATTTTAGAATTTAAAATAAATAATAATGTAATTAGGGTAATAATATCTACGCACCTCTTTTAACCTCTCATACACCTATTACTAATTATGTCTTTTGATTTTTTACAACTCATCTAATTCGTCGGCCGAAATTTAAGAAGTGTGAGTGAAAGGTAAAAAGGGTATATGTGGATCACTTGGGTTCAGCCTGTTGGCGCAAAACATTTCTTGGATAACCTCCTCGTCATCGGTGGCCCATTGCGATTAACCAACTTGATTAGAGCCCACAAAGCCCATCAATCTGGTCAAATTCTATTAAGCACCTTCAATTTTCTTCCAACTCTCGATTTCTCGATTCTCAAAAATCAAAATCCCTAATTTAATTCCAATCCCCTTTTTGTCCCCCCAAATTATGGATCAAAGATCCAACCTTTTATCAACGTTTACAATTCGTTTGCTCATAACTCCTCTGTGAAAGTAAAAAATGGCGAACTCGGAAACTCAGAAGTGAGATCCCACTTCATCTCGATGCATCAGACTGCGTTCGATCAAACACCATCTCGAATTTTTCACCCGGTAAGCGATTTCCATACCCTTTTCGTAATTTAGTCATCTGGGTAATTTGAATTCTGTTCATATTTATTGGAATTTGATCATGAAACCCCAAAGATGTGGTTTTTTCCCGGACGAAGTCGTCCTCCAAATCCTCTCAAAACTACCCATTAAGTCGCTGTTCAGGAGCAAAACTGTTTGTAAACTTTGGTACAGATTGGTTTCCGATAAGTATTTCATTCAATTGTACAATGAGACGTCTGCTAAGAACCCTACGTTATTGGTTGAGGTTTCGGATTCGTCGGGATCGAAATCCGATTTGATTGTCGTGGATAATCGGAGGGGTGTTTCCGAATTTTCATTAGATTTCTTGAGGGATAGGGTTAAGGTCAGAGCATCCTGTAATGGCTTGTTGTGTTGCTCTAGCATTCCTGATAAGGGTGTTTACTATGTTTGTAATCCCATTACTCGGGAGTTCAGGTTGCTTCCGAAGAGTAGGGAGCGCCATGTGACCCGATTTTACCCTGATGGTGAGGCAACCCTGGTGGGATTGGCTTGCAATTTGTCCACTCAGAAGTTTAATGTTGTTTTAGCGGGCTACCATCGGACTTTTGGTCATAGGCCGAATGGAACTTTTGTATGTATGATATTTGATTCTGAGTCGGGCAAATGGAGGAAGTTTGTTTCGTTTCAGGATGATCAGTTCACCCATATGAATAAGAGCCAAGTCGTGTTTGTTAATGGTGCACTTCATTGGTTGACTGGTAGTTCCTGTATTCTCGTGCTCGATTTGGAGTTTGATGTTTGGAGGAAGATGTCATTGCCGGAACAAGTGACCTGTGTGTCCGGAAATAGGTTTTACTTGTTGGAGTCAGATGGTTGCCTGTCGGTGATCCAGATTTCAGATGCTTGGATGAAAATTTGGGTGTTGAAAGGTTACGGGAGAGAGGAGTGGCATTTGGTGGATACGGTGAGTCTTCGATGTATCAAAGGACTTGTGCCGGGCATCTTCCCCATATGTCAGACTGGTGAATGCGTTTTCTTGGCAACCCACAAGCAGATATTGGTATTTTATCGCAAGACTCGTGTGTGGAAAGAGATGTACTCTGTGAAGAACAGCTCTACACTCCCGTTGTGGTACTCGGCACATGCATTTCGGAGCACGATTTTGTCTTGTCAGTAAGATGTGAAACTACATGTCATGCACTTGTTCTGTACATGGATTTCCTATGTTAATTATCTGTATATGTTTGGCCGTTGGGGTTTGTCAACAGCTATCAACATTTGACTTATGCAGTATAAATAATCCTATGCTTTTGGTCGTGGCATATTATCTTCTACTTGTTTTCATCAATTTGAGTATGGGACCCCTTGCTCATATGCACTCTTGTTCTTGTTTATTCCTATGCATTGGTTCTCATATGATTGCTTTAATTCGAGGGCTAGAAATAAACAGCGGTGCGAAGGGGAAGGAAATGAGTATCTGAAAATCACTTACCTTTGCTTTTTTCACGTTACAATATTATCATAACTATCAATCTCACATTTATATTATGGTGATATCAAATTAAAAAGGTCTTAACGAGTATCCACTAACAACCAATGAGTTGATTTGCGACCTCTAAGTTGTGGGGAGCACGAATTTGTTGCATTAGTGCTGGCAGCTCATGTTACTGCTTTGGCTGGTCACTACTACAGTTGTTCCAAAATAATCTATCAGATTCACAAACTTAAGGATACACAATTGTATATCTCGTCTTTATGGGAGAAACTTGCATACAATTGGAAATATTCTCGTGAAAGTGCTAAAGCATAATGCACAAAACAAAAATGATTTATTTTCAGACTTGCTTGAAATTGCTTTTCCATAAAGCACTTTTACTCATAAGAGAATCTACTCGAAGGGCTCTCATAATAACCATGTTGAAGTTTTCAAGAGGCATATCCCAAGAAACACTTCCATGACTCAAACGCATTTTAAAATTTTGGATAAAATACACTTTCATACCTTAAGTTTGAGGTCTATTTCAATTCCTTACAATATCTTCAAAACATTTCACTTTCATACCTTAAGTATTGTTTTATTTCAAAATAATACCTCCGTTACATTTTCCATCTATTGATCCGTTAAGTGCCGATATGGCTGCCAGATGTATTACACGTGGCAAAATTTTTTTTTTTTTAAACCTTATTCTTCCAAAAAAAAAAAAAAAAAAAATCAAAAGCTGCAACACATCCCTACAACCCACCCTGCCCATTATTCCTTCCCCCCAAAACCAAAACCCATTAATCCCCCCCCCCCCCCCCCCACCCTGAGCGCTGCCGAAACCCCATCCCCTTCATCATCATCCCCATTCATTGTCCCTCCTTGCAACCCAAACCCAAAACCACTCCCACCCCATCCTTCGCGCACCCATCTTCCCATCCCCATCCCCCCCCCCCCCCCCCCCAAAAAAAAACCCACAACCCAGAAGAAGAAAAAATAAAGAATAAAAACCACCCATTTCTTCTCCCTCCCGTCTTCCCCAAACCCACTGTGCACCCATCCTCCACCTCCTCCTCCTCCTCCGCACCCACTACCTGCAACCTAGCAAATAAAAGAAAAAAAAAAAAAAAACCCATCTCCTTTCCCTGCAACCTAGATCCTCCCAATAGGTGTGGATTTAATGAGTGGGATGTGTAGAAGAGGGTTGGTTTTTGGGTGTGGTGGGTCATAGAGGAAGGTGGGTTTGAGTGGGTCGTTCACGCGCCAGGGGGGACAGGGGCGGAAGGAATAATGGGCGGGGTTGGTTGAGGGATGTGTTGTAGCTTTTGATTTTGATTTTATTTTATATTTTTTTGAAGATTAAGGTTTTTTTTTTTTAAAAAAAAATTTAATATTTTTTTTACCAAGTGTAATACATTTGGCAGCCACGTCAGCATTTAAAGGATCAATGGATGAAAAATGTAACGGAGGTATTATTTTGAAATAAAATAGTATTTAAGGTATGAAAGTAAAATGTTTGAAGATGTTGTAAGGAATTGAAATAGATCTCAAACCTGATGTACGAAAGTATAATTTATCCTAAAAATTTTCTCTATACATAATCAAAAAGCACTTGTAGAGCAATCATCCAGTGGAAGTTTGGTTTCAAGGCCCACACGGTCATACCACACCGAAAGAAAACTTTAAGGCCTTTTTTCATTTTAATGGGCTTTAGACAAAAAGGGAATCGAATAAATAAAGGACACGTGGGACCCCGAGCTCTGCGTAGTCCAGCGGCACGACAACTGTTAATCTGCGGCGATGTCCAATCCGGATTCGGAACAAAGAAATCCAGTCAGCCAACCAGACCCCAATTCAACGTCTCGGATGAGAGAGAGAGACGCACACAGAGAAAACCTCCTTCGGCTTTAGAGCTTCTTCATGAGTGCTTCTCTGTCCTTTTTTCGCAGACCCAAAAAAACTGTGACATTTGGATTGCTTGCTGATTGCTGATTGATTACTGGATGCTCAGGTCCTCCATGTCCAGAAGAACCCAATTCGCCAAACATCCCGCTTTGATGCTCTATGGTATGATTTTCTTCTCTCAGTGATCCCTGTGTGCCTCAGAGCTCCAGGTGTGTCCGTATCAATCTCTCCATGTTGATTTCCAGTGGTTTTATGATATGGGGTCTGCTCAATTTTATTGATTTCATCGAATTTTTGTTTGGTGTGTTGGGATTACTGAATTGTTGGAAATGGGGTTTGATCATTTTTCTGACATTTGGGGATTTAAACCTCAGTTGGGGTTTTTCGATTTTTACTTTTAAATTGAAATTTATATCGATTCGTGGGTGATAAGTTGATACAATACGGTGTATTATGTGTTTCTTCCTGAGAATTTTGTTTCTTGCGAAATGAACAATGTAAGTTTGGTTATTTGTTAGATTGAAATTCTTGGGTTTTTGTTTTAATTCACACCTCACAAGTTATGCAGATTACCCAATATTGATATATGGGGTCCACCATCCACGACCCCTTTTCCATTGCTAAATGCTAATTCTACTCTTTAATAGTTTTCTAAGTAAAGGTCCTGTTATCAGCAAAGTTGGGAAGTTTAGATTTTTACTTATATATGCATTGCCATTTTTCTGTTTGGTAATCAATTTATTAAAACAAATTCTTGTCTGATATGTGATGATTTATGAAGAGTCGTATATTCGTGGAAGTACCTTACAAAAAGTTTTGATTTTATGTATACATGCATCCTTGTGACTGTTTGTTTTTTATTTTCAGATTGTATTTCTGGAATGGCTGCTTTGAATCGATTGTAAGTCGTCTAGCTTGACTTAGCTTACAGTACGTTAAGGTCTTTTACCCTATGGCTCGGAAGGGTAACCAACAGAAGAATGCTGTAGATCGCCAGACATCAAGGCACAAAAAGAAGGGTCCAGATTCAGGGTGTACACTAGGAGAAACGAAAGGGCATGGGAAAGCAAGTGAGGTGAAAGTTTTCCCTGGAGAAGAACTGCCAAATGGTGACCAGCCAAGCAGTCCTCTTTCAGCCAGTTCGAGTAAAACCAATCATCCTGTGGAGGAGAATAAAAGCAAACAAAAATCTGGAAAGTCTTTGAGGAAAGAGAAGCAAGGTATGGATGTAATGCAGGGTCCAGAGGAATCAAGTCCTTTACGGAGTGATTCAGGAGATTGCAATGGAAACAATGAAGCTCCAAGCATGAGAGAAGAAAATGGGATATTACCTCCGAGCCACTTACGCCGAAAACATACAAAAAAAAAATCTGGTTCCTCCCTGAATAGATGGCATATGAGAGCTTTGATGGCTCGGTTAGAGTTTTCAGATACCCGATTGTTTAGAAACTTGAAGGCATCAGCTTTGCCATTCTTGAAGATGGCTAGTGAATGGTTGCAGAGGCACGAGCCAATGTTTCTTACCGTAAAAAGTACGGCACTATGTGCCCGTGATTATGTCAAAACAAAGTTTGAGCAGGCATATCCAATTGTTTTGAAGTGGCTTATGCAGTTGGGGGGTATATTGTTTCTTTTATCAATGGCCTGGTTGGATTGTACCGTAAGGGGCATTGATAGCTTAGCTCGGATGGGAACAACATCCTTCTTTTCAGTTGTATGGTGCAGCATTCTCTCAGTAGTTGCTATGGCCGGGATGTTCAAGTTTCTGATTGTATTGGTAAGCCCTAGTATTGCTACATTGCTACGGACGACTCACCTCATTATAACTTACAGTCTCTTTGGCTGGGATGTTTATAATTATAGGTGGCTTTATTTTTTCTACTTGTTTTTTCCCAGCAAAATGCACCTGTTTTGAGTCCCTTTGTCCTTTTAAACCTCCCTGGTTCCTAATGTTTACTTCTCACTTGTTGAACGTCCAGACTTTTATGTATGTTTCCTTATGAATAGTTATCTGTTTTTTGCAATGGGTGAGGCGGATGGGTGAGTTTAAGAGTATCTGTTAAAGTTTGCATTAGTATGCTCTCATACATATTGAATAAACTCCCAGGTCTTTGCTGCTTTAATTGGACTTTTCGTTGGGTTCATGCTCTCGATTTTGGTGGTTGCTTTTTGTGGAGCTCTTTTGTTGTGGTTCTATGGAAGCTTTTGGACAACAGGATTTGCAATCTTCTTAGGAGGTGATTCTTTTACCTCCTTTCAAGTGCAGATCATCTATTTCAATTTTCAAGTATGCATATTTCTTCATCACAGCTTGCTGAGCTTTGACATTCTTTGACATTCAGGTTTGGCATTCACACTGAGCCATGAGCGTATTGCCCTGTCCATTGCCACTGTGTATTCAATTTATTGTGCTTGGACATATGTTGGATGGCTGGGTTTGCTTTTGGGGTTGAATTTATCTTTTATCTCAAGTGATTGTCTGATATATTTCCTAAAGTACAACGTAAATCAGCAGAGAAGACCCAACGGATCCCCTGAACAAACATCTGGAATTCCAGGTCAACCAGACTTCTTTACCAGTGAGCAGGCACATGCTTCATCCTCTGAAAATGTTCCATTGTTTTCTGCCGATCGTAGCCAAGGAGTACCCTCAACCAGTAGCACTGATTCTGAGATAACCTCTGAAGATGAAGTTGTTCGGCTGTTAAACTGTACTGATCACTATTCCGCGTTGGGATTTTCTCGATACGAAAATATAGATGTTTCTTTACTGAAGCGGGAGTACAAGAAAAAGGTAAGTACCATTCTTTCTTTGCTCTAATAAGCATGAAAAGGGATCTTTTCCTGACTTCTTTGTTGTTTCTTGTTATGTTATTCTCTTGGAAGTTTCAAGATTTGTATGGCCAAGCATTGAGTCTGAGATCTAACTTTGTTTAGTGAATGATGACTTTTATCTTTCCGAAGATTCGTCTACATATGTAGAAGTACTGCTTCTGGATAACAGGCTATACTGTTCTGCTAATATATTTCTTTTTCTTTAACAAGTTTGTTATATTTCTTATCAGGCAATGTTGGTCCATCCTGATAAAAATATGGGAAACGAAAAAGCTGCTGAAGCTTTCAAGAAACTTCAGAATGCATATGAGGTGATCATTTGATGTCCATTGAGATTTTTTCTATGATCGATTTGATTATGGTTCTGATTGTACCACTGGCCCTTTTTGCTCCCATATTTTCTAGATTTTGCTTGATTCCTTGAAGCGAAAAACATATGACGACGAATTAAGGAGAGAGGAACTGCTGAACATTTTCTGTAGATTTCAAAGTACTTCACAAAAGGTAATATATATCTAATTTTTATGCTTTCTTGTAATTGGTTTTAGAATTCAAAATTTTTTGACCAATCTCTTCCATATCCATGAGGAATGTAAGAAGGGGTTGATAATTGACAGTGAAGCCTGTCAGTCGGCTCCCGGGATCCTTTCATTCAACTTTGTGATTTACTTTGGAATTGTTAGTAGAAGCTTATGTTGTTTTGGATACATCCCTTTGCTATGGCTTCTGCTAGGAATTAGTTGTTCATTTACTGAATATAGTTCTGAGGGATGTCAAGTATTACGTGTTCTAAGTTTTTCCGCCTTACCTAATATTGCAATGTGTTTCCTAGAATGGA
This sequence comes from Pyrus x bretschneideri, assembly GCF_019419815.1. NCBI lineage: Eukaryota > Viridiplantae > Streptophyta > Magnoliopsida > Rosales > Rosaceae > Pyrus > Pyrus x bretschneideri. Next base: position 6,570,910 of record NW_025999513.1, on the reverse strand, counting down.
GGGCACGGTGTCTTTCCCCCTGGATTTGCACACCCGGAAGCTGATGGTGAAGACCCATTTGGGGATTCAAGGAGAATCGCCTGCAATAAGTGCGGCAATTTTCATGTCTGGGTGCTCACCAGGAAATCAAAATCTCAAGCACGATGGTGCCAGGTTTTCGTTTACCTTTAAGCGTTTAATGATGTTCTATTAGTTTGCATCTTTAAAGATGATGCTGTTAGAGATTTTTTCGCCTGGTGCTAATGTACTCCTCTTTGTGGAATTTCTCTTTTGAAAGGATTGCAAAGATTTTCATCAAGCAAAAGATGGTGATGGGTGGGTTGAACAATCTTCCCAACCCTTCTTCTTTGGAATGTTGCAGAAAGTATGTGCATTTATATATGCTGGAGAAAGGTTGCTTTAGAATTTTGCGTTAAAAGAGAATAAAAAAGAACTATCACCAGTGCAATTATAGTTTGCCGAAATTTACGTAATGCAAGATCATCCTTTTTTTAAACAATGTTGTATGTGCAGATAGATGCTCCATCCGCATTTGTTTGTGCGGATAGCAAGATATACAATGCTACTGAGTGGTATATTTGCCAGGTAATTCAATTTGAACTATTTTACTAAGTTTATCGTGGATATTCTTTTTCCTTTAGAATAACACTCATGCCGCCTTCTGCATCCACACACAGTTTTTGTCACATTGAAAGCAGATGTGCATGAAGCTAAATTTTGTTGTAGGGAATGAGATGTCCAGCCAACACTCACAAGCCAAGTTTTCATGTTAACACTAGTGTGACCTCTAAGCATAATACTGGAAAGGGAACAAGTTCGGGGCAAAGAGGAGGTCAGATGCCAACATCGAACTTGGAAGAGAACATGACAGAGGAAGAATTCTTCGAGTGGTTACAGAATGCAGTGCAAACTGGCATGTTTGAAAATTTTGGTACCGGCACCTCCACTGAGAGCCCATCTGCCAAATCTGGACCTGGTACCAAGAGTGGTGGCAGCACCAGTGGCAGTGCTAACAAGAGAAAGAAAAAGGGAAAGAAATGGTGAGTATCCAAGTTGTTCCCGTTTGTTTCGCACTATCCAAGCATTAGTGATGCTGATTCCTGAGAAGAAAGTTCATATGTTCAATGTTGGCCTGTTGTTTTTATTTTCTTTTTTTTTTTTTTCAGAAAAGAATGCCTGAGGAAAGTTTGACATCATTAATCATAAGTATAGAATCCAATCACCATTAGTCTGCAACACCAGAGAGTTTGTATACCGTCTCATCATTCTTAATCGTCTTCATTTCTTCCATTATTTCCCCATTTTCACAAGACCGTAGACCGCTATAAGAAAATTCGAGCTGCCAAAATTAGGGTAGTTTACATTTTCGTGGCAGGTCAAGGCAATAATGTTGTTGCACTGCCTACATTTTGCACTTGGGCTTGTGTAGGGAGAGGAACTGGTTGGACGCAAGGAGTGATGAAAAAGCAAGTGATGTTGGGCAGTGCATTACTATGCATATGGAGTTTATGAAACCATGTAATCTGATGGTTAGCTATTTACCTCATGGGATGAACCCTAACAAATATGATAACCCGCGACAGAGTCGATTTACTCCTTGTTATGCTCCCGATATGATCAGTTTGGTGGTTCAGCTTTGAAATTGTGGTGTCGGAATTGGTTTTTCGATCTCCAGTGGCTCGATTTGAATTGGATTCTTGACAGGGCACCTAATTAGGGTGGCAATGGAGATTGAAATGTCTTGATGCTAATCCGCCCTTGTTGCTAGTCAAATTTTGGACTTGAAAAACGACCTGTTTTGTACATTGGGTTCGCAAGGGCGAAACTATGCTTAGACTGGGTTGAGCTACCGTTCAGTACAATTTTTTTGGACAAATAAGAGAATTGTTATTAGCGTTTCAAAATTTAACTGTGCTTTTTAAAAATTAGCCTATCTCACCAAGCAAAATTCGTTCCTTTCATCCTAACTGATCATAGATGGAAAAAAAAAAAAAAAAAAAGAAGTTATATTCCACCTCAGTGAAAATTTTAAGTTCCGCCTCGGATTTAGTTATGTCATTGGGGTTTGGCTAATGCAATATTGTTATATTCTTATAGCCTTATTTATTTATCGACAAAGGTCAGTTGATTAAAATAAGCGTGTTTTAGATTAGCCCTTTACAATTTTTAACCTTTAGATAAAACCCAAATTTTGAATTTGATGCCATGTAAGATAAAATATGTCCATACATTTAAATTTATTAACACCATGCCACCAACATTAATATGGCTATTACGGTTTTTTTTTGTATGACTTTTAACTTATTGTCTTTTGTTTGTCAACAACATTCAATTAGTTTAAGTTTTTTTTTTGCTTTTAACTAATAAAAAAAAAAAAAAGGTTCTTTTCTTCTTTTATGTGAAATCTCCTAATCCAAATCTAATTAGTTCAATATACATTCTATTGAAAAAGTAGATACATTAACTTGTGAAAATTAAAAAAAAAAAAGGTAAAAATAAACAAGTAGATACATTGTTTCTTGTAAAAACTAAACAATAGTTACATTATTTTCATTAAAAAAAAACAATATGTAATTTTTTTTTAAATAACACAATAGGTACACAATTTTCGTAAAAATTAAGTAATAGGTACTTTATTTTTGGAAAAAAAAAAAAACTAGTAGAAACATTGTTTCTTTTGAAAATTAAACGATGAATTTATAAGGTAAATTAGTTTGCATGTATTTTGCATATGTGGGTTTATTATTATGTAGGTAAATTATTTTTCATGTATTTTACATATATTGGGTATATTATTTTTCTTTTTTTAAGCAATCTAACATTTAAAAATTTAATAGTAGGTGAACTATTTGAATCAATTTTTTTTTTTGTAGGTAAATTATTTTGCATGAATTTTACATATATCAGGCATTTATATATGTGTGTCTGAAATAATTTACCTACATTAATATGTAAAATATAATTTTATTGACTTAATTAAGCATGTATGATAACATATATTAGACATGTTTTATGTTATTATATATTAGGCAATGAATTTATAACATTAATGTTTTTTTTTTTTTTTTTTGTAAAATCATTAATTCTCCTTTACCATCCATCCGCATGACATTAATTTTGTACATCAAACATTCAAATAGGGTTTATAAAAAAAAAAAAATCAAATAGGTTATTTAGGCATCCGAATTTTTTTTAATGTGTCAAACATAATCAATGAATTTGCTGATGTGAAATCTAGTCAATGAGTTTTATTTAAGAAAAAAAACTTATGTCAAATTTTATATAGAGAAAATTAAATTTTAGAGACTAAAGTCATATTTTCAGTTAAAATAATGAGTCATCCGTTTTATAAAGAAAAAAACCTAAAAGGTCAGAAGAAAAAGAATTAAAACAAAATCGATAAAGAAGGAAAACCAATTAACTAGACCGTTGGATATCTATCACGAAGAACTAGATGAATCAAACGGTGGACCAGGACAACCTTACAGACGGACAGGATTTAACCATCAAGATATAACTCCTTCACTTGTTTCGCAAATCGCATATCCTCGCCGGGTCTCTCTCTGCTCCGAAACAGCTTCAATGGGGGCACTCATACACTCCTTCTCTGTAGCTTCTCTCACTCCAACGGCTCTAAAACTGGTCTGCACAAATGGGTCCTCCTCCAAAAACCAAAATTCAAGCTTGCAATTCTCAAATGGATTCTCTTCGTTTTCTTCTCGTCGGCCATTTCCAGCTCAGAAGCTCCCAGTAAGAGTCAGAAGGTCGGTGATTGTTTTTGCGAAGAAGAACAGCAACAAGGAGAAGAAGAAGGAAGACAACCACAGCTTTGCATCGAAACCGGATGAGGCCACTGGGCCTTTCCCTGAATCTGTGCTGCTTAAACAGGTTCCCTTTTGTTTATATTTCTACACAAACTCCATATTTCTTTTACTCCTTTTCACTTCTTTATTTTGGGTTTATGATTTTTTTTTATTTGTAACTTCGGCTTCCGAAATTCAAAGACTTTTGAGTGCGACCCTTTACTTTTTGGCTGCTGTAGAATGCTCAAAATTTGTTATTTGGGATTTAAAGTTAGTAAATTCGTGTTTCTGATACATTCAAATTGTGGGCTTCTGAGGGATTTATTTTGCTTTGTTTTGTTTCTTGGAATTATTGTGTTTCACCATTCAAGTATGAGCCTTGCGTTCTGAAAGATTTTATTTTTCTTAAAAATTTAAATGAAGGTGGATAAGATAAGATTTTTTGGGTTGCTTAAGTTTATTTGTGGATGGTTTTGAGATGAGACTTTGTTATGAATTGCAGAAGAAAGTCCAGGAAGATGGTAACGTTCTCCCTGAGTTTGCAGATGCCGAAGAAGGTAAGCTATCATGATTCAAACGGATTGCTGCTTTTCGAAAGGAATAGCGATTGCCCTTTTTTCCGAAGAATCATTTGGGGCCTTGCAGTTATTGATTTTGTTTTCATTTCTATGCAGAGAAGGTGTATGAATTTTTGAAGCTTCAGCTGCAAAGCGATTTGAATGAAGAACGAAGTAAGTGCGGTTCATGCTCATTTTTCTTGCTAGTAGGATTGCCTCTTGGTTTGACTTGTTTGATTAAAATGGTGAAAGAAATTGTCTTCTAATAGTTCATAGAACAAATGGAAAATATTATTTAGTGTTTAACCATTGTTGGTTGGTTATAACTTATTGTTTCCCTTGTTACAGTGCGCCACTATGAGCTGGTTTATCTGATTCATGAGAAACATGCCGAAGAGGTTGGGAGTGTCAAAGAGAAAATTGAAGGTTAGTTTTTCACTTCTAACTCTCTTAGTAATGTCTCCGTGAAGTTCGATAGATTTGCAATGAACTTTGATGCAGGCAAAATTTTCTCTTCTAACTCCCTTTGTAATGTATCTGTTATTACTGAAACAAATATGATAGGTTCATCATGAATTTTGGTGTATTCAAACTTGTCTTCTAACACGAAACAGAAGTTGAGATCGAAAGAAGTTAAAATGCTGTGATGATGTGTGGATGTTTTGTAGTGTTAATGGTTTCCCTGCTACATGTTGATCTGTGAGGGTGTCACATTTAGGTTGCCCATGAAATAATCTTTAGCAGTTTTACTTTAGCAATCATATTTGAAGAATGGATAGCTTTTTTGTTTTTGTTTTTAACGTTATAATTTCTTTTTCCACCTAACATGGCAAGTGAGCTTGTAATTGATAGAATTTCATCTATCTATAAGTATTGCTTAGATTGAACATTTGTATAGCAACTTGCTAACGTTCTATTCTACTGATGCGGCTTATACTTATCGGAATTCTTGTAGCATGAAGTTCCCTTACCCTTTTGAGCTGCATTTGAAATATATCGACAAAGTTATATTGAAGTTTATCTATGAATTACTTGCAGAGTTTCTAGCGGAGAAGAAAGCCAGGATATGGAGAGTGAGCAATTGGGGAATGCGAAGACTAGCATACCAAATAAAGAAAGCGAAGAACGCTTACTACGTTTTGATGAACTTTGAGATGGAAGCCAAATGGATAAATGACTTTAAGACCATGCTAGACAAGGATGAAAGAGTCATTCGGCATCTTGTTATTAAGAGGGATGAGGCAATCACAGAAGACTGCCCTGCTCCTCCCGAGTTTCACACCCTCGGTGGAGGTACAGATTCTGATGAAGAAGAAGAGGATGATATGGAGTATGATGACGAAGAGTATGAAGATGACGATGAAGACGGGATTATTATCGTTGACGCTGACAATGATGATATAGAAGAAGATAGGGAACAAAGAAGGGTAGAACAACTAGTGTAGGAAAACCAGGATTGATAAGAAAACTGAGGGCAGGGAAAGTGAGAAATATTTTTGTATAAATTTGTGTAACGTTTCAAACAATAGATTATATTTAAGTAGATGGTAGCATATGAAAGATTTGTTTTGATTTATGTATCTTATTTGATTTAAATTTAAATAGCATATAAAAGTTTTGTTTGGATTTGTGTATCTTATTTGATTTAAATTTAAGTGGCGTATAAAAGATTTGTTTGAATTTATCATTTATGTATTTTTTTTTATTTAAATTTAAATATACTCAAACAGTTGATTTGATTCCCATTTAAGAGACTGGTATATAAAAATATCATAACGCTGGATATTAAATTCGATATTTTTTTTCTTCTCAGAGGTAAAGAATTTTATTAAATTCGAATAGAGATGTTTATATCAGAAGTTAATGTATTAAACAACCATTCAGGCTCAAAACCATTCCAACTATGAAAGCCCCCTTCCTTTTACCACTAGATGTGATGCTTTGTTACAAGTCCAAGGAGCAAAGATAAATTTACTGACTATGAAAGCCTCATTCCCTTACTACAAACGAAGTCACTAGATGTACTGCCTTATTACAAGCCCGAGGAACGAAGATAAATTCTACTGACCTCACTCTTCGTATGATGCCATATTAAATTCGATTCATAAAATTGTGTATGATGTGCATCATAAGATACCACCTAATATTGAAAGTAAGATATAATTATTTTGACTTGTGGTTCCATAGTAGTTTGGTTTAGTTTGGCTTAGTTTAATTTGGTTTGGTTTAGTTTAGTTTAGTTATGTTGTCATGTCTAGCTAGTGTTGTGGCTGTGCTGCAATGATATGGCTGGATATGATTTTTGTATTGAGTGATGTGTTATTTGGTCTCGTCTACCTAAAATGACTCTATATGGTCTCGCTTCTGCGATGACTTTATGTGGCCTTACTATTCGGTGGTGACCATTTGCAGTTGCTGATACAAATCTGTTATATCTATCATTTTGTGACAGTTTTTATGGTGGCGTGTAAAATTTTCGTACATGTGGTAGCCATCTAGAGGTTTACTATTGTTGTCTTGCTTAAGCAAATTCATCTCTAGATCATTTTCTTAGTCACTGGAGTATTGTACCCAATTGACACCTATGTATTGTTTGAGATGATTAATAAAATACCAATCTATCGTTGCTTGTTAAACAAAAATTCCCCTCAAAATAATTAATTAAAATGGATAAGTTTCATTAATGTGTGATTCACTTAATTCCCAATCCCCTCCAAATAAAAAATCTAATAGAACAAGTTGTTTATTTTAATTCAATCCTAGACACATAAGGAAGCCTAAATAACATTACTTGAAAAAGAAACTTCTATTTTATCTATGAGATAGGATCAGGGGGTTAATATTTTGACATTTCTTTTGCACTTTTGAAATTACAATTCACATCATCATTCATTAAAGAAAGATTATATTCACACATCCTAAATTACTTCTCCAACACATTTTTAATTTTTTAATATTTTCTACACACCACTAACACTTGATAGAAAAATATTAAAAAATTAAAAAAATATGAAAGAAGTAATTTAAGGTGTGAATATAATCTCCCTTCATTAAATGATAGGAGCGATGACATGAATTATAACTAATATAATACATAAACAAATAAAGATTAAAACTTAAAATGAATAAAACTGGGAATTTCCTCAAACAGCAGAAACTCTAGAAGCCTATTTGTCTCTTGGGATTGGAAGCCAAAGTCAAAGTACATCTATGGAGATTGGGGGATGGAGGTTCTCTTGAATTCCATGATTAATTGTACAACTAGCTTTTATGCACGCGCTTAATCTTGTGTAGAAGATATTTTTTGAATTATGACGTGCTACACGCAACTTACATGTTTTAAATATATTTATATGCGTAAATTGACAAAAGGAAAGTCAAATATTTGAAGTAAATGAACAATTTTAAATCATGCTAAAAGAAACCTCTCATAAAACAATTAAAACAGCTGAATTCACATAATAAAATCAGTTTCTATAGAATTTACATTAAGAATAGAAAAAATAATATTTAATAAATAATTGATTGAATCACATTATTGTTAGCCCACTCCTCCCTCTTAGTGTAGATAATATCGTTTGTTAAAAAAAAAAAAATCATTTGACAATTAATTTAATCACATTGTTATTCACGTGTGAAAAACTTTTGTTATAACCGTCATTACACGCCTCTTAAGATGTTTTGAACGTGTTTAAAAATAAAGAAATTGAATCACATTATTGCTAGCCTATTGTGACGACTTGTCCTTACGTTTCACTGGAATTTCTTTTTCTTTGGTGTGTTTGAACGATTTTGCCCTTTTTGGGAAACGTGTAATCTGACGTGGATTTTGTTTTCGCCTACTAATTATTTTTCATAGTTTTGTACTTAATTTGTACTCGTCGATATGAACGTGTGAGTGCATGTTAGACTTGAAACATACTTGTAACAAAAAAAAGTTACGCTCCGTCAAAGTACGAGGATAACGGGTATTTTTGTACACGTGTGTGTACAAATCAATCAGTGTTAGAAACACTGTATTAGATATGGAGACATTTTCTGGGAGGAGGATTCTCTACCCTCCTAATCTCTTTACCCCTTCATCCCCTCCTATTTGAACAGTCACGGTTAAGCCACGTCAACATCTTATATTGATTTTTTTATAGAGATAATAAGATAAAAAATAATGTGTGGGAGGAGGGGATGAAAAGGGATGAGAATAAAAGGGTAGAGAATGGATATAGACTTATTCTCTATATTCCTAACTTCAGAATGGATTTTGAATCACTGAGTTTGGTTAACTATCGAACTAGACATTCACTTAGAAAGTTGGGAAGAAATTCCCAGATTTCTAGAAATTAGGATTCATGGTCATTTGGCCACTTTCAGGCCAAATTCCTGGACAACACGGACCACATTTGAACTTTCAGTAATTATAGATCGATTCTTTACATTCCTAGCTTCAAGTGGGTCTTTGTAGAATTGAATTTGGTTGAGAATCAAGCTCGTTAGGAGCTTTGGAAGTAGGACCAAAAACCTACAAAATCGTTGGTCTTCATGGGGAAGGCAAGTATCGTGGTACTCGCGGCGTGTGGGACGTGTGGGTAGCTTCCTTGTGTTCGGCGCGTAGGCGAGTGGGTGCAGCCACTTGTGGTGGCACGTCCGGCCTCCCATTGACCTTTTGTCAATTTGTGTAGGTCCGTGATGTCGAGTAAATCAATTTCGTATATTCAAACCTTATGTTTGAGCAATCTGCGGAAGTTTTATTTAAGTTTCCATTTATGTGTTATTAAACTAAATTAATTAGTAATTTCACAAATAGGGGAAATGTATCTCGAGGGTCGGAGGCTTCGTTTCGATTGCACATCTATAAGTGGGCATTTTGTTTTTATATCTATACATAGTTATAGTTTCCATAAATGCGTATTTATTCCGTTATTACGCTTATATTGCCAAGTATCGTTATTGTGATATTAGATTGTGATAAATGCTGCTATATGGTTGAGATATTACTGTCATGACATTCAAACATATTTTTACATGCTCATCTACTGCACCTTGATGTTAGTATTTCACCCAGGGCCAGTCATTCACGTGTATGTTCACATCCGCACCATTCGCTCGCCTTGGATCTAAGTTAGGTGCTAGTCTTATCGTACATATTGCATTAGGCAATTCTGACTCGTATGTGACCACGCCTCGGCACCAGTCTTCACGTGATCTTAGTACTAGAGCGTATTGATTATACACAGTTATGTCGTACAGGTTGCATTATGCAACTCCGACTCGTGTGCTAGCATAGATTGATGAGCAAATGATTATACTTGATTATCACATGATTATATTACTGTGGCATTTGATATATCATGACTTGGCATATTTTTGGTTATATTGCTATTGTATTGTTGTTACATACTTACGTAGTATGTTTTAAGGAAACTATACTTGTTTTACGACAAGGGGTTAGTATGTTCGAAAATAAAGGTTTTCTTACAAACGTTGTTTTGCTGACCCACTCAACTTTGTTTTTTGCCGCTCCAGGTTTAGTAGCTGTGCTTATGTGTAAACAAGGATTCTGGCAAATCTCAAGAGATCGTTATCACTAGTGGTATAACCTTCATCCTATTTACTATATTGTCTCATGCTCTGACATCACATGTGAAAGGGGTTCAATCCCGCTCACCCGCGCACTCTTTTGATTAGGCACTTTTTGGTTTAAATTTATTCACATTCATTTTCCACATCACTTTATGGCTTCGTCACCTTCTAAGTGTCGGCCAACATAGCTTGATTCGGAGTCCTAGTGGACATTCCGGGTTGGGATGTGTCATTGATGGTTGAATATTAATATTTCACGAGGAAAATCTATACTATTATATTATATATAAAGCGCGCAGCTCCTCTTTAGGGTCACGGGCTTCACTAAAAAAATTTGGACAAAAATGCCCCATAAACAAGAAAAGTTCAAAAGCAGCTAATAATGCATCAAATAATGCAAGGGTATTTACGTCATATAAATGGTATTTTTTATAATTAATTTTTTGTACAGTTTTTTTTTTAGGATATACTAGGGCTGGAAATTTTTCTTGAAAATCTCAAACCAAACAAAAAAATTCCCAAACCGATAATACCGAAATTTTTGGGATCCATATTGAACCAATCTTGAACTTTTCGGTATGGAATCGGGATTACATATTTAATGATTCGGGAATCTCGAATTTAACCAAATATATATATATATATATATATATTTATTTTGGTTGTATGCATGTTAAATATTGAATTTATGACACAACCTGACCCAGAATGTCCACTAGGACTCCGAATCGAGCTGTGCTAGCCGACATCTGGAAGGTGATGAAGCCATAAGGTACAGTGATGTGGAAAATGTGATTAAATTTAAACCTAAAATTGCCTAAGGACCAGAGTGCACTGCGAGCGGGAACGAGCCCGTTTCACACGCAACGTCAGAGCATAACTAAAGTACAGTAGTGTGGTTAAGGATCATACCCTTAGAGGTAGCAACCTATACTGATATTCGCCACAAATCCTCGTCGATACGGACTTTCAGCATCTAAAACTTGTAGGGGTGCAAAAATAAGGGTGAGTGGGCCTGAAAATAAAGTTTTTAATAAAAACCTTTTTGAAAACATTATAACCCTTCGTCGTAAAACCTGTATAATTTCCCAGAAAATAATAATACATACGTATATAGAAATTATGCTAGAGAGTAGTGAAAACCAAGTATATGTCATGTCAAGTGTCTTAGCAATGAAATAAGTAAGCCAGATGAAATAAATCAATATAAAATGATATGCCAGCCGGAGTCACCTAACGTGACCTGTACGGCTTTAAACCTACACACGAGTCGGAACCACTTAATGTGGTCTGTACGACAAGCTAGGTGTAAATAAATACGCTTAAGTGCTACGATCACGTGAAGGCTGTACGAAGTATCGCAAGTCACCTACGAGTCGGAACTACCTAATGTGGTATGTACGATAGGCTTGCACCTGCCTTGGATCCAAGGTGAATGTACGGTGCAGGAGGTGAATGATCATGTGAAGGCTGGCCCTGACCTCGGACGGAGCACTAACACCAAGGTGCATGATAATGAGTACCAAATGCATCCATGTATAACCATATACATCATAACCACTAACCACATAATGTACTTACCTGTAGCTTACTTGGGCTCCACAGCATCATGCAACATTATACATGACTACAATAATGTATATACTAAAATATAACACAAGTATGACATGGCATTTCAATCACATTTCATTTAAAACAATTTCTAGGAAAAACGTAAAGTATACATACGTATATATATAGAAAACCAAAAGCCTACTCACCTGGAGTCTGCGCTACAACTCCCTAGCACAAATATCAAGGCGTCACAAACGATTGCCGCCTATGACTAAGGCCAATTTGGCCGAGAAAAGCCCCAATTCCACTAAAACCCGTCGGAAACCCTTTAAAGGGTGGTTCTTGATTCGACTCCATACAAGCTCCGACGCCTTCAAGGTTGATTGGGCTTTGTTTCTGGGTTCATGAAGAGTCTATTGGTGATGTTGATTGAAGGAAAATGTTTCAGGTTTGGTGGATCTCGGCCAAAGGTCCTCATGGCGCCCATGGTTCCGTCGGGATGTTTTCCTCAAAATACAACCAAATTCATTATAATTTTAGGTGGAAAAGGAAGGGGGAGGGTAGTGGAATGTTTTCCAGGTGATGAATGGCGGCGATTTGCCGGAAAAATCGCCTGCAAAGGCGTTGGAAGGTGTGGAGAAGCCGGGTTGGGCATGGGTCAAGGAGAACCGGGCAGGTTCCCCTCCTCCTTCTCCTCCCTCTTTTCCCTCCTTTTTCTCCTCCCTCATTTCCCTCCTTTTTCTCTCTTCCCATTGATCACTTTCTCTTTCTCTTCTTTCTCATTAGTCCGGTTCCCCCCTTTCTCTCCTTTATATTTCATCTCCACCATCCAACACTCTTACCTTTTAATCTGGGCCACACACGTGGCTTTCTAGATTTTGCTCCAAAAATTTGGAGCATTCTAGAAATAAACCAATTTACTAAAATGCCCCCAACTTTAAACGTTAATAACTCATTTGTTATAACTCCAAATCACAATCCGTTTGCGCCCACGCGTTTGTGGCGACGAGTACTACGAGGATACACCAAGAAATTGAACCTTACATGACATGACACGGCAGTCAACAAAAGTCAACAGTTTACCTCGAAGGGCATTTTCGTAAATTCACATTTAAAAATTATAAAAATCGTAATAATTGGGGACAGGTTCTTACAATTTAAGTACCTTGATAGTAGACTATGTTAGAAATAGAAGCATGAAATTAAGTAGTTTGAAAATTTGGAACATCAACTTGACTTGGTAAGAATAAATTTATATTTCAATTGATATGAAATTTCAAATTGGTACGACATAAAAAGCCTAAATTTCAATTGATATGAAATTGGAGGACAAAATTTTAGGCAAAAAACCCATATTTTAGTCCATAGCCCAAAAATTTCAAATTTCAACCCAAAAACCCAAGAGTCCAAAATCGAAAATCCAATCCCAATCCATCTTGAAATACTCATAACATCTCTAGAATCTCGAAAATTGGAAATACCGAAATTTCGGTTTGGGATTGGTCTTCAAATTTCCATCCCAATAATTTTCTGTTTGGGATTTGAATCTCATTTTCGGTTTGAGATCCCATACCGAACCACTATATAAAGCGCGCAACCCTCATTTGGGGTCATGAGTTTCACCTAAAAGTTTTGGATAGAAATACCCCCCAAACAAACAAAGTTCAAAAGCAATTTACGTCATATAAACAGTTTTTTTTTATAATTAATTATTTTTGTGCAGTTTTTTTTTAGTACCCCACAATGGGCTAACAATAATTGGATTCAATCGGTTGATTATTAAATATTATTTTCTCTATTTTTAAACACGTTCAAAACATCTTAAGAGGAGCGTAGTGCAGCTTATAAAAAAGGTATTTCACACGCGCATAATAATGTGATTCAATTAATTGTTAAATAATTTTTTTTTTGAACAAACGATATTATCTACACGAAAGGAGAAGGGGTGGGATGAGCCTTACAATGGACTAACAATAATATGATTCAAAAAATATGTAGTTACACGTAAGAGCGTGTATGAAGGCTAGTTGTAATTAAATGAGGAAGGAAACTCATATTTTCATGGCAGATAGAATAAGTTTTTCGAATATTGGGATATATTTTTGTTTGGATTTCCAATTAGCTTTGGTTTTTTTTTATTTTTTATTTATTTGTATTATTATTTTAAATGGCGGGCAACTGATTCACTGCATCAAAGACAAAGATGAATTTCATTAATGGCATATTGCAGAGCTTTTTGTTGTTGTTGGAGAGTTGCAGACCTAAACGGCAGAGGAGGAAGATGAAGGCATTGCCATGTCATTTACTAGTCATCTTAACTTTTAGTTGAGAATCAGTACTCTAAATCAATTCTCGTTGCCATGTCATTCTCATACTTTATTCTCATACGGCAAGATGAGAATAAAGATAGGATCAAATAAAAGTTTACGAGGAGTTTGCTCCTTTTCCTTTCAAGTCTTTTTTTTTTTTTTTTTTTTCACTCCAGTTCTTTCACAGGCCACCACAATCTAAATTAATTCTCATACGGCATGATTCATCGGTGATCCCCTACTTGAATTGTTGTTAAGCATCTGTCTTTATTTTTCATTTAAAAAAAAGACTTAAAAATAGGAATTCAATGAAAAATAATGGTAAATGCTTACCAATAATCCAAGTAGGGGACCGATTGAGGATTCATCATGCCGTATGAGAATCAGTTTAGATTATATGGTCGAGAGAACTGGCGTGAAAAAGAAAGAGGACGGAAGGAGCAGACATTAATGGGAAGGAAGGTCCTAAACTCCAATCATCATAAATTGTTTAATTAAATGGCTTTTAAATTATTTTTAATTGAAATTAATGTGGTTGGAAAAATCTTTCATTACGCTCGGAACACAAGTGGTACATTATGTGCTATTATATAAGTGGAATGAATTTTATTTTTTAAGTTGTTATTGTTTTAACACAAATATCTCACTATTTATATAGCAACGTGTGGTGTACTACTCTGTTATCCGAGCTCACTGAAAAATCTCTCGTCACATGAGATGCCATCTGAAAGAGGAAATAAAATTGTATTACAAATAAATAATAACAATAGCATTATTTTAAAGATAAATACTAAGGAGATATTAAAAACAAGATTCTCCACATATTTTTTATCACCTCATATTTTTTACACCACATTTTATAATATTCACATCAAAATTAATGTTAAATTGTGAGATTTTACTTTGAAAGAGTCTTCTTAATATTTTTCTTATTATAAAATATTACCCAAAAAGGACAACTACAGCAAAACTTTCAACGTGCAAACGTGTGGTTTGTTGGCAATTATAAATCATGAATCATCCCCCGATCATCGGCTACCTACGCGAACCATGCATCAAGGACAAACGTTATTCAGGATCCTAAGTAACTGCCTCAATAATCCAAATTAAAATCCTGAAAAAATAATAAATAATTGAAAGGGATTGAGATCAAAAGACTCAGCTGGCTATTCAAACTTTGAACGAGTATTCTTCTGCCACGTGTCACTAAACCCATGAGGGATTTTTTTTTAATTTTTTTTTTCAAAATTTTTATATTTAATGTGCATTGAACTCATGAGCTCATCATCCATGCTATATATATGAACAAGTCCACCGCTGCTCAGACATACTCTCAAAACTAAGTCTGTAACCATGGCCACATTTGCTTATGCCACCACCACCGCCATTGTCTTCCTCATCCTCCTCCCGCTGTCTTGCTCTTCCGAATCGATTTTTCACAACCATCACCACGACGCCTCCTCGTCCGTCCGGAAATCGGACGTCGATCTTTTGGAGTTTCCTTTGAATTTAGAGTATTTGGAAGCTGAGTTCTTTTTGTATGGCTCTTTGGGGTATGGCTTGGATAAAGTTTATCCGAGCTTAGCCCAAGGAGGTCCGTCTCCCATTGGTGCCAAAAAGGCACATTTGGACGACTTCACTAGGGATGTCATCGAGCAATTTGGATGGCAAGAAGTTGGACACTTGAGGTTCAATCTTTTTTTCCTTTCTAATTTATGATTTTCGTCTAACTTTTTCATTTCTGTACAGACTGTTTCTAGTATTTAGATTGAATGAATTCGATAAGCAAATAGATTTGCGGAATTCATGTCTGATTTACAAATGGTACATAGAAAGCTTACAAAATTATTTATTTTTTCTTCTAATTTTTGTGCAGAGCTATTAAGAAAACTGTGAAGGGTTTCCCAAGGCCATTGTTGAATATAAGTGCAGCATCATTTGCTCATGTGTTTGATTCTGCATTTGAGCGTCCCTTAAATCCACCATTTGACCCTTATGCCAATTCAATCAACTATCTCCTTGCATCCTATCTCATTCCTTATGTTGGTCTCACTGCCTATGTTGGTGCAAGCCCTAAGCTCCAAGGTGCTACTGCCAAAAGGGTAAGTATTTTAAAAGTATTCTATTAGATTCTTATTATGTTTTGCAGACTGTGAATCTTGATCGCATTTTATGACAAGAATAAACATGGCTCTACTATATTTGTTTGGTAAACTAGTTTGACAAGAAAACATTACCCTGTAACTAAAATCAAACTATTTATGTGTATATTGGTCTATGCTTCAAACACAATAATTTTGAAGAGTAAAATTTGGAAATGGTCCATGAACTTTCACCATGGTTTTAACGGCCTTAACATCATTGATTATGTGGATCATGTTCAGCTAGTTGCAGGTCTTTTGGGTGTGGAATCAGGCCAAGATGCAGTGATTCGAGCATTGCTATACGAGCGTGCAAAGTTGAAAGTAGAACCATATGGCATTACAGTGGCTGAGTTCACAACTGTCATTTCGGAACTAAGGAATAAGCTAGGACACGAAGGTTTGAAAGATGAAGGCCTTGTGGTTCCCATAGACTTGGGTGCTGAGGGAAAAGTTAGCGGCAATATTCTTGCCGGAGACGAGTACTCAGTTGCATATGACAGGACTCCGGAGGAGATACTAAGGATCGTATACGGTAGCGGTAATGAACGTGTACCTGGCGGTATCTACCCTAAAGGAGCTGGCGGCCGGATTGCTAAATCTTATTTGAAAAAGGAATAGGAGAGATTTTTCAGTGTGACCGGTAGATGAAGTGGTACACCACGTGTTATTATATAAATGGTAGGATATGTGTGTTAAAAAGTTAATAACTTAAAAAAATAGGACTAGTTTGGTTGCCATCTAGTTTACCTTCTTCAGAATGTTTTTTTTTTCTTTTTTTTCTTTCCCTTTTCTAGACAGAATAAATCATGTTTTTAATTAATTTGATGTAAGGAATCGTTTCATGCTTCATTTTGTTCGCATAAATCCTTCGAGTTTGTTCACATAATATTATATTAATAGAGCACGGAAAATGCAGTAAGAAAACTCTTATAATAAGTTGTAGTTTGCATATGTTGCCAAAATTTTCTATTTAGAATTCATAAACATGACACATAAGTGAGCAAATCACACGGATTACATTTTTGACCCAAAAAAAAAAAAAAAAAAAAAAACGAACGAAACTATGTGGGTCACATACATAATTCTTGCACATTACTACAACAAGAGTGCAAAGCCAGTATGCCATAAGAAAAAGAGTTAAAGATGAGTGTCCTGTTGCAGAATTTCTGGACAACATGTTGCATTGGATTCTAGGCTTCCTCCAGAGCCACTAATCTCCCAGGGCCTCCAAGGGGTTACAAGTGCATTAACAGCGTGTTCGACTTCTGAAAGTAAGGAATGAGCGTATGAGCTACTCTAGATATTCACAGGTAAGAGAGCTTTATTTTGTAAGAAACTTTGTAAGCTAGCCCGGTGCATTTGTCACATTTTAATAATAGTTGGGCTAATCATATCATAAAATTAGATGATTCTCTATAAGAACATCGCATTCACATTTCCTAGGCTTTGCGAACTATATTGTCCAATATGCAGATTGGCCCCAAATGACCTAAAATGCTAAAGAAACACCGCACTAGTGCATTCCATGTGATGGTAGTGCTAATCGAACCTTGCTTGCAATTGGCATATATAATCGTATTATATGTGATGGTATCAGGCTTCCTTCCCCTTACCAGCATCTTTCCGAGAAGCTGCATAGCCTCCTTGGCATTCCAGCCTGAAGAAAAACCATTCAAAGTGGTATTGTAAGTTTCCAAATTCAGTCCCATCCTTATTTCCTCGATCTCCCCAACAATTCCATAAGCTTCTTCAAATCTGTTTGCCTTGAATAGACCGTCCAAAAACTCATTAGGGCGGCAACCACGGTTCATCATGTTGTACAGATGGAGGGCAGCCAACAAGGGTACCTGCTTTTGCAAAGCCATCAATAAGAGAGCTATATGTGGTCTAGGGGAGCCATTCCTCTCCATCTCATAGCAAACAGATACAGCATCCCCCATTTTTCCATTAGTGCAGAGATCATGTATCCGACTAGTATATGCAACAATATTCGGCCTAAATCCCTCGCAAATCATCCGCTTCCACAAGTCAAGAGGTTCGTGCACTCTCCCTTCCACAAAACTGTTGAAGATAAGAGATCTGCAAGAAATTCTAGATCCTAAAGAGAATTTAGAGAGAGAAAGTTTCTAGAGAGAGATAGTGTTTGTGAAAGAATGATTCTCATTAAAACATTCCCAAAGTACAAAGTGTATATATACACATAAATACACAATAATGCTGACTAAGCATTTTACACAACTAACTCTAACAAACCAAAACTTAACAATTAAGCTAAGTATCTGAGTACTATTCTAATGCATTATGCTCACGATTAGTATATAGTCCTTCAATATCCTTAACACACCCCCTCAAGCTGAAGGGAGGAGAGCAAACTGAAAGCTTGTGACTGAGAGTAGCAAATCTGTTTGTAGGTAAGGATTTAGTAAAAATATCATCAACCTGAAAGAGAGTAGCAACATGATAAATGCTAATATGACCTTGAAGAACCTTCTCTCGGATGTAATGGTAATCAATCTCGACATGCTTTGTTCGAGCATGAAAAACTGGGTTCTTGGCTAATGCAATAACACTCTGATTATCACAACAAATCACAGGAGTTTGTAAAAGAGGAAAAGAAATATTCGTCAATATTTTGCACACCCAAGTGATATCAGCAGCAGTATTGGCTAAGGCCTGATACTCTGCTTCAGTAGAAGACCGTGCCGCATTGGTTTGTTTCTTAGCACTCCAAGAGATCAAATTAGGACCTAAGAAAACACAATAGCCACTAGTTGATCTTCGGTCTACTGGACAACCTGCCGAATCAACATCAGACCAAACTGTGAGACACTGTTTGCCTGGTTTAAACCATAATCCTGAGTTAATGGTGCCCTTGAGGTACCTTAAAATCCTCTTAACAGCCTGGAGATGTATAGTTATAGGAGCATGCATGTGCTGGCAAACCTGATTCACTACAAAAGCCAGATCAGGTCGTGTCTAGGTCAAATACCAAAGAGCACCAACAGTTGACCGATAAGATGTAGGATCGGAGAGCACAGAACCAGAGTGATCCAACTTAGCTAAACTCACTGGAGTAGAACAAGGTTTGGCACCAAGCATGTTTGATTTCTTAAGTAAATCCAAGGCATATTTGGATTGAATAAGAAAAAGACTGGTAGAGGATTGATGAACTTCAATGCCTAGGAAGTAATGAATATCTCCCAAATCTTTGACAGGAAACAAAGATTGCAACTTGGAGATGATGGACTGACAAACAGTAGTTGAGCTCCCAATTATGATGATATCATCCACATAGACGAGGATAAAGGTAATGGTAGAATCACTCTTGATGAAAAGACTAGTATCAGAAGAAGAAGAGAGAAAGCCCAATGAAAGAATAGCACTGTAAAATGCTTTATACCAGGCCCTGGGTGCTTGTTTTAGACCATAGAGTGACCTATTCAATTTACAAACATGATGCGGTTTAGGGTGATCAATAAAACCAGGAGGTTGCATCATGTAGACATCCTCTTTGAGATAGCCATGTAGAAATGCATTCCTCTCAATATGATTTTCTTTGTTGCCTTGTCTTGCACCCAAAAACCAAACTCATCAAGAATAACATAATGATTGTTATCTTTAAAAAGTCTATACACAGACAAAAGACTAGTAACTAATCGAGGAACATGTAAAACCATTTGTAATGTTAAAAGTTTAGAATGATTGTAAATTGAACCCAAACCAATGTTAGGAACATAAAGCCCTTTACCATTGCTAACTATAATTTTATCATTGCCATCAAAAGGAGTCACTAGAGTCAAATTATCCAGATCAGCGGTCATATAATGTGTAGCACCAGTGTTTAACACCCAATTTGGTTGTGAAGAAGAAGCAAAACTTGATGGAGCTTGTGCAATAAGGGCAATAAGAGATGCTGGAGGCAGTGCACCTTGATAAGCATAATTACTGTGATGGTAACAATTAAGAGCAGTATGCCCATTCTTCCCACAAATTTGACACTCTAGAATTGGAGGTGCAATGCTAGTACTTGCATTATATCGAGAGTAGCAATTTGGTGTAATATGGCCTCGCTTATTGTATATTTGACATTCAGGAATCAATGTAGTTTTTTATCCATTGTTGCCATTCCAATGCTGCCAAGTAGAACCTCCCTTTGAGCCAAAACTAGAACCTCCATTATTACTTGAACTTCTTGAAAAAAAGTTTGAATTCCCAGAGAACCTCCCAGAATTAACAGCATTATACCTTGGTCTGTTATTGAACCTTCCATTATTTCCACTATAGTTTTGATAACTTCTTTGATTCTGAAAGTTACCATTGCCTTATTGATGAAATTGAGGCAAATTTGCTTGAGACACGGTACCACCAGTTAGCCTTGAAGCATGAATCTAAGACTCATTATTTTGTTCACTGACAAAACCATATCCACCAGTAAAATATTGAGAAGACCCTTGAGAATTTGGAGCAGCATTCGATGATTCACCTTGACAGTAGATGGCTGACATAGGAAAGGTCATTGTAGACTGTGATTCTTCAGCTGTTCTTTCAGCAGCCAACAAATGTGCCATGAATTCTTTTAAAGAGCTTGGAGTTTCTCGAGCAACAATGACAGTGCGAATCATGTTAAACTCTGCAGGTAAACCAGCCAAAGCAGCCACAATGAGATCATTATCAGACACAACTTCCCCAGCTGCAATGAGTTGATCTTTAAAAGCCTTGAGTCTGAGCATATATTTTTCCACGCCATCAGCACCTTTCTTGATAGTATGCAATTTTGTTTTTAAATGGTTAATCCGAGCTCTAGAGACATTAGCATAATGGTCTTGGAGATTAGTCCATGCTTCATGGGCAGTCTTGCAACCTACAACATATTCCACAGCTTCATCTCCCAATGTAGCTAACAACAAACTAATAAGAGCTCTATCTTGTTTAATCCACTCCTTGTACGCTTGTGTTAGCTCAATAGTAATCCCACTCGCTTAAGTGAATACGAATTTAGGAGGACGCACTGAAGAACTATCAAAATGATCAAATAGTTCATAACCTTCAAGGACTAATCTTAATTGAAAGGACCACTTCACAAAATTATCATCCTGAAGTCTCATAGTTAACATCCCCAGTAAGCTATCCAACTTAACAAAATTCATAGCCATTGCTTTGATTTTGACAACCACACCATGATTAATCAACCACAAACTTTTACTTCTTCAGAGATCTTCGTGCTCAAATATTATCAATAATAGGTTTTGTGCCAAAAAACAACAATCAACTACTGACTACAAAATACTCAGAACAATCCACATAAGCTCATATTTCAACAAATTTTCACCTCACACATACAACGTCTAAGACAAATTGTTTATATCAGAGAGCTTCGTGCTCAAAAACTCTTAGATCACATACAATCTCAACAATCAATTGAAGGCTTAGTGCCTAGAAAATCACCAAATCAATCTTCATCTCATACTTCAACACATTTTCACCACACACAAATACAAATTCGCAGACAAATTGAATATATCAGAGAGCTTCGTGCTTCAATTTCTCAAATATAAGAAAATCTCAACAGTCAATTGAAGGCTTTGTGCCCTAGAAAATTACCATATCAATCATCATATAGCAATTAGATTCATCAACACAAAAAAAACAGAGACCTCCAACAATTCCACAAAGATCGATCACAATTACGAAAAACAATCAGAGGGACCTGAACCTAATTCACCGAAACAAAGCTTCAATTAATCGATGAAAAATTCAACCCAAACAGCTATCAGATCCGCGCAACGAGTTCTTCCATTGTCTGATGAGCAAACCAAGATCCATTCTTAGATTCACCGAACCTAAGCTCTTGATACCATGATAACTAAAGAGAAATCATGATTTTCAAGAAGATTGAGAATCAGTAAAATGAAGTGCAAGAAAGAGAGAAGCTTGTAGAGCACGATGAATATTTCAGTGTAATGAATGATACAAATACAAGGGGTTGAGCTACAATTTATAGCTAAACACCAGCTGTCAAACTTAGTAACTAAGCTAACTAAAAAGCCTGCGTGTGCAATATAACAAAGTAACGGAAAATATTACATTATGTTAATAACCGGGTCTCTCTCTGCTCCAGAACAGCTTCAATGGGGGCACTCATACACTCCTTCTCTGTAGCTTCTCTCGCTCCAACGGCTCTAAAACGGTCTGCACAAATGGGTCCTCCTCCAAAAACCAAAATTTAAGCTTGCAATTCTCAAATGGGTTCTCTTCGTTTTCTTCTCGTCGGCCATTTCCAGCTCAGAAGCTCCCAGTCAGAGTCAGAAGGTCGGTGATTGTTTTTGCGAAGAAGAACTGCAACAAGGAGAAGAAGAAGGAAGACAACCACAGCTTTGCATCGAAACCGGATGAGGCCGCTGGGCCTTTCCCTGAATCTGTGCTGCTTAAACAGGTTCCCTTTCGTTTATATTTCTACACAAACTCCCTATTTCTTTTACTCCTTTTCACTTCTTTATTTTGGGTTTATGGATTTTTTTATTTTGTAACTTTGGCTTCCGAAATTCAAAGACTTTTGAGTGCGACCCTTTACTTTTTGGCTGCTGTAGAATGCTCAAAATCTGTTACTTGGGATTTAAGGTTAGTAAATTCGTGTTTCTGATACATTCAAATTGTGGGCTTCTTAGGGGTTTCTTTTGTTTTGTTTTGTTTCTTGGGATTATTGTGTTTCACCATTCACGTATGAGCCTTGCGTTCTGAAAGATTTTATTTTTCTTGAAAATTTAAATGAAGGTGGATAAGATAAGATTTTTTGGGTTGCTTAAGTTTATTTGTGGATGGTTTTGAGATGAGACTTTGTTATGAATTGCAGAAGAAAGTTCATGAAGATGGAAACCTTCTCCCTAAGTTTGCAGATGCCGAAGAAGGTAAGCTGTCATGATTCAAATGGATTGCTGCTTTTCGAAAGGAATAGCGATTGCCATTTTTTCCGAAGAATGATTTGGGGCCTTGCAGTTATTGATTTTGTTTTCATTTCTATGCAGAGAAGGTGTCTGAATTTTTGAAGCTTCAGCTGCAAAGCGATTTGAATGAGGAACAAAGTAAGTGTGGTTCATGCTCACTTTTCTAGGTAGTAGGATTGCCTCTTGGTTTGACTTGTGTGATTGAAATGGTGAAAGAAATTGTCTTCTAATAGTTCATAGAACAAATGGAAAATATTATTTAGTGTTTAACCATGGTTGGTTGGCTGTAACTTATTGTTTCCCTTGTTGCAGTGCGCCACTATGAGCTGGTTTATCTGATTCATGAGAAACATGCCGAAGAGGTTGGGAGTGTCAAAGAGAAAATTGAAGGTTAGTTTTTCACTTCTAACTCTCTTAGTAATGTCTCCGGGAACTTCGATAGATTCACAATGAACTTTGATGCACGCAAAATTTTCTCTTCTAACTCTCTTTGTAATGTATCTGTTATTACTGAAACAAATATGATAGGTTTATCATGAATTTTGGTGTATTCAAACTTTTATCTTCTAACTCTCTTACTACTTTGTACGGTAAAGAGACACGAAACAGAAGATAAGGTCGAAAGAAGTTAAAATGCTGTGATGATGTGTGGATGTTTTGTAGTGTTAATGGTTGCCCTGCTACATGTTGATCTGTGAGGGTTTCACATTTAGGTTGCCCATGAAATAATCTTTAGCAGTTTTACTTTAGCAATCATATTTGTAGAATTTTGGGGAGTGGTGAAATTTTTTCATGAACGTGGATGGATAGCTTTTTTGTTTTTGTTTTTAACGTTATAATTTCTTTTTCCACCTAACGTGGCAGGTGAGCTTGTAATTGATAGAATTTCATCTATCTATAATTATTGCTTAGTTTGAACATTTGTATAGCAACTTGCTAACGTTCTATTCTACTGATGCGGCGTATACTTATCGGAATTCTTGTAGCATGAAGTTCCCTTACCCTTTTGAGCTGCATTTGAAATATATCAACAAAGTTATATTGAAGTTTATCTATGAATTACTTGCAGAGTTTCTAGCGGAGGAGAAAGCCAGGATATGGAGAGTGAGCAATTGAGGAATGCGAAGACTAGCATACCAAATAAAGAAAGCGAAGAACGCTTACTATGTTTTGATGAACTTTGAGATGGAAGCCAAATGGATAAATGACTTTAAGACCATGCTAGACAAGGATGAAAGAGTCATTCGGCATCTTGTGATTAAGAGGGATGAGGCAATCACAGAAGACTGCCCTCCTCCCGAGTTTCACACCGTCGGTGGAGGTACAGAGTCTGATGAAGACGAAGAAGATGATATGGAGTATGATGACGAAGAGGATGATATGGAGTATGATGACGAAGAGTATGAAGATGACGATGAAGACGGGATTATTATCGTTGACGCTGACAATGACGATATAGAAGAAGATAGGGAACAAAGAAGGGTAGAACAACTAGTGTAGGAAAACCAGGATTGATATGAAAACTGAGGGCAGGGAAAGTGACAAATATTTTTGTATAAATTTGTGTAACGTTTCAAACAATAGATTATATTTAAGTAGATGGTAGCATATGAAAGATTTGTTTTGATTTGTGTATCTTATTTGATTAAATTTAAATAGCATATAAAAGATTTGTTTGGATTTGTGTATCTTATTTGATTTGAACTTAAATATACTAAGGGCTGGTTTGGTATTGCTGTGCTTTGAAAAAAAGATGCTTCTGCTGTGCTGTGAGAATAAGCAGCTGTGAAATAAAGCAGCAGAGTGTTTGGTAAACTTTTTTATAAAAGTGCTTTTGAAAAGAAAAAAAAGCAGTATTAGAGTGTTTGGTAAACTTTTATGTAAAACAGATGTGAAAAAAAGCCAGTTTTTCAAAGCTGGGTTTTGCAGCTTCTTATTTTTGGCTTTTTTCCACCCAAAACTGTGAAAAAAAGCTGAAGCTGAGTGTTTACCAAACACAAAAACAGCTCCCAGCTTTTTTTGATAGCAGCTTTTTTCAGAGTCACCTCAGTACCAAACCAGGTCCAAACCAGGTCTAAAACTGTTGATTTGATTCCCATTTAAGTATATAAAAATATTCGATATTTAAATTCGATTTTTTTTTTTCAAAGGTAAGAATTTTATTAAATTTGAATAGAGAAGTTTACATCAAAAGTCAATGTATTAAACAACTATTCAAGCTCAAGACCATTCCAAACAACTATTCAAGCTCAAGACCATTCCAACTATGAAAGCTCCCTTCCCTTACCACAAACGAAGCTACTAGATGTGCTGCCTTGTTACAAGTCTAAGGAGCGAAGATAAATTCTACTGACTATGAAAGCCCCATTCCCTTACCACAAACGAAACAAGCTAGATGTGCTGTCTTGTTACAAGTTTGAGGAGCGAAGATAAATTCTACTGACCCCACATATTAAATTCGATTCATAAAATCGTGTATGCCGTGCATCATAAGATACCACCTAATATTGAAAGTAATATAAAGTTATTTTGACTTGTGGTTCCGAAGTAGTTTTGTTTAGTTTGGTTTAGCTTAGTTTAATTTAGTTTAGTTTAGCTTAGTTTAGTTATGTTGTCTTGCCTAGCTAGTATTGTGGTCGCACTGCAACGACATGGCTAGATATGGTTTTTGAATTGAGTGATGTGTTATTTGGTCTCGTCTACCTAAGATGACTCTATATGGTCTCACTTCCGTGATGACTTTATGTGGCCTTGCTATTCGATGGTGACCTTTCGCAGTTGCTGATACAAATCTATTATATCTATCGTTCTGTGACAGTTTGTATGGTGGCGTGTGAAATTTCCATACATGTGGTAGCCGTCTAGGGGTTTACTATTGTTGTCTTGCTTAAGCAAATTCTCCTCCATATCATTTTCTTGGTCACTGGAGTATTGTACCCAATTAGCACTTATGTATTGTTTGAGATGATTAATGAAATACCAATTGTCAAACAAAAATTCCCCTCAAAATAGTTAATTAAAATGGATAAGTTTCATTAATGTCTGATTCACTTATAACAAGTTGTTTATTTTAATGCAATCCACACAAAGCCTAAATAGCATTATTTGAAAAAGAAGCTTCTATTTTATCTATGAAATAGGATCAGGGGGTTAATATTTTGACATTTCTTTTGCACCTTTGAAATTACAATTCACATCATCATTCATTAAATGACATGAGCAATGACATGAATTATAAGTAATATAATACATAAACAGATAAAGATTAAAACTTAAAATGAATAAAACTGGGAATTTAAAACAGCAGAAACTCTAGAAGCCTATTTGTCTCTTGGGATTGGCAGCCAAAGTCAAAGTACATCTATGGAGATTCCCTTGAATTCCAACGACGTGATTGATTGTACAATGTTGAGCTATCTGCAAACGTGAACAAGAAGGGAGGAAGCCCTCCATTGCTTTGGTGAATTTAAGACCCTGTTTGGCAGATCGGATAAAGGATTGGATAGGATTAGTTATACGGACCCGGGTGTTTGACGTTCACTCATACTAAATAAGCACCAGATTAATTTAACCGGTCGGATAGGATAATACGGTATACACCCGCTTAATAAAACCAACCAAAACGTCCGGATTATTTAGTCGGGGAAGAAGAATATGGGAGAGAAAGGGAGGGAGTTTGGGGGGTGTGGCGGAGAGAGCTGGGGAACAATTATTTGGGATTCTTCTATCGTCGGGGAAGAAGAAGGGAGAGACAGGGAGGGTGTTTGGGGGGTGCGGAGAGACCTGGGAACAAAAAAATGATTTCATTTTTAAAATTTTTTTTTTTTTAAAGTTTGATGCCTCCTATCTAGTATAATATCAAACACAGTATAAATAATACGGTCACTAGTCCGATACTGCACCAAACACCCGACTAATTTAGTCAATACTATCCGGTGGCTATTTATCCTATCCGACAGAAATAGTCAGTACAGTCCGAGCTGCCAAACGAGGCCTAAGTAGTTTTATAGTAAACTATATTAGAAATAGAAGTATGAAATTAAGTAGTTTAAAACTTTAGAACATCAATTTAACTTGATATGAATAAATTGGTATTTCAATTGGTATGAAATTTCAAATTGATATGAGATAAAAAAAAAACTTAAATTTCAATTGATATGAAATTAGAGAACAAAATTTTAGGCGAAAAGCCCAAATTTCAGTCCATAGCCCAAAAATTTCAAATTTCAACCCAAAAATCCAAAAGCAAAAAACCTAAAATCCAATCCTAATCCATTTCAAAATACCGAAAACATTTTGGGAATCTTGAAAATTAGGAATACCAAAATTTCGGTTTGAGATAGGTTTTCAAATTTCCATCCAGAAAATTTTCAGTTTGGGATCCCCGAACCACCCCTAGGATATACTTCTATACTACTATACAAAGCACATAGCCCCATTTGGGGTGACAGGCTTCACCAAAAAGTTTTGGACAGCAATACCCTCCAAACAAAAAAGTTTAAAAGCAACCCAAAATAAAGCATCAAATAGCGCAAGGGTGTTTATGTCATATAAATAGTGTTTTTTATAATTATTTTTTTAGTACCCCACAATAGGGTAGCAATAATTGGATTCAATCAGTTATTTATTAAATATTATTTTTTTTATTTTTAAACACGTTCAAAACATCTTAAGAAACGCGTAGTGCCGGTTATCAAAAATGTCTTTCACACGCACATAATAATGTGATTCAATTAGTTGTTAAATAATTATTTTTTATTTTTAACAAACGATATTATTTACACTAAGATTGAGAGGGGTGAGCTTGGCCTCACAGTGGGCTAATAATAATGTGATTCAAAAAATATGTAATTGTGCGTAGCATGCCGTGATTCAAAAAATATTTTTTGCACATGTCTAAGCGCATGTATGAAGGCTAGTTGTATTTAAATGAGGGAGGAAACTCATATTTTCATGAGTTTTTGGAATTTTGGGATATATTTTTGTTTGGATTTCCTATTAGCTCTGGTCTTTCTTTTTCACGCCAGTTCTTTCACGCGCCACCACAATCTAAATCAATTCCCGTACGGCACGATTCATCGGCGATCCCATTGGATTGTTGTTAAGCATCTGTCTTTATTTTTCATTGAATTCATCGGTCCCCTACCTAAAACTTTCAACGTGCAAACGTGTGGTTTGTTGACAATTCGTTGAAAACGTGTGGTTTGTTGACTATTATAAATCATGAATCATCCCCCGATCGTTGGCTACCTACACGAACCATGCATCAAAGACAAACGTTATTCAGGATCCTAAGTAACTGCCTCAATAATCCAAATTAAAATCCTGAAAAAATAATAAATAATTGTAAGGGATTGAGATCAAAAGACTCATCAGCTGGCTATTCAAACCTTGACCGAGTATCCTTCTGCCACGTGTCACTAAACCCATGAGGGATATTTTTTTATTTTTTTTTCAAAGATAATGTGCATTGAACTCGTGAGCTCATCACCATGCTATATATATATGGACAAGTCCACCACTGCTCAGACATACTCTCAAAACTGCCAGTCTGTAACCATGGCCACATTTGCTTATGCCACCACTACCGCCATTGTCTTCCTTATCCTCCTCCCGCTGTCTTGCTCTTCCGAATCAATTTGGTACCACGGGGGCAACTCCTCCGTCCAGAAATCGGACGTCGATCTTTTGGAGTTTCCTTTGAATTTAGAGTATTTGGAAGCTGAGTTCTTTTTGTATGGCTCTTTGGGGTATGGCTTGGATAAAGTTTATCCGAGCTTAGCCCAAGGAGGTCCCTCTCCCATTGGTGCCAAAAAGGCACATTTGGACCACTTCACTAGGGATGTCATCGAGCAATTTGGATGGCAAGAAGTTGGACACTTGAGGTTCAATCTTTTTTTCCTTTCTAATTTATGATTTTCGTCTAACTTTTTCATTTCCGTACAGGCTGTTTCTAGTTTTTAGATTGAATGAATTCGATCAGCAAATAGATTTGCGGAATTCATGTCTGATTTACAAATGGTACATAGTTAGAAAGCTTACAAAATTATTTATTTTTTCTTCTAATTTTTGTGCAGAGCTATTAAGAAAACTGTGAAGGGTTTCCCAAGGCCATTGTTGAATATAAGTGCAGCATCATTTGCTCATGTGTTTGATTCTGCATTTGGCAGTCCCTTAAATCCACCATTTGACCCTTATGCCAATTCAATCAACTATCTCCTTGCATCCTATATCATTCCTTATGTTGGTCTCACTGGCTATGTTGGTGCAAGCCCTAAGCTCCAAGGTGCTACTTCCAAAAGGGTAAGTATTTTAAAGTATTCTATTAGATTCTTTTTATGTTTTGCAGACTGTGAATCTTGATCGCATTTTATGACAAGAATAAATATGGCTTTACTGTATTTGTTTGGTAAACTAGTCTGACAAGAAAACATTAACCTGTAACTAAATTCAAACAGTTTATGTTTATATTGGTCTATGCTTCAAACACAATTATTTTGAAGAGTAAAATTTGGAAATGATCCATGAACTTTCACCATAATTTCTACTAAACTAAAACTCCGTCAATTAGGGTCTGTGAATTTAACAGCTCTAACATCATTGATTATGTGGATCATGTTCAGCTAGTTGCAGGTCTTTTGGGCGTGGAATCAGGCCAAGATGCAGTGATTCGAGCATTGCTATACGAGCGCGCAGAGTTGAAAGTGGAACCATATGGCATTACAGTGGCTGAGTTCACAAATCGCATTTCGGAACTAAGGAATAAGCTAGGACACGCAGGTTTGAAAGATGAAGGCCTTGTGGTTCCCAAACAATTGGGTGCTGAGGGAAAAGTCAGCGGCAACATTCTCGCTGGAGACGAGTACTCACTTGCATATGGCAGGACTCCGGAGGAGATACTAAGGATCGTATATGGTAGCGGTAATGAACGTGTACCTGGCGGTTTCTACCCTAAAGGAGCTAACGGCCGGATTGCTAAATCTTATTTGAAAAAGGAATAGGAGCGATTTTTTAATGTGACCGGCACACCACGTGTTATTATATAAATGGTGGGATATGTATGTTAAAAAGTTAATAATTTAAAAAATAAAATTTCTCACCACTTACATAAAGACACGTAGTGTACTACCTGTGTTCCCGTCACAATTAAAAATTTCTCAAGGAATAGGACATGAACAAATAGGACTAGTTTGGTTGCCATCTAGTTTACCTTCTTCAGAATGTTTTTTTTTTTCTTTTTTTTTTTCCCTTTTCTAGACAGAATAAATCATGTTCTTAATTAATTTGATGTAAGGAATTGTTTCACGCTTCATTTTGTTCGCATAAATCCTTCGAGTTTGTTCACATAATATTATATTAACAGAGCAGGGAAAATGCAATAAGAAAACTCTTATAATACGTTGCAGTTTGCATCTGTTGCCAAAATTTTATATTTAGAATTCATGAACATGACACATAAGTGAGCAAATCACACGGATTACATTTTTGAACCCCAAAAAAAAAAAAAAAAAACTAATGAAAAATGCTTGAAAACTTTGAGTTTTAACGATAATAATAAAATAAAAAGTAAAGTGAATAGTACCATGACTGATTTTTTTAATGTAAAAATATGGTTTTTCGTTAAAGTGAATAGTACAGGAAGATTTGAAGTTTGGTCATATCATATTTGTAGGACACACCTGCATCAGTGAGTTTCAACTAACGTAATTAACGTATATGTGTGAAAGGATTTGTTTGTTGCCTAACTATTTAAGGTATGTCGAAGGGAGAAATGAAACATTGTGTACAACTTAAAGGTAGAAGATGATACTCTTAAAACAACTTTACAATACCAATTCTCCTCAAATGATAGAACTAGAATGATAAGTTTTCTTAACGTCTTATCCACCTCTCAATTTCCTCCAAATGAAAAATTGAATATAATGAGTTATCCATTCTAATCCGATTATTGAGACACAATGAAGCGTAATAAACATTACTTGAAAAGAAACTTCTATTTTATCTATTTGACTTCATATTCGTAAAAATCCAAATATTAATACTTGCTAATATTCTATCCAAACGATTTCGATAATTAAAAATATTACCTAATTGAAAAAGTAAATTGTAGAAAAAAATTTAACATGAAATCGTTGCACTCTTAAAGAATAATCCCCGATCATCAGCCACATACACCCAGCATGCATGCAAATAGAGATGTTCTCAATCTCATGAGATTTTTCTTTCTTATTTTTTTTTTTAAATGTGCATTAAACTCATGAGCTCATCAGAATGCTATATAAATTGACCATGTCCATCCCACTGAGACAGACTCAAAACTGTAACAAACATGGCTACATTTGCTTATGCCACCACAGCTACCGCCATTGCCGCCTTCCTCATCCTCCTCCCCCTGTCTTGCTCATCCGAATCGATTTTGGACCACCACCACGACGATGGCTCCTCCTCTGTCACGCAATCGGACGTCGATCTTTTGGAGTTTCCTTTGAATTTAGAGTATCTGGAAGCTGAGTTCTTTTTATATGGTGCTTTCGGGCATGGCTTGGATACAGTTGATCCGAGCTTAACCCTATGAGGTCCAACTCCCGTTGGTGCTAAAAGGGCACATTTGGACCGCTTCAGTAGGGATGTCATCATTCAATTTGGATGGCAAGAAGTTGGACACTTGAGGTTAATCCTCTATTCACTTTTTTTTCTTTCTAATTTATGATCTTCTTGTAACTTTTTCATTTCTCCATGGACTGTTCTGCCAGTTAGATTGGATAAAATAAAAAATAATCAAAGACAATAAATAGGGAGTGCATAGTCGAAAAATAAATATGCGGAAATCATTTATGTTTTACAAATGCTACATAGTTAGAGCGTTTATCTAACAAAATTATATGTTTTTTTTTTTTTTTTTTTTTTTGTGCAGAGCTATTAAGAAAACTGTGAAGGGTTTCCCAAGGCCATTGTTGAATTTAAGTGCAGAATCATTTGCTCATGTGTTTGATTCTGCATTTGGGAGTCCCTTAAATCCACCATTTGACCCTTATGCCAAGTCAATCAACTATCTCCTTGCTTCCTATCTCATTCCTTATGTTGGTCTCACTGGCTATGTTGGTGCAAGCCCTAAGCTCCAAGGTGCTACTTCCAAAAGGGTAAGCTTCAAACACAATACCGAGAATTAAAAGTACTATGTCGTATAATTTTCGTGTTTTCAGACTGTCAATCACAACCGCACATTACGACAAAATCAACATGATTCATCATCCAGATGTATAGTCTTAGAATTTGTCCAAAAAAATAAGTCCGGTGAGAGAACATTACCTCAAAAGCATAACCAAATTTAATCTTTATTGCATAATAATATTGTGAACCTGAATGTGCATGTTGGTCATGTTCAGCTAGTTGCAGGTCTTTTGGGCGTGGAATCAGGCCAAGATGCAGTGATTCGAGCATTGCTATATGAGCACGCGAACCTGATAGTGAAACCGTATGGTATTACAGCGGCTGAGTTCACAAATCGCATTTCAGATCTAAGGAATAAGCTAGGACGCACAGGTTTGAAAGATGAAGGCCTTGTGGTTCACGAATACAGAGGTGCTGAGGGAAAAATCAGCGGTAACATTCTCGCTGGAGACAAGTACTCAGTTGCATATGACAGGACCCCAGAGGATATACTGAGGATCGTATATGGTAGAGGTGATGAACGTGTCACTGGTGGTATCTACCCTAAAGGAGCTGACGGCCGGATTGCTAAATCTTATTTGACAAAGGAATAGAACCTGAACAAATGGGACCAGTTTGGTTGCCATTTAGTTTACCCTGTTAAGGATCTTTTTTCTTTTTCTTTGCTAGACAGAAGAGATCATGTTCTTAAATAATTTGATCCAATGACGTTTCACGCTTCATTTTGTTTGTATAATCGTTTGATTTGTTCACATAATATCAGATTACAAGGGAACTTGGAAAAATAGACCAAAAAGGCCAAATGCAGTAAGAAAATACTCTTACAATATGTTGCACTACTTGCATCTGTTCATCCAAAATTTTCTATTCACAACTCATGAACATGATAAGGAAATAAGTGAGCAAAACACAGGGATTACATTTTCGACCAAAAAAAAGAATGAAACTATGTATATTACTTATATAAAAATACTTGCACATTGCTACAACAAGATCGCAAAGCAAATATGCCATAAGCAAAAGAGGTAAAGATCAGTAACCTGTTGCAGCATTCTGGGCAACATGTTGCATTGGCTTTTGCTCTTAATCTGCCACCATCGGACTTCAGGCAATGCAATAGTTCCGGTGCAGACCGAATACTGCTGCTGCCAGAA
Source organism: Pyrus x bretschneideri (assembly GCF_019419815.1). NCBI lineage: Eukaryota > Viridiplantae > Streptophyta > Magnoliopsida > Rosales > Rosaceae > Pyrus > Pyrus x bretschneideri. The sequence continues at coordinate 6,537,700 of NW_025999513.1, read as the reverse complement.
CCATCTGTACATCAATTTTCCATGGCCTCCAAGGTCCACAACTGCATTAACAGTATGTTCGACTGCTGGAAGCTTGGAACGAATGTATGAACTAACTTAATTAGATATTCACAGGTAACCGGACTTTAATGTGTAAGTATGTCTGTAAGCTAGCTCGGTGCAAAAACATACCATGTACTGATTTTGTGGCAGATCCCATCACTTATCATCTTATCAAGATAAACCAAGGCCTCATGTAAACCTACCCAATTACAAACCCCCCACACAGTACTGGTATAAGCTACTCCATCTGGTTGCCACTCCTTTTCTGCACCAACTCTGTCGAAACTCTAACCTTGCTTGCAATTGGCATATATATCGTGTTATATGTGATGGCATCAGGCTTCGTTCCCCTTACCAGCATCTTTCCGAAGAGCTGCATAGCCTCCTTGGTCATTCCAGCGTGGCAAAAACCATTCAAAATGGTATTGTAAGTTACCAAATTCAGTCCACTCCCTATTTCCTCGATCTCACTAACAATTCCTTAAGCTTCTTCGAATCTGTTAGCTTTGAAGAGACCGTCCAATAACTCATCATACGTTATAAGTTAGGCAAACACCCACGTTTCTCTATACTATCGAGCATCTTGCCAGTCCAATCTACCTTTCCATCGGCGCATAACCCTGTGATAAATGTGTTGCATGTAACTGTATTGGGAGGAAAACCTTCAGCAGACATATCTTCTACAAGATTATGAGCTTGATGAAACGTAAAATTCCTACAAAGAACGTCCAACATGCAGATATACGCTACAACATTAGGACGCCAACCACACGGTTCAACATGTTGTTCCAAGTCTCAGATGCACCTACCAAGACATTTACCGACGAAGCGGAAGCCAGGGCCCGGATAACTCGATTTTCTTTCATGAACTATATGTGTCAATGGATTAGTTCGACCCAAAACTTGAGATAATGAGTGTAATCTGAAAAAAAAGTTTCGTAAGTGGTTGTTAATGGGTGTAATCTGAAGCAAACTTCAAACCCCTAATCAAATGACAGCTAAAAGATCAATTTTTGTGTTCTGGGACGCTCGATATCCAATTAACGTTGAAGAATTTGAAGGCTTTTTATGGTTGGGTTGCCGAGAAGATGACCCCAAAATACAGCCTAGGTGAAGAAGGGGAGGACAGAAATGGGATTTCATGTTCAGTAGGTGGGCAAATTATGAAATTTATAAACGTTCGGGGCGATATTGGAAAATTAATCAAAAGAGGATTGACGGGTCGGACACTCCGACTCGGACTCGGTTTCCTTCAAAGACCCATAAACCCAATTAGGCAAAAACAAAGCTCTCATTCGTTCTGCAAACTGGAAGAGCAGAGCCCTCCGATCGCTCCTCACTGTAAGTTCATCTCTGCAATTTCTTCAATTCCTTTGTGTTGTATTTCAGCGAATTGGATGATAGTTCACAAATTACAGATCTTGTACCACTAGATTTTCGATAATTACACTGAATCTGGAGTTTTGGGGGCAAGGTTTTAATTTTTGTAAATTTTAGTTCCAGAACAGGGGGGTGGGTTTTGAATTCATAGAAGTTCAGGGTAATTGTTTGGAGTTTATGTGATTCTGTTTCTGTTGATGCGTAATTTTCATGGTGTGCGATGTTGGTGGTTGACTTGTTTGTAGTCTGGTTACTTTACTGTGCCTATACTATTGAAAACCCTAGACCTAGAAATCTTCGGGACACTAATGGCTCGTTTACTAATCCGTAACACACTGTGCCTATACTATGAAAACCTTAGTCCAGACCGAAGACATAGCCCAGCCCATCTAATCTCACGAAACCTAGAAATCTTCGGGGCACCGAAAAAACCCAGTTCAGTTTCTGCTGAGTGATCGATATCAAGCGTCTGATTTGGATTTCAGGTGCGAAGATTGGCAATTTACGGGACTTGTTTTAGCTGGTTATGTGCTGTTTATGCATTGAATTCTCGATAGTTTAGTTCATCGTAATTTTGCGAAGCAGCAATGAGTCATCTATGTGATTGTAGAACTTGTACTCTATAGATTTCCCCTCTGGTGGAAATTTCAGATTTGCGGTATGTTTGTGAGTGTAGCGAATGCCTGGGAGTTCCTGAAAGTTTTGTGTATATTTGCTTCCTCCACAGTTTTACCTGTTTAAGTTTGTGTTCTTTTTCCCTATTACGCTATGGTTTGCGTTTTTATGGACTAGCTGCTCTGTTGAACTTGCATTAATTACTTATCCCAATGACATTAGGCTGATGGTTTATACAGAACTGAGGAAAGGTTGGTTCGTTTTTTCTTGTTCTTCAGGAATTAATTCTCAGCTCACAGAAAGAAGAAGGTATGGGTGCATCTGAGAAGAAATCTAGCGAGGCCGCATTTGATGTGCCAACCCTCAACGCTGAAAATTTGCAAAGCAACATGAAAGTTATATATTACAGGTTTGTTTGACAACCTCATGGCTCATCATGAAACCTATTTTATGTCTCCCATGTGTTGTTATGTGGACTTGTTAAGCCTCAAAATGTTGCTTTCTATGTCAATCCTCCAGTAATCGATGATAAATTATCTTGCTAAATGTTGGGAGGGATCACAGTTCCATGTATTAAATTATTAATCATGTCGGTTTCTGTATCATGTCTGGCTAGTGGAACTGTGTGACATAATGACCTTGTGGATGAATCATATGGCATGCGGGAAGATGTCAAACCAAATGATTTGTTATCTACAAAACGTTTTCATGCTAGAAAATACATTTTTTTAACTTTCTGGGTTAATACTTAAATGTCTGCATTTTTCCTTCGTGCAGTCGAACATTTATGTCTATCATCGGTGGGATCATTGCTGGAATTTTGGGATTCACTGGCCTTACTGGATTTATTTGGTATTTTCTTATCATGACCGTCACCTCTGTCGGACTCGTTGCCAAGACAGGGTTTGCAGTTGAATCATATTTTGATAGCTGGACCCAGATTATACTTGATGGCTTTCTGGGCGGGCTTTTATCATTCGTGTTGTTCTGGACATTTGCATATGACATTGTACACATATTCTGAGGGATTATCAGCTACGCCTCGGATGAAAGGTACCCTGTGTTGCTGCTAACTGTTTTCTATTTCAAGAAGGGTCTGAACCCCATGCTGCTTCCTGCAATGTCGTCTTTCGCTGCCCATTTGAAAATGGTCTTTAGTTATTTGTACCAAACGAATGTCGTTGTAGGCTTTTTTTCCGATGATTACTACTTATAGCTAAAAGGCGTAGGCTTGTTGGTGATTTCTGGAGAACTTTTTGTTTTAGGTCATGTTTATGAAAGCTGTTTTTATATTTGGATTTAGTTTTCTGTTAACCAATTTGAATGTTGGACAAAGGCTATTTTGAGGCCGCCTTTGAGCCTTGAGAGTACAGCGGTTAACTTTTCACGGTTGATGAATTCTTTAGGACTAGTGGCTTGTTTGATATTGTATTGGAAGAACGAAAAGCGCTTTTTGCTAATAAAAATGCTTCTTATGTTGGTAAAAGTGCTTCCTACATAAGCAATTTCAAACAGGCCCTAGTTAGTTTGCAGGTGTTTAAAATTTTTAAAACTCCAATATTTAGTATGTATCATACAATATTGTAGGGGAGAGATCGAACATAGGTGCTCGAGTGCAAAAGCGAATGCTCTGTTCAACTCCGAATGCTTCAAATGTTTGCCGCAACTTGAACTCCATAAATTAACGGGAAGGGGGTAAATTGCATTCATAGTTCATATCTACAAAGAAAGTAACAGCCATGGCTCCAAGTATTTTTGCGGTAGCAAACTAGTAAAAACGTCGACATTTGGTAGTATTAAGAATGGCAAAGGTATCCTCCTGGGTTGGAGGTCAAATCAATTCAATTACTCACCCTTCCCTGTACAATTTAGGTCCCGAAATCTAATACTATTACAACGTAGACAAAACAATGAAAAACAGAACTAATACAATGATCTGCATTTTGATTAACAACCCAGGGCTCTGATTAGCAGCCGATGAATTGATATCCCCACCGGGTTACGGATGCAAGAACTCTTGCGGTCGAACGGTATTTTCCCGTGACACAGAAACCTTGAGAAGCAACTGGCCTTGTGTTGTTCTATATCTTTTACATATTTGATTGCTCAAGCCTGTGGAGTTTTTAAGAGTAATAAAATCGCAGTGTGAGATGGGAACCATGTGAGAACTTTTGAAGTAAACAAATGAAGCAGGGAAACACCCGTACTACCATTTTGAACAATGTGAAATGGGCTCGGACTTAATTAACTAACCAATTCGGAGGCATAAAACTTACCAGTATTTGGGGGATTTTGAGGAAGACGAAAGAGATGAGGTATAACCCACATGAAACTGCGGTAGCTGTAACTATGTTGGAGACAAGGCGCTTGTTATCTTTACTAGGTACAAATGCTATTTTCAATGTATTTGTCAGGTCGAAAAGCCTGTAAGAGATCTGCATTATAGCAAAGTTTGAACCATGAGAAATAGAGTATCTTCTTCTGATTACAGCAAATAACGTCATTTACTTACAGCAACGTATATGGCAGAAGTGAGCATGAAGTTCAACATTGGGTAATCCGGGATGATAGAAAGCAACAACTTAGGCTGAGCATCAGGGGTACTTGATCTGCAAAGTCACACAGAAACCAGAGTAAGAAAGGTATCTGCCAACATAGGTATGTACATAATCGGAAATATGTATACAATGCACCACCAGTTCTCACTGACCAAATATTTGCTGACAAAGGGAAAGGGGGGGTACTTGCAAAGCCGGTCTTATTAGTGAAACCTTAAATGTGCTGCAGGAACAATCAAACGCTTACCTTAACCAGACGTGGAATTGCAAGATGTAGGTCTCCAGTGTGATCTTTCCAAGCCATCTGGTAAACCAAAGACAATGTCCCAAGGACAAAAAGAAAAGAAATTTTAAATATAAAAGAACCTTTCGAAATTACAGATAAAGGCGCATTTTCTAACTAAAACTAAAAACTAAAGCTACCATAATGTTTTACAGTTAAACCTAATGCTGTCCAAAACAAATAATACTCTAAAAGGTTGAGATAAAATAGATTAAAAACAGAGGTATCACAAGACAGCCACTCACGCGAAAAGAGTCAAAGAGTAGCTGCGGAATTGCTGTGTGACATTTCGCAAACATATGTAGACCCTGATCAACAAGAACAAGATGCTATATTAGTATATAGAATAACTTACATACAATTCAATTTGTTAAAAGTATTCAAGGAGAGATACCATACGTTATAGGAATCCATGAGGTAAAAGGATGATATTTATTGTAAGTAAGTTTGTCCATCTTGTATATATACTCAAACCATAGGTACCCCACCTGGAAATTCAGACTGTCAGTGATCAATATTTAAGAAGCAGGGATTTTCCTGAATACAACATTATAATACCGTTAAGGCCATCAAAGAAACAGCTGATTTGATCGATGTTTTACGCTTCCATTCTGCTTCCTCCAGTTTCTCCATCCATCTTTCAACCTATAAAGATAAATGCCAATTGGTTAGCTACTGACTCCAAAGAATGACAAAATCTAAACAGATGCTTTCATATTGAGTCCACCAGTCAAGTACGAAAAATTACACCAATGACAAAATTGGACTGGAAAATGGGCGAAATGGACGGGATTTTAATCAAGACTTACAGTTGGATGATAGTAAGCATATATCATTCCAATTATCCATATGTATCGATCAAGGCCCGACCGAAAATGCCATTCATGTAAGAGGGGTAAACCTGGTTTCGCAGGATCTGTGTAGCCTGCAAATTTGTTTAGCAATTTTGGTCAGTGGTCTGCAATGTTTGACATGGTAAATAAAGCTGTACCAGTTACTTACCAAGGAGGAATGTAAATGGCCACCAAAGAAATTCAAACACTCCAGGTATTTCCCACACCAAGATAACAACCAAGAAGCAAGCGGCGATTTTCACACCTATCACTGACCCAATTTCATTGTACTTGTTCATAATACCAAGTGCCCCATAAACCATAAGAGTGAATAGAGTGTGCATCGGACAGATGTAGTACAGCACGTAACTGTTGTTAAGGATAATGCAGCAAAACAGTACCAAGAAATTAAGCCGCCACATCATCTACACAACAAAAAGGAATGAGATGAGTTATATAAATGCTAAACATGGCAAACTCACCCACACAATCTTAGAGATCTAGGAAACCCCCAATACCTGTGCAAATCTTGCTAGGCTGAAATCTTTGCGAACATAATAATAAGAAAAGTTTCCAAATCCAGTCATCCAGACATATGCAGCAATAAATACTCGGATTGCATTATAAATTTCTGTTGCAGCAAAATAGTGGTACAACAAAAATAACACCTGTGACAAAGAGCAAAGAAGAGTTAGACCTCAATGATGATAAGACCGACATGGAAAGCCAGATGACTTGTATTATTAATCGCCATGACAAAAGCATGGTTTGGTAATCATACATAAAGACCTAATGGCTTTTTATATTGGACATCAGTACCAAAAAGTGCACATAAACAAGCATACATCATAAAAGATTACAAAATTACCAACCTGCATCCACCCTTTCCACTCCTCAGTTTGATGCCTATTCAAATACAGTATGGCTTTCCCGGTTAATGGCGACTTCTCATTATGTATCGTGAAAGAAGTCATTGCTGAAACTATGATGAGAAGGAAGTATAGAAATATGAAAAGATCCCGATTGTAACTCTGCACAAACAGATGACATTCAAGAACATAAGGCTCATCACAGAAAGATATTTAAAAAAAAAGTTGAAATAGAGATGAATTTTGGCAGTACTTTCTTTTTATCAAATATTTTGTTGAGAGACACTGCTTCGTTCGAAACCAAACATTGCCGATAATGAAGAGGGACATGTTTAACATAATATAACTAAGTTATCAATGTCACCTTTGTTGATGCATTGAAGAAATCCGTGCGGTCGCATAAGTAGAAGTATGCTAACAGAATACTGAATTCAGATCTGTAAGAGAGACACAAAGAGAGGCAAGGTCATCATTCTGATACATTAAAAAAGGATATACCTTTTATTCAAGCCATGAAAAAATTCACTTACATTGCCTTAAGTGTCAGCCGATTATCAAGCAAGAAAGACGACTCCATCAACATGAACCTAAACACATATAATGACCGTTAGGCGTTAGCACATGGCTTAGCAATCATTAACTAACAACTCGGAGTCCAATGAGTGTCGTTTAGAAACCTGAAAATTGGCGGATATCCAGATGGAGTTCGAGCTTTCGGGGAGGCAGATTGAAGACCTCCTCCCTCCAACAAAACAGCTCTGTCATCCTCTTTAACCGCCTCCTTTTCCACTTCAACCAAATTCACCTCGGAGCACCTACTAATGTTAAAAACCAATCTCACTCAGCACAAATCCGAACGATCTCATTTCGATCACTCACATACGCAAAAAACTACAAAAATTTACACATACATATAAATACAAAGTTTGAGCTTTCGGTAATGTTATGCTTAAATGCATAGAAATTAATTGAGCTAAAGCGCAACAATTGTTCAACTCACAATTTGGAAGAAAGTGAATTCTTCTTGTACTCCAAATACTCGGCATAAATCCAAGCTGAGATTATCGGAATAACTCCGAGCAAGAACGAAACCTGCAACCACACGGAACAGAATCATCACTATCTTTCAACAAAAATCACCACTTTATACCAGAATCAGTGACAAAATTACACAAATTCAAGAAGCAAGGGCTTGAATTCGAGCAAGATCTGGAAGAAAACAGTAGAAGCTGAGAAAATGAGTACCTGGCCGGCAGTTACAGGGCTAAAGATCATCATCTTTGGAAGGCCGCGGATCGGACGGAGATGAGAGATCAATGAGCAAGCATTTCACAGATCGGATTCGATCAGCCGCTGAAATCTGAGGAAGCAAATGCAATCTCTGCGTTGTAATATACGCTGCGATCCAGAGTATTCAATTTAGAGAGAGAGAGAGAGAGAGAGAGAGAGAGAGAGAGAGAGAGAGCGTCGGAGGGAAGAAGAAGGTGAAAAACGACTGAGGAATAGAGACGCAGTGAGAGAGAGAGAGAGACGGTGCGAGTTAATGAGTGACAACTGACAACCATACATGCTTACAATTGTTTTCTCCTATTTTTCCTTTTTCTTTTGTGATAGCACCATTTCTTCTAACTACTAAATGGTTGCATTCATTAAATTTGTGCCCTTCGTTTTTTATGGGGCGTTGGATTTGGATCCGACGGTGTGGATGTGGATTTGCGGGTCTCACTTCTGATTTTTCATCAATTCTGCCTAAACGTCCAAGTAGACCGGATTAGACCAAATACAACATTATACAGAAAGAGATTGGAGCGTCCATGTTCATTGTTGCAATATCATATGAGAGATGAAAATTCTTAAAACAATTATGACATGAAAAAAATTATATTTTTATAGGAACATTATAGAAAGATATCGTGGTAGCAAATCATATCACAAAACACTGTTTAGTAGTAGATTTAACAAACTCGATCCCCTCACCTCCAGTTTTCCATTAGGGTACTGCCAGATCGACCTCACATTGAACAAACTTGCCTAAAGGGAGGCATGACGACTCATATTGAATTTCTATAATTACTGCAAACTACAAAGACAATTAAATTTGGTTTCCCATTGTACAGAACGAGCTAAGGGTGATTTTCAGACGAATGAGATTAAAAACTAGATTTTCAATTTTCATTCCAAGTTCAAATCATATCACATTTTTCAAACTCACCGTTAATTTCCCTTTTTGTGTTGGTTGTCTTATTTATGTATTCGATTTTGAATAGAGAGAGAGAGAGAGAGAGAGAGAGAGAGAGAGAGAGAGAGAGAGAGAGGGGGAGATGCAACACCAAACTTGTACCATCCAATCTTGCAATTTGGGTAATATCCACAAAATTCTTATTTAGTACGAGGATGACACTTGATTCAAGTAAATGGAACCATGACGCTTATAATAATGAGAGTTTTAACGAAAAACTTACGATACTGTTTATTTTAACGAAAAATCATATTTTTACACTAAAATGTCAAAGCTAGTACTATTCACTTTACCTTTTATTTTGTCTTTATCATTAAAACTCAAAATTTTCAAACTATTTTCATTAATTTTTCTTATAATTAAATGTTTCTAATTTTGGGCTCTACCCACCTATCAAACTTTGTCTTATCATTTTTTTATTATATTTTTATTTTTATAGTCTTATCCTATTTCTATATTTTTATAATTTAGAGAAGCAATATGAATTAAAATAATGGTGTTGAAACTCCATATTTTAATACAAATTTGATTGGAGGATCCAAGGACCGACCATCGTCAAGATTCGTTTCCATCCGAGAGAAGTAACTACTAAGCAATGCCATTGCCATTGCCGTCTTGGATATTTTTATCAATTTTCTTTTCCTATTTGTTTTTATTTATTTATTTATTTTTATTTTTAACTTTTCCTATTTTATTTGGTCCCTAATTTTTGTCGGCGGAATTTGAAGAGTTTGCTTTAATCAGAGTTTGGATGATTTTCGTACTGTGCGACGAAATCTTAATAAAAATGATTTTCATTTTTTTTTTTTAACTTTTCACGTATTTTTATTTATTTATAGACATAAAATTAAAGTAATTAAATAAAATCAACAACCATTATTCATATTCTTTAATTTGCTAATATTTCCATTCAAAATATACTAATTGTGTTTTTATTATAAGCCCACGCTATGTCTAATCATAGTTTAAACAACAAAAACTCTTTACTCAACGGATAATTATAAGAGCTGCACAAATCATAACCTGCAAATCTACTCGACTATAAAATTCATGGTAATCATTATGAGAAACTATTTATTAAAAAATATCTTGAATTTTAAAAGCACTTTAAATGCTTCAATCAATTATATGCTTCTTGGTGCTTACTACAATAAGCATTTTGAAATATTTTTAAAAAAATCACTTGCATTTTTTACAAAAAATTCGTGCCGAAAATATTTTCACAAAAAACAATTTTAAAAACACTTACAAACCCTATACCTCCCCGTTTCAACACTCAATCTCATCAATCATCAATACAATTTACAAGGTCATTTGTGCAAAAATTCATATAAATTGATGATAGTTTATTCATTCACAAGCTAAAAATGACGGTCCACCATTACATGTAGAAATAGAATCAACCATCATCGGATTAGACATTGAGATCTACCAACCTTTCAAGTTCCAAGTCTCAACCAACCAAAAGTTCAAGAGTTCAAAAGGGTCCTACCTAATAAACCTGCAACCAACCCTACCAGATAAAAAAACACAAGAAAATATTAAGAAGACTATCAAGCTTAATCAAGTTTCTTAAACTTAAACTTACATTAACTTCTCTAAAACCAACCCCTTTCAAATTGACCGACTCACATCAACTGAGCATTAACCAAATATGAAAAGCTTCTTGTAAACCTACGAAATTTACTCCACCATCATACTACTACACCAACATAAACGGCACCACAGAATTCCGAATTCATCCTATCCTTCTTTCTACAAGCGTGACGATGAGTTTAAGCGTGAGTGAGAGCGAGAGACTGACCCATTTTGTTAATGGTCCGTCCTCTAACCCCTATCGTTTGGAGGGTCTCTCATCGTCCTCTCCTCCATCACCATCGTCGTCATCTGAGTCATCTTTGTCCGATCTCTTTCTCTTTGGGGGAGCCTCCACCTTCCCACCAGCATCATCGCCCTGCTCTTCATCTTCATCAACTCCATTCTCTTCGGGCTCAAAATCGCTCGCATCTTCCTCATCCTCAGCACGACCTACTGGGCGGACGAGGTACTCAGTTCCTAGCTCATCCTGCAGATTTTCAAAAGATGTCAGCAGCAATTGAACCAGCACATACCATAACAAAACAGAAACATACACAATGAACAAATGAGCCGATAACAGAAGCTGCCATTCAAACAATTACAATAAACGAGCAACTACGACAGTCAGCATAAACATAGCTGGTAGCCAGACAGATCCGTTAGGCTTGTCGCTGTCAAATTCCGACAACGGGTAACTACAGAAGTAGACATAATTTGTGAACGAAGGACGGTAATCTCAAACGGCTTTAGGCCGAAAATCTTTTCGATTTAAAAGCAACACTAGCCACAGCGACAACAAAAACATATAAAAATAGCCAAATTTACACAAGGGTAAAAAGGAAAAGCTCTTTGATCTACAGAAAATAAAGGATCAAATCAACAAGCAACAAAGAAACCAAATGAATCTGTACCCAAAAAAAAAAAAAAAAAAGAACAAAATTAATAAAAGGCTTTAAGAATAATTTAAAAAGTTTTATGACAAGCCTAGCAGAGGCAGAGAAATAAAAGCTGCAAGAAAATCTGATGGAGGACTTTTCTCTAAAATTTGGCTAAAAGAGAGATCTTCTCCCTGGAGGAAATAAATATTTAGAAATCTCAAATATAATACAAATTAATAAACTATATAGCCATGCTTCACTGCAAAAACACAGACTAACAGATCGCAGGAAAATATTTGAAATCTAATTAAAATTAAAAAAAAAAAATATATATATATATATATATAGGAAAAAATCAAAAGAAAATTTAAATCCAACTTGAATTTCAAGACCAGGCCGCTAGAAAAATCAGATTAATAATATCAAAAATTATTTCTTCATATAAACACAACAAAAACATATAAAAATACCAGATCTGTTGAATCTAAACCAAAAATAAATAATAAAAAAAGAAAGAAAAAAATCGAAAAATGTAAAGGTTGTGTTTATACCTCTTCCTCAGGCTCGTCATCGTCGTCGTCGTCGTCGTCGTCTCCCTCGCCATCGTCATCGTCGTCACCGCCTTCGTCGTCCTCGTCCTCGTCATCGTCGTCTTCGTCGTCCACCGCGTGAACCGGAGGGCCACCAGACGACTGTACGACCTCCTGAACATCGTCGTCGTCGTCCTCTTCGTCCTCATCGTCGTCCTCTTCGTCCTCATCCGCGTCGTCGTCGTCGTCGTCATCCTCATCGGCGTCCTCCTCCTCCTCGCCTACGCTGTCGTCGGACTCGGACTCGGACTCGGATTGCGACTCGTACAGCTCCAATTGCTCGGCAGTCAAAGGCTTAACTTCGTTTTCCTCCACAACTTCCTCCATAGCCTTCATCTTCTCAAAGCTCACACAAATTTCCAGAGAAAATATGCTCTTTGTATTCTCGAGAAAACGAATTGGGATTGGATTTGGAAGAGGGAGTGAGATAGAGGGAGAGAGGGACGAGAGAGGAGCTGCTTGGTTCGCTCAAGCAGTAGCTCTGCAACCAGCGATCTGAGCCGCTGAAACGCGGGTTGACGCGGATAGGTGACGTGGGGGGAAATCCGACGGTCCTGGTGAGCCAATTTGTATTTCTGCGCTAATAGGGTAACCTGCTGCGGCGCTTCATATTCACTTTTGTAATCAGATGCTTTGTCACGTGCAAGGGATGGCGTAATCTGAGGTCACTAGGGTTAGGGTTTCTCTTCGGGTTCTCCAGATTCTGGGCCCATGTTGTTGGGCTAGGCTCTTGGTCTACTTCGATTATTTTCTAAATCCAGGTTCTCAATTGATGGGATTGGGAACACACCAAAAATTCTGGCCCATCGTTTTCAGTGGGTCATATGCTGTGGAGCCCCCACCTCCTCCTCGCGTTGTCTTTGTTTGTTTTAACTTTTGCTCAAGTATTTTTTTTAGATACGAGATTGAATACTTTGATAAATAAATATATAAAACTTTAACGAAAAATTTTTGATACTGTTTATTTTAACAAAAAATTATATTTTAACATTAAAAAGTCAATCCTAGTACGATTCACTTTACCTTTTATTTTATCATTTTCGTTAAAATTCAAAAATTTTAAACATTTTTCATTAGTTTTCTTAAAAAAAAAAAGAGATTGAATAAATAAATAAATAATTTAAAGTCAATATCAGGAGAAGTGCGTAGAAGATGAAAATGTGTGGATAATTATTTCCTTTTTATTTATATTTTTTGGGTTTTTATAGGTAAACTAGAACAAACATTGTCACTTAGTACTACATTCTAATGGTATTCCTCATTATTTGTAAGTGAGAGATCTTATGTTCGGTTTTTGTTAAAAGCGATTTTGAACCTTATTATTAGTTAAAAGCGAATTTGAACTATATTATTACTAGCTATTGTAAGATTTAATCCACTCTCTTACTTCTTTAATGTAAATAATATCGTTTGATAAAAAAAAACTTAAACAAACGTTACGTCACTTTTTTTTAAAGTGTGGATATACTTTGTAAATATCCAATAAAAATGCCAGAAAAGGCGTGCAGTATATGTTGCGCACTAGAGCATTTTCTCATGTGTACTTTCACCCATCGAAGATCCGTAGACAGTTTAAGGTAAGAATTTTGTTTACAACTTGTTTTCAAGGGGGAGGCGCCTTTTCATTTTTCGTGTCCTTCTATTTCTGTGGTCACGATTAAATCACGTTAAGATTTTATGTTATTATTTATTTTTATCTTATTATCTTTATAAAAAAATTAATATAAAATATTGATGTGGCTTAACCGTGATCATATAAAACAGGAGAACACGAAAAATGGGAGGGCAGAGAATCTTCCTCCTTTCAAGGGATCCAAAGATACAATATGTCCCACGAGCATTAGTCAAAAATAACCTTGACACGTTCGCACTAAACACATGAGTTTAGTGGTATTAAGCTGGCAATATTTTTTTATTTGGTTGCATTTGCGCCACTTGTAATAATCTAAGCGCAGTTTCTGCAACAACCAAAAAATATATATTTATGGAGTCGTACACTTATTATCTATTTGTATTATTTTTTTAATAGAGGTACGGTCTATCAATGTATGTGAATCTCATCTTTATTAAAAAAAAAAGTATAAATAGACGGTAAAAATAGCATTTTAAGCATTAATATGAAGGAAAGCACAAATCTTTAGATGTGGTGGATATTTTGAACCAATGCCAACTAGGGTTGGTTAAGTTAAGGATCATACTGCTATCCTTAACTATTTGAGTATTGCTATCAGCAATCTCTTTTTGTCGGTGATTTATAAAAACCAAAAATGGAGATAAGTCCCCATTTGTAAGTCCTCATAAAAACATAAAATGCGCCTTGATCTTAGAATAGGATAGCCTCTCCTCTCTCTAAACATTCTATCATTAAAATATTTGGAACCAGCTGAATTACAATTCTCTTACGAAATAGTAGACAAATTACTAATGTTATATGTCGGTGACATTTCGTCTTTATTTGGCTGTTCATGTAAAGTCATAAACAGTTTTTAATTGTTAGTTACTTTTTGAGTATTTCAATCAAAGGTCTTCATGCTCTATTGATATTTTGGTTTATTGGTAAACTTTCTTTTGGTTTACAGCTTACTAAACAAAAAAGTCCCTGCGAGGCACGTGTCGGTGTCCTTACCTAACTTGCAAAATCATGGCAAAACTAATTACTAACGTTATATATCGGTGACATTTCGTCTTTATTTGGCTATTCATGAAAAATCATATGTTTATGGTTTGGTTTTTAATTGTTATTTACTTTTTGAGTATTTCAATCAAAGATCTTCATGCTCTATTGACATTTTGGTTTAAGGAAAACTAATGAAAAATGTTTAAAAATTTTGAGTTTTAAGAATAAGGACAAAACAAATGGTAAAGTGAATAGTACCAGGATTAACTTTTTAATGTAAAAATGTGGTTTTTCGTTAAAGTGAACAGTACCGGAAGTTTTTCGTTAAAATTCCCTTTGGTTTATTGGTAAACTTTCTTTTGGTTTACAGCTTACTAAACAAAAAAGTCCCTACGAGGCACATGTCGGTGTCCTTATCTAACTTGCAAAATCATGGCAACTAATTAGTGGGCAAAATCTGGCTTTTTTTGTGGAACATGGCCAAAATTTTAATTGTTGCTTTCTTCATAGCAACATCATACACGACGACAAGAAGACTAACTCGACAATAATTAATAGTGAAGATTTCTGGTTCGGAAATGCTTCTCTGAAAAATATCATCGTTATAAGCGGTTTTGGTTATATCAAAAGATTTTTAGCCAGCAGATTCTAAAACTTAATGAGAGTGATTTATTTAGGAGAAGTTATATTCGTGAAGGAATTTGCATTGTCTTCTGCCATTCAAACCCGATTAGGTCAGAATTTCAAATTCCTCTGCAAGAAAAAGAAAATTCAAAACTATTAAGTATAAAATAAAATAAAAGATTGAGAATGACAGGGTATGGTGTTCAAAGCCTTAGCTACTATAGTAGATAACCTACAAGATGAATCCGGATCCTCTTTGGAGTCTGTTTGTGAGGATCTCGGAGATCATTTTTCTTTATCATATATTATGTAGTCTAAAATCATTTTAAATTATTTTATTTAAAATAAATACAAACAGTACTTAACGAAAACTAACCGTATAATATACAATGAATAAACACGATTCACTGATCATCAAAATTCTCTAAAAGAGAATCCAGAGAATATCGTGTTGGCTATAGGATAGCAACTCATTGCTCAAACTGTATTTTATATAGTATATTATTCTGTTTATTTGGAAAAAAAACATAAATATCACAATTAAGATAGCAATAGAGATGTATACTCACCACCTAAGAGTCAGCAGTCATGGCTCCCGTCATCATCTCAATGTCATGATCCATAACAGTCCAAAGAAACTAGCGTTTCGTTTCGACTGAAGAAGCTGATGACCTTCCCTCTTGCAAGAGCAATTGTCTGCATTCAATGTCTCTCTTCTCATTCGTAGGAACACTTCTTTCACGGGTTATAAATTTAAAATATTTCACTTACATGTAAAGAGAAGTATCGTTTAAAATGTACTATTATTATTAGACGGTAATATTATTCTAACATCAACACTTATTTCACTATTCACGATAAAAATTCAATTCTCTCTTTTGTAATTAAACCCATGCCAATCTTGATGTTTTTTTTTTTCCACATATAAAAATTTGGTGGCTCTTATAGAATTCAGACAATCCGTTTCTTGTGAGTTTTGAAGATGATTTTGGGCTAGAATCAGCGGGGGAGAGAAGAAGAAAGTCATAAAGCCTTGGGGTTAGGTTTAAGGAAGAGGATAATGAAAACGAAACTGTACCATACATAAAAGATGTTGATCGATTGCTCAAACACGACAAAATAATTTTTGTAAGATCGAGAGAATGTTACAAATTGAGACATTTGTGCCCCATTCTATACAAAAATTAAGACTCCACCACTGTTGCATTGTGAGAGCATCTATCATCTCTCATGGATGGCTAGGAACCTTTTCCCACTCTAATTCTTAGAATAAGATGCAAATGAAACCACATTCCCAGACATAATATAAAAGGAGTAGAATCTATGTCACTGTATGTTAAAAGAGAACTTTAACGAAAAGCTTCTAGTACTGTTCATTTTAATGAAAAGCCACATTTTTACACTAAAAAGCAGTGTTCTAAAAAACGCCCTAGGCACTTTGGAACCTAGGCGATTTTGTGCAAAACGGCTGGAAAAATCGAGGTGACTCTAGGTGGCTCTAGGCGGCCTAGGTGGTGCTAGGCGGCTGGGTGGTTTTTTTTTTTTTTTTTGGTGAAATTTGTTTAAAGTCTAAATTCTAATTATACCTTGAAATTTTGTTAATTTTACAGAATAGGTGTGTTGTGTATCAACTTAAATTTCGGGATGCTAAAGATAAATATCGTATATTACTAAATTTCCTTATTTTCCTCTTATTTTCCATTTTATGTTGTTTTAAATTATGAACTTGTTGTACATGTGTCATCCTACAATACTCCTCACTATGGTTATATGGCATATATGCTTAATATGTTTTTAAATTTTGGACTTGTTGGATACTCTTTTTGCATTTTATCATTTTTTTATTATCTTATCCATGGATTTCATACAAGTATAATTTTTTGTAAGTGTCAATATGCACTTATTTACAAAATATACAAGAAATTTACCTAAATCCGCCTAGGCGCTAGCCCGCCGCCCTATTAGCACCTAGCGTTTTTTAGAACTTTGCTAAAAAGTCAATCATAGTACCATTCACTTTACCCTTTAGTTTGTCCTTATTATTAAAGCTTAAAATTTTCAACCCTTTTTCATTACTTTCCTTATGTTAAAATGGAAATATATGTTACCTGACAGTCGTCCCCACATCAAATTCTTAACACCATCCAAATAAATCGTAGCTGGAACACGTGTCAATCATAAATATTACCTAATTAAGCATATAATACAAGACATATCCTACTTAATATTCCAACTTTGTTATGAACATGCTAGAAAGCCCTCTGCCAGAACAAAGAAGTATTTGAGAGAGATCATCTGTTAGTCCATCATGTGCGCAGCAAGGTGGTACTCGGCAGCTTTCAGCTGTCTGGATTTCGAGTTCTCTATGCCGTCATTAGGAATATTCCGGCGGTCGTGGGCCGAAATATTCAACCTGTCGTACTTCACTTCTGGGTGGAGTTTGAACTTGCAGAGCTTCGGGGGGTTCGGCTTCTCAATACTCGATGATGTGCTGTGGACGTTGATAACTGTGGTGGAGTCTTTGGCCTTGGCTTGTATGCTTTGCTTCTTCTTTCTCTTCTGTGGTTGTACCCTTTGATTAATCCATGTTAATTTCTTGATTAGTTCTTATTTATATATATGCAGATATTTAGGTTGTGAATATGTTAGTAAAATTTGTTGAATTTGCAGAGAGATGTTGGGTTCGTTGGCGAAATTAAGTTGATTAATCAATACAATTTTGCGACATTTGATTGAGATAAGTTGATTCTGGAATTTGATTTATGTTAGGAGTGCATTTGTTTGGAATTGATTTTACATTTCTTTGTCCTTCAAATTTTATGGTGTAAATTCTTAATTCATTGCTAATATAAACTTCCTGTAAACTTGTTAGGGTTAGCTCAAGCGATTAGGGAGGGTGAGATAATGTGTTAGGAATGTGATAAGTTAGGTTTGGTACTTGTATTATATTCATATGTAACGTATCACATACTGTTGCAAGTGAATCTCACATCAGATAAAGAAGGGGCATTGCATCTTGCATGCTTATAAGGCGTTGGTTTTATGGTGGAACTTCAATTTTTTTCATTGTATCAAAGTAGGTTGTCCTATGGGTCAAGCTCAATGGTCACATGTGCTTCGCATCATCCGATTTGTGTTGTCCACATAATAAACTTGAAAATTGGACGCATGTGAGGGGACGTGTTGAGAGTAAATTATTTCCCGGCCTTGCTTGTACTTATAAGGAGTTGGGCTACTCCCTATTGCCAATTGATTTTATGGTGGAAACTCAATTTCTTAACGTACCATACCTGTTTCATATTCTTGTTAATTATGTTTTGGTATTATAGAAATTTTGATGCCTATTTCTGTATGTTGCATTGCCTTCTATTGATCTAAGATGGTGTGTTTTCTTTAAAGTTGTAATGCAAACCTCTGTACCAAGCTGCTAGCAAATATCTCACTTATGGTGATAAATATCTCACTTAACACAAAAAAAGCTAAAAAGTTAAAAAAACAGGGGAAGAGTGCTTTTCCCTGTTAATACTTTAGCAGCCTACAAGCAGGAGTAGCACTATGGTCCCTTTTGATTGCCTTAGCTATAGATGGTTGTGCCTCGAGAGAAATTTTGGTAGGGCTACATGACCATAAAGAACTTTGGCATTATTGAAGATCAATTTGAGATCAAGTGAGATAAAATATAAAAAGTTTTAGGGTAGATGACAAAAAATTATCTTAATTATTAGTATCACGACATTTTCATATTTCATTTTTTAAAATTGACAATATCATATCTCATCTTACGAATTTGTACTAATGTTACACCGTCTGTTACTTGGCGTTAAATTGTCAGTTAAATGCTGACGTGACTTGATCCAGATCCTATTTTTTATTAACAAATTAATAAAATATTAAAAAAACTAAAAAAAATCATTTAATATTTTTTAAATATGAAAATAATAAAGAAAAGTTAAAAAACAAAGAACAAAAAATAAAATCTTTCGTTCCCTCCACCCCCTCTCCCCCCCTCTTCTCTCTCCCTATCTTCATCTTCTTCCTGCTTAATCTTCAACCAAAAAAAAAAAAAAAAAAATTTGAAAATTCATCAACCCCAACACCTCCCCTCCCCCGAAGAAGCATCCTCTTCCCTGCTTAATCTTCAACCAATACCCATCAACCCCCAACCCCCCGCTGCCGCCGCCTCCTGAAGAAGAAGAAGCAAAAAAAAAAAAAAAAAAAAAAAACCCCAACCCAATTCGTGCGCCCCCCCCCCCCCAAAAAAAATCTAACCCCTTACAACCCAAAAAGAAGGAGGAGGAAGAAGAAGAAGAAGAAGAAAAACACCTAGATCCCGTTCATCCGGCCGATTCCGCAGCGGGTGGGTGCGGAGGGTGGATGTGAGGGGAAGACGAACTGGGATTTTTTTTTTTTTTTCTAGGTTGTAGGGAGGGGCTCGGGTGGGGGAGAAGAGGGGGTGGGGGGGGATGGGGGAGAAGAGAGAAGGACGCGGGGGGAGGGGGGAAGGGATGAAGTCTTGTTTTTTTTTTTTTTTTTTTTTCCTTCTTTTTTCTGGGTTGCAGCAAGTAGATGGGGGAGGGAAGGGGGAAAGGGATGAAAAGTTTTGTTTTTTGTTTTTTCACTTTTCTTTATTATTTTAATATTTAAAAAATATTAAATTATTTTTTTTAGTTTTTTTAATATTTTATTAATTTATTTTAATAAAAAGTGGGTCTGGATCAAGCCATGTCAGTATTTAAAACTGACAAATTAACGGCCAGGCTAACGAAAGGTATAACATTGGACCAAATTCTAAAGATGAGGTATGACATTGTCAATTTTAAAAAATAAGGTATGAAAGTGTCGTGACACCAATAGTTGAGGTAGTTTTATGTAATTTACCCAAAGTTTTATGTTTTGTGAGATGTGCTTGTAAATTAGCGTCCTAGAAAACACAGCCAAGAAGTAAGATTAAACTTGGATCCAAGCTTCGTGACATCTTCATTCACCATCTTTCAAGGCGTGGTTTGCTAAGCAGTTCTAAGACCACCTCCTCGAGCCATGGTTATGCCAAACACACAAAGTAGAGGAAAAGGACAAAATATTCTCTATAACAACTCAAAATTACCTAACTCGTGGCTGAAGTCTCCAACTTCATTGACTTGTGTAGCAATATCATGTTATTTTGTATGACTTAGGGGTACGTTTGAATTCAATCATCAACGAGCTCTTAGTCTAACGATATTCTATTTTAAAACTAGGTCCTTTAGGATTGTCTTGATCTTGATTGATTTGGGCTTAGCGAAATGGCTCAGGGGGCTTTTGAAACATGAAGTTTGCTTCTCTCTCTTGTTTGTGGTCAGTTTTGCGGCGTGGAAAGCAATTGTAGAGGCCCTGAAAGTGAGGGGAGTTGGAAGGAGATAAGAGGGTGGAGTGGAGTTTGTTTAGTCATTCCCTTCTTAATCATGGTACAAAAATAAACACGACAATTATTCAATTTGTTTTTGAAACGAACAAACGATAAAAATAAACGGTTAAATAGTTGATGGATGTTCTTATGATCGTTGTAAATCTTAACAAGGATAACTGCACTGACACCATGCATTTGCGCGGCCAAGGCTATCGTCACAATATCCAACTCCATTAGCATGATAACCTAAACAATTTTTCACACAGCAATCTTCATCGCACTGCTCATTGCAACGCCCCAAACCATCATTACATCTCTTCTCCTTTTGAGCACCAAGGTTGCAACCTATCCCTTCACATGAACCGACGTTGTCTTGGAGTACTTCTGCATTCACCAACATCACCAATATTGCAACTGCATGCATGCATTGAAAGGTATTAAATTTCTATCGTATATGAGATCTCGGTGATCCGAATACATGAAATATTCAATAGAAATATCAACAAATTATCGAAATTGATAAATTGACAAAAAAAAAATATGATCAAACACACAAAATAATCATTAAGATAAAGATGGTGGGTTCAAATCATTAGTTCAAGTAGGTTGGTCAATGTATACCTGCTGCAAAAACAAGGAGAGTGAACCGAGTGGAAGATGGAAGGGCCATGGCGAAGGATCAAATTCTTGATTCCTAAGATGAATACTATTTTCTAGTTTCAACTTCGATTGAAATATTGATGGAAAATAATGGCTTGTATTAGCAATGTATTTATAGGGTAGGAAGAAAATGAATTAAGGAAGGTGTTTTAAGCAGCATTAAAAAAAAAAAAAAAATTAGTGTACGAGATTGTGCGTTTGAAGATGAAAATAGGCATGAAATAAAATCAGCAGAAAATATTAGCAAATTATAACCAGAATTTATGACAATTTAGAAATTGTAAGAAATCAAATCTTATGAAATTTTTCTGAAAATAAGTCAACCCACTAACCCTAATTCTGCTCGTTTAAATTGTCCGTCTTGTTTTTTGCTCGAATTAAATCCCTGTACTTTGAAAAACTTAAATTGTATCCCAAAAGGAATTAAATATTTTAAAGGATTTTAAAAGTGATAGACTTTATAGGATTTAAGAGGATTAAAGATTCCTACAAAATTCATATGGATTTTAAAGAATTTGAATGGATTGTGGAAGGATTTGAAATCCTAGTGGGGTGAGATTGAATTCTTTTTAATCTTGGTTATATATACTTTTTGCTCTCAAATCCCACAAAATCCACAACTATTGAAATCCTCCCAAATCTTAATTTTTTTAATACACTTTTAGATTTGGATAGATTTAAAAATCCTTTAAAAAATTTTAATTGACTACATGCAAATTTGAATAGATTCTAAAATCCTTTAAAATCTTTTAATATCTTTTAATTGACTACATCTAGATTTGAATGAATTCTAAAATCCTTTAAAATCTTTTAATTGACTACACTAGGATTTTAAAGTCTTTCAAAATCCTCTCAAATTCGAGTTTGACTATACCCCCCTAAGCTTCTACGAATAAGATGTTACATGTTATGCACTGAATATTGTCTAACGAGAATGGTACCCCTCTTATGTTCTCAGGGTATTCTAATCTATAAGAGTAAAGCTGGATTTGAACTTGAGTACACAAGATTAGCACACCGTAACTCTCTACTCTAAAAGATTATTCAATTTAGTCATTCATCAAATAATAAGCTTATATGATTCAAATCAACAAGTCAACCCATTGACAATATAGAAATGTTATAGGATACGAAGTTTCCTGCAGATCCTTTGAAACATTACCCAAGTTAATTGGAGCCCTACTCCATATATATATATATAGGACATGTATTGATCACACAAGAAAAAAAGGGTGCATGGCTCACACTACTAAAAATTGGCTCTAATGAGACTTTTCCTTCAGTCTCTTTTAACCACAAATGAGTCTCTATTAAGTTCAAAAGTTTTTATCACCAATAATTTCTGTGATTAATCAAACTCATTATTTTGGTCTTTCATTTTCAAAATCAATCAATGTCGTCCCTGACATTCACTCCCGCACATCAATTTGGTCATTCCGTTTAGATTTCGTCAATTATTCTGTTAGTTTGTATGTGGGACCCACAAATCCAATAAAATAGTGACACGTGGATTACACAAAAGAAGGTTTTTTTTTTTTTATCGTAAATGGCCCTTGACATTAATCAAACTTCTCATTTTGGTCCCTCAGTTTTAAAAATCAATAAATTTGATCATTGACTTTCACTACCACACATTAGTTTAGTCATTCTAGTTAAATTTCGTCAATATTTTTTGTTAGTGTGCTGATACGGTCCTACTAATCTAATCATATGGTGTCACGCGGATTAACTGTAAGAAACTTTTTTTTTTTAAGATTTAAAACTAAAAGTAAAATAAGAAATTAAAAAACAAAAACTAAAAGAAAAAAAAAGACATCATCGTCTTTATCTGGGTATGCTCAAAAGAAAAGGAAGGCACCATGACCACTAAAGTTGTTGGCCTCCCTGAACACACTTCTCATTTCCTCTAGTTGGTTATAATCCTAACAAATTTGAATTGAATTTGGATTCGATTTTATCGAATTTAGATTGAATTTTTTTTTCAATTGGGATTGTGGGATGCAAGAGAAATGCCAGTGCGGAATACTCGTCAGTTGGTTCACTCTAAAAAAAAAAAAAGTTTCTTATAAGTTAATCTACTTAGCGCCATATGATTAGATTAGTGGGACCACATCAACACACTAACAAAAAATATTGACGAAATTTTAATGGAATGACTCAATTGATGTGTGGTAGTGAAAGTCAGTGACCAAATTTATTGATTTTTGTATCTCAGGAATCAAAATGAGGAGTTTGATCAATGTCAGGGACCATTTGGGATAAAAATCATTCTTTGGTGTAATACACGTGTCACAGTTTTATTGGACTTATGGGTCTCACATACAAACTAACATAATAATTGACAGAATCTAAACAGAATGACCAAATTATGTGTGGTAGTGAATGTCAAAGACGATATTGATTGATTTTGAAAGTGAATGACCAAAATGATGAGTTTGGTCAATCTCATAGACCATTTGTAATAAAAACTATAAATTCAATTGCCACTGTAGACCATTCCTATTAGACTTTTTGGGCAATTTTTATGGGTCAGTCCCTAATACTAGGGTCATCTATTGATAAAAGGGAATTTTAACGAAAAACACATGGTATTGTTCGCTTTAACGAAAAACCACATTTTTACACTAAAAGTCAATCCTGGTACTATTCACTTTACCCTTCATTTTGTTCTTATCGTTAGAACTCAAAATTTTCAAGCTATTTTTATTAGTTTTCCTTTGATAAAATGCTACAGATTCTCTATGAATGTTCCCTTTGAGAAACTGAATCTCACATTCTTCCCATACTTATTCAGTAGACAATACATCCTTTAACAAAAGAGGAATGCTAGTTATACTCTTTATTTGGAGAAATTTTTTAATGTGCCGATACGTCATATGTTGTTGTACAAGCGTGGAAAAGTTTTTCTTATTTTTTATTTTTATTTTTTATCAAGTGTTTCTACACTTATATAATGATATAGGGCATATAGACTCGTGTTTTGGACACAGCAAAAAATCTATCATCCGTTTACCCTTCCTCATTGATCTTTCCCATTCAATTTATGAGACGTGGAATTGACTTACATTTACATATGTATTTAATGTACAGAGAATTTATTCTTCTCTTATCAAATACGCCCCTAATTAATGTTTCAGATTTCAACGATACAATGATTACTTCCCTTTTTTTTTTAAATTACTTTTTAACATTTCTGATTTGTTTTGGATTTTTTTGGTTTAAATAAATCCTGTTCTTGAGATCTTGCTGGAGTTGTCTTCCAATTTTATTTTCTTTTAAATTGTCCTTGCAGTTCTTTTTTCAGATGCATTGTTTTGTTCCCAGACTTTTTTTTCCCAATAAAAGCAATATAAATTGTTTAACTTTGTTTAATTGCATTTTTTGTATAACAATTTGCACAAATTGTTTGACAATCACAAAAGCGATATTTAGGTGCATCTTTTTACTTATTTTATATAAAAGCGTGAGGCTTATAATTATAATGCTTTTTTTTTTATATATATAAATTATAACGCTTGAATATTGATAAACAGTATGCAGTAACCTCCTATATTGTTTCTAGCAGAGGTTAAATTTCTCGGAATATTTCTCAGAAGATGGCAAAACTAAAAGAAAAAAGCGTCAAAAAAAACTTTTACAAAAAAAAGTGGAGAATGATGCCACAGCTCAGTGCTTAAAAACAGAATCTTTTAAAAAAAAATTAAATAAAATTGTTTGGAAAATAAATTTTAATATAAAAGGGGAGTATAATTGCTTGGTTAAAATTTGAAACATTAATCAGGGACATATTGGAAAGAGAAGAATAAAATTCTCTACACATTAAATACATAGATGTAAGTGTAAGTTGATTCCACATGGCATAAATTGAGTGGAGAGAAGAGAGAGGAGAATAAAGTATTTTTCTTTAAGAAATGCGTAAGAGATTCTTTCAAAGTATAACATTTTATACTCTATATAAGCTCACAATTTAACGTTAATTTCTGTGATAATATTATAAAATGATAATGTTAGGAAGAAAAAAATTATTGAACCAAATTTCGTAAACCAAATGATGTGGATGTTGATGGTTGGATTATTACTTAAGCGCTGATTAACGTGCTTATTTTCAAATAAAAACTAATGAAAAATGTTTGAAAATTGTGAGTTTTAACGTTAATGACAAAATAAAGGTAACGTGAATAATACCAAGATTGACGTTTTAGTGTAAAAATGTGGTTTTTAGTTAAAGTGAACAGTACCGGAAGCTTTTCGTTAAAATTCTATATTTTCTATTGGTGACACATAATTTAATTTGCAAATTTGGTTTTCATAGCATTATTCTTATAAAAAAAGAGTAATGCTAGGTACGTAAATTTGTAGGGAAGATGATCCTCTCCAGATCCATTTTGTGGGAATTCTAAGGATCCTCACATACTAGCCGTTTATCGTACATCGTGCGGCCAGTTTTCGTCAAGTACTATTTGTGTTTAATTTTAAATATAAATCATTTAACTTTTTCAGACTACATAACACACGATGAATGACTAAAATATGAGTATCCCTAGAATCCTCACAATTTGGATCTTGATGGGATCCAAATCCAATTTGTAGACTAAATATGCAAACTGAATAATGTATCACCAATAAAAAATAAGCACGTTGATTAACACTTAACGGGATGTCACACAATATCCCAAACCAAAGGCACTGCTATGTCAGAAAAAGTAAATTCCTCTCAAGTAGGATATGTTGAAAAACGTAAGTTTTTAAGGAAAACTAATGAAAAAAGCTTGAAAACTTTGAGTTTTAATAATAAGGACAAAATAAATGGTAAAGTCAATAGTACCAGAATTGACTTTTTAGTGTGAAAATGTAGTTTTTTGTTAAAGTGAAAAGTATCAGGAGTTTTTCGTTAAAATTCCCAAATTTTTATCCTATATTCAACGACAATTTGAGTACTTCTGTTTTCAACCATTTAAAGAAATAGGAATTATAGCTCAACAAATAATTTCCCAGACCAAAAAAGTTAACCAAAGAAGGCATGGTTCATATATATGGTAGCCAAAATCAGTAAGATTTTGGGAGCCTGCTATTTTTCTGTTTTCTGCCAATATTGGCATTGTATCTGTACAAAACAAAATAGCCAAGAAATCTCGCACTCCCTGTATATAAAGGGACTCACGCCTTTGCATTTTATGTGTAGAACTCGTTGATCTCGAGCAAAAGCATCTGCCCGAATTCTCACAAACCCTTTTTCCTGCTCGCAAATATGATGAGTTTCACATCTCAAACATTGATCGTACTTCTCATTCAAGTTGTCCTTCTTCCAATGTTGCTCCACTGCAGGGTTTTCTTCCCAATGGATGAGAATCTCGTCACCCAAACATGCAAGAAAACCAAAGACTCCGCAGCTTGCGAGGCTCTTCTTCGATCAGACAGTCGAAGTCTCGAAGCAAAAGATGCCACGGGCTTAGTCTTCATCGTGATTGATATATCACAGGCTAAGGCAAACCAAGGCCAGAAAAAAATTGAGGAGCTACTTCAGGCCCCAGGAGCGCCAACAGACAAACTAAACTCTTGCAATGAAAACTACCAAAATGTTATAGAAGATATTCAACAGGCCTCTTCAGTCTTAACCAACGGTGATTATCTCGCTGCTCAAGACCGCATACTGGACACCGTCCATGAGGCTGATTTATGCGATGAACAATTTGCAGGGTCCGATAATCCTCTGTCAGGTTACACCAAAGCTATTCATGATACCGGGACTGTAGGTTCACAAATTGCAGGGCAGTTGACTTCATAAGTTTGATAAGAAATGTTGCCGCAGTATTGAGCCGATAATACTTTTTGTCACACATTAATTTCAGCATTTTCTTTCCCGATCAAGGCAATGTTGTTGATGTGAGGTTCAAATTATGATTTCTTTTGTTACAATGTTGAAGGAATCGAACCCTTGAAATAAATAAATTTCT
Organism: Pyrus x bretschneideri; assembly: GCF_019419815.1. NCBI lineage: Eukaryota > Viridiplantae > Streptophyta > Magnoliopsida > Rosales > Rosaceae > Pyrus > Pyrus x bretschneideri. Next base: position 6,510,594 of record NW_025999513.1, on the reverse strand, counting down.
TTATTTTAATATATTTCACCTGTATCGTTAATTTTATATGAAACTGGAAATTCACCAGTACCATTTGAAAATTTTGAAATCCATGAGATAGCACCAATTTGGTTTTCCAAAAGCAGCAGCTTTTGAAGTATGCTATATATGCATTGCATTGTTATGGTAACAAAGATTTACCTACAGAAATAAGATGACATACAAATTCACGTGTTATAATATAAGTGAATTGGTAATATCAAGTAGCGGTGCGACATTTTACCAAAAAACGACTTAGGAAATAGCCAAAATGATCATTTTCCAAATCTCAATTACTGAAATGATTAGTTTTCCAGTACTTCATGGATATCTGATCGCTTTGTCATCAATCTTTTATCATTATACATAGATATTTAATCGTTACATTGTCGATATTTAGTTTTTATCGGTTCAATAGTTGAGATTTGATTTCTGATCATCTTAATTAATTTCCCAAAAAGGGGAAATCTTTCTGTACAAAATCCGGTTGGATTCACTCTTTGTATAAAGTGACAGTCACACCCAGAACTTAATGTGTCTACGCACCATTTAACTTCTCAAACCATTAGTCCTGAAAAGATGAAGAGTTCAACCTCTCTAACACTCATATTTCTCATTCAAATTGTTTGTCTAGTTGTCTTTCTTCCAACAAGCCATTGTCGATCGGTTTTCCTCCCAAGGGATGATGCCAATCTGATCCACCAAACATCCCAACAAACACCAAATTACGATCTCTGCGTCTCTTCTCTTCAACCAGACCCTCGAAGCGCCGACACAGATGTCTAAGGCTTAGGCATCATAATGGTTGATGTAGTTAAGGCTAGGGTAACTGAAACCCTAAACCTAATCAACGAGCTGCTTAAGAAGAGCCCGGGAGCTGAAGCCTTAAGCTCTTGCAACAGAATCTACAATGCAGTTTTAGGAACTGATATCCTAGTAGCCAATCAAGCTTTTGTTAAAGGTGACTATGACTTAGCAGAGCAAGGCATAAATGTTGTTGGCGTCAAGGCAGATGCTTGTGAAAATGGTTTTACCGGCGGCGGTGGCGGTTCTCCTTTGTTAGATATGAACAAAGCCATCCTTGATCTTGTGGCCGTGACAGCAGGAATTGCCAGGACATTGTTTTGATGTATTAATTTTCTGTTGCAATAACGTAAATTAGATAATAATCAAGTTTCTTGTCTTCTAAAAGGAAAAAATAAATTTAAATTTGATTCTAATTTTTTTAAAGGAAAACTAATGAAAATAGTTTGAAAACTTTGAGTTTTAACGATAAGGACAAAATAAAGGGTAAAGTGAATAGTACCAAGATTGAATTTTTAGTGTAAAAATATGGTTTTTCGTTAAAGTGAATAGTACCGTGGCTTTTTGTTAAAACTCTCTTTTTTTAAACGTAACCTTAGTATGAAAGTAAATTTTCAATTAAATTGCAATTAAATATTTTTCCTATAAAGAATAAACTATTTGAAAAGAAAATCACCAAATTAAAAAAATGAATCAGAGCATATATTGATCATATCCCTATATATAATGTGAGTGTATATATATACTCTTATTGTTGACATATTCTTTAGTAAAGATCGGCCGCATTAAGGAGATGATTAATTTGTGTGTTTAAATAGTATAATTAGCAGAAACGATTTGTATGACATTAACAATATAACGCATTTAACCAGAAGTTGACTTTGAACATACACTATAATTTGAATTTGGAAGCTGCTGGTTACCTTTGTCCACTAATTGATTTGTGCTTGATATGCTAGCCTTTGCGAATAGCAGTAGATTTTGTGAGCATCTTAAAGACGGCACATATAGGAAGCATCTCACAAGGCATGGTAAGAATCATGTCGGATTTTCTCATTAAGAAAGTTAATCAAACCAGATTTTTCACCATCCAGACAACAAAGTTTCATACTACTATATAAAGAGACTCATATCTTACCAAATGTTGTACCAATTAATCTGTTTCTCCAGATATCATCTCCAAATCAAGCATCTACCAAAATTTTCTAAACCCTTTTTTCTTGCTGGGAAACATGAAGAATTTAATCCCTCTAGCACTCACTTTTCTCATACAAATTTCCCTTCTTCCGGTAAGCCAATGCAGGCCGGTTTACGTGCCAAATGACGCCACTCTTATTGACCAAACATGCCAAAAAACACCGGATCACAACCTTTGCGTCTCTTCTCTTCGATCAGACCCTCGAAGCTCCAGTGCAGACGTCAAAGGCTTAGGCGTCATAATGGTTGATGTAGTTAAGGGTAAGGCAACGGACACATTGAACCAAATTAATGACCTTCTTAAGCAGAGGCCTGGTGACAAATCATTGAGCTCTTGTGCCGAAGTGTACAACACAGTTATAACAGCTGATGTGCCGGAAGCCAGTCAGGGTTTTAGTTTGGGTAACCCTAAGTTTGCGGAGCAAGGCATGAATGACGCTGCCGGCGAGGCTGTTTCATGTGAAAACGGTTTTTCGGGGAGCTCTCCTCTGACGGATAAAAACAAAGCTGTTCATGATGTTGCGGCTGTGGCTGCTGCAATTGCCAAAACGTTAGAATAGTTTGTTCCTTGATTTTGTTTTGTGTTCATCTATGGTGCCTTGGTAATTAACTCAATAAATCATTACAGTATCTAAAACCTTTTGTGTGATCTAGCTAGCTCATCATTATCATTAACTTTATATGAACATGTTAATAACTTACTACACTCGAATCATTACATATTAATTTGATAACAAAAATTGCATTCCTTGGACTTGCAAATCAACGTTATTGTTAGAATGTGAGCATCCAACTAAAATTCAAGTGGCAACGAGTTGAATGCCCCAACATAGTTGAGGCTCTTATGACTTATGCTAGACTTCCATCCTTCGATGTGGGATGCTCTCAACGCCATTAACTTGGTTTTGTTGTGCCTGACACATGAAAAATACATTAGTTACAACTTAGAACATGCTTTTGAACTGGAGAAATATATGATACTGATGAATAGAGTTTATTAAAGAACGGATTATGTTGCATTACTTGAATTAGTCCAACTACATATGGAACAGACACCAGTTGATTATCAAAGAAATTTGATATGCTATTGATTATTCATTTGATATTATTAAACAAATCGACATGTTATCAATATATTTTTCTGCTTGTTGTTTAGCTTTGTTCCTTATTATTACTATTTCTTTCCATCGAGGCCAAAACTTGAGGAAATTAAAAATGGTGCTAATAACTGAATCATATATATTCCTCCAATTTTCACATTACTTGTACTTGAGCACCAAAGAAGGAGAACAACTTCCTGATCAAGGGTAACAGTATTTCAAGCTAATCGCGTACTGGCGTGTGAAAAAAAGTTACAAAAAAAAGTGCCAATTTGTGATTGACTTTTCGAACTGTCTCAATAGCAGCTTAGGCGTAGGTAAGTTTTTCTTGAAAATAGATGGCAATACCAGAATGACACCAAAATACTAGACATGTGAACCAACACAAATGTAGACGCAATTGGAACTCATAGGCACATGATTACAAAAAGCGCCTACAAGTGGCAATCAATCAATCTGCCAATCGATGAAATTGAAACATGAGTATAAGTTAACTGGCAACAGAATCAGAACAAACAATCCCAACAAAGTTTCCATTTTTCTGTTCCCATCTTGGAAGATGAGTAGCTCAATCTCAAGATTCTCAACCCTTCTTCCTTTTCTACTCGTTGTTTTACTCTTTGCACCCCCAACAACCCAATCGTTTTTTCTTCCATCAGATGAAGGCAATGATCTGATACAAACAACATGCAAAAAAACACCCCACTATGATCTCTGCCTCTCAACCCTCCAATCAAACCCCGACAGCTCAAACGCCGACGTGCCGGGATTGGCCCGGATAGTATCCGATGCTCTACTGGCCAATGAAAGTGACACACTGGATTACATCCACAGCCTGCTGAAGCAGTCCCCGGAGGTAGATTTGCAGAAAGCATTGGCAGACTGTGCTGAGTTGTACATCCCAGTTGTGATGTTTAGCCTGCCGCAGGCAATTGAAGCATTGGGAAATGGGCACTTTGGGTTTGCAAAGTACGGGATTTCTGATGCTGCAAAGGAGGCTGAGGCATGCGAGAAGGGTTTTGGAGGAGGAGTGAAGTCTCCTCTCACTGATAGGAATGCTCTTGTGGATGATCTTTCTGGTGTGGCTGTTGCCATTCTCAATTTATTAGAGGGTTGATTTTTCCCTATCTTATTATTAGGAAAATGATAAATGATAACCGCACATTCTTTTTCTCCTTTTGCACGCTTTGGTTTTATCTATGTCAATTCTTCTTTAATTTGCTCAATTCAGAGGTTAAAAATAAAAACGAGTGTGCGGAAATCAGTTTCCTAATATTATAGTTAGTATTTGTGTGATGTTGCTTTTCTTGTGTAGTTTTTATTTGTACTTGTAGCTGCTGTTTCAGCCACTGAAATCAGAGTTGTATTCTCTTCATGTTCCTTTGTAGGATAAGATGAGATGAAAACTTTTTTTTAGCTGTTTTGAAGGGTAGGTTTGAAGAAGATCTTATATGGAACGGACTTACTGTTATGTGATATTTTTTATTCAATAATGCATTGTTTTCTCTACATGATAATGTATTGTTGAATCAGAATGCCTTGTGACTGTAAATTCATTTTATGTAAGTTATTCTCGTAGATTTTGAATTGGATTGGGCCGGGTCAAGTTTCCGTAGTGACCCTATGTGGTCGTGTATGGTGCAAGATCGTACGTGGCATGAATGAAGAATGGTGAAGTGCCTTATATGTCATATCTTCATCGTAATGAGGTGTCTAAGGATGAAGGCCCAAGAACATATGAACTCAAATTATAGGTGAAGTTTTTCGTTCATCCATACGATCGAAAATACAGTTTCAAATTAGAATGGTAGAGGAAATTCCATACGCAGAAAGGAAGAGACACATAGAATGATAGAGGACGATAAAGCTTTTTCGCACTTTCTTTAATCCATGAACATGATCGATATTGCAAGGTCGATAATTTGAACATCGAGTGGAAGAGTGTACGCTCTTGCAGATTGTAGCCTAATTTTCTGCTTCACTCGATCAAGATTTGCCATATCCTTGAGAATCGTTTGTGATTTGCATTTATACATGTTGTATCATCTCAAAGATTTCCAGATTAAAAGATTTGGTTACTGTATACATGTGAAGGCAAATGGTATCTTGTGATCAATTGGGACCCTTCCTACTTAATTACAATTATTTGCTGGAAACTCACGGAGCAAATATACTGAGAGCCGCTCGACTGCTAGAAGAAGCGAACACCCTGTGAAATCACATGTTATATGCGGCACCAATGCCTCAAAGCATGTTAAAAGCACACCCTGGCCAAAAACACTTCAACAAAAAGAAAATAAAAAGTTCAATGGGGGAACCTTAGCTTGCTGCATGCACCCTAAGAAACGCAACAGACGCTAGAGTAACAAGTGACACATAACATTGTATTATTGGTCGGAATTCCACAGTTAGGGTTTATGCAAGCTGTTCCAGTTAAATGGGGTTTTCTATTGCCAAGTTTCCAGAATCTTTCCCTTGCTAAAACCGTTTTGTAGCCAAAATGTGTACAAATTACATACCAGAGAATGAAGGGATTCGTATTTAGGTGCAAAAAGAGGCACGCTAGCCTGGCTAACTCGCCTAATCCACGCATTAGCAAAGCATACCTCAAAGAACTAAAATCGACATCTCCATTCTACATTCATGGCATTCCATCCATAGAGGAAACGTTTCTATCTTTGGAGACAAACCAAACATCATAAAACCCCAAATTCATAGATGGAAAATGCTGTTCGGATCAGATGCCTGCAGAACGGTAACAATGCGAATAACGTATCACTTCAAATTCCGGCCAAAATAATGCAGCATTCGAAATGGAAAAGAATCAGATTCGGGTGATTCTCTAGTCGGATAATTGCCACAACTTTATTAGAGGCCAAACCAGTTGCATAGACGGCAACTTTATCAGTATGCATTTGACATCACCTACAAAACACAAAATTGTACTGTAACCTCTCTCTCTCTCTCTCTGTACATACAGGGTATCAATTACCTAGCTAGATTCAGCTTCTGTAATCATGCATACAAAAAAGTGCAAGCATCAATGGCTTGCACGAGGATTCAAAGGCATGTGGAATTTGTTGCTCAACATAGACTAGGCAACAACGTTATAATATCACCCTACCCATCTTTTCAGCTTCTCCTGTGGATCCGAACCAGCAACCTGCTCTACGATACTGCAAGGTGCAATCAAAGTGGAACATTTTACTTCAGACCGTGGAGCCAACATTGTTCATCAAGTTAGAAAAGTGTATATATCGATATTTATTCATATACATGAAGATGCCATAAAAACCAAAAAACAATAAGAAGCATTTTTTACCGAAGATAAAATGAATTTAACATACTTGGGGGACGCAGAACCAGGTTCATTTGATGATGGATTTGGATAGTACTGAACTGAGATCAAATTGCCCTCTGCTCCTCCTGCAGACACTGGAGATCCCTCAAAGTTTACAGGTGAGCTTCTTCTATACGAAATTGCTGCATATAAATGCCAATAGAATGTGAATGTCAAGTAATGGGTAGGAAAAGAAATATTTATAAATCCTTAATACCAAAAAAGGCACCTAGAAATTGTCCAATATAAAAAATTAAAATAAGAGAAAATAACCTTCCACTTCCATCCAAGTGTTTCAAAAGCCTAACTGTTTCAATTTGATAAAGCCTAACGAGAATTAAGTAACTATTTAGTCTCCCTATGATTGTCGACCATATGTAGTTAAGAGATTACAAATATCTGAGATATAATAACCTTATTCGACAAGAAGACGAGCATAGTCTCTTGTTTCCTACTTCTCAGTTCTCACTAACAAAGAAATTAGTATTACACCTCTCAAGAAAACAAAGGCATATCTCATTTAACAATATTGAAACAAATCTAAATAATAGAATAACAAAAATAAGAAAGATAAGGGAAAAGTCTTGGGCTTTAGGGATCTCCGAAACAACAAATGTTGAGAAGCTTATTGAAGGTAAATATAGTTTAATAAATATCTTCAATTGTAATAAGAAACATATACGAACTATTTTGTGAATCACCTTTATAACTAAAACATGCATTGCAGAAACAAACCCATTATTTTTCTGGGAATAACCAAAAGAAATGTTAAAATAAGCATTGATTAGATACAAAAGTTCAAATTGTCAATCACAAAGAGCAAAAGTGATATGCACATCGCAAGTTCACCTAAACAGTTTGAAACTGTTTAAAACCATAAAACAACCAACAAACAAGTTAAGAACTATCAAATACAACAGATCTCGAGTTCAATAAAGAAATATTACCTTGTAAGATTAGCACGAGACAGAAGAGAATGGTGAGCAGCATGGCAAATGTGCTGCTATTGGAAGACGATACCTTAGCAGCTTTCATCTTCTTCAAGGCTTTCATCCGCTCAATCCTTGCACGTTTCCACATGGCAATCTCAGAGAGTTCCTTGATTAACTTCTGGTCCGCCGCATCCAATGATGGGCCTGTTGGAGGTCTGGGAGGTTTAGGAGGCTTTTTATTGTTCGTCTTCTTCCGCTTGTCCTTCACCCATGACTTCTCTACATGATCTATGCACTCATTCCCCTCCAGCACCTTGTTTGTTGCCACCTTCAAGTTAGTGGGGCACACCACACTTGAGTTGGACGCATTGCCACACAAACCGATCCTATCTTCAACTTTAACTGTTCCATCCAACAGTCCGCCACAAACCTTAGCAATTAATGTCTTTGCCTGCTTCTTAGTACTCGAAACAGCGCTATCGCTTGAATCTTCTTCACTAACTACCACCCCATTTTCAAGATCAACTTCAAAGTCCTTTTCCCTCGGACTCTTTTGATCCATTATAATGAACCAAACTCAAGTTAATTGCTAACTCCCTCCCCGGACTCCAAATGCTCAAAGCCACGTTACACCCCTCCCAAATGGAAACAACCAAATTTTGAATCTTGGAGTCAACCCATTAGAAGGAATGGCCTCTTCACAATATATATTATATTCACAGGTGAAACTTGATAACAAATATATCTAGCTTCATCAAACAACAATTTCCAACTTAACTTGCAATTATATCGAAGACAGCTTAATTGAATGCAATTTTACTTGTTTGACACGGCTCGGCGCTTTCCCAAAAGAATAATCAACCAATAAACAACAGTGTCTCCCTCTTTTTTCCTCCCTTTCCTGTCAATCAACAAAACCCTCCAAGCATTAACAACAATACAATATACTAAAAACCCAAATGCAATGTGCATTCAAAACTTGTCGAAAATCAAGAAATTAATCAACTTTATTCAATGCGAATGCGTCTCTCAGATTACAATTGCTTAAATGTACAAATTTAAGATTAAAAAGCAATGCTAAAATGAATCAAACCTGATCAAACAAAACTACATAATGAAAGATTAAGCAAAACCCATCAAAACTACAGCAATCGACACCCTTTATTATGCATCGCCATGAAATTTAACATTGTTTTCGAAAACCCAAAATTCAAAAAATTAAGAAATGATGTAAAAAAATGCAAAAACTAAAGAAAAGGGAGAAAAGGGAAAGTAGAAACCTTCAAAAGAAAGCGAAGAAGCCCCAGATCCGATGCGGAGAAAGAGCTTAAATCGAAGATAGCGTCAAATATGGAAGCTTCAAGTGCTAATTAAAGAGGGTCAGAGTGAGAAGAGAGGAGAGAGAGAAGGGGGGGGGGGGGGTAAGGGGAGGGAGGGAGGAGAGAGAGAGGAATAAGGGAACGGACACGAGTAGTTTTAGGGGGATCACCGAGAAAGTGCAGGGCTTTTATATAATAAAATCAAATTTTGATTTCTGATATTGTGGCGCTATATCTTCGTCGGTTAAATACCACCGCAAACGACGCGCATCTGATGTCTTCTTCTTCCTCTTCCTCGCCAGCTTCACCGACACTTGCATGCCATTTTTTGAATCTTTGACTTTTCTTGTGGGGTTTTTCTTTATTTTTTTATTTTTTTTATTTTAAATCATTTTGGATTATATTTGGACCAATTAAGGTTGGCCTTTGTGATTAATGATAGGGAAGGATTATCAAACGTTCAGATCAAGTGATCCAGACATTTAAATTTGATTCAATAGTTATAAATAGGAGACTTTCTAAAAATTATAATAATTATAATCGTTGAATTAAATTTCAATAGTCCCGATCATTTGATCATGGACCTTTGATGGGAGAGATTCGGAATTATAAACAGACTTTTTATTTTGAAACAAAGTGATGATCTTTATTGATTTTATAATTTGATTAGCATTTAAATCATGGAAATGGGTATATGCTATACAATGTTTGTGGAATATTCTTTTGTTAGAAAGTCAGTTAAGTTTACTTGTATGCATATTAACGACAAAACGTATTAGAGCGTGTCTGATTATCCCATTAATCTTGTAATGCTAAGTTTAGGATTATATGGAGTTATGTAACTTTACCCTTTACCTAAAAGACATCGTTAATCTCATCTCTTTTTTACCAAATTCTCCTTTTTAATGGTAAAATCTCAATGCCAAAGACGCTTTACAACAGTGTCGGAAAATAATTTATATTTATGCATTCTAGTACGGGTTTGATCTTCACTGACCCTACTCCCATAACAACTAACAAATGTTGGGAGACTATCTTAACGAAAAATTCTTTGGTACTTGTATGAAAAGTAACCATCTCAATTATAAGATTAATTCAACAAGGTGTTTCACATACCGCGTCAATAATGGTATCTACAACTAAGAAAATATACACTTTCTAAATGAAAATTATTTATTTTTGTAGATGACTAAGTATTATTTATTTGTTATACTTATACACCGACGATAGTTGCAATGAGAAAAAAAACGAACATAAAACAATAAATAGACATGAAAAGAATGTTCTTAACAACGTAAGTTATGCATACAAAGTTTTAGAATGGGTAACTATGAAAAAACCGCTTAAGGCCCAAAAACAATAGTCATTGTCCAAATATTTGAAAATGAGCTCAAGTTCTTCGTATATTTGAGAATGACTTACCTACACCCTCAAAACCTACATCATCATTGTCACTTGAACCAATAAACATGATAATATGTGTTTTAAGTTTTTCACGTGCGCTCTTATATGATGGATTTAATTATAGCACCGTGACTTTACCATCTTTGTTTCATATAATTTATTTTCGAGTGATGATAAGAACGTTGTAAAGACAAAGACAACCACATATAGTCTGGCTGGATTGGGATTTGAGGATTGAGACTCCGAATTTCAGGCAGTCCTCCAATCCATACGATTCAGAGAAGAATCCCTGCTGAGTAGTGCTGTCACCAAAACTTGATGAACAGAAGAAGATAAAAATGGAGGGAGAGGGATGGGTTATGGGGTTGGCCAACCATCTCACTCACTCACCCACTCTCTCCACGCCCACGATCTCCACGTGAATTAAAAATGGTGACACCCATTTTGTCTATACGTGGAGTTTTTTTTTATTTTTTATTTTTTATTTTTTTATTTTATTTTTTTATTTTTAATAATTATGTGAAGTTGATCCGTTGATAATTGAGTTTATGTCCCATCGTTTACCATAGAGGACCCATTAGCAAAAGATACGAAACATTTATATGGACTTTGTGCTCCCTCATGCATGGTGCATGCGTCGTTTAGGCGGGTGATTCCCCACAATCATACAAACATGACGATAAAATCTTCGTGTCATTGATTATAACCTGAATCTAATTATAAGTTTATCTTTTTTATCACGTGACTAGACGATAACATATATGATATATCAAGTTAATAGTATAAGTTGCTTACACATATGTTTGACATTTTACGTTTGTGTACAATCATGAGTTTATCTTTCTTGTGATATGACTAGTCACGTGATGAGAGAGATATGTAAGAGAAAATTGAAGAAGCGGAAATGAGGAACTTGGGAAGGGAGAAGGGGTCTCGAGATCATCTCCGCTCATGCTCCTATTTGTAGTTGTACTCAACTAATTACGCATACGCATTTCTCATCAGTACCTACCTTTGGTCCAAACCAAAACAACTTATATATGTAGTAGTTGATGACAGGTTTTTGTTGAAGTTAGTATAAGCTTCTTTTGCCGGAGTACTATTGTTGTAGCAGTTGATAAGTTTTGCTTCTCATCAGTACCTACCTTTGCTTCTTTTACAATGATATGAAAAGGTTAAGAAAAATGGTTGTAATCCTCAGCCATTTTTAGGAGTCAAAGGGTCAACGTAAGAATCTGTTTGGACAAACATTAAAGAGATTTTCTTAAAAGTGGGATTTTTTTATGGACTTTCTATCTTATATTTTTTGCTCAATATTTTATATGACACAAAAATTAACGTTAAACTGTAAAATGACAAATAATTTATATAAAATCTCACTTTTAAGAAAATCTCGTTAATATTTCTCATATGTTAAAACTACACTATCAATCCAAACAATGGTGCATATGAGTTAGGCCCCCTGAATATGACACGTAACTAAATAGGCACGTTCACTTGCCATCAAAGTTTGGTCCATTCATTTCTCTTGGAATACACTACAGATTTGCATTTGGCAACACAGGTCAAGTCATGTATATTTTGGATTTGTGTCGAATACTATACCTTAAATTTGTTTTTCCATGAGGTAAGATAACTGTACAATAATCCAGCTCATTTATCATATTAGTCTTATCATCTTCATTGGTCCATGCAAACCCCTATGATGAAGAGATTTTTCAATATATACAAACAAATCAGAATGTCCTACGTCATGTATTATAACACAAGTAGAGGATATTTAAAAAAAATATTCTTTATTTATTTATATTATGACACGTAATATACTGATTTGTGTTTTTGGTATATAGAAAAATTTCTACGTATAATGAGTTAGTCATAACTTGGTATCGAACACATCATCTATATGAGTCAAACTAAAACTTGTTCACTTACAAGTGATGATGAAACACTAAAAATCGAACTTGAAGCGTCTCATTTACAAGTGGATGTGAAGCACTAGACAACATCAATTGATATATAGGCATCTAATCTCTAGCATATGTTTTTTTAGCCAAATTGGTTTTTGACATTAACATAACTCCTCACTTTGTTTCCTGAAATTTAAAATCAATAGAAGTGACCATTGAATTTGTCCACCGTCAAACATGTTGGTCATTCTATGAGAAACTCCATTAAAGTAGACCGAAATAACAAAATACCCTTAAATTTCGTCAAACTATTTTGACAGATTGTTTATTAAATTGAAGGTATTTTTGATATTTTAATCTTGATTTAACAGAGATTTTATACGAAATAACCAATATAATTGATGGTAAAGAAACTCAAGCATTGCTTATATCGATTTCAATTTTTAAGAACCAAAAAGATGAGTTATATTGAACCAAAGAGATGAGTTATGTTGACTAAAATGTCGAGCGAGCTTCGTGATAAAAAGCAGTCGCCATTCACCACCCTCACACTAACACCCACGTGCGGCCGATACATATTCTCTCCGCGGCCCTTGAATATACTGAGGCTTGGGCCTCTTATCTCAGGTACCATTCAAAGGCGGATTGGCCCATCAAAAAAGGGAGTTGGAAACCACAATTGAAATTCTAACTGTTGTGATCCTTTGATATTTGAAATTTATCAACTTAAGCAGAAATTCATGTTGGTTTATCGACAGAAATTTTACTAAAAACAGAGTACACTACAGTTCAACCCGAAATCTAAAAGCACTGCACAAATTGACACAGACTAAAACTTGAAGATAGCAGCACCGCTCGACGGCTTGGAAGCAAAAACATATAGGCCGAGATCGTTATTGTTTATGACGCCTTTGTCAATTCGCGACTGGTAGAAGCGTTCCTGATGCAGATAAAGAACCGCAAAGGATATTTAGGTTCAACAAAATAAACAAACAAAATCGACAACGGAGGAAAGTACCATTAAGGATGTTAGCAGATGTGCAAACCTTTAAGTTGAGGATAAATTGTGGGACAATACTATCTTTTACCAAAGCAACTGCACAGCCGCCCCATCCAGCTCCCGTAAGCCTTGCCCCAAGAGCACCATTCTCCCGACAAATATTTACAAGTTCTTCCAACTCCGGACAGCTAGTTGATTGAAAACGAAAGATGGTAAAGATAAGATTGATAAAATTTACACGATGTGATCAATTATTATTGCGAGTGTGTGTCAGTAGTGTGCACGTAAATTCGAGGGAGATCAAAAATATAAATTTGTACCTGCACTCATATAACACACTGCAGCTGTAGTGGCTATCATTCATAAGATCCCCAAGCTTCTTTAGCTTATCCTCATCACTGCAAAAACAGTTCCAGTGTTAGAATAAAACCTTGTATTTGTTCCCGCCACTAACAAGTTCTATATCGTACCTTAACCGCACCCTAAGCTACCACCACATACAAAATTCCCATGTTTACTAAAGAGAACATAGAGTTAAGTTTAGTACCGATATGCCAATTCCATTCTATATCTTAAGCCATATTTACTGCATCATGGGTAGGGGTAAAAGAGTTCAAATGAACTAAGATAGTACACCACTGGCTCTAGTAACACGTGCTATCTCTCCCTACTTATTAAATGGTGGTAGGTCTCGAGTTTAAACCCTGAGAGGGGTACGATATAGAAGGGGGAATGCTATCCCCTTCTAGTTCTAGTAACCAACAGATTGGCACTTCCGCAACTAATATACAAACCTTACTGTTGATGAGACGGTGTCCTTGAAAGCATGTACCCGCTTGGCTTCAGAGTACACATGAGAGGCTCTCTGGTAAACAAGAGTTTTTCAACATTAAATCAAAATTTCCAATTTTTAAGAAAATAATCGACAAATTTAGCAATGACTCGATATAGGTAACAAAAGAAGTACCTGAGATAACTTGAAGTTCTTTGCAACGTTCAAAACATCCAAAGAAGACGAGGAATCTTTCAAGATAGAGGGCAGACTCTCCCCAAGGATTTCCTCTATTTCCCCAGCTGTATAAGGTTCTTCTTTTAAATTCTCCTGTAGATAAAGACAAAGTGTTATTTAAATGATATAGATAGGGAAGCGATTAATATAAACCTACAATGAAAAGAATCAAATGTATCAAGCACCGATTGACAAAATTTTGGTAGGCAATGAATAAAACTACCTTTACAGCCACGACAGGATCTGTTGACCCACGAGTACTAGCAAATGATATGCACAACTCTTCAACGTCGGAAAGAGTTTTGACACTTGATATTGCCTCTTGCGGTTTCATCCCCAACTTTATCCCAAGCACAATCTAAAAAAGTTTCCGAGTCCACAATGTGAGTACACAATATTTCCGACAAAAAAAATTAGTACACCCTTCTTGTGAGCTGAAAACCCAGGTTGATATTTACCCCCTGTATTAATAGCTCATAAAAGAATTTAGGATTTGGAACATAAGTTTTGGGTCGAAGACCAAAATATATCAAACTTACAGCAGCCAGACGACATTCAACAACTCGGTTATTGTAATTTGTGGCAGCAGTTACTGCTTTCTGAGAATCTGCCAAAGAATTGGCCACAACAAAAGTCCCACCAGCCGGAAGTTGCACATCAGTAGCACGAACAGGGTTAAAATCAATTAGTTCTGCAAACCCAGTCTTGGCCATCACAGAGATTGCCTGCAATTTGAACCAATATCAGGACAAACAGGTGCGTGACAGATATCGGACTCAAATTAATCGAAAATGATAAAATTATCGGACCTGATCCATTCCACCAGATTGTGTGCCAATGTGACGCTCACACTCGCACGTAAGTTGGGCAACCACTTTCTGCTCACAAGAAACAATGTCAACATTGGAAACTTATCTATACAATATGTATAGCACCGGCACACAGACCACTAATATACCTTGGGGAAATTCACATCAAAAGCAGCCATTATTGCAATCGTAGAAGCACAAACTAATGCAGCAGAGCTCGATAGTCCGGAGCCTATGCAAAACAATAAATCTCAAATTTTACTCCACCATATGAGAAACTAGTTGCCCTGTACTTATATATAGATATTATCAATCTAATCAACCTTAAAATTTACAACATTAATTGATGGGAAATGCACCTGTAGGAACTGTTCCATCAATAAGAACATCAAGTCCAACTGGTCTAACATTTTCTCCCTTCGATTTGGCAAATTCGTAAAAACCTTTGTACCTGAACAAAAACATAAACCAATCACTTTCTGCCGTACATTCAGAAACTGATAGTTTTAACGTTTGAACATCAAATGTTTTCATCATCAAACAAAAAGAACGGAAAAAAACTAAATTTAGCCAAACATACAGATCAAAGCATGGATTTTTATGTCTTACCCACAAATGAAATAGTGCCCCCATTTGTGATTCTTCAAGTCAATTTCCTTCAACCACCAGAAAAAGTTAAAAAGTCAAAAACTTTGACTAAAATTGCACACCGATATCAACGGGGATGATCAAGTCAAACAATTTGGTACCTGGGTCGGGTCGGCGGGATAAGTGCAAATTTGGTACTTGTCGCTGACATTGGCGATTCTGAGAACTTTCTCGGTGTCTCCGTCGTCGCGCTTCCGAATTGCGACAATGGTGTCCTGTCGTATGGCCATCGGCAGCACCGAGTAGCCCTCGTAGTCTATGTGCTCTCCGATCAAGTTCACTCTCCCTGAATCCACCGTCCGATCACAAATTCAAACACGTGCACAAAATCGAAAACTGAAAAATCCCCGAGAGAGAGAGAGAGAGAGAGAAAGAGAGAGAGAGGGACCTGGCGAGCGAGCGAAGAGTTGGGGAGGGTGACCGAAAACGTGCTGGAACTTGGACTTCATCCGGTTGAATCGGAGCTGGGTCTCGTCGAGTTGGGAGGAGTCGCCGTAGACGGCGTCGAGGGTGTCGTGAATTGGGATGGGGAGTTCTTCGTGTTTTGCCATTTGTGCCATCTACTTGATTACCCGAACCCTCTGCAACCACTTAAAGAAAACTCAAAGCCCCCCGTGACGGCGACGGCGACGGAAGCAAACAAAAACTTAAAATTATCTAATTATTATCGAATAATTAATAATTAGACAATAATTTAGGACACTTTGGGATTCGGATTAAGGATGAAGGGGAAGAAATAGGAGCGAGGAGTCGGAGGAGTCGGAGTTTTAGAACCCGCTAGTTAAGGAAGAAGATATTTTTATGGGGACGAGAATTAAGGAAGGAGATAAACAACCTAGTAAGATTAAGATTTCGAAGTGGTTTTACAGCGCGAATCTGAGACCTTGATGGGTAGTTACGTGGGATTTGGATAATTCTGGATTCAGATATAGAAGTGCTCGTTGTCGTTTCGGATTGGTTTACTCGTTTTTTTTAATATATATTTTTGGAATTTTTATTATTTTATTTTGCAGTTACATTACGTGGGGTGAGGTCCAACTGCTGCCGGTACGCTTTTTACGGTGTGCGCGGCGAGGCACGGGCAGTGCGGTGCCGCGGAGGGGTGGCGGGCAAAACAACAACAATCCTCATATTAATACAAGGGTTATTAGTTTGAAATGCCCATTGAAATTCTCATTGGGTCTCATTTCACCCGCTGAAACTGACAATTTCAATTTTTTTGTCTCACTTTATCCACTTCGGTTAATGGATTCTTAAATTTAAGAGTATTTTAGATATTTCACTTTTTATACATTTATTTACCTTTAGTCCTCACACTAAGCAAGTCTCAATTTTATTTTTAACAACTCTAATTCAAATGCATAAATTTTGAGCATTTTTAAAAATAAATTATCCAATCAATAGAGAAATTCTGAGCAACAAAATCATTGTATCAACCAAATTAAGGGTTACATTTGTTCATAAGTCATTTCACTTACAAGATATCCATGTATTAGCTCGAAACTTTGCAATTGAAAAATATTCATTACAACAAAATCATTATACCATTAAGCTATCCTATCCAAAATACTTCCCAAACCAAAAAAAAAAAAAAAAATCATTTTAAAGCAAATGTGCATACTTTAAACAACCTCATGCCCAGTGGAATGAGTGACACACTCCGAAACGACCTGTGCTGACCAACACTGGAAAAGTGACGAAACCATAAAATGTGATGATGTGGAAAATGTGAATAAATTAAAACTTAAAAGTGACTAAATGTAAAAGTGTGCATGTGAGCAGAATTGAACTCATTTCACACGTGATGTTAAAGCATACGTAAAGTACAATAAAATTAGGATAATAAATATACCATCGGAAGTGATTTCTGATACCAACTTTTGTCAGGAATCCTCGTCACCACAACAGTTTTTCCACTAAAACCCGGAGGGATGAAAAACAAGGGTGAGTCGGCCTGAAAAATAAAGTTTGTAAACCATTTTCGAAAAGTGTAACCCCTCGCTGTAAAACAAATATATCGTTTCCCAAAAATATTAAAATAATAGTATGTAATAGGTATCTTGCAGCACAAGTGAGCTAAAGGATGTAGGCACAACAACAAGGTATATCAACATCAAATCTCAATTCGTTATTACAAGAAATCAATGCTCGTTAATTTATGTAGGCACACAAGTCCATTGGAGAGTTATTCAAACAATGGAACAGGTTGGGTGTAGGTTTTACATTATGGTAATGCATCATGTGAGTTGAGCTAGTCCCATGACTAGGGGTGGTTCGGTATGGGATACCATACCGAAACTAGTATCCCGAATCTCAAACCGAAATTTTTCGGGACGGGAATTTGAAGACCAATCCCAAACCAAATTTTCGGGAATCCCAAATTTCGGGAATCCCGAAATATTTTCGGGATTTTTGGGACAAATCGGGAATCCCAAATTGAAATATGAAATTATGAATTGTTCTTCAAATATATAATTCAAGAACACATTCATGAACTAGGAATTTCATTTCATTCACACTACCATTTAATTGAACACTGGCATGCTTGACTCTTTTTATCATAGTCAAAATTCAAATTAATTAAACCCTTTTTGCAATCTGTTGAGAGACAAAAGAATCAAGCCTTCTGAAATCATCAGCCATGGCAGCAGCAATAATAAAATCCACATGAATATCAAACAGAACATGAAAAATATGCAAGGTGTAGGGCATTCTAGGTTGCTGAGCATGAATTAGAAACTACTAGCATCAATTATAAAAGAATAATATATATATATATGTATAAATATATATAATAATTAATATTATATATTTTCGGTTTGGTATGGGATTCCCGAAATATCGAGAAGCCAATCCCGAATCCCATACCGAAATTTTGGGATTGGTTTGGGATAGCATCTCGAAAATTTCGGGAATTTCGGTTTGAGAAATTTTTGGTTTGGGATCGGGATTTTTTCGGTTCGGTTCGGGATTTTCGGGAATTTTTTCCACCCCTACCCATGACAGTACAAATAACTAAGAGACATCTTGCAAATACGTAATAATGGGCAGATAAAATGCAAAAATATCATGCCAGAAGTTTATGCTCACAAATAATATGTACGAAAAGTCTATTTGTAAAGCTAAACATCACATATCACATCATAATATATAAAAGCAGTTGTTAGGAAAAATCACATATATATATATATAAACGAAAAGACCTACTCACAAATACATGTAGGTCATAAATCGTCCAACTATTTTGCATGCGGTACTCCTCTGGATGGTCCTCTCCTATATGGGAAATTACTACACTAATTAATAAAATAATAATAATAATTAATGTAATAAATCTAATTTTCTTTAGTTTGCTCAATAACAGAATTGTCGTCGGAAATTTGGAAAGAAATTCAATTGCCCCGTTTGAAGTCGTTACACAACCGAATTTGACCTATAATATATCAAAACGAAGCTTAGGACGAGAGAAATAAGATTATACCTATTTTAAGGTCAAAAGATGGCCGGAGCTCGTTGGAAAATGCCCTGAAAGTGACTGCCCGAGTTGGAGTTCTTCGTTTTCATCGGTTTCGAAGTGGATTCGAGCATGCAAGCTCAAACCCGTGGTCTAGGGGTCAAGGGAAATCGTCATGTGCCTTCAACTCAACTAAACCAACGGGGTTTGTCCGGATTTTGCTTGGGAATCCTACGAACTTTGACAGAAAAATAGAGTGAGGAAATTTGTCCTTCAAATGCACTGAAAAGTGCAGGTGTGTTAGTAAAATATACTGGAAGGTCAAGGGAGAGCTTCAGGATGGAAATTCTGAGCTTACCATGGTCAGAGGAGTGAAGGTTTCGTCGGCGTTCGTCGATCCTCGAAGAGTGGACCTTGTCTTCCTATGGGTTTTCTTGCAACCAAAGGTTGAGGACGAGTTGCAGAGAGTCCTAGGAAGTTTTTGGAAGAGTTTGGGCAGTGTTGGTGGTGATAAGAGATGGTTGCCTGGGTTGTCCGAGAGGAAGAACAGAGTGCAGGGAAAGGAAACGCTGCATGAGAGAGATAAGAGAGGAAATGAGATATAGTCTGTGAGTTGTGAGGTTGAGTGAATTTAGTGGAAGGAGAGAGAGTGACGTGATGGTTAATGTGGGAGAGCGTGTGTGAGAGTAATGATGACAATTGCGGTTGTGTGAATTGATAGAGAGGAAAAGAGAGAGATGAGAGGGAACCGGCCAAAATGGGAGAAATAGTGTAGTGTATTTTTCAGTATGACCGGCATATAAGGTGGTACATCATATGTCATTATATAAATAGTGGGATTTGTGTGTCAGAAAGTTAATAATTAAAAAAAAAAATTTCATCACTTACATAAAAACAAATGAGGTACCATTCGTGTTCTAATTACAATTAAAAATTTTCCGTGAAGGAACAAGTGGGAGAGAAAGAGGGTATTAAGAGTGAAAAAAAGAAAGTGAGAATTTGATGAATAGGGTGGGGTTTTTTTTTTTTTTTTTTGTCGAAAATCAAATATTATTAAAGATGAATTGGGATGTTTACATCAGAAGCCAAAATGTTAAATAGCCATTCTGGCTGAAAGCGATTCTACATATGATACCCTCCCACACGCGTAGCATAAGAAGTCACTTGATGCACAACCCTATTACAAACACGAGAAGTAAATAAAAACTCAACAGAACTCAAGTGTTGTCGAATATGGTGAATATCCCATAGGATACCCTTCATCGCTGCCTCCGGAGCCAAGACTTCATTAAGCATCTCCACCAGGACCTTTGAATCTGTCTCCAACTGAACAACCCCGAATCCTTTGTTCCCATCAACGCCGATCTCATTGCTTCCGCTTCCGCCTTCAAACTAGAGCCACATATTAAATTACCCCTACCTCCAGCACCTTGAAAGATCCCAGCAAAATCCCTGGCAACCCACCCAAAGCCACCCACACAAGTTTGCTTACACCAGGCCCCATCACAAATTCACCTTGATAGGACGAGGACCATCCGACAGTCCACCTGATGTTCAAAATTTCTAGACCATGCATGGATTTGGTCTACACGAGGACCATCTGACAACAAAAACTGAATATAGTCAGTTGTCACAAATTTCCGTGGTGCAAAATTATCATTTTGCTCTCGATTTTGAAACGTGCATAACTTGCTAGTTATAACTCTGAATTGAGTTCCGTCTTCAGCCACGTGTTTGTACGAATGAATATTGTTCATAATTAGTTAAATAAGAGTGAAAAAGTGAAAGGAAAAATTGAGGTCCACTTGGAAGGCCTACATGGCATTTCAAGGGCATTTTGATAATTTTACTACTACTGATAATAAAATACAATAAATCTCGGGACAGGATGTCACAATTAGTGCTCAACAATGTGATTTTTTTTTTGTTTCAAACTGTGCACATTTTATTTAAATGATTTTTTTTGGTTTTGGAAGTATTTTGGATAGGATAGCTTAATGGTATTATGATTTTATTGTAATGAATATTTTTCAATTGCAAGTAAAATGACTCTACAAACAAATGTGTAAAAACTGAAATATCTAAAATACCCTTAAACTTAACAGATTAACAAAAGTGGGTAAAAGTGAGACAAAAAAGTTGAAAATGTCAGTTTCAAGGGGTAAAGTGAGATAAAACCAATTTTAGTGGGTAAATTGAAACTCAGTGGCAATTTCAAAGGGCATTTCGACTAATAAGCCTTAATTCAATTCTATGGCTTACTTTTTGTCATACCCATTAAAATTTCACTGATTTTACTTTGCAGTTTGAAACTAAATCAACGTCATTCTGTCATCTAAAACTCAACTTTTTTTTGTCACTTTGTCAGTTTTCGTGGAAAAATCCGTTAAATCTCTAACTTGGCATAATCAGGACCTATTTATTCCTCCTGTGATTCCATGTCATTGTCATGTATACAACATAATATCACAAAGTAGTTTAATATTTTTGGAATTGTTGTTTGCATTCTACATTTTTTACAAATATATATATATATATTTTTTTTTAATTATAAAAAATTTGGAATACAACATTAAATTTTTAGAATGTCGATAATAATCTCATTTTCTTTAAATAATAAAAAAAAAAAACAAAAACAAAAACTCAAACTCTTTCTTCTTTCCCTCCCCTATGGCATTCTGATTACAATGCCAACGACCAAAATCAACCCGTAATTTTTTTTTGTTCTCTCTCTAGTGGCGCATCTCTACCAACAAGAGCCAAGAGTAATTTGTCCTCGATGCCCACGTAGTAGTCAAATCATGGAGAATACATTCCAACTAGAAGCCAATTTGGAAATTTGATTCCAAAAATATATCCGCTAAACCAATCATCTAGGGACTAGAAGCTATGAGAATACAATCCAAAATTATCTTCATACACCTTAGCAATTGACGGTTGATAAGTACAAGCCGACGCGACCATAATATACACATACCGGCGAACATTAGCATGTCGAGAGTTAACAATATGCCTAAAAACTACCAAGTTTACGACACATCATTCATCCAAACACTGATCCAAATACTCTAATTTTCATCAATGCCCGCCCCAACTGATATCATCCAATCCCTTTTCCTAACTAGTGAGTTAATACTTACAATCCCAAGGCATCAAAATGCGAACCTTTCAGCCTCTTCATCTTCATCTTCGTCTATACCGTCCTCATCTTCGGTGAACATCTCATCTTCCTCTTCAACTTGATCTTCCTCGTCCTCATCCATCATGGCTTTGCCCCTCTCACCTTTGTCCTTCAAACCAGTGCTCAAGACCACACTTTCTCCCCCGGACTTCTCCATATCCTTCCTCAACTTCTCCATGTTCTCCTTTCTGTGTTCCTCCTCCAAACGTTGCTTCTCTGCCCGTCTTTTGTCCAGATCAGCCCTACACAAGCAACAAATTGTGAAAACTAGATCAATTATGCACATCCATATTCCGTGGCAATGTAATATATGGTGAAGAAAAGTTGGTTGTTGAAGTTCAGGCCTTACTTATAGCTGTCCATGTACTCCTCAGCACTAGCTTCAACGGCCTTAAAGAAATCCTTCATTCCAGCACCAGAAACCGCAGAAACTCCAACAGACCGCAAGTTCTTATAAAATTCATCCAGCATAAGGGAGAGGCTCTGAGCTAAATTTGAAGAGTATGAACTATCTGCACTCACTGCTGCTTGAAACGTCTCAAAATCCTCCATCCACTGCATCAACAGCAGTTTTCAAGAGAAAAATAACCAAAAACGAAAAATTATTTCATATTTAACCAAAAACGAAAAATTATTTCATATTTAATTACACACTTAAAAATCAAGAAAATTTTGAGGCTTAAGTTAGTGGAGGTGAAAGTTGAGACAGCTTGGTTATCCAGAAAGTACATTGAACTACAGTTCTTCTATATAAATTTTGATTTTTGTATCATATCAGTCAAACTACTAAAATGTGGACATATAAGAATTAAAAATGGTATTCCAACTATTGAATCATAATAATATGAATAGTGAAATCAGGCTAAATTGTCAAGTAGAATTCTTGACAACAGAACCGGTTGGACAAGATCAATTCCCCTAGAAAAATAAGTTAAATAACGTAAAATAACCTCCACGTTGTGTTGTGTTCTGCTCACCGTTACTCATAGACTTCTCATGACAGACTGCCTCTATAAACATTTTTTCTCCATTTTTTTACATCAATTTGGTAATTTAAACTTGAAACCTGAGTTTGAGACAGATTCCACTACTGAGCCCTAGCAATATATTCGGGAACCATCTACTGCTAATTTAGTGGGAAACCAACTCCAATTGTGGTTCCCTTAAAGCTTCCAGACCCACCAAATTCAAGTATATTCAAAGTGAGTATGTCATTGAAGTGCTTAGGTATAGGGGGGGACGACCGCCGAATTTACATCAGAAATGGGTGTCAGTCTATGTCAGCATGCTCTGTTGTGCTTGCACTCGCACACATATTACATATCTAAAGCATACCTCCAAAGCAAACTGATGTTGAGCCACATCAATCTTGTTGAATGCCAACACAAGAGGTAACCTTGTCTTGTAAAGGATACTACAAGCATAAAGCATGTTGCTCATAAAAGTAACCGGGCTAGCTGAACGAGGCGTATCTACCACATAAGCAATTACAGTAGGAAACGTTGATGCAAATGCTTCTGTGATGATAGCACCAGAGGCAGACCAAGTGAATATCTCAATCTGACCCGGAGTATCCACAAGAACATAATCAAGCTGATGCGCTCGCTTCTCAATGACTGAAACAACCTGAAATTGGAGATCATGATTATAATTTCATTTTGAATAAGTGAGAGAAACAGAGAATGATACAAGCCAAAGCATGAGCTACAAGAACCACTTTAATCAAACAAATCGAACGATTATTCCTAAAAATGCAATCAATGCTTATGTGTGGATGAGTCAAATAAAAACAAAACAGCACCAAGTCTCATTACAAGACATCCTGAACGTTCTACAGAATGAAATTATTTAAGACAAAGATTCACAGGCAACGTTTTACCTCATCAAACTTGGTAGCAAACAAGTTGAGTGAAGTCAAAATCCCCCCATTTGGTCCAAGATTGAATTGCTTCATCACCTCCTTGTACCGAACGGTATCCCTTATGTCAATATTTGCGCCAAACGGTAAAGTCATCACAGCTGGGTCAAGGTTCATCACATAGCCACGAATGTCGGATTCACGAGTGTGTGAAACCAACTGCTGCATAAAGGTTGTCTTACCACTCCCTAATCAAAACCCACAACACATTACCATCATTCAACTTCAAGCACTCACAAATAACATAACTCCACCAAATTCAAAACCGAAATGAATCAGGTAGAACGACCACATTGCTATAATAAACAAAGAAACCCCAATTAAATTCTACGCAATTACCTGCCATGCCCACCACAATTATAATGACAGGTTTTCTCTTGAAATTGGACCCTGACTGCCCTGACGATGATTCCTCAACTTGCAGTTTCTTCATCGAATCAGTAAGTTCCTCATCTTCTTTGCCCTTATTCAGAACAAATCAAACAAATCCCAGCTTATTCCAAAAAAAAAAAATACCCAACTTAATTCAAACAAGTTAGAACAATGACTCACTACAAAAAATTAAATTAAAAAACCCCAGATAAGTTTGTAGTTTTAGGGTTTCTGTGCAGGAATTTAAGAGCGAGAGACTACCTGAATGGTGGAAGAGTCTTCGGAGTCCATGGGTATGGGCGCGCCACCTCCTTCCTCCTGCGATTTGATGTTAATTTTCTGGAAATCTGAATCGATGTCCATTCCGGCGAAGGGAATTGCTGGGTGCCACCTCTTTCCTTCCTGCGCCGCCGTGGGGTGTGGCGGGAATAAGGGAGTTTATGGGAGTGCTGTGTGTGCGAAGAGAATATTTGGAGACGATTATGGGCTTTTCTATGACGCTTGTACACTGCTTGAAGAAAAAAGAAAAATGGCGGTTCTCAAATGAATCTTTCTTTAGAGCATCTCACGCTATACAGAGCTGAAAAAATGATGGATATAACTTAAAAGCTTCGAATCCTGTGGAAAACGAATTTAATATAAAATTGGACTGCTTGTGTGATTTAGTTGAACTCTCTTTTTTTAGTATAAAATTATCGATATACTAAAAAAAAAAAATTTAGAGCCTAATTAAACTTTTAGGCTCTAAAATATAATCCCCTTCAATGTAGGGCTATATATCATTCAGGCTTTATATGCGGCTATATATTTATTTATATAATAATTTGATTGTGCAACAATTGTTTTGTGTGTGAACTTTTCTTAAGTTGATTTTTGAAATTATCTTCAAACTTTTTATTTTCTTAAGTTGTTTGCAAGCTTTCAAGTAACAAAATTGCAATACCCTTACAATTTAGGTATGTTATTTTTTTATGTTTTTGATTTAGGTCTGTAACCTAGGAGTGAGTTCAAAAAACTGAAAGAAAAAAAAATTTTGAGCCGAAAAAGAAAATACCGAACCTTATTGGTTCGGTTTCAATTTTGAAGACTCGGAAACCGAATCGAACCGAATTCCTTTACACTTTATGAATGTATCCTCATGATGTTTTTTTTGTGAAACTTTGTTGCCAAATTTAAAACTAAGCTTAGGGCTTTTTCAAGGAGTATACTTGGTTCAATTAGGAAGGATATTTCATTGGTTATAGAGAAAAGTTTTAGAAGGCCTTGGATCTTAAAAGAAATTCTCTATTTATCTGCTTTTTTAATAGAAACAGTGATCATTTTTCTTTTAATTGAGGTTGTTGATATAACTTGACCTTCCCACTTTCCCCGTTTTCTTATTATTAGTCTACCAATGTCGTACCGAAACCGAACCAAACAAAATCAAACTAAAAAAAAATTGAACGGAAAAAACCGAAAGAAAATTGAACCAATTCAGTTTGATTTTGTTCGGTAAGATTTTGCCAAAAAACGGAACTGAATGAAACCGAAACCATCCCTACTATATCCTACCAATGTCATTTCAATATATAATGTGTTTTTAATTTTGAAATTAATAAAAGTAAGCTCTTTTAGACCATCTTCAACCCTTGGGTTAAAACTTAAAATTTTTAACCCAAAAAATTTGTTTTTTAACCTAGATACAGTTCCTCTCATCTAACCATTATGGGTTAAACTTTTAGCCTGAGATTATTAAATAATGAATTTATGATAACTTTTTTTCTTAAAGTAACTTAAAAAAAATATATATATGTAGACTATCCTAATTTAATTTTATAAACATTTTAACCTAAAAATATTTAAACTCCAATAAATATTAAAAAATTACTAAACCAACATCATGAAACTCGTGGGATAGTACGAAAGAATATGAAACACATAAAATAATTTTTTTAATTACTTTAGTTGTTGGATTTAAATTTTTACCGTTGGAGTTAATCAAATTATATCTTAGCCGTTGAATTCAATAAATTTATAAATATTAAACTAAAAAAAATACACATATATGGTGGGTCAGTCCCACTAACCTAGAGGGAATCCTAAGCTAAATTTGCCCCAGAAATGAGTTTTAGATTTTACCTCATATTCGCTCCAAGGGTTGGAGTAAGTTGGAGTAAGTTTAAAACCTAGAATTTGAATTTTGCCACAAAGGTTAGAGTAGGTCTTAGTAAAATAGCTTATATCATTTTATGTTACTATTAAACATACAGATAAAATGGAAGACAAAGAAACTCAACGAGAATCACTGCTATATAAACTTGACTTGGCAAGATGATCAGCCACTCCGTTACAATTCCGCGGAATATACGAAATATTACACTCTTATAACTCGGAAACGAGCTCCTTAATATCAGAAGCAACAAACGCGAGACCTGAAAAATCCATTGTCCTTCCATTGCAGGCGGCCACAGCCTCCAAACAGTCAGATTCCACTTGTAACCTGCTCAAATTGCAAGCAGCTCCACTTGAAATCTCCACACCCCGGCGGCCCACAAAGCACCCTCCCCCACCATGGATCACAGCCCCCGCACCCCCGACTACTTCTCAAACGAACAAGAATTAAATATAGTATATATAGCTAAGACAAATTATTGATTATCAAGGTAACATGATTTTTTTCAAATACATCAAAGCAAACGCCTGGCAATTGCTGCAGCCATGCTACTAAGGTCATGGACAACTTTGTTCTCAACGGTCACTGGTGATTTGCCGGAAAATTCCTTTTCACATGCTTCAGCCGCACCGGCAGCGTCGTTCAAGCCGTGCTCTGCAAACTTAGGGGTTACCCTACTTAAAACCTTGACTAGCTTCTGCGACATCAGCTACCAGAATTGTATGGTAAAAGGTAGCGCAAGATTTTAAAGGTTGGGCACTGAGGCTCTGCTTAAGCAGCTCGCTAAATCTATTCCCGGCGTCAGTTGCCATAGCCTTGGCCATGTCAACTGTGATGAACCCTAAGCCGGTCACCTCCGCTTTTGCGCTTCGAGGGTCCAATTTGAGAGAAGAGACGCAGAGATTGTAGTCTGGTGTTTTGTTTGCAGGTTTGGTCGATTAGTTGGCATCCATTGGAAAGGTCACAGCCCTACTGCAATGGCTTAGGGGAAGAAAGATTAGAACTAGACATGCTAGTTGGATAAGCCATGTTCAGTACCTCATTTTCGCAAGACAAAAAATGGATTGAGAAGTTTGTCGTTGCTTATGTAACTAGGCCCGTTTGATTCGCGTGAAGGAATTGATGGGAAATCAAGTGCGAAATTTGGTCAGTCATGTAAATGGCACCTCATTAAAACAACTAATTGTGAATGAATATACATTAGAGTTGTCGTGTACGTACAGTTATTCGTCTTTGAATTTGATAATATTAAAAGCGCATTCATTTATTTTTCATTTCTAATATCAAATTTTAATGGTAAGTGACTATGATTTGTGTAAAACAAGAATATAAGACGCAAATGTATATTGCAACTTTTCCTTTTAGGATAATTTACCCGAAAAAAGTTTGGAAGCTTTGTAATAACATGTCTCCACCCTCCTCCATTACCAATATGAATGATTGGTAAATGGGGATGTCAGCTTTATATAGTGATGATCTTTTTCATCTTAGTAAAATTTCAATTCTTTGTTGGCAAATGTGGAATGACAGAAATAATTTTATTTTTAAACAGATTATACCTCATCCAACTCACTGTCTGATGGCAACATCTACAATTGGTAAAGAGTTCTTGAAGGCTAATTTGAAACAAAAACCAAGGAATACTAAGATCTCAAGCAACACCATTAGTTGGAAAGCACATGTTGAAGGCTTTTATAAGCTCAATTTTGATGGGTCGGTCGAGGGCGCTTCTGCAGCTATGGGTTTTATAATTAGAAATCATCGGAGGCAACCTTCTCTCGTGGGTGCTCGACAGCTTGGACCAAACATTATCACCATGGTTGAAACTCAGGCTCTCTAGGATGCCTTGGCTTTGGCCAAAAAACGTCAAATCAGAAAAATTGTGATGGAAGGTGACTCGAAGGTTGTGTCATTGATGCAGTTCCATGGAGAATTAGGTCCATTGTTGAGGACATTAAACGACTTGCCTCATCATTCGAGCTGATAGAATGAAATCATGTATATAGGGAAGTAAACTTCACAGGGGACGCCATCACTTCTCGTGGGCATAATTGTACAAATTCATATGTTTGGGATGGTTGTGTTCCTACCCAAGAAAAAAAAAAAAAACTCTCTTGTATGATTCTTGAGGCCTTGGGTGTCTTCGAGATTTCTTTTTATTTTAATCTTCTTTCTTCCTCAAAAAACAAAAAAAACCCACGTGATATGCACATTACAAACAAATTATCATAAATAATGTGGGTCAAATTCACCTTTGATAAGAATTGAACATAAGACATTTCAATTACAAGTAAAAGATAATACTACTAGACCGTATTCCTAAGGGGCGAAACGTTGACCAAGGTCGACTTTCAAGATTTTCACCGGCCGCGTAAAGTAATACAAGCCCAGGGGAAGCCCGCCATTGCGGCCCAATCCTACCCGCGCAAGTCCCGTTTGGAACCTATAGAACCGAGGTCGGATCCGTTGTGATTGCTCATGACGGTCTGACCCGAACCGACCCTTCGAACGCCTCGAGTCTGGACGCAGCAAACAGCACATAGAGTATCTGTGCTTCCCTCTGAGTTTTTACTTATTACACTCTCACAACGAAAGGACTTCACTTTGTCTTTAACCTCCAAGTCTTTCTCTTCCGAAATTCAAGCACCAGTCTTGGCGCTAGGGTTAGGGTTAGGGTTAGGGCACGCAGAACTTTGTAAAGCTGGATAGGTACAGAGTAGACCGCTATGGCGACAACGACGACGGCGACCACCACCACCAGGACTCGGTCCCCTACCGTCGACCCTCTCGCTTCTCCGACGCGCCTATGAACCACCAGAGCCACCACACTCGCCGCAGCCCTCCTAACTATCGTGGCGGAGGAGGTCGTGGTAGTGGTGGTCCACACCGTGGCTTCGACACCCCACCTCGTGACTCTCCCGGTGGGTTCCGGTCATTTGGGGGCGGCGGCGGCGGCGGCGGAGGGTTTGGCCCGAACTACCAGGACCCGCCTCCGCTATCGGGTCAGAAACGAGGTTTTACTCGTGGAGGTTCTCCAGGTGCGTTGTTCTGATTTTCTCTAATTTTCTTTAATTGGGATTTCATGTTGCGGTTTTCAAGCCTCAGAGCACTTTAGAAGTTGGTGAAAAATGAAATTTATTTGCTGCAACTTTGATGAATTTTCTTGCATTTATGTTGTGTTTTGCTTGAGCTAAGTTTATTAAGCAGTTTCAATGTACTTAACTCGTGGGAAGATAGTTTGTAAAGTTAGTCAATAGCAATTAATGTTTGATTTTTGCTTTAAAATCTTGCTCAAGTAGCTAAAAGGCTGTATCTTTTCATTTTGTTTATGCTGTAGTTACTTTCTGCGTTGCTTATGAGTTTGAATATCTTTCAGATCGTTTCGATAGAGGCAGCTTTGCCAAACTATTTATTGGATCAGTTCCTAGGACAGCCACCGAGGAAGATGTAAGTTAGCCTATTATTACTGTACCAAAATGCTCGATATATGTTGTTGTTGGACTTTTCCATATGTATGAAATGGTGCTATGTTTAAATTGTAACGTTTACACCATGGTGTTTATGCATGTTGGTTTTATACGATGTCAGATTCGTCCTGTGTTTGAAGAACATGGAGAAGTGTTAGAGGTTGCTCTGATCAAAGATAAGAAAACAGGACAGCAGCAAGGTACCTGTGTGCGTAATTTTATTATATAATTGTTATCGGGAATATCTTATTTCAGGTGCTCTGAGAGGCAGATGGGAGCATGCCAAAGCTCACCTTATCTCACTTTGTTTTTGCAACAAGTTTCACACTTGTTGGTTTTGCTTGCAACCTTTTATTCATGTCCGTCCTCTCAAAGAAGAAGAAGGCAAGACATGTAAACCAACTAAAAACCAGTTTTCGAATAGCTGTTGGGATCTTGGAAGACACTTAGGTCATGCGCTTCTGATAGTGGCTGCAGCAGTGGGGGCATTACCTAACAAATTATTTGTAATGGGAGTGTCTGTTGCCATAGCTGTTGCTTGTTTATGTTAGGATGTTTAGAAGTGCAACTGTTGTACAGAAAATTGACTCAGAACATACGTGGTTTATTGCTTTTGACTAGTATTAATCATAATGTAATTTGGAGGATTTCTTTGGTTTATTCTTATCTTGGTGAACGCGGGAGTGCTCTGTGTGAATGACTTGGAATGTCATGTATCACTTTATGAGATTGACAGGATGTGATGGATGTGAAGTTGGATGTTCTGGAAGGGATGGATGATTATTGGATGGTTTGTGTGAGTTTGTTGGTTTTACATCTTTCACTGTCTAAGTTTCGGCGTGTTTTCATGTGTGCACATGGGGATGGATATTTCAATATGGTGGTTTTATGCCCCCCCTCCTTGTACACATTTTAAGATATCAATGTGTGGCAGAACTAGATTTATTTATTTGTTTATTCCTGGTACGGTCTTTGGATGGTTGTATGCATGGCAAATACCTCCTTTTGGAGCAAGAGATCCGATTTGCATTTGGATGTGTTAGTTGAAACTCATTTGTCTCTTTATGATGCTGGATGTGCCACCATAAGGAAAATGTGGTTGTGTGTTGTTACCTTATTTGAAGTTGGTACTCTTGAGTAGCTCTCATGCGGCTCATGTTTTGAGTAGTGTTGACATAGCAAGACACTTTCAGTAGCGGGCTGATGTTTAATTCTTGTAAGGTTATTTATTGTTGAGGTTTGTAATATTTCTAGGGCAAGTATTTTGTTTGGCCTTGTGGATTTTTATATTAGTTTTAGCTGTCCTTGTAGTAAATTTACTTTGTAGAATTCAGGGATCTTATTGTGAAGTGCAACTGAGTTTTCTGGTTGTGGAATTCCATCACCAGTTGGGGCTTTCCAACTTTAGAGCTGATCTTGTTCCCACTCCCAAGTGATAGGAGGCTCTGAGCAAGTATCGCCTTTGTTTTGTATCATCATAAATTAGTATTCTCTATAATTTCCTTAGTCTTTTATTGAAACTTACCTCCCCTGTGAATGCATGAAAGCGTTGGAAAAACTACTCTGAAGGTTTGGTATGGGAATATTGCGTCAAATCTTCTATACTTTCTGATGCTATGTGTATCTTGAGTTGGTAGTTTTCCATTTCTGTTCGTGTGGGTGAATGTACGAGTTTTTTTTGAGTTGCGAATTTCGGCCATCAATCTGGCTGATTTTTTGTTTGTTTATCATATCCATGTGGTTCTAAGTGTCAAGATTTGCATTGGGCAATACTATCTCATTCGTCGACTTGTTGGTAATGTGAAAGTTCATCATATATTTGGTGAAGTTAGTGAGGCAATGGTAGACTTATGATTTATGTCTTTGGTTATGGTGTAGCTGAACAGTCTTTCTCTGGGATTTGTTGTATCATAGGATACAGTTTTGTTAATGGCAGAAAATGAGTTGCTTTTTCTTTCAATTATTGGTTTGCTTGAATGATCTTGTCATCCTTTATTGTGCTGAGGTTTATCACCTACAATATTAGTATAGAGGACTCTTGGCTTGTCTAGAGATTTGACTGGTAGTGTGACGTGGGAGGTGGAACTTAATCCAAGTTTTCTCATCCAGAATCATAGTAACAAGGGCATACAAACGCAAAGCTTGTATAATTTCCATGGTTTGGCTTCTGAAGATGGTATTTGTGGCCTCTAAATTCCCCAATCGATGCTTCATAATTGTTGGTACACTCATGAACTGTCATGGTATGAACATGTGCATATGTTCGTTCCGGACTTGTTATTGATTGTTCTAAACTATTCCTATGGAGAGTTCCTCAGGCCTGATTCTTCCTGGACATTGCTTTGATAATGTCTAAATAGGATGTTGAACAAGCAGTGATATTAATCATATAGGACACTCTTCTGAAATCAACTTTTCGTTTAAATCTGACTGTTGTGTCGGATGAAAGATCTTACTTTTGAGACAGCCAATCTGGCGTGAGATGGCTTGTGTGGTGGCTGTTTTATCAGGATATTCCTTTCTGGATTTACAAAACTTTTGATGAATGGTGTATTCTGATGGTATATGAATGTTACTTTGATGTCTAATTTTGTGATTTATTCCAATTAGAGGACAATGATCCTGAAATCAAGATTGAATTGTTCTTTTTTTTTTTTTGATGTTATGGTTTCTTTTGGCTCCCCAAGCTTCCCACCATTATGAGCCAAATTTGGTACATGATAAGCGTTCTGAAAAAATCTGATGTATGAAGCTTTTTTTTATGCACTTGTTCTACCTAGCTAATGTCCTCTGGGTTTAATGATTGTGCCCCGTATGAATGAGCCATTAATATTATTAAGATAACAATCTTGTTTGAAGTTGTAGTATTGATAACTTATGTTATTTGGAAAGAAAGGGTTTGACAAATACCTTTCTTTTATACCGATATGATCTTGAAACGCCACAACCATGGATTGTTTACGTGTTTTGGGTTGTTCCTAGATGTGTGGTTTAAGGTTATGGGTTCTCACACCGTTTTTCTAGCCATTGCTCTTCCTTTTGCTTGTACATGCACTAAGGAATATGATGTGTGTGATATATCATTTTTATTTTTAGTTGTTTCTTTTGAAATGATAGTTTTACTAGCTTATTAGCTTGTGAATACAAGGTTCCATGTGTGTGTTTTTAAAATTTCTCAATGGGAATTTTATTATGGATATCAACCTAGCTACCTATCTTTGGCTTTTTTACAAGGGTATAAGTTGCATATGCAGGTTGTTGTTTTATAAAATATGCAACCTCAGAAGAAGCTGGTAGGGCAATTAGAGCTCTGCATAATCAACACACTCTTCCTGGGGTAAGTTTTTTTTTACCGTTTGATTTTCAATCGTCTTGTAACTAATTTATAGTTGTTCCACACTCTTGTTCCTTCAGGGAATGGGTCCTATCCAAGTCAGATATGCCGATGGTGAACGAGAACGCCTTGGTAATTGTCATCTCAGTATGAATGTTTGATTGTTCCATTTTATGTGCAAATTGTATTATGAAATGTGTATAGCCTTTTTAGACACACATCCCCAAATATTAGATACACTGCTGGCTCAAATGGTCAGTCATATCTTGGCTTGAGTTGGAGCCACTTCTTAGAGGACATGATAAGTGAGAAGGAACCTCTTTCAACATACAGTAATCTTGTGCTTGATTTTTCTTGATCTCTTAAGCCCTTACTAACCTATGAGTGGTCCTCAACCAATTATGCTGTTACCTTTGGTTTTATATTTTTTTCATCAAGACCGTAGTGTGAATGAGGTGGTATCCATGGGGGAACTTTTGTATATCCTCTGTATTTGCACACATATCTAATTAATTTATAGTTTTTCCCTTGTTGATGTCAACCCTTTTTTGATGGTAGGTGCGGTTGAGTACAAATTATTTGTGGGATCACTGAACAAACAAGCTACAGAAAAGGAAGTTGAGGAAGTATGTTGTACACCAATATCTGTTATCTTCTAGGATTATTATTTTCCAGTCTTCTTTTCTCTTCTTGAAACAAATTAGATCTTCTCTTTATTAGAACCACAATCCTATTTTTCCTTTATAGACATGTCCTTTTCTAATTCAGAGGAGATTTATATACTCTCAACTTAAAGCAAAAGAATCTTAACTTCAGTTTATTTTAGTAGAGTAAATGTTACCGTTGGAAGTTATAAATGCAGCTGGAAAAAGAAAGAAACCAATTGCTGTTTTCTGTTTGCAGATTTTTTCACCATTTGGTCAGGTTGAAGATGTTTACCTCATGCGTGATGAATTGAAGCAGAGTCGTGGTGTGTTTATTAGTCATATTTAAAATTTCAAATATAAGGAAAGCACTTTATATGAGATTTATGCATTCTTTGAACCATTCGTGTTTAGGATGTGGATTTGTAAAGTACTCCCAGAGAGATATGGCATTGGCAGCTATAAATGGTCTTAATGGGATATATACAATGAGAGTGAGTGTTTTCTTGTCTTTTTCTTTGGAATTACTTTAGTATAATACTGTGTTATTAAATGCTATCCTATTATATCACACATATATTTCTATTCCTGCACCTCAGGGTTGTGATCAACCACTAACCGTCCGGTTTGCTGATCCTAAAAGGCCTAGGCTTGGAGATTCAAGGTTTCTTCCTCTTTGTTTTTCTTAGACATGCCTTGAGGCTTCTTTATATTTTTTTGGCCACTGGTTAAATCTTATTGTTCGTTGGAGTGATTTAATTGATTCTTTTTTATATTTAGCAATGTGCAGATATCAATTTGTAACGGATTCCTAGATGTTTCTGACAGTGTTCTTGTTTAGGGGTCCTGCATTTGGGGGTCCAGGTTTTGGTCCTCGATTTCAAGCCCCAGGGCCCAGGTAATCCCCCCAATGATCCGAATGCTGTTGTGAAGTTTTTTGTCTGCATTCTCTTTGTTGTAGCCATTTACATTCTTTGTTTCTAACTTACTCCAAACAGACCAATGCCTAACTTTGGTGATCCTATGCGCGACCAAATTCCAACTAATACTTGGCATCCAATGAGTCCACCAAACTTAGGATCATCCACCAATCCTGGTAGTCGTGGCTTTGGGGGCAATTTGCTTCCTCGGTCTGGAGACATGCCGTTTCCCTTGAATTCAGTAAGAATAATTCAATGATTTTGCAACATTGCTCCTCTAAGAAATGTCCCTTTTCTTGTGTTCGCGTAAGACATCCAGGGAAGGCATACAGATGCCGTAAG
The DNA here is from genome assembly GCF_019419815.1 of Pyrus x bretschneideri. NCBI lineage: Eukaryota > Viridiplantae > Streptophyta > Magnoliopsida > Rosales > Rosaceae > Pyrus > Pyrus x bretschneideri. The sequence continues at coordinate 6,475,329 of NW_025999513.1, read as the reverse complement.
TAACGCATCTGTAGTGATTCTTGATTGGATGATATTACCGTAACCTTTTCATACCATCTGCGGCTGAAGATGAAAGGGTGGCTGCAGGGGCGTTGTGATTTTATTGTTTACATTCACGATCTATATGATGCTAGTTTCTTATTAGAGTTTTTTGTTATAAGTGTGCTTAATGGCCTTTAAAAATCTAATTATTTGCTCTTTGAATTTTTAGGGTGGCCATGGCGGCTCTGCAGAGGGTCCTCTTCCTGGAATGGCAGTTTCGTCTTCTTTAACATCACAAAAGGTACAAGGTGTTAGAACTTTATTTTAATCTACGTGGTAGTCTAAAGTCGAAATAATTATTTCTTATTTACCCGTATTTCAGTGTGGTTTGATTGGATCTGTTTCAGAGTTTTAACCAGTCCATGCCACATGTTGGCCAGCAAATATCTCCATTACAGAAGCATATTCAGTCACCTCAGCATTTGCCACCACCCCTCCAACAGCACCCTCAAACTTCGGCATCATACACACACAGACAAACAGTACGGCAGCTTGGTCAGGCTCAACTTCCTCATTCTGCTGGTCAAACACCATTTAGTCAAGCATTACCGCCACAACAGTTTCTTGGCTTGGGTGGACAGTTGTCTGTTCCTCAGCCTGAGGCTCAGAAGAATGCGCCTTCTGCTACAGCACTACCAGCCCCTTTGAATATCAGCTTACAACCTCGGCCCATGCCCACTGCATCAAATCAACAGCAGTCTGGTTCTGCTCCTGCTCAGCAACAACTGATTCAGCCTCTTCAGCAGTCACCCTCTCCGTTAGCTCAGATGCTGTCGCAGCAGACACAAACTCTGCAAGCAAGCTTTCAATCATCTCAGCAGGCGTTCTCCCAGCTCCAACAACAGCTGCAGCAAATGCAACCATCAAATCAGGGGTTGGCAATGCATCAGAATCCCCAGGCTAACAAACAGCAACAGGTACTTTAAAATTAGTCAATTGTTATCTTGTAGGAGTATGTGGTAATTGGATGTCCCAGATGCGGTACCATGAGGATTGTAAATTTAGTTGCTTAAATGGATTGATTGCATGACTTGTGGCTATAGAACTGTAGAACAATGCTGTTTTGATTGCCAAAATATGGCTAAAGCTAGGTCGTCACCTGTAAGTGGCGCGATGTGTGGCCCGAGCACAGTGATAAGTGAGCAAGGGTCGCTGTATCTCCATTGGCACCCGGATGCTGTGTTAAATGAGCAAGGGGGCCGTAGAAACTTATTTTTGAACGACTCTACTCAAAGTTGTTTGGAAGCAGGCTCACATCAACTTTACCCAGGACATGCAAAAGTAGTAAAGTAGTACTTTGACTTTACTAGACAGGGGAGGGCAAAGAAGATAGGACAGGAGGGTAGGGTTCAAGAGAGCGGAATACACTTAGGAACGTGGAATATAGGAACGTTAATGGGAACATGTATGGAAGTAGAGGTTCATTTTTTTTTGCCACTTTGTTTTTTTATTCGGTTGTATCTGTAACTGTGGTTAGTAAGCTGTGCATTTTAGCTTCTGCATACATTTGCCCCACGAGTGTATGTTGGTTGCCTGTCAACCTAATCATTTTGACCTGCCTGCTGCTGATTTTATGATACCATTCGTATTTCTCAGAGTTAGAAGTTTAAGCCCTATACGATCTTTGCATTTGGCTGGTTGCCTGTCAACCGGATAAAATTGTCTGTGATGCTCTATTGCTTCTTCTAGTTGTCTTAACCATCTCCAACCTTGGAAGCTGAACATTATATTTGTTCCTGCAGTCTCAGTGGACTGGGGTTGCATCACATACAGTTGCCAGCACTACTGCTTCCACACCGGCGGTGGATGTGCTTTCAACCACATCTGTTGCTCCAGCTATTCCCGGATCCCAGGCTATAGCTCCTGCAAAATGTGTTTGGACAGAGCACACCTCCCCAGATGGATACAAGTACTATTACAATAATGCAACTGGTGAAAGCAGGGTAAGGATTTTGTCACTCAGATTCCCTCTTTTTGGCCTTTTGACTTCAATCTGATTGATGCTGCTCACGTGACTTGTAGTGGGAGAAACCTGCCGAACTTATATTGTTTGAGCAACAGCAGCAACAAAAGGCACCAGTTCAGCAGCCTCATGTCGCATCGCTCCCTCCAAATCGGTCTGCACAGCAAATTTCTCAAACGCAACAGCTGCATCATCAATCTCAGCTTCAACCACAGCTACGGACTAACTTGCAGTTACAACAGCCCTCGTTTTCTTCATCGGTCAGTGTTTCCTCATGGTTTCTCGAATGTTAAAGATTTGATTGTGGTTACTAACTCATTACTTTGAATTCCAGTATCAGGCCTCTGGAATTATAGGTCACCAAAATGTTCAGGTAAATTTTGCACCTACTATTACCCAAATAATTCACATTCGCAAGAAAAATAAAAATATTGAGTTTTCCCCTAAACAGTCCATTTTTAATTGGTTCTTTTCATCATTTGTATCTCCAGGAAGGAAGTTATTCACAATTATCCACACCTAGCTCAGTCGGTGATCCTTCACGCTACCAACAGGTATTCAGTTTTTAAATCCAGGTGCTCAGTGTATTTTAAGTATCACAAATTAACTTTAGTTCTCTGTTTCTGCCAAGGGTCTTCAGGCTGCTCAGGAGTGGATGTGGAAGAATAAACCAACAGGTTCTAATCAATTATTTTCGTTCAAATTGTGATGTCAGTTTGGGTTTTACTAACTGATCTAGCAAGATAATGGACTCGTAATGGTTAAATTGGAAAATTCCTAGAAAGGGCTAGGTTTATTGTGTCTATATAGAATGAGAAGAAATGTCAAATATTCGGGTCTTATGCGCTGAGCATTTGTCTACTGTTTTAACCCCTTTCTAAATTGGTGAACATATTTTCAATCTCCAGGCGCTTGAAGTGGTCAAGCAGAATGTAAGGTGGCACGTCGTCGGCAAAAGAATTGATGCTCGGAGGAAGCCGAACGATAGCATAATTGTATGAATTTTGATCACCATGCAGCCAAGGGTCCTTGTTAGAGCTTGAAAATGCTGAGTAGGATGTGTGTAGTGTAGTGGAAACGTTCTTCGGCCCTTCGGTTCCTTTTTTGTGAGCCTTTTTTTTAACTGTTTACAGTTACTGGCTCACTGAATTGAACACGTGTACCATTAGTACTGGGCAACCATTTGCCTAAAATCGAGTCGTAGGATATAATTGTAAAACATAGAAATCAGATAAATATTAGTTTAGCTTGTACTTAAACCCAAAAAATAAAATATTTGGTAGATAATATGTCATTAGCTTTGCCATAATTTGCATTACAAAGCTAACTAATTGAGCCTTCCACTGTAGGAAAGTGGTTTACCACTGTAGGCTAAAAGGTCAATTGACACTTAGGCAATTCCTACGAATCTCTGTATTCATCCCAGTAACTACTCCCAAGCTTCCCATTTTTACCATACAATATTCGAAGTCTTCGAAGAAGGCGGACGGGTCTTGTGCGTAGGTTTCTACCAGTTCACGCATTTGATCGTCTCCGGTCGCGAGATGCTATTCGGAAAGCAGCAAACCCTCCCCGGAGAGAAGCATAAGAGAGTACTGGTCGTCAAACGTTGCTGGGGTTGCTAGGTCAAGGTTTGCCAGCGTGTCAATGTCGGATTCTGAGCACAGCTGCCGCAGCAACTGAATGTATTCAAGAGCCGTGGTGGAGCGTTGTAGGCGGGCGGTGAAGGTGGTGCAGGCATTTCCCATCTTATGTGCACCCGCGGCAAACAGAGGAAAATGTCGGTCTTATTTTTTCACTCAAATGAAGCACAATATTGAGAGTAGCAGAGAGTGCAGCCATGTCCTTCAAGCAAAGGTTTACATTTCGGAACTTGGATAGCAGTTGTGCAACAGTAGAATTTGGGCCTGGAATGTTGTTATTTGCTAACGATTTGCTAGCAGTGAAGCTGCCCTTCCTTCCCATTTGACTATCCTAGCTAGGTCCACCAGACTGCAGGTTCAAATTCAAATTTTTAGTCGAAACTCGAAGGTAGCATATCTGGGCTTCCTGAGAAGTCTTCCTGTTGCACCCCTTTCTTGTTAACAAAGAAAAACATGAAATATGTAGCTCTTAGCGCACACACCACAACGATGGAGTCTCGGACAGCAACTGCAATAATGTCAGCACATGAAACTGTTCGAGGGCAAACAAGTTCAAGATCCTGTTTTATTGCATCAATCACTCCAAAACCCCTCAGAGAGTTAAAGTTAGGCGCTGCTATTTTTTCACCAACAATGTTCTCATTGTCATCTAGCAATACTGAAGCATCGCAGCCCTGCACAATTCACATCATTTTAAAAGTATATATATTTAGCAATATGATAATGTATAAAATAGTGGAAACTAGAAAACATGCATGAACAAAGCAGTCGTGGAAATGGAGATGAAGCAGAGAGGCTGCCATTCTTGGGTCTTCAAACACATTGAGTCTGATCCCAGCAGCTGCATATATTATGGCCTCTGCCTCCGGGCATCTATCGTTGTACACATCATTTCCCAAGAGGTCACCACAATCCTCATCTCCATATCCTCCTCCTCCTCCTCCTCCTCCCATGGTTTTCGGCACGATTGCAAGAACAATCACAACGTTCAGAATAGTGAAAAGAGAGCCAACTTCGTGGCCATATTGTGTTCTAGCTGTTCTCTATTCTCTCAGTACTTTAGGGAGTGTGAAAAGGCGAGTAAGGGTGGTAGAAGTTTTTGTATTATAAAGAAGTTGAATGGGAGGGTTTAGTAACATCGAGGAGAGATTTGGTCGTTGAGATTTGGTGTTTGAGTCTGTGAAAGAGGTCTAAAGGCAAAATGGGTACGGACTATTATTGGTTGTTTAAGGGTAAAGATTTGTTCCTCATTGGTTTGATATGTGCATAATCTTTTCTTTTGTGATTTTATAAATACGGGTTAGTTTGTAGGATGATACTTGGCTTATTCCTTTAGAAATAGGCATTCCTACTTTCATTTCAATCACAAATTGGCATGTGTGTTTTGATGAGTTATGTATGTATATGCGTTAAACTGTGATTTGTAAGAATGAAGAATGACTCCTTCTTAAGATAGTGCCCAACAATGTCCTAAAGTTTTTTTATTTTTTATTTTTTTTATTTTATCAGAACAATGTCATAATATTTATGTGTCAGACTATGACTCGTACCTAACGAGAATATTCCTTACATGTGAACAGTCAAGCATGTTCAGAGGATAGTTAAGAGACATGGTCAATTAAGCTTTTATAAGAGGTCATTGTTTGATGAGCGCATATGCACGTGTATATCAATATTTGGGATAATGGAAATACCATGTTTTGGTTTCAAATTAACTAATTTGGTAATTAAGTGTAGATCACTCTAATCCGATTGAAGGTACATCATTAACTAGAAGAATGAAATCATGCACTCCAATTGGATAGGGTTTGAATAAGTTCGTGCAATTTCTTACCTTAAGGGGGCGTTTGTTGCGCAGGACTATCTCGGACTGGATTAGCTTCAAGGACTAAGCTGGACTGGCTTAGACTAGACTAAATTGGACTAACTTAGTGAAACGTTTGGTGCAGTATTAGACTAAGAAGCTGGATAATAACAAATTCTAATATTATATTATTTAATATATAAATTATTAATATTTTATTATGATCTTATCTTTTTCTTCATCTTTTTCTTCATCTTTTCCTACCATTTTCGTCCCACTCTTTTCCTCTTCTCTCATCGTCCCACCCTCTCCCTCTCTTTTTCCTCTTAGACCTCTCAATTCATGTCTTTTTCTCATTCCTGGTCAAACTCCTTATTGATTCCAATCTCTATTTCTCTATCCTCCCTCCCTCTCTAGCAATGCGTTGTTCGAATGGAACCTCACGGCTCCAATTTTCCCGACGAGTTGCAGGTTTCCCGATGTGTTTTCCGGCCAACCCTCGTTAAATTGGATGAAGTTAGCACCGCCAAAAAATTCATCACCATCCCTAGACCGAGATCTTAGCTTTGAATGCTCGAATCTGTCATGGATTTGAAGAAGCCCAAACAGGCCGAGACTTCCAGGCTATTTTCCGGCCACATTCGACCACATTTTGGCCTCGATTCAGGTAAAATCGTAATCTTGTCACTCCCAGCTTCAATTTGGTATATTTTATATGAAAGTTGGTTGTGAAATGGATCTGAAAGAGAGTCAGAAAGTTAATGATTGATCTAGGTGACCGGAGATGATGAGGAGTCTGTAGGGAGTGGTCGTTGAGCATGACGAGGACGAGAAAGAGAGGATAGTCTTAGCTAGTCCCATGGTTATTGGGGGGTCTCGCTAAGACCTCTTAGTGAAGGGTTTTGTCCATGCTAGTCCCCTTTAGTCTCATTAATGTTAGTCCCAACATGGAACAAATACAGTATTGGACTAATAGCTAGTCCAGTCCAGTTCAGTCCAACTTAGTGAGGGCAAACAAACGCCCCCTAAGGGCCTTAAAAGGCCGGTTTAGAATAACATCCTACGAGCAAAGAAAGGCACTGTGCGCTTGCACTCAATGATTAAAATGATCCATAGTGTTTATATTTCTGTGATGCCAGGTTCTAAGGGGGTTGATATTGTATGCCCGAGGGATGCTGGCAAAGGGGGCTGAAGAAAATTGAGATTATCCAAGGTGGTTAATGATGGTGGGAAATGAGTTATGGATTCGAATTCCTCCAATATAAGTGACAAGGCAAGTGGGACAAACTGAATTTACCTTGTCAACTCCGTACCTGCAAAGTAACTGTAGACATCAAAATTTCGGAATTTTTCGTGTTTACAGTAACTTTGCTTCATATAGCTACCTCAGTGATAAATTTTTAGCAAGTAAATGTTGATGGCAAAGTGGCACGTAGGCCATCAAATTGCACATCACATAGTAATTAATTAGGTATTGGTATAATGATCTATGCTCTAATTGTTTGAAGAGAGATTTCAAGTTTGATTTTCCTTACCCCTTTATTAAGGGAATAATTTACATGAAACAGATTTACCATCACGTGGTGTTCCGATTCACCAGTGCATTGTCATCTGGATAAAAATTTGCTCATGAAAATATATTATATTGGACAGAGGACGGAACGTGGCCGTGAACACGTTACATATAAATCATTCTCTTTTTTTTTTTTAATGGAAAGCATACAATTTGCTCAAAACGTTACTTTATCCCACGAGGTCATATATGTATGTATAATGTATGTATGTACATACGTACGCACGTATATTTGTATATATGTATGTATGTATTTATTTGGGTAAAAATTGGATATTCTGCACAGATTTTTTTCCCCTCAAATGTACATGACTTAAATGTTTGTTAGATGAAATATCAAGCCGAGTGCTAGTGGGTTTGGGCTGTACATTTAGTTTCTGCATCTGCATGCTTTGTATGGGTTAATTTTAGCTTTAGATTTTGGAATCCAATCAAATTTGGATTCATGTGCATCTCAAACACAAATACATATGTAACTAAATTTGCATAAGGGATCTACTTTTGACTAATTGGTAACTTGAAAAGCATTTTGTTCCCTTTTCTCTAATTTCTAAATCTCACGAAATTAAAAGAATGTCAGGCACGGAGGGAATATGATATGATATTGGATAACTTTTCACATGATTTTGTACAGCCAGACAAGACTTTGAAGACGCACTCACAAATCACAATTAGCTCAAATTCGATCGAGGTCGGCATGCAGCAGTGAATTAATGGGAATCGAACTGTTCATATTTTTGAAGCGTATTCCCCTGCTGTTTGAATCAAATTTACACAAAGAATATCCAAATATTATTACACCTTTTTTTTTTTTTTTTTTTTTTTTCTGATTATATATAGACACACTTTTGGAGTTCCTTTAGGCATCTGATTATCTAGGTAGCATTGAACTTATTGCACTGCTGCATGTGGAGCCAATGTCTAAACTTTTCTGAATACATAGTTTATGTGCTCAACGGTTTGAAATTGCATTTTGGCAACGAGTCGCGATGGCAAACACAATATTTACAGTTGCTCGTTTAGTTCTATTAATCTTAGATTTGATACTACTTTTGGACTCATGAAATCGCTGTATGTGCAAATGCGTGCAGACAAATCTATTGCAAAATGCATTGTTTGAAGAAACCAAAACTCGAAACTTGAAATGGTAGAAAAGCTATATATAGTGAATTTGCCGAACTTTTTCCACTTATTAGATCCCTTTGGTATGGACTCTGAGAAAAGCACGAGCTAGACATTTTGTACAAGACGACTTGTAAGATCTTTACGAATTTTCAACATCCTCCTACAAACGTGCGGTTCTCCAAATTTGTCTAAAGCATTAATTCTACTAAGAAAAGTTCAGGTTTAAAACATACGCTAAATCCTACATTTGTTTACTTATTATATGTACATGTTTATTTTTTATTTTTTGATAAACGATAGCAATAGTGGATTAATTGTAAGTTGTTAGAATGAAGGAGAATCGGTAGAAATCGAACCCACACCATGGTGCAAAAGCATATATTTGCTTTCACCACCAGTTAAAGCGCTGCATGTTTATATACTTTTATACAAGATCACTTGTATTGATTGTTAATTTGTAGTACCAAATAAGAAAACAATATTACTAATGCGATTTTGCTCACTGCCCTAAATTAGTGGTGAACATCATCACCACACTGATTGTTGTTAGTTAAGTATGATTAAATGTATTGCACAAATGTTAAAATTAAACCCGCATAACAGCAATGGTCAGAAAAAATATATCCGAGGAATCATTGGGATAAGGGTAGCTACACATGCATGCATGGCGCAATTCTGAAAGCTCGCATCTAATGCTTATCTCTTATACATATAGCTTACACATAGATTATGTGGCTTCAAGTGCTGTATAGCTTTAAGTAACTCAAGAATTTAATACCATCCCCTAGCTAGCAAAGACAGCACGATATGGAGGACTTCATGAACTCCAATGGGTAAGAAACCCCATATTATCTTCAACAATCCTAAAAGCAACCCACATTGCACCCCAAAATCTTACACCATCCTCTCAAATCAAGAACCCAATCCTATTTCCTTGCCAAGAAGCTCACTCCATTCTTAAATGACAAACAAACCCCAATTCTTTTACTCAAAGAGGAAGAGAATGTCATTAAATAAAAAAGTTAGCATTGATGGCAGCCAAGTAAGATTAATTATACATATATAATTTATACATATCCATCCATTTATTTATGTACTAAAGTGATTGTCACACTCTTTTTGTCTCTCCCTACACACATTTGCTTATTTTTTTTGTTATTAAATCAATAAATCAAAGAGAATTCATGGACAAAAATAATCGAGGGTGTAAAAAAAAAAAGTGTCTAAAAATCAATTCTCATATATGATATATCTATCTATGCATGCCCTAAGGTATTGCATTAATTTGGCTATGTAGACTTTTTCAAAACCATCTTATACCTTTTAGGGTTTCCTACCATTACTGACCAAAAAGTATAGGATCAAGTTCCCATGTTCATTCTAGATTCCACCTTTTCCCCATAAAATCCTACTGGTAGTAGACATGGAAAAACAAGGTAAACATTTCCAAACCTGATCACTTTGCTGATAAATATGAAAACCCTAAACCTATTTATAATTGTGATAAATTCAACCCCCTCCCCTTCATTATATGAATGCGAGGGTCCAACCAAATTAAACACGAAAGAAAACGAAGAGTAGGAAGATGATGAAGATAGATGAACAGCTAATGAGAAGAGAAACATAAAGAAAAAATGATGTACAAAAGCATATAATAATTTAAGTAATATCTCCACGATGATATATCTAAGTACAAAGAACGCCATTAAAAGCTCAAGGTACGTACGAATGAGAACCTGAATGGTACACTGGCTAGCTATTCAGTTAGAGATCGAATTACTTACCATGACAGGAATTAACACATAAAACGATAATTAATATTATATGATCCTTTCAAATCTGCGGCACGATATCCTGAAGAAGTCCATGGTCTCTAAGAAAATTGGAAGCCGAAGAAGAAAAAGCGGGTCCTTCCAAATTATCCCTCTCTTGAAGTAAACCAGTAGAAAATGAGGAGATATTAAAAGGGCCACCACCAGAACCACCACCGTAAGGGGATGAGCTGATATTCAAAGAAGGGGAGGATTGATACATATAAGCATATTGCTGCTGCTGCTGCTGTTGTTGTTGTTGTTGTTGATAGTGATGTTGATAAGGTAAAAACTGCTGAAAACCAAAGGGATTTGATGAAGCCGCCGCAGCAGATATAAACCCAGTAGACTGATCGGGCAGCCGTGCAATTCCCATTGTGCCACGCTGCGTAATGGGACTTGGATGCGTGTGTTGGCCTTCGTATGTGGTGACCACAGTGGAGGGGTCGTCGGACAACCTCTCCACCCTCTTCTTCACGCCACAGCCCGCAGTGGTGCAACGATAATAGCTCCTGCGTATAAATAACAAACATTACAAAATAAATTAACATTATTAATCATTACGTGCCCCATAGAATTGAGCGTGAAAATTCAATACACTGAACCAATGAATGAATTTTTTTTTTTTTTTTTTTTTAACAAATTGAATGAATGATTGAAATAGGGGGATGAGAATGAAGGTAAGCGATTTGGAGAGATTTTTGTTTTAAACAACCAGTAGTCTACTCTAATTTAATCAAAACTTCAATCTTGGGTGCGGTGAGAGAGCAAATGTTGTAGTCAACTTAACTAAAGTTCAAGTCTGCGTTATTCGAGAGATTTGAGTCGAGGGTTTTGAGAAAATATATATACCTGGGATAAGGGCTATTTTTTACAGCTTTTTGGCCATATTTTCGCCATCGGTAGCCATCATCTAGGTTATCCACCTCACTCTTTGTCATGAACGCAAATCTCGGCTCCCTCTGCCTTTTTTGGTTCTTCTTTTTCGGTTTCAATCTGTTTTTCCATCATCAATCACATAAATCGTAAAAATCAGAAAAGGAAACAACAACTTTCAGTGACCCATCAACAAAGAAAAATCAATATCACACAAAAAATTTGATTATAAAAAGAACATAAGAAAAACAGAAACTATACTAGCTATATGGTAGCTGTCTGCACTATATTAGACAGGACAAAACATAAACAAAAACCTTAGAAACAATCAAATGAATAATTAACAAGTAGGTCTTACTGTTTCTGGGTTTTCTCCGGATCTTGCTCATTGGCTTCCTCTTCCTGTAGTTTTATCTTTTGTTCCTCGTTATTATTCGCCGCAGCTTCATTCGACGACGAAGAGATCGAAGACGAGTTCGGCGTTGTAGGCGCCGTACTATTATTCAAAATCTCCGAGGTTGTATTAGTAGTAGTAGCACTCTCCCTCTCCGGCAGCGCTACAACTGTAGAAGTAGATGCCGGAGAGGGGAGTGATTGTTGTTGATGGTGGTGAGGTGGCATCATCATGAGCGACGACGTGGTTTGAGTGAAATCGAATAGAGAAGGAGCGTAGTCTGGGATTCCGAGCAAGTCCATTAACCCTCCCAGAGAAACCTTTTGATCTTCGCACGAAGATGGCATGTCGAACATGCCGGAAAAAGAAGGAAAGTTGGTCGGAATCTCGTCGGAGAAAACTGTCGAATTTGCCATGCTGTTGCTACGATCGGTGGTCTTTAGCTTTTCTTCTCTACCATCCATGGATTGTTTTGAAATCAGAAGCACATATTCCCCATTTGAAGTTGTTCAGTCTCTCAGATATTGAGATATAAAGAGAGAAAGGAGAGAGAGAGAGAGAGAGAGAGAGAGAGAGAGAGAGAGATGTACAAAGGAAGATAGAGAGAAAGCGAGTGATGTTTTTATTTGCTTTATTTTATAAAACCAAAATATAAAAGAAGAAAAAAAAAAAAGTTTTCTTATTTTTTGAAAGTGTGAAAGGAGTTGGGCAGGGATTGGGATAACAGCTTGGCTGGGAGACGTTTCTCACCCAAACAGACACGGGTCCATGAGGTTCCAGCGGACGGGGAATGTCGACGGGACGGTGGCCGAGCATTAACGGATACTGCGTGGGCCCCTTCCGGAGCGGAGGAGGGCTCATAGTCGTTTCTAGCCGTGATTTTGACTGGTGCGGAACCGTTTGAGTCAGTGGGAATTTACCCCGTATCACTATATAAGTAGTAAATATTTATATTAAAAGATTAATAACTTAAAATATATAATTTTTTTTTCTTTTATAATAATTCGTGATATACTATTTTTAGTCGGGGCACAATAAAAAAAAATCGTGGATGGGTTGAACTTTTGCAGGTACACGTGGGCTACCATAAAGGTTTCACTTCTCTGCATGCATGTGCAGCTATCTCGAAACCATTCTTCAAGTTTCTTTCGCGGCTTTGCCTTTTAACTTTAAAACGCCAAATTCTAAAACAATAAAAAATGAAGGATAAATTACATTTATTAGCTCAAATTTGTAGTCCATTGCAATCTCATACAATATTTTTAAAATATCTCAATCTCATATGTTTAATATTATTTTATGGATAATGCTAGGAAAACTAAATTTGTAAACTAAATAACGTGCCACAATATGAATGAACACATTTATTAACGCTTAAATAATAAATCAATCATCAACTTTCATGTTCTTTAGTTTCCTCAAACTTGAGCAAGGCTCTTGGTACGCGTTGACCTAGGAAAACATGCATTTAGACTTGAACAAACGTCATTTCACTACCATGTGTCAACTAAAGGATAAAGGAGTAGCTAGCAAGTCACGTTTACGTACTTGGTTTGTTAAATGCGAGAGCGGTGGAGTTTCGAGCCCAAAGACTTTTGGCTCATTGATGACCAATATAAGAGGGATAAGTACCTCTTGTGACGGATCGGAAACAGGATAGAAAACAAAAGGATATTTTTTAGACTATACCGAGAGCTTCTTGTAACCTTTATTCAATATATACGAGCACTTCAATGCATGTAGCACAATTTTTAGAGGTGAACCACTTAATACTTGTTGTCACAGTTCTTATTATTTTAACCCTTCCTGCCAAGGGCCGATCGCAGTGGTCTTAATTTGTTAACCTCCCAAATTTGAGAGCTAACATTAGCGAAAAGGAACCACAAAGAAATACCGCACCATCCTCTGATGGTATTACAATTATCGACCAAGAAGCATTGCAATGAGTCAGCTCGAACAAATCCTCATAGTCATTTTTCATGCATGCAAACCACTGGAAAGACTTAATCCACCACCTCAACTATGAACAACAATCGCCCCTCAAAGCTCCGAGTATGACCTACAAGGCATAGCCACAATACAAAAGCTCTTCTCGACAGAGGAAGAGAGCGACGATAAGTACAAAAACTCTTCTCGTCGGAGAAAAAGCGACATGACAGGAGGATCAAGATGATTAGAAGAAAGGATAAAATGACAAGAGAGAGAGTGAAAAAAGTTAAATAAAGATTGCTGCCGATTACAAGACAAAGGGAGATATTTTTTTTCTTTGTTTTTCTCGATCCTTGGAAATTACTTTTCTCTTAAGAGATTATGTATTTATCACCCGTTAATATCTGATAAGCGGTTTGGAAACTTTTCAAATTTAAACAAACTTTCAACAGCAAGGTAAACGTCAAGTTATTCAGTTTATATGACAATTATGATAATATGAAAACCGATATATAACTCTTTTGTATGAATCCATTTGTTGTCTTGTTTATTAAAAGACAAAGTTCAAGATTGTTTTGGAACCATTTTTTATTTTATTTGAAGGAGAAAATCTTTTCTATTATTTTGCTTCAGTCACTAAAATCTTTTCATCAAGATAAGTATATCATTTGGACGTATATATATCGTCGTGTAATGAAATAGCTGGAGCGTCAAAAAGTGTCGTAACTCGATGAAAAGGATACGTTAATTTTTATTCCAGGAAGTTGTTGAAGCATGTTACTTGATGAACTCAAACTTATTGGACGTCACAAGTAGTTTAGTTCAAGATAATGTTGATATTAATTAGTAACAGACTACTGGACTGTTTTTGGAAGTTGAGAAATGTTAAGGGACTTCTCAAAATCAAACTCTCTGCCAACTTATAGTTTTACATTAATTTTATACTAATATTATAAAATATTATGTTAAAAGCATGAGGTGGTAGCGAGTTTTATTTTTGAGAGAGTCTCTTTAGTATTTCTCTTAGAATTTTGACAGAAATTATTTACTGTAATTATACTAATTTATTGCCACGACATAGGCCCCTAATATAATAATTCATACGACACCCTTACAAGCAAGTCATCATTTTTCAGTACTCGAAGTGGGACTTATCAATGTAAAAAACAGAATACACATAATATTTCATACGACACCCTTGCAAAAAAAAAAAAAAAAGAACAAAAAAAAATAATGTATTCGTACTTAATAATGTTATATAAAAAGTTGTGGAGCATATACTATGCAGAGGGATGCTTAGAGATCAAACCGAAAGGTTCACCTTTATTTGATGGAGAAATTCTTAGGAGACTCTCTTAAAGTGAAATTTTTTACTAATTATCTGAAATCTTATGTTTTTTGCACAATATTTTATAATATTTACATGAAAATTGTGCCAACAAACAAGAACTGGCGGGAAATCCATAATATTGGCATGCTACGGAGACTCTCTCCTTAGCATTTCTCTTATCTGATCAGGCTTCCAAGTTTCAAATCACATGCACTTTACGCGGTTTGAGTAATAAATATTCTACGATTGCTTCCATTACACGCACTCGAGTGTCTGGAGCCTTTTCTTTGTTCTTTCTTTTGTTCATTTCTCTTCATTTCTTTTCTTTATCCTATTTTCTTTCTTTTCACGATCAAGTTTTTAATATTTAATTATATTTATCATATTTTCTTGTTGTTCTTCGTCTTCTGGGAAATTTCTTTTCCGTATTTGAATTTTGCAGGAATACACCAATGACTATTGTGGTTTACCTTATGGTTCAGCTACGTTATGGAAGAAATGGATCTATCTCAAATGTCATTGATAATTAATGATGCATCATCCTTCCCGCAAACTAATTGAAAACCGTTTTGAATTTTGTTGGGCTATTTGATAACTATTTTGTTTTTATTTTTTAGTTTTAGTTTTTATTTTTTGTAAAACTGAAAACTGAAAATTTTCTGGTAACTACGTTCAATATTTAGTTAAAAAAAATGGAATGTTAAAAACTATAACTTTTTTCTTGAGTTTTCTAAATTTGGTCTAGAATTTTCATATTTTGGTTTTTATTTTTTATTTTTTTTGAAAACTAAAAGTAGTTACCAAAAATATTTTCAATTTTCAATTTTAAAAAAGGTGAAACAGAAAACCAAAAATTGAAAACAAAATAGTTAGCAAATGATTCCTTATTAATTTATTATTATGTAATTAACTAATGTTTATTGTCATGTCCATATGACAGTGACATATTGTGTTTAGCCTCCTAGAAGCACATATCTTAGATTACTAACTCGACTTAGGATGTGTTTAGAAGTGTACAAAATAACAAAAAAAAATTCATTGGGTCATTTTATAGAAAAAAAAAAAGGTATCGGTTCCCTTGTTTAGTGGACGTTATAAAATTACCAATCATCATTATTTACTTTTGGACTCAATACATTCAAGTTTAATATGATGATAACATCAACATCTGGATTACAACAAATGTAGTGTTACGCTACAATCGCAAGGGTTACAGTCTAATTAAGGTTACATAATAATAAAAGTGTTATAGTTTACAATGTCATTCAATGACACTTAATATTGTAAGAAGATTGGTATTTACATTGTGAACATTCTATTTATTAGGAGTATAGGATCAATGGTTATAAGCGTGACACTTGTTAGTAGATTACATAGGCAGTTACAAAGTTAACTCATCTTGTAAGCTGTTATAGTTGTTAAAGTTTAGACATGTATATATGTTAAGCTTGTAAGAAGTATTAGGGTTAATGTGAATGAGATACATTTCCTTTCTTCTTCTCTAAGTAATCTTAAGAACTCTCTCTGTCGTCTCTTTCTCTGATCATCTTTCTCTCTGGTTTCTATATTTTGTGATTGATTATGGTTGGTTTACATGGTATTAGGGTCAGGTTGGCCCACGTGTGACGCCCAGCAGCCATACGTGCTCCACGTTATCCAATTCGTGTTGTCTATGTGTTTCACTTGAAAATTTGCCACACATAAGGAGGCGTGTGAGAATGCGAAGGTAAAAGAGTCTCACATTGTCACCAGAAGAAACCTTGCAATGACTTATAAGAGGATGAATGACTCTCCATATTGCAAATTGGTTTTATGGTGGAACCTCAACTTTGTGAGGGAGAGCATGGCCAAGAAACTTCTGCAAGTTCAGTGTGTAAATTCCAATGAACAATTTGCTGATATTTTGGCCAAGGAGTATCTGCACCATTGTTCTAGAAGCATTGCTTCAATCTTAGGCTTCAGTTTTCAGCTCCTGAGCTTGAGGGGGGATGTTAGGAGTATATGATCAATGGCTATAAGCTTGATACTTGTCAGTAAATAACATAGGCAGTTACAAAGTTAGCTTATCTTGGAAGCTGTTATAGTTGTTAAATTTTAGAAATGTATATAGTTGTTAAGTTAACTCATCTCCCTGTAATCTCAAAAACTCTCTCTGTCTCTCTTTCTCTGATCATCTTCTCTCTGGTTTCTGTATTCTGTGATTGATTCGAATTAGTTTACATTGTTACACTATCATTGTAAAGTGTTATCCATGAACATATTACAAAATCATCATTCAAACTAAAAAAAATACCAATAACTTTTTTTAATTATTAGAAGTATCGTAGACTAACTCTTTTTATTTATTTTATATATTGTGTGATTTGGAAAAAGGAACAAGAGTACATGGATGTCATGTCTTATTATTATTTTTTAGCTAGGCTATGTCAGTTGAATATGCTTTTAACAGAAGTGTTACAAATTAAACATACCTAACCAACTAAAATTGCTTGACATGTACAAAGACACTCCAAAAAGAAACCCCTTTTTTTTTTTTTTTTTTTTTTTTGGAAACAAAACAAACCTGTTTTTGATTGATTAATTACAGTTGTAATTGATTGTGAGGGTCGTCATGCATGACATCACTTCATAGCTAGCTAAGATATTTTCCCTTATTATATACCACCTAATTTACTGAAAAAGTTTTCCAAATTTGCAATATTCCACGAGATTTGACGTATATGTATATCATAAAACTTGCGTAATATGTGGGCGTTCTTTTTTTACTTTTTGGGTGTGTTCGTAACTAATTACACTCAGATTAGAGTTTTCTTTAGCTAACATTTTAGTTACTCTGTATTAATAGAATAGGTGGCTGTCTAAGAAGTGAGGAACTAGTAGCTGGAACAACTTATCTACAACGAGATGTATATCGATTTGTATTCATTTTTTTACGTGATTAGTCGTGTGATAAGCCAAATAAACACAGAAGGATATACAATATCCATTGAAGTAAGATTCTTCTGTTAGTGTATGTATTTTTAAAATCACATCACAACACTTTGAAAAATAAAATACAAAATTGTTATAGTTGAGACCTGGTTGACTCTGTTTTGCTTAGTAGGTAATCTTGGTAGAACGTGAGAGACCGAAAAACAAAGGGCAAATTGAATTCCTAAACAGTATCTAGGGTTTCACATATATTCCTTTCACATACATCTCAACAACACCAAATACCAGAAACCCTACTATTTAGAGATCGTGTAAAGCACGACATGCATTGGGGGCGTGGTGACTCACTGATGATCTGATAGATGTTCATAGACTCCCCTAGAAAACATCGAAGGTGACCCATAATTTAAATTTGACTAAAGGGTTTCCGAGTCACATGCAGTGGGGATCTGAAAAACTCAAAACGCATAGGTCAATAGTCAAATCTTTGAATATTTGTTTGCTCAACGACACCAAACAGCGTTGTTTTATCTTTTCCTTTTTATTTGTTCTTGTTTGCTGCACAGAAAACAGCTTTGGTTTCGAGCACTTTTACAAGTGGGATTTGGGGTGGCTTATTATGTTTACCTTGAACTTACAAGGCTTCTGTGATAACCATATTTCATGCCTTTACATCCATGTTGCATTGCATTCTTTTGGTTTCTTTTTAAGCCAAAAGTCAATGAGCAAGTTATTGGGAAAATGAAAGAGGTTAAGGGAAATATAGCTACATTTTATATACTCCTCAAAACTAATACGAATGACTTGTTTGAAATTTTTTTAAACATGACTAAATGCTTTTGGTGAAAGAGTTTTTAGGTTTCAAAACCTCTTGAAGTTCATTTGAAAAAAAATATTCACTTACATTTTTACTAAAGATTGGTTCTAATAACACTTTCATTAAAAGTCATTTCAATCATTTTAAAAACACTTCTAAATACACCAGAAGTTAGTAAGTTAAAGCATAGTGTTGTGTCAAGTTATCCAACATGATTAATTAAACATGTCTAGTAATGTCATTTTAGAAAGTAATTATATATGCATACTCATCTCTTTGTGTGCACATTGCTGCTTATTTTTGCATTTGAGTTGAATAAATCAACAATAAATTAGGTAAGGAACATAAATAAATAAGGGTGTTTGCATAATGATAATAGAGGTGTACATAAAATCATTTCGCATTAGATCAAACAAAATGGTCCAAATACAATTCATTTTATAGAGAAAGAAAATTTTCCAAACTAATGAATAAAACTCTTGCGTCTTCTACTAGTATTCGTAATAATCGTCTGTGTGATTGAAAGTTGTCCCACATCCTATATGAGAAGGAGAGACAAACCTCCAAAAGTTTATGTGGCATCATTTTTGTTCATACAATTGCATGGCTACTGTTCATTACTACCAAAAGCTTATGCACTATAGGATCTGATACAAAGAACAGTCTTGGAGGAAAATTATAATTTTAGATTATGTGGCAGCCGAAATTTCTTGTAGGTATTTTTCCTCAAGTTTCCATGACACACCCCGATCAAGATCAGGGCATGCTGGCCGTCACGTGGAAGTGACGTAACCAAGTGCACAGTGCGGAAGCTAATAAAATAATAATAAAAGTACGAAGACCTAATGCAGTCCAGGAAAGACAACACTACGTAAACACACCCAAAGGTGGTCCTACACTGGTGATAATCTGTCAGATATGCCAGGGAAATCCTCTGGGGAGCCACCAAAAGTGCTAGCCAACTAGAACCTGGAGGGGCGCAAAACAAAAAGTGTGAGTGGGCAAAAACAAAGCTTTTCAAAAACCATTTCAAAAACAAGATTCTAACCCCTCGCCATAAAACCTGTATACTTCTCAGAAAAATAGAATATACATATATATAAGTCATGCTCGGAAATATGCCATGCCAAATGTCTCTAAATAGAATGCAAGTGCTCAGGAATTATTAATCAATGCCATGTAAGCTGTTAGCCGGAGCCACCTAACGTGACCTGTACGGCTGAATTTAGAGCTCAAATCTGTATCTCACTAACTGTACCTGCACACGAGTTGGAACCACCTAAAGTGGTCTGAACGACAGGACTGGGTGTAATATATGTACGCTCAAGTGCTACGATCACGTGAAGGCTGGGGGACTAATTGCGGGTCACCTACGAGTCGGAACCACCTAAAGTGGTCTGTACAACAGGACTGTGCACCTAACTTGGATCCAAGATGAGCGTGTGGTGCAGGAGGTGAACATCACATGAAGGACTGTGCCCAACTCTGGGCAGGAGCACTAACATCGGGGGTGCAGGTTATGAGCTCTCTATGTATCTCAAATCACTACTGAACATAACATAAATCATAACTCACCTGGCACTTACCTGTGCGTCCGCAGCATCAAACATATATATATATATATACATATGCGATTAATGATGCGTATTTCAATGGCAAATAATAAACATGGCATGTAAACGTATAAACGTTTCAATTCATTTTTCTGGGAAAAGCATAAGTATATAGGTACATACGGAAAACCAAAAGCCCACTCACTAGTATGTAGAAGGGTCGTAACCCCCTTGCCTCGAGTGACCGCGCTCGCCCTCGGGGTAGGTCTCACCTATATGCGAAACAACTATAAAAACGTTAATTTTAGAACACATAACCCACCTTATGAAATAACTTCTCATACAAAGCTCAAATGGGGTGTATGAATACACCAACGTGATCTACTCAACCTCAGGAACATCCCCATATTTTTAGAAAATTTTTTTGACGCCGCACGCGCCCCCACGCATCGGCCAAGGCACGGCCACACGCGCCGGCCACGCGCAGGCACGTGCCTAGCACACTGACGGCGTCAGTTAACGCTGTTAGGAATATTCCGTTAACTTTAACGGATTCCATTAACGCCGTTAGGAATATTCCGTCATCTTCTCCGGCGAAGCTCCGGCATCGTCGCCGGCGCCGAAAAATCGAGAAAACTTTAAAACCTTGTAACTTCTTCGTTTTTCAATCAAATTTCACAAAATTGGTACCAAAATGAAGCTTACAACAAGAGGAACAAATCCATACCACTTTCAAGCACTAAAATCCACAGAATCTCGCCGGGAAAACACCACCAACTCCGGCTAAGCTTGAAACTCACGATCCCGACGTCCAAAACCTTCAAACGAACCACCCCGAGCCTCCTAAGGACCTCACCAAGCTTCCTACAAGATTGAAATTCCCAAAAACATAAGAATTAACGTGTGCATGAACAGTGACCAAATCGGGGTATCCCGAGTTCAACGTGAAAACGAAAGTATCCTTACCTGAAATGGGTATGGTTGAACTCCCAAGGACCTCACGAGCATGAATATGTAATTTGTTTCCTCGATCTGTGAAGGTTTGGTGTGTTTTTGGGTGTGTCCGTACATAGAGGATAGGAAAGGGAGAGATAGAGGGCTCGGGACAGGGATGCAGGACAGGGGAAAGAGTGAGGGGGTGTGGGAGAGTGTGTGTGTGGTCCAAAACCTGCCAACAAAATCCAAAAACAACCACACAACGAAATAACCACACTAGGGGCAAAAACGTCATTTCACCCATACAATTCGAAAATCCGGAACGGGCTGTCACATTCCAATTCTAAATTCCTCCAACAAAAAAATTATAAATTCCAAACTTGAATATATACCAGGAACAGTATTATTCCCTGTTCACGTATATAAATTAATTAGTACACAGGTATATAATTCATTAATTGTGTCTTGAATTCAATAAATTAATAAGCCCTAACCTTTTTTTTTTCAGCAAATTCTTTTTTTATCTTGAACTAAGAGGCATCAGATATTGCATGCGGTTGGCCTTTTGATCACTAAGAACGATTTAGAACCAGAGCCGGTCCAGAGATTTTTGTGGTCCGGGGTGACGTCAAAAAATGTGCCCTCACTTTATATAAAAAAAAAATATTTGTTTTTACACGTAAGACATCGATAAAATTATATTTAAAAAAGAACTTCAAACTTAGTAATTTAGAAACACAAAAAAATCTAAATTATTTTGTGTCGAGAGAAGGAAACAAAAAAACTTCAGGTTTACAAGTAGATAGATTATGAGTTTTGTCTTCCATCTGAACTTTGAAAGTGTTTTGTATAAATCGTGAGGTGTTTTTTCTTATTTACTAACCTTGTCAATATAAGACTAAAAAAATAATGATATTTTCGAGTCTTTAAGGATATGTATAAGTAATGAATGGGCACCAAATTAAACTTTTTGATGACATGTCATATGATTTGCACATTTGGTCTAAGAATTTAGTCTACGCATCACCCTTTGTTGAAGATTAGACTTGAAAAAGAACGAATGTTTAAAAATAGAAACCCACATAGTTACTAGCTAGTAATTAAAAATAAATTAACAACCAAACAAAAATTCGTTAAAAAAAAATGCACATAGCATTTCAAACTTAGGACCTCTCGTTAATGTTAAGTACAAAAACCATTGCTTCTAATTAAACTTCTAATCATTTAGCCAAATTTTATAATTTTATACTGTTATGAAAAGAAATATATAAAAATTGGAATTTAAATAAGCACACATGGTGTTTTGAACCAAAGACCTCTTCATTAATTTCAAACAACAAAATCACAGGTTCTAGTTAAATTTCTTTATCATTAAACCAAATTTTATAAATTTATACTCTTATGAAAACGTATATAAATATATCACATTAATAATTTTAGTACCTCTAATTTTTTTGGATCTCGAACGGTGGCCCTGGCCGCAATGGGCCTGGGCCGTCCCTGTTCAGAACACATTTGTAGTGCATTCTCTATAAACAAAAAGGGCTAAGATTCTCTTTCTCTTCCACATTATTGTTTATAAATGCAGAAGAATCATTGGTGGCCGCTGTCATGATTGGCAGCATTGACCGATCAAACCCTAACTTCCAACTGCCCCATTTGAGTTCTATCAAACCTGCCAACATATATCTTGTCGCTGACCACTTTATTATACTTCATATCTTATGTATGTGTTTCAGTATTTAAGGTGTGAACTTTCGTAAGGTTTATACGGCTTCACTTGTTTTTTTCATAGAATTTTAGGTATGCAGATAGATGGGACTGAATTATTGACATGCATATGGTCAACCTGCAGTTTATATATTTATATTTATATTTTGGAAATATTGAATGGTTGTGGACCTTGTGGTGCATACGTTCGATAGTTCTATTGCCTTTAGATTTTCCTGTTAAATAGTCAAATAGCATACTTGAAAACCAAATGTTTGGAATCGGCTTACTAAATGAGTTTTACTCGGTCGATGTCTATGAAATTAATTTAAAATTTTCTGAATGCCCATTGATTCCCATTTTTGACAGAATAAAATTATATCAAAGTAAAATCATTGTGGTGATAAGAAGTTTAAATATGACTAATGCTGATCATTTAATTAAGCATAACCCAAATCAAATTTGTTTGGTTTATAGGATATTATTTAGGTACTCACGGGTGAGTAGTCTAGTACCCACTTTCTGGTTTAGCTTAATTTTGAAAAAAAAAAATTTCAAGTGTTCCTTATTTTTTAAAGTCCAAGAAAAATCAATAACATGTCCATTATCTTTCAAAGAAATAACATGTGTCAAAATATCATTGGACAAAATTAAAAAGTAAGTACTCACTAATGAGTAACCAAGTATTATTATTTTTTAAAGCATATATGGAACTACCATTTATTCTTCTTTCATTATATAAATTGCTTAGTTAAGCATAAGCAGGATCCTGAAAGATTTTCCTTTATTAATTAACATATTATATATTAGTTTAGGATCCAGAGACATACGATTTTGACACATATTTTGATATTAATTTTGTAAGACCCATTTCATAATGTATTTGAAGGATTTGAACCGTCTATATTTTAGTATATCATTAATAGATTATTTTTGTAAAAAATTAAACAAAATCATTAAGACATTTATTTGGAGTGAAGAAAATAGAAGAATACGGTTTTATGAAGGAACACTAAATTTTTCAACAGTCATCGATTTCGGATTTGAGTGATTTTTGATAGACACTATCTTTGAAGTAAAACATAAAAGATATACGGTTAGATTATTGAAATACATTACAAAGTGGGGCTCACAAAAAAGTATGTCAAAAGCGTGTGTCCCCGAATTCTAGTAAAGAATGTGAAAGGAGACAATGAAAGGAGATGGGAAGAGGAGGGGGAGAGAATCCTAGTCCATATTAAATTTATAGTTGTAAACCCCTGAACTTATCCTTTCACTAGGTCAACATATGTATCTTCTTAAAAGTTAGAAGTTAGAAGTCTCTGTCCCTCCAACCCTTCCAATTCCAATACCAGAATAAGACCGTTGTCTAAAGGTCTTGAAGGTCGACCTAATGACCCTTGACCAACAATATAATAAATGTTGCTGATCTAGACATCCACAAATAAGTCCTCTCCAGTTTCTGGGACCAATTAATGGTGATCATACAATGTCAAAAGTTAATGCCCTTTGGAAATTAAGATGCAAAGATCATACTAAAAGGTATACGTGTCATTTTTACAAGCCATACATGTATAGAACTAATTAATCATCGATGGTAATAGAAAACCTTCCTTCTTCTGTTATTATTAAGCTAAATTCTAACTCGAAATCTCTTCTAATATTGTAGAAAATAAATATCATTCTTTTAGTTGTATACCAAACGGAGACTTCTTAACACATTACAAATCGAATTAAGAAATAAATTAACAAAATCATAAACAGTTTGAACCTCTATCAAATTGCAAGGATAAATGGCCCAAAGTCGATATGTTTTTAAGCACAATTAAAAATTCTAGAAAAAGATGAACATGTAAATGTTTAAAATGTTTAATAACATTAAAATTAATTTAGAATAACACTAAAAATTTGACAGCTCTAAATAATTAATCTTAAATGCTATCATAGATATATATTATATATATGCTGTGTGTGGAGACAATTCCAAGCCGTTGACTGTGTAACACTTCTAGATGTTTGATGTGAGTGAACACCCCAACGATGATTGCGGCAGCTTCAAGTTTCTCTAATCTCTCTCTCTCTTTTTTTTAGGTGAACTTCTCTAATCCCTCTTTTCAATTCTTTAAATCACCCACTTTGAGATACCATATTTTTATAACATCTTTTTGGACTCGTATTTTGATCTCTGTATTTTACGATCTCGGCCGCACACGGGAGGTCAAAAGTCAACAATTTTATTTCATTTAAAAAATAAAATGAATATAATTAAGTATTCTAATTGCAATAATGCTAAAACGCGTTTCTAGAACAAAACGACAAAGGGACTTTAACTACTAGGCAACAAGTGTAAACGTGAGTCATTAAAAATAAGTATGTAAATATATTGTAAATATTAGGAGTCCTTTATTAGGAAGGTTTAGGTGTTGTGTCCTTTATTGATTATTGTTTCCATATAGAATAATGATTGTATTTGTATATATTTCAAGGAAGTAATACAATGAAAAATTATCGCGTAAAATTCTATTTGGCATCCGAGCCTAGGTTGTCGTAACCCTAGAATCTGTAAATCGATATTTTTCCGCTGCTGTTGTACTCGGCGACAAGCTTTATGTGATCTTCTCTGCCAAATCCAGTCAAGCTGTGTACGTGTGAGTGTGTGATCTTGCCGTGTGGGGGCAAGCCTGATGTGTTGCATTTTATCGTGAGGTTGGAGTATTGCGCAGGGCTCTGCTGTGCAGTTTTTTGTTGTTTGTGAAACAGAATGACTTCTGTGGAAGAAACCTATGCCTTGGAGTTAGAGGGTGGTTTCCGCCCATCAACCAATAATCCCGTGGTGAATCCTGTGGTTATTCAAAACGAT
The DNA here is from genome assembly GCF_019419815.1 of Pyrus x bretschneideri. Lineage (NCBI taxonomy): Eukaryota > Viridiplantae > Streptophyta > Magnoliopsida > Rosales > Rosaceae > Pyrus > Pyrus x bretschneideri. The sequence goes on along the minus strand of NW_025999513.1, from coordinate 6,450,032 downwards.
GCGTCTGCTGTACCAAATACAGTGAAGTTAAATGGATCAAATTGTCCTCTTTGGTCCAAGGTTTTGGAGATGCACATCGCTAGACGCGGTAGAAAGGGCTTTGTGACAGGGAGTACCAAGGAACATGCGGAGGATAGTGCTGAGTATGAGATGTGGGAGACAAGGAATGCAATAGTGAAATGGTGGTTGATCAATTCCATGGAACCTGCTATCATGGGATTTTTTATTCACCTGTGTACTGCTAAAAAAGTTTAGGAATAGGTGGCTCGGACCTATTATGATGGTTCGGGTATTTCTCAAATTTATGAATTGAAGGTTAAATCTTTCAGACTCTGTCAAGAGGGCCGACACGTTGGTGTGTATTACGCTGACCTCAAGTTCGTTTGGCAGGAGTTAGACCAAAAGAGACCAATCAAGATGGAGTCAAGACCCTTCAAGAAGAAATTCAAATTGATCGTGTGTATGCTTTTTTGGCGGGTTTGGATGATATCTTTGATAAGGTACGTAGTGATATTCTACGTACTCAACCCTTACCATCTGTTGAGAAGGTGTTTTCTGTTGTTCGACGTGAAGCACAACGACATGCCACTATGATGGGTGGAAGTAACAACCAATGAGGGCTACCGTCCATGGCCATGATCTCTTGCCCAGCTGGTGCTCATCGTCCTAATAATCCTTCTAATCAATCTCTAAATTCTCTTCCCTTCAACCGAGAAAATAAAGATGATTTGAAGTGTACTTTCTGTGGACAAACCCGTCATACTGAGGATACTTTACTAAGCATGGGGTGCCTGATTGGTTTCTGGAATTGAAGAAAAAATTACGTGCAAATGAGCGTGGAAGTGCGGGCAATAATGGAGGCCATGCCTCCTTAGCCACTGCTTCACCGAAGGCTAAGAAGACCGAGCCTACTTCTCATAACCCGAGTCAAACCTTGTTGACTCGTTCTACCCATGATGACTCATCCTCCACCACAGGTATTGTAGGGCATGGTCTTTTGGCCTCCGAAACTGAGCATCATACAGGTTGTTGGATTTTGGACTCTGGTGCAACAGATCATATGACACGTGATAAAAATCTGTTTCAATGTATGACAACATCTCACAGGGAATATATTGCCACTGCCAATGGTACTTGTACCACTGTTGTTGGTGCTGGCACCGTGTATCTCACGGCCTCTCTCCCCTTACACCGTTGTTTACTTGTTCCATCTTTATCACATCATTTACTTTCCATACCACAGTTTACTGAACAATTGGATTGTGTTGTTCTAATGTATCCATCATTTTGTCTACTTCAGGGTATTTAGACCAAGGAGATAATTGGGCGTGGCACTAAGAGAGAGAGGTTGTACTATATGGATGATGTCGTTTCTGTCAGAGCTCATGCAATACGAGTGTTCCGTGATAGTAATCTACAAGAAGTATGGTTATTGCATCGTCGATTAGGGTATGCATCCTTTAGATATTTAAGGCATCTGTTACCTAGTTTATTTAGTGGAATAAATGAATCAAACTTACATTGTGAAGTATGTATTCTTGCTAAAAGCCATCGTGCTTCGTTTCTTCCTAGTATGAATAAAAGACAGTTTCCGTTTGATCTTGTGCATTCCGATGTTTAGGGGCCTTCTCCAATTACTACTTCTTCCGGAATTAGGTGGTTTGTTACATTTGTTGATGATTGCATTCGTATGACATGGCTTTATGTGTTGAAAAATAAAAGTGATGTTAGTGCCATATTTCGGTCATTTGCTCAGATGATTCAAACACAATATTCTTCTGTTATCAAGGTTTTCCGTTCTGATAATGGAGGAGAGTACATCAATTTTGAGTTGTCGGAGTTTCTCCGTGATCAAGGATTCTCCATGAAACCACATGTCTACATACTCCACAAAAAAATGGGGTTACAGAGCGTAAAAATCGCCACATTTTGGAAACAGCCAATGCCTTACTCCTTGGAGCCTCAGTTCCTCATCGTTTTTGGCCTGACGCGGTTACCTATGTCGTGTATGTTATTAATTGCGGGTGGTTAGTTTCAAACACCTTTTCAAGTCCTCACACAACATGCTCCAGTGGTGTCCAGTAATACTCTTACCCCTCGAGTCTTTGGTTGTGTGGCTTATGTTCATATTCAGAAAATACATCGTAGTAAATTGGATCCGTGTGCACGACGGTGTGTCTTTTTAGGTTTCTTTTCTCACCAAAAGGAGTATAAGTGTTACCATCCTGAAACCTGGCATATGTATGTAACCATGGATGTGGCCTTCTCTGAAACAGAATACTTCTACACTTCTGTATCTTCCACTTCAGATCATCAGGGGGAGAACACTATTGGTAATCTGAGTTGGTTGGATCTAGGGGGAGATGTGATTATTGAACAGTGTGTAGGACCTGGAATTGTTGGTGCCGAATGTACATTGGGTACCGAGTGTATTGACAACTCAGATGATGTTGGTGATTTGAGGTTGAATCTGACCGAACCCATAAGAGAGTCTCGGCCAGCTAGTGTAGAGGAATGTCCTGTTGTTTAGCAATCCCTTGCTGAGCCCACTACACCTCCTCTTGCCGAGCCCAGTACACCCTATCTCTCTAGTTTCGACGTGCCACCCAATACATCTTCTCTGAATATGCCTAAGGTAAGTATCGTAAATGATTGTGTAACTAATCTAAGTAATAATGTGAGTACTTATAAATTGCCACCAAGACAAAATCGAGGTGTGCCTCATCATAGGTTTTCTCCTAAAGGGAAGGTGAAGTATTCGATAGCCAATTATGTATCCTGTAACAAGCTTGCACCAAAACATCAGACCTTGGTGAGTAATATGGAGTCTATTCAAGTACCAACTCGAGTGGAGGAAGCTCTAAAAGATCCTAAGTGGACGAGAGCAATAGATGAGGAGATGTTGGCATTACAGAAAAATAATACTTGGAAGGTGATGATGCTACCCGCAGGGAAGAAGACAGTGGAATGCCAATGGGTATTTACAGTTAAATATAAGGTTGTTGGAACTGCAGACAGATACAAAGTAAGGTTGGTGGCTAAAGGGTATACTCAAACATATAGGGTGGATTATCAAGAGACTTTCTTCCCAGTTGCAAAGATGAATACGGTACGTGTTCTTATCTCTTTGGTTGCAAATATGGACTGGCCATTAAAACAGTTCTATGTGAAGCATGCGTTTCTCCATGGGAATTTGGAGGAAGAAATATATATGGATTTTCCTCCTGGATATAGCAATGGTGGGAATACCGGAGTATGTCGGTTGCGTAAGTCACTTTATGGGCTTAAGCAATCACCTCATGCATGGTTTGATAGATTTACTCAAGTGATGAAAAGGAATGGATATCGTCAGAGTTATTCTGATCATACTTTATTTGTAAAGCGTAAACAAAATAAAGTAACAGCCTTGATTATTTATGTAGATGACATGATTATAATAGAGATGACGTTGATGAGATGTCCAAGTTTCAAGGAAACCTTGCGGTTGTGGCTAAATTCGAAATGAAGGATTTAGGAGATTTGAAATATTTTCTGGGAGTTGAAGTTGCTCGCTCATCTAAAGGTATCTTCTTGTCTCAACGTAAGTATGTACTGGATTTATTAAAAGAGACTGGTATGTTGGGATGTAAGCTGGTAGAGACTCCTATTGTTGAGAAACATCATTTGTGTTTGAATCCGAGTCAGAAACCGGTTGAAAAAGGTAGATATTAGAGGTTTATAGGGAGATTGATTTATTTGGCTCATACTCATCCTGATATTGCCTATGCTGTGAGTGTTGTGAGTCAGTTCATGCATTCACCAAATGTGGATCATATGGCTGCTGTTATGCGTATCTTGGCATACTTGAAGTTGGCACCTGGAAAATGAGTATTTTATGGGAAACACGGGCATTTGAGAATTGAAGGGTTTACTGATACAGATTGGCCAGGTGATGTAACCGATAGACGGTCTACTTCTGGGTACTTTACCTTTGTTGGAAGGAATTTGGTGACATGGCGAAGTAAGAAATAGAAAGTGGTGTCACGGTCTTCAGCTAAGATCGAATATAAAGGAATGGCTCAAGGAATTTGTGAAATCCTTTGGCTACGAAAACTTCTCTTGAGACTTGGGTTTAAACCGAAAGAGACCATGAAGTTGTATTGTGACAATAAGTCAGCAAGAGATATAGCTGATAATCCAGTGCAGCATGATAGAATGAAGCATGTGCAGGTGGATCGGCATTTTATTGAAGAGAAGCTTGAAAAGAAGATTGTATCAATACCGTTTGTGAATTCAGAGGAGCAACTTGCAGATATTCTTACTCATGCAGTATGTAGTCGAAAGTTCGGTGACTCACTTGTCAAGTTAGACATGTGTGATATCTATGCACCAACTTGAGGGAGAGTGTAAACGTGAGTCATTAAAAATAAGTATGTAAATATATTGTAAATGTTAGGAGTCCTTTATTAGGAAGGTTTAAGTGTTGTGTCCTTTATTGATTATTGTTTCCATATAGAATAAGGATTGTATTTGTATATATTTCAAGGAAGTAATACAATGAAAAATTATCCCGTAAAATTCTATTATAAGGACAAATCCACCAGTGTTTGCGTGCACGGCTCTATAAAAATGGAGAATATTTTTGTTCGAAGCCCTCAAATAACTGTGATGTTCAGCACTTATGAGTTTTAGTTTTACGATATGTGCAATGTGTAGGTATATCAAAATTTAAACACATTTAACAGCAAAAATACACTCTGTAAATATATAATCTTAAGCGAAAGCAATGTCCACGTAGTATATAATGTGTGAAAAATGTACAAAAAATGAAAGACGAGAGGAAAATAGGTAGCTAGCATCCTCAAAAAGTTTTGTGTGATTCCTTCTCCTTTTCGAGCCATGATTTGCGTACTTCTGCATCGGCACGTAAAACCCTACGTGTTTTCCTGCTCTTCCTCGACCTTGTTGTAATTTAATTTACACCTGTTCCAAATTTTCAACTCGTAAACTAACCAAGAATAAAATAAAAGCTACTGGAAATTAGTCGAAGGTTATTGGCCATAAAAAACTTGATACAAAAACTACCTAGGGTATGAAAGATATATTCGTCTTTCTGGACAATTGCTACAAATAAACTGCCCAGTTGTGTTATGTAATTTCCTTCTGTTTATGATAACTTGGATCTCTAAGTTTATCCAAGTTTAGTGACTCAACCTGACAATCAATGGAAGAATCTAACCATGATTTTAAAAGAACGAATGTCTGGAATTCAGTTGAAAATATGAAAACCTCAAAACTTATTGTTGTATGAATAATATGTAGATAACAAGATGATAATAAATGTTTTTATACCTACTCAACTCCAGACTCGTTCAGAATCCTAATTGAAAGAAATTTAGGATAATATCAAAGTTCCAAAAATACGCCTAAAACTTGAAAATGCATATATTTCCATCATTTGATTAGTGACATCATTCTCTTCGTATCATTGGTTAGATATCTAATCAACTTACATGGTAAGGACAGATAATTACTCAATCTTTTAGGATGATTTCAAATTAGTTTCAATATTTTAAAACATTTTAAATAACTACCTAACGTTTTGAAAATTTAATATTTGTTAGGTCATCAGCGTTAAATGGTGACTTTACCAACATTAAGTGAAGCATTAAATGATGAGGTGAACAAATACTTAAGTTAGTTTTCATTCATCACTATCTTTGGAGCTCTACTCCTCCAAAATCAACCCTTTTAGGCAAGTTAAACCATAAGTTTGCTTAGCTAAAATGTGTCGATTTGGAGATTCAAAGCTGTATAGATGACTGGAGAGTTAAAACACATCATCACTTAACGCTAGTAAACCTAACATGTGTACATTTTTTAAAATATTAGGTAGTTATTTGAAATGTTTTAAAAAGTTAATGACTAATTTAGAATTACCCTTAAAAATTGAGTAATTATTTGAACTTAACCATAACTTTTATTTCACAATATTAATGTAGAGTTGACCTTATATATTCTAATGTGATTTCAAAATTTCTGATTATTTATTATAAGAATCAATGAAACAAGGATTGATATTAAAAAGTCCAAGTCATGAAAGAAAACGAAAGTCTTTCAAGAACAGTCCATTAACTTGCAACTTGTTTTCCAGCTTTACGAAAAATTTAAGCCCTGCCACAATGCGGGTTTTGACGGAGTCAAAACTAATTAAAGCTCAGTTTGTATTTTAGTCCAACGGAATGGACTGTACATCTTATTATATATTTTTCATAAAAGGAATTATTATTAACATTTTAAAAAATTTATTTTACATTTTAAATTTTTCATAATTAGAAAAAAAAAATACATTTATGAGGAATATATAATGAAATTTTTAGAATGCTAATTACAATTTCCGTTATAGATATACAAACATATACATATATATATATATGTATATATAAAATTAAGCAAAGGGATGGATGGATGAGAATGTTAGAAGAAGAATGTGAGATTTGTTTTGTTGTTGGTTGTTGGATTATTCAGATCAAACAGCAACGATCAATTTATTACTTGCGGTCCCTTCTTTGCAAGGTCAACTAAGCGTGAAGATAGACCGAGCTCCAAAAACCAGAACTCCAACTTGGTTCTTGTCGTGCTGAATTTGGCACCCTAAAAAAAAAAGTAAAATAAAACTTAAGTTCTTAATTTTATGGACGTAGAATCTTGACTTGGACTAAATATACACATTAATGTTGTTTAATATGAGTTATAAACTGTGTGGTAGTGGTGGTTCACGGGAACCAAACTCTGTGGTCCGCCGGATTTTGTGTAGGTGTTCTTGGTTTTGTTATCCCAAACCTAAACTAAACTAATCCACAGGACCACCAAAAAAAATTTTCTAATTTATTTATGGGGCATTTATTTGGCGGTGCTAAAGAGATCATGTACTTGAATCATATTTTGTAGGCTACATGATGTTGCGGTTGATGGTTGGATTCTTTTCTTTAACCATTAATATAAAAAAATCTAATCATCATCTGTCATATCATGTGGTTTACAGAATATGATCTTAAAACATGTTCTCCCTAGCATTTTTCTTAATTTTTATTGTAGTAATAAAACTTTCTTGTTGGCTGATCACGGCTGCATACAACCTCAGTCGTGCTAAGTAATTTAAAAATTTTCCACATACTCGTTTATAATTGTTTTTGTAAGAAGTACTATAGCTCATATGTGCTTTTTTTTTTTTTTTTTTTTTTTTTTTTAATAAGAAACGCAACAAAAATTTATGAAAAACCCTAATGCTTGTAGAAAAATATTGGAAATTGCTTCCTAAACTCTTTTTGTTAGGTAATAGAAGATGTTTTACGATTAAGAGTTAATTTAGTTGATTCCGGCAAATACTTTTATAAATAAATTTTCATTATCTGAACACTTTTATTCATTTTAAAAGCATTGCAAAACACATCGTGTCTGAAATAGTTTGCCTTTTCAAATTCTAATCCTCTATTACAAGGACTCGAAATGGTGGAGAACTACAATATATATTCAAAGGAACAGAAAAGACCAGATAGGCAATGAATGAACTTGTATGAGTTTAGTAGCTAACTCTTTACGCAAAAGTGCAAAACACAAACCTTACAAGAAAAATCCCATCTCAAACTTTCTCATGTATAAAACATTAACTTAAGAAGTGGCTTGATTTACCTAAAAAAGTAAAGATGAAGAATTGCCAATGCTTTCACATTAGATGCTCAATGACTTGCTTATTTTGTATGCTTTACGAAGGTCAACAAGAACAGCAGTGACTTCTTCCTCCCTACTTCATGATGAAAGATGCTAGTATCAGTCGTCTTGATAAGTGCCGTGAAATTTTTACTGTTAGTTAATATGAGTATCACACAAATCATTAGCAAATACTGCATTGTGAAAGATGCTAACGGCAATCGCGCATGGAAATCTAATTCAACATGTCTATTATTGATTAATGTGAGTCTTCACGTAAACCAGTGATTGATCCACACTAGGACTAATACTAACACGGCTCTTTCATGATTCCAACTTTGACTGTGTCAAGCTAGCAACAATAATTCGGCGGAAGATCATCAAGTGCAATCACACCAACTTGTTTGAACTTAATCAAGAACAGAAGGGTATTAACTCGATAGTTAAACTGATGAATTGCCTGAGAGGAAAACTTTTTCCTAAAACTATACAAACAGGAACATAATTTTCCCTCTTTCAAAAGCAACTAGGGTTTTCTTCAAAAATTAATCATTGTATAAGTTGACTTCATCACATTAAGGCCTTAACATCATGTCATTTCTGACTAAAAGTGTAGGACTGCAAATATTATATCAGAAACCGTCCAGATCTACGACCCTTTTGAGGAAGGATTAGATGTGCACTGACATCGCGTTTCAAAAAAAAAAAAAAAAAGATGTGCACTGACATCACTACAGACCCAGCGTTACGCCACCTTAATTTCTGCCGGGGTTTGCCGACCAACTTCTTTCACATCGGAGTTTCCGTGGGTCCATAACATAATTTTCCATCCTAATGTTTTAAATTTAATTCATAGACTCCTGCCGGTTAGTTAAGAGCATTCACCTCGTGCACTGAGGTCTTGAGTTAGGTCTCGACTTTTCCCCAGTATTGCTCGTATAGAACGATCATAACTGGCTGGAAGTTGTCTTAAACTACTGGTTAACAAACAAGAAAATGAGACACGGGTTGAAACACAACTGAATATCTATTTAACAACAAAGCATGCCCTATCAATCGAGAGTTGTAGTGATTTTACACGTTACAGAACAAGCATAAATATTCCATCCATGTACCAAAACTCCACAAACAAATGTTCTCTAACGAAGCAAAATACGGAACTTGACGCGTGACAATGAAGAAAGAGTACGATTCTTGCAAATATATAGATGGTGGTCAATTCGGTCACTAAAGTTTAGAATTGAAGCATACTCCCAATTGGTGACGGTTAAAATTCAATTCATGAATCCTTGGGGGAAGCTTGTCGAATCCTGCGCTGATAAACATCCCAGTTGTACACCCGAGCAATTGTTACCTGATTAATAGTAGTCAAAGCGTCATGATTTCCAGCGATAAGCAATATAAACAGACGCATATAAGCATTACAAGTTCATAATTAATTGATTATAGACCTTAGACTATCACAAATTTCATACTCCTTAATGCCGATAATTAAAAGACGTAAAGCATCTACATATAGAAAGCATAAATCCTTGAACTGATTCTTTCAGATTTAGTACCTGGGTTATTGTCACTTGATCTCTCAAGAATTGTAGATCAGCAAGCAGAACTTCTAAACTGGCTCTAGCATTGTCTAAGTTCTTTCGTAGAAGAGCAGTAGCCTGCATCAAAGTATTACAGAAGAACTGATGCTCGCGTCCTAAACTCAAAAGTATTAAACAGCTACTATAAGAAGTGGCATACCTCTTCACAAGAATACTCCAACATGACGTTCGCACCCAGCCATAAACAGACTGAATCGGTATCGTCAATGCTAGCTCGTGAATATATCCCTTCAGATACCTCAAAATCTGTAATAAGTTCCTGTGTCGACCCAAGGAAAAAGGACCTAATTAAGAACACTTAGATGGAACTAACACCCTAACGGAGGAAAGAAACCTCAAAATATTAATTTAAATCTGAAATTCTTTATATTTCAGGAAATGAAGTGCACTCTACATTTGTGATCAATTGACATAATCAACATGTGAACTGACAAAACACCCACATTTCATGTTTAATGACCCATGACTACAGCTTCAACTATTCGGACAATAATTGTTAGAATGACTATATTCCCAACTGCAAGGCAGAGTGCAAACTGCAAAGGCATTCTGTAATTTTAGAGCTAAATATCTTGGATTTCAGTAAGACTCACAGGAACTACCATACTGATATATTACTTTTAACTACAGGTTACAAAAAGTATAGAAACAGCATTCCTCTTCCACAATCCACCCATACAACCACCATCTGAAGCACACACTGACACACACATATTTCTAAAGCACTTTTACTAAGTATAAGCGACACAACTCCGATCTCAAAATATATAAGAACCTATCTATGTCTCTCATACATAGCATAGGCATAAGTTAATTACACAAGAGCACCTATTTGGAGGAAATAAGGAACAGAAATTATTTCTCAGTAAGGAAGGCAAAATGATTTAAGTACACAAGTCATGAAACAGCTATGGTAGGGGAGATCCTCACTGAGAAAGAAAGAAATGAAAAAAAGCAGAAATGGGGAATAAAAAAGCAGTACTTAATTTTAACTTAATTAGTCCAGTCTCCACGGCAACTGAATAATGTTAAGTGAGAAACACTTAAAGAATCAAATTATAGATAAAACAAACCCTCAGTATCGTGCAACACCAGTTCGGGTGCTACAACAGTGGGATGCAAGGATTTTTTGAGGGGCAATATTTGTAAGGAAACCTTTAATTTTTGCCATAACTACGCTCAGGTATACGAGGAAACTTCAAGTCCTAAATCAAGTGAAACTAAATGTGTTCGAGGATACATGCTTCACAGATAGGAGTCCAAACAATATAAATGGGAACATTACTGGGGGAAAATTCATGCTGTTAAACATGTCATTGAAATAGAGATAGTTTATGTTATTACATTTGTTACTGCAAAAGGGTGCTAAAAAAACAAACCTCACCAGTACCCTTCTTAGCTTGCAAAGTAGCAACAACATCTAAGCACTTCTCAATATCAGGAATCTTTGCCTGTTAATCAAATTGAGAAAAAAATCACAATCCAATATCAAACACAGGCAACAAAAGGTTGGAGACTAAAAGTTGATATGAACACAGTTGAGTCAATCTAATTAGTCAGATACTTGAGTTACGGGTACCATCATGAGTGAAGCAATTCCATAACATGTACAGGTAAAAATAATATGATAGAACCAATACAATCATTTTGTCTCATACCAAGAATTTATCCTTAAAGAGGGTGAATCAAAATGGAGTCAAATTAACTGTGAAAACTTGGTTATATTTTTACGGGCAAACTCGGACCTGTAGCTACAGATTAGGCTAAAGGCAAACTCCAACATGTTACCATGCCAAGTTCAATTTCATGAGTACCGGCGGAAAACCATAAATGGGCTAAAAACTATGTCAGATACAATGGTGCTGAGTCTGCTGAAACACTTCCTAATAATCACTTGTAGTTGGGTACTTTTCGAATGAACACTCAAGCCACGCTAACTTATTGAATAAAACAATGCTATGATCTAAAGAAAAGGGATTTGCTGACCAAACCTGAAGATCTCTCTGCTGCGCTTGAAGCTTCATTTCAACCAATTTGTATTGCTGAAGTCTGCAGACACCATCACAAACAGGGAAAAAACAAACATTAACAAGCATCCATTTTAACAGTTTTTATTCCTTGAAGCAAAAAGTACCATTTTTTTTTTTACTGAAATATTCGGTCTTTTCATATGTTTCAATCCAAATTGAAAACGTACGAATCAAAAATCCGATCACAGAATTAAAATTAATTTAACGGGTTAACGGAAAAAGGTGTAAATCGAAATGGGCCAGACCTTTCTTGGAGAAAGGCAAGGGCAGAGTTAACGTCGAGGCCTAACTGAGTGAGATAGGTCTGCACGTCCTCTACGAACTGAGCTCCTGGTATTCCTCTCCGCTCCGTCACCGCCGCCGACGACGATGATGACGATGCCGTAGCCATTGCCTCTCTCACTCTCTCTCTCTCTCTAACAGACTAATTGCAATTTCACAGACAGAGAAACGACTTGTAGTTGTGGAAGCTTCAGCAGTTCGACGGAGCTGAGAATAAGTGCAGAGATGGAGGAGAGACACTAAAACGACGTCACTTTAGTTTAGGGTAAGTGTTATTGGACTGCAACCTGCAACCTTTGAGTCCAGTGTGGCCCGATGGTAATAAACAAAAAGTCCATAGTTCAAGTTTTCTCAAGCCCGTTATTAGGGTCCAATAAGTATTGGCAATTGGACTCCATCCAATCATCTCACTTATTGCATGTGGTAGCACCCAAAAGATATTCCAATTTCAAAATTCATTGGAAAATTGGCTGAAAGATGAAAATACAAATTTTAATGGTTGGAATGATTATTTTTCGAGATTTTGTTGATATATTGTCAATATTTGATCGATAGTATTGTCAACGCTTGATTGTGATAATTTCAACAACTAGGATTTTTCATTTCAACTAATTTCGAAACTTCTTTTTGTGGTGAACTTTCAGCTTCCCCCAATCTCAAAACCATGACTAAAATGCATAGCCCAATTTATGAGAGAGAACAAAGTTAGGATTATAATAGGCAAAGGCTGAACAAAGAAATTTTTACGAGGGTTTCATCATGCCAAGTATATAAAATAAGTTTTTTTTTTTCTCTTCTTTATACATATTGGGTCGATGACTGACTAACTTTGATAGAGGTCAGTACATGGTGAAATAACTTATGCTAGATTGAGCAAATGTAAATTTTTTTCCCTTAAAAACTTGCATCTGGGATACAATCCAAGCCATCCTAACTATACTTCTCCTTTTTTGTCGATAAGTTAAGAGTTCGATTTCGCCAAATGTGACAAAAACTTCAAAGTGAAAAAATCTACTTGAAGGGTTCCAAGTGAACGAAAGTGAAAGTCAAATGCATGAGCTCCATAGGCTTAATACTTGACGTTTTGTCCAGCATCTAAGACAAGATAGATTATTCATTCCCATCTTTTATCAAATTCAATGCATATGCGATATGAATGAATTTGGGATAACAAGAGTGCGACACTAGTCTTGGATTCATACGTATGCATGATCCTCAAATTTAGGAAGTCCTCCTCCTCTCTTGTCAATGTCATCAATGCTGTTACTTCCTAATTTTCACAAAGCTTTCAAGTAATTAGGCAAACTTGGCTCAGCACGAAGACCGCGTAACAATAGTATGTATTGGTCAACGGCGGCTAGGGCACTTGGATAATCATAGCGCATTATAGGAATTTTTTATAATGCTTCAAAGTATACGGAATTTTAACCGTTAAATTTTTTGCTATGCTGAAAGTATATTCTAGAGCACCATAGAATTTAATCTTCATTTATTGGCTGCGTGGTTGCATGTAATGTATATAGGTTTGGTTTATGCGTCATCGAAGCATCAAAACAAAACCTAAACTGAAGAAAAAAAAAAAAAAAAAAAAAAAAAAAGAAGAAGATACTAGTGATCTATGTAGCCTTTGAAGAGTTGAGATGGTTAAATTATCTCCTCATTAACGCCTTTTACAACGATTTATATGAGTTTAATTTATAAATGTAGAAATTAGGTTATCTTGTGTATAATTCTTAAAAAACGCGCTTTTGAATAGTGCGAGTTTAATAATTGTTCGAGCCATATTTTATTGGAATCAAATCAAATCCACACAAACTCATATTTCTAAACAAAAACTAACGAAAATTTCAAAAAAAAAAAAAAAAAAATAGTTTTAATAAAAAATGACAAATAAAAATGTAGTGAATAGTACCAGGAAAAGGTAAAAATGTGGTTTTTCGTTAAAAATGAACAGTACCAGAAGTGTTTTGTTAAAACTTTTTACCTCTCATACACCCCTCTTAATTTATAACCGTAAGATCGAATAAATTAAAGAAGAATAATAGACAAAATTAATAAGAATGGGTGAACGATAAAAATGAATATGAATAACACTTTGTAAACTAAACAATCAGAGACTCAACCCCCTTGGAACTCAGATTCTCCAACTAAGCACTGTGCGAACTTGATTACAATACGTAGGAATGATTTAAACTCAAAATTACCAGCCCAGATATTTTTCAACTGAAGAATAATTTAATAAAATGAGACTTCTTAAAAATTTGCCATCGTTTCTTGAGCCCCTCTCATCTTTTTAACAAGCTACCTAGGTACCTAAATCACTGTATCGCACACTTGTGATCATATGATTATATACTTAAGAATTAATTATCCAAAAAAGACAAATTATACGATCGTTATGCATTGAAAGACCTATGAATTGAAAGGCTAGCAATGGCTCGCCCAGAGCTCTCAAAATCTCGGAACCGCCTGCTAGTGCATGTCTAGCCTGGTCCCCGATCCATTTATCTGAATTACCCATTTTCTTGTCTCCGAAGGTAAAAAACAATTTGGCAGATCCGTGCATGCATGATGCATGCACCCCATTTACGAAAGCAAATAACATTTACTCTGTTGGCAATTTTTCTTTTAGATTAGTTAATTAACTATATCGTGATAATTCATAAAGTAATCAAAGTCTAAAACCACACATTAGTTAGCTAATCTCGGAAATTTAACTGTACAGTGATTATTATGAGCTTTTGAGAGGTTAAGCCAAACCGGCCTCTTCACGTTCAATATCGATCAAATCATAAGCCACGCATGATCAGTTCTCAGTTTATAGTAAATTGCATGATTGAGCGGAATGGATAAAACTTTGAAAGCTTGTGAAAAAACTTGTCACCCACTAAAGCAAAAGACTTGTCTAATCTAATTACTTACTAACTCTACGTGACAATATAAAAGGTCACCTAAATATGGAGGAGGATTCTCTACCCTTCTAATCTCTCTATCCTTCCATACCATCCTATTTGAATGGTCACGGTTATGCCACATCAGCATCTTATATTGTTTTTTTTTTTTTTATAGAGATAATAAGACAAAAAATAATGTGTGAGAGGAGGGGATGGAAGGGGATAAAAATAGGAGAGTAGAGAATCATCCTCTCCTATATATAACCCTACATCATAGAAAAGAAGAGTATTAACCAGCTTCTCACCTTGGGAAGCAACTTCTATGATACGGGAATACCATAACGTGACGTTTTGTGTCAATATTATGACGTTAAGTTAAATAAAATATATATTTATATTTTTAGCACGAGACACCACAATAATAACGTACATGTGTTATTTAAATCTTTCTCCACAACTTGAGCTTATTTTTATGATCGATATTGTTAATGTGGCCAATCCTGATCTACAAGCTATGAAATTGCCCTCCATAACCCACATACAATAATTGAAGTCACTATTTAGGATAGTTTTGCTAATTAATCATTCCCCCCCTCTCCCTCTAATGCGGTTTAATAATTTCATCATTTCTAGCTATGAACATTCTTCTCTTATTTTATTCCTTTCATAATTCCGGTATCAATTGGCGGTCCAAATAACCCTAGATTGAGTACCTAAGCAAAGCAACTCCACAATTCCTGGTGCATGTCACCACATATAGGGCCTTCCCTATTCAAAGACCTATAAAAAGTGACTCAAACAATGTTGTGTGTTTTCATTTTTCACTCGTTACAATATAAGGGATCGACATATTTAAACTTTAGGAACCCAGTTGATAACTATTTGATTATAAATTTGTATTAGAATGAGGTAGAAGTAAGGAAATGTACAAGATGAAAACAAAAACTGTACTAAGTTTAATTAATTTTGCTTTCAAACTTTTGTTTCCATTCATTATTCTTTTTTTGTTTAATTAGCCACGTTCTTCCTGCCACTCTTCTTTATTTTTCATTTCCCGCGTATATTTGTTTTTATAATATCTCTATAATAAAAAGTAAAAACTAAAGACGAAAGGATGTTGCTCTAGAGATCAAAATCTTAAATTAAATTTTCAAACTAAATAATATGTCACTAATAATAAATAAATACGTTAATTAATAATTAAGTAATAATCCAATCATCAACAACCATATCATTTGATTTACAAAATTTAGTTTAAAGTTTGAGTAATGCTAGGGAGACTAAATTTGCAAACTAAATGATGTGTCACCAATAGAAAATGAGCACGTTTATCAACGTTTAAGTAATAATCCATTCATTAACTTCCATGTCATTTAGTTTACAAAATTTAGTCTACACATTTAGTCTCTCTAGCATTACTCTTAAAGTTTTAGTCTTCCTAGCATTACCCAAAACGAAACAGTTATACAATGAACTCTAACTCTAAATTTATGTATAAGATGGTTGGCCCTGCGGCCACCGTGTTTCCTACCTTCAAAACCCTATTGTTGCCCTCACCTCAATGGACACTGGTAGGAGAAGTTGTCGCCATGCAAGACGACGAACCCGATTTGTTTCACTACAATCCCAGTTGGGATTATCATATGAATCAACTCTCTCTCTCTCTCTCTCTCTCTCTCTCTCTCTCTGTGGACAGATAGTGGTGAGTGCTGATCATATGGAATTGCCATCTTCTCCACGACCTTTTCTTTTTCTCTTTTACTTTATTTGTTCTTGGAGTTTAATGGACAAACCCGCGACCCCTCCATGTGGTCTAAACAACTTTTAATAGTCTGGAGTTTACGAATTTCAAATGCATGTCCTTTTCTTTTTCCTGGCTTTTCTACTCACATGGCGCAAGTGAAAAAAGTAGATAAAAATTAATTTACACAAAAAGGGTCAGATGGAGAGAGAGAGAGAGTGGTTGGCTGGTTGCTTACATGGTCGAAGAAATTAAAAGGTGATGCAATGCAATACCGATCTATGTTGTTGGTCTATGCCTTGACAGGTCACATGCGACTAATGATTTTCCTCATGCGTACCACTACATATATATTATATATATATATCTTCTTATAATCTTTGCCACAGTACCAACTTAGCACCCCTTCCTTTTCTGTTGCTTCACTGAGTTTAGATCAATTTTCACATTAGAACTTAATTGGGTTGCATATTTGTTAATTCAAGGTTAGTGATGCTTTATAGTTTGAAAATGCAACAAACGGGTTTTGTCTTCATGATCATTGCGTGAATGATTCTCAACCGTCAATACTATTTAAACTATTATATATGTATATGTAGATGACAATCACATGAAAACATCTTTCATCACTAACATATACCCTTTGATATTTATACTAATATCACATAAATTGCTACCCTTTTTATATTTATACTAATAAATGGTCCCGTCTCAACCTTTTGGAGAATTATGTATTTGAATTCTGGAGTGTGAAAGAAAGAAACTCTTTCTCACTACTGATATATATAAATATATGGCAAACTCAATTCAAAGGAAGTAAAATAACATCTTTTTAAGCTTGATTCCATATAAAAAAAAATTTAAGAAAAAAAGAAAATTAATTAATTAAGTAAAATTAGTGGAAGATATAAACAATGTTATTTGTTTCTATAACTTAGCTGGAACAAGGATTTATCTACCTAACTTAGTTTACTACGCTAACTGGCCCAAGAACTTCATATCTATCCAACTCTGAATACATATTAAACAAATTAATCAAGTGCATGCAATACAGTTCTGCAACTTATTTATTATATCTTTCAGAAGCAATCGACTTTACTGTTCTAAAGAAGACTCATTCAATTCACTATTTCATGGTAAAAATCAACACACACACACACACATATATGTAAAGCAAACACGCATGCTTGGGCAGTACTATTGATGTAAATGCTATGAGAGTCACATGCTTGCGACTAATGAAATGATGCTTTTGTGGAGCCGGCATCCCCCAATAGATTTATGATTAGATTTCATGGAGTTTGCGCGAAGTAAACATGTATCGGTGTTAATTTCGTGTCATTATCTTTCAGTGGGTCGGACTCATAATATGCATGCATGCTAGCTAGTACGCCATCTGCAAACTGCTCTTTTGTCTTGTATTCGGGGAGATATAAAGATGATTGAATCAGAATCAAAGTTGAGGATTTGTTTCTCAATTGTTTCTTTGTTGGATATAAACAATATATAAATCTAGCGCATGATCTCGAGTTTATGAGCAAATATTCTTAACCAATTGAGCAACAAGTCTCTTACTCTGGTTGTAAAATTAGATATGAATGGATGTGGTGTATCTTGTAATTTTCATGCACTGGAAGTTTTCATCAATCATATCCGATATATCTACCGTTGTGAATGTAACCCCAAAATTACACTAATATCTGTCAAGTGGTGTCAAATCCACAATATTATAACACGTAATTTATGTATTAATTATGTACTTCAAAACATATATTCTCGTTCACTCATATTATAATTCAAGAATTAGTAACACTACGATCACAATGATAATCTTTTCCATTTAACGTGACAAGGAACACAAAACATTGTGTTATTGATAATCATCTGAAACCAAATGTTGTCAAATGCATGAGCAGATTGGTGCATTTGGTGGGAAAACCTTTAAACTTAACAACAAGGTCAATTTGCTGTTGAATGTCGGACTGTTTACAAATGCTTCCTCAGCTCTCATTAAACACCATGATAATTTTAAGGTTATTCATCATCAATATGAAATCATACCACTTGTAGAATGGATTAACTGGAGAATAATTGGGCCATGTTTTACAGCCAATGGATTTTAGGCTGATATTATTGAAAATGCAATTGTAAATATTTTTCTTCAATATCTATAAACACTGAAGGCCAACATTTTTGAAGCCATTAGATCAAATCTAACGGGCAATGATTACCAATTTTAAGCTATTAGATCAAAATCCAACGATTTGTGTGCATGTGGATATCTTATATATAGTACAATCTTCTACCGATTTTAAGTTGTTAGATCAAATTCAACATCCAATTGTGCAACGACACTCGTTGCCTAGGTACTGAAGAAATAGTATGTTCTCCTGACTAGCTATTGTACGTCCTTTACATAAGATTGCTTCTCGAAAGATTTGTGGTGCAAGATTTTTGAGTAAACAAGGATATGTGTGCTTAAATGCACATTTTAATAGATGAATATGCAATTGATATTATTGATACTTTAACCTTACAACTATTCAGAGTTAATATTAATCACCTTGGAGAGATGTCAATGTTAGGTTTGCTTCGACAAATGAGATTATCGATGTATTATCAACGTAAAAAACCCATAACATGTCAATTGTCTTTAAAATTGAAATTTTCAACTCAGCTATAAAGACAGTTACTAAAATTGATATGATTAGATATATTGTTGATAGTATTGATAATCTAACGTCACAACTATTCAATTCACGCACAATTGATATAATTGACGATATATCGTTGCTACCAGAGTAAAACTGATATATATATATATATATATATATATATATGAGAAAGGACTAAGTGGATTAAATAATGCACATGGGTTGCATGTGTAGCCCGGTGTTTGTATGTCAATTGAATCAATGCCACCATGTGCGCTCTTTCTCTCCTCTGCTCTGCTCCTCTCTCTCTCTCTCTCTCTCTCTCTCCCTCCCTCCCTCCCTCCCTCCCTCACACGCTTCATTTTCATTTTCAAACCCCTGAGTCTGCCAGAGTAGTGCTATTCATGCATTCTTTTTTGTCTTTCATATAATCTTATTAATTTTCGTTCGTTGATTTTCTTCAATTTATATAATGATCGAAAATTAAAAAAATTGAGTGAGAAATAAAAAAATATGTGTGAATAACACTACCTGTAAGCAACTGTTGTGGTGCATGTGGTCCTTTTTAAATTATATTATTACACTCCTGCCCCAACCGATCCGATCCAATCCGATCCAATCATCAAAACCCCCAATCCAATCCCACCGATAGCGACGATACCCAAACACCCGTGTGTGTTGAAGAACCCTTCATCTCTCTCCCTCTGTCTGGAGTGAGAAGAGGGACACGTGGCAGGGGATTGAGAGTGATGAATGGGAGTTCTGTCCAAAACTGTGTTAACCAACAAATGTTTCCCCTGTGAAGCAGGACAGGTGACCACACAGGGGGGCGCAGATAGAACCACCGATCGCCCAAAATGGGGACTAGTGTGCTCTTGTCCCGTGGGGACGGACGACAAACCCACATGCGTATACATTGTCATTCAACCCATCATCTCCGCTTTCTTAATCATTTTATGATATTTCGGAGTATCAGATATTTCAATTTTTAAAATAGTTAAATCTTAATTAAATTAAAAGAAAAAAGAAAACAGAAAATCCGATATTCCGAAACACAATAAAAAGTTCTGCCTCCTTCCTCAGCTCTTCAATTATATTGGCACTTTCGGCAGGTTGCCTTGCTTCTACCCCCACTCCTTTTACTACAGTCCTAGTACAGTAGTAAGCATTTAGGTCAGTGAGATATAATGTATGACCCAAATCCCAGACTATATTCATTCCCTTGTACATTTCCTAACATGTTTAAAGTGCCCCTCTCCTATTCCCCACGACATTCAAAAAGGTCTTGTCATTCTTAGTGCTTACAACGTGTATTGTCCCCAAACTTGTAAGTGGGTCAATTGTGTCCAAACCATCCCTAAATATTGTTGTGCATTTCAACCTAAAATCAATTGACAACGAATAGATGATTACATTATAATGTGATATTAAAGTAGGTTATAAATGTGACAAACATAACGATATCACATGCACACATGTCACCGAGTAAGAGCCGCCCACATGTTGGTAATACGTGTGAGAGAACATGAACTTGAGCTCACATGCTTTATAATATTAGTGGACATTATCATTGTATATAAAATTCACAAGTGTTAGGACGTGTTTTTGTGCATCTAAATAATATTTACTAAGATTGCTTAAAAGAAATAGGGAGTTTTAACGAAAATCCCGCGGTACTATTCAATTTAACGAAAAACTACATTTTTGCACTAAAAAGTCAAATCTGGTACTATTCACTTTACCATTTATTTGGTCATCATCGTTAAAACTCAAAGTTTTCAAACCTTTTTCATTAGTTTTCCTAAAGAAATATCGAGTCTCTCTACGAATTGCCAATTGAATTTGAATTGAATTCTCAAATTCTTATAAATGCCGCTAAATTAAGAGAAAATTAGAGATCCCCATATCCTCAAGTTGCTCTATTTTCTAGTTCTTCTGGATTAGGGCGAAAGTTATTTTGTACAATTTGTAACAATAAGATTATTCTTTTCACAGAATGGTACCTAAATCTAAAAGAATGAAAATAGGGTAGTTGGATAAACCCTAAAAAAGAAATACATAATCTCATTATCAACCAAAACCTTATGAAATTACTAATTTAACTTTCTAATAAAAACAAAATACGAATAAGAAATATGAGGCAGAAATGTAATTTCACACAATAATAGTAATTGGGATATTTTTTCTTTTGTCAATTTCCGTCGTAAAGCAAGAGCAACATTCTTTTGTACTACGATGATAGAGGACTTGCGTAATTCGGTTATTTCTGCAGTTTTTTTTTCCACTAGTGCTGTTGGGATGGAACTAGAATTACTTGAAAAAGAAAAAGAGAAAAGAGCTGGACATAGTGTATATAACAGGTTAAATGACAATTACTTGCACAGAGAGCGAAAAAGGACAAATGGAAAAAAGAGAGAAAAAAATTAATAAAAAAAAGAGGATTGATCGATATTCGGACAAATGGCAACTTGCCAAAGCCGTCCAATCAAGTGGAGCCGGAAGTTGAACCGGAGAGCAGCTGAGTGAGCCGGCTCATGGCTCGGACCTGCATCTCCAGAGCCGCGATGTAATCAGTCGCTTCATCTAGAATCACCGGCAACGGCTGTTTCCGGCAACCGGGAACCAACCGCCCCAGAACCCGTACTTTCTTCTGCACGGCCGGCAAGCCCTTCCCTTTCAGCCGGTGGACACTGAACTTGGATTTCTTGGGCCGGGTCGACCCGGTCCCCGACGCCGCGGCGGATCTCTGCCGTTTATGCTGACGGAACTTGATTTTAAGGCGGCTGGTGAGAATGGCGCGGCTCCAGCGGGTCTTACCCTTAGCTGCGACGGCGAGAACTCTGTCGGCGGCCTCGCGAACGGCTCGGCCGCGTCGTGGAGTGGAAGAGGAAGCGGAGGAGTTGGCGGCGGCCGTGGAGGAGTCGGGTGCCGAGTTAATGGAGACCTGGGTGAGGGCGTGGAGGAGCTTGGTGGAGTAGAGGTGCTGCTGGGCCTCGGACTTCCACTTGGCGTGGCTGTGGGCGGGTTCTTGGTGGTGGAGGTGGTCCTGCTTGGGCTGGATTTTCTTCTTCTTTTTCCTTCTAGAAGAATCCCGAGCTCGATCGGAGGTGGCTATGGGATTCGAAATCAGAGTCGATGCCATGGGGTTTGATTCTCTCTTTAATTGGGGAGGGGGATTCGGAATCAAACGGAGGAATGGGAATTGGAATTGGAATTGGAATGTTCTTGGAGGGGGATTTGGTTTTCTGTTAATCAAACGGAGAAGTGGGATTGGAGTGTTGAGAGAGAGAGAGAGAGAACGGAACAGAGGTTGTTGGAGGTGGAGAGTGGGAGGGATGGAGAGAGTTGAGAGGAAGAAGAGGAGGCACGGTGGGAAGAGGCTTATAAAGGAATCAAAAGACAGCATCCGTCATTTCCTTCAAACCCACTCACTATTTATTGTTGGAAAATTGTCCTTTATTAGATTTCAATTACCATCGATAATACTATTTTAATTTACCGTTAAGGAGGAGGACTGACGATTTAAGATTCGGACACAGTAAATTAAAGAACGATCATATCCATCAAAACAGTCCATCACTTATGAAATACGATAAAATGTTCTCATAACTTTTCCTTTCAAATTCATTTTCTTGCCTAATATAAAGTCTAAACATTAATAAAGTATTCTTATGAAAGAAGTTTTACTTACTGTGTTACCTTAATACCATCCTACCAGGGGTAAAATGGAATTGTGTGCTGTTTATAATTTGAAAAGATGAACTGAGTACTTTTTTAAATCTTTATTCTCTAATTTTGTAGTCAAGCACACCGGAAATTCACTTATACATAAAACAATGGGCATCTTTAACTCAATTTGGCAACATGTGTTTTATGTGAACGAATTTGATTAAAACATGTGTTTTGTTTCGATTCACATGGCGATGTGGGTTGAAAACAAAAGTACTCGAAAACTCTAGGATTTTTCTTTCTATTATCAACACAGTTTTAAGTTGAGTACTGTATGTTTATCATAAGCCAACAAATATGATAAGTTATGCATTGTTATCAACCTTTGCCCCTTCTTTGCTTAGGTCCAATCTTGTTCCCTTAAACCTACTAGGCTACATACATTGCCAAATAATGTACTGAAAGTTGCATGACATACCAAAATGACCTCCCTTTGACAAACAAGGTTTTGCCATTGTCCTCTTTGCGATAAAACCTTTTACCTGAATTTAACATCTAAACTAAAACGATACCAATCATACAACTATATATGTTAACTTAAATTATTTATCTTCCTAATGAGTAGCTAAGCTAAGCCAACTCGCAATATCAAAAACCCCGGTGAACGTTTAAATGTAAGAAAAAGTGAGAGCCTTTTTAGCCAAAACAATCCGTGAGATTGGCATAGGTCTTTCAAATTTAAAATTATAGAATTGGTTCATGAGATTGTCCACCGGCATCAATAATTTTAATCATGTTGTGAAAAATCTCCATTAAATTATGTTATGCGATCTATATTGAAGAAGCCACTAGTTCAAGTGGATGGGTTGATATGACAAAATACCCTCAATTTAATGAGATCTTTCACGGAAAGATTATAATGATTGACGGTGGACAATCTCAGAGACCAAAGTGAAAAAATTATGTTAATCTCAAAGACCAATTTGATTAAAAAGCCAAAATGTCAAGTAGTAACAAAAAATAAATGAAAAAGAATTAAGAGGAAAAAAAAAAAAAAAGCAAAGTTTAGTTGAGGAAATAGTGAGAAGCAACACCTGCCAATGAAAAGGAAAGCCACCAAATAACATAATATGCTTAACCCAACAAACATGAACTAATAATACATGATGAAAAGATAGATTAAGGATTAAAAATTGAAGATTAAGATTAAGGGGTTTGGGTTTGGATTTGGATTTGGTTGGGTTGGGGGGCCAATTAACTGTAACAATTTTATTGGATGGATGGTGGTGGTGTTGGCTTCCACTAATTGACCAGATCGGGGGGCCCCCACATAAAATATTTTGTTCTCATTCCGTGCATTGGATTATTGGGGGTAGGATGGGGTGAACGGTGGTGATCCAGAAAAGAAATGATAAAAAAAAGGAGAAATGCATGTGCAACGTGGGTTGGTTTCTCTGGCACTTTTGCTATCCCTCCCAGGCCTTTTTTTTTGTTTTTGTTCTTGTTTTGTTGGGGTTTTTGGAGTTTTCTTCCTCTGATGTGTGGACAGTTATGCTCCACCTCCACATTTCCTCTCCCAACGGGGCTTCTTCCCTTTCACTAATGTTTTTATGTATATTAAAACAAGATATTTCTCATACTATAATCGCAATATGCGACCTAATTATCACAAGGGGTCACGCTAATCACGTTATTTTCTTATAATACAAGAAAAACCCTCTCTTTTGTTTTTGGTTTGGCTTCCATAACCTATAGGTTAACTATTGTGTGCTCTTAAAAAGTATGATCAAATTACGCATTGCTCACTCAAAGTTACAATGCTTCTTTTTGTTCTGTCTTCGATGTTAATTAACAATAATAACGAAAATAAAAATAATAAAATATCCAAAATTATCCCATCCAAGGTTCATTTCATCGGGCACAACTCGGAGGAAAACCACCGGAGACATATTCCCATACCAAATCTAACAACAATTATTTGGTCCAAAATCATAACAACAACAAAAAAAAAATATTTTAAACAAGAAATAGTGCTGACAATCTGACAACGGGATAAAAGAAGTGTGGATGCGCCCATCACTTACGATTTTGGGCTTAGTTTATGTCTTAAAGTTTTGCTAATCATGAACCTAATCCTAATTCTCACCAAAAATCATGGTTAGCATGTGTTTTATCCCAACACTTTTGAGGAGCATTGTACTAGGAAACTTTAAAATGTGTTTTTGAAAGATTAAAAAATCCACCACAAGGCGGTATTATGATGCACCAGAGGGATTGCCTCCCCTGTAACAGACACAATCAAACAATTGAGGCACAATAAAGTGGGAGGGGACAACGAAAGCACCAGAAAAACCTAGAAATTAAAGATGAAGGTTGGGAGGTGATGGTGAATATGGGTTCAAATCAATGGTTCTGTAAATGAATCCTGACCGGTGATTGTGGTGGTTTGGTGTGAAGTATGATCATAAATATCTAGGGATGGAAAAAAAAATACTGAAAATTCCAAACCAAACCGACAAAATTTCGAAACCGAACAAAAAAAATCCTAAACTAAAAATCCCGAAAATTTCGGTACCCAATCCCAAACCGATCTCGAAATTTTGGTATGGGAAACGATCTCACACTTTCATCCGTTTGGTAATCCCAAATCGAACCGAAATAAAAAATATATATTTGGAATTGTAACAACCGTTGGATTTGGTTGAGATTTAATCTCAACTGTTGAATCCAAATAAAACCCTCACTCAATCACTCTCTCTCGACTTGACCTGACCTTACCCTACTCTCTCATCCTCGCCAAGTTCTCTCAATCTCTCTCCTCCTCCTTATTTGCCATCTTCGAATCCGACCACATCACACAAGTGACTCACCTCTCTCTCTCGACTGACCTCCCTGATCTCTCTCTCGACTTCTCATCCCTCACTGAAAAACACGTTGCAGGAATGGCAGCAACTCAAGTGATAGCATCGTCGATCTTCACCAAGAGTGTGGCTTCATTTGAATGACTCAGACCTTCAAGCCTTAAGTTCACTCAATCTCAGCTCACTCTATCTCTCCTTCTCGAATTTAAAGCTCAGCAGCCACCTACCCTCTCACAATCTGACTCCGATGAACTCTCTCCACTCCGACCACCACCACACCTCACGGCTTCATCCTCCACCACTAATTCTCTCCATTCTCTGTGTGCGTGGGGTTTCGAATTGGGGGCTCGGGTCAGGAGGAGGATGCAGGTCGGTCTGACTATCTCTTCACTCTGTCTCTATCTCTGTCTCTCTTCCCCCCCTCCCCCACCAATTCACTGTCACTCTCTTTGATTTTAATTTGGGGTTTTAATGTAGGTTCAAATGATTTCAATTTCAATCTAGTTGATTTGGATTTTGATGCAGGTTCGGTTTCGGGAAATCCTGAAATACCAAAAATATTTCTGGAATCCCGAAGTTTCAGTTCAGGATCGGTCGTCGGATTTTTGTCCTGAAAATTTTCGATTCAGGATATGGTATGCCATTTTCGGTTCGTATCCCATACCGAACTAGCCCTATAAATATCTTTTTTTTTTTACATCTCTAATCTCTATAGCAAATACAGCACGAACCTAGTGGGCAAAAACTTACCTCTAATGGGTCTTGTTTTCCGTCCTTTTATATCTTTCGGGATGTGGCTTATAATGTGGTGTAAGATGCAGAGCGAGAAGTACGGGTCCGTTAAAGGATTTTTTACCTCTTATCTCTACATATCTCATAATATGATTGATCAGATGATGTGAGATGCAGAGAGACGGAGATAGAAATCTGTTACATATAAATTGTTCTCCAAGTATGGATGTAATAGAATTCTAAGAAACAAAAGCAAACTTGTGGCATGTTAATTGGGCACCTAGATATGCCCTACTATGTGATTAAACTAGGTTTTTGGCGTTATGATAAATTTGTTTAGGGTGAAGATTGAAGAACATAACCAAACCAATGATTGCAACACAGAATCTTCATCCGTGGCTCTTAGTGTTTTTCCCTCTAATCATGCCAATCACTACTTTAAAGTTTAAACAACAGCAAACTCTTCTCCCCTTGTGTATTATACCCAACCAGAATCTTTGCTTTTAAGTACAGCTAGCTCTCTTCTTCTTTCACTGTATCATTAATCTAAAAATTATTTTCAAGATTAAAAATAAGACATTCACCTTTTGGTCCAGACCACTCATTGGCGCGATTTGATTGGTTCGCTCCAGCAAGTTGATCTCACAGTAGACGCTTATCCCGTCCTTCACCTGTTCTCCAGTGTCCTTATCCCATAAAATAAAAGCAATTAGGTCTAAAAGGAAAATCATTAGTAACTTGGAAGGAAGATATGCTTTTGAAAAAAACCAACTTATAGCTGTCGTCTAAACATTCACCTCCCCTCCATTAATCTATTCCCTAAGATAGTTTAGTGCTGTAAATTAGAACAATTCTTTGACCCCTAAGGTTTGACTGGTTTTTCTTCCTTCTGTTCCAATTGAAATACAGGTGGAGAGCAAGCAGACAAAAGGATAAACAGCCTATTTAAACAGACAAAATGATGAGCATCATGATACCCCCGTACTAACAGAATGACAAATTAAGCAAACTAGTTGGTGGATAAACCGGGAGGCTCAAGCAACCGATTTTTGCATTACCAATAATCTTCTGAGATGAATCAAATGTTTAGTATATTGGAATTTCATCTTTGGGGCACACATAACTGCTTCTAGACGACGGACAGACAGAACCATTTGACTAAAATCCTTGATCAAACTCACATAATTAAATCAATAGCCGACATGTGACTTCAGAAGTACGGTGTTGAAACTAGATTTCAGAATGATTTTCCGGACAAGGAAAACCAGATGCTGATAACAGGAGTTCTATTTCCATGCAACGTAAGCATCAACCTAAATAAGCTTGTATTAGGGCACCAATGTCCTCACCAATGCATTGACAAGATTGCACAAATGTGGACGTGTGTACTCATGGGCCAAAACATGAGCCCAACCCAGTACACAAAATTAAAATGCGGACATGTTAACCTATTCCTGTGGGCCAAAAGAAAAGAAACAAGAATTGCACAACACAAAGGCCCAAAAATGTCCTTGTAAAAAGAGTAGGAGGGTCCAATGCAATTACCAGTATATCTCTACTGACAAGTTACAAACTAATGGAGTGTCATGCTGAAAGTCACAGAACACAAAATTACTAAGATTAAATTGGAGTCACCAGAATATCACATTCGGCCTCGTTTGGTGACTAGGATTGGATCGGAGTGGATAACGATCCATACTAAAGTCAGAGCATAAATATTAATATGTACACAAGAATAATATATACTAAAACCAATTTCAATCAAATTCTCACTAGTCACAAGCAAACACCACGAGCATAGACATGTACACAAAACTAATCTTTCAGATATGGATATAACTATCCATTGTGAACTGTGCAATTCCACAACCATGAGCATAATACCAAGAACAAGAGTATTCTTATCAGCTCAAAATTGGAAAAAATCGAGTGGAACAGTAAAATAAAAACCACTAAGGCACGCGACAAAGGTCTTACCGCTCAGGCTTGATCAAGTAGGCAGAGGTCCACGAAAATTGCTTCGGCTTCCAGAGCTGAACACCCATACACCCAATGCAATCATCCAGAACACGAAACACGCCATCGTTATGTAAGCTTTTGCCGACAGAAGTTCAGCAAGCCGGTCCCTCTCTGCAGGTGAAGTGTGGAGCTCCCCTATGACAATCTCAACCAGTGCATCCAGAATCTTCTTAGATTTAGTATCCAGCTCAGAATTTAAGACCTGAGACCGCGCTTGCCTGAGAAATCTAGCTACAATGTCAGCCTCCACAGAACCAAAGTTCGATCCATCAAATTCGCTCGATTTACGAATACTCAGAGAGACATTGCCCGGTCCTTTCTTATTAACACTAGCCTCCGGAGACGGTGAGAGATCGGACTGAAACAATATCTCTGATGAAGCCGACAAAGGTGGATCCGGCATCAGCATCAGACTCTAAATGATAAAATACACAATTGAAATCGTCACAATCACAGTCGATTTCAAACCAAACAGCAATTTCATTTCATTCCGACATTGTCTCAGTAACCAAACAGTCACATTAAGATCGATTCAAATCCAATCGGTCTGAGCTAAAAATCATAAGCAATCAAGAGAAATAAACCAGTAAATCCAAACGAAAGTCGGATTTGAAATATATAGCGCGAAATTTCAAAAAATGGGATTGAAATTGAAACTTACCTCGGTGAAATCCACATCAGAAATCACAGAACTCGGAGTGAAATCCACTGAAACATTGGAATTCGCAGAAACAGGAGTGTAATCGACTGAAAGCTTGAAATTCTCCACCGGTTCGTCTTCGGAAACTGCGGAAAAGACGGTGTTCAAGCTCTTCTTCGGAATCTGCCAGAGAACTCGGAGGATGAGAAATATCGATCGAAATCTAACGTTAAGATGCGGAAGATTTCGAAATCGTACCTTCTTCTTGGGAACGGGAGTCACGAGCTTTGCAGGTCGGGATAGGTCCTTGAGCGGTGTTTGGTTCTCTCTCATTTTCTCTGGTTCGTTTGCTTGGCGGGAGATAAATGAGTTTTGATTTTCCCTTTTTTTTTTCTTTTGTTTTTTTTTTTTAAGAGCGCGTTTGGGAAATGATGGTATATATGGGCCTAAGGCCTAAGGATGAAGAAGAAACGAGAAAGAAGAGACTCGAGAGAGGTCCATCCCAAAATGGCCCAATTAAACTTAATATGGGCTTGTATATAGGCCCACTTTCAGCTTAGTTGAGGGTTATTATGTCCATTCAGTTCAGTTAAGGACGTTTTTAAAAGCTGCACTTGTGTTTTACACTCTAATCTATCTTAACCTAATGCGTCATGGGTTCAAATTTTTATCTGTAGATCAATGCAAAATAAAAATCTCAAAACCTAATTGAAAGTCAAGGGGTTAATCAGAAAAAGATTGTAAGATTAGAAGGCTCAATACATGGTAAAAGTTGATCCAAATTTTGCATCAACGCCATCCTAGCACTTGTGTTTTACTCTCTACTCTCTCTTAACCTAATGCGTCATGGGTTCAAATTTTTATCTCTAGATCAATGCAAAATAAAAGTCTCAAAACCTAATTGAAAGTCAAAGGGTTAATCAGAAAAAGATTGTAAGATTAGAAGGCTCAATACATGGTAAAGTTGATCCAAATTTTGCATCAACGCCATCCTAGTAAGTATGTCATCGTCATTAGAAAATGAACAACATGCAGTATTGATGTTATATGGGTAAAAAAAAATACAGCTCTTGCATTCTTAAAAGTTTGCTTGATAACGATTTTGTTCTTGCTTTAAGTTTTTCTTAGACATAGAGAGAAATTATATGGTAGGATTAATGAGGAACATAGAAGGATGAAGAGAGGTGGTGAGAAGGGATAAGTCAAGGAATATTTGAAGGGGAAAACAATTTAAATTGTATTCAAATTTTGGATTTTAATAACTCAATAAATAAAATTAAAATTAAAAACTAGATGTGATGTTGATCAAACGGCGAAGTTGATCGAAAGTCAACTTGAAAAGTGCAAATTAGGCTAAAAGAATTTGCAAATTTGGGTTCATTTTCGATATTTTGTTATTTGTTAATTATTTTCTTATATATTTAGGATTAAGTTATATTATAAAGGGGCTTTTAGATTCAGGTCCAAAAACATAACGTGTTTTTAGGAGTGAGTCCAATTATCTAATTAGATGTTTTTATTTCTTTTATACTCATTTTATATTTTCTAAAAATATTAAAAATCAATTAAAATCTTTTAATATTATGCATTTTCCAACTCCAAAATATGTGACAACCCGTCCCGATTTTTGTACCGTTAGTGTGAAATGACAATTTTGCCCCTGGACGTTATTTAGCGTTGTAGGGTGTTGTTTGAATTGTTTTTGTTTGTGGCTGCCATCTGGATCACACACACACACACACACACACACCCGTGGACCCTTCCTTTCTCCCTTCTCACTCGAATTTTCTTCCAGTTTCTTCCATTTCCTTTGCAAAAGTATCGACGAACCCCAAACTATCTTCTACTGTCACGGATCGACGTCGAGGAGGTTACCTTTGTGTTCCTTGTGAGCTCAGGAGCTCATCCATACCCTTAAATCGACGTGAGGTCTTCGAAAACCCTAAAACCCGTGAACCCAGTTTTGGTGCACTGTTCATGCACACGTGATCGTGAGGTTTTTAGAAGGTTTTAAGGTTCTAGGAAGCTTTGGAACCTTCTCACGAAGCTCGGGGAACAATTTTGAAGTGTTTTGGACGTCGGGAAGCCCAGTTTCAGGGAGTTGCAGGTTTAGCCGGAATATCGTGAGTTTTTCAAGCGAGATTCCATTGGTTTTGGGTCTCCAAAGTGGTAAGGTTTTGTTCTACTCGTTTTAAGCTTCATTTTGGTACCAATTTCATGGAATTTGGTTGAGAATTGAAGAAGATATTGAAGTTTGAAAATATTCCAGTTTTCTGGCGAGAAATCGAGTTGCAAACGGCGGCAACCGATGAGGCTCACCGGAGAAGAAGGAGAATATTCCGTTAGAGTTAACGAAATATTCTAACAGCGTCAGGTAACGACTGTTAACGTCTGTTAGGGTTTTAACGGAATATTCCTTAACGCCGTTAGGGTTCCACACGCGTGCCAAGCACGTGCCCGTGTGTGGCCAGCGTGTCTGGCCGTGCCTTGGCCGACGCGTAGGGTCGTGTGGGAGGTCAGAAAATTATTTTTAAAATATGGGGATGTTTGTGGGATTGAGTAAATCACGTTGGTATATTCAAACATCCCAATTGAGCAATGTATGAAAAGTTATTATCTAAGGTTGGTTATGTGCGTTAAATTGACGTTTTTATAGTTGTTTCGCATATATGTGAGGACTATCTGGAGGACGAGCGCAGCCATGCGAGGCTCGGGGCTTACGATCCTTCTACGTATCAGTGAGTGGGTTTTAAGTTTTCCGTATATACCTATATACTTGAGAATTTTCCAGAGAATGCAGTTAAATGTTTATATGTTTTTAAAATGCCATGCATAGTGTTTGCATATTTAGTTATGCATTAGTAGTTGAATTTACGTATGCTTTGGTGCCGCGGACACTCAGGTAAGTTAGGTGAGTATGTTTGTTAGTGATAGATGTGGTGTTGATGAGATTGAGTTATAGCTTATATTCCTGCACCTCGGTGATTGTGCTCCGCCAGAGTAGGGCCTAGCCTTCACGTGATCATTCACTTCCCACACCGTATGCTTACCTTGGATCCAAGGCAGGTGCCAGCCTGTCGTACAGACCACTTTAGGTAGTTCCGACTCATAAGTGACTTGCGATACTTCGCACAACCTTCACGTAATCGTAGCACTAGAGCTATTTATTTACATCTAGCCTGTCGTACAGACCACTTTAGGTGGTTCCGACTCGTGTGCAGGATAGTGGTTGAGGAGCTATAGATTCAGCCGTACAGGTCACTTTGGGTGACTCCGGCTGACGTGTTGATATTATCAGCATATTATGATTTGTGTTATCTCACCTGCTTGATGCTTATATTGTTGATCGGATATTTTGGCACGACATATATTTGGCATGGCATATATGAGTTTTATCATTTTTAGCATGATTTGATATATGAGTATGTATAATATTTTCTGGAAAGTATACGGGTTTTACAGAGAGGGGTTAGTATTTGACATTGAAATGGTTTGAAAAAACAACTTTGTTTTTGCCCACTCACGTTTTCTGTTCTGCGCCCCTCTAGGTTTTAGGTAGCGAGGACATGGGTGACGGAAGAGGCATCGAGGCAGTTCTGACAGATCACCCTCTATGTAGGATTTTCTAGTAGTCACTTGTGTAGTGTTTGTTTGTTCTAGACTGCACGTAGGATACTGGAACTCCTACTTTGCATTTTTCCTTCTATGTTTGTCACTAGCACTCACTGATCTTTTATTGTTTATTATCTTGGCGACTTTATTTTCTTCCTCTCTTTATTTTCACTCTCTTGCTTCTGCACTATGCATTTGGCTACGTCACCCTCACATGACGGCCAGCACGCTCCACATTTAGATTCAGGGTGTGTCAAAATATCTAATTAATATCTTATAACAAAAAAACTAATATACTAACATAAATCTATCTGCAAAACATTCTACCCTAACTCAAGTAGCAAATATATGAATGTATATTATACATATAAGTGAGATGTGAAACCTAACTAAAGGGTAGAAAAAAAACATAATATACCTACAAGCAAGACACATTAATCTGTGACAGGTTGACTATGAAAAAGAATCTGTCGTATAGGTAGATAAATACAATTAACTTGTGATATAGGTTGATTATAAAAATTAAAATAAAATCTATAAATGGATTAAAGCAGGAGGAAGAACAAGAAATAACAAAAAAATAAATATAAAGAAATAATCAAAGAGATAATTAGGAAGAAATTTGATTTTTACAATAAAATTTTTTCATTGAAGACATAATTATTTATAATAAAATAATTAAATTTAAGGTATTGGACTTATTTTAATAAACCGGACTATTCTTATTATTGGTTCAAAAAATTGGATTTATATCAAGTTTCCCCTATTATAAATAGATCTTGTTTGTTATCTTTCATATTATTATCAATTAAAATTTTCTCATATCTTTCTATTTATCACGCCACGTCAAAATGATTATCAAATAGAGGTTAAAGTTACAGTAAAGAAAAAATTCGGAATGTTCTTCATTGTTATTATTGCATGTAGACTACTGTTAAAAAAAAAAAAAAAAAAAAAAGTTAGACTAAACTGCATTATCACCTAATGCTTTTCTCCTAATTAAAATGGAAACGCAATGCACTATAATAAGTTAATTATTAAGTAAATTAATATTAGCACCAATGAAAATCCCTTAATTATCAAAGTTTAATTAATATTTTATGATCACCATTACTTATTTTGTTGGACACTGGCCATGAAAACTTCACCCAATGCTTAATATCGTTTTTATAGTCCTAATGAACTGCTCATAAGAAAAATAACATGTACCCTCCATTTCTCCAAACAAAGTTGTAAACACCAAGTTTCTTGCAACGAATGAAACAAGAACACGTATACAAAATAATGAATTTATATTAATGAGTTTAGGGTTACAATCTCTTAGTACAAAACTTAATCCTCTAATTCGATGTCCGAAGATGTGTGTATGTAGTTGATCTAGGGTTGCAGAGACGTGATTTCTTCAAAGGTCATCAAGACTTGATCTTGAACGAAGTAGGACCATGAGCGGTTTCACGTGGTGGGTGGTGTTCAACTTTGGTGTGGATAAATCAGCATGTGTATATATTGTGCTTGTTGATTCTCCACGAGTTTGATGAAGAACACAAGTGTTTAGGTGTTTGAGCCTCTTAGGATGTGTGGATGTGAGAGGCCCCTTCTTTAGAGTCTCTTATTTATAGGCTCTTCCAAGTTTTGATTGAGGCTTGATTTGGCTTTGATTAATTGGCGAAAGAACCCGTACTTGATTTTGGTCTTGTTTCGTGATTTGACGTCATCAAATAATTTTAATTTAAGATAACCTTTGATCTAAATCAAACAAATCAATCACATTTCATCCTTATTTTGGCCATCCTTGATTTGGCCAGTCTCCTCCAATTTGGCATTTCATTTGTTTTAAATTTAAATCAATTAATTTGTTTGATTTAAGTTAAAATTAATTAAAGAATTAATAAAGATAATACCTTAATTACTTTTTGCCAAATGTCTACGTGTGTCACTCTTGAAGACTTGTCCGATTTTGATGAGTTACATTTCATGTGTATGATTTGTGAGACACACGATGCATGCCACGTAAACCTTGACATGTCGAAATTTTAATATGTTGTTGAGTATTTATTTCGCTGAAATTTACATGTCTACAACAGTAATTCAATAATGTTTATGTATAAATAGCCGCCATGCTCCCGTAAGTATTATTAGTTAGCAAAATGTACGAGTTATAGTTTACCTTATGAAACCCTAATTAGCTAGTAATTATGTAACATATATCGTTTTCTACTAAACCTCATCGTCAATACTTGTGTTGTTGGTTGCATTTGTCTGATGTTTAAAATATTGGTATCGGTGGAAATATCGATATGCAAATTATGAAAATATTGACAGATATAGCGAATATCGATATTGATTGCTTTCGATGGAATGATGAAAATTTAAAATGAAACTTTAGGGATTTTCAAACATTGGTTTGGACGAAATATAAGAGTTTCTCTGATATTTAACAGAAATGTCAGAAATATCGACGATATATGCCTATTTTAGCCTAAAATTAAGAGTTTCTCCGATATGAGGTGAAGTTTAAACTCCACTCCTCATTTTCATATTTTTCTCTTATTTTTTAGAATATTTCCAAAAAAATATCGACTGTATTGAACATTGATTTTGTCTTGGTTTTTGCAAGCTAATGCGAAAAGGCTAAGTTTTGAGGAGAAACAGAAGATAAGAGCCAACTGTGATCGCAAGCTGACTACTGAACAATAGAAAAGTAACCTAAACATCGTCGTCAATGTTGTTCCAACGGGCGTTGCTAATGGTGCTAAAGACACTGATAAGAATGACGTGGCCACAGATCAAAACAAAGGCAAATCTAGAGCCACGAAAAATAATGATGAAGATTATGTGAACCCGACTCTTAGGTAGCTTGGAAGGAAAACTAATGAAAATGGCTTAAAAACTTTGAGTTTTAACGACAATGATAAAATAAAGGGTAAAATAAATAGTACCAAGATTGGCTTTTTATTGTAAAAATATGATTTTTCATTAAAGTTCTCTAATTTGGAGCATGTTCAAATTCGGATTCAGCACCAGACGTTCACCGTTACTATTTTACAGACAACTGCACCAGCAACCAATATTCTAGCTTCAACTTTAACTATGACAAGCCTAGGCAGTAAAGAGACTTGAAAGAAGATCGATCTATTAATGAAGCTTATGTCTTATGTGTGTGTAGTGACGAAGTCAAAAATTGTTAGGGGATGGACGAAATTTAAAATTGTGAAGGGTAAAAAAAATGTAGACAACTAAATCTTTTAGATAGTAGACAATATTAATATCGTTTATAATTCATCAATACAAACAAATTACAATTATTACCAACAAGGTTTTATGTCAAGAAAACACGGTATAGGACCCATGTAAAAAATCCGAGGTCATAAACATCAAACATTGGTAAACATGGTGATGGTATGGTACTCATGTAAAAAAAATCACAATGATTAGTCATTAATGATATATTTTTGGGCATGACACCACAGCCATCTTGTAATACATTATCAGATTCCACTAAATTTCTTCACTAAATCTTGTAATGCAGTGTTAGCTTCCACTGAACTTCTACACCAAATCTTCCACTTAAATTTTTTTTTTTTCAGTTGACACTCATAACTCCTAGTCTTCCACCCATATTTTCTAAGACAGTCAATTTTCATCGAAATCCTTTGTCACTTAGCATAGAAAAATTAAAAATAAATTATAATATTTTATATTTTTTCCTGATTTAAATAAAAAAATGGTATCTTGTCAAATTCTATTTTGATTTTACGATAAATTTTTTTTATTTTTTTATTTTTATATTTACGACGATTGGAATCTTGATAGCTTTTCAATTCTGGGTTTCTAATACGAAGATTTCGATACCATCATCCCTACACCGTGAAATTGAAAAGATCTTTTAATATGCTCGGAATACGGAATCATATATTATATGTCATTATACAAATAGAGGGAAGGTTTTTATTTTCTTTTTTAAGTGTTCATTCACTTGTATAATAACATATAAGGTATGTGTCCGTGTTCTAAGCACACTGAAAATTTTCTAATGAAATTAGGCAGAAATAATTCTAGAAGAAATTAGTATCGAAATTAGGCAGTCACTGTTGATACAGATTGTGCGTAGCTTTACACTCGTTTATGAAAAACACAATATAATTACTTTCGCGTTGAATTTTCATCAGGCGGTCGCTGTCCCTCGCAATCCCACAACTGGTTGGCATCGCACTCTCCCACAAAACCGCACCGGCGTCTGAACTCATGATATGCATGCCTCGTAAAAGGCGTGGAGCTGTGAGGGCGACGATATCGTCTAGCTTTTTATTTTTTATTAATCATAGGTGAGAGAACAACTAGGTTCCATAGCGTACCGTTTGGTACGTGGGACGGGACGGAACAGAATGGGACAAGGCGTTCCGTCCCACGTTTGGTGCGCCTAAAACGGGTGGAACGAGCTGTTCCACGGGACGAGTTTTGGGTGAATTTTCGTTCCACCTCACCCCCCTGGAACGACTCGTTCCACATCCATGGAACACAAAACTATAACTTCTTCGTCCCCTTCTTCTTCCTCCTTGTTTCCATCCGAGGGCATCTTTACTCCCGCTCCGTTCCGTTCCGTCCTGTCCCGTCTGCATACCAAACGATACCTAGGGGAACACAAGATTATCCTAAAATAAAATAATGGAAAGTGTTATTGGCACTTTAAAAATCTCATTCTACACTCCTCCTCACAAGCGTATTTTTCTTTCCAAATATAAAAAGTTTGGAGTGTAGAATGAGATTTTTGAAGTGCCGATAACAATTCCTAAAATAATTTGCAAACTACAATGAGGGTTTTTTCGGGTGTCTAATATTACAAGACTTATGATATTTCATTTTGTGCAGCAAAAACAATTTGAAAAACTATGGAGCTGACATGTGAATTTTTACCAGTGAAAGATGAGAATGCCCTTATTAAATTGGCGAGGCTCACATTTAATTCATACGCAAAAGTTTTGAGCAACAAACCACAATCTCATCAAGCTCTTTTGTTCATGGCAATGAGAAAAGTCAAATATATTAAAAATAAGATTAATTACTAAATCTTATCGTTATGCTTTTATAATTGAAGATAAACTCCATCAACCAAGGAATCACAATCATATTCAATCAAGAATATTACAAGATAATCCCAACATATTATATCCTTGGTATAATTCTTTCCTCATCCATCCAATGAATGATTGGCCAATCGTATGCTGACACATGTCCAAGCAAACCCTACACATTATGTTAGGCTTTTGTTACGCAACCAAGCTCTAGAACTTTTTTTTTTTTTTTTTTTTTTTTTTTTTTGAAGAGAAACTGACTTAGGCATCGGAGATCCATTGGCCAA
The DNA here is from genome assembly GCF_019419815.1 of Pyrus x bretschneideri. NCBI lineage: Eukaryota > Viridiplantae > Streptophyta > Magnoliopsida > Rosales > Rosaceae > Pyrus > Pyrus x bretschneideri. Next base: position 6,412,246 of record NW_025999513.1, on the reverse strand, counting down.
ACCATCTCTCATCTCGCGTGGCTTTGTTCATTGGTCAAAGGTGTTTATTTTTTTATAAGTACAAATTCGTCAAGACCAAAAACGACTGATTTCTACTATCATGATTAACCTCATTTGTAATATGTTGGAGTGTGATTCTCTTTTTTCCCTGACCGAGTTAAAAGTTCGGACAAAACTCTTATTGTACGGCCGTTCGTTCATGCTTGTTTGATCGATACCATATTTTTTCTCTAAATATCAAAAGATGTGTGTAGTGATTAGTTGCATGATAGAACCTCATTCATAACACACATACATATAGCAAGGGATGGTGTAGAACTTGCTATGAGTAATTTCCAAATGTTCCGGGTAAACCATTATCAGATACTAATTGTAAAGAGTTCATGGATAAAAATGCTCAAAAACCGGGAAAAGAAAGGATACCAAAATGCTCAAAAACCGGGAAAAGAAAGGATACCAAGAGCTCTTAAACCACTCTTTTGCTATTTTAATATTTATCTCATTTAGATTATAGAAGATGACAACGCTGCGAGTTTGTGACGGCATGCGATGCATTTCATAGATTTATGCGAAATCTAGCTAGATTGTTGTGCGTTTTAAAAATGGGAGTTTTAACGATACACTTCCGATAATGTTCATTTTTAATGAAAAATTATATTTTATCTTTTTCTAAAACTATTTACTACACCTTTATTTGTAATTTTTCATTAAAACTAAATTTTTTTAAACTTTTCGTTAATTTTCTTTTTAAAAATTTGAATGTATAGATAATTTCCAAAGTAATAAATTACAGAAAACTTGGTTTGAACTTGTGTGTGTTTTTTTCAACATGGACATGCCCACTTTATGATGTTACAAGACTGAACCCTAAAAAGTTCACATGTGCCGTAAAAGTGAGAGCTTGATATCTTATTATTCACATATTTTATCATGTAAAATCGATTATACCACGTAACTTTCAAGTACCGCATAATAATTTTTTCTAAAAAGATTTAGATCGCGGACCATATTCATTTTTTAATAATAAAAAGTCAACAATGGCCATAGCATCTCGACCCATAATTGCCACAGCGTTCTAGCCCTCCTCTGTGTATTTTCTTTATAATTTTTCGTTTTTAGTGCAACGATATATTTTACACTAAAAAAAAAGGAAGTTTGACAAAGTCACATAATGGGCAATCTAATTTAGTATCGAAATCGTCATCCACGAGATTCGAACCTAAAACCTCTCACTTAATTAGTGCTATGAGTTTTACTTATCTTTTAAGCCTAGTTTGGAGTTGTTGCGTTTTTTTTTTTTTTTTTGAAATTATTTCTGATATACTGTGAGAATAAACAGCTATGAAAAAAAAGTAAGTAAGTGTTTGATAAACTATAACACTAAAAGTGCGTTTAGCAACAAGAAAATATGGGGGTATAATTGTTAATATGAAAGGCTCATTACTTGGTATTGTTCACCTACCTCTAATAATAAAAAATAAAAAAAGCTTTTTCGAAAAGCATGTGTAAAATTGTTTCTGATTTCTGCTATTTTGTACCCTTGATTTTGAAAAATAAAAAATAAAAAATCATTTATCAAACACAATTAATGCCCCAACTTTTTTAAGAAGTTGCTTTTAAAAAATTTAGGCAACTCCAAACCAGCTCTTAATTAACCTCCAATTATCTAATTATCTACAACAGGTGAAAATACACTAACTTTGGTAGGCCAAAGTCACCTATAAAAATGACACCTTTGATTGCCACTTCAGATATTAATCTCTTATAGCAAAACGTGTTGGGTATCTTCCACAAACCCTAATTATTATTCTGTTTGTTTGTTATTTTTCTCAGGATTTTGTTTGTTTGTTGATTCATGTCTTGTTAATTAATAACACTTTGATTAATTAGTAGCTAGTTAATTACTTGCAGTACTTACACGCACCTGTTTGTAATTTTAATTTCAGGGTTGAATTAGTTTAATCTCCATGAGGACCTTACTCGTAGCATGGCCTTTGCCTTGATCTTGGCATCTCTGGAAGCTGATGCTGACAGGCTCACTCTAAATGAACGTCACCTGCTGGCTTCACATAAAAATGATCAACATCATGGTCGGGGGGCTGTCGATGAGGGAGGTATGAATCCGAATAAACCTCAGTCTCAGGCCACAAAAAACAGCAAGGCTAAACTTGACGAGGATGACGGTGATGCCAACGAGAGTCATGGTCAGTTCGGACATGGTTCTTCCGGAAGTGATTCCCACCGTTATTTTACCGGCGACCAATTTCACCCCCATTAAGTGTAGTTAGGGTTTGATCTAAAAGCTGGCCATAAGCTTTTGAAATGAAGGTTCAATCCTTCCCCAGCAATCCAGGTTGTGTAACGTAAAATATGTGTTTGGCTTTTAATTTGCTAATAAAGTGGAGTTCAATAAGACATGTCGCCATATATCTAAAAGATACGTCTATGGTCGCAAGGCGCATGTTTGATTTCACCAGTCTAGACTCTGGTTAATCATGTCGTGTGTTGTAATATTTTCGACTCATATAATAAAATGCCATGAATGTATACGTGGCTAGTGTGGGGTTTTTGTTTATTTCAATACGAAAATGTCATCTTACACTCGCACAATCTGACTAAATAAATTTATGTTTACCCCATTAGATTTGTGATTATTTGTAACCTCGCGCAACATTTTTAAAACAATAACATTCTGATGCTCATCTAAATTTTGTCGTTGTGCTGCTGCACTTGGAATTTCTTATTATATTTTCTTGGAAGTTCTAGTCTATTGTGAAGTGATTTGGCACCAAAAAATATGGAATATGTTTACTTCAATATATTTTCCCAATCTTTGGTGTGGTGGTACCAGATTTTAGTTGGAAGTCCAAGTCAAAGAGAAATTCGATGCAAAGACGAGAAGACGAGAAGACGAGAAGGAGAAGAGAGGTAGGAGTAGTGCTGGAGTCGGTAGAGACCCACTTTATGAAAGAAGATTGAAAGGAGGAAGGGGAAGTAGCTGTAGTCATCTTCAACCTAGAACCCAGCTGCAGTTCCCAGTCTCTGTTTCAGATTTTTTTTTTTTTTTTCACAATTTTTTTCTTAAATTATTTTTAATCACATGGCGCAAATTTGGATTCCTAATCAGGAAAATGTGGGCTTTGCACTTGCCACATCTTCATTTAACCGCTAATTTTAACGGAATGATTAATGGTTGTACAAAATTAAAATGAAATTATAAGTAATATATGATATTGAAATATTTTAAAGATATTATATGAGGTTGCAAATAATCACAAATATGAGGATGCAAAATGTATTTCACCGCTAAAGTTTTTATCCCATGGGCTTTATTTCGGTATATCAGATGGGCTTTGTTTTGGGCCATAAGTATACGCATGAAAGTAAATTGATCAACAACTAGGCTTTCTCTAATACGCATGGTTAAATACACATATGAGTTGCACACTTCTTTTCAACCATTGGATCAATCTCAAAGGTTAGTATTACAACTTTACTTCATGCTACAATCAGGGTTTGTTTGTTTGGTTTTTTTATTTTTAAATATTTTTAATATTTGGTGAATAACGGAGAGTACAACCCAAAAAGAAAACTACAAAACAACAGCAAAACGAGTCTGATGGACTCTAGCAATATCATCAATGAGAGCTGGTCTAATTCAAATGGGAGACTCATTAAATACAAGAACGCCACTATCCATATTAAAACTCCAATTAACCAACTCATGTGCCACATTATTATTCTCTCTGTAAATATATTTCAACTCACACCTCCTCAATTGTCTCATCATTAATCTGCAGCTATGCATAATTGTGTCCAGAGGATGGAAATTATCAACTTGGGTTTGCTTCAACAACATAACAATAGCCTTAGAATCTTTCTCAATATGAAAATCAATAGCACCTTTATCAAAAGCAAGCTGTAAAACAAAGTATAACCTCCATAATTCAGCATCACAAACCTGCCCTTATTTCTGAATATTGCCCTTGACGAAGAAGAGGAAAACCCCCAAAATATTGCCCTTGACGAGGACCTATGCTGCAATTGTAGGCTTGCAGTGGTGCTGTCAGGCGTCCTGGAGAGGGAGAAAGAAAAAGCAATCAGTGAATTAGAGGAGAGAGGAATATGATTCCCTCCCTCTTATTTTCATCCCCTTCATTTTCCTCATGTCACATTTTGTTTTTTTGTCATTTTATCTCTATAAAAAAATTAATATAAAATATTGATGCCGGAAATAATTCGAAGTAAATGTTCCAACATGGCTGGGTTTGTAATTTGGGTCTCTTTCACCGGATTGTAACTTAAAGAAAAGTCTTCACCTCCTTCATTTATTTTAAGGAAAACTAATGAAAAAATCTTCAAAACTTTTAGTTTTAACCAAAAGTCATCATATAACTTTATTTAATGATAAGGACAAGATAATGAAAAGAAAAAAAAAAACTTAAGTAAAGTGTGTGCAATACTTCATTATCGCCTCATTATTCTTCATCTCCTTCTCCTCCAACAACTACTCTCCCTGACAACAACGCCTCTCCTCTTTCTCTCTAACAATTTTATATTTTCTAATATTTTCTTCACATCTGTATTAGACTACTGCTAGTGCACGAATTTAGTCAAATCCGTCCCTTGTTGATTGTATACACAAAAGAAGGATTAGGAATTTTCTATTGTTTTACATATATATATTATTATATAACTACATATATAATTAATCTTCATCTAGTATTAAGTTTCATAAATAGTGTAGTACTATTAAGTTTCATAAACAGTGTAGTGCCGTTAAGTTTTATAAACAGTGTAGTAAGTTTCATTAACAGTGTAGTACTATCAAGTTTCATAAATAGTGTAGTACCATTAAGTTTCATAAATAGTTTGTGTGAGGATGCGCAAGTCTGCGTGTCAGTTTTTTTTTTTTTTTTTTAATATTAAAATTAAGTTCATTTGTCCTTTATATTAAAATTTAAAATTTTTTCAATAAAATTTAAATATTTTTCATTAAATAAATTTATAGCATGATTTTTTTATTAAAATAAACTTAGTCTAAGTAATTTTCATAAAAGTTATCTTTATTTTAATCTCACGGTTACTATTCAAACGTAGTTTGCCGAAAAGTTTGCATTTTCGTGTAATGCATGTGCATTTTTGCATACTGCATTTCTCATTTGTATTATGTTGGAGTGTGATTACTCTTTGAGTTAAAAGTTCGGACAAAATTCTTGTTCTCCAGTCATTCGTTCATGCTTGTTTGATCGATACCATATTTTTTCTCAAAGTATCAAAAGATATGAGTAGTGATTAGTTACATAATAGAACCTTAAATATCACAACATGGATTATAAATCAGTTGATCATGACAATATGTTCACTTTCGTGAACCTAAGTTTGACTTTGCCTCTCCATAGATTAGAGTAGTTTGAAGTGTTGTACAAGACAAACACATATACATATAGCTAGTAAAAATAGTGTAGAACTTGCTATGGGTAATTTCCAAATGTTTCGGGTAAACCATTATCAGATACAAATTGTTAACAGTCCATGGATAAAAATACTCCAAAAAACCAAGAAAGGAAAAGGTACCAAGAGTTCTTAAACCACTCTTTTGCTATTTTTCTAATGTGAGACAATTGAGTCATTCACAGAGTTTCAACCAAAACATTTATCGTTTATTTATATCTCATTTAGATTATAAAAGATAACAACATTGCGACGCCATATGATGGGTTTCACAAATTTGTGCAAAATCTAGCTAGACTAGAGGACTGTGACTATGAGTTTTAAAAATTTTAGTTTATATTCACTTCCCTAAGTAATAAATTACAGAAAACTCAGTTTGAGCTTGTTGTGTGCTTAGTAGTCTCTCTCTTTAAGAGAGTTTTAGTTTTAGTCTTTTTTTTTTTTTTTTTTTTTTTTTTTTGTTAAATACGGATACGTCCACTTCATGATGTTATGAAGTCGAACTCTAAAAAGTCTGCACGTGCTCTAAAAGTGAGAAATATTAACTTCATTATCTCTTTATATTTTAACATGTAAAACCGATTATATATCATGTAACATTCAAGAACCACATAATAGTTTTTCATAGAAAATTACATCAGACACCATAATTCAGTTTTGAATGATAAAGAGTCAACAATGCAGTTAATTAATTAAACGCCTTAATTATCATTCGTCGTAATAATTGCTTCTTTGGTGGCCAATGGCTCTCGACAAATATGGTGCCACAGCAATATAATCCCCCACTGCGTAGTGCTAAGAGATTTTATTATCTTAATCACCCTTCAATTATCTAATTATCTACAACTGGAGAAAATACACTAACTTTGGTAGGCCAAAATAGCCTATATAAATGACACCTTTGAGCATCGATACTGTCATTGCCACTTCAGAGGTTAATCTCTTGTAGCAAAAGTTGCTGGGTATCTTCCACAAACCCTAATTATTATTATGTTTGTTATTTTTCTCAGGATTTTGTTTGCTTGTTTGTTGATTCATGTCTTGTTAAGTAATAACACTTTCATTAAGTAGCTAGTTAATTACTTAATTACACGCACCTCTTTGTAATTTTAATTTCAGGGTTAAATTAGTTTATTCTCCATGAGGACCTTACCCGTAACATGTGTTGCCTTTGCCTTGATCTTGGCATCTCTTCAAGCTGATGCTAAAAGGCTCACTTTGAATGAACGTCACCTGCTGGCTTCACTTAAAAATGATCAAAATCAGGGTCGGAGCACGGCGTTTGTTGCTAACGGCGGTGCGAAGTATCAACCTCAGTCTCAGAACACAAACAACAACGAGGCTAAACTTGACCAGGATGACGGTGATGCCAACGAGAGTTATGGTCAGTTCGGACATGGTCCTTCCGGAAGTGATTCCCACCGTTATTTTACCGGCGATCAATTTCAACCCCATTAGCTAGGGTTTCTTCCAAGAGCTGCCCATGAACTTTTAAAAGGAAGGTTCAAGTTCGCCTTCATCAGCAATCAAGGTTGTGTAATATAAAATATGTGTTTAGCTTTTGTAATTGCTAATTAATAAAGTGGAATTCAATAACAAGTCGCCATATATCTAAAAGATATAACTAAGGTCGCAAGGCGCATGTTTGATTTCACCGGTCTAGAGCTAATCATGTCGTATGTTGTAATATTTTCGACTCATATAATAAATTGTCATGAATGTATGCATGGTTAGTGTGGGTTTTTTTTTTGTGTAATTTCAGTCCAAAAATGCTATCTTACACTCGCACAATCAGATGAAATAAATTTTATATTTCCATTAAATATGTGTCATTTTATCCCATGGCATGGTTAGTGTGGGTTTTTTCAGTTATTTTAGTTCGAAATGTCCTTTTACATTTCCTTCTTACACTTGCACAATCTAACTAAATAAATTTTATGTTTCCATTAAACATCTATCATCTAAAATTACTCGCACAATCTGACTAAATACATTTTATGTTTCCATTAAACATCTATCATCTAAAGTTTTTATCCTATGAAAAATAGTATTAAACTATCAGGAATCTGAAACCCTAACAAACTTCTAGTATTGTTCTTACTGATTCATTATTGTCAAATGGGCTTTGTTTTGGGCCATAAGTGTATGCATGAAAGTAAAATCAATCAACAACTGGGCGTTCTCCGGTAGCTAAATACATTGCTCACTTTCCTGGGCATCTTAGGGATCTTGTGATTGTGACAGTTCATCGTATATTGTATAATCAAAAATTATTTTAAAATTTAAAATTTAAAATTATATATAAATAGTACTTAATGAAAACTGACTGCACGATGTACGATGAATGGTTACGATCACGGGATCTCTAGGAAAATGATCCGGCAAGGATCTTTTTCCTTCTTTTTTAACTATTGGATCAATCTCAACTGTTAGTATTAGAATTTCAACAAGCAAATGAGTTTGCGCGCGATGCTACAGATTTTAAACAATATTAAACGTGTAGAGTATACTAAAATTTACTTACATTCATATTAAAATTTATTTATATCTTTTTGTTGAATAAGGAACAAAAATACGTGTTTGTACAATATATTACATAGCAAAAGTTGAGAAGTGGTTCACATGGTTATAGAACAAATAGAAAATACTTTATTTTTCCATGTCTTAACTTTTTATATTGTTGTTAGTTCTTCACTCTTTGTTTTCTTTATTGCCAAAAAGATGTTCCTCTTGTACCATCTCGTTTAATCAACTATTCCTAACAACAGAATGAAAGCTGGGAAAAAGAAAAACGCGTGCATGAATATAATTTTAAATTTTCAACCACTCTTAATTAAGGTAAGCACACAAATTAATTATAAAAATATTTATTAAATACCATGCACAAGATTTTTTGATGTAGATCAAAACTAACCTGTAATATTGAACTTTTGACTTTCACTTGCTTATTGGTCAAGCATCTAACTCAGAAAAAAATATTCTATGAGCTGAAAAAACAGTAAAGAAAATGAATATAGAAGTTGTTCTAAATCATTCTACTGAAAGCATTAAAATAGTTATGTTTGTAATATGTCATTGTGTAAGTAATGTGATACCCCATAGAAATTTAGCATCGGAAATCTGATGTGCATATCTTCTAGATTGGATTACGTAGGGTTATTGACCCTACGTGATGTAGGCACTACAATAAGTATGGTCCCTATATTAAATATAGATGTTGGTGGCTTCTCATCTATCAAAGCCATGCTTTTATCTATTTTAGTTAGATTGCATTGTAACTATAATATGTTATTAATTGTCTATCCTACCAATGTAAGGTACCTTCCTATTTAAAGGGCTCCATATGTAAGATTAAGGAGCCAATTAGTAAATTAAAGTTAATCTAGAGAGTGATTTTTCTCCTTCTTAAACAAGTTTTTGGCTTGGTTGTGTGAGCGAATCCACGATTAGCAATGTCAAGTGATTCTATTGCTCCTAGTTGAGTGATTTCCAAGTTCCTACCCCCGTCTCCTCGAGACTTCCTTGGCTTTATTGCATCAAGTGGGATCAGAGCAAGTTTTCCGCTGCAGTTGAAGATCATGGCTATGATTATCAACCCGTTTCAAGATCACATCGTTGACGATTGGAATTCACCACCAATTTACGACAAGTATGATGATGAAGACGAGTATAGGTTCATCAAGAAGTTTATCTGTTGCTAGGAGATAAAGGCTTTGTGGATTGGCGTTATCCGCATAATATAAGTACAATGGTGAAAATATTTTATGTATAGCTTCAAAAAGAGGTAAAAACTTTGCATGAGCATAGTAATTGCGTTTGGAAAGATTTCATTACTCACAATCTTAAGAGGAACTTTTGAAGAAAAGAATCGGTGAAGATGATTGTGACTCCTTAATATCTTTCCAACCTTACTCAACTCAAGAGACATTTTGGATTTATGATGTCAATTTCAATCAAGAAGAAGGAACTAGGGTCTTCAACGCTTGGAATATTAGGGAAGTGGAATTTGCATCTTTTTTGCCTTGGAACAATTTGACCACCTTGAACTTCATTTTGCTAGTGTGGTTGCTGTGGAAGAATTTGCAAGGTCATCCAAATGATTGAGGAAAACAAAATGAAACTCGAGGACGAGCTTTTTTTGGAGAAGAGGAGGCACTACAATAAGTATAGCCCCTATATCAAATATGGATGTTGATGGCTTCTTAACTATCAAAGCCATGCTTTTATCAATTTTAATTAGGTTGCATTGTAACTATAATATGTTATTAATTGTCTATCCTACCAATGTAAGGTCCCCTCCTATTTAAAGGGCTCCATATGTAAGATTAAGGAGCCAATTAGTAAATTAAAGTTAATATAAGAAGAGAGTGAGTTTTCTCCTTCTTAAAATCAAGTGTGAGACTTGATGGTGTCAAATGAATCCTCAATTAGCGACATCGAGTGAATCTGTTGCCCTTAGTCGAGTGATTCACATGTTTTATCCCAATAGAAAAGTGAGTGAATCCGGTCCCCCTGGTTGAGCGATTCCTAGGTTATTTATCCCCCAACTCCTCGAGACTTCCTTAGTTTTCCTACGTCACTACGGTTGACCATGTTGACTGAGGTTTGACTTCTGATCAATATGTCTCGAATCATTCTTAAATGCTAAAGTTGTTATACTAGAGACCCAATTGAGCCTAATGGCACCTACCGAGAATTTAGTGTCTATTGCGCTTTTGGATGAGATTGATGTTGTGTGTGATTGCTAGTATGAGAAGATGATTCAGGGATCATGTAGAATTTGTACATCTATGTGACTAGATATTCGAAGTCATTGCAATACAAGTTGTTTTCTTGAGCTTAATAAAGTGATGAACTATGATTAGCTTGATCTCTTCACATGATATGTAAACAATCTAACTCAAAAATTAAATGCAACCATAAGTTTAATGAAAATTAAATGTGGTATTCATGTCTCAGAGTTCGGGACATGACTTATTGTGTTTCGGTCAAGGTACAGATTTTACTAGAATGACAAGAACAGTGCTCCTTAAGGGGAGCAAGCTAGAGGCCTAGGTGTGAGGGGACTTTTATTACGAAAATGTCTTTTAAACAGGCTTAGCAAATTTGATTTCAGTTACGTTATGGGGAAAATCAAGTTTTATGAATTTTTATCAGACCTTCAATGTATAAACGTATGATTCCTTTTACACTAGCTATGGCTAGTGTATAATAATGACATTCAGCTTACACGTGTATGATATGTATTCAGTTTGTTCACACTACGAATATTACATTCAGCTTTCACACATGTATGGTATATATTCAGCTTGTTTATACTACGGACATGCCATTTAGCTTACACATGTATGATATATACTTAACTTGTCATTACATCAAAAGTACTACGTAATGACATGATTATATAGTTATATTCAGCTTGCCATTATTTCGAGATTATTCAGTAATGATATGATTATACAATCATGCCTTAAGCTTGCCATTACTTTGAGACTACTCAGTAATAACATAATTATATTATCTAACTTACACTAGCTACGACTAGTGTATGATATATTGATATTGTATGATATGTCATCGAAACTAGTATAAGTGAGGATATTGGTCGTTGAGGCATCTTTCCAAAGCTATGACACATTATTACCCTGGTAGTTTGCCTATTCAGCTTTATTAACAGAACTTGTATTTTGGCAAATGTGCTCTGAACATATTATCAGGCATGTAATAGAGGGTCAGAGACCTATTAGGTGTGGCCCTTCGGGGAAGTGGTACTTACAGGTGTTGCAATTTGGGCCAATCTTTATTTTAGAGGAAGTTGTGCCAAATTTTTAGTAGATTTATATAGATGACAACTTTAGTTATGTTTTCATGAATGTCATGACTTCGTCACATATTCGAGTGATGGTTAACACACCTCTGTTTCAGTGATATTTGGGTCGGAGTGTTCAGTGCGTTTAGTAGTCTCTCTTTTAAGAGAGTTTTAGTTTTGTTTTTCATTAGGGAATTGTTATTAGCATTCCAAATTTCTCATTCTACACTCCAAACTTTCTATATTTAGAAAGAAAAATACACTTATGAGAAGTGTAGAATAAAATTTTTGGAGTGCCAATAACACTTCATTTTCAATATGGATATGTCTACTTTATGATATTATGAGGTCAAACCCTAAAAATTCCTCATGTGCTTTAAAAGTGAGAAATATCAAACCTCATTATCTATCATATTTTAACATATAAAACGGATTATACCACGTAACATTTAATTACCACATAATAATTTTTCCAAAGAAATTAGATCGCAGCCAATAATTCATTTTTGAATAATAAAAAGTCGACAATGCAGTTAATTAATTAAACACCTTAATTATCATTCATCATCATAATTGCTTCTTTGGTGGCCATAGCCTGTCGACAAATATGGTGCCACAGTAATATAACCCCCCACTGCGTAGTGCTAAGAGATTTTATTATCTTAATTACCCTCCAATTATCTAATTATCTACAACAGGAGAAAATACACTAACTTTGGTAGGCCAAAATCGCCTATAAAAATGACACCTTGGAGCATCGATACTGTCATTGCCCACTTCAGAAATTACTCTCTTATAGCAAAACTTGCTGGGTATCTTCCACAAACCCTAATTATTCATATGTTTGTTTGTTATTTTTCTGAATTTTGTTTGCTTGGTTGTTGATTCATGTCTTGTTAATTAATAACACTTTGATTAAGTAGCTAGTCAATTACTTAATTACTTGCACTACTTACATGTACCTGTTCGTAATTTTAGTTTCAGAGTTGAATTAGTTTAACATCCATGAGGACCTTGCTCGTAACATGTGTTGCCTTTGCCTTGATCTTGGCATTTCTTCAAGCTGATGCTAAAAGGCTCACTCCAAATGCACGTCACCTGTTGGCTTCACTTAAAAATGATCAAAATCAGGGCCGGAGCACTGCCGTTGTCGCTGACGGCAATGCGAAGAATCAACCTCAGTCTCAGACCACAAACAACAACGAGGCTAAACTTGACGAGGATGACGATAATGCCAATGAGAGTTATGGTCAGTATGGAAATGCTCCTACCGGAAATGATTCCCACCGTTATTTTCCCGACGATAAATTTCACCACCAATAAGTGTAGCTAGGGTTTGATCCAAGGGCTAGCCATAAGCTTTTAGGTTGTGTAATGTAAATTATGTGTTTGGCTTGTAATTTGCCAATAAAGTGGAACTCAATAATAACATGTCGCCATATATCTAAAAGATGCGTCCAAGGTCGCAAGGCGCATGTTTGATTTCACCCGTCTAGGGCTGGTCATGTCGTGTGTTGTAATATTTTCAACTCATATATATAATAAAATGCCATGAATGTATGCATGGCTAGTGTGGCGTTTTTATGCAATTCAATTAGAAAATGTCATCTTACACTTTTTTCTTACAATCGCACAATTTAACTAAATAAATTTTATGTTTCTATTAAACATGTATCATCTAAAGGAAGTATGAAAATGACATTTTATAATTGTCCACGTAGAGCCACAGTGCCACGTGGACACATAGTAATCATCCAATCAATGAGCCACGTCATCAGTTAATTGATCTCTTGAGTCTTGATGAAATAGCTAATGGAAGTATGAACATGTCACACAATCCTAACTTTATGTGTGAAACTAGGATGACGAAAAGTGTATGAAAGTTTAAAAATCACAATACTTGAGAGTAGTATAGGAAAAATTATCCAAAATAGTATCGAACTATCGAGAATCTGAAACCATTACAAACTTAAGGTGTTGTTTTCACTGTTTCGATGTTATCAGCTTTAGAGTTGGGCAAATGGGTCCTGGACCCGCGGGTCGGGGCGGGTAATGCCAATTCGGGGTGGGTACATATATTGTAAATTCAAAACAGGGGCAGGTCCATTTAATTAGTGGGGCGGGACGGGTACAAATTTTAGAGCAAACGGGCCCTAGACCCGAACCTTTTCCACTATTCATTATAGGGAGATTAAATCTCCACCATTTATTTCTAACACATAAGTTATGTTGAATTCTCCAGAGTCCTCTGACTCCTCTTAACCTTGATCTCGAATTCTCCCAGCTTCGTCCGTTCATTAACTGGCAGGCATTCTTCTTCATTTCAGCAACCATTTCCAACCTTTAGATCTGGTCAGTCGGTCTCCAAAGTCTTCCTGAGTTGGTACTACACAACACAAGTACTACCTACCTTGGTACTACACATCACAAGTACTATGGATTAGGATCCTCGCCGGATCCATTACATCTGGATCCTCTGGATCACCCATATCCTCATTCCCCTCTCCTCTATAGCAATCACCATCACTGCTGCAAACAAACCTAAACGCGCCACTGCAAACTGCAGTGGAGGTGAATGTGCAGCACGAGAACTACACGAAGGATGCAAGGGCTTTCGTCGCGTTGGTTGCAGTTGTTGATCTGAGGATGGACGCTTGCAGGATTTTCTCACAGTGGCTAAGGAAAGAGCTTGGATGGGGTGATGTCGATGTGCTTTGGTAATTGCAGAGGAGAGTGGGATACTAAAAATTGATCGATTTCATCACTCCAGTTCTCTTATTTGTCTTCGATGATGCCCTCTTTCTGTCCAAAAATTCGATTTTGAACTCGAATCTAAACTTGGTCGAGTGGAAATTTGATTGGGAATCTAGGATACTGAAAATTAGAGAAAAAAAAATTGTACCTGTAAGAAACGGCCTGTTTTATATTGACCGGGTTAGGTCCAGCTTTCAGTTTTAAAATTGTAAAATCCGCCGTCCTATTGTATTTTCAAACGGGTCTTGTCCAGTCCCTCTTTGGGCCCGGCCCGTGCCCCACCCCAAATCAGCTTTGTTTTGGGCCATAAGTGTATGCACGAAAGTGGATCGATCAACAACGTGGCATTGGCATTCTTTCCTAACCATCGGATCAATCTCAACGGTTAGTATTGAAACTTTAATTAATGCTAAAACTGGATTAATCTCAACGACCTATGCTGCAATTGCAGGCTTGCGGTGGTGCTTTCAGGCGTCCTGGGGAAGGAAGGCGAAAGAAAAGCAATCAGTGAAATAGATGAGACAACCGGAGTGATTCGAAGTAAATGTTCTACCATGGGCGGGTTTCCAATTCGGGTCTTTTTTGACCCGGTTGTAACTTGAAGAAAAGCCTCATCTCCGATTATTTTAATCCAACGGTTGCTGTTTAAACGTATAAATTAGATGCGGATTTATTGATGTACACTAGAGAATAATTGCAACAACCATGTGCCTTGGGCTTGGCGGATTGTATACAAATGTATTTATTATTTTTCTTAAAAAAGATCAGTTAATGGTTTCGACACTACAATTATAGGTCTACCACCGCTTTGTTCAGGAAACTATTGGCAGGCGGTTGTAAACAGACAGATTATGTGGAGCTGAAAAGTATACTTTTTTGTGTAACCCATGTCCATTTTTGCATACCTTGGCTTACCCAAATCGGCAATGTGCTCTCTTTTATGCATTTAAATTGAAATCGTCTTGCAAATTAAATAGATTTAATACAGATTATACCATTGGTTAAAGAAATATATACAATTTTTGGCATACTGTATAAATATAAGTGGACTCATTTTTTAAATTTCAAAGTACAGTATGTTACAACTAAATAAAAGTCTTCCAATATAAAAGATATGAAAAAGATTTTAACGATTTGGTATCAATTTGTTCGTGGAGTCCACATCCCTAGTGGCTATTTAGGCACTTTCATGGTGATTAAGAACAAGGTTGAAAGAGAAAGCAAGTATAGTAGAGATAAGTGTTATTTTTGTACCATGATGTGGATGGTGTGGGTTCAAACTTTGCCGATTCTCTATTCTAGTATCTAATTTAATAAATTTATCGTTTCACAAAACAAATAAAAAATAAGGTTGAAAGAGAAATTCTAGAAAGATGATTTTAAAAATGGAATTCTTCATTAACTCTCCACAACCTCATATTTTTAGCACGTGCCAACAAAAAACTTAAAACAAACTTTAATTTCTTCCGGACTCCCAACACACGATATTTTTTTATATTTTTAAACATTTGATATTCCTTTTTTTTTTTTGGGTACACGTAAACATACAAGTGGTTTGTCCAAATCTGGAGGTGCGTGACGGTCGATCTCCTTCTCCCAACCCTCCTTCTATAAATGGCAATATTTTCCATCCCTTTTTCTTCACAGACCCCCATCGTCTCCCACCCTATCTGTTTATATACATATCTCCCATTCTCCATCAGATCATATCAGATCAGACGGGGCACATCTCCAGTTTGTGCCTGAATCAAACCCCATCTCAGCTGTCCATCTGTCTGATGGCTAATCCAACGGTGTTAGATTCACGCACAAACTCGTGATCTGTCTCCTCTTCCAACACCCTATTCCCCTTTCCTTCTTCGCTTTTTATCTGAATTACTTTTCCTTCCAAAAATAAAAATTGATTGAACTTTTTGGCGCCAATTCCGATTCACATTTTCCCTCTCAATCAGTTTTTGTTTCCCTCTCAATCAGTTTTTGTTTCCCTCCAGGCTCAGAAGAAGAAGAATTGGGAAGGGGAAGAATCTGAAATATTTGGGAATCGGATCGAATGGACTCGGGTTCGGGTTTGGATTCGGGTCTGGAATCAGGGTCAACGGAGGATTACGAGACGGACGTGGAGCTTCTGAAGAGGGCGTGGCGGCAGGAGAAGGCTGCTCCGGAGGTTCTTCAGTTCGAGAGTGCTTTGATTCGGAGAATCATTGAGCAGATCCAATTGATGGTAAACTTCGCTAAATATAAACAAACAAAACCCTAATTTCTATTTTTACTGTCATTATTTTGTTGTATTGAATTTGAGCCACAAAAATTTAGTATCGGATATTAAATGAAGAGATTTGTTATTAGCACTTTAAAATTTTTATTCCACATTATCTATGAGTATTTTTCTTTCTAATTATAAAAATAAAAGGCAACGCTAACATTTCTCCTATATTCACCTTGGCCTTGTAACTCAACTGGTTAAAAAGCGTTTACATGCACCTGAGATGCTGTGTGTTCGATTCTTAAATATCATTTGTATCGATAAAAACTAAAATTGATCTGGTATTTATTTAAGGGGATTGTTATTGACACTAAAAAAATCTCATTTTGTATTCCAAATTTTTTATAATTAGAAAGAAAAATTCACTTGTGGAGAGTGTAGAATGATATTTTTGGAGTGGTAATAGCAGTTGTCTTGTTATTCTGAAATTTGAGAAAGGAAAAAGAAGTAATCTTACTGTTAGTTTAGTATGTTAATTGGGTTAAAATTTGTGCTAGTAATTTGTGTTATTTATAATCCCAATTGGATTCATATAACTAACAGGAAGAAACTGTGGAGGAGTTCACTGAGAGCGGTATCGATCCGCTTACCGTGTCACTGTACCAGATGGATTTGGACAGAACTCAGTTTTTGTTGAGATCTTATTACCGAATTCGTTTGCAGAAGGTAGCAATGCTTGCTGTTTGCTTCTTTGCTTGTTTTTAGGTGATAGAGAGACGAGCATTCACTTTGTTTCATGATAAGTTTATTAAAAGAAAGTTGAATCCTAGGTTGCTATAAGCATTTGGAAAGTTCATATATGCTACTAAACAAAGCTTTGTTATTCGTCTTTCAAGGAACTTCCTTTTGCAGATTGAGAAATACATGTTTCACATTCGGGATAATGCTGAAAGCCGTCTCTCTGATAAGGAGAAGCTGTTTGTTGAACGGCGAGGGACTCCAACCATCTCATTTTTAGTTTGTGCTCATTCAGTGGAAGCACATGATTCAGATTTACTGTGATTTGGAGTTGACATGGTTAGTGGTTGCAGGTGCTGCGCTGATTTGCAGACGCATCTTGAAAAGAGCATTCTGTTGCAGTTGCCTTCTACTTATCAGTCTGTATTCCGTCAATCAAGTGAAAAGGAGACTGACATGGGTAAACATTCACATTATCCTTTCAGAATTTCGTGATGAATCTCTATTCTTCCCCCACCCCGTATGTGATGTGTATTATTATAGTAACAGTTCATTTACCCAAGATCAATTCCCCATGCTTAATGCCTAAAGTTTTAATTCCAAGATATATAGTTATCGGTGGCCTTTTCGACAATTTACCTAAAAGGCTTGCGTTTTCTGATATTGTTAGGCAGAATCGTATAACTTGTAAAACTTGTGATAAAGTTTGATGCGGTATTGTGCTAAGAAAAACTTGTAATAGCATTCAGTGAGGTATCCAATGACAAGCTAGTGCGGAACCAAGGTGGTTTTATTTTGTGTGTTTAATAACGAAGTTTTTATCAGAAACAATGCATTAGTTGAAATTCTTAGCTTCCCCCAAACCCCATCACCCACCCCCACCCCCCACGCGGAGGGTAGTCTGATCTTTCCCCGGTTATTACTTATATTTCTTTAACTGCATAAAATTGCTTTAACTGCAGACTATTTTCTACTAAACAGATTTTTTGATTGATCATATGGTAGGCAGCTTGTAGATAGGCCTTCTAAACTCTAACAATGTTCTGTCTATGCTCGACTTTCAGTGCCGAGACACCAAATGGATACATTTGTTGTCTGCAAAACCAAGTACTATCTTGGACATATCCAGCTCGAGGACGATGGAGAATCAGATAGCAGGCAACTCATATATTCATACTTATTTACTCTTATAGAGACTTGTTTCTTGTTTAGCTTACTGGTTTCAATTCCCCTTATGACAGTGCGAGCCAGCGACCATTGGACGAGCCGTTTGAGATGGAGCCTAATGTGTTGTACTTTGTACGTTATAAAGCAGTGAAAAAATTTGTAGAGGAAGGGGAGATTGATTTATACTGAGCACAATCTTGCACCCTATTGCTTGACCGATTTCATCATGGAAGTGAGTTTCTGTGCAACATCCAGCGCTTCTACGTCGAATGTTGAAAATGATGAAATCCTCAAACCAAAGGTGACGTAGCGGTCTCTCCACCTTATTGGTTTACAACATTTGCTTAGAAACTATCCACGTGCAAGTCAGGGGAGCGGTTTTCTCCCTCGCAGGATCTGTATGTACTAATCATTTATCATTGCTTAAGAATGGTCATTGTGTACGATTGGTATTCTTTTCGATGGATTTTTAGTGTGCAGGAAACATGATCAAAAGAAAATTTCTCGTTTTTATTAATGTCAATTTTTTTGGCAAACGTTTGGTTTTGAGATCAACTAAATTAGAAATCATATCTCAACTGATCAAAATCAAATCAAAATTTTATTGGAAATTGATTCATCGTTCATTGAGATTTGACAATTGGTTATCATGCTACCATTCATTTTCTTCCCTCTCTTTATGTCAATTCACACACAGAAATAAAAGGCCATTATGGTATAGTTTTCAAGTCCGTATTGATTCAAATGTGTCACACAATTTTAAAACCTACTTGCATGTTCACAATGTGTTGCGTATGCGGAGATGCTAGTTACACTAACATGAAAACAAAAATAAAAAATAATGAGATCCAATCGAGACTTTATACCAATTTACTTTTCTTTACAAATT
Source organism: Pyrus x bretschneideri (assembly GCF_019419815.1). Lineage (NCBI taxonomy): Eukaryota > Viridiplantae > Streptophyta > Magnoliopsida > Rosales > Rosaceae > Pyrus > Pyrus x bretschneideri. The sequence goes on along the minus strand of NW_025999513.1, from coordinate 6,393,232 downwards.
GGCTCCTTCTACAATTTCCTTCTTTTCTTGCCAAATGACATTTCAATTTCCGTTATCATAAAACAAATTTGAGTTTCTATGCTGGGGATTTTCAAGAATCGAATTTGTAACTTTAAGTGCATAAATACACGATCTTAACTATTTAAATTATAAATGATCAAATTTGTGGACTCATGGTTAAGATATGTAGTCGAATCACCTTCAATGGCCAAATGAGTGACATATGAACTTTGATTGAGTCGTGGTTGCCACGTGATGTTGCATATGGTTGTGTCGAGTGTGCCTTGTTTTGTCGCTGTGGAGATGAACCGACCCTGGTTTTCTTTTGGCTTAGTTGTTTGATACATGTTTATGCTACCTAGTGGTTTGTGTGACCTTGTTTTTTAGCGATGGTTTTATGTGATCCTTGGTTTCGAATTTGTCATCACTAATCTATTGTGGCAAGATTTGCACCGTTGGTTCTTGTGTGTTCTTTGTTTATTGTGTTTGTCACATAAAGAATGTATTATGCTTGCTTGTTGCGAGCACTTATTCTTTCCACCACCAAAAAAAAATGTACCCAACTATTACCTTCTTATAACCATGTTATAATTGTGTTTCTATTATTAATGTATTATCGCTATCAAAAACTACGTACAGATCTCGTAAGCTCTAGAATTTCCCAATTGAGACATGTAGTTCATTGAGGTATGCAGTATCAGGTAATGTTAAGAAGATTAAATTTATATTAGTAAACTTGAGGCATGCAGTTTATTGTAGAACCTATACTTCCACTATATGCTAATATATGTGGACACCAAGTATTTTGAACCTACAACCAAAGAAAATTTCGAATAGAGTAATACTATTCATACCATGTTTTTGTACGATATTTTCATACCACCTTATGTGACATTTGACGTGGACAGCCACATCATTTGAATTAATCAAAATTTTAAATTTAGTTCATTATTTAATAAACTAATAATTAAGAAAAACTAATTAATTAAATGATGATTGTGGTATACGATGAGTCTTTCTTCTTCATTTCCTTGGGTTTTGCAAATTTTTCAAATGATGTGGCTATTCACATCAGATGCCATCTAAAATGGTATAAAAATGTGGTACAAAAATATGAATAACATTACCATTTCGAATATTATTGATTAAAAGATAAATACTTGGAAAAGATTCTCTGCATGCTATAATAGCATGGAGCCAAACACTAACAAACAAATTTGGCAAACCCGACCAGAACGAAGCAGGGACACCTTTCAGTTTTTCTTTGTCATCACATACAGATTCAAACGACACCGTAATTCTGTTTCCCACCACTTTCGTGGAGAATACAGAAAAATCTGGCTGGAGCGCAATGAAGCCAAAAACTAAGACCTGGCGAGCAACGTGGTCAATGGCTCAAGGCGCTTCGCCGACTTGATCAACGGCCAGGATTTTAAGCAAGCCAGCATACGTCACGCCTTGGTTCTCATCGCCGCCGCCCAGTTTAATCATGGCCTTGATATCTTCATCGGTGGCGACGAAGCCGGCGCTGCTCATGTAGCTCTTCAGGTCCTCGTGGCTGAGCTTTCCGTCGCCGTCCTTGTCCATCACCTTGAACACGTCCTCCATCACTCCCGAGCTTTTCGCGCCGTCGCTGCACGCCAAGACGCGCTCGAACTCCTCGTACTGGACGAACCCGTCGTTGTCGGAATCGGCGGCCGACATCATCGATCCGATTAGGTTTTCGTCGGCGGCGGAGCTGGAGAGGCCGGCGTAGAAGGCTCGGAGGTCGTCTTTGCTGATCTTGCCGTCGCGGTCGGCGTCCAGAACGTCAAATGCTGGACGGAAGTCAGAGGTGAGCGTAGTCGTCGCGGTCTCCACGCTGAGAGTTCGGCCGGAGGGACACATTGCGATGCGAACGGCGCTGTGTGTTAAACGACGTCGGGGTGAAGCTCCGGTAGAAGAAGTCGTGGAAGGAAAATTTATGTGACTTGAAGAGAGGCATTCGGGTATTTATAGAGGGAAGGGGTTTTGGGAGAAATTTTCAAGTGTGTCTAATACACGGAAATAATACATCATATATTATTATTTAATATGAAATATGTGTCTTTAAAAATTATTAACTTTAAAAAATAAAATTTTTCATTATTTATAAAAAAACAAATGATGTCGCTCCGTGTTCCGATTATCATGAAAATTTCTTTGATTTTAGACCTTAGAGTCCAAGAGTTTTGGGGTGGAGGGCCCACAATAGCTTGGTTCACAAGATTCTGAGAGAGTAAACAGTGAATTGCCATGTGTAATGCGTATGGAGTGACGTCATGAGACTTGGACCGACAACGCCGGTGGGTCCAGAACCTGCCAAAACCACACCATATAATTCGGTTAATGATGCTTTGGGTTTGATTTTGGTTAAGTTTAAACCTCAAACTAGTAGCATAAACTAACATTAACAAAACAATTTTATTTCACCATTTTCTTTCCAATGTATGTTAGAGATCGTTCGAAAGTATTATTAGAATGAATGAAAACATTTTTTGTGAAATTTATAACTAATTTTTCGTAAAAAACGTAAATGAATCTTGAAAATGTTTACTGGAAAAATCACATAATTATTGCTTCTTTAAAAAAAAACACTTCAAGTACTTTTGAAAACTCAAAAATATTTTCTTCGAAAACACTTTTAATTATTTTAAAAATACTTTTCAACGAGTCATTAAATACTTTGAGATACTCCCTATTACCAATCTTAGCCGTCATTATTACAATTGCCTTTTTTATATATTTGATTTCCTAACAGTTAATTCCCCTATTTTTTTCTCCTTGATTATCATTTACTTTTTATTTATTTATTGTAGTGTATAAACGCAATTACAATCTTCCAAAGAATCACAAATAAAATATGGATGCTTTTCAAATCAAAAGAACTCACGTCGAAAATATTAATAGGTTTTAATATCATATTATTACTCTGAAATTTTTTGATTAATACGTCTATTAACTGATGAGGTTGTGGGCACCATGTGTCAACCTGGCGCCAAAAATAAAAATAATTATAAAATTGGGGATGGGTTGGCTTCTGGTGTTCTTCCTGACCCAAGACCAAAGAAATTATCACACCCTGTTTTCCCCCAAGGGGCTTTTCAATTTCCTTCTTCCCGGCCTTCGAACTGAGCCGCATCTTCAACCTTCATCTTCAATCTCCACCACCATGTTATATCAGTCCCCACTCCTCCACCCACCGCTTCGACTTCCTCCTCCTGCCAACCCCAAAACCCTAACCTAATTTTTGGCCCAAATCCCTAAAAGGGGTATGTCGAGTTGGGCTTCGTTCGGTCCCTGCAACCTAGAAACCATCCACAGCCATTTCTCATCTCAGTTCAGATCCGCCCAAGATGTTGTTTTCCAACCCCAAAATTGAAAGGACATCGATGATTTGCATGTAGGCCTTCATATTATCGACAACCACGATGGATGACGGCGACGAGGATGTGGAGAAAGAGGAGTTGGATTTGACAATCCGGAATGTGACTGGGGAAGGAAAGGGAGGAGCGGAGGAAGAGAAGGTTGGCTGCCCAACTGGATAACGCAGTAATCAATCTGGTCCAACGCTGACGCCGTCCACGTCCCCAGTTCCAGTTGGTTCTTTCCCATGGGACATGGTGGCAATGGTAAGGATTTTGAAAAGACATCGACGGTAGGAAGGGAAATGAAGAAATGGGGTTTTGGTGAAGATGGTAGCTCGGGCGAAGGGGGAGAAGAGAAATGAAATAGGGTTTTTAGTTTTATTATTTATTTAATTTTTGAATATTCACGTAGGCTTATATTGACACGTAGCGTCCAGTTATTGTTCACGTGAGGGCTACATCATATGTTAACAGAGGTTTTGATGTCGTGAACGCTACATCATCTGTGATCGGAGGTTTTGACGAAAAACTTAACAAAGGTACGAAAGTGCCTCAGAATTATGATTTCAGGTATCAGACTAAGACGAAAAAAATTTCAGGTATGAAATGTTGAAAACCAATAAACTTTAGGATAGTAAACTGAGATTAACCCATATTAATATTATAAATCACACTGCGTATGTATGGTCCAATACGATTACCAAATGAGCCTCAAATATATTTACTGAATTTCAGTCATCAAGTAACGTGTGCATATGATTTAAATTTTATTTTCACGAGAATCAAATCTAAACCTAAGTAATCATGTAATTTTAGTGTGTAGGTAAAACGCAATCAAGCCTAGTAGCCTAAACGTTAGGATTTGTTATTCCTTTATTTTCTTTAGGCCCAAAATCAGGCCCTGGACGTTTGGGTTTGCTTAATTGGGCTACTTGTGTTGGATCCAATCCAAGTGAGCCGAATGTAAATGTAATGGTTCAGTCGTAATATCACTAACATGAAGGGGCTTTCCATAGAATAAATCATAAACCCTAATCCTATAAATTCCAGTATTTAAACACAACCCTGCCATGCCTTCCCGGCAAACGCGAAAACAGGGTAGCTCCCAGCCTCCTTCCCTCCGCCTTCTCCTCTTACTCTCTGCTATTTTTTATTTTAATTTTTATATTTTGGTTTTCGTGAAAAAAAATGGAGGAAAAGAATTGTGGTGATTGCTATCGTGCGCCTCTTGATGAAGCCCGGATCCCATTAATTTGGATTTAGGGTTTTATGTTCTTAATATAAAGAACGAGGAGGCAAATTTGGTGCAGGAATGTTGAGTCGCTTCGCCTTTGAATTCTTACCGGGCTCAGTGAATAACACCCTGCCAAATCCCCCCTTCTTTTTCTCTATTTTTTTTCATCCGTTTTTATTTTATTTTTTGTTTCGTTTTGCATCTGATATTTTATAAAACGGATTTTATTGAAGAATTTTGATTTGCGTAGTGTGGGGGCTCCGATGATGGATTAAATCTTTGAGACCTGATCATCGAATGGATGACAACTATAAGCATGGTTTCTGAGGATCCCTTTTTAATTTTATGCATTTTATTTTATATAAAATTATAGAATTTATGAGTATAAATGATGAAGTCAGCACTGGGCTCTGAGTACATTTGATGCACTAAAAATGCAGCCTAGAAAGCTATTTCTGATATAATATAAATACACACATACTTTTCTCTTGTTCTAAATCTCTCAATTGTCTTTGTTCTTTTTCTTAGGCAACCCCAAAAAAAAAAAAAAAAAGTTGCAGACCTTGGTTATTTACAATCTGCTGGACAAAGGCAAAGATGTAGGGAATATTTAAAGGTAATTAAAAATAATCTGAAAAGGGTAAAGTAATTTGGATTGAAATGTTTTAGAACGAGAAAAACAGCAGAATGGTTAAAACATAAGAATGAGTATCTTTTTCGGATCTGGAAATTTTTCAATCACATCTGTGTATCATATAAAATGTGGTCAGTTTTCATCAGGTGCTGTTTGTATTTGAACTTTAAATAAAAAAATTACAATGATTTCTGACCGTATAATATACGATAAACGAATGTGATTGGAAGATGTGAGGATCCTCATTCAAAACATAAAACCCAAATGACACGTTTATTGATCTGTAACAAAAGTGAGGGGAAACTGAATCAGAGGGCTTACAATTTCATGGGACGAATTCATCACTACTATGTCGCCTAGTGTTAATAATGAAATAATCTGTGTAAAATTTTGTCTACATTACAATGTACCAAATGTGCACAAGACTAAAAAAGTACATGTGTCATATAAATTATTCTTGAAGCAAAAATAATTTCCTTAATATAAAATTTGGAATCTAAATACAGAAATCGAAGAGTTTCAAATAACTTATCAACTACTTGTATTGTTTGACTGAAAAATTCCCCTGCCAAATTGAACCCACAATTCGAAAGGCGGCTTCTGCCTAAAACTTGTCACTCATAATTCCAGGGTTGAAGCTTCATGCCGTAATCTATTGTAGTTAAGGACCCCATTTGGGCAATGACGGAGCTAGTTAGAAATTTTTCATTAAGTGGGCTCGTTTAAAGATTTAAATATTTATAAACAAAGAAATTTGATGGTATATTTTTCACAGTTGAGTGTGGATATGGGTATCTGGCGTCGAATCGGACATTGAGAGAGAGAGATTGTGAAAACTTACCAAATACTTTTGACACTATTTTTTATGCTAAAAGGGCTTTTACGAATACATTTTACAGAACACCTAATTGTTTCATTAAAAAGCTGATTCCTCTCATAACACAGCATAAACAATTTTTTTTAAAAGCACAAGAAAATACCAAACTTGCCCTAACTCAGTCCAGATGAAGTGGTGCAAAATTTTCAAGGTATCATTCTCCGCCTTGTGTTCCTTCTCCATTTTCCTGTTCCCGTGTGTCAGAGACATCTGTGCCTCAGGATTTGATTTGTAACCACTTTAGCATAAAGATTTGAACTAAACTCAGCGCACAGGATTTGAAAAGAAAATGACCACGAAATATACAACGAATCCGGCAATGAGAATCCCCCCGTAGATATAGGTTTGAGATGACTGCACAGGATACTTGTACTCAATGTCGCAGCACTTCATCTTTTCCCTCTCAGTCGCCAGAACATGGTCTACATACCTGCACCGCGCAAATGACTAAAATTTTGAGAAACCTGCTCCACAGATACAGTTCAACAACCAGCTGATGATCTTTTCCTGCGTGGTAAACTTATAGTAAAATACCGAACTAAACTTTTGCAAATATGGAAACTTACTGCTGAGTAAATATGGAACTCTGGAGAATCTCTGAACTGTTTAGATGTGCTTCTTGTAAGCGATGACCATACAGTGACGAAGACAAGTCTACAAGCTGTTCCTCGAGGTTCTGTTGTTTAGATGTCTTAGACGTGTTAATTATCTTCAAAATGTTTGCAAAACACACGAATTCTACAAGTAGGAATGACTTACATCCAAGAAGTTCTCCAATCTCTCAACTAATTCATGCGGGAAGGGTTCGGGCAAGTTAGTTGTTTTTTTGTAAAACTTCTCCACCCACAGTTCAGTGGTTGATTTGTTCTTCTTGCCCTTCACTGGTTCACCAAGGGGAGTTTTCAGATACTCTGCGGCAAAAGTTTGTACAGTCTGCAGAGGATGATCGAAACCATATAAGCACAACATCATGCAACAAATAAACGGCTAAAAAAGACCAAAATTACCTCTGATGTTTCGCGAATTTTACGGAGTGCAGAATCTACACGTGCATATATTGTGTTCCTCTGCCAAAAAGATAAACAAATACTTTAGATATCGCAATGCTAAAGAATATGCGCGTACATTTATATCTGTTCGCGTGTGCCACCTAGTGAAGAATATGTGCGTATATTTATATCTGAAGTATTATATATGATAGTGCACAATTTGGCATCGTAAACTAGCCTTACCAACGCAACATCCTGAAGAATTTGACTGACTTGAGAAGTATTAGAGAATGGTCCAAACGGATGACAACCAGCTGCCCAAAGCCAATTTACAACTGGCCTTTCATGTATATGAGAAGCCTTCTCATATGGTGCACTCAACCCACCAACAGCGGAGGCAAGCCCTGCCAATATATGGCGTTGTGCCTGAGAAGGAAAGTTGTGTCTTCTCTGTGTTTCTGAAACATAACTGCCCGCCAAGACATTTCAGCAACACAGTAAAAATGTGACTTCTTATGGAACATAGGGAGGTGAAAGGAGAATGCCATCAAAATCAATGCTGGAAGCCCGGGAATAATATATTGTTTCCTTACCTAAGAGGTATCTTCTCATTTTGGTGCTCAAGTACAATCACGACATCTTTGCTTGTCCATACAAGACTTTCGTCTTCCATCATAAGTTGTGGATCCACATCAGCCAATGATAGCACAAAGCTGTGGAAAAAGATATAAAACAAAAATTTACAGTAATCAATACTCAATGATTTTATGACTGATGCAGTAAAAAAAAAAAAAGAGGTCATGACACAAAGCATTACTAACAAACTTCTAGCTACTGCAGCTAGGTGACCATATATGTCATAAAAAACTGAAAGCAAGCCCTAGAAGTTATATGCAACAGCTATCTGATGTAAATATTCTTAACTACAAGTTTCAATGATCGTATTTTTATGCTAAAATTCTGGGTGGCAGGCGATATGCATAAGAATGCGGATGTAGTTAAGCAAGACGAACTCAAGAAAAGTAACTTCGATATAAATGTATGAAATAAGAATGAAGATGCACTATTATGAGAATAATACTAAAATTAAATACTGCAGGCAACTCAAGGTGGCATGCTCACACAGGAATCACTCTTGTTCCATAAGTCCGGTAGATATTTCCTTGTTTCCTTACTACTTTCTTCTTTTTCTTGCCACGTTTTGAGTCATAAGTAGTCCAAAGAGGTTTATGCTTTAGTATAGAATCACTTGAATTTTCAGTTTGATCTGCCCAATGCTGGCGGACAAAAAGTACAGATTAGGACATTGAAGAAGGAAAGAGAACTCAAATATACTTTAGAGCTTCCATAACAGAAGAAAAATGTCTCAGAAACAAAAAAGAGACACTAAACATGTACAACTGTAGTAGATTTAGACAAACCTGGCGGAGGAAAAATTTACTTGAAAGAGATGGGTCAGCCACTTCAAGCAAACCAGCAGCAAGCACATCAGCAGAACGTTCCATCTCCTGGAATGGGTATTTCCAAGTGGAAAAAGAAAATTAGAATGTAGACATAACTTCACTTAAGTTCCATCTGATGTTAAGACGAGGAAAGAAGCATGACTTTTTAACTTTTAGACTAAAAATGATGACATCTATTATATACGGCCCTAAAGAAAAAGAAATGAAGAACAGTAGATAAATGAAGAAGTACCCACTTCTTTAAGAATAGCACCATCCAGATAAGTCTTGGTATGAACATGGAAGCGTCCATCGTTCTTAGTTTCTTGCAGCGAATGGCTTCGCATAGCTTTTGAAACAGCAATAGACAACTTCTCATGGCGATGCAATGAATGTGAACCCCCAACGATCACAACTTCTTGGCCAACATGAACCATTTTCTTCACCTGAAGAGGGGCAAATTAAACGATCAAACAAAAATGGAAGTGATTTTGGGTTTATGTATCTCAAAGCACAACAATGCAATTATGATAGGAGGAGAAGGAGAGGGTTGCTGTAACGGAACAATCCTAAAAGTGCCTCATTCTTTCTTCACATAGTCATCATAGGCAATCTAAAGATGTTTGAGTTATTCCAGAAAAAAATAACTCACCTCTGCCTCAATTGCTTCAATATTTATGCTGTAGTTGTGGCCTTTGTCTATTATATTGTACCGATTGTGATTTTGCAGGACAATTATTGGTAATAGCAGCCTTGTTGTCAAGTCAACAGTTTCAAATCTGAGTTAAGAGCATAAATAATAGTTAATGACCACTAATAAAAAATGTATGAAGTATTATAAAAAAAATAGCAAGCTTGTTGTCAAAGAAAAACCATAGTCCTGATTTAGTACGTTCTACTTTGTGATGTACAAAAAGACCAAAAAAATAAAGGAAAGAGTAAAATAATCCCAGTTCAAATCAACATGTCAAAAGATACACTTAGTACCTAACATCTGGAGCTATAACATGCTCAACTGTGGTGGACACTAAAGACGCAAGTTGTCCAACAAATACATCATGTGTAGGATGATCACTAGCTGCACCAAAACCTCTTGGAACCATCACATTGCGAAGTCGTGGCAGTGACCTAGAACTGACGGTTCCCTCTTCAGTTTCAATCTTTCCATATGTGCATGGGCCTGCTGAGAGATCGATCACAACAAATCTGACAGCATATGCAGGAAATTAGTCTTTTTTTTCAATAGAAAAAAAAATACCAGAGTCAGATATAGAGAGCATAAATTGGTAACAATACATAGTCCCAAAAAAAGCACAAAATTGATCATTCAATTTGATACTGTCAAAAGCTAGAGTACCTAGCAAAAACATGGATTAAAGGAATGTTTCTAACCACCATTAAACTGCAAAGCACAATGCCATTTTTATTCATATTCCATAACACCAAATAACAACTCTCCTACATATAAACTACTACCTCCTACAAATAACTCCGCAACCCAAACAGATAACAGACGACGAAGTAACACACTAACCATAACTCAAAACAAGCCTAAAGACTTCAAGTTAACCTTTGTAACATACTACCCATAACCTCACACGTTCAAGTACACCAGTCCATGTATTTGAAGTATACTTGCTATATGTTCACATGTTCACTAATCCACGTTACTCCATGTACTTTCAGGGTAGGCTTCCCCCTCCTTGTGGTCTAACACAGAGCACACTGTATATGTTTGTAATAACTACATGGATAACTTACACCCCTAAATTAGTGTGTAACTTATTCTAGCATTTGCTCTTGGAAAACCAAGAGGAGGTTTAATCTACAAATAATACTTTGTTAACTGTACCTGCCAGAGCCAAGCCAAACTTGAGAGGCACCTCCTCCATTGTATCTATAGCGATAAATGTAGTCTCCCTCTTGGTTTTTCATATCTTCCTCAGTTAGCTGGCTAAGTTTTCCATACATTAAGCTGTCAAGATCAATGTCCTTATTCCTAGGATCCATCCTTACCTGTAAAACAAATATAAACACCCAATATAACAGGTACAGTTGAGAGAGACTATTAATGACTGGTTCGAGAAATATTGACAAGCACATTCCCTTCATGTATGCAAAATCATATGGTAAAATAACATGCATATTAAATGACTAATGTCGAATACAAACAGAGACTAAGAACTGTGCTGATTTCAGACCATACCTTATCAAAATTGACAATAAATATTGCACTCGGAATTTGCCGATCCATATTCGTAGCAGAATTAGCAGCATTCTCTATGTCAAATATGTAGGAATATAACTTCTGAAACATTGGCTCCACTACAGTTGCATCCACTTCATACAGAGGTACTTGCCTTCCAAAATCAGTCTAAAATATTGAAGAACGATTTAAACCTTAATTCAATGACAAAATGATACTTGCAACTTTCTCAAAAGACAATGTACAGCAGACAATGGAACTATGGAAGTCACCTCTCTTGCGTTTCCTGCAGCAACCATAGCTTCTTTCAGTGCCTTCTCAAGAGCTATTAGTTCTGGTTGCCCAGCCTGTAATTAGAACAAATACAAAATCCAATCACCGGACAAAAATGTAGCCACACATAATCAACTCAAACATCATCGACACCCGTTCACATACACACACATGCACATATTATGTATATTGAATGCACACAATTCAAACAATGTAAGAATATCAAAAAGATAATGCTACGGTTGGATATGAAGCTTACCGGAAAGGCATTATAAACAATTTGATGCTCGATATCGAGAGGTTCTCCTGTCTCAAGGCAGGAAGGCCTATGCGATGGGAAGCTGATTTTCAGAAAATCTTCCAATTTGTGCGAATCGATGGAGTACCTGTAGCCTCCATCGCCATTGAAGCCAATAAGAACCACATTCACTTCGAGAGGAACCTGAAACGGCACCTACACGCACACACACAATCACTCCCAGTCACGATCACACTAAGTTTAAACCACATGTAAAAGAACAATTTCTCAAAAATTAAAACCTAATTTCGGAATTTTGTGATTTTTTTTCGTTTCTGGCTCAGGTTTCTCAGCAACCAAACGGAATTTCAATTACTTTTAACGAAGAAATGGACAAGGAGGAAAGTGAAATTACCTCGGCGCGAGAGTGGAGCATGCGGCGGACATCGGATCGGACGCTATCTCGAACGTCGTGGAAGGCGCCGTGGTGCCACTGAGGGTGACCGGGATCTCGCCGGAAAGCCTGAGGCGCGGACTCGGATTGAAATACGAGCAGGCTCAGTGCAAAAACAAAGGCATGTAATATTGGTGTTCGATTTGATTTGGCAGCCATGGCTGCAGCTCGTTGGGAGAATCAGGTAAACAAGAAAGAAATGGGAATTGGGGGCGAAGAGTGTGAGAATTACTACTGGTTGAACTTGGACTTGGGCATGGCCGGGTCAGCTCGGTGAGACTCGGAGCGAGGCTCGCACACTGAGAGAAGCAAAGAGAAGAAAATGCTGAATTACATTAATTTTTCAAAATTGTCCCTGTATTTGAGCGTAATTTCTGTAACGACCCTCGAACCGTGATTGGGTCGGAGGAGCTAATACAAGTTCAGTCCATGCTACTGCCAATCCTGCGACACATGTAAAGCCCACCAAATTATAACTTATTCCAATTCTTCCAAGGCCATTGATGATGTCTCGTTCTAATAATATAACGATATATTATATATGTAAGTTCTTTTCTCACCTAGCATTGTATTTTTGGCAAGATACGCCGTGGTGATGGTATATGTGTATTATGTAAATTGTTCTCGTTAGCAAAAGCACTATTATCTATTTTCTTATAGAGTGTTGGTTTGTTCACCTATCCTTTCTATTTTTTGAATAAATACGATATTAAATACACTGCTCTTTTTATAACGAGTCATTCATCTTGACCTATAAATATGAATGATTCTACTGTGCAACATGTTGTATATTTCCCTCTCTCTTTCATAGGTAACTAGGTCATTAGATAGAAAAAGAAGAATACACCATCGTATACACCCAGATTTTGCCCTAAACCAGGGAACGAAGAAGCTGGTGAAATTTTTTTTTGGATAAAGAAACAAAGAATACAACCAAAAACTAACTCGCAACATCAAAGGAAACAAAGCGAGTTCGAAAGACTCCAGCAGTATCATCCACGAGTGAGGATCCAATCCAAACAAGAGGCTTATCAAACACATGAACGCCTATATCCATATTAAAACTCCAGTTTACCAACTGATCCCCCACACAATTCTTCTCTCTAGTGAAATTTGTGGAGTATATGAAATCGTAGTTTATGAAACTGGTTTTGTTTACAAGCAGTCATGCTGTCACCAGAATTCCCTGGGAAGCTAATTCGATAAATAAACCGAAGGGGGTGTAGCTGTAGTTGGGAGTTTTGAAGAAAAAATATATATATATATAAATAAACATGGCGGCTCTTGCATTCTGTATCTGGGACTGGGAGGCAACAAATTACAACATGCTTTTAAATATGACATAACGGAGAATTATACGACTCTGTAAATACAGTAATCTCTTCTAACATTATAACTCTCAAAGCCTCCTCAAAATCAAGCATTATCTCCGGATCCCGGTGGTTTGTTATCGCGCAGTATGATCATTCACGCATGTATCAAAATCAGCGGCAGGCAACCGAGACATGTTTGATGTCGTAAACTTATCCTTGGTCACGGGCACTTTTTATTGAGACCGGGGGCTCTTCCACTCTCCCTCTGGATATTAGGTCATGGTTTAAGAATAAAACAATGACGGTTATATCATCGTGAAAATGGCGTCGGACCTTCTTGTCAATTTTCCGAAGATCTGAATATCGCATCTCTCTTTTTCTTGCAGCTTCTTGGAGAGCCGTCTTAACAAGCCGCTTGGCACTTCCCTGCAACACGGGTACTAGTCAGCACCAGAGATCAAGAATAGAATCTCACTAAAAAGAGAGAAAATAAGCATCAGATACCAGAACATGTTTAAACCATTGGGTCAAAGTCAATGCTTCATTTTTCTTCCCTAAGTTGCAAATTAAAAGGCAGAGTATTTATCCTTAGATCTATATTTCCCTTGTTGGGCAATGGGAGACCAACTTAGAGCAAATTTTGTACACCATATGACGAGGTTGTTGATGATTAGATTATTACTTAAGTCTTGATTAATGTGCTTTTATCCGATTGGCATCACATGGTTTGTAAATTCGGTCTAAAATGTTGGCTTACCTAGCATTACTCTTCCCTTGATAGGTATTCAAAACTCAAGTCAGCACAATCACCAACAATCTCTTGTTATCAGATAAAAATGTGGCAGTGATGAATAAACATAAATATTATGAAGAATACTGAAACCTAAATGTTTTGTCCAGATATCCAGTCAAATATACTTCTTCAATTGCGATTGTTCTTTAGGGTCATTTGATCTACACCAAGGCAGGTAAGTAATTATGACACGAATGTGAATGCAAATAAGAGTTGCTAAACATGAATAAAAACTGAAAAGGTCAGAATCTTACCGCATGTGGATGATTGTGGACAATTTCAACAGCTTGTTCATTACTCAAGTGTTCCCATAGACCATCAGAAGCAAATATAAGAAAAGAATCTTTTGGATGGAGAGGATGAGAAAGAATGGTTGGTTCGGCAGACAAGATAGGCATGGTCATTGGTTCGGGAAGTCTGAACTTTGCACTAATCGGCTCCCTGTTAAACCTTGCATGTTTCATATATACGTCACCTATAGATTTAGATACCTACATCAAATACATTCAAGGTGTTATCGCAAGGCATCAACTATTTAAGAATGAAAAAAGTATGAAAATTTATAGGGAAGCATTTCATATTACATCCCAAAAATCTCATTTAAGAAAATTTCTAGCAAAGATAAAAGGTTTATGCAGACCTAAGAAAATGTGAAGTATTTATACATTTAACTTTCTTTATAAGCATCTAAAAAAAACTTGGTACAATGGCAAATTTTAACTTGGGTCTTCTTTAAACAAATTAACAGCGTTTGAGTTCATCATCTATATCAGACAAACAACTAAAGAATACATGCAAGTCAGGGAAAAAGTTAACACTTCAAAAATAACCACAGCAACCATGATTTCATTTAGACCTTGCAAAACAGTCCATTTTCCTCGCAACTTGGTTTAATCAGGTAAAACCATAAAATCAAACTATTGAAGCTATTTCGAATCAGCGAGGGTATTATCTCAAGTTAACCCTTGTAAACAGAGCTAGAAGCTAGTGGATATATTAGACTTCTATCTTAGTTCAAAATACTTATCAAAGGGCCTTCTACACCTTCACAATTATAAGATTTCAGTAATTCTTATAGCTGGATCCTAAACGGTACGAGCATAAGATGCAATACAGCACTGCATATACATGACATACATAGGATAGAGATGCTCAGACTTTACACTACATGCACAATACCAATAGGCTAGGACTAGGGTTCTAGCACCCTTTCGACAAATATTGGCTTCAGAAGCAACAGGTAGGAGAACAGAAACACCAATGACATAACTGTAGGTAGTTACAGATTAATGTACACCTTAATTAATGGGCTTTTAGATGATACCTGGATAATGCCTTTTACTCTCCAAACTCCATGCTTTAAAACGACAATTTGAGGATCATGTGGGTGCAAATCTTTCAGCTCATGCCTAACCTCCTCGAGATTTGCATTGTGTTCAGTGGATAACTGGATTGCAGCAACTTCGCCAGTGTTGCCCACTTTCTTTCCCAACACACAACGGGAATCTCCCAGGTTTGCCACAAATAGGGTCCCCTGACATATAACTCCAACCAGACAGCATGACCCAACAGTTGCTACTTGGGGTTTATTACCCCACAGCTCCGAAACGAGGGCGGTAAACCCTTCCTCTGTTCGGAGAAAAGCATTTTGAATGGTCTCCGCTGTCACAACACCTTCAGACTCTGCTGATATTGCTGCATAAACACAATGCCTAAGATAGCCAACATAAGAGCTGCTCATTCTTCAATAGTTAAACAGGAAAACCAACCCCAAAACCACCCAACTATAGTAAAATAAAAACGATAGGAAACGAAAATCGTGCATTACAACGAAGAACCCGGCCAGCGTCCCACTATTTTTAACTCGAAGCACGATTAGCAAATTATATGCACAGAGATGTATTCAATTTTCCGAGGTATCGTATGCAGAGATAATCCGTGATCCAAACTCAAAGACCAATCAAAATCACAACTTTAACAAAAAGCTCACAGCCTTAACAAACATCACGATTAACAATTCCAATCCACATATGTTAAATCACACATTCTACACCGAAACGTGGCGAATTCGAAACCACGCCATCCAAATCCAAAAAGCATATATATTAAGAGGGTTGGCGATCACGAACCTTGGAAATGTCTGAATAAATTGTCGCAAACGTATCGAGCGGTCTCCGGGCCGCCGTGTCCGTCGTATACGCCGACGAAGGTCCCAAAGGGTCCAGACTCGATCTGGCTCTGATCCTCGAGCACCTGATTGGCCTGGACCACCGCCATAGAGAAATCGCCCCACGCGTACTTTCCAAAATCTCGGAACCAAAGCAAGTTATCTTTGCCATCCCGTCCTCCTCCGCCGCTTCCGTTATTCGCAGCGCCGACGATTCCAACAGAGCTGAGTCCCTCACCGTCGCCGCGCCCAAATGGCCTCCAGCAAAGAGAGAGCAGATTCATCAATGCCTGAAGCATCCCACATCTCTCAAAAACCCTAACCCCAAAACCCAAAGACCCTTAAGGACTCCGTATTTGGGGGAACAAGTTGGGAGAAGAAGCCTAGGCTTTAATGGAAATTGGGAGGGGAAGGTATAGGGGGAAGAAGATGCGCAGGATAAGGGGTAGGGCGTAGGTTAAGAGGGGAGGCGTAGGATGGAGAAAAGTAATGGGAGGGGGTTGTGTTCGGTGGTAGAGGAACAGGGAAGGACTCGTCCTCGGCTGTCTTGTGGGCAGAAGATGGTGTGGGGAAGCATTTTGTTGGGTGTCACCCTTCAATGTCTTTTTCATTCTTTTCTTCCACTATTTTTTAAATTAATGTTATATTGGTTTTTCCACTGAAAAATTAGGTAAATGTTTGTAAATGTTTTTTTTTAGAGAAATTTGGTAAATGTTTCTACTAAGTCTAAGAAGAAAACGTCATAAGTCAGTGACGGAGCTACAGAGGTGGCATTGAGTGCCCATTATAACAAGTAATATTTTGTAAGTGACCCTTAGAGCGTCTTTAAATAAGATATCAAAAAGTTCATATTAGTAATTACGGTAAAAAAAAAAAGATATCATTAGCGTTTTCCAACCGAAATGACAATTCCTATGTGACATGACATGAAATGGCAGCAGAGGAAATTATTGTCAAATTTGATAGCAATTTCAAATCTATTTTTAGTAATTAATAAATGTTTTTCATAATTCTATTCTTATCTTTTGTTTTAAAAATACTAATTACAACTATAAAAAGTAAATCATGTAATAGATAATAATTTAAATTTGACATCTCAGTTGAAGAACAAAATTTAATAAAAGATCAATGTGTCACATAAGCCTTCAACGTTGTATTACACCAAGCTTATTTTATCTCAATAGTTCTTAGCACAACAACTCGGTACTCTTATATCTTCTTCTTTCTCTCCTCTATACCTCTTCTTCTCGAACTTGAATTAAATCTCAATTAAACACACTACTTGAGCTAAATTTTATGATTTATCTTAGTGTGAACTTAGTCTCCTTTTGAACCTTGTAAGAACTAAGAAAGAACGTACAATATGCTACACTTTTATTTAAGGGGTATGTTAAAATAACTCTCCATCTTTGATAAATGATTTCCTGTGTTCTTCTTTGTTGTCTTAACTCTTAGTTTCTCTTAATTTGTCTTTTGATGTAATATGACGTTTCTAAAATATAAGAACACATCAGTAACAATACAAATGAAAGTATAATCAATTTTTAGGAGCTTATATTATGACCCATTATTACAAAATTCTGATTTTGCCACTATATTGATTAAATAAAAAATAAAAATTTGAATTGAACTTTTTTTTTTTTTTTTTTTTTTGCCTCAATTTTGGTTAAGGTGTGTTAAGGCTTGAGCTAAAAAAAAGTCATTCATTCATTCATTCATTTGAGACATGTTATACAAAGATAAAGTACAATTACGCATGTGATACTACTCAAACTATTAGAAGCACAAAATTTCATAAAGTTCTAATTCAAATGGTTCTAAATATCGCTGAAATGGTGTCATGCTTGCATAGTGACATTATTTTTGCCTAAAAATCATAAATTGAGTAATTCTACTATTTGAGTTACAAGCTCTTACAAAATACATTCTAGTCATTTACGTTTGGTTTCATTTTCACATATTGGCCAACTTCTTTATATTTGTTGCTTTCTTTTTTAACGAAAGTATTTTGTTACCTTACACTTATTTTTTGTCCTCTCCTCTAAACTTTTGAGAATGTGGATTATTCCTAAGAGGCAAAAGTGTGTGTATTTTTCTTTGGAAGAGTATGTACCTATGCGATTTATGTACAACTTAAGTTCAATTTGTTTTTTCCCACAATGTTACGCCCAACCATAATGATATTCCACACAATACCAATAACATATTAGGACCGAACATTTGTTATGTAATCAGGCTAGTCCTATGTAAAAAAACGAAGAAATACTACACTAACAACTCGGGAGCTTGTCTTACACATTTTGCAAGTGGAAGAGTGTTTCCTGTAGGAATGTTCATCAATTTCTTTCGCTTTCTGTCTAACTGTGGCTGAATAGGAGGAGACATGATAACCAATTGTAAGCTCCACCATGCATAATGCTCCAAAACCACCGTGCTATGTCCAAATTTCTCAACATTGCAAGTTGCAACAAAACACTGCATAGCGATGCGAAAACTGGGTCCGATTCGATAACGGTTAGGGTAGCAAAGTGTCAATCAGAAGCAAAATCTACATGGCTGATATGGTTCGAGGTTTCATACTGAATCCGTTGTGGCCGGACATATGTCTTTCGAGTGGCTCGGTATGTTTGTTGCTGGTCTGGTCAGTGGTAACCATGGGAGCCCCTACCTTCTAGCATGCATGTTAAGATATTACCAAATAATGAGACATTAGCTAGCCCCGCTTTCAACACTTGCAGAAGATTGTGTACCTGTAATTAATGTACTTGTGTCCACCTAAAAAATTATAGAACTTATGTGGCATGCAGGCCGAGCAACTATTGAGCTAACTGCATCATTCTTGTAAATGTGGGTGTGCCAACTCGCAACTGGGCTCGTTCGGATGAGTAGAATAGATATGGTGTGGGTGTCGAATACGCTGTTCACTTCTACACTTGAGCGACTGTGATTGAGGAAAGAAGACGTCTCGGCCTTGGGTTCTAGAACCTGAAGAAAAGGTTGCTTAATTCATTGTGAAGTTTAGGATCTTGTGCACCTGATTCGATTGCATCGACTGTATTCATGAGAATATAGGTGCGTCTAATTGGTTTCAGGCTGTAGTGGCAAAGGTATTCAAAGGAGATGAGTGTCTTTATGATGAATGTGGTTCGATCGTCTGAATACTAAACTATGAAGTGCAGATTAGAGTAACCAATCATAGAACACTTAATGAAGTGACCTCTTTAGGTGAAAGAATTAAGAACTCTTGGATGGTTGAGACTTGAATAGATAACCAATTGACCAGAAACAATGTTGTTTACTTGATTTTCTCATAAGCGTTCCGTAGAACGAAAATTTTCGCATAGAGCATTTTGAGTTGTTTGCTAAGTTGAACCGGCTTTTCGTGTTGAAAAACCTCTTCTATTTATAGGGGTGGGACTCGTGATAAACAGATTTGCCAAGATAGAGTCCTGATATAACTTTGCATATTCGACATTTACCTGAATATTCCCTCATTATCCCTTCTTTAGCCGAAACCCAATCTCTTTATGCACTTGATTCGTCCTCATTTGATCAAGCATGAATTCTGATTCTTAGAATAATTCGCATCTTATCAAAACTCATCATGATCATTGACAATTTTAACTCACTTAAGACTCGACCGAGCCACACTTGAGCTTGATCCTTTCACAATCCTACCGCTATAGGGACTTGATCGGATAGCTTTTTAGGAGGATCAAAAAAGCCCACTGGCCTGCGAATTATGGCCTTCCAACTTGGGTTACTCATCCTCAACCCAAACCTTTATTTTAGACCCAAACAAATTGACCAACCAATTGACCCAATTATTTGTCACATCTTTTAGTAACACTAACATGTTATTGCACATCAAGCATCTAGGCCGAAGCTTCGTTGACCTATGATCCTGCAATGAAAAATCGTACAAGGCAAGAATGTTGATAAAGAAATCATATGATCTAAAACAATTATATAAATCTACACATGTTTTTCCTGGGTTTAAGCCTATCGAGGTGCTGCATAATTCGGTCCGCTGAATGTTATATATCAAATGTTGATGATCACTTCTGATTTGATATGTTCCATTTCTTTTTTCCTACACAAATTTGCACGATCATAGATCAAATATTTGTTTGAGGAAAACAATTTAGCTACATAATTCGGTCCGCTAAATGTTATATATCAAATGCAGGATCATAGATCAAATATCTAGCTGTCTAAAATACGAGCACGGAAGCAAGAACAATTTCACTATTTAAAAAGGGAATTGTTATTGATACTTCAAAAATCTCATTCTAACTCCAAACTTTCTATATTTAGAAAGAAAAGTACACAGGAATGTAAAAAGAGATTTTTGAAGTGCCAATAATATTTCCCTTTAAAAAACAAATTATACACTAGCTTTTAATTGTAATAAAAAAATAGTCAGAGAATAAAATGGTCAATTTTTGAAACACAAACATATGCTAGGATTGTTTAATAGGAAAACTAATGAAAAGAATTTGAAAATTTTGAGTTTTAACGATAATGAAAAAATAAAAGGTAAAGTGAATAGTACCAGGATTGACTTTTTAGTGTAAAAATATGATTTTTCGTTTAAGTAAACAGTACCGAAAGCTTTACTAATCAGATCTTAAGATTCCTACTTTTTTTAGTGCATTGGACGACAGAGCTGAGTAGTTTTTTATTTTTTATTTTTAAAGTATTAAATTTATCATAATTTTGATCATATTTTTTAAATTAATATTTATACCGTCTTTATAATAGAGATATTATCCACGTCTATTGGTAGGCCATATAAATATTAGAAAACTGATACAAGTATGATAAGTGTATGCCCCACCACTATCAGCTACCATCACCACCGCAATCGAGAATTTTCTAGACACCCACATCGATAAGCAATAAAATGGGGGTTACTGGTTAGGGTTGAGATTCATTTAAAACCCACGAGCAAATTCTGGGTTTCAGAATATACAAATTAAAGAACATCAAAGTTTATTACCACAAGTAGATTTTGGGCCACTCACAACATTCCTTCTATATCACAACACAGAGATCGGGGTGTTTCATGGGTTTTGGTTGCTGGGTAGTATTTGGGGGGCATATAGACAGAGATTTGGAAAGGGATGTGGCGGTGGGTTTGGGTATCAGTGGAGGAGGAGATTGAGAGGTGGTGGTAGCTGATGGGTTGCGAGTTGCAAGTGACTGGAAGTGAGTCGTGGAGGAGTTGCCGGCGGTGGAGTTGGGTGGTTAGGACGTGGGGGAAGAAGAGAGGGGGGAGGAAGATGCGAAGTTGTTCAGGCTAGAAGTTGATTTTTAGAAAACTGTAATGGAGACTAAAATTTTAAACTAATGACGGGTCATTAAAAAAAATAAACAGCTTAAGTAATAATCTAATTATCAATAATCGTTATTATTTTATTTGTAAATTTGATTTACATTATGGTGTCACCAATAAGAAATTAACATTATCTATCTTTTAGTAAAATTGATTCTAATTTATTTTATTTTTTGAACAAATGGTAGTATATACACTAAGACCTATTTCAACCTTTGGAGTAAAACTTAAAATTTAGGTTCTAAACTTTATCCTAACTTGCTTCAATCCTTGGGGCAAATATAAGTTAAAATCCAAAATCATTTATGAGTTAAATTCATTGAATTCAACGGCTAAGATCTAATTTAATCAAATTCAACAGTTAAAAAAAATATCTAAAGGTACAAATTTAAATCCAACGGCTAAAGTAATTAAAAAATATATATATCTTAGTTGTTTCATATTCTTTCGTAGTGTTATACGAGTTTCATGGTACTGGTTTAGTGATTTTTTAATATTTATCGAAACCTAAATATTTTTAGGATAAAATGTTAATAAAATTAAATTAGGATAATCCACAGTTTTTTAAAGTTACTTTAAGAAAAAAAAAATTCCTAAATTTATTCTTTAATAATCTCAGGATAAAAATTTAACCCCGAAGGGTTGGAGGCGAAAAACTGTTTATGGGTTAAAAATTTTAGGTTTTAACTCAGGGGTTGGAGATGGTCTAAGAGGTGGAGATTGGACTAAGCCATACAATTGGCTTGCGAGAAAAATGTGGTTGAACTTCGTCTTTGGCGAGAATCGAACTTAAAATCTCTCACTTACAACCATTTGATCGTTGTACTAAGTGACAAGTTAATTCTAATTATTAAAAGAATAAAAATACAAGAGTTGATCTTTTGGCATGTATATGTCACCTGCCACATTAAATAGCTTAAAGATTTTGTTCAAATAAGTTGGTTTTCGAGATTATGTCTTTAGTTTATATTTTGTAGACTAAAAACGTGACGATTGATAATTGCATATCGTTTATAATAATTTAAATGGGGATTTTTATCATAAATGGTCATTGAAATTGACTTAGCTTATCAAGATGGTCTCTGAAATTGAAAATCAATCAATATAGTCCCCGAAAATGGGTGTCGACGATCAATGTGGTCATTCCGTCACAATTCTGTCAAAAACTCTGTTATATGCTGATGTGGCACATAACTGAATCCCACAGTCTAATTAAATATTGTCCACGTGGATTTAAATATTAAAAAAATATTTTGTAAAATTAAAAACTTAATAAAAAAAGGAAGATGATTGGAACTCGTTGATGTGGCTACTGATGTGAACGACGGCGATGGGGTTGTTGTTGTTGGTGCAGCTGCTCTCGGCTTAGCTTGGGGTGGCAAATGGGCGGCACTTGGCAGAGCTGTGTAGGGAAGAGTACCCGACGTGGGCGAGGATGGTGCTGTGGGTGATGGCGGGGCTAGCGTTGATTGGGGCTGATTTGCATGAGGTGATTGGGGGTGTGATTGCTATCAAGTTTTTGAGTAATGGGGCTTCACCGCCAGAATCTAGAGTCATCATAACACCTTTGGATTTTGGAATTTACCCTTTGTGTTTTTGGACCGTTTTGATCTTTGAATTTTTTTGGTTTTTGAAATTATGTTTTCTTTGAATTTGTCTGGGCTTCTGTGGTCAAATTTTGTCTTTTATTTCGAGAATTGAAATTTGTGGTTGTACACCAGCTTTGAAATCACGACTTGCAAGGCGACTGGTGTGTTTGGCTGCAAGTGGGAGGGGAAGAACTCCAAAGAAGCTGAACAGATGAAGCACGTAGTTTTTAATTATTTTTTCTTTTTTAAGTTTTTAATTATATAGAAATAATAAATTTTTTTTTTTAATTTCAGATCAATTTCAAAGACCATTTATGATAAAAATCCTTTAAATTTAAATTATTATCAACTGCCACATTATATGATCTACTAAATATAAATCAACTTTATATATCCAAGACGTTGTATGACTTTAATTGAACTTTAGAGTTAATAAAGTCTTAAATCATAAGATCCTCTTGGAGCGTTAGGCAACCATCCCACCAACAAATAAACCAAATTAAAGAAGCATAAACCCAATCCTAATAAATTGAGTAAA
This sequence comes from Pyrus x bretschneideri, assembly GCF_019419815.1. NCBI lineage: Eukaryota > Viridiplantae > Streptophyta > Magnoliopsida > Rosales > Rosaceae > Pyrus > Pyrus x bretschneideri. The sequence goes on along the minus strand of NW_025999513.1, from coordinate 6,369,761 downwards.
TTGTAACAATGATTTATTAACTTTAACTTAATTAAAACAATGGTTTTCAACTAAAAATTCATTACCATTGGTACATTAACTCATCAAAACGTGCAACTATGGTCCCTCAACTAAAAATTCATTACCTTTAGTCCCTCAACTTTAATCCAATTGAAGAAATTGTCCCTTAACTTTAATCTAATTAGAGCAATAGTCCCTCAACTTTAACCCAATTGTAGCAATGGTCATTTCAAACAAAATTTTGACGAAATTGACAAAAAGAACCATATTTACACTTTTTGATGAGTTGAGGGGCCCCAACTATATCAATGGTCATTCTAACGTAACTTATTTTGACAAAATTTTAACCAAGTTGACGAAAAGAACCATAGTTATACATTTTGATGAGTAGAGGGACCAATGGTAATGAATTTTTAGTTGAGAGATCGTTGCTCCAATTCGATTAAAGTTGAGGAACCATTGCTACAATTTACCCTAATAAATTTCCATTAGTTTTTATATGCCCAAAATACCCCTAGAAACAAACGAAAATCTCGAATCTGCCCCTCCTCAATCCGCAGTAGCAGCCACTTCAGCATGGCGTTTGGAGCCACTCCCGGCCGATTTCTTGCTCGTCACTTTCTTCTTATTCTACGATCCACATCCCAAAATATTTTTCAATTTCTCAAAAATCCACCCGACAATGCCACTGTCGTTCCCCTCCTTCTGCACGGACTGCGGCGTTTTGGGCACCTCGACCTTCAGGTTCTCGGCCAAACCCTCCAAACAAGCCCCGTTGCTTCGAAAACCAACAAACAATTGCGGGTACAACAACTCCACCGACTTCCTGAATTTCTTCCTAACCTTCCTCACCGAACCGGCACCGTTCGCATGACCCTCCTTGTAATCACCCACTGCCACGCGCCCGCCCGCGTACGCGACGCACGCTCTCAGTATCACACTCGCTCTCTGCCGAAAGTGCTCGGCGACTCACGCCTCGAAATTTTTGGGCGGCCTCCGCAGTAGCTGGTGCGTTGTTTTGTGAGTCAACGAACTTGTCCTCGTCGTACTCCTGCGCCACCTTTGCCCAGCGAATGTGGGCGCCGGGGCCCGGGCCCGTGCCCATGCGGGGTTCGTTGAAATAGGGCCGTTCGTTGAGCACGAGACCCTGGATCGACACCAGGACCTCGAGGATTGTCGACTGAGACGGATCCCACTTCTCCCGCTTCTTGCCGTGCCAGGTGTTGAGCAGGCTCAGGCAGACGAAACCGCTATCGTAGAGATTCGGGTTGACCCGGTTCCGGAAAGAGTGGTAATAGACCTGGGGAGGGCGGGTCGGGTAATTTGACGGGAAAGCGATGTCGAATAAGAAACGCGCATCGTGGTAGGGAGTGCCAGTGGCGCCGATGATAATGGCCCGGAGGAGGTCGATGCCGGTTTAGTAGACGCGCACGTAGATGGAGTCCGGGAGGTGCTTCTCGAGAATCTTCCACTCCCGCATTATTTTCTGGTGAGCCTCGTTACCGAAGCAAACTCCGCCGCCGCTTTTTGAGACGACGTTGAAATGGTGGTCTGAGGGGTCTGAGAGGACGTCGAATTGCTTGAACCCGTTGGGCTCTCCTCCGGCGCCCGCCATTGTTTTCTTTCGAGGGCTTTTTGGTTATTGGACGGACTGTGGGACTGTGTAAATATTGGCTTGTTATTGTTAAATACATCTATATACTTAATACATTTTACATTTACATTTTCAATTAAAAATTATCTTAAAACACTTCACATAGTTCGTGATAATATCCTCGCACCCCATAATCTTAACATACATCTTATATTTTTTTACATCCACTTCACATTTTCTACCTATGCTGTACACATTTTCTTTGAGTTCTTCAAGCAATCCTACACTGACGACAATTTCAAAATACTTAGACAAGCATTAGCCTCTCCAGCGAATGCTCTGTTACTGAGTGTCTCAGAGACAAGCATTAGCCTCTCCAGTGAATGCTCTGAGTTACTGAGTGTCTCAGAACTCAATACAGAAGTTATACATATTTTAACAATCATTATGCAACTAAATTTTGCAACATGAATTAGTTAGTAGTTAGTAATTGACAAGCTCAAAACTCTCTCTGAGCAACTGAGATGATCTCAGAGCCAAGGAAGACCATTTCACTTAGCTAGTAGTTAGGACCTATTGCAATTCCATACATTTCCAAAGTGTGGTTTCCAAAATTTAGACATGTTTCATTTCTGTGGTCTTAAAATAATGGCCATCTCAGAGCCAAGGAAGACCATTTCAAAGTCAAGTAATGACGATCCAACCAGGAGATGGACCATCGTAAAATGGCGACAAGAGAAGGGAACAGAGAACTATCACTTACAACATTAATAACACAGGTATTTTGTAGGCTTAAATAAATATCTATGTCGTTGAAATCACTAAAATAATGAAATATGAAGTCTTATTTCATGTGAAGCTTCTGAAACGTCGATCTTGTGTTTCAATCAACGTGTTTGTAGATTTTTTTAAACTTATAAGGTCGAAATTGTCATTGCATAATAGGGTACATAAGTTATTTAATTAAATTTTAATGTGGGATATATTCAACATTACATGGGGTGCTAATAAAAAAAACCTAAATATTTATTTGTGGAGAGTATTAGAGTACATATAGATTTACAATAAATTAATCGCTACTTACAGCTGAAAATTACATTCTTATAATTTGGATAATTGTCAAGAAGATTTAAATTAATTAATTTACAGTAACGTCTTCCCAAAATAAACGAGTTTGATCGAACAAGTTTGAAAGAACGACAGTTGAAAATTACATTTTTATATTTCTTATATGGAAAAAGAGTTTGAGAGAATTCTCTAGAATCCCAACAAAGAAAAAGTTCTAAACCCCTAAACAGAGTCACACCCCCAATAAAATTCCAACCCTTGACTCCAAACACCACACGAAAACAGAATTCATACATAAGATTTAGATATAGATAATAGAGTCGATTTTTATCTGAAGTTTAATTTTAGCTAGGCCTGGATAGGTACATAAATTTTAGTGGTGATTTTAAATTAGTCCTAACATTTTAAATATCTTCATAAAGTTTTTTAAAAAATAAACATTTTTTAGGTTTACTAACGTTAAGTAAGGACATTGACAAATATTAAAGCGTGTTTTAACTTTCAAATCATCTATAGAGTTTTGAATCTTCAAATTGATGCATTTTAGCTAAAGCAAATTTACAATTTCTAAATGGGTCAATTTAGGGGATTAGAGCTCCAAAAAAGACGATAAGTGAAAATCATTCATTATCCACTTCATCATTTAATGTTAGTAACATCATCATTTAATGTTGATAAAATCCTCATTTAATGCCGGTGACCTAATAAATGTCAATTTTTCAAAATATTAAGTAGTTATTTGAATTATTTTAAAAAATTAAAACTAATTTAGAATCACTCCAAAAAATTAGGTGGTTATCCGTATTTAACCCTTGATCGTTTTTCCTTTCGTATTTGATAAAATAGAAAATTTGATTCACACCCACTTCATTAAAGCCAACTTTAGGTAAAACCCAAAAATTCCCTTTTTCAATTTATACCCTTTGATTGTTGTGCCACCTATAACAAATTTCCTTTTACGTGTGGTGTTAATAAATGTTTCTATTTTTCATTCCCAATTTGCTTATAAAGTTAAGAAGAATGCTTAAATCATTTTCAAATAAGTCGTCAAATTTTAAATATAAAATTTGAATCTACCGGTACATTAAATTAAATTATTATTTTATTACACTATTTTTTAAGAGAATTTTTATTATTTATTTTATGTTAAATAATTGATAAAAAGAAATTCATATTAACTCAGCCCCTTCTTTCTGGACTTCTCCTGATCTTTTTTCTCTCTTTTTTGAATTCGAATCGAAGGGACTGCTCATGCGAATCCATCGTTTCATACTTCCCACAAACACTCGAAGGATCAGTAGCTCGTTAGAGCTCGTTTTGTACACTCCCCACAAACACTCAGGTTCACATATTCCGATCCTTTCTCTCTCTCTCCGTTTCGCTTTGTGGTTTCACTCTAATCCATGGCTACTCAAGGTCAAGTCATCACTTGCAAAGCTCCTCTCTCTCTCTCTCTCTCCCTCTCCCTCCCCTCTCTAGATTTCTATATGTATATATGTGTATGTATCTTTCTGTATATGTTTTTTACAGTGAAATGGTTGGTTGTGATTGAGAATATGTTTTGTGGGTAATGATTTTTTGGGTGAAATTGAAATTGGGAATGCGAAGCGGCGGTGGTTGGGAACCCAATAAGCCGTTGGTGATCGAAGACGTGCAGGTGGCTCCGCCGCAGGCCGAAGAAGTTCGGGTCAAGATTCTTTACACCGCTTCTGCCACACCGACGCTTATACCTAGGGCAAGAGATAAAAATAATAAAAATATACTTGAAACTGCTGTCAAATTTGACAGCAATTCCCTTTCTCCCAATTTATGTCATTGTCACGTAGGAATTGACATTTCGGTTAAAGAATATTATTTTTTTACTGACATAATTTATATGGGTATTTTGACATCTCTTTTGGAGATGCTCTTAACTACTCTAGTCTTTTTCTCACTCAATGAGGATCCTCTTCAGATTTTCTTTAGGATTTTGAAAATCCTTCAATAACATTTGTTCATCGTACAGTTTTCATCAAGACACTATTTATATTTAATTTTAAATAAAAATATTTACAATAATTTCTGATCGCACGATATATGATGAACAAATACAATTAAAGGATACTTGGAATCCTCGTAAAAAGATCTTGAAAGAGTCCTCATTCTTTTTCACTGACCTTTTACTGTGCTTTTATAAAACAATAAAAAAACTAGACGAGTCAGTTTTGGAGTCCCGGTTAAGAGTTTGGACTCGCATGTAGGGAGGGTAATTATAATTTGGACGTAGATGATAGAAAATAAAGTATATAACCAACTGAGTTAAACTTATATCGACAAAGCCCATTGTTTGATTGGGAGGATTGTACTTAATGGAACTAGCTAATTGATAAGTTTTTTCTTTTCGTACCAAATTTGACAAGATAAGGTTATTAGGTACAATTTGTTTCGAATGCAATTTATGCTTGGGCTAGTGATTTGAGCTTAGTGACATGCCATGTTCATATTTTTGCATATATTTGACATTGCTTGAAGTATTTGCTCACGTTCTACGTTACTCTTTAGATTTTGAATTGTGCAAGGTCAAGAAATACCACTTCGACATGTAACAAAGTGAGAAAGAGTAAAAATCTAGACTAGAGTTATAATTGATGCAATCAAAACTAATCGAAAGCTTAATTGAAAGATAAGCATGGAAAAGAAAAACAAAGATAAGTATACAAGGAGCAAATTTAGTGATAGCTAGGACTTAGGAGAATTAAGATGTATATAAACTGATATGGTACTTATAGTGGTGCAGCCGGGATTTCTAAATAATAGGGTCACAATATCAATAAGAAAACTTTATTCGGCTATTTCGTCAAGCACCTAGTAGATAGGTGCCAATTCTTGCCAACATATGCATAAAACTTATACTAACCTATGTCGATAATTATTATTATTTGTAGAGGCATGTTCAGGATAGATGCAGGATACTGCGGAGCAATGTTGAAAACTGTCAAAACTTGTCAACTAAAGTATTTCGTCGAGCATATGGTGATCACAATAGAGTCGCACACAAGAAAAGATAAAAGAAAGACAAATTGATAGAAGAAAATAAAAGAAGTAGGAGAATGAGGTTATAATTTAGTTTGTCTTAGCTGTTTATAAGATCAAATACAATACACAAACAAATATACATGAAGTTTTTTAAGTTGTTGAAGTCAAAGACAATCAACAACCCCATACTAACTTTGCCACTAGATACTTGCATTCGAAGACGAGTTTTTTGCCGGCAGAGGAATATGATTTTGAGTTCCTAAAGTTTACTTACTTGTAAAGGTACAAAGTATAAATATATAGATGCCCGTAAATATAATATAAAATAGTTTTGAATTTAGAAAAAAAAAAAAAAGTTTTACGTTTTAAAGGTTTTCTATTTTATAAAAAGTATAGCGATATGGTTTTCACTAATTACGTAAAGAAAAAACAAATCATAACATCGTCTAGCGGTGTTACGTAACCATCGCACCAACAAATAATCCAAATTAAAAAAGAAAACCACTGCTCCTAATCCTAATAAAATTTTAATTACCTTTATTTACCCAAAAATACCCCTATCAACAAATGAAAATCTCGAATCTACCCTCGGAATCAAAGGCCCAAATCCGCAGCGGCAGCGGCAGCAGCAGCAGCCACTCCAGCATTGCGCTTCGATTCACTCCCGCCTTTCTTGCCGATCTTATTTTTAGGTCCCAATCCCAAAACCTTTTTCAATTTCCGAAAAACCCTCCCAACAATACTACCACTGCTCCCCTCCCTTCTCGCAGACGGCGTCGTTTTGGCGGCTTCCACCTTCAGCAGCTCGGGCAAACCCACCAAAGAATCACCGTTCCATTTGAAATCCTTGTACAGTTCGGCGTACAACTTCTCCAACGGCTCCCTGAAACTTCGCCTTACCTTTATAACCGAAACGGCACCGTTTTGGTGATCCTCCTCCTCCTCCTTGTACTCGCCCACCGCTACGAGCCCCTTCGCGTATGCAATGCACGCTCTCAGTATCGCACCCGCTCTATGCCGAAAGTGCTCCGCCACGAACGCCCTGAAATGTTTGGGCGGCCTCCGCAGCAGAATGTGCGTCGTTTTATGAGTCAACAGGAACGCGTTCTCCCCGTAGGCTTGCGCCGTGTTCTCCAACCGACCCCGGCCGAATATTCCCGTGCCCGGTTCGTTGAAATAGGGTTTCTCGTTGAGCACGAGACCCTGGATCGAGACCAGGACCTGGAGGATCGTCGACTGAGACGGGTTCCACTTCTGCCCCTTGCTGCCGGACCACGTGTTGAGCAGGCTCAGGCAGACGTAGCCGGTCGCGTAGAGGTTCGGGTTGACCCGGTTCCCGAAAGAGTGGTAGTAGACCTGGGGCGGGCGGGTCGGGTAATCGTTCGGGAACGCGATGTCGAAGAAGAAGAGCGCGTCGTGGTAGGGCGTGCCGGCAGCGCCGACGATGACGGCCTGGAGGAGGTCGATGCGGGTGTCGTAGACGCGCACATAGATGGAGTCCGGGAGGTGCTTCTCCAGAATCTTCCACTCGTGCATGATCTTCTTGTGGACCTTGCTGCCGCCACTAGTGAAGCAACCTTGGCCGGCGGTATTCTTCGGGAGGTTGGATCTGTAGAAGTGGTGGTCCGAGGGGTCCGAAACGACGTCGAATCTCTTGAACAGGTCGGGCTGACTTTCTGCAGCGTCGTTTTCCGGCGTCTTTGGGGTCAGAGAAGGAGCCATCTTCTATGGAGGACTTATTGGTGATGGGGCGGAGTGTGTGAGACTGACGGGGGGACTGCTAATATAATATGATTTGGAGTCTTTGATCCAAACCTTTCATCTCAGGATCGCATTTTCAATATGATTAGCTAACTTATTAGTGTTTTTCGTCCGTTCACGTGGATTAATCTAACAAAGTTAATTATTTTTTAATTTTATACCAAATTTAAGAGGGAGTTTTAACAAAAAGTCCACGTTACTGTTCACTTTAACGAAAAATCACATTTTTATACTAAATAGTCAAACTTCGTACTATTTACTTTACCTTTTATTTTGTCTTTATCGTTAAAACTCAAAGTTTTCAAACCATTTTTATTAGTTTTTCTAATTTAACAAGGTTAGGCTAGGTACAATACTACAATTTATGTTGAATGCAGTTTATACTTGCGCGGATTAAATGATCCGCAATCTTTGTAGCCCGCCTCTTGTGCGGATTAAGGGCGCGGACATTCCGTGTGGACCTTATCTAACGGCTGTGACTGCCTTAGTGTAGTGATGGAAACGGACTTAGAGAAGAAGGGGAAGGGAGCCGGCGGACGTTGGACGGCGAGGAACGAATGACTGGATTTGAGGGACAAGTGGTAGATCAGCAGCACCAAAGTGATGCACAGATGCAATCTCCAATGGCTTCGAGGGAAGACACGGCTTCGTGTGTAATGGCGTTGGAGGCAGCTTTGCTTCCATGCTTGCATGCTCTGTGCTTCAAGCGATTGACCGCTCTCCCCACCCGTCTCATCAGAGTTAGCACCGGAACGAAAGAGATGAGAGGAGACCGAGGCAGGATGGTAGTCCTGAAAAAGATCCTTCTGCCAACTGCTTTGCGGGTGGACGTGGATATATTTTCATGTAATGTAATACTCGATTTAGTTTGGTTCATATTTTAGCAAATGCTTCAAGTAAAGGCACTCCCGCATTAAAAAAATAATTGGAATACCAATAACAGCTCCCGTAAACAATCTGTAAGCGTAACTTGAACGAAGGAAAATATTTTATTACGTGCCCAAATACATTAATTAAACAAGTGTCATGAGGAATGGTGTCTACTTGAAGGGAAAGATGGAAGTCATTCCCACCAATTTGACAGCCCAACTTTCTTACGCTTACCGTGGAAGGGAAGTGGTATGCAAATTCTACAACTTGGAAGAAGGCTTTTTCGAACTCCGACCTGCTATGAACTCTTGCATCTTCTTAAACTGGGCTTTGGTCATTCCCTTGTAATACTCATGACCCCTCTCCTGAAATTAAACAATCAAAACATGTCCATACATTGTCATGAATAAGAACAAACACACGCTAAAACAACATTCGTAGCGTTACATACTAGAACTTGAGTGCAGAATTTGAGCTAAGTCACGCAATCTATCGACCATAATAATTAAATTCCCAACTCCCCGATCATAAGACCTATCACTTACGAGCGCAGACCGACAAATCTAAACCAACATTGTTAGTAAAAGGTATGTTAGTGGTAAAATGGGCACCTTTTCAAGCGTAAGGGCGTCGGCCAGGTCCAGCTTAAGCCCGTCATTGATAACAGCCTTGTACCTCAACACCATGTCATGGTTATTTTTCCCAATGGCCTCACCTACTTCACGAGCTTTCTTCAGCAACTCACTCTCTTCCACAACGTGGTTCACGAACCCCAACTTTTCGCCCACCTCCGCTGTCAACGGCGTCGCCGCCAGCGACACTTCGCGCGCTTTGTTGGGCCCTATGATCCTCGAAAGCTTCTGGGACAAACCCCACGACGGAAATATCCCAAATCTATTTTCAAACCAAACAAGCAGAAACGGTTAGAGATATTGCGTACCAATTCGGACTTCGATTCTAGATCCAAAATCTGAAATGAAAGAAGGGATTGATACGGACCTAGCGTGAGTGTCCATGAATTTAGCTCCTTTCGTCGCGATGATGATATCGCAGGCGAGCGCGATCTCGAACCCGGCGGTGACCGCGAACCCGTTAATTGCTCCGATGATGGGCTTTCGGCACCGTTCCATCTGGGAAACGGGGTCGGACTCCACGTCCTTCACATCGCCTTTGAAAACGTCCTCGGCGGAGGTGAGATCGACGCCGGAACAAAACGCGCGACCGGACCCAGACAGAACGATGACCCGGACCGATTCGTCTTGATCTAGGGCCTTGAAGGCCTGGGCAAGGTCCGTCATCATGGGCCGGGGCAGCGAATTGAGCGACTTGGGACGGTTGATCGTCACGAACGCGATTCCGGTCGGTTCGCGGTTTACAAGTATGAGATTTTCCGGCGACGATTGGTGGCGGGCCATATTGGTAGGTAATACGGCGGCGTTTAGGGAGAAATGGATTTGGTTTTTGGGTTGGATTGGATTGGCGCGGAATCGGTTGAACTCGGATTGGAATGCGTGTGGATGGTGTCGTTTTTGCTTTGGAATGCGTGGAAGAGTTATCGTGACGATTTGTTTTAGTTGACACTGGACGCCACGATGAAACTGACAGTTGAGTGTTGCGCGGGCCCGCCAAATAATGGCCATGGGCTTCACGGGCCTCAACTACAGGCCTGAAGAAATAAATAAATAAATGGGTCCGAATACACATTGAAAGCCCAACCCAATTTCGCTTTTATTTGGTACATTCATTTTTGTGCAAGGCGATTCTAGACGAGAAAAGAACAAGCCGAGAGTGGAGAAGTTGTATTATATCCTCAAAAGTCAAATTATTTTTGTGGAAAGCCATTTATCAGCTTCTCACCTCTCGTGGCAAATTGCTTTTATGACGTGAGATCACTAATGAAGGCATGATGTCTTCTATGTGGACATGGACATCCATATGACCGTGTACAAGATGAAATAGTGACAATGAATCCGTTGCACAAAAGTTTACTATCATCACAGAGAGGAATGACTCGGGAGAATTAATAGATTCTTTGGTTTGCCCATGTGTTGTCGAAGGTGACAGAAATAGTGGCAGTCACTGGGTCATGTGGTAAAGAGAGTTAAACATCGTAGCTAGTGACAATAATTTAGTAAATTTGTTGCATGAAAGTCATTTTCTTCGTGACGAAGAAAGAATCAGGAGAATTAACTATTTTTTGGGCTTGCCCATGTGCTGGATGTTTCTAACCGAAGGTGACGGAAATGGCGGTTAGACTGATGCTCAAGCTTGTGCAGTGAATTCTAACGCATGATGGGGGAGTGCTAGGTTTTACATGGTACCCCTATCGATGACATCAAGCGTTTAGACTTTAGCGACTCAATTGTCATTCATTTCGTCCAATCCTAGAAATGGTAGCAAGGTTGCCCACCAATTGGCTACTATAAGCTATGTAAAAATTCAGAATGAACCGAGTTTAAATTCAGAACGCAATAAATTAAAAAATAAAAGGTCATATTCACTAAAACAATCCACCACGTATCTCTCATTTATTCTTCATTAAGCTTATTACAACAATATTATATAATCAGGAAGCTCTTCTGGGCACATTCTTTTTATATACTCTTTCTTTTCTATCTTTTTTTTTTTTTTTGTTGCAACGATGCTGGCAATTACGACCCGATGAAACAATGAGATTTATATATTAAGAACCCAAAGGAAGAAGAAAAAAGGATAATAATTAAATAATAATTACTAAATTCTCTGTAGAATAATTAACATTATTCATTTAACTGCACTTTTGATCCAGGCAACAAATTTAAGACTGAATGAGTTGCAGAACATTGATGGGTGAAATGTCATTGGAGTCTCCATACAAGAGACGTCTTGCTATGATTACATTAGCAGCTTCAGAAGGATGGTAGGGATCCCAGAACACATACTTTGATCTCTCCCTGCAAACTTTGGACGGAGGACCGCACGGAATCAGACCCCCGAAGCGCCCCGCCACATGACAGCATGCAGAATTTGCATTCATAAAACCTGCATTTAACATAACCAAAAACACTCAGCACTGCATCGCTTTGATTCGTAAGAAAAAATTGTTATAAAAAATTAAATTTCTCATATGCCTTGTCGTTCTCACCAAATGATATGTAGTTCTGAGTAATGTCATTTACAATGCCATAAACATCTGCATAAACAAATTTGGACCCCTCAAGGTTGGCGTTAAGCTCCGTGAGAAGGCTCTTCAACTCGGGGTTGAACAATCGCGCTAACTGATTTGGTTTTTCGACACAGGAATCTCCTGCACCAAGATTTGTATCCCTCTCATAGGGTATGCACCCAATTGGTCCTACATTTGTCACAATTATCTTCCTTGCTCCCAAATTGTACAGTCTCTGCAAGGGTAACGCGTCTATCAACTAAACCTGTAATGGCGAATATTCATATGTACAAACTAAGGGAAAACGAAAGTAAATTTACTGTGAGTTGTAGTCTGTATCTTGAAATCATAATTCCCACAAATGTTTCCGGAGGTATCAATTTTTGCTCAGGAGCTGAGATCACCGGCGTCAAGTAGTTGTTAATGAAATCGTTCGAGCCCATTGTTACGGAGAAGAGAGCCTTGCTTAATAGCTGCAGAGCTGCAGGAAGGCCAATGCTGGAGATAATGTCTTGCCTGGTATTAGCAAAGAAATCTAGCTGTTCATCCAGGTTTAATCGACCTCCCTATCAAATTACACGAGGTTTTTACGTCACATCAAAGCAGTGTATGTACAAATAAATAAAAACTCCAAACGTAGAGTATATATCACAAGAAGCCTTACAAAAATCTTTCCTGTGTGATTAAGAATTCCACCTCCACCTGAAGCATAATTTACACCCTGCAGAACTTTCGGCCCGGCAGTTGCTGGAGACAAGTAAGGAGGACTGAAACCTTTGAAGCCAACTTGCTGACCTGTTAAAACTAAAATCAATAAAAAAGAATGAAGAAAACCAGAAACAAAATAAATTGAAAAATAGAGAACTTGCCTATGATGTCAATAATTGTTCTTCCATTTGTGTATCTTCCAGTTGGCTTTCCGAAATCGATTCCGTTAGGAAGATAGTTGGCCTTGGAGAGTGACACAAGGTAGTTGTTATTTCCTGCATCGACCAGAGAATCCCCAAACACAAAATTTGCAGGAACATATTTTGCCAAGCATATTCTCCAAAAAAACACAAAAATTGTTGAAATTTGGAAGAAAATGCCGAGCTTAGTGACTGTTCTATTTGATAGGCCACCCATTGCAAAGGATGTGAAGAAGGTTAATACAAAAGTTTCATACATGCAAATTGAAAATATATAATGAGACGAAATATGATTAGTTGCAGGCTTTAGAGTGCTTTGACCAGCTTTCAATATTAAGGCAAAAGCGTATCTCAAAATATCAAAATTCTAACTAACTAAAATGAAGACAAACTCATAAGGAAATCGTAGAAGTTTCACCATAAAATTATTTGATAACTCAACTCTTTATTAACATATATAAGATTTGATAAACTTCCGATGTGAGACATTTCTTCACATCCTCACATTTGATAAAATCCAAAATATGTCACACCATTTGCAATTTACAAAAGAAGATTTATTAAATCCACTTTTAAGTATGATAATAAAGATCATGAATAATGATGACTAAGGATTACGTAAGCTTTGCGTGAGTAAAACACAAAAGTAAAAGAAATTGTCAAGTTTGTTTGTAAGGAAATGCTATGATTAATCGCACGCGTGCACATGCTAATACATAAAGTTTGAACGGTCATGATCAACTTTGCGCACAACTGATCCTAATGAAAATATTTTTCTTCACTACTCTTAAATAATGGTGATATTCATATCCTATTTATTACTGTTAAATGCGTTTAAATTTTAAAAATTGTGTAGAGAATAGACATAAATCTCAAACTTCAAATGTATTCAATGATGATAAATAAAATGATGATCATTATCACCGGATTGTGACGTAAATGCACCTGATCCTAACACTCCTCTTGTTTGTAAACATTGATTGCCCTGCAAAATTAGCAGCAACCAAACGTGGTGACAATGCTGGTGTACAGTTTCAACGCCACAAGAAGTACATATTCAAGTGACTAAAGATCCACTTGCATATATCAGACCAAAAATATAAAAAAAAAAGTGGCCAAAGTTGGAACCCTAGTGTGAAGTCCCTGCACTAATTATTTTTCTCAACTACTCAAAGTCAGAATATTTCCTTTAGCTTCATACAAATTTGCAATGACTCAAAGTCTAAACCAAAGCTTTTATAGGAAGAGTAGTTTAGGCAATACCTATAAACCAGTCGGCATTTATAAGCTGCGTGACTGGCCGGTGCCTAATGTTGGAATTTTTTGGATCGCCGGGTCCGCCCCACTCTAACGACATTGATACTATTCCCAACTTAACTACCGTCAGGTGTAAGATTTTACCACAAAAGATCTCAATATTAGTTAGAGTGAGGTAATCATATTTAAACCTATTGGGTTTCTTTGAACCCACCGATGTGGGACTTTAACACTTCCCCTCATGGGTAACCTCATTTAGTGGTTCACACGTGGAGAGCTTGCACCGTGGGCTCTGATACCATGTTGGAATATTTTGGATCGCCAGGCCTGCCCCACTCTAACGACACCAATACTGTCCCCAACTTAACCATCTCCCAAATCCATCAGGTGTGAGATTTTACCACAAAAGGCTTCAGTATTAGTTAGAGTGAGTTAATCATATTTAAACCCATTTGGTTTCTTTGAACTCACCGATGTGGGACTTTAACACCTAATGGGCCCATGAGAGAGTTACCGGCAACGGGATACAAATGCCATAGAGATAAAAGATTGTCCTAGGTTCGATTTATGTAAATTGCTACTCTAATACATTCTATAATGGCTACTAGATATAAGAATTTCCTTTGACATGATGTTTCTGTATCAACCCGTGGGCTGATAATCTCTTTTGCAGTTCCTTGCCACTGTTTCCCTACATTCATAACCATGGCTCTCACTCTCAGGGATGGTCTTAAAACTGCCTTTGCAAAGGTATTATAAGAATATTTGTGTCGAAATAGAATCCAAATTGGTTGTCGAAAGAGAATCCAAATTGTTATTCTCTACATACTTGAAAGATGATGATTGAAGCTATTAGCTTTTTAGGAAGCTTGGATCCAGCATCCAAGTTTAATCTTATTTCTTGGCAACATGTTTTCTGGAAGCAAAATTTGAAAAAAAGCAAATTTTGTACTATAACCATGGGCATTATTTGTTATGTTTTTGATCATACATATTCTTATTGCAATAAATTTATAGCTCAAGTGGTTAAGAGTAGTAGCGGATGGAGGGTGAGTGCATTGGGTGTCGTTGACCCCAATAACTTGCTTTTCCACCAAGTTCTAAACAGCAAAAGAATTAAAGGAATCATGTTTCATTTTATATATTTCCAGGTAATTAGAAGTCTCCACCAAACCATTATGTGTTTAATTTGAGCATTTGATATTTATACAGTAAAAACGTGTAAATAGTTGTGTTGTGGCTAAATAATAACCAGCCATGGTGACATGTCTGTACTTGTACTCCCCATTTAACTGATTGATCATCAACTCTGAATCACCAAACACCTCAACTTTAGTTGTCCCCAACTCTATCAAGATTTCCAGGCCAATTATCAGTGCCCTGTACTCTGCCTGATTGTTGGTAATATCTTGATAATCCAAAAGAAATGAATAACAGTGTTGAACACCCTTCGGATCAATGATGACAATCCCGACCCCAACAACATGTTGAGTGCAAGATCCATCAAAATACAGATTCCAATGAGTGATCCAGAGGCTGGTTATTCTCTTTACTTCTTATTAAATCCATTTGTCCTTGCCCGATAAGGCTTTGCTTGGTAGGATCTAGAGGCTGGCCACTTCTAGAGTCCCTGGGATATTGATAAGTTCATCCTGTGATTCTTGGTGCTCGACCAAGAAGGTTGCAATTGCTTGCCCCCCTTTATTACTCTTTGAGGCACATATTGAAAACTGAATTTTGATAGTGCTAGAATCCATTTGCCAATTCTTCAAGTTAGCATTGGTTTTGACAGCATATATTTGATTACATATGTCTTAGCAATAATGTGAATGTAGCAAGGCAACATGTAATGCCTTAGCTTGCAGGCAGTGAAGTACAGGGTTAAACACAGCTTCTCCACTTGGATATATCTTGTTTCAATCTCAATAAGGATTCTACTAAGATAGTATATTGCTTCTTCTTTCCCACCTTCATTGTTTTAGGCCAACATGCTATCTTTTGACTTTTCAGAGGCAAAAATATAAAGCTTTAAAGACTTCCCTTTCTAAGGGGGCATGAACACTGGTGGGGAGGCTAAGTAAGCCTTTATCTTGTCAAAGGCCTCTTGGTGTGGTGGGCCACACTTGAACCTTTTTTTATCTTTTAATCTTAGCAAAGGAGTCAACGGCTGAATCTTGCTCGCCAAGTTAGCAATAAATCTCCTTAGGAAGTTGATTTTCCCCAGCAGCTTTTGCAGTTGTACTTTATTGGTGGAAGGAGATGATTCCATTATTGCCCGAGCTTTGTTTTTGTTTACCTCTACCCATCTTTATTAAGTGTTGTTCCTTAGTTTTGGACTTCACCACAATTTCATCAATGTACACTTCCATGTTATGGTCGATTAAGTCATGAAAAATGGCGTTCATTACTCTCTGATAGTTGCACCAGCGTTTTTGAGTCCGAATGGCATAACTACATACTCATATGCTCCAACATGCCTTGGGCATCTAAAAACTGTCTTATGTGTATCTTCTTTATCCACTTTCATCTGATTATAACCAACATTCCCATTTATGAAAGATAGAATTTTGTGTTTTGCAACTGCATTTATGGATAAGTCATCCATGGGCATGGGGTATTCATTTTTAGGCATGGCTCCATTAATGTTTCTATAGTTAACACAACATCGAACTGCATTAGTTATAGCTTTTAATACAGGTACAATGTTGGCCAACTACTCGACATACTTGGTAGGCCTAATAAATCCAACATTTACCAGCCTTTCGATCTCTTCTTTGACTTTTTCTTCGATCTTTTTTGACATTCTTCGTGGTGCTTGCTTTATAGGTTTATATCCCTCCTTAAGAGACATTCTGTGTTCTACTAAGGTTAAATCTAAACCTGACATTTCAATGTAATGCCAACCAAAACAATCTTTAAATTCGTGCAGAAGGCTAACTATCCTTGCCCAATCCTTAGCTTCCAACAAGCCACTGATCTGTATAGGCCTTGGATTTTCCTCAGTTCCTAAGTCAATGGTTTTTAAAGGGTCCTGTACCTCTAGTGCTGGCTTGTTAGGTTTTGTACATAAAAATTCAACTAACTCTAAGCCCTCAGGCATATCATCGGGCCAATACGAGTCATAATACACTTAGCCATATTTATGACGGTCTCTATCTTTTTCTCAAAACACTATTCTTCTTCTTTGTCCTAGCTGCTTGAAGCTTTTTCGCTCCATTTTTCTTCTTTCTTGGCCGAGCTTTCCCTTTCTTACTTTCTCTCTCTCATACACCAACTTCTTAATTAAAGACCTGACTGCAACTACTTGGTCATTTCTTTTTTGTTCTGACATTTATTGGTGTTGGGGAGCTGGAAGGATATGGGGTCTATCCCATTCTTCCCTAGTGAGAAACAATCCTTGCTTTAAAAGCTTTTGGGCCGTCACCTTAGTCAGGCAACCATTCTCATCAGCTCCTAGGCACTGCAGAATCCCAACACTGGGATTGTAAAAACTGGCTTCTGCAATGTTGGATGTAGTGAGAAATGGCCATGACTCGGCCTCCACCATTTCCCAAAATCCTGGTTCCATGGCCCTTGCATCATGGTAAACAGCTATTTGTTGATGCAGGGTAGAAGGCACATAGAGACTCTGGTGAATCCAATCTATGCCCAACAAGGTTCCATTAGTGGAACTACTGTCCACCACGAAGAATACTCTCTTTCGGCTGAAGACCATTATGTTTGAATACACTATTTCAGGCTTCTTCCTTGAGAGTTCGGGCAAACCTATCTGATTGGATTCTTCTTTTCCTGCTTCCTCAACACTAACATTGCCATCATAAGTTCTGTTGCCAAGTAATCACCTTACATTGTGGCAGGCTAATCAGGGTTGGCACAAAACATGTCAGATAAAATATAGGTCATGTTTACGTGGAAGTTACTAGGTCCAGGTAAATCTTTTTTCTTGCCTCTAATATGGTCCATGAACTTATCTAACCAGGCATGTGCTTCTTTTGGTAACATTAGTTCGGGCAATTCCTCCCTAGTTATACCAAAGTTTAACACTTGCCCTGGGATCTCACAAATAGTATCAAACAACAAAGGTGAAGGTATTCATTTCTCATGTGAAATAGTTTCAAAACATATTGGCTGCGGGCTTCATCTTGGGGTTGGCATCATTATCATATCCTCTTAAGCTCTCTTGAAGATTATGTACTTTCCAGGATGAAGGTTTTGTGGCACATGATCTCATTCTCCCTCAGTCTTGCTATTGACCATTTCCACCTCATTTTTGCTTCTCCATTGAAGTTAATTTCTTCCCCAATGAGGCACTTTTTCAAACTTCACATTCTCAGAGGTTTATGATGTAGCAGAGACTTTTAATGAGTTCATATGGGCTTTGTGTTGCCTCTGGACTCTTCTGATCATAGAAGCTCCTATTTCCTTTACTGGTTTTCCATCATTCCCTACTACATACCATTTTCATCCAAGTCGAGCTCATTCTTGGTGACTGGGGATACTGGGTTCTTTGTTCTTCCTTTCATTCTGACATCATTATAACTTGGTTGGGGAGGCCTTACATCCATCCATTTTGGAATTTTGGCCTCTCTATCCTCCACTTCTTCTGAGGCTTTATAGTTTCTGAATACTTCAGACAAGCTTTTTAGTTCAGAGTCCCCTCCCAATCTTTGGAAGACATTTCTGGAGGTGTCTTTTTCAGCTGCCAGCATGATGCTCATATGACCTTCATGCTTTTCCTTCTCTCTTCTTCTGATCAACTCTTGATCAATGATAACTCCTGATGCTGGCACTTCTAACTCACACTCACATTGGCACTTGCTACACAACACCACCCCTTTAACTATGGTTATTTTGGGTTTCTCAGGTAACCTGATAGCTCATTTTGTAGGTCTGTCAAATTGCCTATTTTCTGCTTTCACTTCCCACATGGCTTTTCCCTTCCCTTTCTCAACCCAAGTCAGGTTGATCGTGTTTATTGGGGCCTCTGGGAAATGATCTGTGTCAATCATCATATTGGCCTGGGGTTTCTCCAACAACAACTTTCCTTTGACTATGAGGTCTTGTATCCAATCCCTTGACTAGACACAGTTGGTTATGAAGTGGTTAAAAGTATAGTGCAGTTTACAATACTTATTTTCTCTTAATTCTTCTGGTTTAGGCATCTTTTTGGTGTTGTCGGGCATAATCACTCTTACCCGCACCAACTATTCTAGATCTCCACGGCTTTGGTTAAATTAAAAGAGTAACTCTAGTATTTAGGGGGCTTTATATGGACAAATCCATCGTCATTCATCATTACTTTCTGATCTTTGACTAACTGGACTAAACCTTTCACTATTAAAGGTTTGAAAGGAATGGTCATCTCTACTGCACACATTTCAATCCTCTCTACTCCATTGTCATTACTTTCTCCAAGCTTTGATTCTTCAAACTCCAATTGATGAATCGCAGCTTTGCTCTTGTAGAAAGGTGGCACTTTGGATGAGTGTTTCACTTATTATTCCTCAATCAACAACTTCTCATACTTTGTGGCAGCAATTACCAGCTCTTATAGCTCATTGAATTGTACATCATAAAACTTTTTTCTCAAAGGTAGCCTTAATGCCTTCTTGGCAATGGATATAAGTTGGGCATGGTTGATAGGGAATTGGCACCTTATCCTTGTCTTTCTAAACCTCATCATGAAGTCCTCTATGGACTTATGGTCATATTGCTTCACCTCAACTAGATCGTTGATAGTCATCTTGGGCTTCACCATATAGAACTGTTCATGGAAAGCCATCTCCATTTGCCCCTAGTTAGCAATGGAATTAGGGGCCAATGAAGAATACCACTGAGATGCTAAGCCTACAAACGAATTCCCAAACAACCTTAACTTGTAGTTAGGATTGTCTTCAAATGCCACAAAGTAGTTAGAAAACTTGAAGATGTGATCTCTAGAGGACACACTATAGTTCTCCCCACTAAAAGTTGGGAACGCGGGCATCTTGAAGTTGAGGGGAAAACGATTCTGCTCATCAATATACTCAGGGTAGGGCTTCTGGTAGGTGATCCTAAACAACAGGCGAGCCTGGGGTTGAGCATTATGGACCACCATCATTCTTAACTCAACTAACTCATCTCTGAGTTGCTGGTTGGCTATATTATTATGGGGTGTAAGGAGGTTCCCACTTCGGGCTACACTCATTGCCCGAGAAAGCTTCATTTTTTGGTTCGGCCTGTCTCCATTTGGCCTCTCCTCCCTTATTAGCCAATGGTGGTGGCCTATAAGGAGGAGGCTTGCCCGCAATTATGGACATAATTTTTCCACTAGATTCTCCAACTTGTTAGTTCATTCCATACTTTTTCTTGTCTTGCCCGGCCCATCCCCTACTATCTAGTAAGAATAGTAGCGGGTCAGGCAAATAAGTTTTCAGGATCTCTTTTAATATTGGCTAACTAGCTCCAGGCCCTACTCTCTCATTTCCTCTTTCCTTCATTTCCTCGAGTAAAGGAAACAGGGGAATAGCTGGTTCCTTTTCAAGGTTTGCCTCCCTCATCATTTCTCTAGCATAACTATCTTTTAGGGTAGAGTACTCTAGATCTAGTATTCTCCGCAAACTTCCTATTAAAGAATAGAGTCTGCTCACCTCTCATCTGGACTCTAAAGAGATCTTCTCCATACTTTTCAACACTTGCACCATGGTGGCTTGCAAGTCTTCATTAGTCACATTTCTTCCCGACTTCTAAGATGAAGTCGGGCTTTCCAAAATAGCTGGTCCTTGTAGGGAAGGGAAATCTTCTAGGTCATGTCTGATCTTGGTAGATACTGGGATGGCCCGTACTCTGTGTTCCACCTGAAGGTTCGCTCATTCCTCTTCCTTTTTGGCATACAAGACTAACTAAGTCCTACTAGGCGTGCCAAAACTATGTTCGAGGCAAAATATGGATCTAGCATTTCGCACAGCTCCCCAAGGGTTAATGGCACTTTGAGTGTGTATGTTGGTGTCTGCTGGCTTCTTACTGCTTGATATGCTTCAAGAAAAGTACAAAGTTAGTTTTGAAATGTGCCTTTGTGGGGCCTTAGGTGTAGGCCTTGAGGCTCACAATCAAAACTAACAACAAGTTTGGCGTGCCACTGCTATCTCAGTTATAGCAGATGTAGAATGAGTGTGTTTTAAGTCGATTATTTGTGCCCCAAGTTACTCAAACTTCTTGTTATCAAAAAATTATTGCAGATGAGTTAAGTCTACATTGAATTCTTTTTCTTGCCTTGTAAACAATGACTTTTAGTGTATGATCTTGTATGTTTGAATTAAGGGAGTCCAAAGCCTTTTAGACCATTTACTTGATTCTAGGTTGTGCTTTAATGAAAACAAATTTCTTAAGTTAACCAGATCCGGATGTAAATGAGACTCTTAGGTAGAAAATGACTAAGAATAACTTGAATATATGCTAAAAAGTACATTTAAGTGACATATCTACTAATTTAAATTAACAAACAAAGAGATTCGGGCAAGACTTCACCTTGTTTGGCAAGGTTGAACCTCTTGCAGCCACTTCTCTTTGAGTTTATAAAGGTTGTGCTCTAAAAAGGGATGGATGGTAAACAGGTTTTACACAAGGAAATCGATAGTACACCACTAGGGCCTTAGCAGAGCTTTCACACTAGACAACAGATAGCTTTTCTAAGGAAACTATTGCTAAAATGACTGAATCTAGGTTGATTTTAGCTTTCTGGATGCAAATCTGGCTTGAGAGCAAAGTTTGTATGTTTGTTTGTTTGATTGGTTAAGTGTCCTTATCTCAGGTGCTTGCTTCCCCTTTTATAAGCAGTTTGGCCCAACTACTTTTAATTCTGCTCTTGCCTGAAAGCTCTTAGAGGGTAGTGAGTCATCATCTTTTACTTGCAGTGCCATTAAAAAGTTCTTTTTGGTTGATAATAAGTTAGTCTCCATCACTTGTCACTTTCATTATAAACACGTGGCTTGTGTCTTGTCTGAGAAGGCTTCTAACCCGTATTCAGGCTTCAAGGTTGGGCTTGGGGCAAATGCGACCTGTTTTAGTGCCTTTGGACTTCCCTTCTACTAAGCCCAATATTCAAATATTAGCTCAAACAAAGACCATAATAAATTTCTCCACTTATGTTATTGCTAGTAGACTTAATGATGGAAACTGTATCTTTGTGGGACCTTTATTGCTAGTAGGCTTAAATGGATTGTATTTTAATCAGAACAGAACAGAAAGTTAGAGACAGTGAGAAAAATTGGACTATTAGCGAATGTATTGATAAATAAGAAATATATCTTCTTGATCTGAAGTTTGAATAAACACTGAAGATTCGCATTCAACAATCAACATGAATCGAATCATGTAAATAAGTAACAGTACTAAACCGAAATATACGGTAAAAATGGTATGGCAATTTACAAACGCATCTGACTCTTCAGTCTATTGCATTGCAACTCTTTCTAACAACGCCTTGATTCCCAGTTAAAACACCTGAGTTGGAGAGCTTGACAAAGGCAGAAGAAAATGCCTGAAAGAAATCATCCTGATTCGCAGCAAAACGCTCGACAACCATAGCCGTGCGCGGGTCCATTACCATTTCAGCATCAATTCTAAGAATCCCATGGCCTCCAATCACATGATTGTAGTAGTGGTTGTCAAATATAAGTGTTGTGGGGTCATTAAGAACAAAGCTTGTATTTGATGTCAGAGAACCTTGTGGACAGTTGAGCCTTAAGAACGCTTCAAACCCAGGAGTCATGCCTTGTACTTGGCCGCCTTCGTCTGCTTGGTTCAGACGATTTAGGATGTTCAAACAGTGCGTGACTCCTAGCGTGTGTGCACCTACAGAAACGCAACACTCTGTAGTCATGTAACGAGAGGCAGAAACCTAATTGTAATCAACTAGTTACGCCTAAGATTTTCTCTCAAATTTGACATTTCGGTTTCTTAAAAGAAAGAAAAAGGCTAATACCCATGATGGCCACAGATTCTTCAACTGTCATTCCTTTTTTTGCAAATAATTGAAGCATGCCATCAACTCCAATAGTGGGAGAAGGAAGCAAGGAATCTGCAAGCTTGTAGCTTGGAGCAAAAGGGGAATCTCTCCTTCCCAATGCAACCTTTATTTGTGGCCCTCCTGACACAACCACAGCTTCTCGAGCCGCCAACACAAGAATGTCAGCACAAGATACCTGTTGGGGACATTGTAATTCAACCATTGATTTAAGAATGTTTATCGACTCCCTCTTTCGGATGCCGAAGTTTTTCCCTGCGGCCATCTCTGATGGCACAATGTTCGCATTCGGATCCACAAGAATTGAAGCATCACAGCCCTGCAATTACATCGTCAAGCATTACTTATTGAGCAAATAACTGAACTCAGACATGATAAGCTGAAAAATAAAATATATAATACCGAAGTTACTTTTTTTATAGCATGCACATCAGCCTCATTTTTGGAACCAATGTCTCAATTGCCTAAATTGATATATTATATACACATTTTTCAGAAAGGGAATCAAGTAAAATTTTTAAACAGAGACATGGTTGACTACAATGTTAGGGAGTTCAGCAACGTTAGTAGGTGTCTCGGGAAGAGTCATCTTTTTTGTTTAACCGTCTATATATATATATGTGTGTGTGTGTGTGTGTGTGTGTGTGTGTGTGTGTGTGTGTGTGTAAAATAAAATTGGAGGGAGATTACCTGAACTTGGCAATCATGGAACATGAGCCTCAGAAAAGCAGCAGGAGAAGTAGGATCAGGGAGAAAAGTAGGCTGGATGGCAGCTCTAACAATGGCTTCAACTTGTGGGCATGAATTCTCATAGAAATTATAAGAAAGGCCTTGCCCTTCAACCCAAATGCTGAAAACAAACAGAGATATTCCTACAACTATAGCTCTCAGATTCATTGTGATGACCGGCTGCAGTACTATTAAATCACTGCTGCTGTGACCGACCGTTTGAAAACTCAGAACTCTGTCTGGCACCCCCCAGTAGCCAGTAGTTGAACTTAAAGAGAGAGAGAGAGAGAGATCAAATATTTCTTTATTTTTTTTCTTTCATATGTTGATGCAATTATGAACTTGTAGGACTTCAGTTGCTTTTATTTTCTTCTAGAATGAGATTTTTGTTGTAATCTTATAAGTCATTCAATGTGTAGGTGGCCAACCCACTACAACTCTACATGTTTGTTTACTAATCCACTTGCTGCCTTATCATTCCATATAAAATCATACACAAAAACACAAAACCTTACAGCTGAAAAGAGAGAAAATAAAGAAGGAAGAAGGGAGGAAGAAGAGAGAAGCCACAAGGCTCATGGCAGAGAGAAGAAAAAGAGAGGAGAGAATAGAGAGTTATTTTTGTAATCTTTTTACTTCAGATTATAAATGAAAGCACCATTGCTGCTCCGAGGACGTACTCCAGTCACACTGACTGTAGAGAAACCTCGTAAATTTTGTGTTTTGTTTATTTATTCCACTGCACACACCGTCAATTTTACAACAAATTTAAAAATATTACAATAATGCAAGAGAGGAAGAGTTTCCTGAATCAGGGGACAAATACTGCAAAAGAAGATGTCACACCTGCATAAGGGAAAAACCACTTCAACAAGGGGAACGGATAAGGCAAGTGAAAATGATACATTGAAGCTTGTGGAAAATCAACAAGCGCAATAAACACGTGCCTATTCATCCTTGAGAAAGCCGAATATCACTTGTCACGTGAAGCTCCTCGTGGTCCAATTTCATTCAAGATCAAGCCTCGACGACCCTTGAATGAATCACAAGTCCGATTCAAGATCAAGTGTTCACCACCCTTGAATCAAATTAAACTCCAAATAAAAGGAGTAAATTCAGATCTTTGGAGGAAGTCTAGCAGAAGGCCCTCCAGCCTAGTTCAAGACCAAGCCTGTGGAAAGTTACCAACAAGTAAAGCACCTCTTTCAGCAACTCTCTCCGCTCAGAGACTAAAGCAGAAGGATCAATGATCAGCCTAAAGAATTTGAAATCAGGGGAAGATACTCATCAGGAGGAGTATCCAAAACAGATCAAGATTTTAACAAGTTAATTGAGGGCTTGTGGCCATCCAAGGGGGAAGTGTTGTAATCTTATAAGCCATTCAATATGTGGATGGCCAACCCACTACAACTCTACATGTTTGTCCACTAATCCACTTGCTGCCTCATCCTTCCATATAAAATCACACACAAAAACAAAAAGCCTTACGACTGAAAAGAGAGAAAAGAAAGAAGGAAGAAGAGAGGAAGAAGAGAGAAGCCACAAGGCTCATGGCAGAGAGAAGAAAAAGAGAGGAGAGAATATAGAGAGTTATCTTTGTAATCTTATTACTTCAGATATAAATGAAGCATCACTGCTGCTCCGAGGATGTACTCTAGTCAGAGGAACCTCGTAAATTTTGTGTCTTATTTATTTATTCCACTGCATACACCGTCGATTTTACAACAAATTTAAAAATATTACAATAATGCAAGAGAGGAAGAGTTTCTTGAGATGCACGGGTGATAACTTAGCACCCTATCTACTAGAATATTAGCCCACATGTAGGAATTTAGTAGCTGCTAATTACAAGCAGGTGTGAAAATAAAAAGTATTATTAGAACAGTGATGAAAATTGGAAACCTTTAAAATTAAAGGGTATGCAAATTACCAAAACAAGAGGGCGTTTGCAAAGATGACAGGGATATTAAATATTTTCTGTCAAATGGTTTTTGCCACGCCAAATAAGCTTATAATACATTGCACGGCGTCGACCGGATGAACAGTTTATCCTTTTCCAGTGTCAGCTCATCTTGTAAAGTAAATGCTAGAAGTCTACTTGTAGTTTGACACCAAATTTTCTTTCTTGAAGCAAATTTCATATCATATATTTTTAGTTTTCATGAGTTGAATTTTTTTTTTTTTTTTAACAAAAGACAGTTGGCTTCTTGGATGTAAAGCATCATTCCTTCATGTGAACAAATTATGACATGATATGGGTGCAAAAACTTTTCTTGTTGTAATTATGATGAACTACATTAATTGACATATAAAATGGTGAACTGCTCATCTATCTTCATATGAATTAAAGAGAAATGTCTATTTACATGTAAGAAATCGAACAATATTTTTTTTTACAAAACACTAACCGGTAGTAATCATAACGAAATCAACTACATCCCACCTTTTTACCATATGGCTAGCTAAAGATATACTTCCTCGTTCATAGTAATTCATAGAAAGCTTTATCGTTCATGGTAATTACTAATTAGTAGAAAACTTTACTGAAATAGCACAAGCTTAACAGGGTTCGATCCCTTTCAAAATTCAGGCCTTAGGGTTCTGTGCTTGAATGATAAAGGCGAAGATAAGTTTGGTGGTTGACTAAACCTGAAGATCTTTAAGAAGTGCACTTGCCCAATTCATCATATGCTTCTCAATACCGGGAAATTAAGTTAGCATGGTTCCCACAAACCTTGATTATTTTGGTTTGTCAAAATCAAACATGTGATGCCCTTGATAATTGATCACATATTCATATCTAAATCCCCACAATTTCTTGTGCATTTATGATCTTGTAAATTTAATTATTGGACTGAGAATTTTCTGCTCCCTGCCTCTCGGCATTTCCATATATACATGTTAGATCAAAACTAAAAAATCAAAGCCGACACCCAAAAGGTCAAATCAATTGTAGACTCTGCACAGTTTGGCCCTCTTGGTTTCGAAAACGACTTGAAACTACCACAGTAATGAAACAAGAATCACCACATGATCATGAAAACCTATATGTTTTTGTACAAAAGTCATGGTTTTAAAATTACTCAACTGCGTTCATGAAAGTATTTTTAGTGTACTCGTAACACTATCACGTAGTATTATTATTTCACTCAAATTATGACATGTATATTTGTTTTTTTAATTTACTTTAAAAGTCGTATATATCAATACCGTCGCTCATCACTATTATATATAACAAGTTACTTGAGTAGAAAGATATACCACGTGATAAGAGTAATCTGATTACATTTACAAACTTCTCTGTATCAAGAATGCAAGGAACAAAATAGTAAAACGTGTCGAGACGAGAAAATAGGCAGTGAATGCGGCTGAGACTGACCCTAGCAGCACTGCTAGCTCTCGGAGTCAGCAAGAATGTCATGAGGCTGAAACTTTCACCAGTGTAGATCTTCTTCTTCTTTGATCTACTTTCACCGACTTGGTTTTTGGGTGGTTTTCATAGAAAATGCATGTCAACCGCAACTGATCAGAAGAATAGACCGAGCACTGCAAAATGTGGGGTTGGGACCCAACAGTTGGCTGTGTATCCATTTATGTAGTCTAGCAAGTCATATTCTCCTACTTACTCCGAATGCGTTGTTTCGTATCGTTTTATCCAATTTTTTTGTTTTATAAACTTAAGAGTACTAAAATATTATAACTGATATTTTTACTCTAAACTACACTAAAGCAAGAAGGAAGGTTTTGAACTCGGGACACAGAAGGTTAAAAAGGAAGATCCTAACCACTAGAGCAATCAACTACTTGTATATAATTAACTTAGCTACATTTATCATTTTTGAAAACTAAAAGGTGTTTTTGAATCAATTTTATCGCTAATAATTCCTGAAATTAACCTAACACATCATTATGGAGCCATGTTAGCTTTTTATCTATTTATGAAGGCTGACAAGTCATATTCAGGTGTTTTGAGCCCTTTTCATCACAGAAAGCTTCACTTGTTCACCAATTGTTGTAGCATCTAATTTACTCGAAAATTTTCTGTCTCTCCCACACACACCCATATATATGAGTAGTGCAAAGCAATTGTCTCTCTAACTTGTAAGTAGATCTCTAACTTCCTCCAAAAATCTTTGTTGTTTTCAGGCAAAATTGTACTAATATGGTTCTTTTAGTTTAATTGAATTTTCAGTTTCATCTCAATAGTTTTTTTTTTTCCTTCCTTGTAGTGTTATTCCGTTGGCAGTAGTCCAATCTGCCAAAGGAGGGCAACGGCTTCCAAACTGAAAAACACTGGAATTTTTTTATGCCAAACTCATGATGTTCAAGCTTAGCTTTTGTGTTGAAACATGTTTCAGCACAAAATGAAAGGGTACAAAATTTGTAACGAAAAGTCTCAAATTATATATTTCATATTTATTTTTTTAGGATTTGATAAAATATAGTTAGAAAATTGAAGCTCAAAAGTGACTAATAAAACATAGGAGACACTAAATAGATATAGGGATTTTTTTTTTTTTAATAATTATTGTTTTTGTTACAAAGCGCTAAAAGACATGCATGAGAGCTCTATCTTGGATTCTAAATATTAAAAAATTACAAAAACTCCAAGCTCATTTTAAGCGAAGAAAAAAAAAATGCAATTCTATCAAATTATTGATGTAGATCAGGGGAATGATGGAAGAGCAAGTCAAAAGGCATAAATCGGGCCAAAAGCCGAAGCTCTATTTAAGGACATTATAAATAGAACTTTTGGGGGTATTAGGTTTGTTATCTTAGTAATTATTTAATTAAATCTTTGAGATTTTCTCATACTTCTGTGGTGGAAGTTGGGATTCCAATATGGAGTTCTGATATCACGAAGAAAATTGGGTTCTACCAGTGGCAAAGCTAGGAATTGACGGCGGGAGGGGGTGAAGTTAAAAGAGGGGAGTTTTAACGAAAAGTCCACAATATTGTTCACTTTAACGAAAAATCATATTTTTACACTAAAAAGTCAATCTTGGTACTATTCAATTTACCCTTTATTTTGTCCTTATCATTAAAACTCAAAGTTTTCAAACACTTTTCATTAGTTTTCCTTTAAAAGAGTGCAAAGTTCAAAAAAATAGCAACAACCAAATCCTTTTATATAGTAATATCTTCCATAATTTATCAATACAAACAAATTACAATTGTTACCGATGAGGTTTCATATCATGAAAACGTTGCATAATAGGCTCATTATCAATAAAAGTAAATACATCACTCTCAATGTAAACAAACATGCCATCACTCAACGATTGATCTCCCATTGTGTTACGCAATGGTGTTTTCACAATCTTCATAGCAGAAAAAGTTCTTTCCACCGAAGCAGTTGCAACCGGTAACACCAAAACTAATGTAAGAAGCTTATACACTAGCATATAGCTTGCATACCTCCCAGTTTTCACGAACTCCTTTGCAAGATCACCAATTCCTCTTAATGATGAAAACTCACTATGCATCTCCACATTTAATTACTTAATCAATGTGTGATATATGTTTTTGGCAAGCGTCGTCCTGTTTCCTATAAACTCCTAACTCATTTCAACCATCTAAAAACCTTTACCCACATGATTAGAATCAAACATTAATCTCACCACCATCCACCGCCACCACCACCACCGCTGCCCACCAATTCAGTTGTCTCCCTCCAACCCTTCAAATTCTCTAGACCACCAAATTCGACCCCAAAACCCCCCAATTCCCCCAATTTAACACCCCAATCCTCGATCAAAACCCTAATTCTAAATCCAATCCAACATGCCAATTCAATCCAACCCTCTTCACAATTCCTACCCTGAGAAGCCCTAGAACATCAAAATCGGTCCTTTCCGCGCCACCAACCAGCTAGTGCACCGGAACAGGGAGGGGCTGAACCAATCCAGTTTCTGGCGAGGGGAGGGGCTGAACCTTTGCTCTAGGCGTGTTTTCCTGCAAGGGGAGTGGCGACCGTCACTCATCGCACTCACGTGGCTTCGCCATTGGGTTCCACCATATAACCAATTTGCAATATGAGGAGTAGTCCAACCTCTTATACGTCCTTATAAGGTTTATTCTTTCACCAATGTTGGACCCTCTTACCTTCATATTCTCACATATTCCAATTTCCTTATTCTTTAAGATTAACGTTGTTTGATCTTCTCTTTGTCAAAGTGCATCAATGATATTATTCACAAAACGGATGAATACATCAACTGATTAGTAAACGAATTGAACAAAGAGAAACAAAACAAAACTACAAGGATGAAAATGCAGAAGTAATAAATTAACAAATTAGATGAGGGAAAATCCGGAAAAACTACAAGAGCCATTTATGCAAACTGGACTTCTTAGAATGTTGTATGCTGGACCCATCTACACATTCATATATACAGCCATATATAAGCTTTAAGCTTTTTCCCAATGGTATCTTATTTTATAAATAATCACTGTATATATATGGACTGCAGACATATATTGATCTTAAACTACGATAGCATTTATACAAACAAATATTAACTTAGGGAGCTCGGACATTTGTTGACGCGGTAAAATCCCACACCTAGCAAAAGTCTACGACCACGCTTTGTCATTCAAAAAACAATAAGAGATCATTCTTTTATACCATATTTTGTAAACTATATGATGTGAAGGTTATTGGTTGAATTTCATTTTTGGTGATTTAAAGAAAAAACCTAATCATCAACGATTACATTATATTATCTACAAATATGACCTAAAAAGACGGTACGAGCATCAACCTAATCAAACGGATACAAAAGGGATTGGTGCAATACAAGTGTAATGTAGCATACTTGCGGTTCACCTGATCATGGTAAACATGCATTATGAATGCAATATTCAGTTCTCAATGATTTGGACAGATTTAAAGGGTTTACGCGAGCCCATTAATCTTCACCCAAATAACGTCGTCTCGCTATACTATTCATTTTTTAACGTGTAACATTAATGGCGTGGACATGCAGTTTTGTGTACAGTACAATATGTTCATACGCTAAAACAGAAGAAAAAAATTGTAGTACGATCATACGTAGTCATCATCCTGATATTCCGCTCAAAGAATGACAATATATTAAAAGTGACAAATGAAAATATATTTTCCTTACTAAGCTTCAAGACGTGTCTTATAATTGCACAACAAAATTTTAACATAAACAATCCGAGTCACAAAATTCTTCTCAAACATTTATTTTAGAGTTATAACTCATATATAACGGGATCTATATATTTTTGTTTGTGTTTGTCTCTCTTCTCGTTTTAGAGTGCGCAATAACCGCCTATCCTAGATTGCTCGTGAAAAACAAAAATAGTTGAAATTAAACCAACGGTGGGCCCTCTAAAATAGTTAGAATCTTGTTAGCCTATTGACTTCCAGCTTTTGTCATGTACACTCAATTTTTCCAAACAACCGCAGCCGTAAATGAATAAAAGCCCCCCTTCACTTTGAGAACCTCGTTGCCTCACAAAAAAAAAACCCCCCTAGGTGAACATTATTAATTCACCCAAACTGCAGATTGTGTTTCTCCCTAGAAACATGGCTTGGTCTTCGTCCACAACATTCATAACCTTTGCAATCATTTTTTTCACCTCAGTAACTCTCACGAATGTTGTTCATGGCTTGACTGCACAAAAGGTAATAGATTCCCCCTTACTGACTCAGAAGATTCACACGAACCGCACGCTTAAGGTTGACATCAACGGCAAGGGAGATTTCACATCTGTTCAAGCAGCCATTGATGCTGTTCCTGAAGGAAATAAGCAATGGATCATCATCCATGTTAGAAAAGGAGTGTACAGGTAACTGAACCATCAATTAATTACTCTGTGAATTGTGAAATTAAAGCAAAACTAGCTATGAATAATTCACAAGTTTAATTATGCATGTTATCTAATGGATATATGTTTTGGCGGGCAGAGAAAAGGTGATCATACCAAATAATAAGCCCTACATATTCATGAGAGGAAATGGGAAGGGCAGGTCCGCCATTGTTTGGTCACAAAGCTCTTCGGACAATGTCGAATCTGCTACTTTCAGTGTCGAAGCTCCCCATTTCATTGCCTTCGGGATCAGCTTCAAGGTTCATCTTCATTTTCTTTTTCTGTATATTTGTATATTTAACAATTATTGAGCACGGCAATGTTTTCTTGCCGGATTTATATTGCCAAACAAATGTTAATATGGATAACATACCATCAACGGTTTAGATTTGCAATCTAGCAACATAACTTGGCGTGAACATTCCGGATCCCTATATACATAAATGACATTACTCTATAGGTCTCATATATAAATTATGCAACGTTGTGCAGAATGAGGCCCCGACCGGTGTGGCTTACACCTCGCAGAACCAGTCAGTTGCAGCATTTGTAGCTGCAGACAAAGTTGCATTCTACCATTGTGGATTTTACAGTACCCATAACACCCTCTTCGATTACAAAGGCAGACATTACTATGATAATTGTTACATCCAGGGCTCCATTGACTTCATCTTTGGTCGTGGTAGATCTGTCTTCCACGTAAGTAATATTACTACTTCATCACCTTCATAATTAATTTTAAAACTTGTTATTAGCGCTCCAAAAAATCATGGATAGGACTAATTAATTAATCATGGATGCGTCCATGCATGCAGAGCTGCGAGGTCTTTGTTATCGGAGACAAGAGGGTGTCGATCAAGGGGTCCGTGACAGCTCAAAATAGGGAGACTGAGAAGGAGAACAGTGGATTTGTTTTTAACAAAGGCAAGCTCTATGGTGTTGGTGACAGTGTGTACCTAGGTAGGGCAAAGGGTGCTTTCTCCAGAGTGATTTATGCAAACATGTACCTCTCGAAGACGGTCGTGCCACAAGGTTGGACCAACTGGAGCTATTCCGGCGGAACTGAGTAAGAAACATGCACCTAAATAATTGATCAAACACACATGTTTGCATTAAAAAATATTCCAATTAAATTTATGATTTGATTTGTTGTGAATAAAATGAAATCTGCAGAAACTTATACCATGCCGAGTACAAGTGCAAAGGGCCAGGAGCTGAGGCTACAGGGCGTGCCGAATGGGCGAGACAACTGACCGAAAAAGAAGTTGCACCCTTCTTGTCTATCGACTTCATCAATGGCCAGGAATGGCTGCCAGTTTGGCTGTAAATTAATTTATGTGCCGAGGGGGCCGAGCTTACAGTGATGAGTGCAAGAGGCGATCATATGTTTGATTGATAAGTTTCTTTCCCTACAAAATGTAAACGGCATGTTGTATTAATCAAAATAATATTCAGATATATAATTCTGTCCAAATCCAATCAAGGCTACAGTCTGATGGACTACTGCATGTCAAGAAAAATAACATTTCTTATGTGTTAACATTCTAGCTTTGTCAATTCAGATTGTCAGCATTCTGTGCTCAATGTATTAGGTGAATTTGGATAGAATTACCAAACTGCTTGACATTGTACGATGCCAGTAACTGTTCGAACTATGTTGTTTAATCATGAGAAATTTGATCTTTTCATGAATTATCGTGTATCTATGAGTACGGACAGTTTAAGGGAATTATGGTATTCGACAATTCGGTTGTGCCGAAGTTAGAAAAATTGAGAACAAAGTGTTTGCACAGAATGCTAATGTTGTTGCTTGGGGTCCAGGAGAGGAAAGAAAAATGTGAAATTGGAAGTGCACATGAGGACCTGACCATATCTTTGTTTAATCTTAATGATGCAGTAGCATTTCATCACATAAATGGGATTGGATATTTGCACTCCCCTCTTCAACAGAAGGTAATACCTAGGCACGTTACATGTCTTCATTTATTCTCTAGTAGTAGAAGGTAATACAAGTTCCATGCATGGAGTCTTACACGTACGACTTTGCATGATAGCATTAGCTAGGTATAGCCGATAGCTAAATTTGGGAGTTAAACTCCACCACCAATCCCTCCACCAGCACCGCCACCAACTCCTCCTCCAACACCGCCACCTTTGCCACCCCCAAAGCCTCCACCAGCACCTCCACCGGCACCACCTCCACCGCCAACACCACCACCTGCACCACCCCCAATGCCTCCACCAGCACCACCTCCACCACCAACTCCTCCTCCAACACCACCACCCGCGCCTCCCCCAACGCCTCCACCCGCGCCTCCCCCAACGCCTCCACCAACACCTCCACCTACACCGCCACCTTTGCCACCACCAAATCCCCCACCAGCACCACCTCCACTTCCACCGCCAACTCCACCTCCGGCACCACCCCCGGATCCACCTCCTACACCGCCACCTTTGCCACCTCCAAAGCCCCCACCAGCACCACCTCCTAAGCCACCACCTGCACCGCCTCCACCTCCTACACCACCACCAGCACCACCTCCCAAGCCACCACCAGCACCGCCTCCACCTCCTACACCACCACCAAATCCCCCACCAGCACCAGCACCACCACCTAAACCACCTCCTAGGCCTTCAGAAAATGTTTCTTTCTCAATCTTACGACACTCCGCTATTGCTAGCACCATTACAAACGTCACAGCAAACAACCCAACAAACTTAGAAAACTTCCCCATGTTTCCCCCAATAACAAATAAATTAAAGAGAGATCGATATATAGGAAACGGGAATCGTGAATTGTTTGGTTTGATAAACTTAGGTAACGAGCATCGAATATTTATAGTGGTGCAAGCAAGCATGGAGTACAGTAATGTAGTTCAGGAAGAACACAATAACATAAATGCATGCAGTTGGATGCTTAAGTTGTGGACTAATTTCTACGAAACATAGTTAATGAAATGGTGCAAAATTCAAACCTCATTCTGACAAATAATCATGATTAGCCGGTGGAACATAATTTTGTACGTAGTCCCTGTGGTGTCCCAGCCGGTGTGCGCTCAACCACTAAGCACATTATGTAAGGCATGATAGTCTATTATAGACCTGGTGTTGTATGGCACGTTAAGGACATTTAATTACGCTATTCGGAGATGGTTAAAGGTTCAAAAACTTAAAAATAGTCTTATTTTTTCAAAAATCTCATCTTCAACGGAAAGCTGAGCTGGGCTATATTTTTATGGAGTCCATCATGTCATTATTTGTCCAAAAGGCATCAAGTTGACCAAATATAGCCCCCCTCTTAGCCCCTTTTTTGGAGCCCAGCTCCTTATTTACAATAATTGATTCAAATTCAACGGTTAAATTTGAAAACATCTAAATGTATTTTAGTTAAATTAATTAATAAATTTAAAGTATAAACTTAAAACTAATAAATGATTGAGGGGCCATGTTTAGCCCATTCAGTTAGAAATCGTATATGAATATGGTATAATATTGTTCATTAAAAAATAATATTTTACTGAACTATAATTCTGAATGGGATTATATTTAGCCATTTCAATTGGTAAATATCCAAATGATTCTTCACCTAGTCGAGGCTTTGCTTACCCAATCTAATTCTTGTTGGGCCATTCCCAAATTCTAGCCCACTATTGACATGGTCCTCAATCCCAATTCTCAGCCACCACCATTCACCACTACTCCAAGTCTTCAATTCTCAAAAGAGAGCAAAAGCTAGGGTTTTTACCAAATTCATTCAGAAAAAACGAAAGGGGGTTTCAAATTTCAGTTTCTGGACTGCGAGAAGCACACGAAGAAACCGCAATCGTAATCAGAACCGCAGAAATGGAGGGAGGTGGAGAAGAAGGAGTCGAGATGGTGGTGGACTCCAAGGACTTGCAGCAGCAGAGCAAAGCCTTCGATAAGCTCACCGACCGCGTGGAGGATCGACAGCTCGATTCCACCCGCGTCCAGGAGGCCATGGCTTCCATCGCCGCCTCCTCCGAAGCCGACTGGAATGCTATGCGATTGAGGTCGGTATATTCCAATTCGCTCTAATTTTTTGTCTGTCAAATTTTTTATCTATCAAATTTTTCAATATTGGCTTAACTTATTATCTAGTTTGATTCATATGCTATTAAAAGACTGGATTTTTTTTTTTTTTTTGTTACTGAGTAGTAAGGGTTTGAAAGCAATAGTTTATAATATACAAGCGATAATTGGGAGGGGAAAATTGAACCCGGGACCTCAAGCGGAATGCTCTTAACCAAGTGAGTTACGAGCCCTTTGCGAAAATAATAGTTAGATGCACTTAAAAATCACCAATTTGAAGAGAAAAAAGCTGAACTCGACTGTTACTGCACCCGACATTACTAGTTACTAGTTGATAGGTGAGGAGTTACATTTTATAAAGTTCGTTTCTTGAACTGTTTTTCACTAACATTAACGATTGTCGTCGTGGAATTTGTATGAAGTTGTTGACTTGATTTGGGGTATATTTCGATATTGTGAAGTGTAGTAACTGCATCTTATGACGTCCAACATAAGCATAAGAGGGAATGTTATTTGTTGAGACTGTCATGCTCGTATTGTAAAGCTTTTTTCATTGCACATTACAGGGAGAAGGAATTGGCTGCAGTGAAGATCAATGCAGGTGATGTTGACATAATTGCAAATGAGCTAGAGTTGGACAAGAAGGTTGCCGAGAGGACCTTGCGGGAGCACAAAGGCGATGCCGTCGCTGCCATTCGACACTTGCTTCGCTAGAAAATGAATCACCCTTGGGAGAATCAATATGATAAGATTTGGGTTTCTTTTCCTTCAAATTTTGCTTCTTCAATGCTTTCGGATATGGAATTACAATTACATTGTTGTATTGTGAGTTGTTAGGTAAATTGTTGGCATCAGTTGACGTGGATTTATTTCTTTTTTGGATACAAGTGGTATTGGGGGAGGGGGGGAGTCCAATGCAAGGATGAATAACCGACTAAGCTACAAGCTCCGTGCGACTTGAACTATTTTAGCGCTTAATGGAAATTGTTAGGTCACCAAGAGGCAGCCTTTACCCTTAGACCTGTGGCAGGAGTGGCCAATCCATCCCGCGCTTAATGGGAATTGTTAGGTCCTTCCAACATATCTGGTTTTGATAAAATTCTAACGAAATTGATGAAAATGATTATAGCTACACGTTTTGATAACTTAAGGGATCTCAATTGTGGCAATGGGCCTTTCAACATAATTTATTTTGACAAAATTTTAAAGAAGTTGACAAAAATGACCATACCTAGTATCTACACATTTTGATGAGTTAAGGGACCAATAGTAATGGATTTTTAATTGAAGAATCATTGTTCCAATTGAGTTAAAATTAAGGAATCATTACCATAATTTACTCAATCTCTTAACACTATAAAATGGGTATTTGGATCAAATTGAACGAAACCGTACTTTGCTTGGCTTAGCCTACATAAAACCATAAAACCGTCACCACACTTTTATTTATTTATATTGTTCATCTAAATCACAAAGAAAAAAAAACCACAAAAACCAATAGAAAATTGAGTTTAAACTATCAACACCAGACCAACCAAACCAAAAGAAATAATCAAATAGTGCTTTGGTTTGGCTTTTCAGCTTTAGCTCAAATTGAATTAAATCGCATCACTTAACAATTAGCATGACCGAAGTTTTGTGGTGAAATAGATTTAAACAAACCGCGTCCATCCTTGGGCCATTTCTAACTGAAAGAGGGTCAGGGAGCGTCCTATAACCCTGGCGTCAGGTAGTTGTTGCAATTCAAATTTTTGGACCAGGCGGGGCTGGTTGGCTGGCTGGAATGGGCCAGCTGGTTAGCCTGATTTTAGATTTTTGACCCAATGGGACTCTCAAGCCCTTTGGTCTTACCCTCGGTTGGATACCGTTTTCGTATCATTTTGAACTATTTTGAACTTTATAATCCTTTGGCCAGGTAGGTTGGAGATGACCTTACATACTTGTTTGTAAACAAGTAACAACCATTGCAAATCACATCAACAAAGAACCAATTCAATTTCAAATTTTATTCAAAATAATTGCCTATTAGTAGATCAATAATAAACACCCAATAAATTAAGGGAAGTGTTATTGACACTTCAAAAATCTCATTTTAAACTCCTCACAAATGTATTTTTCTTTCCTAATATAAAAAATTTGACGTGTAGAATGAGATTTTTTTAGTGCTAACAACAATTTCCTAAATTAATGAGATTATCATCCCATCTAAAAATGGTAAAAGTAAAAGTAGAAGTAAAAGAGAAGGTAAATAATGCAAGGAGAGATTTATCACTCTACTTACTCAAAGGAATAACTCACTGCCAAGTATTTTTACCCTTTTCTTTTCTTTTCTTTTCTTTTCTTTTTCTCATATTTTGTACAACATTTTTTATAAATCACAAAAACTGGTGACATATTATCATGTCATCCAATCCAATCGACATGACTCTCCCTGTCGCACTACACCCACCAATCAACCAGTCTAATACGCCATGCCGTTTCTGCCATCTGACTTTCCAACTCTGTGGCTCCAATACGACATGCCGTTTGTGGGATGTCTGTAGCTCATTGCCAATTTTGTCACTGCTGTAATTCATCCACAATTTGGTAGGAGAGATGGAAGTGGTGAAAACCCTAATGCACACAGAGCTCAGGCGAGAGGGGCTACAATTCTTTCGGGGTGTTATCACCCGCGGCGGCACGCGCTGCTTGGAACTGAAGAGTGTATTGTCTCTCCAGGTCTCTGAGCTTCTCCAGCAGTTCTTGAAATGTTGGCCTGGAAGCTGCATCACTGGTTTTCATTGAAGAAGTTGGAATATCAGCACATTAGCCGTTTTACCAACATTTGATTCTTTAAAAGTTAAAAGGGTTGTCGTTCAATAACTATTTCGTTTTCAGTTTACAGTTTTCACAAAGAAGGAAACTAAAATAATTCAACTTGGAAATGAACCAAGAAGCATGGAAAGAATTACTACCTCTGCCAGCAGCTCTCAATTAAACAAGTCCATTGCGGGTCCACGTCCTTTGGGATCTCTAACCTTTGGTCCATGAACCCTACAGCTCCAATCACCTACAAGTACCCTAAATAAATTTCTGTTCATATGTGCACGTAACATATTTGAAAAGATACTACCAAGAGTTCTTTTTCCCAAAGAAAACAATACCTGCATTGAGTTCAGATTATCCCAAGGGATCTTCTCAGTAGCAAGCTCCCACAATATCACCCCATAGCTGTATATATCAGACCTGTGTGCGTCCGAAGTTCCAAACATCATGAAGAGAGACGAGTTTAGTTTAGAGAAGCTGTAGAAGGACAAGGACGCTTTTAAGATTCTAGATGAACAATTACAACATACTTCTCGTCTGAGGGTTCATTACGTAGAACTTCCGGTGCCATCCATTGAGGCTACAAATGAGAAAGTTGGCATATTTATGTGAGAACCTCATGTAGTAACGTTTAGACTGACGGGTTTACTACAATTCGTAAAGAGGATATAGTGGTGTGAGTTGAAATACCGTGCCCTTCCCAGTCTTGGTTGTGAGAAATGTATCGTGCTTAAGACGTGAAAGACCAAAATCACCAACCTGTTAAGATAACATCAAACAGTTCATTGTGCCTTAACTTGATCAAACTGCTGTAAAAGCACAAGAAGAAAAAACTCATGGAGAAAGATTTAAGAAATAGAAACGTGACTGATAACAGACCTTAACAGTCCAGTACTTATCAACAAGGAGATTTGAAGACTTCAGATCTCGATGAATGATAGGCGGGTTGAAATGATGAAGATAATTCATGCCTCGTGCCTGTGAAATGGTTTAAGGTAGTGAGAAAGGGGTTGGGGGCACTACATCTACCATTTTCGTACTATTACTCAATACTCACTATATTTATCGCCATATGAACACGTCGCCTCCAATCTAGTTTTGATGTGTTCCTTTGTAGTAAGTGAAACAAACTTCCACTGCATCAAAAAAATATTGATACGAAAGGCACAGTCTGCTCAGAAGTACTTTACAAAGAAAATATGCTAAAAACACTTGTACATTCGTTGAAATAATAAACCTAAATTTAAATACTGGTAATGCTAGATATTTCAGAAAGGAAGTTCAGAACCAACCGAGGGAGGAACTCTGTTACAATGCAGAGACGCTGAGGTGAAGTCACAGCTCCCATAAAAAGCAGAACATTTGGATGTCGAAGCCTTTTCATGAGAGACACCTTGATAAACAATACCATATTGTGACATCATTATTGAACAAAATGAATAACAATCGCAAAATTAACCATAAAGGAAAAAAAAAGTAGGAGATATTTTAACAGTATTTCAAACATAATCCCACAGGCTTCAAGAGAAATCTCCAAAAGTTATATTTCAAACATTCCAGTCAAACTCTCATCTACTTCCCAAGTACATAAGCAAGTACAAATCCTTAGCAGATAGAAAACACACCTCTTGTCTGAAGGAAAATATCACATCTTCTGAATATTCTTGCCAGGAGAATACCTTGACAGCAACATCCTGTGAGAACAAAGAAACCATTAAACCACACATGAAAAATATACGCTCAAATTACTCCTAATATTCCTCACACATGCATCATCAATATTCATGAACATCCCACATGCATCATCAATATTACACCTAGATCGTGTGAATAAATGAATCGCTCATTTATACTGCAAAATTATGGTTTGACCAAGACAACACCCGTATCATAGACTTTGAGTGCTACGTATGGCATTTCATCTAATTTCATGATTTATGCATAACATGTAGGCATGAAAACCCTATGGTTATGAAGACCTTTCCGGAGCTCTTTCTTTTCACTGCTTGCAAATTGAACTGCATTTTGTCTTTCAGTAGGGTAATTGGAATTTTTTTACCATCTTTTTTCTTTTTCTTTGAAAATACGAGTAAATGGAAATCATCACTTGACCATATCATTTCAGTTAAATCTGGAACTATTTTGTGGGCATCCATATAGAGTGAAAGTTAACCAGAGTAGAAGAACATACTGATCCATACCACAGACCATGGTATACGGTTCCACATGATCCTGCATAATGGAGGAAAACAGCAAATACATGTCAGGATGAAATTCAACCAATCAAACCATAAAAGCATAAACTCACAAGAGAAAGGAGCATAAGTTCAAGAGAACTTTTGTTTGGTCAAAATGACCAATTCTACCTACTGAAAAAATGGACATTAGATGGATATTTTGGAAATTTTAAAGTCCTTTACCCGTGTCATTAATGATTCAAAGAAAACAGTACATGATTTGGGAAAGATCAAACATATATTGGACGATTCATTTAATCACCTTTGCTCATTTGGGTGATTACAGACATGCTTTACCGACATCAATTAAACAGTTTCCAGAAATAAAGAAATCAATACTTCAGAAGCATGACAGGTCTGATTACCTTGCCCAACTTGTTCTCCAATTATCAAGTCTTCCCACAAGATTTCGTAGTCCAGGCTGTCAGTGTCTACATCCACCTTATTCACAGCACTGCTGCTGGTACTTCCACAGCTGCTGGCACTGCTTGTGCTGTTAACATTAAATGAGGAGGTCCAGGATCCTGAGGCCTCATTATTTGTAGTCCGGTTATTTTCATTCACCTGACTTTCTGGTTTTGAACCAAAATAATTCCTCTGATGAACTGAATCATTCTCATGTTCATTAGGCAACCAAGGCCAAACAAAACGAGTGCTCTTAGTCTCTAGCTCTTCTCTCTCATTTCCTTTCCATGGCCATGTTATCCCTTTCTTACCCATCCATGCTTCAGCTTTCAAGGATATCATCCTCTGGATCGAAGGTTTTCCTTCACTCTCATTGCCAGAATCTCTGGAGGGTTTTCCTGGAGACTTCTCATCAATATGGGAGAATACTCCAAAAGGAGATGGGGCCAAATCGCCTCTAGGTGTGGTAGCACAACTTGAACTCACATCCTCCCTATGATCAGAGAGAACACAATTTGAACCATGATCAGAACGATGACAATCGCCCTCACCTTCGTGATCTATGTTGTTTTCTCCCACCCGAATTCTCGATTTTACTTTGTTGCTCATTTTGGACGCCTGTTTCAGGACTCTAACAATCAGGATACACTAGTGAATAATAAATCAAAGAAACATGGAAACTATAAGACTAACCAAATTTGTTATTTTTGATGCAATAGCATTTTGTAGAGGCTGCTGAGGATCAAGGCCAAGTTTAGCTGTAACACAAGCTCTAGACCGGCTGTAGCTTGAATCTGATTCTGGGGGCTTTCCTCCTGACATTGGAATCTTCATTTCTTGAAAAGGCCGGATATCACTTGACACGCAAATAATCCCAATAAAAGTGCCATCATCATCATAGAATGGAGTATTTGTTACAAAGGCCGTAAACCTGTCCCCAGTTTTGGTCTTGACAGGGAACTGCCCAGTCCAGCTCTCCCCCTTGGTGACACGGTTTATTATATTGTTTGCGACACCGTAGTCTTGAGGATCTGATAAGAGCTCAACAGGACTATGTCCAAGGGCCTCAGCCGCAGAATAACCATATAAATTTTCAGCAGTTCTGTTCCTGCAATATTCAATTGGGAAAATTTGAAATAGGTCCAATTTTATAGACTACCTTTTGAAATAGGTCCAATTTTTAGTGACTTTTGACTTTTGAAATAGGTCCAATTTTTAGTTACTTTGGACCCATTTCAAAAAACCCCTATTCAATTTTCCCAAATGCACCAAGTTGATACCTTCTAACACTCAAACCATACTTCAAACACGGAATTTTTATACAAAAAAATCAGATGCTGATCAATTTAGGTTCATCAACAGAAATTCAGCATCACAACCCACACATATGGTCAATCTCAATTCAAATAACGTAACGGTTCACGTTTGCAACCACACTTGAAATTATATAACCACCCAGTAATCCAACAAATATTAAAGAAAACATATCGAGCAATTCATGCTAATGACAGATAAAATTCACCAATACAATAACGTGGACAAAAAACATCAAAATCTGAAAAACCAAACTTTGATTGAGCTACTTACCAGTAAATTATAATCCCATTGATATCAAATATATGCACAGATTGCCCAATCGACTGTAGTATGTTCAGATACTGTCTATCAGTAAAGTTCACAGCTGAAGGCCCCGTGCCACTGCTTCCTCCACTGCCGCCACCGCCACTGCCTCCAGTGGGAGGATCATGGCTGCGGCTCTCCCTCTGAAGAGGTGAGGAATGCCGAAACGAAGTAGACCCTCTCTTCCAAGCCGCCGCATCGTGACCTCCACTACCAGCCGCACCGCCCACCCCAGTGACTCTCCTTCTGGGCACAGACGAGAACCTCGAACGCTGCGGGGAGACGGAGTGGGCCCTCTGGTGCTCTGATTTGACATCCCCAGAGTGCCTGAGATTGGTGATCTCCTGCTTGAGGTGGGCCTGGCCCGCTTCCAGCTCTTGGATCTTTTTCAGAAGCTCCTCCGGCGGCGGAGTATCCATTGAAGCAGAAACCTCCAAAGCTCCAAGCTTTGCACCAAAACGCACCAACCCAGTTGATAATCTTCAATGAAATGAAGAACCCAGTTCCAGAAATGGCAGCAAACAGAGCTCAAACAGAAGAAGATTCATGGGTTCTCTCTGGTTTCTTCTCCTCCAATCAAAAACTTGAAAATAATGGAGACCCAGTTGAGATACAAGCAAGTATGGGGATTGAAATTGATAAGACCAAGTCAGAGGGATTGACTGATGAATCTCTCTCTCTCTCTCCAATAACTGCTCTTCTTTTTCCCTTGCTTGTATAATAAGTGCAGTCAATTACTTGCTGATTTGAGAGGTCAAACAACATATTAACATTCTACTTTTGATCTCTTTCCTCTTCTTCACCTTCTCCCCTCTCTCTCTCTCTCTCTCTCTCTCTCTCTCTCTCTCTCTCTATCCTCCTCCTCTTTTAGGTTTAGCTTATTCCCTCTCTCTCTCTCTCTCTCTCTCTCTCTCGTTTTCGGGCTGTTTGCTGTTTCCTCCTCTTCCCTCACTTTTTTTTATCCCATCATCACCTGAATCTTAGCTATTAAGGCCAGAAGTTAAATTAAATGCTTATATTCTGCAAATGATAAACCACGCGCCATATACGCGATTTGAAATACGAACCAATCATTGTTCCTGATTTTCACCTTTCAGTCCAATTGTCGATATCCGTCTTTCGCACGCGAGCGGCTGCGTATAGGTTTTAAACCAGGCTTTCCCTTTCCGCTAAAAGGCTCTCCTGATTAGACTATTTCCACTCCTCTTTTTATCCTGCCGCCTTCCTTCTTCGTTTGTTGGAGTCCATGCAAAATAGCGTAGTGTACGTCATAAATTCCAAGTGGGCAATGTCCATTTTCATCATTTCATTTCTGGATTCAAATTGGTCCGTCCAAATCTGGTTTAAGATCATCTTCAACCAAAAGGTTAAAGAACAAGAAGGCTGAAAATAACCTAGAAATCATCTCCAACAGAAGGTTAGATCAAATGGCTAATGAACCTCACGGGACAAAAAATGACCAAAGGGCCAACCGGCTAGCCCTTTTTTTTTTTTTGTTTTTTTGTTCTTTTCCATTTACCCAGTCCACTTTTTCTTTTTTCTTTTTTCTTTTTTATTTTTTTGTTTTTTTCCATTTTCCCAGCCCACTTTCTTTTTTTTTTTTAATTTCTAATTTTTCCCTATACCATTTCTCACATATTTTTCACCATTTCATACTATCTTACATCATTTTATTTCAATTATTCACATTTCATATTATAACCCTTTGGCCCTCAGTTAGAGATGGTTTTTTTGTCACATTGCTATAATGTAATTTCACAAGTCTAAATTTTACTGTTTTTTATTGAAGTCTCATTTACATGTGATGTTAAAATACCTTCAATATTTAAAAAACCAAAAATCTCTCACTCCCCCACGTTCTCTCTCTCCCCCTCTCCTCACTTTCTAAAAAAATGTGTTCATACATACAAAGTAGGTAGGCAAATGTTAGCTAATAATAAAATGGAGGGATAAGGTTAGGTTTGTCAGCTCGTATGAAGGTATTTGTGTTCATGCATATCACCAGAAAAGTGCAATTTTGGGGTCTAAATCTAAAAGTTGTCTAATCAATTCAGTGTTTTTTTGAGATCCAAATCCTCTCTTGAGCTTATCTATGCGGATCCACCGGACCACATAATTGTGACCGTTGATCCAAATCGTGCGGTCATGAATCCAAGTTTCTTTCCCCAAATCAAAGTTCTTTTCTTGCTTCTTTCTTCAGTATGTCATTTTCTTCTCTTCACTTGTCTCTCTCTCTCTGCTGTTCTCCTTCCTCTCCCAGATGGAATGCTTCTCCGTCTCGAACTTGAGCACCGCGTTCTAGCAGCCCAAGTGGTCCATAAGCCCCAAAACCCCCTCAAACTGATGTTGAACGCGACTGCCG
Source organism: Pyrus x bretschneideri (assembly GCF_019419815.1). NCBI lineage: Eukaryota > Viridiplantae > Streptophyta > Magnoliopsida > Rosales > Rosaceae > Pyrus > Pyrus x bretschneideri. The sequence continues at coordinate 6,325,089 of NW_025999513.1, read as the reverse complement.
CATCGGCTCCGACGACTAGCTGCGCCAAGTCACTGACCCACGCTTTCTGATTCGCCACCATGGCTGAAAAAAAAAACCCTCCATTTCCTCTAGCTCGACCGGGGTTTTTAACCAGAAAAGAAGAATCTCTATTAAAACAAAAATTAAACAATTGGGTTGTTGCATTTGGATCAAAATTCAAATTGGGTCATCAATTATTTGTCTTAATTTTGTTTGGAATTCAAATCTTCTGTCAAGAGCAATTCGACGCTTCCATGTTAAGAGCATTCTGATACATAGGAACTGTTGTTGTTGAACGCGGACAGCCACATCGGAATTGAAATCTTTTGTGAACAGCAACCTGTCGAGCATTCGGCACTTCCAAAGGAAAGAGAAAGAAGCAGGCCACGATTTGCATATAGAGAAGCTATAGATTCATGACCGCACGATTTGGATCAACGACCACGATTATGTGGTCCACTGGATCCGCATATATAAGCTCAGGAGAGGATCTGGATTCCTTTTTTGGGCCCTATTTGGGAAACTCAATCTACTACCATAAATGTTGGAAACCGAAACACGGCTGGTTCATCACGTGTTTTTATGCAAATGGTGAAAATTGTATTTTATAAGTTGGGTTAATCTCAGTTTACTACCCTGAAGTTTCTTTCAACATTTGGTACATGAAGTTTTTTTTCGTCCTAGAGTGTACATGAAATTTCTCCCAAATGTACCAAATGTTGAAAACCAAGAAACTTCAGGATAGTAAACTGAGATTAATCCTCATAAGTTATTAACTTTTTAACACACATATCCTACCATTTATATACTGACATGTGATGTATCATCCCGTGCTCCGATCACACTGAAAAATCTCTTCATAAATGGAGAAGAATATATGTTGCTTATTGGTTCTCTTTCTTTTGAGACCTTGAAAGTTCATTGCATGTATATGTATAGGTTGAGGCGGGATGAAGGCACATAAGCATTAATTGGGTTTTGATTAGGTTTTAGGCTGGTTTGGGATGTGCTTTTCAATGACTGAAAGTACTTATAGATAAAAAAATATGAATTGTTATTAGCACTCATCATGAGTGTATCTTTTAATTTTTTAATTATAGAATGTTAGGAGTGCAAAATAAAATTTTTGAAGTGCTAATAATAATTCTAAAAATAAAAAATTGGGTTAAAAGCACTTGAAGTGCTTTATCAGTTTATCAAGATTAACTTACATTTTTACTAAATGTTAGTTTCAAAAACATTTTCTTTAAAAGCAATTTCATTCATTTAAAAACACTTCCTAAACAAGCTCTTTGAGGTTTATTAATTCGGTTTTTGTTTACTCTTTTTGTAGATATTAAAAATTGGGTAAGGGTGCCTAAAACGTAATTTGCAAAGTATTTCTCCTTAAAGTATGAGACTCCTTTGTGTTTTGATCTCATCTAATTTCATGCAGTTCTATAAAAAATTAGATTTACCCTAGTCAGGCAGCCCGCCCAATATCCCATTTTGAGCTTGTGTTTATATTACATGTGTCTTGTAATCGTTCATTTTGATATTTGCTTTCATCTTCTGTGTAGACTAATGTGAGTTATCAATCTTCGTGTTGATAATCACAAAAAATTAATGTCAAGTTATTGAAAAACATATAACAAAACGTTAAATGCAGAAACTGTAAATACCATTCATGAGCATTACAAATGTAAGAGAGGGATTCCCAAATCTTAACTTCGACAAAGTAATTCACAAATCTCTCTTACATATCTTTGTAATGTTCATAAATGACAGTTCTAATTGCTCGCATCTAATGTTGTGTAATTCATTCCTTAATAACTTTATCTCAATTTCTTAAAACTTCCAAAATCCCTTGCTTAAATCGTGTCATATGTTGTTTAGGCGGCTAACATTTGTCTTTTTATTTTTCTAATAGGACACAATCAACTTTGAAAGCAAGAACCAAGTTGCAATATCTATCTGTCTCCAAAACAAAAGTTTTAGCACTAGAACTTGGTTTGCGTGCACAGCACTACGGTGGGAGTGCACGCACGCAATTTCTGGAGTGAATGAGCAGCAACAAAATCTCCTTAATTATCTTTCCTAATTAGAAATTAGAGGGGATAATATTATCATTAGCAAACAAAACAAGTGACACTTCCATTATTACCATTATTAAGTGCTAGAACTTTACCATAAAACAAAAAGACAACCCCAAATCCCTTTCCCTCTAAAATATCATTATCTTCAAACCAAACCTTGCTCTTATAAGCTCATGGTGACCTATCAAGTTGACTTAATTAGGTATACTAACTACATCCATTTCCATAATAATTTTAGAGTAAATTGTAGCTATAATCCCTTAACTTTAACTCAATTGGAGCAATGGTCCGTCAACTAAAAATCCATTACCATTGGTCTCTCAACTCATCAACACGTGCAGCTATGGTCCCTCAATCAAAAATCTATTACCATTGATCTCTCAACTTTAATTCAACTGGAGAAATGGTCTCTTAACTTTAACCCAATTGTAGCAATAGTCCTTCCAACAAAACTCGTTTTGACAAAAATTTTGACGTAGTTGACAAAAATGACCATAATTACACACTTTGATGAGTTGAGAGACCCTAATTGTATAAATTGTCATTCCAACATAACTTATTTTGACAAAATTTTAACGAAATTGATGAAAAGAACAATAGCTACACATTTTGATAAGTTGAGGGACCAATGGTAATGAATTTTTAGTTGAATGATCATTGCTCCAATTTGATTAAAGTTAAGGGATCGTTGCTACAATTTACTCGTAATTTTAAGTAGTGATCCACTTGGACTTCAATACCTACACTTACTTTATTAAGTTATAATCTTGAATTTCAAATTTTGTTTCTTCTTTCGACTCACGTTTGGTGTCTGGAAACAGACTGGATCGAATAACCCGAGTTCTGAAGTTCATCAAGTTAGATGAATTAGATTGATTAAGAATCTGCTTTTCTGCCCCGTAGCAGCGTAGCCTAAGAAGTTGGCTTCGGCAACACAAAATTTAGGTATGCTAAACCCCGGCCAGGGGTTGGCTTTTTGGGAGACTCTGTTTGATCCTGCTATTTGGGGAGACTAGAATAAATAAGTTTCCTCCGTCGCTACTAATTCATCTTCTACCTTCTACTTGAACACAGCTTCGAAGTTGGCCTCCAGTTTTGCTTCAACATACCTGTGGCTATGATCTAGATTTAACACCCTTCCGCACGATCAACCAACAATTAACATAGCTCCCTCGACAGGAGAAAAACTTACAACAGCTCATATCTCTGACGTCTCTCACATCACGTGACAGAGAGAGAAAGCATAAAACTGAGATGTGCAATTTTTCTCCTCCAGCACACAGAAATAACAACAAAGGGTATGGGCCATCCTGCATCACCATCTCAAACATCAATCCACTCATCCGATTAAAGCATCAACGATATGGGGCAATTTTGACAGATGAGACGATAAGCAAGTTGTAGAATCCTTCCAGCCTGAGAAACGAGGGAAATTGTGGTGCAGAGGTGATCCAAGAATACATTCTCACCAAGAGTCGGGAAAAATACCATTTTTAATCGAAACGATAGCGAAAAAAATTAGATTAATTAGATAACACATTGTCAGTAATTCATGTTACATTTACTCCAGCAACTAGAAGAGGACTATCAGCTTTATTACACAGGAGAAGCAATATACATTTAAACGGAAAAGACCAAAACACTTTCATCGTGCACACTTGAGAACATGTAATGGAAAACGATTTAGTACAAGTAATCGAGTAGAATACAATACCTGCTTGGAAGAAAGATGTGATTCAATCCAAAAAGTACTAGGTGAAAAGCTTTTGATTGTGGAAGCCGCTACAATTATCTTGAATGCACCCTCTCCCTCCTTTTCAACGAATAACACATAGCAGCGCACTAATGCAGTAAAGATTTGGCCCAACTGCATTAGAGAAATCGTAAGACTGCGCTTAGGCTCCCTGCTACACCTTGCTCGAGTGTGTTGGTGATCTGAATTGGTGTTGTCAAACACCAATCTTGGGCCACTCACTAAAGTGTGAAGAAATATGTTCAGTTCCGTTAAGTACAGAAAGAAAGAATCTGGTGGTGCCCGTGCAGATTGTTCTGGGGATAAAGTGGATAGCCTGTTGAAACTATAAAGTCTTGGAAGTCTGATTACCTAGTCAATACTATTTGTAGGTCTCCGAGGCATAGGAAGCTCGAGAGTAATTAAGAAATAACATCTTTCCGACTCTCTGGCATATTGGACTTCACCGTTCATGAGCTTTAAAATCTTCCTGCACATGCTCAGTCCTAGGCCTTCCTGAGTCATCCATTGACTGCTATGGAACATGTCTTGAACTAATTGAGGAGGGAGACCTTCGCCAGGACATGCCAACCTTCACCAAAAACACGGAATTAGTCGTTTAAATATCACAATGATAATATTCATGTCATAAAAAATATAAGAAGAAAACAGTCTATTTTAAGCATCACAATTTGCAACTAGTGCCCAACAAGACTAGCAATTACCATGAATAAAGCTGGCAAACAGAGAAATTAAAATTATATAACATGAAGCATATAATCATTCCAGTTAGACTATGCCAAGTAAGAGGGACAATAGGTACAAAACCGAACTTCGAATTACCAACTCCTACTCACGAAACCAAGTCATTCTGCACAAATCAAGTAACAGCAGGATCAACTGCATTTTATATGTTTCAGATCTATTTACTTGCTTTTGAAGGACGTTTAAAAGTTTATTTCCAAACTTACAGTGGCAAAAAAAACAGTTCGTTCTACTCAATGTCTCTATGGGGTAAAGATAAATAAGGACCCAAAGTCACTGGTTAAGAGCCCATGATCATAATTCGGTTCTTCAAAGCACATAGCATACGGGTTGAACTGAACATGATCATAATTTGAGCCCACAGGACACCAGGTAAAGTCAAGTTGCAAGGACAAGTAGCGTACATAACTTTATTATGTCATCTCAATGGACATCCAATTAATTAAATATTAATTGTGAGATGGCAAAATACCTGAATTCAGTACGAACCAGAGTGATTCCATCAGGTACTTTCTTCAAGCTTGGAAGAACATGAATCTCCACCCAGCCTTCTGGAGAGGGTGCATAACGTACCATATTCAATAAAAAATCAGCCAGGACCTGTTGAATTCTCACTTGATCACCATAGACAGCCAATGTTTTGATTTCTTCAGGAATATCTCGAATCAATTGTAGATCTCTTTCTCTAAGCAATAACATTACTTGGCTAACAACAGCATTTATAACGCTCCCAAGTAAGAATCCTGTCTTCTCAAGCTCCAGTGATCTAATTCAAAATTATAAAAAAATAAAAAAATAAAAAAATAAAAAATAAAAGTAGAAAACTTAATTATGTTTTTCCTAGTTCAATTATGAAAGAACTAAGGTGCCAGTTTTAAGCGTGTAATTGCATAAGCTTATACGAAAAACTTACCCATCGTCAATGCTATCCAGATCAACATCTTTTATAATCTTCAAAATTTGCTTCTCACAAGCAGCACTAGTCTCCAGAAACTGCTTTTGGTCTTCAGTTAAGTCCGTAGCCTCCAAAAGTGAGTTAGTAAAGCGTATACCGCTTAAAGGATTTTTTACTTCCTGGCAAATGTAAGCCAATTCTTTCATCCTAGATAAACATTCATTTTCCTGTTGCCTCTGTACTTTAAGAGTTTGCTGCAGTTCCGGACTAGCAATCTGCAAAAAGCAGAAAGCTCCAATAACCTGACCTTCTGTATCCACCCTCTTATTTGCTGTCAAGAGAGCTTGTACATATTTCCCATTCCGGTCAAAGAATGAAAAGGGGAATTTATCTGTGTCTAGCCCTCCAATGGCATTGTGCAAGACAATCATGAATTTTGTCATAGCATCTGGACCCTTGATTCGACAGCAACTGCCGAAGACCTCTCCAACCAACATTTTTCCAAGGATTTCTCCCTGGCTCCACCCAGTGAGCTTTTCCATGGCAGTGTTCCATTCCGAGCAACATGTGTTATCATCTGAAGCAAATATGGGAGGGATCAAAGGATTGGGGCTATGAACAATGGCTTTGTAATCACCTTGTATTTTTATGAATTTGTCCATTATTACTTTTTGACCAGTAACGTCCTGACCAACAAAGCAAACTCCAACTATGTTATTAGCATAATCCTTGCTAGAGCAAGCATTAACCACTATGAAGACAGGCTTGTTATCATGCTCTGGGCCAAATGTCCTCATTTTGATTTCGACATTCTTATCTTCTTCACCTGCATTGATAAAACTATTGTAGTAGAATTCTTCCCGATACCTCCCAAAGAAAAATCTGAATTCAATCTTATACAGAAATAGACTTGCTTTCAAAGTAAATATTAAGCATGTCACTCAAATCATCAATTATTAAACAAAAATATATTTTAAAAAATAAAAGCTGGTTTGCCCTGTATCTTTCTTTTCTTTTTTGGAAATTCAGATTCATTCAAGGTTACCGAAACTACAACCCAAGAGGGGAAACAACGTACAAACAAAGGCACAAGGCCTAAAACAAAGCAAAACCAAGGAGGCCCGCAGGCCCGAACGACAAAGAATACCAGGGAAACATCAGTTGGTGACAGGGAGTCTCCACACTCTAAAAATATTCAAATTAGAAGGAGAAGGTTTGAGATTTAAGGCCAGCAACCAATAAATAGTCAATTAGGTGTTTAGCCCCGTACCACACTGGCATTAATGGTATGCTCCTTTTGTTGTTTTAAGGTAACATTCCGAAATTCATACCAATATGGTATATCAGCACTCATGTTCTGTCCTTGTTGCATTGCTACTGAGCAATCACCTAATTGACCAGTTAAAGTTGCAAGGGAGAGTAATGACCTTAAGTCTCTCTTGTAGATAGAACTGCATTATTAAGACAACGCAATACAAGTGATAACTTCAATACATTGCTAATTTAAGGCTAACATATTTGGATCTTTCCAGTGAAGCTTAATTAATTAGAAGGTATCTAGTCATCACAACAAAACGTCTCAGTGAAGTTCACATGGCACTTGAAGTAAGCCAAATTTAATATGACTTTATCATGTGCCATTCAAGGATTTACACAAAGAATTTCAAAATTTGACATACAATCTTCATGCATCAGTTTTATGTTGACAACGATTGGCAACAAACTTTTTTTTTTTAATTATCACTGATATTGAGAACATACTGGGAAAAAATGTCAATAACACCGCATTAATAGACTCTCGAATTAAAGGGGTATAGAGACATTGGGTACAAAAAGACTACCTTTTAAAGCGCGGGTTAGAAGTTTTTCAACAATTTCTTCAGATTCTTTGTAAACGAGATCATGAACCAAGGACTTCCCGGTAGCTTCCTCAACTGAGAGACCGGTCAACTCTGCAACCTTTGCATTCCACCCATTTATACAGCCATTAACATCAACAGCAAGTATGGGAGCAGTTGCAGTCTCTATCAGCCTAACCATTTCTCTTGCTACGGAGCTGAGCTCATTGATCCCTTGAAACTCCAGATCGCCAAGCTGGGCCCGCATAACAGCCTTTGTATTGTTTGTCTCTGTGTTCTTAAATGAGTCACGCAAAATAATCTGCAAAGAGTGTATTGCATCCATTTCTGCATTCTCCCATGGCAAGCTCCGGCTTTTAACCACTTCCAAAAACGCTTTGAATGAAGAGCGTGGATGCATCCTCTGCCCATCATCCTTGTCCTCTGGATGATGCTTTGCTCCACCCCATTTGATCTCTTTCCCAGTGTGGGATCGGAACCAGAACAGAAAATCCCTTTTAGTAATATAAGCAGCCGCCATTCCACAAACTGCATCACCAAGAGAGGCAGCTCCAGGGTACCCGGCATCAGCCAAACTATCTGTACTCAAACCAGTTGAACTTCCATGGAAAGCCAACAACCATTCCACAATGTCCTTTATCTGGGCTTCGGTGGGCGTCACACCAAGAGGGTAGTAGTTCCCTTGGTAGTAGAGTGCAGCCCCATCACATTTCACAAGGTTCATTATACTAGGACTTTGAGTAACAATGCCAGTCGGGGTATCACGCAGAAGCATATCACACAACAGAGTCTGTGTCCTTAAAACATGTTTCTCAGACATTTGTGAAGCCAATTGTAATTCCATATTCAATTGAAGTCCAAAGGCCTGCATTAAAAACTCACAAGCATACCGAAGCGGAAATGGAATGCACCGAGCAGAGGTGTGATGGCAAACAACCAGGCCCCATAATCTCATTGAATTTCTCCCACCAAGAGCTTCCTCGTCGTTTCCATTGATGATTACCGCCAACGCCAATGACGCAATGGATCCCATATTAGCCATGTACTGGGAATGGCAACCATGTGGGGCTCTTAGTGTGGATCCAACCAAGCACAAAGGCTGCATCAGCCCTTCATCCTGAATCACACGAACCGGCTTGGCGTGACAATCTACTATCATTCGAGCCCGGTTCTGCTTGAACAAGAATCTTGACGCCTGCGGTATATCCATGGCCGGGTAGTGCAGCCCAAGGTACGGCTCCAAGTCAGGCCTTTTACTCTCAGCCACAACCTCACCATGCTCATCCTCGTGAAATTTATAAACCATAACTCTATCATAGCCAGTAAGCTCCCTCACACTCTCTACCACAGTGTCACACAAAAGCTTAATGTCGCCGCCCGGCAGCGACTGCAGCTGCGAAATCGCCCTCACCGCCAGCTTCTGCGACTGCACCGCGCCGGCAATCGACAGCGCAGGGTCTTCTGTTCTCGCAGGCTCCAAATCAATCACGACCCCAACATCAATCCTATGCAAAATTGCGTAAAAGGGCTTTCCAGAAATCTTAGAGTGGATCCAAATCGGGTTCAAAAGCGTTATCTCCCGAGCCCCAAATGCCTTCTCCAGCAACACCGCGCTCGACGGTCTGAATAGCGTACGGACGTCGGTCCCAATTGTGAGAATCTCCGGCTTTTCAAGGATCGGCACTGACTGCGGCGTTAGGTCGAGCATGTCGCGTGCGTTCTCGCTATACGCAATGACTCCGAACGTGGCTTCGTCCACGGCCATCATGCACCCGAAAGGTTGGACATGGCCGCCCCTCTGAATCCTCGACAGGTACGCCGTAATCTGCTGCTCCGGGACCGAATCTTTGGTGGTTTTCATGCTCTGCGAGTAGTCGAAGGACTTGCCGGATTCCCCGGACTGCTCGAACACGGCGTGCAGCCGAGCATCTACAGTGTACTGAGCAATGGCTTTGCTCACAGACTCCGTGTTGTGGTGAGCTTTGATATTGCTCTTGCCCGACGACTGAGCTCCTGACGCCATTTCTGCTGACTTGGGTCCTCCCCGTTTGACTCAATTCTCACTGGGTTGGTCCTAAATTCGCTAAAATTAGAAAAAAAGTGGTAACTTGAAAAACCCCATGAAAATTCGAAGCCGATCAGAGCGAAAGCTTGTGACTTTTTGCTTAAAAAATAGGTAAGCTTGTGACTTTCGATGGTGGTCCTTAATTATTTATGTGGTTTTAATTCAGAGATGGGAAAAAGCTGGTTTTGGGTTGATATTCTTTTTTGTTTTGTCGAGTTCTTGGTAGAGAGAGAAAGCGAGGGAGAGAACTGGGAAGAGGAGATGACACTTTCTTTCTTCTTTGTTTTTTACCGAACCGTATTTGTTTCCGGATTTATCTCTACTTTTCTGGATTTGTTGGTTTTGCATTATTGGTGGTGAGAGCATAAACATGGAGGGCAATATTCGATTGGTGGTCGTGTGCGTTTTGGGAGTTTGGCCCGATGACAATAATTTTGATTCTCCTGACTAGGGCTGGAAAAAATTCCCGAAAATCCCAAACCAAACCGAAAAAATCCCAAACCCAAACCGAAAAATCCCAAACCAAAACCATCCCGAACTTTGGTAATCCCATACCGAAAAATACCGAAATATTCGGTATGGAATTGGTTTCCAGATTTCTTTTCTTCGGTATTCCCGAAGTCCCGAAATATTCTTTTGTTTTTGGTTCCTACTTTCCAGCGCTACATCTGCAAAGAACAATGAAAAAATAAAATAAAAAGCAGAGCCTTTCGGTTCCACTAGCAAAGGAACAAAAATAAAATAATATGGGAAAGGCATGTGATGGTGATGCCTTGTCGGTTTGGGATAAAAGCACAAAGCTTTTGTTTTGGTTTTGAATCTTGATTCTTGAGGCAGAGAGAGAGAGAAGCAGTCTTCGTGTTGGGAAGCAGAGATAGGAAGAAGCTCTCTCGTCTCTGGCCTCGACCCATTTCTCTCTCTATCCTCTCTGAAGCTCTCTCGTCTCTGGGTTATGAATCCTCAGCGCTGCGCATGCACGACATAACCCACAACAAATAATTCCATTTGATGATCACTGAAGCTCGAGAGAAAAAGATTGGATTTTTGCATGTGGGTTCTGAAGGATTTGTGCAGAAATGGCATAAGAACATGTGATTGTGAAGAGGAGTGGGTGTGGCCGTGTGGGGTTGGGAGCGAGGTGGACTCAGAGTCGCCGCCGTGCTCGAAGAAAAAGATTGGATTTTTGCATGTGGGTTCTAAAGGATTTGTGCAGAAATGGCATGAGAAGATGTGATTGTGGAGAGGAGTGGGTGCAGGGTTGGGAGCTAGGTGGATTCGGAGTCGTCACCGTGGTCGTTGCTTTCTGAGATTGGTGGAGGTGGCGGAGGAGAATGGTATTAAGATCTCTCAGGAGGAGGCTTGTGAAGAAGCCACTGGAGATGGTTGGTGTTGGCTGCGTCCCGAACCGTACCGAAAAACCGAAAAATATTCGGGAATACCGAAATTCGGGAAAGGCAAAATTTCGGATCGGTTTCGGTTGCTAAAATCTCATCCCGAACTTTTTCAGTTCGGTATTTGGTATATAGTTTTCGGTTCGGTATCCCATACCGAACCACCCCTACTCCTGACCATATTTTTCTATTTCTTATTTACTTTTTTCGTATTTTATTTTTGTCAATTTAAGTTGGGATTATTTTAATGTGCTTGCACCATGGGGTTGAATTCGAGTCAGGTTCCTTCCCCCAAGATCTAATAAAGAAAAACTATAATTGGAAAGCAAATCAATTGTCCTTTCTAATTTTAGCAATATATTGACCAATGGTCTTTAAAATGGGAAAGTACTTTTCGACTATGGCATCAAATTGGCCAACCCGACAACTTTATAGCATGAAGTCCCAATAACAAGTCTATTTGAGAACCAATTCCTGCCCACGTGACGGCCATCGACAAGCGCATAGGCCTATAAAGTGACATAAAAGTTGTCAAACTAAAACCTTGGGGCTAAGCAAGGCGCTCAATATGTATTAGCTCAGGAATACATGCAATTAGGCATTAACGAATGCTGCTTTACTATCACATTTCAATTAAAGAATGGAAGAGTGGCTAGCAAGTCGTGTCTACGTACCTAATTTATTAATGAGAAGGCGGCGAAGGAATCGAGCCTAGTACTTTTGGGGCTCTCTAAGTGCTTATATAAAGGGGTGAGATCCTTTATAGACAATCAGACACGAGAGAGAAAGAAAAAAAGACTAGACTATAGTCAAGCGCTCTTTGTAACCAATTCTTAATATATATATATATATATATACACACACACGCACACACATACCCTTTAAGAGAAGTGATCGCTTTTTTTTTTTCAAAAAAATGAGGATCAGTTGTGGGATCCACTCCACATCAAAAAACTTGAGGGTTGAGTGGACAAGTTTATACCAACAACATTTAAATATTTTGTTATAATGCATAATGTTAATATGGTGAGAGGTATATAGGATAGACACATGAAATTACAAAGAGTATATTGAACAGAAAGCATTGTCTCGTTGGAGTCTACAGAATTCATAAAATTATTAATTTTTCTATTTGTGATGAAAAATTATTAATATTTGAGAAAATATTTATCATGTGACACTAAAGTTACATCAAATGAGCTCAAATGTACACGTAGAATAAAAGTCTTGTTCCAACAAAAGGCATCCACAGAGGCAATAAAATTGTTTATTACATTTCCAACTTTTATCGGTTTATAATGTGTCTCAATTAAAGATATTAAACCTATACGTATGCCACCTCATTTTTTACTTTGGGCACTCAAATTGAAATAATGAGAGTGTTAATTTTGATGATAGGTGGTAAATAATGTTGGGGAAAATTTTATGTGTTTTTTAAATACTTGTCACATGGTGTACTATTTCACGTGTTATAATATGAATGGACAGTGTTTTAACCTTACGAGACAGTGTTTCAAGTACACCAAAAAGTTTCTCATGATGTTGTGTCACCTTATTATATCTTTATAATAGATATTTGATGTCTGAAGAATCAATTACCGGAACATAAATACAAAAAAAATGTTTTTAACTACTTAAGTTATAAGCAGAATGCGTAAAACTAACGACAACCTTATGTTAACACCTTCATACCCTCAATGGATAAAAAAAAAAAAGCCTTGGTATTTGAATTTCATAAGCTTTTAACAGATTTTAGAAAAAATAAAATATAGTAGTCATTGAATTTCCAACCCTACAAAATATTTTTCTTTCTAAGGTCTGCTTTTATCGTGATTTGCTTCATCAGTGAAAATTATAATTCCACTCCCATGCATGCATCCGAGTGAAATGGGATATTACATTATGGCGAAGAATTATCCTTCACTACTGACAGTGTACCTGATGGAAATGGAACACATATCACATCTGATTTTAGACTGACATATTTTTCAAGGGAATTTTAATGAAAAACTTCCGGTACTGTTAATTTTAACGAAAAATTACATTTTTACATTAAAAAATCAATCATAGTACTATTCACTTTACCTTTTATTTTGTCTTTATCGTTAAAACTCAAAGTTTTCAAGTCATTTTCATTAGTTTTTTTTTTTCAATGTACAGGAAAATATATAATTTGGTATTTTTAACACTTTTATTATAACATTTAGCGTATCAGACTGTGTTCTAGTCATGCTGAAAATTTTTCGTTAAATAGTGAAATATGTCCATTTTGGTCCGTACGATATGGCCCAATCATAGTCTGGTGAGCACAAGTTGCTGAAGATAATCCCAATTAATTAGTGCATATATATCTCCATGATTGTCCGGTAAATGCTCTAAGAAATCAGTCAAAAGATTAACCCTTGTCCAGTCCGACTGACATGAACGACAATGACAATTTAATATTTATATTAAGTTCCGCATTTAGTTATGGCTGACTTATTGTGTTCTATGACTGGATGCGGTTTGTTTGATGGCGGTGCTCATTCATGTGGTGGCCGTAGTACTCACGATTCAAGAAATATGAATCCGTTTAGGGTTAAGATTGTCTGGCTTTGCAAGAAATTGAGCTTAAAGCGACATGAGTTTTTAGTTGTGTTTATGTTAAGTATTGTCCTTGTAAAGTTCTTGTTTTTATTTGTTCACTGTATTTCATGCGTGTTTGATGTACTCTTTTCTCTTTCTCGATAGGAGTTTTAACGAAATTTATTTAATAAAAATAAAAATAAATAAAGAAATAGGCAATGCATAAATGTATAGGGACATATTTGTATTTATTCGTTTTTTTATCGAGAGAACAATTGCGCGTATTCATGATACATCCAATTCCCAGCTGCTCTACAATCTACGTTCTCTCCTAAAACCAGAAAGTGAATCCAAGAAATTTAAGCGAAAACATAACTTTTGCTTAGTAAAATGATCGAGGGTTCTCCCTTTTTATGAACTTTCGATACAGACTTACCAGCTCCAGCATTACTCATACAAAACACTATTTTAACAACTGAACAATAATCATCTCCGGCGACATCGTAGACTTGAGAACCTTGAAAACAACAATGCTCGTCCGCAAGCAGGTAGTCCGGGTTTTGCACCTGCTATCCGATATTTTCTCACTTGGTGTATAGAACGTCCTCCCATGGGTGGCGGTATAGGGGCTGCTTCAACCTCTTTTGGTCGAATGTGTGCCTGAGATTTAGACCAGAGAGAGAATCGGTCAGGTAAATAAAAGTATATTCTACAGATATACTAAGGAATGCATCATATACAAAGCAGAAAATGATGCCCTCTCTCCCTTGTTTATCTGACCCTCTGAACCTCATTGTCATGAAGGACAATCTGTTGTTTTGGGTTACCTCTCAATGACAAAGCCAGGTATCTAATCCTATATGTATATGATAACGAATAGGAAATTGACTACTTGAACTATTGAGTCCTATCTGTATCAGTGACCATATGACCGTAGGACCACCTAATCTGTTTAGAGACGGTAGGAAGTCCAAGTACGTTATCTTTGCGTGTAAAGGAGATATGTGCCTATGTAGAATCAGTGTTCTGATGGTTGATGTGTCGTTATCTAGATTTTGATTCTACCTTAATAGGCAACAACATAATACTAACCTACAATTATCTGCGGTAAAAAAAATATATATATAGTTAATCCTAGCCAGTACTCACCCAATCAAACCAATAGAACGTGCCAGCACGAAGAGCCCATTCAGATATCCAATCTCAACAATCTCGTCAATCTCTGGCTTGGTGAACATTCCACTGCCAGCAAGAAGATCCAAGAATAAGGTTCCAATTGCGCCATCAACGTTGAGGACCAGGTTGTTAGCCTTTGAGAGTGTGTAGGTTTCAACTTGAACGGCATATTCCATGTACTTGACAGAAGGGAAATTAGTGCGTGCAAACGCTTGTAGAAGCTCTACTCTCTTATCTCTGTTGTCCCCTCTCTTGATCCTTTTCCACAGCAAAGAAACAAAAACTTCCATCAATAAGATTTCTAATGCAGCTACTAAATGCATAAACTGAAACCCCAAGATTATGCTGTTGTATAAATTTGAAAACTCTCAATACCTGTGCCCAATCCCTGGCACGCGAATGCCCTTCTTCTTCATACTTTCGACAAATTCATAAGGTGTAAGGTTCTGATAAAACACAGCAAGGAGACAACTTGTTAGAGTTAAAACGTCATTTTAAGGTTTAAGTGTTCAATCACTACACATAAAATGCCCAATAAAGCTCACCCTGTCATATGCATCCTTGAAGTAACGAGCAGCGTCATCAACGGCACCACCAAATCGTGGTCCAATTGTGAGCAAACCTGTTTCAGAAGCTCATCTTTGAGTATTCCACAACCAAATTATCTCTGATCCTCAAAACTAGAAAACTTTGTAATAACAAAAGATAGAACATTCTGTGGGAATATATCTACCTGCAACAAGGCTGGAAACAAGATCCTTGCCAGCCCTAGCAGTTACTATTGTGTTGTGAGCACCAGAGACGCAAGGACCATGGTCGGCACATAACATGATGCAAATCTGATGTCAATGTCATACTCATTAGTGAATGAACTAGTATACACAAATTTGCTTAGCTAGACTTTAAATCAACAAAAATTAAACAAAAGGGTAAAAAAGTGCAAATTAGCAGCTCTATGGTAATAAGAACCTACCTCGATAAATTTAGTACAGTAACTGGGAAGGCTGCGCTTGAACCACAAAAGAGAGATAACATCACCCACACCATAACCCTGCTCAACAATGGAAGACATAGGTACACCACCATAGCATGGTTCCTCACCTGCAAAAATGATTAACAGTAGAAGTCAATGAAACTGATGTCCTTTATCAAACACATCAATCATATACAGGAAGATTGTTTATTGTAATGCATACCTCTGTCATCGGAGATAGTGGATATAATATGAGTTGGAGCACGAACTTTTCCGCTCTTAATTGCAGAGTTAAGATCTTCAGGGATTTGTGGAGGCTTGAATTCCTTGACTGGTGCAATCTTGCCTTGCTCAACCTGCACAAATAACCAAAACATGTTAGTCAGCCACAGATCCTCATGGATTTACATAACTCAGTCAAGCAATCTTTGTGCAGTTTATCAAGGCATGCTGTAATTACCAGTTTTTCAAATGTTTCCTTGATAGCAGTTTCCAGAGCTTCATATGAACTGGGAACAACAGCACCAGCATCCCTCAAGGCTTGATTCTTTGCTTGTGCAGATTCCATCTCACCACCACTTTTTGCGCCCTAATTTAGACGATATCAAGGAAGAATTAGAATTTTTAACCCTCTTACAGTCTTGGGAAGAGATTAGTAAAGGGAAACTGAGATGATAACTTACAGCATGACCAAACTGTACTTCGGATTTGAAAAGCCTTGCACAAGTTCCACTAACCCAAGCAACCACTGGTTTGGTAACTTTTCCCTGTTTCAAAGCTTCAACTAAAGAATACTCGTCTCTCCCGCCAAGTTCTCCAAGAACAACAATAAGTTTAACCTGCACAAGATCAGAAAACCATAATGTCAAGTTTCAGAATACTGGCATCCTCATACAACATGCAAATCGTGGACAGTCCCTCAAAAGAAGTAATGAAATCGTAATGTACCTGGGGGATATTGTTAAACCGCAGAACATGGTCAGAAAGAGTAGAACCTGGGAACACATCACCTCCAATAGCAATACCTTAATAGTTTCAAGACATACCAAAATTGTATTAAAACCTTGTTCAAATATTAAGTCAGCTATTAAAACAAAATTAAACGGATCAAATGTGGATACCTTCATAAAGTCCATCTGTTACACGAGCTACAGTATTGTATAACTCATTAGACATGCCACCCTGCAATACCAAAAAAAATTCTTTTGTAAGAATTCTAGAACACAAACTTTCTTGACACGGCACACCAAATTGGAGTTTGAATAACTATGTGGCAACTCATGGCACATTAAACATAAGGGCATCGAAGAGAAATCAATGCACTCGATTCCAATTTGCTAAACATTTTAAATATAGACATTCTAAAAATCTTATGAATGACCAAATTATCTGAAAGTTCAGGATGCTGGAATAGCTACATACAGATTTGGAGACAAAACCAACAGATCCGGGCCTGTATAGCTTGCAGTGAATAATGTTATCAATAGTTCCAGCAGTGTCACCGATCTTAAAAGCCCCAGCTTGAATTCCTCCAACAGTAGCTGGGCCAATGACAACCTACAAAAAATACGATGATTAAAGTTAGTATCGCCAGTTCATTCTCCAAGTCAGTGAAATTAAGATGACTTTGCATCAATTGTCTAACCTTGTTGTTTGCCCGTGCATATGCGATCAACTGCTTAGTGTCTGACTCAGGAACACCTTCAGCAATGATTGCCACAACTCGAATGGTTGGTTGCTTCAGAGCAGCCATGGAAGAAGCAGCAGCACTGCAGATATATCAACATATATTCATCGTTAGGTACAAACATAGAAGTTTCGCACTCCAAGATACTAATAGAATGATCACTGACCTTCTGTATGAAGCAAAGTTAATGAAGACATCGGCAGTAGGATGAGCAGCGCAAGATGCTTCAATGCTGCAACAGTTATCAACATGACGGTCAGATAATCTCGAAACAATGGATCAAGAATGACAATTTGACTAATAACATAATTTGAATATTTTGGTTATGAAAAATTAAAATTAACCATGCATATATATTATACACAAGGTTGTGGCTTGCAGCCACAAAAAGTGAAATCTAGGAAGAGGATGAGAGAATAGCGACTTACTTTGAGTGCACTGGTATGGCGATTTCCTCCTGACCGAAAAAGAGCTTCTGAAATCCCTCGGAACCGGGGTTAATGATTCCAGCAACCGAAGGTGTTTCCCTCCCTGTAACAAACCTCAGTTACTACATTTATACCTTTTTCGAAAACTAAAAACTATAACTAAGATCAAGTCCGAAATCAAAATTGGAAATTGATACACACCGCAAAGGAAGTCAAAATCGAGCATGCGCTGGATTGGGAGCTGCTTGTAGTTGTAGAACAGCGCCTGAGTGGTGCGCGAAAAAAGTTGTCCAGTGGCCATGGTTTTCGGGTCAAGGCAACCTCCGGCTTCTGATCACAGAAAAAGAAACCAAAACATCAAATACTAATTGATTTAATTGTGATCACACATCAATTACACGATCCAAAGAAAATTCAAAGCTCTTGTTCTGAAAATTACGGTTTAGGATTAGCAGAACAATTACAGGTAAGCAGGTCAAATCAAAAGGTAAAGTTAGGTAGAACTGTTGGTCAAATTTCTGTTAGAAAAAAAAGCACACCTAATGCCAAACAGATATGCAGATATGGTTACCAAACAGATCCCTGCGCAATGTGCCAACCAAACTGCCACCAAACAAGACCCAACAACCCAATTATCCAAGAAAGGAGAAGCGGGGAAGCAGATCTTAATCTGTCCGAAACAATCCCAATCACTATATATACAACAAATCAAGCAAAACAAACAAAAGAATGGAAAAATCCGGGGAATTTGAAGTCCGGACAGGAAATGGGATCCTGGAAACGGAACAAAACAGCGGATCTCTCCTAATTTAATCCACCGGAAAACCGAAGTAGAATCCGGAGTAAAAAAATAAAGAGAGGAATTGGAGCTTACCTGATTGTGAGAGTGGAATTCGGGATTTGGTTTGGGGGAGAAATGCAAAATGCTGGGATTTAGGGAGGGTTGGATGGAGGGAGAGATTATATAGAGAGAGATACAGAGAGAAAGGGGAGGGGGAGAGAGGGGTTTGGGAGGTCGGAGATGGAGAGGTTGCTACCAACGAGAGAGAGACAGGAGGGAAGGAGGGCGGGATGAGCTGGTCACGTGGCGCGCGGTAGTTAGCTCACTGAGTGCGACTTTTTTTTTTTGTTATTTAAAAAAAAAAATTTTAAATATTTTGTTGGCGCTGTACAAAGTTTACTAGTTTGATTCATTGATTATTGTATGTGACGGACGAGGCTAGAGAGAGAGAGAGAGAGAGAGAGAGAGAGAGAGAGAGAGACCGGAAGAGAGGAAGTGGTGGGCTCGGAGGTCGGTGGATTAAGGGGAGCAAAGAAGGGGAGAGGAGGGTTGGCTTGACCATTAAATGACATGTTTTTATTCACACGTGTTTCATTTTTTCAAGTAAAATGGTAACCAATTATTATTTTTTGAATAATATTTACGTTCTTTCATGAAAAAATGCACATATTTTATTTTTTAATAACATATATACATTATATAAATTTTATGATAGGAACGTTCAAATTTTTAATCTTTAGTTGTAAATCATCTCTATAAAAAATTATTTAAATTAAAAATCGTTTAATCATTCAAATGTATCAAATAAAATGAAATATTTATCATCAATGTGTTACTTGCTACTCACATCGTCAAATATGTTTCATACATTTTAATGATTAGATGATCTCTAATTCGAATAATTTTTTGATAAGGAAGATCTTCAAATTAAGATTGAGGAAATGAACATTTATATAGTGAATGCACGTTATTTAAAAGAAGTTGAATTATAAAAAAATGCAACTGTTATCTCTTTTTTTTTTCTTTCTTTTCTTTCTACACATTTAAATGTTTTTGTTTAATTTGTTTGTTTTAATGTGAGAAAACAAGTAAGAATATGCAGAAGAGAAAAATAGCTTATGATTATCATTTTTATTTTATTATTCTAATTTATCGCTGATGTCACATCCCGATCCGGGGCTCCACCACATCTCAAGCTCAACTCCATCGTAGCACGATATTGTCTGTTTTGGGCCTTGACCACGCCCTCATGGTTTTGTTTCTGAGAACTCACACAAGAACTTCTCAGTGGGTCACCTATCTTGGGAATGCTCTCGCGCAAACTCAATTAACTTCGAAGTTCATACGAAACCCGAAGCCAATGAGCTCCCAAAACCTCGTGCTAGATAGAGATGTGAATACATATATAAGGCTTATAGGATCCACTCCCCCGAGCAATGTGGGATGTTACAATCCACCCCTCTTAGGGGCCCGACATCCTCGTCGGCACACTATGGCCAGGGTTAGGCTCTGATACCAAACTGACATATCCCGACCGAAATCAAGACGTGATGGCTAGCACGACTTGATTTCGGTCGGGGTGTGTCAACTGACCTCATTATTTTCCTATGTTTTGTCATGCACAAAAAATATAAGATCTACCTATTTTTTCTTTTTTTTTTTTAGTTGTTAATAAACATATGAATATGAATAATACCGTTTTTCCCACCCCATTCTTCGAAGGAAACATGCCCTAAATGTAACATCCCACATCACCCAGGGGAGTGGATCATGTAAGCCTTATATGTATGTTCCCATCTTTACCTAGCACAAGGCCTTTTGGTGCCAAATTGTCACATCCCGGCCCGGGCCCCCACCACATCCCAGGGTCGACTCCATCTTAGTACGATATTGTTCGCTTTGGGCCCCGACCACGCCCTCACGGTTGTGTTTCTGGGAACTCACACGAGAACTTCCCAATGGGTCATCCATCCTGGGATTGCTCTTGCGTAAACTCGCTTAACTTCGGAGTTCTGATGGAACCCAAAGCTAATGAGCTCCCAAAAGGCCTTGTGCTAGGTAGAGATGGAAATATACATATAAGGCTTACAGGATCCACTCCCCTAGGCGATATGGGATGTTACACTAAAAGTATAATGATTCTAATTCCTAGCTTTTCCTATGCTAAAGATATAGAGACATTGTTTGTTAGTCTATACATCATTTTCTCCTTAATGAACAAAGTGACCATATGTCACATCCCGCCCCAGGGTCCACCACATCCCGGGCCTACTCCACCACCGTAGCACAATATTGTCCGCTTTGGGCCCCGACTACACCCTCATAGTTTTGTTTCTGGGAACTCACACGAGAACTTCCTAGTGGGCCACCCATCATGAAAGTGCTCTCGCGCGTTACTCGCTTAACTTCGGAGTTCCCATGAAACTCGAAGCCAATGGGCTCCCAAAAGGCCTCGTGCTAGGTAGGGATGAGAATATACATATAAGGATCAACGTTGACCACCACTTGAATTGGCAATTGGAGGAGATCCAACCGTTGGATCGTAATGAAACTTTAGTATGATGTCTTAGAAGCACAATGTGGATCTTTGGAAGTTACGGATCGGAAATCTGAAATGCGGATCTTCTGGATCGAGTTACGCAGGGTTGTGGACCCTACTGTCGATCTTCGACTGACGATTGACTTTTGGTTAATGGGTTCCAAATCATTCTAGAACGTCCTTGGGGATATGTTTTATGTAAGTTACGTGTTTTATCGATAGGAACTCTAAGATGTAATTTGATAATTGGTATAGGCGATGATGGTTCGTGATGTCTCGATTCTCGTGCTAGGTAGGGATGAGAATATACATATAAGGATCACTCCCTTGGGCGATGTGGGATCTTACAATCCACTCCCCTTAGTGGCCCAATGTCTTCGTCGACACACTTCAGGGTAGGGATTGGCTCTGATACCAAATTGTCACATCCTGGCCCGAGGTCCACCACATCCTGGGCCCGCTCCACCACTATAGTACGATATTGTCTACTTTGGACCCCGACTACACCCTCACTGTTTTGTTTCTAGGAACTCACACGAGAACTTCCTAGTGGGTCACCCATCATGGCTCTCGCGCGCTACTCGCTTAATTTTGGAGTTCCCATGGAACTCGAAGCCAGTAAGCTCTCAAAAGGCCTCATGCTAGATAGGGATGAGAATATACATATAAAGATAACTCCTTTGGGCGATGTGGGATCTTACACCACAAGTACTAACTATTATCACCACCATTTTTGTCATCCCAACCACCACCACAATTTTCACCACCTTAGCACCATTTCTACCTCTATATCCCAACCAGCACACCCTCAGTAGACATCACAACCGTCATTGTTGTCACTACAATTGTCACCACTACTGTCATCGTTGCCTCTACACCATTCCTACCTTTACCAGTAGCACCACCACAATACCTCTACCAGTGTCGATGTCATCACCATTGCCACCACTCCTACCACAAATGTCTGTTTTTGTCATTATACAAATTATAGCACTATTTGTCATATCCCGGCCTAGGCCCTGACCACATCTCGGCCTAGGCCCTAACCACGCCCTTACGGTTTTGTTTCTGGGAACTCACACGAGAACTTCCCAATGGGTCACCCATCTTGGGATTGCTCTCGAGCAAACTCGCTTAACTTCAGAGTTCCGATGAACTCCGAAGCCAATGAGCTCCCAAAAAGCCTCGTGCTAGGTAGGGATGGGAATATATATAAGGATCACTCTCCTGTGTGATGTGAGATCTTACACTATAAGTACTAACTATTATCACCACCATTTTTGTCATCCTAGCCACCACCACAATTTTCACCACCTTACCACCATTTCTACCTCTACATCCCAACCAGCACATCCTCAGTAGACATCACAACCATATCCCTACCATTATCATTGCCACAATCGTCATTGTTGCCACTGCAATTGTCACCACCTTCATCGTTGCCCTTACACCATTCCTACCTTTACCAGTAGCACCACCACAATACCTTTACCAATGTCGATGGCATCACCATTGCCACCACTCCTACCACAAATGTCTATTTTTGTCATTATACAAATTATAGCACTATTTGTCACATCCCGCCCCAGGCCCCCACCACATCCCGAGCTAGACTCCACCGTAGCACAATATTGTCCGCTTTAGGCCCCGACCACGCCCTCATGGTTTTGTTTTTGGGAACTCACACGAGAACTTCCCAATGGGTCACCCATCGTGGGATTGCTCTCGCACGAACTCGCTTAACTTCAGAGTTCCGATAAACTCCGAAGCCAATGAGCTCCCAAAAGGCCTCGTGATAGGTAAAGATGGGAATATACATATACGGCTTACAAGATCCTTACCCCTAGGTGATGTGGGATCTAACAATCCACCCCCCTTAAGGGTCTGACGTCCTCGTCGGCACACTTCCGGCCAGGGATTGGCTCTGATACCAAATTGTCACATCCTGGCCAGGATTGTAACATCCCACATCGCCCAGGGGAGTGGATCATATAAGCCTTATATGTATATTCCTATCTCTACCTAGCACGAGGCTTTTTTGGAGCTCACTGACTTCGAGTTCCATTGGAACTCCGAAGTTAAGCGAGTAGCACGCGAGAGCAATCCTAGAATGGGTGACCCACTGAGAAATTTTCGTGTGAGTTCCCAGAAACAAAACCTTGAGGGCGTGGTCGGGTCCTAAAGCGGACAATATCGTGCTATGGTGGAGTCGAGCTTGGGATGTGGTGGGGCTGGGGCGGGATGTGACAAGTGACGAAGCCAACATGCCTCGATTCGGGGTCCTAATGGACATTCCGGGTCGGGGTGTGTCACTATTACATTAAAATTTACTAAACACGTTTATATTATTTTTCATACTCACATTACTTTCAAAAATACAATTTATCAAATGCTCAACTGTTTTATTTTTCAGTTGATTATTCTTAAAGTACAACATAAGCAATTTTAAAAAAGCATATCAATCCCTAATTGATCCCTAATGCATAGTTCTATGGTGTAGTTATAAAACTAATAAAGCATTGTCATATGAATTGATGTCAAAATTAGTTCTATAGTCTAGTGATATTCCTCTTCACTTGTAAGTGAGAGGTTTTAAGTTCGATTCTCGCCAAAAGGCGAATTTAAACTACATTATTGTTAGCTCATTGTGAGGCTAAGTTCACCTTACTCCCCCTTAGTATAGATAATATAAAAATTAATATAGATTATATCGTTTGTTCAAAAATAGAAATATAAAAAAAATCCTTTGTTATTAAAAAAAAAAATAGTGTGATAAATTGGTGTCTTTAACACAACATGTAGAATGCTAAAAAAAAAAAAAAAAACACACACACACACACACACACAAGGAATACATTTTTATTTTTAATAAAATAAAAAAGGTCAGTGCAATTTGACTTAGGCAAATTAATCAACTTTTTTATTTCATATAATTACTAATTAGATAGTTACTTTTAATACAACGATATATTTAAATTAAAGGATGAAAAATAAATTGCATTAAATTCGTCGCCAAAGAAATTTGAACTTAAAACCTCTTACTTATTAAATATCACTAAATTACAATACTAGATGACTAATTAGATAATCTAATTAGTTTTATAATCATATTTTTTTGTTTAGGGTCAAAAGTGCATTTTTTTTCACCTAAATTATATATCTTCATGACACTTAATATATTTCTAAATATTTTTAATCATTTGAGTTAAATTTCACATATTGTAAAAAAACACTTTGAAAATAAGGATAATGCTCAAGTAATTTCATTTTTAATTGTTAGCTTCAAATTCAAGTGAAGCAAGCATTGTGTCATGTTTGCAAGTGACCCTCTACCACAATTATGAAGAGAAGTGTTGTCCTTACACCATGACGTGGGTTCGAACTCCGTCGGCTTCTTAATATAATAACAAATCTAGCATCAATAGAACGAAAGAAAAAAGCATTGTGTCATGTTTGAACAAATCTTTGTCTTGCAATATTTAGATACTCAAAAAGTCTACCCCTTGAAGGGTTTATGAACTTCTTTTGGTAGGTTTGCTCATGTTGAAAGAACGTGGCCAGTTCCAGATTGGTCGAAATATACTGTAACTTCAGACTCGAGTGCCAACACTAGTCAACTGCCTTTTTTCCCCCTCTTCTTCTGTTTTTTTATTGTTTAACGAGCGATAAAATATTACATCACACTAACTTAATTGACAAAAAAAATGAAAACTTAAACGCAGAGGATGTAACACGTTGCTCTAGTCAAAAGCCGAACTTATGTATGTAGTTTTTGGTTGGGGCTGCCATGGTTTTGCCTGAGCATGAACTTTCATATCATGTTTTCTTTTATATGAGGTAAGTCCTCACCAATAACTTCTTCATTTTCAATTATATATATTATATGAATTCGTAACTTCATTTTTGTTTGAAGAACACAGGCCTTTGCGGAGAAACTTGGTTGTTTGACACTATGAAATTATCTACGATTGTACGTAAGAATTGGATAAATTGAAAAACCTTCTTGGTCACTATGTTTATGATCAAAATTTATTTCAATTACAGTAATCAAATTGGCTAAATTGAAAATACAGTGATGAAAACAAATTTAGATCATAAATACAGTGACAAAAAAAGTTTTTAACCCTTAGTGGACGCTTGACTACGTCCATGTCCATACTTTGACTTTTAAGCATCTGATATTTTGATTAGATTAGAGTCTACCAACTTTTAACAATCAAGATTTTTAGTTTTCGCAAACTTCATATCACTCAATTATAAAATCGACAAGAAAACAACCAACATGGTTGATTAATTTTCTTTAAAATGAACCTACAGAATCTGTACCAACGTCCAGAGAAGCATTCCACCCGACTTTTTATCACTCTATGTCTAATGAACAAAACATTGTTTATCCTAATTATTCTTAATTTTTATTTACAAGTAACGTCTTTTGTTTTATAATTCTAAATCTTCATGAGACAAATAACTGAAATTTGTGGGCACACGCTACAATGATAATTAGTAACCGTCGTAGCTCTTTTATCATATGAAGTGGTATACTGTTGTAGCAAGAAAGTTTTAATCCTCTAAAATGGCTATGAGGAAAAGGATGTGACATTGTCTATACCTTAGAAATTGACGTCACTACCAATTAAACTAGGAAAATATTGATGTGATTTAACCATGACTGCAAAAATAGAAGGGAATATAAAGGGCACCCAAACAAGAGGGCAGACAATCTGCCTCCATTAAACCATGCCTTACTGGTTTCCCAATGATTGTTTTGTTGAGCCACACAAATATGAAACACAAATTTGAGTTTTGACTCGACCCAACCCAAGTGTGCGGTTGATATATACGTACTTGTTCTTCTACTCATGAGTTGAATTCCCAATTGGCGTTCCCTTAGTTGTCAAGTCAAATGATCATTATATCCATTCCTCTATGCTAAGCATGAATTTATAAATCAAATAGTTCACACCCACTACTATTTGCAAGAACAATTTACACGGAACAAATTTATATATTACGATTCAATAATAAAACAACGCGTGTTAAAAAATTTACACATACTATTATTTTATTAAAACAGAACGTCAAGCGGTGAAATTGTTCCACATAAGTCATTTTTTCACTATTCCCCTAGATTTTATACACAAAGCAGAGTATATGATATTGCAGCCCCTCATCGTTGACCAGTGCATTTCTGTAAAGTTTTGGACTGATGCTACCTATCTTGTAAGGCATTTCAATAATAAATCGGTGGAGAAAAAAATACACCCTTAAAATCCATACAAGGTACGACCTACAAAATTGACAACCAAGGTGTGCCATTTATTTAATTTCCGAATATTGCACTATAAGCCAAGCCAATCCAATCAATGATATAAGTTGCTTTTTTCAGCATAGTTGGGTTCGACATTTTTTCTTTCTCAAAAACACAATTCATAATCTGCATCCGTGAAGCCTTGGGATGCCAATGCATAGATCAAAAAGAAAGTCATGGGTACAGTGTTTGTAGAAAGGAATATCGTTTCCTCTTTTTTTGAAAATAATTGTTTAGAAATAGACCATTGTAACTGTTATTGTCTAGACAAAAACCCACCTCATATTAAACATCCAAATAAAACTCAAAATTTTAATAGTCTGCCATGTTGGCAAATGAATAACCTAACCTTATAAAATATTTACAACTTATGCCATAATACCCTAAATATGTCAATAAATATTATTATTACTCACCTTCAATTATGTTCAATGAGCAATGCGCTCCTGTTTTAAAACAACGTATTACAAACTATTCACCTATATTTTAAAAATCCACTAATTTACCTACATTCTTTTGATACAAACTAATTGACCTACATTCTTTGATACCAACTATTTACCTATATTTAAAAAATTCACTAATTTATCTATATGCTTTTGTTACAAGCCAATTTATCTGCATTTTTGTAGTACATACTAATTCACCAATCTACTTATTAATTTACCTATACAAATAATAGTGTCATGTAATTACTTATAATATCCAAAGTAATCATATACATTTTTTTTTCTTTACAATATCACGGCAAAATTCACTAATTTATCTATATTCTTTTGTTACAAGCCAATTTATCTGCATTTTTGTAGTACATACTAATTCACCAATCTACTTATTAATTTACCTATACAAATAATAGTGTCATGTAATTACTTATAATATCCAAAGTAATCATATACATTTTTTTTTCTTTACAATATCACTGCTATGGGGTAGGTAAATTATTTTTACAGTATTTCTATTCTAAGTGTGTCACATCCTCGCCCCGGCCCCCACCACATCCCAGGCTCGACTCCACTGTAGCACGATATTATTCACTTTGGGCCCAACCACGCCCTCACGGTTTTGTTTCTGAGAACTCACACGATAACTTCCCAGTGGGTCACCCATCCTGGGATTGCTCTCTTCCGAACGCACTTAACTTCGGAGTTCCGATGGAACCCAAAGCCAATGAGCTTCCAAAAGGCCTCGTGCTAATTGGAGGTGGGAATCTACATATAAGGCTTACAGGATCCTCACCCTTGAGTGATGTGAGACATAACAAAGTGGGTACTAACATATTTTCTAGGAAAAGGAAAAAATACAACCATTAGTTTGTATAAATTTTTTGACACAAATTATTTGTCCATGTTTCAACTTAAAACACCATAATATTTTTATTTATATTATATATTGCATGCTAATAAGGTAAGTTAATTTCACGATAAAACAAATGTTGGTAAAATTTTTGAGAATGGAAAGCCTAATAAAATAATGGAAACTTTCATGAAGAACTTAAATTTTAAATTTATTTAATTAAAAAAACTTAAATTTTAATGAAAAATCCTTAAATTTTAATAAAAATGACAAAAGAACTTAAATTTTAATGAAAATGACATAATTTTAATATTAAAAAAATTAAAAAAACAAATCTGACACGCGAACCCATGCATCCTCACACAAACTATTTATGAAACTCAACGATACTACACTGTTTATAAAACTTACTACACTGTTTATAAAACTTACTACACTGTTTATGAAAACTGACGACATTGTTTATGAAACTTAACAGTACTACACTGTTTATGAAATTTAATGGTATTACACTGTTTATGAAACTTAACGGTACTACATTCTTCTCTCTCCTCTTCTTGAATTTTCTTGGCACATTCTCACCTTCCAAACACATTTTCTACTTCTATTTTCTTCGATACTCATCAAATTTTGTATGTATCTCTTCAATTTCTTAACCTTCTGCACCAATTACTTAATTTTCTTTTATTGGCCGCCCATATGCGGCTTCCTCTTCTTCTCCACCCACAATCTTAACTTTCTACACCTCGTATTATTATGTAAGTGGTGGGAAATTTTATTTTTTAACACAAGAATCTCACTACTTGTATAGAGACATGGTGTATCACTCCGTATTCCAAATACATTAAAGCATCTCTTGTCATCTTGACTACTATTAGGAAACAACACCACAGAAATAAAATTGGAAAAATGTAATTCAATTTGAAGTCTTTCTCTTATTCTAAGCAAAAAATAAATAATAATAATAATAATGTCTTAATGATAGCCGACATTGGGGAGATAACAAAGTGGGATTTTTTGGGGGGGGGGGGCGGGGGTGGAGTGGGGCGCATGCGCACCAGCACATGTGGTGTTTTTTATTTATTTATTTATTTATTATTTTGTCCCTTATCATTAAATAAAGTTAGTGGATGATTTTTTATTAAAATGTAAAGATTTGAAGCTATTTTCATTATTTTTCCTTAAAATAATAGGTTAATTGACATTTAATTGCATTGACAACAATAAAATGCAAAATTTATTATTAATCATAAGTCAAACCTAACCCACATTATAATCTGTGAGGGTATTTTCGGAACACGAGAATTATAAAAACTGACATACCAATCTTGTTAAGGAAATTTGCTTAGTTGGACTCTAGTGAATGGGGTTTAAGTCTAAAACAATAAAGAGGATGGGTTTTTAAGTGAGAGAAAAGTAAGTTTTAAGGGGAAACTCTCATTTTCAGTTTTAAAAAAGAGACCAGTTGATGATTTCGTCATGGTAGCCTTTTTTTTTGGGACCGAGAAGACTCACATATGCATATTAGCATTCCTTGACCACCTTTTAAAATTTACCAGCGCCAAGAATTAAACCTAGAACATATTGTGTGGAATACGGATTTGAAATTTATTTTCATCTACTTAGCTTTCCCGTGTAGAAAGAAATATCCTCAAGTGCTATAATTATATTATGTGTTATAAATTAGTCAGTCCAACTATACCATAACTTGTGATTGTGTGGCGTATGATATTATCTTACAATAGAATAGTTTTTTACATTAAATATTGCATCACTTTATGCCACCATTCTAATACAAACATGGTCCACAATAGGGTCAGATTCATAATATTAAGAGATTTTGCCGTATCCAACCGCTTATGTTATAACATTTGATGTATCGAGTTATATTTTCGACAAACTAAATTTTTTTTTCATAACATGACAAGGCATGGTGGTTTGGGAGAAATTTTTAGTTGTGACGGGAATCCGAATAGTACATCACGTGTTTTTATGTAAGTAGTGGAAAATTTTACTTTTTATGTTATTAACTTTTTAACACACATATCCCACTATTTATATAACGACATGTGATGTACCATCTCGTGTGACGATTACACTCTCGTAGTTTGGGGGCTACCTATTGCAATAGCTGCTACACAAGCGCGATGAATAAAAAAGAGTTTTCTTTTTTTACCTAAAATCATCATTCAGTTTTGACATTTCCTCTCCAGTTCACCTAAATTCACCCAGTCTGACAAAAAAAAAATAAATAAATAAAAAATCACCCACTTCCCACAAATTTCTTCATCCCAACTTCCCATCTAATCATATACATGAAAAAATAACTTAAAAAGTTGTTACTGTTTGCATAGCCAAAGCAAATTTATGAATCCGTCATTGGTCTTTCGAACCTCATTTATTCGAGATGTGTCACATAATAATTATAATTTTTCACAGAAGAAATTGGTTGAGCACAACAACCCAAAGTACTAAACTATGGAGCATGATAGGTGACTAGAAATTGATCCAGTCCAAAATCTGCTCGGTCATGCAAATTTTAGTCCAAGACAAACCTCACAAGTCAAGTTTTGAAGTCTGATTAACCAATTCTTAAAATCCTAAACAACATAGTCGTTTTTGGCGTGTGAAATAAGCGTAATCTATTTGACCACAGCAAGGAAGGCATGTGAATAAGTTTATATCAATCCTCAAAGTTAGCACAAGAACATGTGGGCTATTTTTAGTGGTTGATCACTATTTTTTGTTTGTTTTTGCTATTTTTATTTTAACTTCATGTGTTTGCTAAGAAACATGTTTATGACATTCCTCATCTTACTGTCCCCACTCCCCTCGGCCTTGTAGATTTTCTCCTTTGTTTGCACATGACGGTAAAAAAAGATTTCGAAATCGTTATTGATTCTATTAATGATATGCTTTATTTTCTGGCGTATTTACATAGTTATTCGAGATATTTAAAAATTACGCCATCGATTCTTAGAGGCTTTTCTAAAAACGAGAATTTTGTTACCGACGCTCTTACGAACTTACGTCAATGGCCGTAGTTCTCCCCATGTGTGGATTCACACTATCACTCCCTTTGCTTTCCCTGCTTTGGGTTTTGACCAACTTGGACAAGGTTGGATTAGAGGCTTTTATATTTGACACTAGTAGAAATCTTGGCATCCCACACTGTTTCAATGTGTGCCCATTTCCACTTAGACACCTTTTTAAAGGTTTCAAACGCTCATCGGACCAATCATAGAGGATGATAAGTATTTGTCACACTCGATTGTTGAAGCTATTGCGTCCCACATCCGCCGCTAAGCTAAATTCGTAACCCATAGGCTTTGACTATGGGGTACGAAAATAATTGAAAAGCATAAAATTCATAATCGTTAGAAATAATTAAAGTAATAGTCTCTGAACTTTAGCTCAATTGGAACTTTGGTTCCTCAAATTAAAAATTTATGAACATTAGTCCCGAACTTGTTATAATATTGAGCAACGCTCCTTTTGACTAACTCCATTAAATTCCCAATCCATTTTTTGCCCATTTAAACTCTTTATTTTTTTGGTGGAGTTTCTAATGGTGTTACTCATAAGGATCATTGCTCCCCATTGTGACATGTTAGGAAGCAAGACTCATTAATTTTTAGTTAAGGGACCAACACTTAGTAATAATCCAACTGGTAGATGAAAAGGGAAACCCATAGACAAAAGTGAACCCAAAGATTTCAATTGGTTTGAAATTAGATCTAAACTTTGTAGTGAGCGTGAGAAGAAAAAAAATACAAGTTGTGGGTTCGTACAACGGAGAGATTTTTCAATGTGCTTTAGAACAAATGGCAGTACATCATATGTTATTAACTTATTATACAAGTGTAGGGAAGTTTCTTTTTTTTTTTTTTTTTTTTTTAAGTTTCATTGCACTTGTATAACGACATGTGACGTATGTGCTCATATTCCGAGTACACCAAAAAACATATGAACAAATAAAAACGAAAAAATCATTCACATTTAGAGTCGTAAATCAATATACCAGCACTTGCGGCAGAGATTAACGAATCCACCATATCGCAAAAGCCCAACCTGTATTGTGCCTTCGCATTTTCTAGCTAGAGCAAAACACCAACTTTCTGAAAGATATCAAACTGGAGCAGATTGAAATGGTTCCGGCATATTTCAACCATGGCAATGATTGGCATTCAGCAATCTCTTCAACGATTTAGAAGCATAAACTTGTCAAGGAACAGAAAGCTTTTGCAGATCCCACTTCCCCATTCAATTTCTTGTTTCGAGCTCTATCCTTCAAATCGAGCCAGCGAGGAAACTCAAAGATGATGCAGCCAGAAAGAGGACGAGAAAAGAGGACAGGTTGATCTCATGGATCAATCCCATGTCATGTTAAATTCCTGGTTGTTGGTGATAAGATGTAGTTTTGTGGTCTGAAAGCTATAAGATGTTGTTAGAAACAGCACTGCAACTCTGCAAGAAAGCACGGTTCTAGTCCCACATCGGCCATCTGAAGAATGTAGGAGAGTTAAGACGTGTATAAAAGAGAAAGCCCAAGACAGTTATATGCATACCTTTCTCGGCCTTTTGGCTAAGATCAAGTGTAGTATCTGTTCTTATCAGTTTAATATCTGATACGTGGACCAATGGTCCACACGATATTAAATTTATTTTTTTAGGGGGAGGATTCACTACAGTAGCTTGCTACTGGGATCCTCGCGTGTCGCCCGAGCGTTGCACTACTGCTTGGGCTGGCGCACCCCACCAAACCGAGTCCAAATTAAAAACCGAACCCACTAATTGAATAATTGTTCGATTAGTACGGAAGAATATTTGGTTTTAATGCGTTTGACTATAGTTGTGAAGTAATTTGTGAAGTAAATAGTCGATACGATCTGCGGATGACCTTATACAAAATTTGGAATGTAGAAAGCCAAATGCTAGCTTATTTGCTCAAGGTATTTACTGAAAACGGATTGTAACATTTGACAGTTCCTACCAAAGAAAGTGCCTCTCTGAGTGCCTGAAGGAGATGCTCTGGATAATCCTCAATACTGGTGACGCCGTGCTGTGATTGCATATAGCTCAGGATTCTTCCAACAATCTGAAAGAAAAAATAACCCTATCATTGAATGTGTATAAAACATAGCCATAAGTGCAATGTGTCTCGCAGGCGAAACAGATTATGTTGCAATGCTTTTAAGCAAATCATGAAAAATGGATTTGATCTGTTCCGAAGGTAGATGGTTGGATTTGGATAAAATAAGACCGACCTTTCGTGCATAGCCACCATATGCAACACCACTAATCATAGGATGCAGTGAATTAGGTGATCCAGTTGTATTTGGGAAGGATGCCGTTTGGAAAAGTCCGACTTTCCTCAACCCATCAACGGTGTGAGCATTGGTGCCACCAGCCAATTGAAGAAATCCTGCCATGTCAATGGATTAAACAAAACCATAGCTGAAGCACAAAAATGATATTCTCGAGCAGCATAGCAGATTAAGTACAAACCACGAGGCCTTTCTTTTATAGCAGCCAAACGAAGAGCAAAAGCAATCGATTCTCTTGTGGCACCTCGACCAATATCTCCACTCATGGGGCGGCCATCCAACTGCAGTTCACAGGTGGTTATTCATATAGGTAGACTGCCAAAAGAACTGATTAGGTTGTGATGACATCTCTTAAAAATAACAGGAGCCACACCTGCCATAGATTGAAGCAACACAGATCTGGTTCCATAACTGAGTACATAGCATTCATCGACGATACAGTTGATTCCCCATTATCAGGCAAGCTAACCTGGACATGATGAAAATTATTGCAGAACCCCAAAGAAATCTTTTAAAAGACACTTGACTAGTTTTACGACTACATAGTCCCTGTGAAATTAAAACAGCAGGAGTACGTGACACACTTACTGCTGCTAGTCGCAGATGCTTAACCGAATCACCCAAGCCATCCCAAAGTTCTTTAAATGGAGCAATCTGCCTGCAGAAATTAAGGCTTAGCAAAGTGTGACTACCTACGCTTGAATTAATGTTGAAGTTTTTAACTCAATTAGATTAAAGTGCTTAGAACATCCATAGAAGTAGTAAAAGTTCTTCCCTCAATCAGCTTAATAGTAGTTAACATGTATACTTACTTTTCAATTATTAAGAAACTGTACCTTCCAGTTGTATGAATCTCTAATGCATCAACATCATTTCTTCTGAGAAGTTCGGAGGTTGCATAAGCATCTCTTATGTACGAGGACACTCCTATATATCAATTGCATGGTTTTGTTAAAAAGGATCAATCTAGAAGGAAGAAAGGCAGCATAAAATATACACAATGTCATATAATGTTTCCTTCCAAAATTTTGACATGGCTC
Source organism: Pyrus x bretschneideri (assembly GCF_019419815.1). Taxonomy (NCBI): domain Eukaryota; kingdom Viridiplantae; phylum Streptophyta; class Magnoliopsida; order Rosales; family Rosaceae; genus Pyrus; species Pyrus x bretschneideri. The sequence goes on along the minus strand of NW_025999513.1, from coordinate 6,291,187 downwards.
CCTGAAAACTGTCAGTTGTTATACTTATTTTATATGTCAAGCTTATATTTATATGTACAATAATGAACTTCATGTATTCTACTCACATAGACGATTAAAACTTATGCTGAATATGTACAAAGTTTTGCATACTGTTTTGTCAGTGTGGTACATACTTATTTTATCGTAGGGGCATACTGGAATGCAGCGGCCACAGCCATAGCAGCGTTCAGTTAGAACTCCACCCTGCAATTCAATTAAAAGTTTTAGAAGGTGATCCTTGACGAATATGTACAGCGATGTACGAGGAGATTCATAACATTAATATGGTAAGAAAATAAAGAAAATACAAACCTTAAATGTATCAGGTATATTGGTTCCATAAAAGAACTGTCCTGTTGATTTTTGAGCCCCCAGTGATATTGCATCAGCAGGACAAACTCTCTCACAAGGCCGTGAACAGTCAAGTGGACAATCCTCTGGATCAAACTCTGCTTATATGATGGTAGTTAGTTCGGTTAGACATAAAAAGTTACGGGTAAAAGAAATCAAACCAAGAAAGCATCGTGTTTGTGACAGCTGCGGTAAGATTTTACAATCACAAGTTATGATCTACGAGTTCTACCAAACCACACAGAAGTGTGCAAATTTCACTCCTTGCAAGGTCTCTTTAACTCCCGGGACGCAGAACTTTAACTTCACATCCTCAAAAATCTCATAGCAATGCCTATCATGCTAAATAAAGTAACGAAGATAACGATTACATACCGGCCTTGCGAAAGTGAAGATCTTTGTCATCATTAACGCTGATCATCACCCAAGGCCTCGGAAGGGGACAAATCCCAATTGCAGCATCAATCCCCTCGTTCACTGCACTCACCACTGACACATCCGCCGCACAGTCTATGCAATCAACTACAACAGTTCATCAACAAATTAACCTCAATTAATCCAATCTCTAATCTCACTTAGTCAGCAAAAAATCAGTTAAAAGTTTTAATTGATTACCTCCTGCAAGAGTGTAAACCAGAGAAAGATTCCTGATATCAACCACATCCTCGAAGCTTGCGCCGCAGATGAGCTTGACCCAGTTGCCATTTTCAAGAGATTTTGCTGGAGAGGAGGTTTTTGATGGAATCCCAACAGTTTTTATGAGATTCTTCACTTCTTCAATGCCTTTGCTGCTTGTAACCTTCACTTTGGCTGAAACTTTTAGCACAAAAACCAACTGTTAGAGAGAGAGAGAGAGAGAGAGAGAGAGAGAGAGAGAGAGAGAGAGGAGAGCGAAGAGACCTTGGTGTTGGTGGTGAGGAGAAAATGAAGCACTGCAAAAGAAGCTCAAAGCCATCATCTCGGATATCCATTAACGGATAATTGTAGCAGAATTTTGGCGGTTTGGAAAATCCCAAGAAGTTAAGGCTGTTGGGGGCAATTTGGGTTTTCACCATATTTCTCAAGGACAGTAAGTTGAGCCATATATTTTCACTAATTTTTTTTTTTTTTTTCCCTGGGATAATCTTAGAGCTGTCGTTAAATTTGTAGACCAAAAGGATTGTTTGATCTTGTAAGCTTAATTCATTTGCTGTTCTGTTTATTCTTTGATCCTGTAAGCTTAGTCAATTGGCTGAGGAGAGGCTTTAAGTGTACTTGCGTTCAAGTACAAGGACAGAACATGAGTATTTCGAGATAGTGTATTCGAATCCACATCGACCAGCACAGGATAGTAGTAGAACGAAGCTGCTATAAAAGCGAATTCCCGAGTAGAGCATACCTTTCTTGGTATTTTGGTTAAGATCAAGTGTATTATTTATTCTTATCAGTTTAATATCTGATACGTGAACCAATGGATCACACGATATTAAATTAATTTTTTTAGGGAAAACTATTGGGATCTTTGCGTGTATCTTTGCGTGTCGCCCAAGTGTTGCAGTATTGCTCGGGCTGGCGCACCCTACCAAATTCAAATTCAAGTGTAAGTTTTTACAGCCTAACAAGTTAATGACATTCAATGCGTGACTTGTGCTTTTTCTATTAGGAAGGCATATCAAGATGAAGTATGGTGCAATGTCGTACCGATGGATGCTTGCCATCTTTTGTTGGGAAGACCTTGGCAATATGACCGAAAAGTTCTTCATGATGGGTTCAAAAACACATACACCTTTGTGAAAGACAGTGAAGATAATTTTGGGCCCTTCAAAAGAACAACATATAGTAAAGCCTGAAAAGAAGATGGGGACAATCTGCCTTGCCATGGCAGAATTCATGGAAGAAATTGAAGAAGGCGCATCTGTATGTGCTTTGGGGATCAAAGAGGAGAATGTTGGGGTCTCTCTTCCGTACGCGAACGAATCCTTGCCGCAAGAGTTTTCTGTTGTGATACCGGATGAACTTCCCGCGGATATGGTGGTGTCAACAATATTCAATGCGGCTGACTTGCAACCATACTTTGAGGATGTCCAGGAGCAAAATTTTGACTCAATGACGAGTCATTTTCAACCCGGAGGGACTGATGGGGGACCATCTGAAGAGTCACTGAGAGAATTAAAGTCTGAGGTGCAATATACTATTTTCAAGGAATGTCCTAGGGGGATGATTACTAAACCCATCAGATTCCAAGACCAAGGAGATTAATAACGTTGGGAACGGCAGGACCTATTGAGCTTTCTTATTTATTTCATGTACTAGTCTAATTAAGTTCCTTTTATTATATAAATAGATCGTGATTTGAATGCTGGAAACGGAGTTGGAATATAATTTTATCTCTATTGAGTTAGCTTCCTATAGTTTCTCTTTTTATTAGCTTGCGTATTGTTATTCCCTTCCTATTCTCTGCAGCTTCTACGTGAACTGCATCACTCTCTCTCCCGATGCCAGCTCGTCTCTTCCTTTAAATTGCCTAGGGGCTTTGCTTCTTAATTTTCACACAAGGTTTCAAAAGTCTCAAACCAACCATGAGCCATTTTAGTTTGTCACTTGTATATATTATCCCCTTTTATTTCTGAAACTGAAGTTCTAAGATTCTGATTCCCAACTGAAGTTAAGCCGCCACCAGAACCACTGTACTTCCTACCCCTCTAACACCCATTGGCTATTTGTCATACAACAACTTATATATCCTTACGAATTATACCTCCATTTGATTGTGAGATGCTATTGCCAAATGCACATGCAGTACTAGCATATTACACTTAATAAAACGACAAGGGGCCTTGACTCCCCGAGAGCAAGATTGACGCTATAACATTCTCAAACATCAGCTTGGTATATCACAAATCTTTCCAGTTCTTCTTCCAGATGGAGAGATAAAGTTCAAGTCCCCATATTGCCTTGCGACTTTAGCAGGAAAATATTCTGTAGGGTAGTTAAAATTTCCATGGTACAACTTTGTGTCATTGTCAACAGAAACCAGTACTGAGGGACACAGATAGCGCGCCATGGATAAAACCTTTTTCGCCAAATCTCAGGCTGCCACAATCCTTTCATCAAAATCACATGCCCATTTTTGTAGATTCAGAGGTTCAGCCACCTACACTCACCCTTTTGCACGCTTTTGCAGTTTGTAAAAGTTTAACATCCCATTGTTTGATTCTTTAGGGAGAGAGCTCATCACAATGGCTTGCTATTGGAGCTTTTTCACATCTTCCAGGCGTTGCACTGCTGCTCGGGCCCGGCGCACCACACCAAATCAAAGTTCTAATATTTCCCCGCATATTTGTTCGATTTATTGCTCAGTTTTTGCCTACTTTCAACCTATGTTACTTAAAGCCCGTTATCCTTCTTTGTCTATGATAAAATAAAATAAAAAGAAACAAGTTCTCAAAACAAAATTGAAAAAAGAGGAAGCTTTGATCATCGCGAAACAAAATAGAAAATTGTTGAGGGTCAAAGTAAGGTTTTCAGGTTGATATGACCAACCTAACTAGCTACTAACTTAATTTGTTTGCTAAATTTCAATACAAATTCTCTGCACAACGAAGTGCAAATGTTTACATTAATTTGTTTGCTAAATTTCATAGAAGTGACAATTCACGAAACGGGCGGTAAAGAGATCGTCTGTTAAATGTTCTAAGTAGCGAATGATGGAGGAGAATATAAAATGACATAGATTCTCATCCTTCTCTAAGGATCCATTTTGGTACATAAGTGAGGCGCAATCGGCACATAAACCACACAACCAAAGACACGTAGATGCAAAATGTCGGGCTTGTATCTAGTGACCAACTGAATAAGGATAACATTAGAGTCCTATTTGATATTGATTTCTTGTCTAACCAATAAGGCTTCTTGATTAGTTGCACATAATAAGGACTCCAAATCTTAATTAAACGAGATTGCATAAGTTCCTCAACACCAATTAACTCGTTGACCAAGTTAATTGATTGCCAAGAAATCAGCAAATCATATTCATTGATGCTCACAACCTTACAGCATCCACCACTATCTTCACCGCGCACAAAGAAGAACGGGAAGCGTTATGAGTCGAGAATTGGCGAATGAGAAAATGACATGAGCATAAACAAGCTCCTTGAAACCCTGTCTGAATTTTTAGCCTTATTCTTTGTTAGGAGATTGCCCTCCTAGTATAATTTTAGATCATTGGGTTCCATATGATATGATCTATGTTTGAATTTTAGATATTGAGGCAAATAATATTAATGTTGACCATCATATACCGAGTTGGTGGGTTTTGAATGTAATCTTGTACAATTCAAAATCTATATCATATTCATAAGAGCAATGCTAGGTAGACCAACATTTTAGACCATATTTGCAAATCATGTGATGTGTCCTCAATAGAAGCACATTAATCAACACTTCAAGTAATAATTCAACCATCAACAATTACGTCATAAGGATTAGAAAATATTGTTTAAATAGATGGTTTCCCTAACCTTACCCTATCCATAACATATAATTTTTTATACGTACATTGTTGCAGCCTAACATTTAATTTAATTAGTAAGCATTTTCTTTCCGTTGTTGAAAGAGATTTCTAGCTTGAATCCTGCAATCTCTTAATAAATAAATAAATGAATATATCAATAATATGTGTGGAAAAGTTTAGGTGTCATGATGATACGATCCTTTATATATTTGTATAGCACATATTACGTGATTCCAAGTGATAAAGAAAAAAATCTTTCAAATATGAGGTCTTTGAAAGTATACAAACCTATATATGCAAAAGCATCTACAAACCCAAAATAACGTCTGGGATTCGGTCAATGCCAATGATAATTTAGCGATTTCTACGTCTTACCGTTGTTCTCCAACCGATAACGACCTCCTATCTCAACGTTCCCTACACCCCTGTGACAAACAACACACAATCAATTTACAAAGAAAGAAAGAACAAACAAAGATACAGCAAAAATGAAAGCCAAACAAAGCTGGATTTGTAATTCTTGCATCACTTCTTAGAATTTCCGGGGTATAATTTTAACATTTCTTCCAATTTTAGCTAGAACACCGCATTCGAATTTGATAGAAGAAGAAACATTATAAAAAATCAAATTTCTTGTGCAGGAAGACGAACATTAGATTAATTTTCACCTAATTTTTTTCCATATTTCCAAGTTTTCCTGTACTCTAACACAACAGACCTTCTTCTTCCCTGACCACTAACCGCTCAAACACCATCTCAAAAGAGTTTCTCTTTCCAGCAATGATCCACAAATCCCACATTTTGCTTCCTCTGGTTTTGTTATCCTTGTTCTCATCAAACACCATTCGTGTTCGAAGCCAAGGCTCCGACTCAAAGTCCCATATAATTTCCTGCGGCTCATCTGCCGAAGGGGAAACGGATTCGGATGGCCGGAAATGGACAACGGATTCTACGTACCTCGCCTCCGCTGACAACACGAAGACTGCAGAAGCGGGGTACTATGACCCTGCTCTGCCATCCAAAGTTCCATTCATGACAGTCAGAATCATGAGCTCTGCAACATCGTACAAGTTCTCTGTCCCATCAAGCAAACGCCTGTTGGTCAGGTTCCAATTCTACCCGACCACCTACAACTCCGTAGATTCCTTAAACGGCGTTTTCGACGTCTCCGCCAACGGGCTCACCCTGCTTAAAAATTTCAGCCCTTTCATCACAGCCTTGGCCCTCACGCAGGCTTACATCATAAGAGAGTACTCAATCGTTCCTGTCCAGTCCGGCACTCTCAACATCACGTTCACGCCCTCCACAAAGCACGAAAAAACATTCGCCTTCGTGAACTCACTGGAGGTTATCCCAATGGAAGAAATCTTCAAGCCGACCGACTTGATCGGATTCCGCGGCCAAACGGTTGACGTCCAAAACGCCTCCCTCCAGACAATGTACAGGCTAAGCGTCGGAGGGGATTACATTCCTGCAATCAAGGACTCCGGACTCGCACGAACATGGTGGGACGACTCACCGTACCTACTAAATGCAGCTTACGGGGCCTCGTATCTCAATAAGACTTTTCTCGGGGTGTCAATCGAGGCTCCTGCCAATGTCACCATCAAACACACGAAGGATGTCCCCGAATATATTGCTCCTCTAAACGTGTACAAAACTGCGAGATCGATGGGACCGAACCCTCAAGTCAACGTTAAATCCAATCTCACTTGGGTTTTTCAGGTGGACGCAAATTTCACCTACGTCGTTCGGTTACATTTCTGCGACTTTCAAAACACACTGGGGAACCAGAGAACGTTCGATATATATCTCAACAACCGAACGGCTCAGGAGATGGCAGATGTGGTCCTGTGGACCGGGGGAATCGGAATCCCGGTTTACAAGGATTATGCCACTCATATGAACGACAAAGACGGTGATGTTCTGTGGGTGGGTTTGCATCCGAGTCTGGCAACGCATCCGCAGTACTATGATGCCATACTTAATGGACTGGAGATTTTTAAGGTTAATGACACGGCCGGGAACTTGGGGGGTCCAAATCCTGTGCCTTCAAAAATGCTTCTTAAGGCAGACGCTGCAGCCAAGATTTTATTGGCAGACGCTGCCTAGGGTTTTGAAGTGTCGGGTGATTTTCTGGAATGGACTCCAATTCTTTGATTCACTGGTTTTAATTCTAAATTTCGACAATTTATATTCTTATTTGTAACTTTAATTTGAGATGGTCGATAATTGTCTGAGTAAATTTCGAATGAGGGTTTCACCCTAAATATAAGCTAACAATTATAGCGAATTTACGTAAATATCCTTTTGTCGCATTTGAAAAGTCTTGAGACATAAGTTTCGTAAATATGAGACAATCACAAAATTTGAGTGTCTGTAATTATTTTGGGTTTTTATTAACACTTGATTACACCACGTAAAATAAAATATAAAATAACTATTTAGGGTCATAAGGATTTTTTTTTAAAATATATAGTATGAATGCACCTTAAAATTTAGGGAGCTTTATATATAGAGACAAAAAATTTCACTATATTTTAAGGAACTCCACTAGTTTTTTAAATATGTCAATGAGAGCCAATAACATAAAAACAATTAAAGCCCAACTCAAAAACATGGAAACAATGTTTTAAACTACTAGTCATACCCCTAAGGTTTTAGAGTTATTAATAAACTTATTCCTCCACAACTCCAACAAAATTAATGTGCCATAAGCTAAACTCATCCTCGACCATTATGCAGAATCAGTTCAACCCGTATTTAACCATTTTTTCAAAATCAGTTCAACTCGTCTTCGACCATTTTTGCAGAACTAATTCAACTGGTCCTCAACCATTTATGTAGAATCTGTTCAAATCGTCCTTAATAATTTTTGCAAAATTAGTTCAACCCATCGTCAATTAATTATGCAGAATCAGTTCAACCCGTCATCGACTATTTTTGTAGAATCAGTTCAACTCGTCCTCAATCATTTTTGCAGAATCAGTTCAACCCGTCCTCGATCCTTATGCAGAATTAGTTCAACTCGTCATCGACCATTTTTGCAGAATCAGTTCAACCTGTCTTCGACCATTTTTCCAGATTAGTTCGCCATCCTCGACCATTTATGCAGAATCAATTCAACCCGTCCTTGATCATTTATGCATAATCAGTTCAACGTCATCGACTATTTTTGCAGAATCAATTCAACTCGTTAAACCCGTCTTCGACCATTCTTGCAGAATTAGTTCAACCTGTCTTTGACTTTTTTTTTGCAAGATTAGTTCAACCCATCATCGACCATTTTTGCAGAATCAGTTTCAAATAATCTGACCCTAGTAAAAGTTAACTCAATAACACAATTGTTCTAATCTAGGTAAATAGTGAACAAAGAGAGATCCTTATATCCAAAGTATAAGTCTCGTTCCATCATAAAAACTTTACAAAAAGAACAATTAATACATGCTATCTTAATTTTTCTAGTACTATGAACAATAAAAATGAACAAGAGGAAAATACAAAATTCAGTCATTTTTCCATTAAGTTGTAAAAAAATAATAATATTGTTTGGTTTGTTTTACCAGATCAGAGCAGGTGACAAAGAAATGTACTTAAATGAGTTTTCATTATTCATAAGCATAGATACTTTGCATCCATTAAGGGACAAAAGCATTTCAATTTTTTTAATATTTCATATTCTAATTGACATAGCAATATAGGATTACACTTGAATACAAGCCAGTGACCTTGGAGACGATGGTAACCTTGCACTCATGCAAATTGGAATCCTATATTGTTACGAAAATTGGAATCTAATGGTAATTTCCTATATTACTATGCAAATGTTAATCTCACGCTCATGCTTGAGGGTGATAGTAATTTCCAGATCAGTTTTTACCCAAGCTTATTCGTTCAACTTTCTCTTTGTAATCAAACAAACAAGTCAACAAAAGAGTCCATGATTCAGAGAAAATCAACCAAAAACTTAAAATTTTCATATCAAAATCTGTAGTGAGCTTCAAAATTGCAAAGTTTACCGTAGCGATCAAATTGGGAGGACGTGAAGAGTAGGAGAAAGTATTTGGAGTTCCTGAAACCGATTTGGACAGGGACTTGAATTAATTTGGAGAGGAGATGGTGAGGATGGAAGAATTGAGGTTGAGATGGCGATGAAGGGAAATCGTGTCAATTTTTTTAAGACAGAGAAACAAGGGAGCAACAGATGAATGAGATAATAGCATTTTCTCCATTATTATTTTTTCATTATCTCACTCCCCAATTCAATTCTTCCACAACTATGATTCTCTCAATTTCCTTCTTTTTCTACTTTACTTATTAGATTCTGAACTTGATCCCATTATGCGATTAATTCATCTTTATCTGATTAAGAATGAATTATTAGCTTAGGAATGATTCATATTTATTCAGGGCTTATTATGACGTTTGGCAATTTTAGTTTGCATAGGACTCGATTGAGCCACACACGCACTTAATCCTCTCACAGTCCTACTGTGACATCCCACATCGCCCAGGGAAGTGATCCTTATATGTATATTCCCATCTCTACCTAGCACGAGGCCTTTTGGGAGCTCACTGGCTTCGAGTTCCGTAGGAACTCCGAAGTTAAGCGAGAAGAGGGCTTGAGCAATCCCATGATGGGTGACCCACTGGGAAGTTGCTCGTGAGTTACCAAAAACAAAACCGTGAGGGAATGGTAAGCCCAAAGCGGACAATATCGTGCTACGGTGGTGGAGTCGGGCCCGGGAAGTGTTCCGCCCCGGGCCGGGATGTGACAATTTGGTATCAGAGCCTAACCCTGGTCGTGTGTGTGCCGACGAAGACGTCGGGCCCCTAAGGGGAGTGATCCTTATATGTATATTCTCATCTCTACCTAGCACGAGGCCTTTTGGGAGTGGACAATATCGTGCTACGGTGGTGGAGCGGGCCCGGGAAGTGATTCGCCCCGGGCCGGGATGTGACACCTACTCCCATGATGACTTAGTCGAATCCTCTCTTGGGCTATAAGCCCACTGGTCTGAGGGATATTTACTAGAATTCTTAGTCTTTTCAACTCAAGTCAGCCCATTCTTGACCCAAACTGTTATTTCAGGCCGAAAAATATATGAATTATGTTATTAATGCCCTTTTATGGGCCATAAGCATTTAACCCCCTTTTCAATTAGCAAACAAGGAATTAGTGCGCTTGAATCTTTATTTTCGGCCATAAGCATTAATGCACTTTGTTTTGCTATAGTTTAAACTAACACAATGTTTGGACGAGGAAAATAAATTTGGAATTTAGATAAAAGTCAGAATTTATAAATTGACATGAGAGAAATAAATTTGGAATTTAGATAAAAGTCAAAATTTATAAATTGACATGCACCGATTCCTTTGTTTGGATTCATAAACATAGAAATTTAGATTTTCAACGTGACAAAAAAAAAACCTGAAATTTGGGACCTCCAATTCTCAAGTTTAAATAAATAGGTGTTATTTCTCAATTTTTATGATTGAGAGTTTAAAAATAACAAATTCCGTATTCAATTCCATTGTTCTTTTAGGTTAACCGTACAAGAAAATTCACAAATTCTAGAAAATAAAATCCCTTTATTTTAATTTCCACCATTTTAAAATTCTTTAGTTATCTTAAATTTCTTCATCCAAACAAAGTATAAGAGAAATGCTAAAAATGAGATTTTCCATAAATTCTCTACCATCTCATATTATTGGTAGAATATTTTACATGAAGAGTATCACTTTGAGAGAGTCCCCTAACATTCCTCTTAAACTAAAATAATCGATATCTTAATAATTGTTTTCCTTTTTTCGGTGGTAAGCAATTAACCAGTGAAGATGCACAGCATGTGAATTAATGGAAATAAAAAAACCACTAGTTGAAGGGAACTGCCTAAAAAAGTAATCAAAACGCCCAAAAATTCCGAATAAAAGTATCCGTGTGTCTTGGAGTCCAAGTAAGGAAGCAAATCTCCGGAGTTGAACACAATCATTCTAAATTGATTTGGAGCGAAAATCAAGATTCAATCTCATTAACAGAAGACCAAATCAGAAAAGTTTTGAAAGCAGTGGAGTGCTAAGTAATTAATTTCCCTAATTGTTGAGGGAAAAAAAACCTTATATAAACCAAGGATCAACAGTAAGACCCTAAACTCTTTAGCTATCCTCGACAACGCTTTCGTCCTCGATTTCTAGCTATTTTTCATTCAAGCACTTGTAGAATTCAAGTAAGTTTACAAGTTTTAATGTCTCTTAGACACTATTTTTTTCTTTTGCAATCTCCTTTATGTTTACTCTCGAAGTCTCGATCCGTTTGATTCCTGCACTTAGTTTGCATGCGGTTTAATTCTTTCTTGCACTATTAGTGGCTTCTCATGCATGCACCTTGTATTTGTTTAGTTTAAATTAAAATAGCCGATATCCTATTAATTCTAAATCCATAAGAAGAAAAAAAAAGAATTTGAGGTTGAAATTTTTGATGATGAATGCATAAAAAAACCTTCTCCAAGAATATAGACCAAATCTAATTCATATATGTCTTTTTTGGCCTCACTCTCCTTAGGCTACAGCCTTATTAGCTAGTACTTTGTTCAGTTATGTTCTGCATCTATATTTTTATTGTTGATTGGATTGTATCAAGCACTTTTGAAAAAAGCTACTTTCACGAATCTTGAGAAATCAACTTTGCTTGCAGGTTCTCCCTTGTTTGACTAAAGAAAACATCATGGCCTTTTCCCATTTGTGCTTCGCGTTCATGACGCTCATGGTTACATTCTGCAATGCACAAGGATTACATTCTGGTACTGCAACTCTCATCTTTGTTTAATTATATGTACATACATATATGTGTGTGTGATGGGGATCCCTTCCCTTAAAGGCTTCCTATATGTATATATCTTCATATCAAGTTATATTTGTATAAACGTGATCTTGCATTATGTTATAAATTTCTCATCTTCGATAGTCCATGACAACATAGTATGTTGTCTTCACAAAATAAATCAGATTTTCAACTTCTCTTGTTTAATTGTAACTTGCTACGTAATTAATTAGTCTTGATTTTGTAGCCAGCTGCAGAGCCGAAGAGATAAGCATCTCACAGACCCAAATTCCAGGAACTGGGATCCCAAAGTACGCAGTACAGATTGTGAACACCTGCACTTCTGATTGTGCTCCTTCACAAATCCATGTCCACTGTGGTCAGTTTGCTTCTGCAGAAGTTATACCCAAATCCGTCTTCACAAGGATCGCGGATGATGATTGCTTGGTGAATGGAGGAGAGCCGTTGAAGTCGAACGATGTCATCAGCTTCACTTACTTCAACACCTTCAAGTTCCCCATTTCTTTTAAGTCTGCCCAGTATTGCTGAGCCCCAAACAGTCAAAACACTTTCTAGTGATGGTATAGATAAAAGAGTTGCATTTGTTGTCGCAGCTTTTAGTTTTCAAACCCTAGCTACAAGCCTACAAGCTAGTATTTCGTTTCCGTTATGTTCAAACCCTAGCTAGTATTTCAAACCCTATCTCCAAGTGTGTTCTTTTTTAGGATAAAAAAACGGCCTCACAAATATTGTTTATTGTTCCTTAGTTCCGTGTTTTACTTTTTCGTACAATATGTTTTGGAATTAATTTCAATAAAATTACATTTGACAAAACTCAATTAGTGTTGAACCATTTTAACGAGAGATAAAAGTCCAAACCCCAACAAACCTAGCCCAAAAACAAGCAAACCAAAATTTAAAATTTCAGCCATGCCCCCCCCAATAGGGCAATGATTGGATTTGGCCAATTGACGGAGTAATTATTGCCTTAGCAGTGTGGGCTTGCTCTTACATTACAAGTCATCATTTTGCTTTTTGAAACTCAAAATTCGCTTGCCTTGTTTATGTTATTTCCATCCAAAAATGTCAAATACACTAAATATATATGACACATTAGTATCTTACTCGTTACGTGTAACATGACACGCATGATGTTACGAGAAAGATACTAAGACAAACTTTAGTCTCAATCCTCAGCTCAGCCCTAGGTTTAAGGAGTAACTTGCATAGTAGGACAGTAGCTCACAACGATTTACAATATATTCACAAGGAAATATCAAATATGTGAGCAAAATCAACCGAGCTCATATATATGCCAAAACAAAATAAAGAACCAGATTAAATCTGCAGACGGGCAAGAACGATCTTAAACTGAATGACATGATTTTTGGCCATCTGCAATTCACCAGCCCCATCACTTCTTCAAAGATTGCATGAGAAGAAAGAAATTACTAAGTAACCGGAAGCAGCGACTCCCTATGAAATCAGAAAATTGGTTTGCAACCCTTCAGAAAAATTGTACAAATCCTCAAAGTTGAATCACCATTGGAAATTGTTACTACACCGAAGAGGATTTTTAAAGGTAGGGAAAAAGTCACTAAATTTAAATATCAAATCTTCCCTCCAATTTCACTAAAAGAGGAAAATAGAACAAATTTATAACCTGTTTCTTCGTACTGGTTTGGTACTGAGGTGCTTTTATAAAAAGTGGGTATAAAAAAAAGATGAGCTCAAAAAGGTGTTCGGTAAACACTTAAAACAGCTTATTTTCACAATTTTGGGTGAAAAAAAGCTGAAAACGTAAAGCACCAAAAATGAGCTTATTCTTACATCACAGCAGAAACAGTTTTTTTTCAAAGCACAACAATACCAAACCAACCCTCCATTTCTGAGTTGTGTTTTTAAAATTTTATTGACCTGCTTCAAATAGCATAAGTCATCCTGTCCAGGACTTCAAGCCACAAGTCTTCCTAAACAACCTCTATGCCGCCCCATCGCCTCTTTCGGGATGGCCTATGTAGCTGTGCTTCAGCTGTTTCAACTACAAGATCAATCTCAGGCTTGGACAACTTGTCTGGCTCTTTTTTCAGGGTGATTGGCTCCTTAAACCGTTCCCCGCGTTTCTCCATTTTTGCCTTTGTCTCGAGAATCCTTTGGTTGTCATATCCTTCTGCAACCTTGTTCCCACTGGAACCGCTTTCTCCGGCAAACGTTCGCTTTTTCACTTTGGAAGCTGCTGCTGAATACTCAGAAGCATGTCTTCTCAGTAGGTGTGCTGTATTGAGGCCTTCTGTTACAATCTGGCCCTCTTCAACATCCATAGCACCATTTTGAGCTGTAACTGGAAACTTATCAAGCCCTTTCGCATTGTTTTGGTTGTGTCCAACTTTTCGGGTGTTAAATTGGACTGTCCTTGATTCACTAGAATCCGCTAAAGTTGTCTGCTCGCCACCAATCTCTGGATCCATATTTTCCAGCCTACCATTGTGAATCAAAGTTCCACGTTTGTAGCTTCTTACAGAGGACTGCAGCGTAAAGCAAGGAAATGTCACACATCTGTAAAATATTAGTCAACTAAACAGTAAAACAGCCGATTGGAAACATGCAGCAGAATGGACCATCAACAAAATTTCGGCAAGATCCAAATATGATCTTTGGAAACATTCTTACAAATAGAATCCAAAATAAATAAAAGAACATGTACAGCTGTAAAAGAGAAAGGCATGGCACTACGAAAAGTTCAGTATATCAAACATTGGAGTTGTAAGTCCATGTATAATGCAACTAAAGATGAACTAAAGACAAACTTCTAAACTCGAACGTCTAGCTTGTATTCTACAGAAGTTGTGTTTTCTGGCCACAGATCCTATTAAGAAACAAAAAAGGGGATTCAAGGTAACAAATGAACCTTCAATTCTAGCCTTCCTTATGAATGCCATACATTACCGCATACCAACAGCTTCATCAACAATAAGCAAGTAACATCTCCCACCTATTGCATTGATGGAAGTAAAACCACCCTAAGCCCGAAGACCACAAAAGCTGTCCAAAATGTAACGGTCGTAGTAATTTCAAGATGAATAGGACCATAATAATCCAGAGGACATCCATATCAAATTGCCCTTATGTCTAGACTGCAAAATCACAAAACTAGGACATGTATATTATTACAATAATTAAAATAGAGTACATCGTCTGCATATAAAACAGACCTTGCAACATCCGTTAAAGTGTCTTCAAATAGGTGACAGATGTAAAAGAGTTCAAACTAAGGTAATTAAAGTGACCATTCAATAAGTATCACTTGTGTTCAAAGGATATCTAATCTATCAAATCCAGGAGACGGGAACTTTCTTTTTTCCCTTTGATACTGAGATTTGATCTAAGAAACACGAATATTTGATTTTCACGTTGAATATTCAGTTGTTAAACTGCCTAACAAAGCTTAAGAGTTCTAAATTGTCTGTACATTGTGGGGATACTCACAATAGAAAAGAAAGAGCAGACTGCCAGTAGGACATTGTACATGGCTGACTGGCATGTCCTTGGAAGATGGCCAGAGTATGAAGTATAAACAAACAGAGCAAATTTGAAAACAAACAAGAGAATTAAATAAAAATGTATGTTGGATTCATGCAAGTTTGCAACCTTATATACTATAGATTCTGCTAACTCGAAAGATATCTCGAGAAACACCTATTGTTATTGTCCACCATCCAATTTAAAACACTATTTTACTCAAATATTTAGCATTATCTTTTGATTTGTAAGGTGTAAAGCAGTCTCACTTGTCAACCTCCATGAAATCAACAAGCATGACAAGACAACTTTACCCTGAATTCCTGACAGATAACGAGGAATAGGAAACATAAAGAAGATTATACAATAATGCCTTGATGATTGACGGGAAACCTTATTCCCCCACATTACATGCTTGACACACTGGACTACAAGGCCTACCTGAACGGGAACCAACACTCAAGAACATACAGGCAACACATTACTTGAGAGAGAGGAAAGTGAAAATACGATACAAGAGAAAAGGAAAAAAAAATAGAGAAAAGGAGCAAAAAAATGCAATGAGATAGCATTAAAAAGAATAAGAAAGGCTTCCTCAACTCTTGTTGAGCACTCATATATACAAGTACAATGATACAAGGTTTCACCTTGGGTTCCCCCAACTGTACCTTTCCTTCTCCAACAACCAAGTCATTCGAACCTCTGCACCTCAGTGCTGTCCGCTCATGCTTACCGATATACATCTTAGAACTACTATTAATACAGAGAGTACTACTTCCTTTTCTCTTCAATTCTAATCTATCGTGCTCTGATAGCATATCAACATGCATTGCATCATTGTAGGAACCATATTTAGCATGAAATTTTTCATGTCTTACATATTTCTGATATGAACGGGATGACCTCTCAGAATACAATTTGTCATCATGGTGCCTGACAGTTAACTGATCCTCAGTCCAGTGTAGGACCGAGGATCGCCAGTTAGATCTTCTCCACTTAAACTGATCACTTGGATAAACGATATCATCAATTTCATCAGCATCATAACGATGATCAAACCAGTTACTCTCTTTGGATTCAGCAGAGTATATTTCTCGTTCACGTCTCCCATATCTTTCATCAGTTATTGAGTAAGAAACATCATTTCTTGGTGATGGAGAGTCATTCCATCTTCCTTCACCTGCGTGTAAATCTCTGTACAACTGATCGGACAAGTATTGATTTTCTCCATTTCTGCAATATTCATCTTCAATTTTCCCAGACCATGAATCATCCCAATCAAAAACGGGTTTGTTAACATATCCATCCCTTCCCCCTAAATCTCTCCTGAGCCGAGGAAACTGCCTTTCATTAAATTCATCCAAAGTATTCCTCTTTCGGCCAGTAAATGAAGCACATCTCCCAAATTTTTCTCCCACAAAGTCATCATCTTCACGTTTATAACCGAAACAGCCACCACCATGGTTGGGTATTTTCTTAAACTGCAGTTTGTTGGCATTCCTTTTAAATTGTGCATCCCTTTCTTTAACAGTGGGTGGGGAATACTTGGAGTGCCAGCCCCTGGACTCCCTGTTCGGGAGAAGACTCCTCTCGTTAGTGAATTGTGTTCTTCCAAAACGATGCCAATCTGTATCCCTATCTTCACAAAAATACTCCCTTTCATTCCAGTTTTTTCTGAAATATGGACTTACCTTGTCCTGGATATTGTGACTACCTTTTCTGTCCAAATAGTTTGTTTTAGCGGTATGAACATGATTGTCAGCATGTCTCCTACCATAATGCCTTGATTCCTTATAATATGAAATATCTTCTCCATCACTACAGCCAAAGTCTGGCAGAATTTTCTTCCGTCTGCTAGAATCCAATAAGTTATTCCTGTCATAAAGGTCGTCCATTTCTGAGGTGGGGGACGCATCATCATCTATAATATGAATCTTTGGTTCAACAACACTGTCAAGCCTCCTTTGCTGATGTTTATGCTCCTTTCGAGCAGGACTTTTATGCATGGAGTAATCTTTGATATCAACTATTTTTCTCTTGATGCCATTGCCTTTTGGGTTCTTAAAAGATGATGTGGCAGGAGTATTAATATCTTCTGGATCAAAATGAACACTATTCTTGGATGCCTCAGAATCACTTGCAAAGGAAGTGGGGCTAAGTTGATTGTCATCACCAAGTGATAATTGTGCTTCCATCATGCATTGATCAACATATAAAGTATCCCCACCAACACTGTCATTTGTTTTATTTGTAATTTCTGTAGTCTCCAATGAGACAGCATTCCCCTGCTTATAGTCATACCCATCCAGATCAACAAACTGGTCGTTTCTTTGATCAGAATCTATTGTCATTGGATGAGTGGCACTGATCCTCCGGGAACAACTGATGATATCAAAGAAAACTATATGAATTAAATGTGCCTTCAGAAATTGTAATTAACTTTATATATGGAACCTAATAATCGAAATATTTGGGGCCCCACATATAACAGAATACAAACCTGTCTGCTATCCTTGTGTTTCCTTCTGGAGTTCCAACCAATAAATCATCTTCTTTGGCAGGAATAGTTCGGTTACCATTAGCATTACATTCCCCATTTTCAGATGCCTCACGTGCCGTACAATTTGTATGGCCCTGTTCCTCACCATAGTTCGTAGTTTCCTCAGTGCCGTCCTGCACCGCAATCTGCCCAATCATGCAATTAGTGATAAATGAATACAAGGTAGATGCAACAAATCCATCTGACAATTCAAAGTGACAGCCAACCTGTATCACAACATCAGCATCCAAACTACGTGGATGCCTACCATCAAAAGATGGTTGGCGTTCAACCATACTATCTTCAATCTGAATTGCTCTTCCCTTTGGCTGAAGAAATCAAAAGCCAAGTCATAACATCTCAAACCAAGTTTCTGAATACAAGAATCAGAGAATAGTAATAAACTGCGACATACTAGTTCCAACTCTCTGAAACTGGAATCAGAATCTCTAGATGGAGGAGCAAACTTTCTTGGTCCAGCATTGTTCGTTTCTTTATAAATAGTTTCCTGGGCGAATGTATCATACTCAGATCCAGCTTCTTTAGCCTATTTTATGGAAGGAAGATATTAGTGGACATGTCAACACATAAAATTTGAAATACTGTTATGATGATATAACAAAACTCCCACACGATTCAAACTAATAACCTGATAAAGTTTTGAAGCTCTTGAGACAGGGATCCTAAACTGCATAGATGTTAGCCGTAGTTGTTCCTGCAATGAATTTTAAGTATTAGGATTGTATTTACTAAGAACTGTGTCTAAGAAAACAAATGAGAACCGGTTGGCCATATGGCAAGACCATTAACGGCACAACCACAAGTTACATTGCATAGAAAGCTTCGGGAAAAATCTATTTCAACCTGCCAGAACATCCAAATGGGAACTAGAAGACTAGACTGAGACACTATTTTTACACCATAAATTTGTTTGCAAAGATAAGCTATTTCACTTACCAGGGAGATACAGTACTGTTTCCAACTGTCCTCTTTCAAACCGAAATTGAAATAGTCTGTTACATCAACCTCAGGATACCTCCATGGCTTCTCCTCAAACGATTCAATGTTGACGTCAAGTATGGTCCTGGAATACAGAAAACAAGGACAACAATGTGTCATAGGCTATAGTTCAGTTCAACATTACACAAAAATCGTCATTCTGCATAGTTAATATTTTGTTTGTAATCTACTAACCGGTACCAAGGAAGTCTGAAACCAAATCTATTTTGAGGCACCATTTGATTAGGTGTATCACCAATACAACTAATCTGAGAGCTCAAACCCTTGCGTTGATAGCACAAACTATTTTCATGGTCTCCTCTAACCGACATGGAAGACGCTGAACCCACAGCCTCACTGCCTTTTCCATTGCTTAGAGAAGTTGGTCCTTGAGTCCTTATGTACTGCACAAAGCACCAAGCATCTATGAACATGAACAAATAGTATTCATTATTGAAAGCAGAAAGATTCCGTTTACACAGAAAGATTCTGAATACTAAAAAGTTTCTGTGACCACTGATTGAAAATCACTAGTTTCAAATTGATTTAGACAAAAAAGATAATACCTTATACTCTTTCGTAGCCGGAAACCCATCACCATGCTCATCCTCATGCTCATCATTCTTCACGCGCCCTCGGCCGCCATTTGGAAACACTTTGCCCTCGTAGTCCTCATCATTCAGCACTATTTTCAGGTCATCCTCGCTATCACTTCCACTGTCATCCTCATTCTCATCCAAAGCAGAAACTTTCTCGCCCAACTCCTCGCAGTCAGAATCGGATTTCTTCGAATCGGTTCCAGGACTAGTGGTTTTCGCCTTTCCATTATCCTCAATGACATCTTCTTCTGGTTCTGTGTAAAAGTGAGCGAAGTCCGGTGCGCCATTGATGGCCGAATTGGCCTGTGCTTCGACGCCGGCATATAAATCCCCGAAATCATCATCAAAGTCCTCCATAAATTTGGAAACCTGGAACTGAAGAGGGGAAATTTTCCTAGGATTTTGCCTAACGGTGATGGAGAAGCGCCATTGGGGACGAAATGATAAGCTTTGGATGCTTTGATGAAGAAAAGACTGGAGCTTGAAATGTTTTCTGTGACAAAACCCCTCCCCACCTTAAACCCTGAACCCCTAAAACCCTAGTACTGCCACTTATTATTTATTTTCTTTGATGGACTCTTTCAAATTATGGCCCGCCTAAAATAACAAAGAATCTGCCACTAAAACCATATCCAATAGCAAAGTCAAATTTTTTAGCTTGAAAAATTTAGTTTTTAGCCCAAAAATAGTTTTTCTGCTTTAACTAACCGTTCTAGCCTAAAATTTTAGTTTGGGATTATTAAAAAATGAACTCAAGCTTTTTTTTTTTTTGTTAAATTAAATTTAAAAAAAAAAATAAATACGTAGACTATCGTAAATTAATTTTATGAACATTTTATTCTAAAAAAATTTAAATTCTGATAAATATTGGGTGGAGTGCACTCCGATTTCTAGGCTAAATTTTGGGGGTAATTTGGCATTGGTTTAGCATTTAGCATTTAATCCAAAATTTCCCCTTGGGTTGGAGTGAGTTGGGGGGAAATTTTGGAAGGTAATTTGACTTTTAGCCCACTATTGGAGTTGGTTTAAGCAAAATTGCTGATATATTTATATTAGGGCCAAGCCTCAAACCAACAACACTGCTCACAATCAAGATGATAATTAACACTAATGCGGACACGGCACAACCCGTGAACTTAACGGATCTATTCGTTTTTTAATATGAACGGATAAGCTTTAATTTGAACACGTTATTTTTGTATAGCAACGTGTCGTGTACGATTCTTTCAGAAATTATAAAAGTTAACTGTCACGCATTCGGTTTTCATTATAACATAGTCAATCATGTACCAATATTAAAAGTAATTGTAACACCTTATGTTTTCATTATAACGTGGTCAAGTACACCATTAACTATATCTTAAATCCAGAGTTTTACGGTGAATTTGATACCAACTTGCCAAATTTAAATTATAATTTCCATTTGCTCGGGGTTGGTTTGTTCATGACAGTTCACCTCACCCAACTCTTCCGATTTATTGGAAAGGGATTTGGTCATACATAAAGTTGTCTCTAAAATTTCATGTGCATTGGAGATAGCCTTAGACAAAATCTAATTTGTGATTTTCGATAATCTTTTTATAAATAATAGTGTTGAATTATGTAAAAGTCGAGGTCCAAAAATTAGCAAAATAAAGTACAATAGAATAGATATTAATAAATTATATTCAACACTAGCAGTGCTCTGAAGAAACCAAGAACTGGTGTGAGCTCGGAATTTGAGTTAAAGTTCACTTTTGGTTTTTTTTTTTTTTTTTTTTTTAATACAACAATACGATACACTAATGGAGGAAAGTTTTTGATTTAATCGCACAATAAAGCCGTCATAATCATGTTGTATAAAACTCGTCATCTACAAATTTCAAACTAAAAAATGTCATCAGGTCACAATATCAAAGATAATTAGCCGCGAATTGCTGGTCTGTTTTCTGAATCTTAACACCTCATTTGCACCAAAAATTGTATTATCAACTAATTTCTTTTTATTATTCTTAAGCTGTAGAATTGTGACTCAAAATTATCGTTATGCCTTCAAAATTGTGACTCAAAGTGATATTTGACTCACAATTCAAAGGGCATAACAAATTAACAAAAATTAAACCTACAAAAATAAAAATACATATATAAACAAGGTGCAACATCTCCATTACAAAACTGCGCAAATCGAAACCCTAACCTCCGTTATGTCAAACAATTTCAAGTGTCGAAAGACCATGATAAGAACGAAATGAATCATATCAAATAATGATAGCACAATGATTACCACAACAAACTTGCATATCAGATTAGCTGCACAGTCGTATTTTGTCCACCACACATATGGAACCTATACCTAGAAAAATTTATCAAAACTCCCCCATCCCCCACTGCAAATTACAAACCAAATCGGGAGAGGTGAAGGCGGGAAAATTGGATGGGGGTCATCAGAAGCCTAAATGATGTACTGTCACATACATTGCTTGAGCAGTCCAGTAAGAAGATGCTCAAACCAGCAACCATGCTATGCAGGAATACTTCACATTAGATTGGGTCGCCCTTAGATCTCCTGTTTCAGAATCACGCCGGTGATCCCTACAGATGATTTAGGTCGATAATGTTCATCTGTATCGACCTCCTCAATTTCCTGAATGGAAAACCGTACACAAAGCACTGTACATTAGATATTATCCAAGTCTAGGCATGATAATAAGTTGCCCAAGATGCACAGAATTTTATACCTGTACCACTTCCTCTCCTTTGATGACCCGTCCGAAGACAATTAGCTTATCATTTAAATCTGGTATTGGTGCAGTTGTGATAACAAGCTCAAATCCTTTGTTGTCTGGTCTAGCCTTCGTAGTTCCAAGCATAAAAGCTTCGTGCTTTGGACTACAGGCTCACACAGGCAGGAATAAGCTATCAGTTTTGCAACACAGGGCCAACAGGGCACACAACCAATATAAAAGATTTATCTATGAAACAAACCTCGTAACAAGTTGACTACGAAGTTTCCCTTTTGATATCCAATCTTCAGCTGCTCCAAGTTCTTGGGAACCACCCCCTTTGATTATATAGTGCTTGATCACATGACTGAAGGGCATCCCCTTGAAGTGTCCCTTTTGACTGCAAAACTAATGCCTTAGAAGTGCCTTGAGAGCGTAACACAATATTGCCCTTACAACCACAAGAACCAGGCAAGTCTATTTCTGGATGCTACTGCTAATCAGAATATTGAAATGATATGTAATCGTCGAAGTTCTGATTTTATTTATATTTAGTGTACCAATAAGACCTATACTTAGGACCTAAATGTAGCCTAGATATAAGTCAACCATGTATCTGCATCACCAAGGCTATAGAAATAACACATAACCTTTAACTTGGTGTGTATTTAATAATCCAAAAAAATATATGAAATGGCTGATAAGAATATCTAGATGATAAATCCCTAAAATGAGAACATTTTTATTAATAGGAAGTTTCGTGTATTGGTAATTTAGTAACAGCTATGTGCTAAGTCACCCCCTGTCCCATAATTTTAACTTTATTCTCTTACACTGTAGAGAAAGAACTTCAAACCGAGAGATGATCTTCGACTACTAAACACTTTTACTCACCATAAGTCAATAAATCTATCCACAACCTCTGGAGAAGCATCCTTGAAAAGTTCCACTGTGATAGGACCCTTTGATGTATTTAGAATCTAAACAATACACAAGGGAGAGGGAGAAGAAAGAGAGTGAATAACTCACAAGATGGAAAGCATAACGAAAACACCAACAGAAAGTATAGGAATGAAACGCCAGCAACTTAAACCAACACAGCAATTCTAATGTATTAAAGTTTCCCAAAACTGAAAGCCATCAGGTTATATCAAGCAAATGCATGACGGCATGCAATGTCCACAACCCAGATACCGTCTGAGAACAGAAATTTGTTGATAAATTTTGCGGCCATAACAAATTTAACCTCCGCACCGACACCACAACCACCCCGCTTCATTAATTCTAGAAATAAAAAATTGCAGGTTCATGCAATGTGACACCGAAGAGCAAATTGGCAGTACATCAAATGTGTTACGAACTTAAGAGACTTACAGCATAACCCGGAAGATCGTCCTTCTTTCCAATCCCATCAAATTTCTAAACAAACAAACAAAAAATCACCAAATTTAGTCAACTACGCATTTACTCATAATTATTTTCCGAACAAGAAGATTAATTAATAATTAATTACACAAATGGAAAATACCCAATTGAAATTAATACCTCTTGATTAGATAACTCCGACCCAGATTGGTCCAGCGACCTATGAGAGCAAATTAGCGCGCAAAACAAATAAGTAGCTGAAATTATCCATAATTAACACTATAATTACTTTCCAAACAAATAAAATAAATTTTTTTTTTTTTTTTTAAATACCAGTTGAAATGTTTACCTTCTGGACCAATAGCGATAAGTAGCGATCAACGACAGGGCGACCAGAGCGATGATTAAATTGCACATAACTATGGTAGTGGTACTGATCCGAGTCGGCCCCTTCTTCTTCTTGCTCTGAATTAACAGCGCCTGGGGCTTTATCCGCGCCATGAGCTTCGAATTTTAACTCTAATCACGAAATCTGCAGGAAAAAAAATTAAAAATTGGATGGTGAATCTTGATCCCCAAATCGATGGGAATCGAAGCCCTAGAAAATGAAGTGGAATTTGAGAAGGTACCTTCGGGATTTGGGGTGTGAATCTGTGATTGAAGATTGACGGCGTGGATTGAGTTGCAGTGAGGTTGAAATGTTTGAATCGGAGAGGGAGAGGGAGAGAGAGAAAGAGTAGACTTTGGTTGGCGGTTCAGTTTTAACCAGTCTGTTCGTATTTTTTTTCCTTTTGTTTTTTTTTTGTTTTTTTTTTTTAGTTTTGTGATTTCAAATGTTTTAAATTGGTGGAAGGAGGTGGAGCCCATTTGAGATTATTCGCCGGAGAAATGAGAACTTAAATCTTCCGTGATTGAAACAGCTTGTTGATTTTTGAGGTTTGGCGTTGGTATAACAATCTCTCTTCAAACTAGTTTGGAATTATTGTGTTTTTATTCAAAACTGATATTGTTGTGATGTAAGAATAATAGATGTGAAAAAAATAAATAAGCGTTGGGTAGATTGTAGTGCAAAGTGTTTTTACAAAAAACGGCACATTAGATTTAGAAAAAATAAACGGGGTAAGATTGTTAATATGAAAGTTTTATTAATTGCTATTCACCCACCTCTTATGAAAAAAAATATATGTTTTTTTTACAAGCATAGATAGAAGTACTTTTACTTTCTGCTGTTTTAGAACCATAATTAAAAATAAAATAAAAAAAAACTTTTTTCCTTTACCGTACACAATTTTAACTTCAATTTTTTTGAAAAACTGATTTCAGAATTCAGCCCTAATGTGAACCGTTGCACCTAATCACCCTACTGAAGACGTTGCCATGTGCTTTGCACTAATAATATCAATTTTTTTTTACTTAGAGAGGAAGGCAGAGGCTACAAATATAGAGAGGTCCATTACTCCATTTCCTCTTCCAAAAAGTCACCACCGTTCACCCAAAAAAAAAAGTCACCGCCGGCCGTGTCCTGCTTGATTGAGAGAGGATCCTATGGAAGTTTCCCCATCAATCAAGGGCTCACATCACAATTTCTTTCCATTTATTAGAGAGATTTTCAAAATACTTGGAATACATTTGGAATACTAAGTGTTATAATACAGGTGATAAATTTTTTTTCAGTAAGTGTCCATCTATTTGTATTATGACACTTAGTGTATCGAGTTGTGTTCTGAACACATAAGTTTCCATTTATAGATCTTCCATTTGTTCAAGAATTGGAGAGAGCTATTTCAAGAAGAAAGCAAGAGGAGCCAAATAACATGTTATTTTGTAAAAACTGCGAACTGGTCCATATTTCTGAATACCAAATTCATTCAATCATTCATTTCTAGATGTAAATTTGCAGTTCCATCTGTTCCATCAACACCTAGAAATGGTCCAATTCATACAGTCAAATAGATACAAACAAAGAAATAGGGAACAATTTCTTCATGCATCGACTATATGTCATCTTTATACCTCGATATTAGTGGACTATTAATATTAGCAAACTTTCTACCACATCACAGTTTAACGTCAATTTTCATGTCAATATTATAAAATATTGTGACAAAAATACGCAGTTACAAAGAGTACGTAGACAGTCCTATTTTGAGAAAGTTTTCTTAGGATTTCTCTTAGTATTATTATTTTGTAAATTGATAGATATGACACCATTCCACCAAACACTTAAAACAGAGTGCAAAAGCCAATTTCATAGGCTTCATAAAACAAACCATTTAAGCTAAACAATAACTCAAATAACCAAACCCCAAAATCTCACAATCTCTCTTAAACAATTCAAAAGTCTCTGAACTTTGATGCAGCAAAATTCTTGACACAAAAACCATCC
This sequence comes from Pyrus x bretschneideri, assembly GCF_019419815.1. NCBI lineage: Eukaryota > Viridiplantae > Streptophyta > Magnoliopsida > Rosales > Rosaceae > Pyrus > Pyrus x bretschneideri. Next base: position 6,265,394 of record NW_025999513.1, on the reverse strand, counting down.
AATTTTCTTCAAGTTTATCACAAGAACCACTGGTGCACAGCAACTCCCTGATCCCTCAGCCTCCCATACAAAGCAATGCATTCCCAATAAGCTCTCTTGCTCCCACCACTCCTCCCACTCTCCCACCATCCATTGTTGCACTCCAAGAACAACTCATCCACCAGACGGATTGTCCTCTTCCTCATCATCTCCACCACCACTTCTGCTTCCGCTTTCATCACGACATAGTCCTCTTCCCTCACATTGTCTTTCAACCAATCTGAAACGTCGTTTTTAGGGGCGGTTGTACCCTCTTCAGGCTCTACTTCGAGGTTGTAGACCTCGAATCCTTGGTTCTTTTTGGGATAGTTTTGATCGAACCATTCTACCATGCCGTGGTTTTCCTCGTTTAGGTCTACATTGACAAACACTCGGCGGTTGTAAATGTCGAGGGAATCACCCAACAAGTCGGGGAGGAACTTGATCTTGTTTAAGTACTCATTTGACTTGGCCAAAATGTGCCTCGGCGGTTCCAGCAGCACGTCTTCTAGACCTTCTAACACCGTCTTCTTTTCCTCAGTTTCTAATTGGAAAAGCTTCCGGGACGTCACGGGCAAGTCATAAGCCGGACTGATCTTCCTCATTGCCACGAAAGTGGAAGCGTATCGGCGAAGATACACGATCCTGTAATTTGGTTTTGGCCTAAAAGCTTTTGAAGGATCGTTGCTTATTGGAACGGCAACTATGCCGCCAATCTTCAGAATGCGATCCGCAAATTTAGCATCGGCCAAGTTGAATGCGAAAATGAAATCCATAGACTCGTCCAAGAACGAGCTCTTTCGCACCAAATCTGAACCTACAACGAAATCAAATCCATTGAAATCAAAAGGGTGAAGCTTTTGAATCGCACCGGCATTGCCAGGAGTCACAATGAGAGATGCATCACCCTTTCTGCGGAGGCCTTCGCCGGCCAAATCACGAAAAAGCAGACCCAACTGCTCGAAATTGAAATTTTTGGGTTCGATATTCGAATCCAAATGGGAAACATTTAATCCCCTCAGAAGTGTCCCAATGCAGGGCAGTGTGAGAATAACCAAACCCAGAAAAACGGAGCGCGAAATAATCCGCAATACCTTGGAATCTGGAAGATTGATGACAAAGTAAGTCTGGGATTCCAATTCCATCCGTCCACCATGAAGGTGCTTCACCTTGTTATGATCCTTGGCTGCAAACCCGCCAGCCAATTCCATTTACTCGGTTAATTTTCAACACTTTTGGCACCGAAAATCCTCGAAAAGCTCAGCGAAAGCGATCGGATCGAAGAACAGCTCCAAAAGCCGATTTGGGGAGTACCCAGGCGCGAAAATGTTTGACAGATTGCGAATTTGCAACGTTTGTCACAAAGGAATCGAAGGTAAAAATACAACAGCGAAGAACATGATGGGATTTAGCGGGCGCAGAACCTGGCGGCGGTGTGATTAGCACCCACGAGGGCCACGAAGGAGTTTTTACACCATAGAAGTAACAGCTGCCTCATCCTCTCAACCTCCATTGTCGTCTTCTCTATCATAAACTCACTCTCTCTCTCCTCGGTTCTCTCTCTTGGATTTTTCACAAACCTGTGGGATATTGGCGTTTCAGAATCTTACCCAGATGCTATTTTGCGAAGGATCGTCATCTGAAAGCCAGCCGACCGGAGCGGTGGATTACGACGGGAGAGACGGAGAGAGAGAGAAAGGCAGAGACTTTGGGGAGTTTGTGAAGGAAAAGGGAGAGCTTTCTGGATTTGTGATATGATTGATGGGGCTGGAATTTGGGCGATGGGAATGGAAAAAAGGAGGCTTATTTATAAACGGAATTGAAAAATATGGGGAGAAATGTGAATTAGCATTACCGTAGGAGTAGTAAGCAAATTGCTATTTTTGCGATTTCTGTGTTTGGGCCGCGTTCGGCCCACCTAAATCTAGAAAAGTGGGAATGGGTGAGGGATATATTGGGATGGTTGGGGAAGAAGGTATTGGGATGGTTGGGACAGAAGACGTTGTTGGTGGATAAATATAGTTTCTTAGGTTGGCACTTGACATGGTTGTTGTGGGTTTGTTTTCTTATTTAGGTCATACTCAGTAATGAGTTGTTTTGTGATGGGGAGGCAAGGTTTGTGAGTTGGTGAATGTCATCTTTATGTGGATTGTGTGTTCCAAGATTTGGTTGCATGGATTAGACATTTGCAAGTGGGAGTTTGTAGTTGTGGGGTTAGTTCACTCTTGGAGTTGACTTAAGTAGCGAGGGAGGGTGAGCGGTGAGTTAGAATTATGACAGGTCTAGAGATAAGACCGAATTAATTAAAAAATTTCCACCTAATTTATAGTTATGATCTCAAAAAGAAACTCAAATATTGTAATGTGCGCTAATGTGTATATGATATGTAAAATACATTCAAAATAACATATGAGTCAAGCCATATTTGTCTTAGCATGTGTGATCACTAAGGTTCACACGTAAGATAATTTGTTTTAATATCATAAAAAGAAGTTGATAATCTCTACATTATCACACAAACCACATGAAAAAAAAGGGAGGAAAACAACAAAAGAGAAAACAAATTATAAAATAGGTAGCTAGAATAGCATATAAGAATGCAGGAAGAGGCACTTGTGGCAACAAGCCCTATATATTCAAGAAAGTTCATTCACTGAGGATTGTTTTCCACTTCATCTGATAACAAACTTTCTTCTTTCAAAGCAAGAAAACATGGTTGAAAATGCAGATCAAAAAAAGGTTCTAATAATAATGGAATTCAGTGAAGACATAGACGGAAATCTCTGATAAAGGGTGACCCCAAGCCAGTAAGGCTCCCTACTTTGCGAGGGTCGGGAGGAACGTTTATCATAAACAACATTGCCCTTGCTTTGCAAAGATGTTATTTCCAGGACTCAAACCCATGATATTTCCGTTATGCCAAATCTTGCCCCGTGGGAACCTCTTCTATTTTGCCAAAACCAAACAATATGGAAACCTTTTCATATTTCACAATCATTAATCCTTTTTTATCTCTCTTCCAATAAGCATTTGCATGATCTCTATACTTCTTTGAGCTACTTTTTTATACAATAGTCCCTTGTCCCCCTCCAAGGGCTGGTTAATGCAAGTGGTCATTGCATTGCTGTGCAGCCTATACCGTTAACATGTAAGAAAATTGCCAGCAGGTAGCAGAGTTGCTGGAAAACTGAGGAGCTTGTTGGCGTGGTTCGAGGATGCACAGAGCATGTAGAGACTGGCTCCGGGCAAGATACACGACCCAAACCCCAAAACTCTAAGCACAAGACCAAAACCCCAAACCGAACCTCAAATCCCAAACCACAACATACAAAATCAGGTGCCCGCGCCCAAGACCGATCATTGTTTGGAAAAAGGGTAATGATTTACGCACTCTCAGTTTTCCCTCTCCGGTCTTGTTCTTGGACTTGGACGATGATTTAATTTATTCATTCTTAGGGCCGAAAACAAGGGGAGAATGCGGAAGGAGAAAAAAATAGTACGAGGTCCCTATAAAATACGCATTTGTCAAGAGTACACCCTTTAAGTCTGCATTACAATCAAAACTCATTGTTCTTTTTCTGTATTTGTCCTGCTACCAAATTAGAACCCAACAAAACAAAAGAGGAAGCAACTAGGTTCATGCTCTGTGATTAAGAGAGATTCCAACGGGAAGCCAAAACCCAAAATATCTCGTAATTCGGTTAACCCATGAAAATGTTCCAGCACTAATGTGCCAAGCTCAGTCATCTCTTCTCTTATTGTTACCAGGAGAGTTTTGCTCCCTAAGGATCTTTAGAACATTAACCAATGCTCGCAAGCGGTCCCAAATGTTCATGCCATAGAGTGCTTCAACAAGTGATTCCTGGAAATCAAAGCCATTCTCTGCAACGGGATACTGTGGTTGGCCAAGTAGGAAAATCAGTCAGATTTGGGGTTTCAATGTATGTGTGTGTGTGTGTGTGAGAGAGAGGGAGGGGGAGAGGAGAGGGCCAAAGAGATGACAATACAGTTCGGTTTTGTTATCTGACCTGAATAGGCTTTGGTATCTTGGTCTTAATGTATGGCCACCATCTATCCTCGACAACTGATTTTACAAGACAACATGCTCGCAATCCTTCTACACCAGCAAACCTTCCAAATCCACTGTCTTTCACACCACCAAATGGCAGGGACTGCAAATTCACGAAAGTAAGAGACATCTTTAGTTCATTGGATTAACAATGTCATCATGTCGAACAAAATAATAACGAGCTGTGCTGCAACAAGGATACTTGTTATGCTTCAACTTAAGGGATCTCTGATAAATGACAACAAAAAAATCCATCTTCAGTCAAAAACGAAAGAATAAGGAAGAAAACTGAAACAATAACAACTACCAGCTGATAACATATTTACCTGACACATGTACGTTGATGCAAAATCATTGATTGCAGCAACTCCACAGTGTATTTGGGAAGCTATCTCTTTTGCACGACGCTGGCTGCCAGAAAAAACAGCACAGCCGAGACCATATTTTGAATCATTAGCAAGCTTGACAGCCTCTTCATCAGTGCTAAATTTCATTAATGGCATGATTGGTCCAAATGCCTGCAAAATTGTAGAAAGCATTTCTCCATGTAACTAATTGGATATTAAAGGTGTATATGGAAATGCTAGAAAACACATGAATTTGGATACCTCCTCTTGCATCAGCTTCATTGTGTGATTTACATTTTCAATCACAGTAGGTGGGAAAAATTGATCAACTGCGCCTTCACCTATATGGCCAACACTTCCCCGAACAACAAACTTTGCTCCTTTGTCTAAGGCATCATTTACAAGGTATTGAAGCCTTTCAGAGTGCTCTTGCAAACATATAGCTCCCATATCATATCTTCCAGTAAGTGGTGGACCCTACAAAAGAAGATAAACTGACAGAATGAGGAGTTTGAATATTAAGTTCTTATAAATGCACAACTCTTATTGAATCCATGTTTAAGTATACGTTGTATAACTATCTCCACAGAACTAGCTGGATAATTTTTCATTAATTTTTCCCGACCATTCCAGCCAATGTGATTATGAACCAGGGAAGGCAAGTCTGCATCTGGCTGACATTGTAACTAAAAGAATATGTAGTGCATATAAATGCTCACTGTAAAATCAAACTTCACTGAAATCACGACAAAGAAAAAAAGTTGTAAGACAACCTAAAGATTCAGCTTCGGGACAAAACATGTTGATAGGGACATACTTACAGCAGAAACAGATTTTACAATCTTGGAAACTTGACTGACAAATGAAGAATAAATCTTCTCATGAACATAAAATCTCTCAGCCCCAGCACAGTTCTGTCCACTTGACTGAAGAACAGCTCTCACAGCAATTTGGGAAACCTAAATTGAGTAGTTAGGTAAATATGGTGTTCAGGAATATAAAAAATTATAATCCAAAATATCCTTCATATTAAATTTCCATGTCTGATAAACATCATGAGGGTAGGAAAAAAATCATACATGTTCCACATCTACGTCTTCACAAACAATGAATGCATCTTTCCCACCAAGTTCAAGTGTAACTGGGGTAAGATTCTCAGCAGCACTTTTCATTATCTGCAGAAATAGCAGAAGTGAAAGTTGGAAGTGAGAAGCCCGCTCGAGGAATTAAACAAGAACAAGAAATCCATCCAATCAGGCAAAAGAAGATCATACCATCTTACCCACACCAGGCGATCCAACAAATATTATCTTGTCAACAGAAGACACCAGTGCTTCTCCAGTTTCAGCAAACCTAGTGAGGAAGAAAAGGTTAAATCATAAGGAGACAGTTAAACAAGACGAGAGAAAGAAACAACCGCCACCCCAACCAAAAATGGAAAATCAATACCCTGTTACAACGTCAACTAAATTTTCAGGTGCTCCTACAGCAGCAAGGGCTGACTGGATTATTCGGAGGTAGAAACAACCAGACCAGCTTGCATGTTCTGAAACCTGCAATTACAAGCATATGGTTCTCTGTCAAATTAACAAATAATCTTCAGTGCAAATAATTAGAAGATAAACTATGTCTATCTACTTTTCTCACGAGCCACTTTCTAAGGATATATAGCCTAAATCCCCAGCAACTAATAATAGCTAACACAGATATGCGATGTTTAGACAGCCACCAAGTCAAATGGAATAAGGTATTACGGATATAGAGACAAGTGCAGATAGTGATTAATTAAAATAACAGTGGACATTCTAACAATAACTACCTTAATCACAATGCTGTTTCCAGAAAACACCGCCGCCAACATTGGATTAAAAATATTATGAAAAGGATAATTCCATGACACAATAGCACCAACGACTCCAAGGGGATGAAATTCCACTTTGGATCTCTTGTGAAGCATTGACCTTCCGCAACATCTGAAAATTTTGTCACGAACAATAATCACAATACAGTGCATTTATATGTCCATTGGTGGAAGTGAATCTCCGTTGCCTAAAAACCGTTAAAAAAACTCCTTATATGGGTTAAAAAGAAGAAAAAAAAATTGGATAGAAATGGTAAAATTGATACGAAGAAGGTGCATATCCGAAAAAGAGTACAGTATAAAAACTAAACATAAATATAAAAATCTGGAAGGTAGTGGTACAGGTATCATTCAAGTCCGCAAACATCACGAAACATATATCAGTGATACTGCAATTGAACAAACCATGATGAAGATGGCCAACAAGGTATTTACCACAGCAGACAGTTATGTTACTCAAATTAACAGAGATCAGATAAGATATAGAAAATGTAAACAAAGCAGAAGAAAAATACCGGTATTCAGGCTTTAGCCAACGCTCACCCTCTGAAAGGAGCCAAGTGATCTTCTCACATGTTGTCATTATCTCCCCTAGAGAGGCATCCACCATTGTCTTTCCCGTATCACGTGAAGATATTCTAATCAAAATTTTATATATGTAAGTACACAAACTAATCTCGATTAATAGTCTACCACAATAAAAAGACACTAAATGAGAAACCCATGTAAATAGAGTATCACCTATTTATAATTTCATACGGAAAGATAGTGCATCACATATTTATATGTTCTCATTATTTCATAAACTTGTCTACATAATACTTCAGATGAGAGAGAGGTTTGAATAGAGTACTTACTCACATATAAGCTCTTGGTGTTCAATAATATACTTGAGAAGAATCCGGAGAAACTGGCGTCTTTGCTTGAAGCTACTCTTTGCCCATACTTTTTGTGCCTTTCTTGCTTGAGCTACACGCTCCTTGACCTGACATTTACAAAGCAGAATATCCCAACAGTTGTAATATTCTTATCTCCACCAATTTTCTCACTTGAACTTAGTTTGTGAATCCAAAATCAGGCACCATGTATGCAGGCACAGACTCAAGCTCATCACTTAATACCGAACAGAACAATAATCTACCCGTTTAGAATTCAGGAAAGAGGAGTACAATATTGGAACTCCCTACGCATTCAATTCACCAATCCCCAAATCCAAGCATGCATAACATGTCTCACCTCAACGGGTGTCAGTGCAGGGAAATATCCCAAGTATTTCATGGTTGCAGGCTCATAGCACTGAACCTTGGTCTCTGCTTGTGGTGTCCTTCCCCTCGGAGGTACCTGCACCGTAAAACCCCAATAAGAGGTACCCAATTGAGTGCTTGACACAATCACATTGACTACAACTCAGGCGACAAGAACAAGTGCAAAGTGAAACAGATTTGAATGCAATTATAAGCCATTTAATTACTTCCAAAACTATAATTAGATCAGATTAAGCGATAAATGCGAAGAAACTAACTACAATAATGAACTGGAGAGAAATGCTTACAAAGATTACAAATTGTAGTAACAATTACAATCAAGGGAGCCAAAAAGCTTAGAGAAACTCACGTATATGAAACTGTTCTCCTGCGTCTGATTCCCATCATCCAACACTGCCATTGATCAAACCACGCCCAATCAATCAATCAATCAATCAATCAATCAATACAATCGGGAGAGAGAGAGAGAGAGAGAGGAGAGAGAGGGGTAGCAGCATACCATCAGAAGCATCGACTTCGATAGAAGGCACATTGGGGGGAATGAGCATCAAGAGGAACCTACAAACGGCGTAAGCGAATCCGAGGACGAAGAGAGCCCACCAAAACGCCATCGTTTCGAAACAGAATACAAATCAAACGCCCTTACGCTGCAGAGAGAGAAGAAGACTGGAACAAAAAGTTGCAGTTGCGTTTTTCGGTTACGAAGAAAACAAAACGAAAACAGAAAGGAAAAAAAAAAAAAAAAACCAAAAAAGCGACGGAGGAGTCGGCTTTGGAATTGGATCGAGCTTACTTGTTTACTGGGGCTCCTCTTCCACTTTCTTCGCCGGGAAATTTGAGATGGACGGCTACGATGGCATCTTTGATCTGGTCAGGTAACCTCTGTGAGGTAGAGAGAGTGAGGACCGAGAGAAAGGAGCGAGGGGGGAATGTTACTGTGTATCCTGTAAATCACGTGTTAACCCGGTATGCCACGTGAGGTACTGGATTTTACTCTTATTACCCCCCGTTTACTTCCTCTACCACCCACGATTTGGAAATTAAGAGAATATTATTTCCCAACAATCTACCATTAAAAAGACCCGAAAGAAATTTATCATAATATTTTTCTGAATTTTTTTATGATAATATTAAAGTTGTGATTCTACACATATATCGTGCACTTAATAGTGCAACACAGTTAGATTCGTTAGTCGATAGTTTCAGCAAAATTCAAACATATTAGAAGGACTGCATGGAAGAGGGAGATGTTGTGTGGCTAAAGAAAGATCGAGAGAAGGGTAGTAATGGTTGAGATCTTTTGGGGTTTTCAGTGTGGGTGGTATAGGGGACTTGGCGGTGGGGGGTTGGGGAGGGGTAAAGATTGGGCTGGTTGGGGTTTGGAGAGATGGGGTGGCTGGAGTTTCCTAGTACAAAAATCCATTTTTAATTTTTGTTTTTTTTCATTTTGGGGAGAAAGACATTGTTGGGCACATTCAAAATTTCAACACAAAAAATAATAAGTTTGGTGTAGAAGGACCACTTAGTACTACGATCTAGTTGTATTTCTCTTCATTTGTACCTAAAAGGTTTTAGTTCAATTCTTGCTAAATGACATGCCCCAACCCCGATAACCTCAAATATTAGGGTAGGCACGTGCTGGCCGACACCCCAGGGTGACGAAGCCATTTTAAACATGCATACAAGTAAAAGATATGCAATTAAAATGTAAAATACCATAGCAAGAACGTGTTTAGAGTATACAACTACTAAGAATAATGTAGAAGAATTACTAGAAAAATATACGAACAAAGGAATGATACTATATTGAGAAGACTCGAGAATATGCAAAAGTGTCCTGAAGCCAGGATCATGTGCCTCGATCCTAACTCCTGAGGGGTGCAAAACCAAAAAAGGTGAGTGGACCAAAGTTTATAATAATACTAATAATAGGAAAAACATTTTCTTTATGAACATAATAACCCCCTGTTTCAAAAACATATATAATACTAGATAATAGATTTTCTAAAAAACCCTAGAATGCCTTGAAAACGTTTATAAAAACAGTATGCGCAAAACCATGCTCAAAAATGTCGGAAACGTAGCCCAAAGGCAAATCGGTAAATCTCATTAGTCAAGTACTCAACTAGGGGTATCATAGTGAAGGCAGTATCTATCCATCACCCGAAGGTGAAGCTGTATAACCTGTTCATCACCTAAAGGTGAAGCTGAATAATCTGTCCATCACCCGTAAGTGAAGCTGAATCAAATAGCATAACATTTACACCAACACTAACTGTGGCTAGTGAAGTTGTCTGACACCGCTTTCAGCAATGAAGCTAGGGGTATAATATATATCATAACTCACTCATCCATCATCTGTGTCCTATGGCCATAGATATAATACCCGTGGTGTGCAGATGTGCCGTATAGAGGTAGGCAAACGGTTCCTGGATCTAGGGGGCAGGCCGATTCCTTGCGGTTCGGGGTGGGTCCAAAAATTACAAATACAAAATGGGGCGGGGTGGGTCAGTTCTAAAAATTGGAAAAAGGGCCCCAAGCCCGAACCGTTCATTGCATCTATGATTTACCCTATATTATTACCCATTTATCGTAACTCTCCTTTCACCCTCTCTCTATCCCATCTCCACTCTTCTCCCTCGATCTCTCCTCCCTCTCGATCTCTCTTGATCACCTCTCTCTCGATCTCCTCCCTCTCAATCTCCTCTCATAGCGGTGGCAGTGGAGGCGGATTTCATAAAGTGCAAGCAGAGACCTATAATCCAATTAGGAACTCGATTATTTGCTCCAATGAAAATCCCACTGAAGCAGAAGGCCATGTTGCTATTAATTTCACATAAGGTGTTCCTTTTGCTTCGGACTACTATTTTTCCTTTAAATTTTTTTACTTTTGAAATTGTTTGTGATAATTTTTGTTGGGTGTAGCTGCGCTGCTTCTTCAAGGTTCGGTCCTCCAAAAAGGGGTTGGTGGTGTTTCTTTCCCCTCCATTTTAATTAAATTTATATAATTTGAATATTTTGCTTCGTGGTGTTGGTATTTTTTTTAAAGTTTATGATATTATTTCTGTAGAGATTTGTTCTTTGTGGATATGCACCCAGATATGTGCATTTGTGTGTGTGATTTTTTTTTCCTGGAGCGATTTGAGGATGTTGAGGAAGGCGACGAGGTCCTGGAGCGATTTGAGTCTGTGTGGGGGACGAACAAGTTGAATCGCTTGAAAACGGCGCGGCAGCAGATGAGGGTCTTGCTATCGGAGACCGAGTTAAACATCAAGAGGAAGATCGGGAGGATTCACGAATCTGGGAGGTGATCAAAACCGGGAAAAAAAAAAAGTAAGAGGACCTGTGGACCCGTCCCGAACCAGCCTGTTTGAAATGAACCTGGTTAGGTCCGATTCCAGATAGGAAGATCGGGAGGATTCGCGAGTCCGGGAGGCGATCAAGACCGGAAAAAAAAAAAAAAAAAAAAAAAAAGTAAGAGGACCTATGGACCCGTCCCGAACCAGCCCGTTTGAAATGGGCCTGGTTAGGTTCGGTTCCAGTGATCAGATTTACAATACCCGGCTTAGCCCGTCCCATTTCCTATTCAAGCGGGTCAGGTTCGGTCCCTCTAAATTTGGGCCCGGCCCGTGCCCACCCCTAGTGCCGTATTATAACCCATTAGGTAACATAAACATATCTCAAATTATCGCATCAAAATATCGAAGCTCAAAAGCTCAACCCTCGTTTCATAAATCATATAAAACCGTGAAAGCTATCCAACTCAAATCATTCTCATAAATCACATTCAATAATATTTCATAAATCCGTAATATTTCATAGGGCATAAAAACAATAGTCGTAAACCTTTTCTAAGTGTAAAACCAATAGTTTATAACGTTTCCATAAAATATAAATCATATTCAAATCATGAAGTATGCCATGCATGCTAGGTAATATTTATAAAAATATATAGGTTAAGAAGGGGTCCACTCACTGATTTTATTGCCTGAGAACCGTTCGAACTAGTGATGATGAGGTCGCTTCCTGCCAACGCGCCTAAACACAATTAAGTACCTTTTAGTAAAACTCTACTAAAATATTAGAATTTGGGGAAATAGATGACCGATTCGGATTTCGCACGTTGAGGAACCTCAGGTTTTTCCTCCATGCGCCGCCGCGTGTGGCGGTCGGCCTCCCCGACTCGCCAGAAAATCCAACTATTCCAAAAATTCTCAAATTTTACAGGAAAAAAGATCTCGATGAGAGGAACAACTTTCATACCTGTGTCTAAGGCCAATTTGGCCTGGAAATGCCTCAATTTCACTCAAACGCGTTGGAACCTTAGATTTAGGTGTGCTTTAATTCAACTCCTTTGGTGCTCCACTGCCTCTATGGTTGGTTGGGGTTTGCTCCTGGGTTCAATGAGAGTTTAATGGTGGTAGAGATTGAAGGAATTTACTTCAAAAATTGGCGGATTGCCACCAAGAACACCATGGTGACGTTGGTGCCATTCCCATGAAACCCAGACCAAAAATCGTCGGTTTTTGGGGTGGAACTTGAAGAAGAAGGGTTGTGGAGTTGATTCTAGGTGGTGGTGCAGCATGATTCGCCGGAAAAATTGCCTGAATGGCGTCGGAAAACATGGGTGCCGCTCAGTGGCGGATTCAGGATTTTAAACTCGGGGGGTCCTAATTATAAAGGTCAAAAAATTTATAGACAAAAATAACATTGAAAATTTAAATATAATACATTTTCATTCAAAAATCATATGCAAAACAATATTACAAATTATAAAATCATAATTCAAGCGTCCATTACGAGATTTCATAAGTTACTAGAGAGTACCTAAGTTATTGATTATCGAACTACTAAATTTAAAACACCGGTCAAATAAAACTCTCCCCAAACTCCCACTATCTTTCTAACCAAACACACAATTTTTCTCTTTTACTAGTTTTCAAACATCCACCTTTTATCTCACTAAGAACAAAGCTGCCATACCTCCACCAACTGCCTCCCTCCCCATTCTCCCGAAGCCATGGCAACTCCACCCCCAAATTTTACCAACCCATGACAGATCATATCCATCTTACTAACCTTATGAAGGAAATTTCACCCATCAGAAAAATTACTAAGATGGTTGAAATAATTTAGGGAAATTTGGGCTTATGTACTACCCCCCCGGGGGAAGACGACAGAGAAAGGTTGGAAGAGTAGTGGGTGGCACCGACGGATGAGACCATGGCAGAAGCAAGGAGGAAAAAGGCAGGAAGGGTCCCTATTTTCTTTCTTCTCCATGCGCGGTCATCTTCTTCGAGAAAAAGACAGCCACTGCAACTTGTAACCTACAACCTGCACATACCTCATGCTCAAGTACGAGGGGTCCCCGAAAAATTTATAGCAGCGATTTAGGATGGCCGATAGGTCCTAGAACCTCCCAGGTTCCTATGTGGATCCACCCTTGGTGCCGCTGGGTCTGGTACGGGTCAAGGGGAACCCGGCGGGTTCCTCTCTTTCTCCTCTTCTCTCCTTTCTCCCCTCTCCTATTGGTTGATTCTCTCTTTTCTCTCCATTATCTTCCATCTCCACCGCCCATCTTTTCTTTCCTTTAATTTGGGCCACATGTGGCTTTCCAGATTTTGCTCCAAAAATCTAGAGCCTTTAGAAAATATTCAATTTATTAAAATGCCCCCGACTTTAAATGTTAATATCTCATTTGTTATAACTCTAAATCATGTTCCGTTTGCACCCACGCGTTCGTAGCGACGAGTACTACAAGATTACGCTAAGAAAATGAACTTTATGTGACACGACAAGGCGTTCAACATAAGTCAACGTATTTACCTTGAAAGGCATTTTCGTACATTGACATGTTAAAATTATAAAAATTATAATTTTTGGGGATGGGTCGTTACACTAAAAAAAAATTTGAACCATATTATTGTTAGCCCATTGTGAGGCTAAGCCCACCCTTCCCCTTAGTGTAGATAATATTGTTTGTTAAAAAAAAAAAAAAGTGTAGAATAAGGATAAATAGATCTAAATAAAAATTTTCGTTCATTTTTGCTCACCCTCTAACTCAAAGTAATCCCTTCCATAATCGTGTGACGTGTAAAACACCAATTATAATTAGTTTATACTTTCTATAATATCTTCATATTAAATATTTGATTGGAATCTTATCATCCATCTTCTTCCCCCTCATATCGGCTACATCATCAACAACTCCAATAAAAAGTGTGATATCATACGAGACTTCATATAATTTTCTTCGGCTACCAAAGATTATACATCGTTTGGTGGCTAGATAAGATAAGTTGTGATCAAGCAAAATAGATTTGTTGTTTGTTGACAGTACCAGACATGATTGGTTATGAGACCACAATAGAGTGGGCTACCTAACATATCTTTATACTTGAGTTACAAGTCATGTCTTACATGTTCATGTCAACTCAATCTGATCCCTAAGGTCTAATTTCTTCCAACCCACCAAACGGGTCGGACTCGTTTAGTGGGTTGAAGAGATTGGGCCTTAAAGATAAGATTGAATTAGCATAGATTGGTTAGGCTTTGTAAGACATGACTTGTAACTCAAGTATAAAAATAAGTTATATAACTCATTCTATTGTGAACTCATAACTCATATTGTCCAGCTTACATTTTGACACAACAAAACAGTAGGTTAAACTCAAGTCTATTTTAATTGGTTACAATCTATTGCAACTAGCCCACCATACAGGGGCAAGGAATCGAAGGATAAACCTACTTACGTTTTTATTTTGTTAATTGTTTACCATATAATCTATTCAAGTGTATATCCATATAGTATGTGATCTTTTTCCAATGTGTTGTTGCTTCTTTGAATTTGCGAATCTTTTGTTTTGTTTCTTCTATGGTTCGAGTTGTGGATGATGTAGCCGATGGAGGAGGAAGAGAAATGATATATTAAAGATTCCAACCAAATATTTAATAAGAAGATATATACAAAGTATTTATGGTAAGTTTTCTATCCAATTAATCATATGAAATAATTAAAGAGTGTAGAGTAATCATGGTCGTTGTTTTAGACACGTGACACGACTCTAGAGGGAGGTAATGGTTACTTTGAGTTAGAAGGGGTGGGCAAAAATAGACTCTTATTAAATACCAACCAAACAAGTTTTTTTTTTTGCGGTTAGAGCTTGGTTATTGAATCATTGATTTAGAATTTAAAGGTACAAATTTCTAGTGTACACTATAGAATACTACAAAGTATATTAGAAAATTCATCAACCAAATTATCAAATCAGAACATTTTCAAAATGTCAAGACTTAAACGGACAAGGTCGCAAAAATAACTAAGAACCTCACATCATCAAAATCTAGCATTATATATGTTCATAGATCATAATTATGACTACAACTACAAATCAAAGTCTCGTCCTCATAGCACACACTGCGTCTAACCAAGAAAAACATGTAAAATAAGTAACGAATATGAAGAAGATTTAGTCTCTAGCGATCTAACTGCACATAATAATGAATAAGAGTCATGATTTGAAAAATATGACCAAAAGTGAGTTGAAGTGAAAATTTTCAAGTTAATGAAAGAAAAAAAAAAGAAAAAAAAAGCCTCCTATTAAGGCCTAATTAGGATGTCTAAAGTCCCAAATGAAAATGAATTTGGTTAAGTCTGCAGGCAGGTATTGTGGTAGCAAGTTAGGACTAACTATCTTAATTAATTAATAATTAACAGTTTAAGCTTAAACACATGAAACACATGGCCATAAGGTTCCGTACTCCACTGGCTTTACCATATTCTTAAGGTAACTATCTTGAAGAAAAAAAAACAAATTAACAACTAGCAAGAAGCCATGTTGATGCTTTCATACTAAAGGGTCTTTCACGCGAAAGTCATTTATAATATTGTAACTCAGAACAAACTTAGAATCTTAATTAAAACTATTGAAAATGACTTGACGTTTTATAAGCTCTTGCTAAAAGTCTTAACTTTTTGAGGTGAGACATTTCTTCACATCCTCACCTCGCGCCCCTCACGTGACTTGCTTTGATTTGCAATAGGGAGAGTTCCCCAACTCCTTCTAAGTCCTTGCAATATTTCATACTTTTCCGACATTGGACATTTCTTCGCATCCTCACAACTGTTAGAGTGAGTTCACACTGCTACAACTAATACTTAAATTTGCTTTCAAGCAATTAACATTTAACTCTTACTTTGCACAAAGCTATGCTTTCTTACGGTTTCCAAATACCTTTTTCAGAGAGAATCTGCCTCTGCCCTCTCTGCTGTGGTTCCTTTAATTTATTTTGAACTGTTTTGGGCATGTTTGCCAAACCCCACAAGTTAACATTGATTCCAATCAGCTCTTTCACACCAAAATGCACCTATATTTTGGTCCTCCACAAGTCTTCTTTCATCATTAACTAGAACAATGGAAACTGATCTTGCTCACTGCTTGGGTTATTCAAAGCTCCAAAATTAGCAAGGTACACTGACCCCTAAACCACCATGTGTGTGTGTGTGTGTGTTTTTTTTTTCTGTATTTTTTTTGTCTTGGAAATGTTCGATGTTAAAAAAATTTCAGGAGCGGGATCCCATTTTGTGGGATAAGGTACAACTGGTTGACCGGTGATGCATATATCTATAAGATTAGGGGTGTGACATCCACACACCTCTTTTTACCTTCTCACACACTCTTCTAATTTTCGGCCGTCGGATCGGATGCATTAAGAAAGATCAACGGATAGAAATTAACAAAGGGTGTGTGAGAAGTAAAAAGGGGAGTGTGGATAGCACACCCCTAAGATTAATGTACATCATAGTGGAAATGTTCTATCCAACTGATGATAAGAACTAGTTTTTGTTGTGGTGTTTTAAAGCTCACTTTGATATGTAAAGAAAATTTATATGTTCCCTGGCTTTAGCTTTTAAATTATTTTCACTCAATTTCTTGTATTAAGATTGTGATTAACCATGCTTTTCTTTTATTAAGATTATGATTAACCATGCTTGTGTTTTGTAAATCATTTCCAAATCTTTTTCAACTATACTCATATCTTGTGAGCTGAGAAAGCTGGGGAAGATCAGGGAAATGATTCCCGCATTCTCGTTTTCTCCTTCTGGACTGCTATCCTTGTTCGTGTCTATTGATTTTTGTTTGATTTATTCAATCAGAATGGTGAAAAAAGGGGGGAGTACAAGGGGAGAAAAATGAAGTGCGGAAGTTACTTCCCGAAAACCAAATGCAGGATTTTACCACATTACTAAAGCTTCATTTAGAGTCAAATTTAAAAGATTCTCAGTCATTGCAGGTTCTTTTGATAATTTCCAATACTCCCCTTTGAAGGATGGAAAATAGTTACAGATCAGAGAAACAGGAACAAGCAAGTGACCATGTCGCCCCCGAAATTATTCCTGAGCCACAAACAAGAGACCATGTCGCCCTCGAAATCATTCCTGAGCATGATGTCCTTGTATCTTCCATCAAAGAAAAGATGGAAAACGTTGCTGTATCAGTCTGCATCTTCCAAGTCCCCGACAAACTTCTTGATGGCAACAAAAAGAAGTATACTCCGGAGAATGTTTCCATCGGTCCTTTGCACCGCAGAGAACCTACTAAAGTCGGGGAAGATGATAAGTGGCGGTATTCTTATGCACTCCTCAATCGAAATCCAAATTTAGAAGCAAGCTTGAGCATCTGTGTGAAAGCTCTTAGAGAGTTAGAGCACAAAGCGAGAAGATGCTACGAGGGAGAGATTGGCCTCTCTAGTGATGAATTTGTTCAGTTGTTGCTAGTTGATGGCTGCTTCATCATTGAGCTGTTTCTTAAGTACGCTTACAAGAGCCTCAGATCGCGACGAGATCCTATATTCAGCACGGTAGGGATGCTTTTCGGCATGAGGAATGACTTGGCATTGTTACTAGAAAACCAAATTCCTTTCTTTGTTGTTCAAAGGTTGTTTCAAGTAGTACCGCTTCCTAAAAAATGTAATGAGTCACTCAGTGAGCTCGCAGCACGCTTCTGCAATAGAATAATCCCGGGAGATGATGAGCATGTTATCCAAGACAAGTTCAACCGAGAAGGGTATCATTTGCTCGATCTGATTCGACATTCCATCCTCCCAACATATCCAAAACTGCCACCGAAAGAAGATACACCTCCCAAAAATATGGATTGTGCAAAAATTCTCAAAAGGGCAGGCATTAAGTTCAAGAGCGCTAGAAGCCCAAGTTTCTTGGACATCAAGTTTTCTCGCGGAGTTTTCAAAATCCCCTCTCTTGAAGTCCACGGATACACAGAAACACTTCTCCGGAACCTCGTTGCACTGGAGCAGCGTCAGATTGACGATACAGTACAGCACGTCACATCCTACGCCTTCCTCATGGGATGCCTCATCAGCTCTGAGAAAGATGTGAAGTTCCTCCGGCGAAGGGAGATTCTCACGCACGACGAGAAGAAGGATAACGAGGTTTTCGAAGTGTTTAAGAATCTATGCAAGGAGATCAGCTTGAAGGATTTTTACTACGTGAGGATTTTTGAAGAGGTAGGTGAGTACAAGAGAAAGAGTTGGCATGAAAAGCGGCGGAAGTTGAAGCACACGCATCTCAAAACTTCTACCTCGGTTGTTGTGTTTGTTGTTGCAATTTTGCTTCTTCTTCTCACCTTTGTTGGAGCTTGCTTTTCCATTCTTACCTTTGCTCTCCACCACGTTTAGAACAAATAATCGTTTATCTCTTCACACACTTGGATATTTAGAGCAAATAATCATTCATCTCTTTTCACACTTGGATGTGAAATTGATTGTTTTTTTACTTGGATGTGTCTATTTTTAACGTATATGATAAATAATGGATGATGCACACGTATTGAATTTGCTGATATCATGCACCTTTTTCACACTTGATGTGAAATTGTTTGTTTTTTACTTGAATGTATCTATTTTTAATGTACATGATAAATAATGGATAACGGTACACGTATTGAATTTGCTGACTATATCTTCCACATGAAATAAATGAACGAGATGCAAATAGTTGGATATTATTTATTGACTACAATACAAATCAACTGCATTTCTAACATGAAATAAATGAACCAGATGTAAACGGTTGTCACATTATGATTTAAGAAGTGATTTTCACCAACCATTTTCTCACTTTATACAAACACGTATAACTTCATCCACTAAATTGAAGAATTAAAAAAAAAAAAATCAAATAACAGATCTAAACAGCTGTGTGTGTAAAAAAATTAAAAAAAACATGTAAAAAGTAATTTCCCAATGATTAAACATTTAAAACTTTATTTATTCATTTTATGGTATTTTTGGCTGAGAAAAAAAGTATAGGAGGAGCAGAGAGGCTACTCCATCTCAGAGTAAAGACATAATATAAGCCTTCTATATTTTTACAATGGTGGCTACTCCATCTCCAATGGTGACTTATAACCTAAATTTTTCCTTTTTTTCCTCCCAAAATCCACTCCAACCCAAAACCTAAAACTTAAAATGAACCCAAATACCAGTCACAAATTTAGCCCACAAATTGAAGTGGGACCCACGGATGAGAGTGAAAAGTGGGCTATGAAGCCCACACCCCAAAACTCAATCTCCCTGACGCGCATGAACAGTGCAGCTGAAGGCCCACCCACGTGGGTTGTCCAATCTGCTGTCAGTTTTACTGTAGCCCAACGGCTACTTTTCTTCATCCAACGGTCTAGGTTCAAATTATTTTTTTTAAGTTTTATATTTATATATTTATTGAATCCAACGGCTTAGATCGAATATAATCAAATCTAACGGTAAAAAAAAGATCTAACGGTCCAAATTTAAATCCAACGGCTAAAATAATTTTAAAAAATTATTTAACTTAAAATTCAACCAAAAACTCTATAAATACCTATGTACTTGTTCAAACATCTACACAAAACTCACTTTTCTCCTACAATTCTTCCAATTTTTCTTTCTACCATTTCTTCTCATTTCCAAATTTTTTGAGATGGCAAAAGAGCATGTTAGAGGTTGTAATTGGACCTTTGACGAAGATATTGCTTTATGTTTGGCATGGATTTCTGTTAGCGAAGATGGTGCTGTCGGCACCAATCAAAATAGAAAGGTTTTGTGGGGTAAAATCGTTGATAAGTTCCATGAAAACTCCAATGCCGGTCGAAGGGAAGTTGGTGGTGTTTATGATCAGTGGAAGATTATCAACAAAGCGTGCACTTTGTGGAAGGGAAGCTTGGAGAGAGCCATGGTTGACATGCCTAGTGGAAGGGACGCCTCAGAAATTGTGAGTTTCTTTGTTGATATTTTAGTTGTCATGTACATAATAGTATTTTGCAACTAATTGTTTTTATGTATTTGTTGCATAGGATGACAAAGCAATGGCAATTTACAAGACAAGAACTATACCAAAAAATCAAGCTTTTAAGTTGCATCATGCTTGGAACATCCTCAAGGATTGTCCGAGGTGGGGAACCGATGCGAATCAACAATGTGGAAGATTATTTCATAATGAAGCCCCACCCCCAAATGATGTCAATGAAGGTGTGAATTTTGCCGACAATGAAGGTGTCGACCAAATGAGCCCAACCTTTTCTTTTCCAAGGCCCCCAGGTAGAGATAAGCAAAAGGAAGCAAAGAGAAAAGGAAAGTCCCAAGATCCAATACGTGCACAATTTGTTAGCGAAATGGCAAGAATGAACGAAAACCAGTGCCGTCGGCAAGAAGAATCGCCCTAAATATTTTTGGCCATGAAGGAAGAAGGGGATAGAGAGCAAGAAAGGTACGAAACTAATTTGATAATGGATGACCTCGACAAATACACTCCAGAGAGGAAGAAATACTTACGTGGTAAACAAAAGGAAATTTTACGAAGGAATGCCACAAGGAGTATATTTCAAGATGATGATTCATCTCAAGACTATCACCCAAGTCCATCACCAAGTCAAGATGATGGATATCATTATTAAATTTATGTAGTCTATGAGTTTTCGATTATATTAAGTTTAAGTGGTTTATTAATTTTATTTTTATTTTTTTAAGTTTATGTGGTTTATCATGATTTTCATGTATTGATCTAGTGATTTTTCAAAATTTATCGGAATTTAAATATTTTTAGGTTAAAATGTTCATAAATTTAATTTAAGATAGTCTACATAATTTTGTATTTTTTTTAAAGTTACTTTAAAAAAAAAATTAGCCTTAATTCATTCTTTGATAATTTGGGGCTAAAATTTTAGACCAGAATGGTTGAAGTAGAAAAATTGTTTTTGGGCTAAAACCTAAATTTTCTGGGCTAAATGTTTTTGGATTTTAGATCACCATTGGAGATGATCTTATAGATGGATCCAACTCTATTTTTAGTTTTTACAAATCACCGACCAATAAAGATTACCGACGACAAAAATCGGATCTAAATTTTGACCTACTGAAAAGAACAATTTTTAATAATAAAAAATGTAATCTGATCAAATTTCAAATACAAAAATCATTAACAGAGGATCTAACGGTTCAAAAAATCTAGAATATTAAGTACCGTGGAACACTAAGAGAATCCCCAAGTTGCAGTCTTTGCTTTCATTCTCAACCTTGTAAAAGCAATCAAAGCCCTCCATTTGAAGCTCAGAAAAGCAAACGACATGTCGTTTCAATTACGCGCGTTTGGGGCGAAACACTCTTGATCTCGACACAATGACACACAGATCATAGTTTTCAGAAAGCATTTTTATTCATCATCATTTAATGTGGTTTATGCTCACTATCTTAATAATGATATATAAGATGATGAGGATATACCACACTAAATTATTGTGAACAAAAATACATGGTAGTTTTAACCTATTCAATTGTCATTACTCGTTCGTGTCTTATTCCCATAATACACGGTGTAGTTTTAACATCCACCGTCCGATGCCACCCATCACAATACTCAGGGCCCCACACGGATAACCATCCAACGGCTCACATAAACTACTAACAAGTGGAGCCATCACATCATTTTTGTCCACCTAACGGACTTTCCTTCACTGTGCTCTTTGCATAAGGAGCTCTTCTTTCTCAGATTCCGAACTTTCGGTGTTGTTTCTGACCAGCTTTTCCAGATCGAGAGAGAGATGGAAGACAGGAGAGTGGGAGTGGCGGTGGATTTCTCGCCGGGCAGCAGGGCGGCCCTGAAATGGGCAGTCGAGAACGTCGCCCGGAAAGGCGATCACCTTATCTTGATTGTCGTCCGGCCTGAAGAGAACTACGAGCAGGGAGAGATGCAGCTCTGGGGCGTCACCGGTTCACGTATTCCCTTTCTCTCTCTCTCATTCAAAATTTATAGATCAAGATTGAAAATTTCACTCTCTCTCTTGTTTTCATTTGTTTTTAATTTTTAATTTTAATTTTTGGGTTTTGGTTGTGATGAGTGTTTGCTTGCTAAATTGACTGAGTTTTCAGCTCTGATAAAAAAAATTGAAAAAAACATAAAAATACTGTGGTCTCTGATCAAGATTTTCTGGTTCAAGTTCGGAAAATTTCTGTGTGTTTTTGTTAATTTGTGTTTGGTTTTTAGTGTTGATTTGTGGGTTTTGTTTGTAATTACACGTCCATGCATGGTGATTAATTGATAAATTGAATAACTTGTTTGCAGCTTTGATTCCTGTGAAGGAGTTTTCTGATCCCACCATCATGAAGAAGTATGGAGTGACGCCTGACGCTGAAACCATCGACATCGCCAACACTGCGACGCAGAAAGAGGTTAGATTTTATAAAGGAAGGATTAACAAAACACTTTCGATACTGTTCATTTTTAACGAAAAATCACATTTATACCTTTTCCTGTACTATTGACTATTCACTGTATCTTTAAAAAGGGTTTTTGATTAATATAAAAGTTTTTTTAACTTTTCGTTAGTTTCATTTTTATAAATCGATTTTTGTTTCAATCAGTGAAATTATTAATCTTGAAGGATCATGCCAATTAATCTTTGTTGCAATGGGATTATTACAAAAATGATAACTATTTAGTTGGATGGGAGCAGGTGACGGTGGTGATGAAGATCTACTGGGGCGATGCCCGTGAGAAGATTCTCGAGGCAATTGACAAGACCCCCTTGAGCTTCCTTGTTATTGGAAACAGAGGCCTTGGCAAGCTTAAGAGGTACAAATTCATATAGTCCATCAGCATTTTCGGATTTAATTGTGGAATGAATTGCACTGTCAAAAAATATCAGTTAACTTGGTAGTTTAACAGACAGAGAAATTGTGCCATTAGTACTACGGTCTAGTGTTGTTCCTCTTCACTCGTGGTATTCCTCTTCATTTGTATATGGAAGGTCTTAGGTATGTTGGTCCTTTGTATTGACGAAATTGTTACGTGTCCTAAATTAACAAGTAAACTTCTATTCACAGGCCTTGAATTTGTGTTTGTGTCTGTATATTTTGGCATTTTTGTGTACATGTGGTAGAGCTGGTTGAGGGGATGTCATTGTTGTCCATGTTGTTTTGTGGTTGGCTCTTTGGCAATCAAGTTCTTCTCGACTTCTTGGGTTCCATGATGGCAACACTAGACTAATGCCCAACATAAGACTTTCCTTGACACTTACACTGTTTGTTCTGTTACAACTCGTGCGTTTGTGATTGCAAATCACATAATAATCCCACTTCCGATAATTAGTTGTACAACGTTAATACTCCGACTTTTTTAAGATTAAACTCGACATCTAAACCTTGCAAAGTGATTTAAGTTGAAGATAATGATGCATCTTAGTTTCTCAACCTTCACATTGGAAATTATTTTTGTAGTAACTGCTAACTAAGGATGCCCCCTTGTGTTGACTTATGTTTCTTTGATTAATGTTTAGATTTTAATTGAATTTCGACGTTGTTTTTGCAGGGTTATAATGGGCAGTGTCAGCAACCATATCGTAAATAATGCTTCATGCCCGGTTACTGTCGTCAAGACTAGTTCCGAGTCCCATGCCAGCTAAATCCTTTGTCCTCAATGCATGCTGGGTAAATAAATGCGATGCATCAATTGCTTCCTTACCTGCAACTGAGCCTTTTAGTTTGCACAAGATCTAGTTTTTATCTTAATAAGATCTAGTTAAATTAAGGTTTCAACTGTTTGTTGCGGTACGTTGAAGTTGGACAGATTTGATGTGCGTATATCGCTACGTTATATGCATTTGCTACCGTCTATAATATGAATTCAACTTGTAGTCCGAGATGGTGATTCGCTTACCAGAATTCAAGGCTTGATTAATTAAAGTTCCTCAGGTTCAGCAATCTACATTCAGTAAAATTAATTTCAGCTATTTAACTATCTTGAAGAAGGTTCAACTTTACGACTTGTGCAGCTGCTTCCAAATTAATGGGATAGCGATTTTCACACATTTTTTTTAATATCTATGCGCTCCAAACTGAATGCTCTTTATTTTAGCTGAAGAGCTTAAGCTAGGCGACCTTGCGGTTAGCCCAAGTGATGAAGGACTCTAAGATCCGTCAGGGTTGCCCCAAGTGATGAAGGACTAGCAGGTAATGGGTTAGGATTAAGATCCGTCAGGGTTGCCCCAAGTGATGAAGGACTAGCAGGTAATGGGTTAGGATTAAGATCCGTCAGGGTTTGGGGCAACGGATTACGGTGAGAGACCATCACCTCTTATAGGAGATTGAATTCTAGCCCTCTAATTTTAAAACCACTTGTGAATACAAAAGAATGTGTTAATTAAGGTTAAATTCCATTGATAGTCAAACAATCCGTAAACAAAGCCGTTAATTCACCAAAACACACACGGTGGCTATTATTGCATGCTTAAAATTATCTTTCAAAAGCCTCCCATTCTTTCATTTTCTCCTCTTTTACTTCCCTCCACCCTGCAAGCAAATTCAAGAACAACAATGGATCCAAAGTGCTATACTCAAACGCCTCTCGTCATCTTATTCTTCTTCCTTTTCGGCTTCAACTCCGTGCAAGCCGTATGCAAGCCCCGGGACTTGAAACTGAGGTACCTAACCGTTCTCTCTTCAGCACCTAGTTCTCCTAACTCGCAGGCGTCTGTGCCTCCTAGTGAGCCACCTGCGGGTAAAGTCTTCCCTTCATCGCGGCCAGCAGGCCCTCCACCAACCCGTAGCCCTACTTCGGCCCCAACTCCGGCCCCAAACCCTCCTTCACAGCCTCCACAAGCATCACCTCCTGCTGGCAATTCTATTTCTCCATCTTCCTCCTCATCCTTTTTTCGCCGTCCTTTTGACAGATCGCGTGGAAACCTCTTTCTGCAGCCTTTTGTTCCTAACACAGCCTCATCATCAACCCCACCTAACCCGGCAATCCAAGAAATATGCAAAAACACAGACTACCCTGATCTTTGCATCTCATCCCTGACCCCTTTCCAACCACCCAAGGTTGACCCCATATCCGCGCTTGAGATGGCAATCAAGGCTTGCACCGCACACGCCCAGATGTCTCTAGCCGCAGCCTCAAAACTTGTGACGACGCCTAACACTGCACGTGGCACGGTCGCTGCACTAAGTGATTGCAAGGAAATGTACTCTGATGCCTTGGACGGCCTTCAGAGCGCCATTGATGCAATCCAGAGCCGCGACATGGGCACAATTAATAGCATGCTTAGCGGGGTGGTGACCGATGCTGTGACGTGTGGGGATGGGTTTGAAGGACAGCAATCTCCGCTTGGTGATTACGATGACAAGCTTCATAAAATGGCCAGCAATGGCCTTGCCATTGCTTCTTTGATCAAGGGATGATCATGATCTATATATACCTTCAGTTCCTTCCATTTTGTTTTGTGATGTTTCTTGTTGTGCACGAAAAACATCACATAGCTAGCAAATTGAGAAGAGTAGAGATTTAGGAATATATAAATTAAAGAAAGTTTACATTTTTATTTTTGTACCATAGCTTGTATATCTTTTGTCTTTATTCCTTGAGAAGCATTGTACATAGCCTATAGGATTACTTGTATATATCCCTATACGAATATAAACTTTGAAGTAAACTATTGTTAACACTCTAAAAATGTTTTGCACTCCTCTCTTATTAGGAAAACAGGAAGAAATATTTGCAGAATAAGAAAAATAAGGGAGAAGTTGTATTTCGAGACTACATTATTTATTCCACTATGTTTGAAGAGTACTACTAAATCGAGATAAAAAGAAGCAAATAAGAGAGAGTTATGATCTGTTTGGGCTTGGCGTTGCCCGCCTCAAGTCTTGGGCTTGACCACTTGAGCAATAAAAAGCTGTGCCAAGTAAATGGAAGGAAAAACAAAAACAGAGGAAAATGAAGGAGATATTCATATCATGTTTTTGTATTATATTTTCATATCATTTTAGATGACATTGGATGTGAGCAGCTACATTATTTGAATTAATCATATTTTTAAATTTAGTTTATTATTTAATAAACTAATAATTAAGAAAAACTAGTTAATTAAATGATGATTGTGGTATATGAGGAGTCTTTCTCCTTCATTTTCTTGGGTTTTGCAAAATTTTCAAATAATCCAGATCAGATACCACCTAAGGTGGTACAGAAATGTGGTACAAAAATATGGTATGAATAGCATTACTCATATTAATCAACTTTCATGCGTTACCAAACCAAAACAAAAACTAGAACCAAAACCATTCCTCTCTATCACTCAACTTTCATGCGTTACCAAACCAAAACAAAAACCAGAACCAAAACCATTCCTCTCTATCACTCTCACTTTCTCAGCATTTACTAGTACAATCTTCTTTTCCTTTTCCCCCCACATTAGGGCTGGTGTTTCTCCTCGCTCTTCCAGTTCCACCGCTGTGCTTCCGGCTGCTCCTTCACTTCTTCTGTAGGGCTCACATGTCCTTTTGGGACTGCTTCTGTAGGGCTCGTAAGCACGTTTGCTAGAACTGATGTTAATAAAATATGTTAACTTGTTGGCACCATTAGATTTATAGGATTATATTGATTTACTTCTTACCGAGGGACTTGTTATTATAATCTTCAGGCTCACTGCAGATTCTTAAATTAATGGAATTGTGTTGATCTTCCACCCCTTGTCTTCTGAGATTTGAGTAAACATAAAGAACACTGCAACGATTTTAGTATAAATGGAAAGCTTGGGTGGCGCTGGGTTTTCGCCTGGAGGTTGCATTGTCAGGAAGAAGAGGAGTATCGTGTCACATAAACCTCGCTTAAATCCACCGACATTTTCCCTCACCTCTAGTATCCCTATTGGCAAAGGAACCATTGATCAGGATCAGAATAATAAGAAGAAAATAGTGCTTTCTAATGTACTCGGAAGTAAGAGCAACCCGAAGAAGTTAAAGCTTAAGTTTGGAGATGTTACTCATACAATCAACACCAACTATATAACAGATGTTGGCGATGGTGGTGGCTCGTCCACAGCTAAATCTTCAAGCTCTTTAGATGCCTTCACGCCCCAACTGAATCCCCTTGCTCAGGTACCGCACCCTGATTCTTGTTACTATTGCAATTGTTAACAGGTCTCATTTTGTACGACCTGTACGGTGGAATTTATTTGTCATCCTGTCTGATTTTTCCAATGATTTTTCTTTTAATTCTGTATAATCACAACTGTAATGACAAGGACCTCTTCGAAAATTTGTAGTTCAACGGTTGCTATTTTGGTTTCAAAAGTTACACGATGCCGTGTATCATAACATTATTGATGCAGGTGGAGATGGGGTCAATGAGCCAGTTCGTAAGAGCAAGCGGGCTCCTAAGAGAAGCACCTTGGGTGCTGGATTTAATGAAGAAGATGATGAAGATGAAGAAATCCAATTCCTTGAAAGATTAAGCGCATCGAAGGTTGCTCGTTCAGAGAGAATTCAAATGGACATTCGCTTTCATGGAGATGATAGTGGAGAGTATAAGCCCTCAAGGCTGGGAAAAGCTAGTCAAAAAAGGTCAAGCTCGGAAAAAATGCACGAGGATGAAGATTGGGAGAAGAAGATGAAGAAGAATTGACATCTGATGATGAACCTGAACCAAACGGGAAGAAGCTGAAAGATCTCTTAGTCTACTTCTAGAAGGGAGGAAAGAATCGACCCTCACTACACGTAACCGGACCCTGCAGCCTGGAAAACTTATTTTTCCTGGTTCAGGTTTTCTTGACATTGCAAGTGATTTGCTTCCCGTCCCACCTAAAAGTGCGCATCTTATCTCCGTGGTTGTTGCATGATTCTGACTATATTGAATATATCCATATATATGCGTATGCGTACTGAACTTGTTTTCAGTTTTTCTGTTGGCTGGTTGACCACAGGCAAGAAGGAGGCAATGTCTGAAGTGGAACGACAATTGAAGAAAGCTGAAGCTGCACAGAGACGAAAAGCGAAGTTAGAGAATGCAGCTAGGGAAGCTGAGAGAATGCAGCTAATGTGTTCGATATAGGCCGCTGGAAGTGGAACGACAATTAAAGAAAGCTGAGGCTGCACGGAGGCGAAAAGCGAAGTTAGAGAATGGAGCTAATACGTTCGATATAGGCCGCTGGAAGCAGGATAACGGAAAACTCATCAAATTTTGAGTCATGCGCCGTGATACCGGTCATGGAATAGCGTAGCATAATCTCTTCCTAAATTATTTGCTGACCACTAATGTTGTTAGAATAGGAGATTACACTGAAAGTACGACTAAGTAGAATAGTTAGATATATGAAAGAACAGATGCGATTCGGTGCTACGATGAGAGATCACAAACTCGTTTGATCCCGTGTTTTCTCGTAGCGATCGAAAAGTTTCTGTTTATGGAGAGGTTGTCGACTTGGGATGAAATATTTCACTGCAGAAAAACCCAAGGCTTACGCTAACTTTGGCGCGACGGGAACATGTTTGAATTAGATCATTCTAGCATGTATAATTAATTAATTAAAATTCGAGATTTTCTCTTCCTTCACCTCTTTTCATTTCTACTTGCGCATTTCATTTTCAAGACCTTCACCATTTTTTACTTATGGCCGTCTGATTAAAAATAAGATGAAAACGACATGCATGATTTATGGCCATAACCATAAAAAAATTAAATAAATAATAACGTACATGATTAAACAAAAGTATGTAAGAAAGAGAAAAACATAACGTGTTACCACTTCGATTTCAATCTGACAAAATAAATAAAAGGTGACAGTATACCACTGATTTGTCTATCCGTGTGAGAAGGAAAATGTTTCTGGGATGACAAAACATTTTAAGTTTACTTACAACTGTGGACATTTTTGATGATCATAGATTCATAAGAGATCTCAGATGCTTCAAATAGATGTTAAAACTTTAAAACAGATGTCTCTTTAACTACCATATAAGACGTGGGCATATTCTGTTCACAAAGGCAGCTCGAATCGTCACTGAATCTTAAGATTCATCCATGAAAACAGCACCGTGTCCGCTGGATTTCATAAACTTCTTAAAAAGCAGAACCATGATAGCAATGGTAAGTCCAACAGCAGCCCATGTGAACAAGCGATCGTCAGCTGCTTTTTGTACTTTAACTTCTGGCCTCTGTAGCAGCTGACTTGATCCGGCGGAAGGAGCTCCATTCAACGCCCTTGCTACTTCAGGGGCAGGGTTAGCATTCAGAGTGGCTTCCTGTACTTCTTCAACAATCCTGTCTCCCGCTGTTGGGTTTGCAGGCCCTTCCCCAGAAGTTTCCTCAGCGGGTGTGGCTCCAGCGCTTTCGGAACTCTCCTGAACATCGCCTTCCTTGTTTGAAGGATGCTCTTCCGAAGCCTGTGAGGTGCTCAGTTGAGGGACAGGGGGTGCCTTGCTCAGCATACATTCATGAATCTGTGAGATTACTATTATCCGTTAGCAAGTTCCCAACACAAAAACTTCATCTGTGTTAATTTGCAGTGGAAATTTCATTGGTTATTTTACCTCATCCATTAACTTTTGGCGTTCTGCAGTGCCATATCTAGGGGCTGCTGCACGAGATTTCATGGCCAGAGAACGCCTTTCTTCCTTCTTGTATTCCAGTGAACCTAATGCACCATTTGGGTTGGTAGGCATGAAT
This sequence comes from Pyrus x bretschneideri, assembly GCF_019419815.1. NCBI lineage: Eukaryota > Viridiplantae > Streptophyta > Magnoliopsida > Rosales > Rosaceae > Pyrus > Pyrus x bretschneideri. The sequence continues at coordinate 6,235,840 of NW_025999513.1, read as the reverse complement.
GCAATAAGTGCAACTAAAGCAGTCCGCACTGCCAACAGACACAGTACATTAGCAAGATGAGAATACAATGTCAATCATCGAGGAATCAACTCAAATTCCAGCTGTGTTTCACATCAGCATACAGACCGTGTTCTCAAATACCACTTAAAATGTCAACAAATTCAATAGATACTCATTCAGAATAAAGAGAAAAGTCCGAAACAAAGAACATCATAGTGATATGATCATTGGACTAAGAAAGTCCAGTTCCAACTCCATTTCAAGCCAACCATGATTTAATGGATATCTGTTACAATGTTATCAATTCGGATGTGGGATTGGGCTAAGCAATAGGGATGCCACGTACAAAATGCACATTGGAACACTGCCAGGCCTATTTACGTAATAATAAGCTTCCAAAATTATAGCTCTTGAGACATTTTGTCAGCATAACTACGCATTAGCATACACAATGTCTAAGAAAGAGTGGAATTTACCGCTCCATGATGGCTGCCAATGCTCGGGATGATGATTCGATATGCTCAAGCAAATCTTGGTTTGGGTTTCGAAGCGACCATTTGGCTGCAAGGGAAGTAAACAAGTCAACACATCATGACTGAAAAACTATCCCAACCAGCAAACTAGCGCATTAACCTCAAAAATGCACACCATATTACCGTCAGCAACATGAATGAAGGGGGTTTGAACGGGTACTCCGCCGGCAACTGGATACGCCCGTGGTAAATCCCACCTTCGAATTCGGTATCACTAGGGCCTCTGATTGCAAATTGCCAGTCAAATATGTTCTCCTGAAAACAAACACTAATCAGCTAACAATATTGATACATTGATAATTAGCATTTAGTCCAAACAATATCCCTAATTTCAAAATAGCCATAAAATTTAAAACAAATGCGAAATTTACAAAAATTAACTAAAAAGAAAAGTTCAGCTCGAACCCCCAATATTTAAAATTCAATTCAAATCAAAATTCTGGAATTAAACTCAAATCTCACCATCAAAGCGGAATTAAACAAAATAAAAAATACAAGATCAATAATCCAAATTTGTAAAATTATTGGGAAAAGTGAGAAACCTCGAGGGGGAGGCTCATGAAATCGTCGGAGGGTTTGGATTGCATCTCCTTAACCTCCTGCAGTATCCGCTTGACCGCCGGGTTCTTCAGGTTGTACTTGTCCTCCGCCATCACAGTCCGATCCGAATCGATCCGATTCGATCTGCTCCGATCCGATCCACCGCCACCACCACCTCCTGTCCAGGTTAAATTCAATGAACAATTTTATATACGGAATACGAATACGAAACGGGGAGAGGAAAGAGAGAACCAGTCGGTGTTTATACGAGAGAGAGGGGGGAGAGCATTCTTTGGGTATTCGCCACGTCGTCTGATGTACGTTTGCTGAGGTGTCAGACTAGGATTGGGTGTCGTGGAGATAACTTTGTTTTGCTGTCAATATTCTGCTGTTCAAGGTTGGTAGTGTTCCAACATGATTCTCTCTTGATCCTTTTTGGCAAGTATCTTGAAAATTCGTAAATCGTGTCCGTTCATCTTACATTATTATGTACTATTTATGTTTATTTTTAAATAAAAATATTTAAAATAATTTATAACCGCATTACATATGATGAACGTACACAATTTATAAATTCATAAGATCCTCATAAACAGATTCCGACGAAGATTTGGACTCGGTAGTGTTACTGATTTACTGTTAGGTGAATGTGGCGGGTTAATTAGTAAATTTATGTCACACTGTAAATCTAACCAAACTGGGCCTTAACTGAAGTTTCTTACCTTGCAGGACAATGTAGGAAGGAAGATGGGCTTGTGAAGTTTTATTTTGGTTCATATAGTTTCAGTCGTCGCAATTTAAATCATACTACTTTACTAACTTCAACAATAAAGTAATCGAAAGGCTTTGTGCATGGCGTACACCTCTAAAAGAACTAATTTACTCTCACATATGTCCATACGTCATACCCGTAGTTGCCTAAATTAGGTAGGTCTTTGGTTCGTTAATTATGGAATAATAAATAAATAAATTGTTAAGCTCTCGTGACACAAAATTTGGAGGGGTAAAGGGCTAGTTAAAATCGATATTAAACCTCTCATTGGATGAATAGGTGTTAATTTTAATAAACTTGCAGTGGCAAAACCATTAATTGAAGTAAGAGCGGCACCTAAAGAGTTCAAGGTCTTTCTTTTGTTACTAATCAAGCTAATGGTTAAGATACCCCTATTTACTTTATATCTATTTATTTTATTTTTTACTTGTATGGGTTTTCTAATATTCATTCATGTTAACCTAATATATTAAAAAAATTAAAATATTGAAAGAGAAAACAAAGAGGAGAGGGGGCATTCTAGAATTCAAGGGGAACTTGGTAATAATGGATGGTGGACAATCTCAGGAACCATTTCTATTGATTTTTAATATCAGAGAACAAAGTAAGATATTATGCAAATCTCAAAAACTATTTTAACTAAAAAGTCAACAATGTAACATCACCAATGTACAAATTTACCAAAAAAGGAAGTAACATCACCAGTCTACATAAAGGTGGGACTAAAACGAAACACACAAAATGGTGCCTGCTTGGACCGGCCCATTAATATCTGAAACAGTAGCAGGCCCAACGAACACAAGCGGTGGCTACTGCCGACTGCTTCTACACGCGTAGCGGCTGTTTTGCAGGATGGCTCCCACGTGTTCGGCACATAAAGATTGAACATTGGGACTGCCCACTCTAATTACACAAAAGCCCCTCCCTCCATCTCTTTCTCTCTATCAGTCGTTCGCGCGGTCAAATGCGAAACAGAGAAACCACAAGGAAAGGAAGAGATCGAAGCCGCAGAAAATGGATGGGAAGCCGAAAGCTGGAGTGTCGATGACCAACACGTGGCTGAGGAAGCACCGTCTGATCTACACTGGAGCCACCCGACACCCCTTCATCATCAGCATTCGCGACGGCACCGTCGATCTTTCCGCCTTCAAACGCTGGCTGGTAAGTAAGCCGCAATTAAAAGTTGGTTAATTTGGTTCGCTACGGCGCCGTTTCATTCTCCAATTCTCCGGGCAGCAATGATTATTTTTCTTTTATAAATGTGTTACTTTTTACTTTCTTGCGGGAGATTTTACTTTTGTGAATGACGAGTTTTATACTGATTTATTCACGAGTTTCATCCCGTTGTGTGCGGAAGTCCAAATTCCGTGGTCTAGTCAATTTGGGCAGCACTTATAATTAACGGATTTTTGCTTTGGTAGTCTAATTTTGAAAAGGTTGGTGCAGGGCCAGGACTACATATTTGTGAGAGCATTTGTACCATTTGTGGCGAGTGTGCTGATAAAAGCTTGGAAGAATTCCGATCACGAAAGCGGCGATATCGAATTGGTACTGAGTGGGGTGGTTGCTCTGAGTGATGAGATTGAATGGTTCAAGCAAGAGGCTTCCAAGTGGGGCGTTGAGCTATCCGGTGTTGTTCCTGAAAAAACAACCCAGGATTACTGCAGGTTCCATCTTCAGTTTAACTCCAAAGTTTCTTGCTTAGCAGTTAGCAATCACTCAATTCTTTTTTATGTTTTAACATTTAGGCTGATGTTATTAAGTGTCGTACGTAAGAGAGACTTACATGAAAGAGGATGACGACGAGTCAGTGTCTCAAACCTACCAATGGCGCCATGTATTTTTACTTTACATGGCGACGTTTGATTGTTTGGGACACTGTGGTGGTCCCTCACCAATTTCATGCAAGTAATTTTCACGGTAAATGGTCATTGAAGGATATTCACGTTTTATACAAGGGTTCTTATTGAACATTAGTATAGATTGTAGAAAATTTGGTTCGGTATAGTGTGATGAAGTTTAGAATGGTGTCACTGGTTCTGTACAGTTACATGCCTATCTTTCTCATCATCAATAGTGCTAGTGACCTAGTGCGACCGACACCTAGTCACGTTGTAGCATACTACTAGTGGGACAGTAGATTTCCGCTATTCAAGTGGCCCAGATGTGTAAGCAAATAAAAATTGTTTAGGTTAAGAATTTGGGAGTCCTTTCACTTCCAGTAAATCGGGCATTACTGTTGTGCCAATGTAGTGGTAATTGGACTGGTGTTGGTTGCAGATTTCTGGAGGATCTAATGAGCCCGGATGTTGATTTCGCCGTGGCCATGACAGCCTTTTGGGCCATCGAAGCTGTATACCAAGAGAGCTTTGCCCATTGCCTGGAAGAAGGGTCCAAAACCCCACCAGAACTGCAAGAGGCTTGCCAAAGGTGGGGCAATGATGGCTTCGGCCAGTACTGCTCTTCTCTCCGAAACATTGCTGACCGAGAGTTGGAGAAGGCCGCCTCAGACGGTGGGCCTTTGGTGAAGGTTTCAGAAGATGTGGTCACCAAGGCTGAAGTAGCGTTCCTGCGTGTACTCGAGTATGAGGTTCAGTTTTGGAACATGAGCCATGGGAGTCCTGGACGCTCTGCTTCATGAACCTAAGTGGAAGCGATAAACTAATGGCCTTCACAGCAGGAAATGAGGCTGAAGTTGGACAAGCAAACAGCTGTTGCCTGTGCTGTGTAAATAAAACTAAGCTTTAGTAAGCACTGTATAAGACCTTGGGAGTAGAGGAGGACAAAAATAACATTGCGAAAAACAGACTAACAATGTTTAGTATATATAGAGGGCTTCCTCTTTACCCCACCGCGGTGAACATATGTGACTTAGCATTAGCACCACCCTGGTTTAGCAAGCTCCGTGGCCCTGTAACACCCGATGCCACTCTAGCTACCTATGATTGATGTTCAAGATGATATGTAAAATTGGAAGAAAAGTCGCACACAAAATTTACAGACGCCACATATCTCCATCTTCTAGGATCGCCACAGTACAGTAGACAAATTGAATGTGATTTGAAGGTGGAAATGTTTAGGGTTTTGACTAAAAGCTTGATCATATGTCACTTTTTAGAAAGCTTGTGTCAGGGAGGGACAGCTTTGTTCAATGAGTCTGCTATCACGTCTTCAAAACTTGATAGATTTTACTTATTAAATATGCCTTGAACAGTACAACATAGTAGTAAATGTATGAGTTGGATCATAGTTTCTCTTAATATAACAAAAAGTAACAAAATTAAGAAGGGATTAAACTATACCTCTGCATGATTGGAGATGAAAAAAATTAACCTTGTGTTATTTTTTAAAATATTATTTGTAGGGAGCTAAAATATTGCCCCGGGCCAAGTTTTGCTCCCATGACTACCATGCACACATTATTTAATTATGCTGCACTCTTATTTGTGTTCCAACACTACATACTCTGTAAAAAAGGTTCATTCCGTACACTTTGCACTCTTGTTTTAATTTATTCGTACTTTTTACATATCATCTTCATCTTATGACTTCGTTACTTTTTGGATGTTAGCCAACATACCTTAATTTTGGTATCTGCGTGGATATTTGAGTCGGTTTGCATATCAGTTTAGTAATAGAGCAAGGTTTTCGGATTTGATTTCATGATTGCTTTGATGGCAGTTTGGTATTAGAGCTTAGATTTTCAAAATTGGTTTTATGATTGCTCTTATGCTAGTTTGGCATCAAGTATTATGTGGCAGTTTTAGGTTACTTAATTAGCTTATATGTTTTATACATTGTTAATAAAAATACAATTTATAAAATAAAAAGTAATGACGTTGACAAGAATATGAAGCGTAAGTGTTGTAAGAGCATCAATGGGAACGCCCACCATCATTTTTGAGAACTCATTTAAGAACGTAAAGGGAATCTACGATGTCCCTAACGGTATATCGCCTTCAATGAGAAAGTCTTCATAGTATAAACTCTAAACTTAAGGTTTATATAATTGAAACCGTTGATCTCCCAATAGAAGGGCACCAAAACTTCAGTCTCTATATAGTCCTCAATTGTGAAGATTTATATACATACTAGAGCGAGGCCCCATACCATAGAGTCTTGTTTTCAGACTCATTAAAAGGCCTTGAACCTCATATCTGACTATCTGAGAACTATACGTTTGTAGGAACTAAATATAGATCACCACTGGAGATGCTCTGCTACGTTGCAGTTTGATAAGTCCGAACCAAGGCACATGGCCAGGCTAGAGTTAGGCAAAAGTTGATAAGACTTGCTCGTTGTAGGTTACTCGGATTAATATTCTATGTATTGTAGAATCTAATGTGATAGGAATCCAATCACCACTGCCCTCTAAAATTATGCACAGTAGTTTAGCTTGGGAATTAAGCTAAGGCTTTATACGTATACCAATAAAGTGGCTAGCTATAGCTTCCCCTTCAATGTCCATATAAACTATAAAGTGCCTATAACTATTATAGCATTCATTCATGAGACAGTTCTAAGCAAAAGTGAAGGAGTTCTTGTTTCAAGCCTCCAACTAAATCGAAAATACAAGGAAAACCCATGTACGAGCGCTACAGTCCGGAGTCAATGTTATACAGTACCAACTCTGTTAGCAATACTGGACAATCATATCCTTATCTGGTTTATCATCCTGCCCAGCAGCCTCCTAATCAATATATGGTAATTCAATATTCTCCACCACCACCACCACCTCCTCCTCTTCCTCCTCCTCCTCCTCTGTATGGATATGATCGTCTTGATCAATATTACAGTAGTAGTACTCCTCCGGATCCCGGACTTGGGCAGGACTACAACTATCAATCCCAGCTTTCTCCTCCTCCTAAAGCCAAGCCCAAGAAGCCCAAGCAGCCCAAGAAGCCCAAATCTGTCAAACAAACATCGTATAAAGTTTGCAGTAATCAAGTTAGCCAAAACACTGGGGACAATCATAAGATTTACAACATTGACATCAAATACAGTTTTCGGGATTTAAGCCATGCGGAGGATGGTGAAGGTAAAGAAGAAGTTGGCATCCAGTATGGTCGTCGTGACTTGAACGAAGAACAAGGAAAGTGAATATATTAGGGAAATTCAGTGCTTATATATTTTGTTCCAGCAATTCCCATACCACAACAAAACTATATGCTGTTCTATGCGTGCCTTTATAATTAATATATGTACAAGAAATTATATTACGTAAACTTTGAAAGTATTGTTAAGCTAGTTTGCTAGAGTTCTTTCATATCTCTTTTTTTCATGTGTTGCGCCTAAAAATTTGACTAATCCAAAAAAGAAGGGGTATGCTATCCACACATCCCTTTTTACTTCTTACACACCCCTTGTTTATTTCTGTCATTTGATCTTTTTCAATTCATCTGATTGGATTACCGAAAATTAAATAGGTGTGTGAGAAGTAAAAAGGGATATGTGAACATCACATCCCAAAATGAAAGGAGCAAAGTATATATGCCTCATATCATGTGGGGGTATTTACGCTGATTGAGTTGGAAAAAGTATTGTATGCTAGATACTATTCTAAAAATCTCCGTCTAGCGCTGCCAAGGCCCGTCTAGGTGTTAGGCAGCTAACCACAGTCCTAATTAATCTCTAGGCGTTTGAAAGTAACTAGACCTGCTTAGGCGCACGCTTATACCCACTTAGACACCCACATACGTCACGACCATCACTTAGACAGAATATAGATAACTTTTATGTTATTTTTTTTTAATAAATTGTAAGATACTTGTTGAATACTTGGATGAACACTCATTATTTCTGGTTTCCCATGTTTTCAATATGTTCTGATACTTTCTAACCTATATGTCATTATGTTTTTCAATTTATGTATCTCAATAAAATCATGTATTTTTTAAGTATAAACATGCACTTATTTATATGATATACAATAAGTTTACTTAAATCCACCTAGTCCACTTAGGCCCCCACCTAGCCACCTAGGCGCTAGGCTCCAGTTCACCGCCTAACTAGCACTTAGCGTCTTTTAGAACATTGATGCTAGGTTGGAAAAGTTATTTTGTGATATTAAACATTGTTACTTGGTGTACTCAATATATACACGCAATATTAGATATAACTAGAAACTTCAACCTGCGCACTGCTACGGGATTGAAAATTGTATAGAAGATTATGTTTGAAAGATATGGAAGATTGTATCATAGAAAATTAATCTATTTACCAAATTATGAAAAGAAGCTTTCCAACCAATCTGATATTCAAATTGAAAATTTTGAGTGATAAGAGAACAATCCATCAGTTGTGCAATGGAAAACATAGCATTAGAACATATCTAACCAAGGAAAAAAATTATAACAAACCTTCATTAATTGTGGATGGAAACTAACAACAAATATTTTCTTTGTTTTGAAATCATTGCCAAAGATTTTCAAACTCACGACCATTAAACAGGGGATCATCTGGAAGAAGAAGAAGCAGTCGTCATTCCAAGTCTCATAAGTTGTGCCCACTATGGTAGGTGTCCCTGAAGCAGCACATAATTATGTAAGCAAAAAAGAAGAAAAAAAAAAATCCTAAAAGACCATTGAAATCAATTTTCAAAATACAAACATCTAAGAAACTTAAACCTGAATCAAATGTCACTAATCGATAAAAATAAACTCAATATTTACTAAATAAATGTAGAACTTGTATTCCATAATATGCCTACTTCATATAATTGCTAATAAAAGGAAGAATTCCTTATCTATATGGATATTAAAAGGAACATCAATTCCATAATGTGTCCATTGCTTTCATTCTGAAGCACAGAATACAAAGAAACCAACGAAGGATTCAACTCTTAAGTGAACTAATCAGTGTCATTATATATTTACTAATTGCTACAACTCCAAAACGCGGAATTGTCTTCAATTTTTTTTCCCCAATTCTTTATACAACCAATCATAGCGATGATGCTTACCTACTTCTTGTTGATCACTTGCATGACGTGAATGCTACTTACGCCATCCATGACCAGAGTATCGAATGTAGTTTCTCCGTTCTCATCTGAACTCCCACTACGCCCAACTGTTCCAATAACATCATATATTATTATTTCTTATAGTAGCTATCAAACCCATCAACATTCCAAATGAGAAATCACAAAATTAATTACATAATTCAAGAGAAGGTTTTAGCATACAAAGAAAACAAAACTTACTTTCAATTATGATTACATCCTTTAAAAGCTCAATTCATTAGGATCACACAATTTAAAAACTCAATTCATACATACATTCTAATATCATTTGAGGTTTCCACTCCCATAAAAAGTGATATTGAAATAAGCTACATACTACGATTGCCATTGGTAAGAAACTATTTGCCCTGGTTTTTCAAGCACACCAAGAACTAAGATCCTAATAATTAGACCACGGTTGGTAATTCATTAATTCATTTATATCATAAATTTCGCGGCCAAGCCGAGAAGCAACAATTTTTTTTGCCATCTTCATCTTTTGTACCATGAACTTTCAACTCAAATTATCTTTTTCTCTGCCTAATGTGTAATTCCAATGCACACAAACACTAACCAACCAATTAATTCATACAGATAATGCAAACATCAATTTCCTAGTAACATTGTTCTTATATGAAGCTAAAATCAACTAAATCCAACAATCCAAGAACTAACTCTACCTGTATCATCACATCTGAGTTCCTCGCAAGTCGGGCAATCCTCAACAACGGAATCCACGACGAAGAACTCATTATCCACAACCCGCCAAGATGCTCTGACAGCCTCTGCGAAGGGCCATGTGCTCACCACCACAAGGTACTACCCTGAATTCGAAGCTTCGTGGCCTATGGCCTGATAACCCATCAATAAAAATACGATCTTTGATAAAATAATACCACCCAATCATGCATGTAATGAAAGAACCAACTTTTTCCTCTTTAAATCAGAAAAATTAAAATAAAATTATGCTCAATTTCTAGGTTTCCTTGCTTTTTAATTTTTTTTTTAGGAAACAAACAGAAAGTAGGAAAATGATGAGATGTAGAAATTGAAGAAAACAAAACCGACAGCTTTGCAAAAAAAAAAAAAAAAAAAAAAACTCCCAGATGCAGGATTCAAAGAACTTACCATAAAACATTGGCCTTTTTGGCTAAAAATCATCTTCAATCCAAATCAAAAGGCTGAAGAAGCTTAAACTGTTTCAGTTTTAGTTTTGAAATTTTTACAAACTAGGTTCAATTTACTGCACAAAAAATTCAACAATACAAAAAAATTCATACCTTTAAGGGGTGTTTGTTTGACCAGATTAGGGGGGACTGGACTATACTAGACTAATTGCTAGTGTAGTCTCATGTTTGGTTTGCACAAGGATTAGGTTTAATGGGATTAGATGGGACTCGCTGGGATTAAAGACTTCGTTAGGAGTTCTTGGCCAAGAACGCCAATTTTAGCCTAACTCGTAAGACCACCTGCGAGAGAGAACCTTGCTTTTCCTGCGAGAGAGAGTCGTCGCCATCACTCCCTACATTCCCTGCTCCCTCATTGCCCTGCTTCCTCATCCTCGTCCTCATCACCCTCATCTTTGCGTCAGCATCCTGGTCGCCCTCCACCTAAATCACCCCTCCTCCTCCCCCGTTCGATCCCAGTCGAAGTAACCATCTCTCTCTCCGTCTCTCACTCTCTCTAGTTCTTTTGAATTTTTTCCATCTGCTTTTTTTATTTTTTATTTATTTATGGAATTTGGGTTTATTGAAAGGTGTTGAATTTTAGAATTTAAGTTGAGTTTTTGCATGTTGTATAATGCGATTTAGTTAAGGTTTATGTGTTAGAGTTTGTCAATTTGTTAAATTTTATGGACTGATTGGATTCTACCCGTTGCGTTGACTGTTTGATGGGTTTCAAGCAGATTGCTATGTGTGTGTGTGTAGTGTGCGATGTGCAATGTGCAATGTGCTCCAGGGACAATGACATGGAGAAAGAGTCCTTACTTGTAATTTCCAGCGAAGAAGAAGAAGAAAGAGTCCCTACTTGTAATTTCTAAAGAATAAGAAGAAGAAAGAGTCCTTGTTTGGACCCAATTTGAGTTGTTTGTGCTAATTTGGTATCAGATTTGTGAATTGCATGTTGAAAATTTTATTATCCTACTTCTTAGTACGACATTGCAAACGCATCACTAAGTTAATCCAGCTTAGTCTAGTCTAAGCTAGTTCAGCTGAGTCCCTGCAGCTAGTCCAGTCCGAGACAGTCCGGTGCAACAAACACACCCTTAAAGCCAAGAAAACCTTCACTATATGAGAGGTCAAGTCAATTTGCAACATAATAAATTGATTACATCAAACGTAAGTAGATATAATCAAATCAAATTAGAGTATTGATGAAGAAGAAATGAAAAGAAGATGGTTACTCTGCTATGCTTTTAGGATCTTCCTGGAATCAAAACCCCAAAAGATAAAAACGAAATTTGCATTGAAAACCTATTTGGAATCCAAATTTACATCCCTGAATTAGTTGGAGCAATTCAATTGATAAACACTCAGAACACAGTAAACCAAAAACAAAATATACAAACACAGAAAAATAAAAACGATCTAAAAAAAAATTCAATTAAAAGAAAGGATTTGAGATATGAGAGATATACATACCTTGCGAGTAAGCAGCGGTAGCTAATGGGTAGAGGTTGGCTGCGTTGATTCCTTCTGGGAGAAAACAAAAAGAAGGATATGCGAGAAAGTAGAGATTATGTTACATTTATACGTGGTAATTGGTAAATGCAAGAGGGATTTGAGGAAAAATAAAGATGAAAAAAATACATAGGAGAATGAGCGGAGGAGAAGCTGGCCAACTTAGGAGGAGGATGGAAGGAGGAGCCTAGAGGGATATGTTGTCTGAAGGAGGAAGAGGGATGAGATGCTGTCGAATGGAGTGGTTCGCGATTCTAAGAGACAACTAAGAGATTCTCCAGGAAACCAATGGAAAAGCCGAGAGCTTTTCCCTTCCCAACGATGACAAACACGTGCACATCAGAGGCTGTGGAACACACAGAAAAATACTGAAGGTGAGTAGCATGGGCAAAACCAAGAATTCACTATGCTAAAAAGCCAAATAGAACGGTAAAGCATGAAGTAGCCGAGGGCTTTTTCGACATTTCACTGTTCACGAATAGTGAAAAACAATGCCAATGGAACTGGGTTTTAGTAAATGTATAATATGATGGATAGGTGACGAGTTTATGTTATGATGTATAATAGAAAAATCAATATGTGTAACCTAACACATGTTAGGTGACGTAGAAGCACGTGAAATGTAGGCTCAACACGTGAGTAACCTGCTTCGACACCATGAAGTCAAGGTTCCACAATCAAAGTAATTGACAAATATAAAGAATAGCTTAACTCCTCATAAGCACATGCAAGATCATTCAATTTTCCCGTGCAGTATTCAATTCTCAACATATATATGGTTGAACTACTACACTCCTCAACCTCAACCTCAGCCTCAGCGTCCATCTACTTATGGATACTCTAGCAATTGGTATTCAACACCGCCGCCCGCTCGACGTCCCAAGGCCAAAAAGGGTAAAAATGGGAAAAGCGGCACAAGTGGTACGTCTTACAACGTTTCTGGGAACCGAGTCAGTGGAAACAAAGGAGACGGCAATGGAGTTTTCAACATTGGCAACACGCATGGTCGTCGCGGAATTGAGAGTGAAGAAGAAGAAGAAGAAGAAGATTGAATGATCAAGTATAGAAATATTAGTAAGTCATGCATATATGCATGCACCGTAAGTGTATGTAGTAATTCGCAGTTCCAGAGGCATGGTTTTATATAACATGGGCTAAGCTCTTCTTATATTTATAAATAATTAAGAGATGATGTAGTACTACACTATCTAATGACGTTTGTTTTCCTCTTTAAGGTTAATACTTATTATTTATCTACTAATCAGTAGTACTATTATATAATGATAGGTTCTGCAATGGACTTGTACTCAAACTATTGAAGTAGTTAAAAGTATTTACTTTTGCAGTTGAGGTCCTATGTTCAATTATGGTTTATGCATTGTGTTAGTTTTATTTACTTCATTTTTTTATTTAATTCATTTCAAGTAAAGACAATCCACCCAATGAGGAGATGAATTATATTAATCTCTATCTTACTATATCTTAGTGGGCTTGGCTTAGCCTTCAAGCATCCATCTAAACTCTAACTAGACAACCAAAAATAGAGGTCATAGAAGGAGGGTTATAACTAAAAGGGTTTTTATCACCAATGATTCATGAGATTGACCAAACTCATCATTTTGATCCCTCACTTTCAAAATCAATTAATGTCGTCCCTGACATTCACCACCGCACATCAATTTGGTCATTCCGTTTAAATTTCGTCAACTATTTCTGTTAGTTTGCATGTGGAACCCACAAATCTTATAAAATAGTGACACATGGATTACACAAAAGAAAGATTTTTATCACAAATGGTCCCTGACATTGATCAATATCCTTATTTTGGTCCCTGAGTTTCAAAAATCAATAAATTTGGTCTCTGACTTTCACTACTGCACATCAATTTAGTCATTCCATTAAAATTTTGTCAATATTTTTTGTTAGTGTGATAATATGATCACACTGGTCCAACCATATGGCGCCACATGGATTAATTATAAAAAAAAATTAAGATTTGAAACTAAAAGTACTATAAGAAATTAAAAACTAAAACTAAAAGGAAAAACAAAAAAAGACATCATCGTCTTCATCTAGGTATGCTAAAAAGGAAAAGGAACGCACCGTGACATCACTAAAGCTCTTGTCCTCCGTGAACTCACTTCTCATTCTCTCTAATTGGTTATAATCCTATCAAATTTGAATTGAATTTGGATTCGATTTTATCGAATTAAATTATATTTTATTTTCCAATTGGGATTCTGGGATGTGAGAGAAATGTCAGTGCAGAATAATCGCCAGTTGGTTCACTCTAAAAAAAATTAGTTTCTTATAGTTAATCCACTTGGTGCCATATGATTGGACTAGTGGGACCACATCAGCACACTAACAAAAATATTGACGAAATTTTAATGGAAGGACTCTATTGATGTGCGATTGTGAAAGTTAGAGACCAAATTTATTGATTTTTGAAACTCAGGGATCAAAATGAGGAGTTTGATCAATGTCAGGGACCATTTGTGATAAAAACTCTTCTTTTGTATAATCCATGTGTCACCATTTTATTGGATTTGTGGGTCCCACATGCAAACTAACAAAATGACACATCCCGATGCGGAATTTTCGCTTGGACTCCAAATCAAGTTGTGTTGGCCGACACCTGGAAGGTGACGAATCCATAAAGTGTAGTGTAGTGGAATATGTGAATAAATTTAACTCAAAGTGCCTAATTTTAAGAGTGCGCTTGTGAGTGGAAATGAACCCAATTCACACGTGATGTTAGAGCATAAGTAAAGTAGAGTAAAGTGGATTGAGAATTATATCATCAAAGGTAATCTCCAATACCAAGATTTGCCAAGAATCCTCGTTCGACACGAAAGCTTAGATACTAAAACCTGGGATGGTGAAAAATAAGGGTGAGTGGGCCTAAAAATAAAGCTTTATAAAAACCTTTTTGAAAACATTATAACCCCTCGTTATAAAACAAGTATAGTTTCCAAAATATACATACTACGTATAGTACAAAAATACTTACCGTAGCCTGCAATGTCATAAGAATACAATACGTCACAAAATAAGAAAATAAATACATGACGTCTGTAATCACATAATCTCACATAAGCAAACATATCATATCGAGTGCTCATCGACACATGCTGACACACGAGTTCACGCAGAGGTATTCTGACATAAATAGAACTGGGTGTAATAATGATTTACGCTTTAGTACTACAATCACGTGAAGACTGGCGCTATGCGCAACACATACGAGTCCTAATTGCCTATAGCAATCTAGAACTAGATTGGCACCTACAATGAATCCAAAGTGAGTGTTCGGTGCGATGTGCACATACACGTGAAAGACTGGCCTTGACCCGGGCGAGTACTAACACCGATGCAGCAAACGATGAGCAGATAACATAACTAAAATCATACAGCGGTAAATCAATAGTTTACATCGACATAATACTATTCCATAAATATTAATTATGGCCACAAATAAAATTAAGGTATCCCCTTATAGTAAGCTTACATATGCATCCCGTAAGATTATCTCATAATTTCCCAACACTAAGACATTTCTTATAAACGTGACTTTAATTATGGCAATCACTTAGAAAATTCATTAATAAGTATATATGTGGAAACTAGCCAATATATATAATATACACACACACACACACACACTACATAAAAGAAAATACCCATTTACAGATCATGTCGTCTAGTCAAATCCGCCTCATAGCATCGAGAGTCCTTGCAATGCGTTTCGCGTAGAAACGAAACCATTTAGATAAATATAACGTACTAAAGTAATTACGCATTCTCATACAAAATACGACTAATAAAGAAACTATCTTAAAACGGTCGAATTTCAAAAAATGGACTGTGGATTGGGATTCGACATGTCGAGAAACCTAAGAAGTAACCTTTGGTTCTTCCACGTGCCTCCACTCGCTGCCATAAGTGGCTGCACTAGAAGCCGCACGCCGTACGCACCGATGACCAGCGTGAGCCCACGCACGCCCACGAGCCTACGAGTACCATCGTACTCGCCTTCCTCGCGAAGATTTGCGTTTTGTAGGTTTTTAGTCCGACTTCCTAAGCTCATATCGAGCTCGATTCGTAACCAAATTCGATGATACAAAAGCCAACTTGAAGCTAGAAATATAGGAAATGGATATATACCTACTGGAAGCCCAAACGTGATTGATGTTGGCCGGGAATTTGGTCTGAAAGTGGCCAAATGGCCACGGGTCCTAGTTTTCCAGAAATCTGGGAAATTTTTCATAGGTTACTTCCTACATTAAATCGTCACCCAATCACTATTTTAAAGGTTAGAACAACATAAGAGCTTTGGAATAAGGAAGATTTGAGGGTCTTGAAGCTCACCATGGTCAAAGAGATGAGTGAATAGTGATAAAAGTCATTGTGTAGTTCCATTTTTTCATTTGGGTGTCTTGAGTAACTAGGTACAAGGGTGGTGGTCTTCCGCGAGGTTGATGGTGATGGTATAATGGTGTTTGGTCGAAAGGTTTGTCGGAGTATGGTGAAGTGGTGGTTCCTGGGCTTGGAGAAGAACAAGGGAAGTGAGGAAGAAGAAGAAGACCTGCAGATGGTGGTGTCATCGTCCAAGTTGCTGTTGTGCAGTGAGCAGGGTTTAAGATCTCTAGGACTTGTGATGGGAAGGAAAAAGATGGGAAAGTGTGAGGTGAGGGAGCTCGGTTCCATTGTTTTTACAAAGAGATGAGAGATAGTGAGATAGGAGAGAGAGAGAGAGACATGATGGGATGGCAGAAAAGAATAAGGAGAGATGAGAGGGAAACACGGGAGAAAGATGAAGGAATGGGGCGTGGGCCCCACATGGTACACAGCCTAAGGCAAAAAAACAAATCAAATTATCTCCTGTAAACGCGAAATTACTAAAAAGCCCAACACGCTCCGTAGTTTGTAAAATTTTTGTCGTAACCCCAAACTTCGTTTCGCTTGCACCTATGTGTTCATAATGACGAGTACTACAAGGATATGCTAAAAGAATATTTCATACGCCTCACAATACGCTGGTCAATGAAAGTCAACGTTCTTGCCTTTAGGGGCATTTTTGTCAATTCCCTCATTTAAAATTAATAAAATTGTCAAATTAGGGATGGGTTTTCACATAGAAATAGTTGACGGAATCTAAACGGAAGGACTAAATTGATGTGCGGTGGTGAATGTCAAGGATGACATTGATTGATTTTGAAAGTAAGAGATCAAAATGATGAGTTTGGTCAATCTCAAAGACCATTGGTGATAAAAACCCTAACTAAAAAGAAAAAATGAATTGTTAGATGAACTTATTCTCTCTCTCTCTCTCTCTTTTAATTTGTCATATAAATTAAAATTTTAAGTGATTTGTCACATCAAATTTCAAAAATCATTAATTTGTCATCTCAATCTAACTCCGTTAAGTTTTCCATCCAACCTCGGTCTCAAATCTCCCCCAATTTCCCTAACACTCACACTCAGTTCATCAAGGTGGAGGCGGAGACTTAAGGAGAAACTCTTAAAAGTAATTCTAAGTAGCCAAGTCACCGCCCTACGTCCCAAACTTGTGCATGAAAGCCCCAACTCGTGCATGCTCTTAATTCCTCACTCAAGACGGTTTTAAGAACAAGACGAATGTTTCACCCAATTTTGTTCCATTAAGTATGATTCCTAAAGTTGGTAATAAATTATGTTGCATGTTCATATATTTGTAACACATTAGAAACCACCACGTCCTCTCACATCAGTTGAACAAATTTAGCAACTGGATTTCTAGCCGAAATATTTCAATGACTAAGATTTTACCAAATGACTTGAATGTTAGAAAAGTTAGCAATTTGGTGTTAAAGTTTAAAGTATTTTTGGTATTTTACGTATTAGGGTTCTATAGTAAAATAAGATAAAGAGATTGTTTTTCTATCATTTACTAGGATTTATGAATGCTTTATAAATACACCTTGTAACTTAATAGAACGTAGTTGTGACAAGATGTAGTGCTTTCTTTATGTGGTTATCTTGGTAATTTGCAGTTTTTTTTATTTATTTATTTTTACTTCTGTGAATGAAATAAGAATATTATAGTTTGCAATCAATTTTTCTTCTTTTCTCGTCATTTTATATAACATTGAGTTGAGCTTGATGTGTTTTGGCTATGGATGATCTTTGACAGGGGAGAGTATAAAAATGGTAGATTATAAAGCTACATTATGGGGTGAGATAAAAGAATATGTTTTTAAATAGTATAATAAGTTATTGTAATAGTTTTAAACTCTTTTTTTTCTTTTTAATAATAATAATAATAATAATATATTATTATTATCATTATTAGTTGTATTTGAAAGTTTCTAATATATATATATATATATATATATATATATATTTTTTTTTTTTTTTTTTTTTTTGGACAAAGATAATCTTCATTACGAAGAGAGAACAAATACAACCAAAGGGCCCAATTACACAGCAAACACAAAACAAAAAGTGAACCCCAAACACTAAACATAAGTCCAACCCAAGAGAAGAGCCCACAAACAGAAAAACACAAACCCTAGAAGACTAGCTTCCGCTGCTGCGTGCGAAGAACCCGCCGTCGACCACAAATCAGCATCCCATGCAAGAGATCTCATCAAACACAGCCCCAAAGAAGAAGGCTCCATCATCCTCCCCAAAGAAGAAGGCTCCATCATCCTCCCCAAAGAAGAAGGCTCCATCATCCTCCACCAAGCACCACACATATCGAAACCGCCTCCACCAAGGAGGAAAGTTTCTGATATATAAGTTGACAAATAGAAGTCATCGTTCATCCTCGGATTTGGAATATATGGTAGCCTGGCAATCAAGCTATAAACGTACGTAATATATCCTCCACTCTATTCATAGTCCTACTTTAGCACCTTTTGACTTTTGTCATCATCTTTTTAATATCAATAATGTGATGTGGCTGTTCACATCATCTAAATTAATCATAATTTAATTTAAATTAAAAACCATTTAATAAACCAATAATAAAAAAAAAATCTGGAATTAAATAATGATTGTGGCATACGAGAAGTCTCTCCTTCCTTCCTTCCTTCCCCGTTGGTTCTTCTCCCATTTCTTCTTCCATCCCATTTTTTTGTTTCAGACCAAATTTTTTCATGTTAGTGTGGATACCACAATCTCAACTAATTCTTAAAAGGAGTAGATGTTTAATCAACAAAATTTTTTCACTGCTTTCTAAAGCTATAAACCAGAAACCAATTTCTTCCAAGATTCAATCTTGCAATCCTGCAGCAATGCTTATAGCTCTAGAAGAATGCAGAGGATTTTAAGCAAAAAGTGTCTAAAATTTTGAAGCAAAAATTGAATCTTCCAATATTCATAATTTGATCATGAAAATGTTTCTACTTTTTATTCACATTTACAAGTTGTAGAACAATATTGATTGAACTGGTAAATCTACTGTATACAAAAAATGTCTAAAAAATTTAAGCAAAATCCAAACCAGAAAAAAAGAACAAAAAATCTTAGAACCAGAATGTTCGTCATCTAACTGCAGAAGCAACAGTATGAGCCCACCAATTGAGATTGTCTTTCATGTCAATTTCATTCTCCAATGCAGGAAACCTCCAATTCATCAATGGATTCTCTATCTTCCTTTTCTCCCGAACCTCCCAAGCTTTAGAAAGGTACGTCCTTCTAATTGCAAACTCATCAAAACTCTCATCTCTGCTATCATCCTTCTTTCCCAATCTTTGCAGCCCAAGAATGATTCTCTCCAAGAACCCTTCTGGCAACACACCCTCCAAATCAAAGTCGTCAACTCCGAGGACCTGCTTTATTTTTGCATCAACCAACAGCTTCAACTCCATTACTTCGTCTGCTTCCACTAATGGCGAGGCTAATCTGGGCTGAAACAAAAAAATGGCGTGGAAGAAGAAACGGGAGAAAAAGCAACGGGGAAGGAAGGAAGGAAGGAGAAGACTCCTCGTATGCCACAATCACCATTTAATATCATATTTTTTTTATTATTGGTTTATTAAATGGTTTTTAATTTAAATTCAATTATGATTAATTTAGATGATGTGGACAGCCACATCAGATGCCACATAATGTAGTACATTAATGTGGTATATTAATGTGGTAAGAATAGCATTACTGTTTTAATATAGTCCTTCAGGCTCACAGCTACCAAGTTACCAACAAAAATATCAATGACATTTAGCCGTCTGTTGAAGGCGTTGTGCTTGCGCAACAACAATACTACTCCAGACTCGCTATCTTGCAATTATAATCCCAACCATGAAATTAGTACAACTCCTGCACCCAACTCTCCTCCTATCATTACTGGATATCCATGTAATGATGCTGCTCCGGTGGCTCCGACGGCTCCAGACTACCACTGCCCGACACAAGCAGCCCCATGTACTGATGTGCCCTCGCTTGTTCCTCATGACGATGGCGTTGATTGCGAGTGCTTGAAACCGCCAGGTCAAGATACTGGTAGTTGTAGTTCCTCAAGTGCTGGACTTCATGATCAACCAGCTACACCTCCTCCCTTTATGCCCAAGAATACTAATGAAAAGGGTGAGGGGAAAAAGAAATCAGCCGGAAATGTCTTCGAGGTTCGTGGGAATACCATTACCGGTTGGAATTTTCGACTTTCGAAACACCTATACATGATGAACACTGTGCATTATATATCCCCGTAGATTTGTTGGCGATATCGTTGTTAATATATATGTTATGTTGATATGGATTTTCTCTGGTTACAATTGAGCGGGATATTTAAGTACGTGAAGAACACTTTGCATTCATGTACGTAGAGAACATCATACAAAATTCATCCTTTCCAATACAATACTTGAAACTCTCAAAACTGAAATTGGACAGAAAAAATCCAAAGCATCATTTTACCCTTTTCTTCCACAGACGGAGCATCTAGCTCGTCGTAAGTCAACAACGTAGAATTACACTGTTCCGCCGCAATCACGCCGTCGCAGAGATTTTTCGACTGGGAGTCGAAATCGCAAGCTCAAGGTTCAATTCGTTGTTGGTTGGGCATCATCTGGTTGGGTAGTCCATCAACATGTCTCGTACATTTTGTTGAAAAATTAAAAAAAAAAAAAGTTATTGATTTTTTTGTCTAAATCAGAGTTGTGACCTAGGTGCTCGTAGCCCGCCCAACCCACCTAGGTCACCACTCTGAGTTAGACAAAAAATCAATAACTTTTTTTTTTTTTAATTTTTCAACAAAATGTACGAGATATGTTGAATACTTGGATGAACACTCATTATATGCTTATTCCTTATGTTTTCAATGTTCTAGTACTTTATAATTTATATGTCATTTTATTTTACAATTTATGTGTTCTAATATAATTCTGTGTGTTTTTTTTAAAGTATAAATAAACACTTATTTATACAATATATAATAAATTTTCTTAAATCTGTCTAGTTCGCCTAGGCGCTAGACCCCAACCCGTCATCCGACTAGCACCTAGCGTCTTTTAGAACATTGGCTATCAATGGATAAAAAGTAGGTAGCTTGAAAGAATAACACCAACAATCAAGCCCTAGTGTCGAATATCTTGCTCGTTTAAATGCCTATTCCAATTACACTAACACTCCCTAAGGTTTTTTGAGTTTTCACAAAACCCCCCTCACTTTTGAAACATTACACAAACACCTCTTGAGGTTTTAATTCACTTTCACAATTACCCCTTCAACCAATAATATGACAATAAAAAGACAAATATACCCTTATACTTAATTACTTAAAAAATAATAACTTTTATAAATAAATAAAAAAGAATATCAAATTATATATTAAACATGACATTGACCCACATCGACGCCAAACCCGTCTTTTCCAAAACCGAACACGATGCCCTTCCAATCGTCAACTCTATCTCGAATAAGAGGATCCGGCTGCCTATACTCCCGCCGTCGATGACAATTCAACACCGTTTTGAACCAAAATTTCTCAAATTTCATGCGAAAATGAGAAAGTAGCATATTGTGAGAGCTAGTGCGATTAGGGCTGGTTTAGTATGGGATACCGAACTGAAAACGACATATCAAGTCCCAAACCAACTATTTTTGAGATGAAAATCTAAGGACTAATCACAAACCAAAATTTCGGTATTCCCGAAATATTTTCAGTATTTCAGGATTTCCTGAAATATTTTTAGTATTTCAGGATTTCCCGAAACTTAACCTGAAATCATCCGAACCTACATTAAAATTTTAAAATTTAAAATCAGAAACAGTGGTGAACCGATGAAAATTAAAGGTTGAGAGAGAGATAGGGTGCAGAGATAGTCAAACCTTTGTCTTTCTCCTGACCCGAGCCCCCAATTCGAAACCCTAAGCCCCAATTTGAAACCCTAACCTTGATTTGAAACCCCACACATATAGAGAATCAGAGGTAGGGATGAAGCAGTGAGGCATGATGGTGGCCGAAGTGGAGAAAGTTGGTCGGAGTCTGATTGTCAGAGGATGTGTGGGTCTTTGAATTTGAGAGGAGAGACAGAAAGAGTATGAGATTCTGGCGAAGGCAGAGATGGAGACTTTGGCGAAGGCAGAGATGGGAAAGACACTTTGTCTAAAGAGTCTGAGTCTTTAGACATCTTTCTGCAAACTTTCCTTATTTTAATATTATACAATAGGCTATATTTGCAGTTTACTTGATAGTAATTTAGACAGCACACAACAGTCATGTGCTTTTCTGCACACTTTGATTATTTTAATAATATAAAATTGATATTGCAGTTTGCTTTTTTTGCACACTTTGTTCTTTGGTAGTGTGGGAAGTACGAACCAAAAGCAAAAGGAAAAGAAGATTTTGGGATTTCAGGATTACCGAAAAATGAAATCTGAAAACCAATCCCATACCGAATATTTCAATATGGGATTACCAAAGTTCGAGATAATTTCGGCTTGGGATTTTTCGGTTTGGGTTTGGGATTTTTGGGAATTTTTTCCAGCCCTAAGTGCGATGGCGACTGAGGCGAAGATTAAGGTGCTCGATCTAGGGTTGTGCTTGGGGTTCCAGGAGAAGAGATTGGATTGGGTGATGGGTTCGAGATGGAGCTTAATCAGGTGAACATTTTTGTTGTTGTTGCCAGGCTTCGAGTTGACCCCTGTACGGGTATTTAATCGTCACTTGAAAGGGGACAAAGAACCATAGGAAATTTCGTAGGTAAATTGACAAAAACAATGATGTCGGAGTAAGGGCCTCAAATTGAAACGTAATGAATAATTAAATTCAAATGTGAAAGTATTAAAAAAAAAATGAAGGGGTGCTTGATCGGAGACGGAGAGAGAAGTGATCAAACTTTTGCCCTCTCCAATCTCTCTGTGTGCATCGCAGATGTTGGTATTTGAGAAAAGCGAACGACCTCTTGATTTTCCTACGGAGGTAGGTTCCTAGCCTTCCCCACTCCCTCCTAGCGAGGAAGGTTTTCCAATTAAAATTATTTTTTTTAACGTTTGTGTATCTTTTAATTTGATTTGATTTTTTATTTATTTATAATTTTTTTTTTTTGTTAAGTAATTAATTATAGGGTAAATTTGTCTTTTTATAGTCAGATTTTTTACCAAAGGGGTATTCGTGAAAGTGAATTAAAATATCAATGGGTGTTTGTGTAATGTTCCAAACGTGAGGGGGTTTTGTGAAAACTCAAAAAACCTCAAGGGATATTTGTGTAATTAACCCCTTCTTTACATGTAAATCCTCACTCAATTAATGAAATTACATTAAAAATTCATTACAACTGCACTAAAAAAAACTATTTAATAAAGAACTCTCAAACAGTTCAAAAATATCTCAAATATATTGCATTTAATCATTTTCAAGTACTTCAATCTAATTTTTGTGATGTATTATTAGCAAGTTAGCCTAAAAAATCCATGGCAACTTGTATACGTAGATTGTCTACTTGGTATTGGGATTGGTCTTTCAATAGTGGGCTTAGTTATTTATTTGTCTTGGGTAGGAGCGGAGCCAGCATGGGATCATTGGTTGTCCTTGATATTTGTTTGTATATGGCATTTGACCCCTATAAACAGCTAAGACAAACTAAATTACAATCTCCTCCTCCTACTTCTTATATTTTCTTCTATCATATTTGTCTTCATTTTCTCTCTTATATGAAATACTTTAGTTGAAAAGCCTTGATAGTCATCAACATTACGCCACAATATCTTGCATCCACCCTCGATAAATCTCTACAAATGTTAACATATGTCGGCATAAACTTTCAACATATGCTGATAAAAATTGAAAGGTGCCTATTAGGTGCTCGACGAAATGGCCCAATAAAGCTTTTTTGGTTGATATTATGACCCCATTATTTGAAAATCTTGGCTACGCTATTGGTCTTGGGCGACTACATTCCCATAAGCAAAGTTTGGTGCTTTGGGCTTAAGATGGGTTCGGGTTCACTTCCACTTTTTGCCCAAACCAAATAATTCCTCTCTTGGGCTCCCCCGTTCTGGACCATTCTAGGTCTTTTGAGCTCAACTTCTTATGGGCTTTTTATACTGCAGTGTATATCAAATTTGCATATTTAAATTACTCAATTGAACAAAAAATCATTAGATCAATTGGTCTGACAATATGGCTAGAGGGAGGTTGACACTAGTTAATCATATGATGGTGTCCATGTAACATCCCACATCATCCAGGGGAGTGGATCCTGTAAGCCTTATATGTATATTCCCATCTCTACCTAGCACAAGGCCTTTTGGGAGCTCACTGGCTTCGGGTTCCGTAGGAACTCCAAAGTTAAGCGAGTAGCGCGCGAGAGCAATCCTATGATAGGTGACCCACTGGGAAGTTCTCGTGTGAGTTCCCAGAAACAAAACCGTGAGGGTGTGGTTAGGGTCCAAAACGGACAATATCGTGCTACGGTGGAGTCGGACCTGGGATGTGATGGGGGCCCGGGCCGGGATGTGACAATTTGGTATCAGAGCCTAACCCTGACCATGATGTGCCGACGAGGACATTGGGCCCTTAAGGGGGTAGATTGTAACATCCCACATCATCCAGGGGAGTGGATCCTGTAAGCCTTATATGTATATTCCCATATTTACCTAGCACGAGGCCTTTTGGGAGCTCACTGGTTTCGGGTTCTGTAGGAACTCCAAAGTTAAGCGAGTAGCGCATGAGAGCAATCCCATGATGGGTGACCCACTGGGAAGTTCTCGTGTGAGTTCCCAAAAACAAAACCGTGAGGGCGTGGTCGGGGCCCAAAGCGGATAATATCGTGCTACGGTGGAGTCGGGCCTGGGATGTGATGGGGGCCCGGACCGGGATGTGACAGTCCAGCAAGATGTTGAAATGTCTCTGTGAGTCTTTTTGGCCCCCGAAAGAGTGGACCGTCGTGACGAATCCTCCAACTGGTTCCATTTTTTAAAAACGAAAGTTGATCTGACGATAATCTAATAGTTGTTGTTTCAGCATGCTAGTTATATGTGCAAATTTGATGTGCATCAGAGAATTTTCAAAACTTCTGAGGCCATCCATGCTATATAAATTTCTTGAACTTACTCTCCACTTCTAGAATTTAATTCGAACAAAATTTCCTCCAAAAATTTTTATGTTTGCAATAAACCGCTCAAGTATTGTAAATTTGTAATGCATATTGCAAAATAATAATGTTATTTAGACACAAAAATTAATACATTTGTTATGAAAAGAAAACTGACACAAATTGTATACATACCCACTAACACAAATGAGTCACAGAAAGGTCCAGTTTTAATCGATACTATGCCAAATTTGTACATTCAAAATAGTATTATTGATTGAGAAAAACTTCTAAATTCATTCGATTTTCTTATAGATTTGTTATTCCACTAAAAAAAAAAACCATTGTCCATTTCTTAAAAAACTAGGCGTTGTAGGGCAGATGATGCCCTAACCCAAACTTTTGAATTAGATTTGAGCTGTGTCATAAAGTAACAAATGACGATAAAAGATCATATCAAAGGACTAACATGAAAAAAAAAATAGAAAAAAAAAATAAAAAAAGTACACATAACGTGACAAAATTGAAATGTAGGGAGGGAGTGGCCATACGACGCCGTTACAGTTCGCATGCAAAATGTTTAATAATTTGGTTTCGCTTGACAAAGCATCCCTACGGTCGAGTGGGGCGCATAGAGGTCCAAAACGTTGCGTTTTGAGTCCCTCGCACCTTCCTCGTTTCTTTCGGCTTCCGTTCGTCTCTCTCAGAGAGACTAGAAAATCCAAGCAAGTAAAGGCCAAACGCCAAAACCACAGAGCTCCCTCCAAGAATCTAAAAGAACCCCTCTTTTGGCGCGTGAAACACTCTCTGGCATTCCCAATCTTCCCCTTTTTCCTTTTTAATCCAAAGAAAAAAAATTGAATTGATTTTTTATTTTTTCCAGTTTTAAATCTCTGGTTTTTCCACCTCTGGATCCTGAATCCTGGAAGCAGACCCACACTAGTATCCTGAAAGATGCCGTCTTGAAGGTACTCAAGGAAAGATGTTTTCTTGTTGGAATTTAATTATTTTCTGCAATTTGGTTTTTTTTTTTTTTTTCTTTGCTCTGGGAATTTAGATAAGGGCTTTGTGTTTTTGGGTTTTGTGCAAATTGTGTTTTGCTTTGTTTGTATGTGTGTTTGTATTGAATTGTATTGCAGTGCAAAGGAATTGAATTTTTAGGGTTTTATTGGTTGGCACAGAGGAGTGCATTGTGGTTTGTGGAATGTAAATGGTTTTCATGAGTGTAGTAATGGTGTTTTGGGTTTTCTAGGATTGCTCATTTGGTTAAATCAATTGCACGACTCATTCAGCAGGTGGTTTTGTTTTCCTGATGAGGTAATTTGAGTTGATTGTTTCAATTAGGTTCAATTTAGGAGTTTCGAATAGGAATTCCAATTATGTTGAATGCCATCTGATTTTTAATGCTGCTTATATGGTGTTGGTATGAGTGTTAAAATGGTTTGATGCACGGGACTCGCTTTGCATTTTACCCTATGGTTTAGTTTAAGGTTTTGGTGTTTG
The DNA here is from genome assembly GCF_019419815.1 of Pyrus x bretschneideri. Classification (NCBI taxonomy): domain Eukaryota; kingdom Viridiplantae; phylum Streptophyta; class Magnoliopsida; order Rosales; family Rosaceae; genus Pyrus; species Pyrus x bretschneideri. The sequence goes on along the minus strand of NW_025999513.1, from coordinate 6,209,291 downwards.
TGACTCAACAAGTCTTTTCTTAGCTAGATGTTGTTTGTTGATGAGCTAAACTTAAGTATATTATGGACTCCCACCCTCCAATCGGGTTTTCAGCGTAGGGATGCATAGAGTCCATGTTTGTGGTGTCGGCACTGTTTCTGTCAAGAGCATGTTTTTCTACTTTCCTATGTCAAGTTACCACTCTGTTCCTTAATCTTCACTTACCTTCATGGAATTTTACTTGTAGGTTTAACAGGAGCTATGGCTCTTCAAAAATTTCCGTCTCGTGATGCACCTTCTGTTAGGTTTAGTATGAAACCTTTGAGCTTTCTCAGTAAGGTTCATGACAAGAATCAACCTGAGGACCTAGAGACAACGCATATAAGTCATGCTAAGGAGCCTGATGCGGATATTGACCTGGGAGAAGTGTATTTTCTTATTATGCATTTTCTGTCTGCTGGACCATGCCACAGAACTTGTGGACAGTTGTGGAACGAACTTCTTGAACATCAACTTTTACCTAGAAGATATCATGCTTGGTATTCAAGAAAGGGCATCCACAGTGGGGATGAAAATGAAGATGGGAAATCATTTCCATTAAATTACAACATGCTGGTGCACAGGTATGTAATGTGCTTTTTATTTTTTATTTTTTATAAGTCGACTTAGAATCGGCAGTTCTTAGGTAATCCTTTTTGGATTTCACTGTGACTTGTGATACTAAATATTGTGTGGCATTAGTTAATTACTGAAGACGGATTTAGATCATAAAATGATAATTGGACAGATATAAGTCATAAAAGAATTTTGTTTTCCTTAACAATGTAAAACATGAATTGTTTCCTTTATGGTTTTTAGTTAATTACATAGAATTATATATCCTTTTTTTGTTTGTTTTCTTTTTTTCTTTTTCTGAAAATAAACAGTGGGTGTTCTGGGTGCCAGTGTTCAAGTATGTATGCTGTTTTCTAAATGCCAATCTGGGTGACTCTTATGTAATTTATAAATTCTTGAAACTTGATTAATTCTTTTTTCTTTGGGTGGTTGGAGTGTGGTGCGATTGCTTTGGTTAGTCTACTTATAGCTCTGCTCATGACTTTTTGGGATCATGAGAAATTATCCAGCAGCTGTAGTCTTTGTTTCATTTCGTTTCAATTCAAATGGATGTTTTGTAGATCTTAGTTTTTCTGGTGATCCTTTTTCTAAAATCCATGTACAGAGCACACTTTTCCTTTGCTGCTTATTGGTCTGGTAGTTCTATTCCAAAAATTTTCATGCCAGTAGGTGTAGTCATTGAAAAAAAAAGTATGATTGTATTATATTCGTTTTTTCCCTATAATATCCTATTGATTCCCTTTCCTCGTCGTTTAGGTATCCTCACATTGAAAATGATCATTTGGTAAAGCTTTTGAAGCAATTGATTTCAAGTGCAGCCCCACCATCGAGGGGTATGAGTGGTGGAAATGCTCCAAATGCAGCTGATGTGCCTACTCTCTTGGGACTTGGTTCATTTTCACTTCTGACCTGTAGGTGGCATTTATTTAAGCTTTGAATTTTTTAATTCATATCACTACCTTTAATTGTTGAACTTACGATTTTCAAGTAATTGACCAATGTTTTCCTTATTTGCAAATTTGTTTGTTATATGAGTGTGTATGCGTGTGTGTGTGTTTGTGTGTGCTTGTGTGTGTTTGTGTGTGTGTGTGTGTGTGTGTGTGTGTGTGTGTGTGTGTGTGTGTGTACATATCTTACATTCATTTCAAGTTTTCGTACTGTTATCATCTTCAATCATCCGTTGGGGGTTTGAAAGTGTTTCCCTCTCTTTTTGGAAGTTATTTCTGCAACATATACATTTGTTTTACTGGTTATCATTCTGATTTTCATTCACTCGTCGAAAAAGGTGCAATTCTTCATTAGATCTAAAAAGGAACACCTTCTGCTTTTCCAGATGAAAGGGATCAAGTGCACAATGAAATGAAGCCCCCTCCTCCTCACATGCGTTGGCCTCACATGAAATCTCATCAGGTTCAAGGGCTACGGTTGAGAGAAATTGGGGGAGGTTTCACCCGACATCATCATGCACCGTCTATTCGTGCTGCATCCTATGCCATTGCAAAGCCCTCGACCATGTTTGAGAAGATGCAATTTACCAAGAGGCTAAGGGGTCATCGAAACTCTGTCTACTGTGGTATGTTTTCTCATTTGTCAGAGTTCACAGTTGTTAGGTGGATGTGAAAGTTCGTTTTACATATCTTACTATTAGCAAAGAATTGAGTTACTTCAGTTTGTAATGAATCGTAGGGTTTTTTTTATACTTTCTCTCTCTGTCTAGTTTGTTTGCTTATACATTTTTAGTATCTAGTTTCTGCCATTGTTGATCTAGGATTAAGAGAAATTGATATATGAAAAGGAGAGGGAAATAATGTTTTTTTTTTTTTTTTTTTTTTTTAAAGGAGAGAATTATTGTAAGCTTTTGCCTGCTGTTTCATTTGATCAAGTTTGTAGTTCACACCTTTAAAATGTTGTATATATCTCATGGTGGTTTTATCTGGACATGAATGATGCAGCAACATTTGATTGCTCAGGGAGGTATGTGATTACTGGTTCAGATGATCGCCTAGTGAAGATCTGGTTAATGGAAACTGCATTTTGCTTGGCCAGCTGCCGTGGACATGAAGTAAGTCGTTATTGGCCCCTCAAAGATATAGTTTTCCCTTGTCGCACTTTATTTATACTCATTTTATGGTTAAAGGGAGACATCACGGATCTGGCTGTGAGTTCCAACAATGCTTTGGTGGCATCCTCCTCAAATGACTGTATGATTCGAGTAGTAAGATTCATCTTTTGCCAATATATAAGGATTGTTTGTCTATTTTTGCTTTTTTACTTTTTGGTTTTGACCTTTGCTGGAAACTCAATGTTGACTTGCTTTAATTTTTCATGTTTACTAGTGGCGCTTGCCAGATGGGCTGCCAATTTCAGTATTGCGAGGACATACTGCAGCTGTTACTGCCATTACATTTAATCCCAGGCCAGGCTCTATGTACCACCTTCTATCGTAAGGCCTATTCTCTCACTCCATTTAAATAAATTTCCATGTGGAGTTTCTAATTAGCTGCAGGTAATTTACTCTTCTGTTCGACCTTGCTGATCATTATGCAATTGCAATGTGATGCTGTTATTCTTTTGTTTTTCACTGATTATCTTTTTGTGATGCTGATTTCAGTGACTTCTGTGTGTGCAAACAATTTGTTATTGAAATTTTGTGCTACTAGAACCATTTTTTGAATGTGAGAGATCTTTAGGGATGTGAAAGTAGAAAATGGAATGGAAATGGAGGATATCTGAATTCGATAAGTTAGAGGATGATTTTGGGAGGGGAAATATCCAAAATTAGAATAAGATTTGAGGTAATGGTTTGTAGAGGAAAACCTATTTGGAGACGGAAAGCCATGGGCTAAGGAAGGAAATAGAATTCTAGACTGGTAGACAGGGTGGTGAAGTATCAGCATAAGCTGAATGTGAATAGTAAACTAGACACCAGAGGTCGTAGCATTGCTGAGGATAGGAAGGCTTTTGAGATACGAGGGATTTTAAGATGGATTTCATGGGTTTCTTTGTTCTTTGAGAATTATTATGCTTTTGGTTGATGGAAAAATGGTAATGGTTTTGTAAATTGGATTGTAATAGGCAATTTATATGGGTGGTTTGGATGGTGAGGACTTGAAGAAATTCTTGGAATAAATGTAGTGTAGAGGTGGATGTTTTGAGGGGTCACATCACAAGAAGGATTCTTTGTGAGCTGCAGTTTTTACTGTATATTCCCAAAGACCATTTTCTTTTGTTTATGGATTGGATGGCTTGGAGACTAAAGAGATTCTTTTCCGTTAGCTGTGTTTAGCTGTGTAATATTTTTTTTTTCTATTTAGCTGGACTGCTTGTTCAATATCATTGTAGTTTCTAGTTAAAGAATTCTGTTTTCTCTCTTTCTTGCTTTCTATATATTTGTATATTTATTTATATGTTTCTAAACTCTTTCGATTCTTTATTTTACTGATGCTGTTAAATAATGTTAATCTTGTATTTTGTTAGCTTGCAACGTGTTTTTGGTGGAAACCATTATGATTGGAATTGTCTCCTTGTAATTAACCTTGTGCTATTTTTTTGTCATTTGCAGTTCATCTGATGATGGAACTTGTAGGATATGGGATGCCAGGAGTTCTCAAGTGAGTCCAAAGATGTACATTCCAAGACCTTCAGATGCTGTAGTTGGTCAGTTGTTTCTCTACTGCAGCAGCTAAGTTCAATAAACTTATTAAGTGGTGAAAGAGTACTCAGTTCGGTCATACAATTGCTTTACTGCAGGGAGAAACAGTGGTCCATCTTCAAGCACTGTTACACAGGGCCATCATATCTTCTGTTGTGCATTCAATGCTAATGGAACAGTCTTTGTCACCGGTAGCTCGGACACTCTTGCAAGGGTATATAAAACCTGCATGTTCCTTGTTATTATTTCTGCAGCCTTCAGTTTAGTCACTATCTTCGCTAACTTTTGCTTCAGTATAGTGCAAGTTTTCTGCCTCTAATTAGTACTGAATAAACTCATGAATTGTATCTTAAATAGTTTTCAGTTGTAATATAAATCAGGAAAATAAAACCATTTATATATTTCTACTAAGAGCTTGCTGGTTGTAGGTGTGGACTGCTTCTAAGCCAGGCTCAGATGAGTCAGACCAACCAAATCATGAGATTGATGTGTTATCTGGCCATGAGAATGATGTCAATTATGTACAATTTAGGTTTGTTTGTGCTGAAATTTTGCTAACAACATATATATCAATCTTTGCATGTTGATTATGTTGCTTCATACACTGCAGTGGTTGTGCTGTAGTATCTAGATTTTTGGCAGCTGACCCCTCAAAGGAAGAGAACGCTCCCAAATTTAAAAATTCGTGGTTTGTTTCTCCTCTTCCTTGTGATTGTGATGTTAAATTTTTCTCTGATATGTTAAAATTTCTCTCCTCTCTCTGTGCCCTTATATCTGTCTATTCTACACTTTTCCTTTTGGGTTTAGATTCACTACCAGTAGTATATAATCCACTTTATTATCCAGGTTCAATCATGACAATATAGTCACTTGTTCTCGCGATGGGAGTGCAATTATCTGGATTCCCAGATCACGAAGATCACATGTAAGTTTTAGCAAAGATAACTTATAACTTCCTTTCTAGCCTGCCCATTTTCTCAGCAAGCTTTTCTAATGAAACAGTTGTATCCACCAACTTTTGAATTCTTTTGCTTTGTATAGAAAAAACTGTATAGCTAATTTCACATTCCAGGGAAAAGCTGGTCGTTGGACGCGGGCATATCATTTGAAAGTTCCACCTCCACCAATGCCCCCTCAGCCTCCACGAGGAGGCCCTCGCCAGAGGATTCTTCCAACTCCTCGTGGTGTTAATATGATTACCTGGAGTCTTGACAATCGCTTTGTCCTTGCTGCTATCATGGGTAATTTGTTTGTTGTTTCTCATGTATAGTTTATGTATTAGAATATTATTTCTATGCACCGTAGTAATTTTATAATGCCTTTGCATAGAGTGAAGAAACCTAGGCCTCGCAACCTTTCACGGACTAGGATTAAGTTGAAGGCCTTAAATTCTGTAATTATATCAAAATTCTTGTTGTAATGCAGATTGCAGAATATGTGTGTGGAATGCTTCTGATGGTAGCTTGGTGCATTCACTGACAGGTCATACTGAATCTGTATGTGGCTCAATCTCTTCGTTATTGATTATCCTTTTTTTCTCCCTTAATTCTCTGTTCAAGAATTTTGTTATTTGATCTTGCAAAGAGAAGTATGGTGAAGAGACTGAGTCAAGTAGTGTGTGCCTACAGAAGGGTAAAAAATATATATCTTTCTGAACACTTTTCTGGTAGCTTATCTTTTCAATTGGTTGCCATAGTCGTCCTTCTTTATCTATTGCTGCCTTGTCTACAATGTGTAAGTTCTGTACAGAAACTTGGGCCGTTTTGATCATACGTATTTCATGTGCTAGTATACTTACGTATTGCTTCTGCTGTTTATTTTTTCCCAACATCTTGATGTAGTATTCTAGTCTTCTAGCTATTTCCATTTCCTTTTGTTGATTTATTGTCTGTCATTTTGTGTCAAAAGTTTAGGTCTAACAACCTTTCACGAACAAGTAAACTTAAAACACTAACAATATTCAATTCTGTTATTGATAGACATATGTGCTGGATGTTCATCCTTTCAACCCCAGGATAGCAATGAGTGCTGGCTATGATGGAAAAACAATTGTCTGGGATGTGAGTTTCCAGTGTAATTATTCTTCTTGCAATTTCAAGTTATGTTATATGGTTTCTGAATGCTTTGTTGACTTGTGATTTCAGATATGGGAAGGCATACCTATTCGGATATTTGAAACTTCCCACTACAAATTGGTAGATGGAAAGTTCTCGCCGTAAGTGACTAATAAGAATTCTCTGTTTTGGAAGCTTTGTGGCTGAACCTGTCGTATTGTCACTAAATGTTCTTTATTCTCTATAGATTTATAACTCTATGAAATCCTGAATCATTGGTATTCAAATTGGCTATATGATATCTTTTTCTAGGTTTATATGGCACTTTTTGCCCTCATTTTCGATGATTCTATGTAGCTTTAACCATAACTTTCCATGACTAGTTGTTTTTTGCTTCTCTTTTTGCATGGAAGATGTCAGTTGGTATCCCCGCACCCCATTTTTCTCTTTTCTTTCTGGCTACTATTTGGTGAAATATACTTTGCTTTCCTAACTGGTTTCCTGTACTTACAAAGGATTCTTTCTTTGTAATATAGGGATGGAACATCAATTGTCCTCTCTGATGATGTTGGCCAATTGTACATATTGGACAGTGGCCAAGGGGAGTCCCAAAATGATGCAAAATATGATCAGGTATGCTTTTTCCCTTCAAATTTTCTAGCAAAATACGAATGTATGCCTTTAGTTTGGTTGGATTTTGTTTTCATGCTTTGTTTTTCAAGTTTACTTAATTGTGCATGCACTTTGACAGTTTTTTCTTGGTGATTATCGCCCACTCGTTCATGATAGCTTTGGAAATGTTCTTGACCAGGTTAGTTGGCCATTTGCACTATTGTTTGTAATTGGTCTTCATTTTCTGGTTAGCTCAACTATTGAGTAAATTACGTAAGTGATAATTCAATGGTAGGGACTATTGAATAAAATATACATAACCAGTAAATAGAAAATAAATAAACCAAGGTGATCTGCCATGTTTGTTCTTTTGATGTGTGGTTGATGTACAAACAAAGACCCCTCATTTTGGCCATGCAATTCCCGTGCATGACAAAGTTCACTGTGTGTGGTCTCAGTGGTGGTTATGATGGATGGGTAACTGTATGCAGGGGACTCGCTAAGTGAGGTTAATTTAGCAGTTTGGGATAGTGGGACCAGTTTCAATATTCCTTTTAGAGATTGAAAGTTTTTGGTGTGCGCCAAAACTCAGTGCCACCTTAAAATTATAGTATAGATGTGTACATGATTGACCTAACATAATTTAATTCTAAGTATATTTGCAATGCTCCTACATTAGATGTATAGTAGTTTTATTTATATTACATGATGTGGCCACTTCTTAGTTTGAAATATCCACAACGTTTGATTCAGGAAACTCAGCTTCCAGCATACCGGCGGAATATGCAAGATCTACTTTGTGATTCAGGTTTGTCTCTACTCCTTGTTTTGTAGGAATTATTCTCTTCTGGAAGTTTATTTTCTCAAGCACTGTTTTATGGTGGCAACACTAGGCATGATACCGTATGAAGAACCCTACCAGAGTGCATACCAGAAGAGGCGGTTAGGAGCTCTGGGTGCTGAGTGGCGTCCTTCCTCTTTAAAACTTGCTGTTGGGCCTGACTTCAGTCTAGATCCAGATTACCAAATTTTGCCTTTGGCAGACTTGGATATGTTGGCTGAACCTCTGCCAGAGTTTTTAGATGCCATGGATTGGGAACCAGAACCTGAATTACGTAGTGATGATACGGATTCAGAGTACCATATTGCTGAAGATTATTCTACTGGAGGGGAGCAAGGAAGTTTAAGTTCAAATCCCTCTATTGATCCAGAGTGCAGTGAAGAAAGTGAGGATGAGGATGCTGAAATGGATGGACTTCGAAGATCAAAAAGGAAAAAACAAAAGGCTGACGTAAGTTCTCTTTCAATAACAATTTATATTTCAGAATTTGGTTAGGACCTTGCTGAATGTCTCTCCTTTCTGTTATCTGTTTCCTCAGATTGAAGTCATGACTTCTTCCGGGAGGTGTGTCAAAAGAAGGAATTTGGATGAGTGTGCTGGCAATTCATTCAGAAGTAACAGAACAAGGAAATCAAGACATGGACGAAAAGCTTCAAAAAAGAAATGTTCCTCATCATTGAGACCTCAAAGAGCAGCTGCACGCAATGCTCTTAATCTATTTTCTAAGATTACTGGAAGATCTGCAGATGGAGAAGATGAAGATGGATTGGAAGATGATATGTCAGGAAGTGAATCCCCACTTCAGGATTCAAACATTGAGAGTGATGAATCTGATAAACAAAATCAGCAAGGCAAGCATTTGAAAGGAAAAGAGGTTTTTCTCGATGAGTCTGAGGACATGGCTAAACCTATTGAACGCCCTGAGTTTCTAGTAAATACTGGGAGCAGTAGGAGGTTGGTGCTTAAATTGCCAAGACGGGAGTCAAATAAGCTCGTGTCTAGAGAAAGCACAGTACATAATTGTTGTAATGAGGATTTGGTTGATCAATCATATAGAGTGCCTCAAGAAGCAAATGAAAATGATATAAGTCCTCAGGATCCAATTTCCGTTCCGGGGGATAAAAAATGCAGCACATTTGAAACAGTAGTGAGTGGGCAATCACACAAAGTAGAAAATCATTTAGACTTCAAAGGGAGAATTAGTTGGGGAGGGTCCAGAGCACGAACAGCGAAGCGCCAGAGGTCAGGAGAATTCATGTCATTGGATGCACTTGCCAGAGCCAGTGCAGTTGTTGGTCACAATGAAAAAGACTACACAAAACCTGAAAATAATTCTCCTCGTTCAGAAAGCCAAAGGTACAGGGATAAGATGGACACAGTGGCTGTAGTGAATGAGGAAACCACTGGGGCTAGTATCTCCGAAGGCTTTATTGGTGAAACCAATGTTAAAGAGCATTCAGATTTTAGTGAATGCAAGGATCATGATCAATCGCCTAAATCTGTTCACATGGCCCCTTGGGATGCAAGCACTTCCTCTTGCCTTGATAAGGACGGGACTGGTTTCTCTTTCGAACAAAATGAGAAGCTCGTACCTGTCTCAACGAAATTAAGGTTCAGGAGGATTTCAAGGGATCCTAGTCCTTGCAAAGAGGAAATTAGCTCTGTGGTAGAGATGGAAAATGGTTGGACGATGGAACAGGGTCCAGTTGTGCCAGAGGATAATGGAACCCATAAATTTATTCCAGATCATAGATATGATGGTTCACGAGAATCAGACAATGAAAATGAATCTGACAAGAATGTTATTGCTGGCACACATGAATCTGCCGAATCCAGTTTACAAAAAAACAAAATGTTCAGTGCTGTTTATAGAAGGGTGAAACCACATAGGGGTAGAAGTAATTCAGAAGGTGATAGTGGTGTTAAGGGAGAAGGCTGTTCGTATACTTCAAATACAAGCAACCACAATATCATTGCTGGAGACATTCAGGATGACACAAATGATGGAGGCCGCAGGACACGGTCCATGGGGTTGAAGGCGTCTGCATGTGATCCAAGTAGTCCAGATCATGATCCTAAGTTGGCGGAAGGACATGAGCCAGGTTATACATTTAGAATTAACCGGAAAAGTTCCATGGACAAGTTTCAACTTGGGAATGAAGAATGGGGATCAAGTTCAAGGACAACAGTTGGGTTGAGGTCTAGTAGAAACAGAAGAAGCAGTTATCTTGACATGAGCCCAATGGATAAAAGGAAGCCGCATCAGTCAGCAAAGAAAGTATCATGGTTAATGTTGTCAACACACGAGGAGAGCTCTAGATATATTCCCCAGATAGGGGACGAAGTTGTTTATCTGAGACAGGTTTCTCTATATCTTTCTGCTGGTTTTTTTTTCCTTTTATTTCTTCCTTTGCATGGAGGAGGGTGGAGCTTGTACCTTGGCGCCACAATATGGCATCCCTGAGTGACCCATTGATCGCACAAGTTGCTTAAACAGCTTTTCTTGAATAGGGATAGAGCTGCATCTGTTTGCCCTCCCCCGGCCCTGCACTGTCCCAAGCTTGTGCACTGGGCACCCCTTTCTTGTTTTGGTTTTGTCGTATGAATGTCAATAACATCGCTTACTTTGGTAACCTCCTTTTCTTTTTCCTTTCTTACCAGGGGCATCAAGAGTATTTCGATCTAGGTGGATTGAGAGAAAACCCACCATGGAGGTTTATAAAGGGGAGAATAAGAGCTGTAGAATTTTGCAATGTTCAAGACCTAGAGTATTCTTCACTTGCAGGGTCTGGGGATAGCTGCTGTAAATTGACGCTTCAATTTGTAGATCCTTCTTCTGATGTGTATGGTAAATCTTTTAAAGTGACCCTGCCGGAAGTTACTGGTTTCCCAGACTTCATTGTTGAAAGAACACGCTATGAGGCTTCCATAGAGAGAAATTGGTCATGTAGGGATCATTGCAAAGTCTGGTGGAAAAATGAGGGTGAGGATGACGGTAAGTGGTGGCATGGCAGGGTTACATCTAAACGGTCTAAATCGCTCGAGTTCCCAGACAGTCCTTGGGAGATGTACACTGTTCAGTATAAGAGTGATCCTAGTGATACACAGCTGCATAGTCCTTGGGAGCTTTTTGACGAAAATACTCTATGGGAGCCACCTCGCATTGATGATAAAAGCAAAAAGAAGCTGCATGCGGCCTTTTCCAAACTAGATCGATCAGCCGGAAGTCGCCAGGTATTAAGGAGAAAAAATCTTTTACTTTTAAATTTTAATAACTCGAAAAAAGAATTTGGCCAATGGCCTCATTTAGTAGACTGAAGATTTACAAGGATTTTTCTCAATATTGTTGTGTACAATTCAGGATCCCTTTGGGGTTGACAAACTGATGCAACTTCAACAGAAGCCAAAGTTTACAAACTGGTATGTCTTTGTTATTCTTATAGCGTTCCTTGTATGTATCGTTGGATTTCCATGCCGTGCATGCTCTGTCCATCAAACTGATGGTGATGGAACTTTTTCTCAAATGCTATCTGGGTATTGATGACATGTAATCTTGTTTTATGGAATTCTCTCAGGTGCGTGGTTCCGATATCTCTTGATGTGATCCAGTCTAGGTTAGAGAACGATTACTATCGAAGCCTGGAAGCGCTGAAGCATGACTTTAAGGCTTTGCTGTTAAATGCTGAAACCTATCTCGAGAGCAATGCGGTCAAACGCGCATCAGATAAAGAGCTTTTAGGGAAATTGAAATGCCTGTCAGACTGGTTCACAGAGACAATCTCATCCTTGTAGGTTGTAGCTCCCATGGTTTTGTAAAGAATTTGAGTCATTAATCTCGATTTTACTTTTTACCCCCTTCTATTCTTTCTCAATTTCGGGTGTTCTGTTCAGAAGGGAACTAGAAAAATGATAGTGTAAATTTTTTTACCAGGGAATTCATTCTTGTACAGACATTCGGTTTATTTTTGCAATGGAAAAAAAAGAATCAGCCTTTAAGTCTCGTTTTTTCTCGTGATTTTCGCTCTCCATTTTTTTCTGCCCTCTTGTTTTTGCCTCCTGATACTCCTTCGATTTATTTAAAATGGAAGTGCGAAAATGCCGCCTGATACTCCTTTGATTTATTTAAAATAGAAGTGCGAAAATCACTTCCGATTCAATACTTGTATCCAAGGTGGATTTCACCTTCTCCGCCCCAGGATTTCACAAAAATAAAAAAAATTAAAAAAAAAATTAAAAAAAAAAAGGCCCTGCCTGTTGCCCTTTGTGATTCGAAATTGCGAGGAAGCAAGGTGTTGTGGCAAAAACAAAAAGTAATATTTGAGTGCACACAAATTGGATGTCAAAAGATAGTCTGAACAAATGCAGAAGTACTTTCAACACAGGTCTTTAGAAGTAATCTCCATCCTAGTTACCTTTTTGGAAAACGATACATTTGTTTTGAGCAACATGTGTTTCCGACGGAAGGAAAACTGAGAACATTAAGTGGTGGCCTTGAATCTTAGTCTCGCCACCTGTGGCCGCAGCTGGGGTTGCAGCAAACAAAGAACAATGTCATACCCTCCTCTCCTCTAGCAGTTGCCTGCACATATACAGTAAACTCATAGAATTAGAAGCAGTTGTGAATCTCCCTTACATACAGTAAACAAACAGCTACGCGGTGCAAGATGAGTTGGAACTTCATCAAACAAGTGACGACTTGGAATCTTGAACACCAAAATTTAAGGGGACGAAAACTAGCGATAAAATTCACCACAACAGAGAGAGGATAGGACATATAACCTGAAAGAATACAGCTTCTCCATGCTTGCACTTAGCACAACGCACGGCTTTAGTTCGAGGAAGAGTAGGATCTGCAGCTACATCCTGCAATAATTGAGTGCGCTCGCCAACGGGGTGGTGTATCTCATTTCTGTAGACACAGTTGTTCTCAGCAACCTCCTGCAAACAAAGAAAATATATAAAATCTAATAAATTCATAAAACAGCACTAAAACTAAACAAATCATGCGAAAGGAAAATGAGAGAGAGAAAGAGCTGACCTGGTGATCGCAGTTGCGGCAGGCGTAGAGGAGGATCTTATGTTCCTTGTCCGCCTTCGGGTACAGAATGTTGTTACTGAAAACTAACAAAGTTCAAAAGGAAAATTCACAAAAAAAAAAAAAAAAAAAAAAATGATAAACTGAAATTAAAAATTAAATAAAGTGTGGTGGGATTTACTGACCATTCGCGGCAAAATTTCATGGTACTCATCGTGGACAAGCTCTGAGTTTTAGGGCTTGGAAGCTCTCCCTCTCTCTTTCTCTCTCTGTGAGTGTTCTGATTGTTTTCTTTTGGCGAATGGCGGGTTTTCTGCTCTTCTTCTTCTGGTGGTTTCTTTCTTTAGAAGTTTAGATGTTTCTGGCGGCACTATGAAATTAAAAATACTCTGCTTCAGTCTTAAGCGTAATTCTATTTAAGGGTATTTTTGGTAAACTACAGACGTGGAGGATTAAATTCGTTTCAAATTCGCTATCTACGATATTCGAACTTAAAATCTCATACACAAGTAATATTAGGCCAATTAACCAGAACACTGGAGTTCAGGTTTCAATTCTCGAATATAATATTAGAGTAATATGATTTGTCAAATTATTTTGACTAATTTGATTTGTCAAATTATTGTTCTCCCCTAAAATATCATATTAGTGGCTGTTTTATCACAAAAAATTCCGAATTATCGATCAAGTATTGTAAGAATTGTTAATCCAATGTATTAGTAATTTTGTGTCTCATCACGTGATAAGAGAAATAAACACAAACAACTATATAACCGTAAACAACTAAGAATATAATCGTGAAAAGCTAAGAATTCGCTCAATGAAAAGCCATCACGATTTCGGAAAGAATTATCGACTGTTACGAAACAAACTCATTTGGGCATATGCCAATAGCCAGTGGTACAATCAACTCGCTCTCACAAAGAAACATCATTTTTCACACAAAAACGCAGGCTTCTATTGTCTAACCAACTTAGTTTTTGAAGAACAATAATGGATACCAAAGAAAATCTTGATCTATAAAAACAGCCACGGCAAGTACGGTACAAGTTCAAATACTGCAGGAGCGAAAAGAAAGAAATCGCAAGGAGACATCTACAAAGATTATTTTGGTCTAAATTCGCCACACGGAAAATCCTTTGTCTAGGACGCCTCAAAATCACAACTGAACTAAATCGAAACACGACACATGTTGAACCAAATACACAACTGCTCTTCACTATGCTGCTCGATCACCTCATTTAGTGCTTTCTGCTGTGCCTCTTGCTCTTCTTCCGGCTCCTCCTATCATCAGAATCAGATTCGGAAACTGACTCAGAATCAGAAGATTCAGATGATGAGCTGTACCTTCTTCTACGCCTTGCCATCTTTTGCTTCTTCTTCTTCCTTTGGTGCCTCCTGTCCTCCTCTGAGTCAGAAGATGAACTGTAATCTGAACTACTCTCCTCTGAAGAAGAGTCAGATCCAGTAACTGATGATGCCCCACTATCAGTCTCGAAAACTGAAGCCTCGCTATCGCTGCCAGAATCAGAAGCTGACCGATGCTTCCTCTTGCTTATCTTTGACTGCTTTTCACTCTTCTCTTCCTTGATTTCTGGACCGTCCAAATCATTCCATATTTCAACCTTCATATTCAGTTTAGGATTTTTGAGTTGCTGGGTCCTAGACGGTCGTGAGATGTAAACACGTTCATTCTTGCATTCATATGTCCAATGCCCGGGTTGGTAACACTTCTGGCATTGTGAAGCTGCACCACCAACAGTAGATACATTTGACTTGAGGTCTTTCCGTTCACCCAATCTCACAGCCTTTTCAGTACTCATCAAATACATCTGTCTCTTGGCTTCCCTTTTCTCCTGCCATCTGCTGGGTCCTTCTTCCTTCTGCCCATAAGCATTAACATTCCGAGCAGCTGCAGCAGCCGCCCTTTCAGCCTGAGCTCGACTAAGACCTTTTGCAGCACTCAAGGCTGCAGCCTTGATCCTCTCCGCTGCAGCTTGAGCTTTCTCTTCTTTCTTACTCGACATGTTCTAATTCACAATGTTCAAATCCGAATACAAGCAATTGCCTACTCCACAAATGCCAACTGCCAGAAGTTCCAAAAAAAGTATCAACACCACAATCTCCAAAGCACTCACTCTGCATTTAAATGATAATTAGGTCATTCACATTCATTGAATATTGCCATGCCCTGGTCAATAAAGTAAGAAATCCCAAAATAAAAACAAGTATTTTGCTTTTCAGTAAATATCAAGAACTTAAAGGATAAAAGGCCAGAAAAAAAAAACATTTAAATCAACTAGTTTTAAAACACATGGTATACACAGAATGCAGCATTAAAACCGACAAAACTAACCAACTTTGTATGGCTAGTAGAACTTTCAAACTGCCAAAATCAATCAACACAAATCATATAAAGATTTCATTCACACACAAAATCTACTCCAAAATAGAACTAAGCTTATCGGATGGTAACTTGTCCACGATAAAAGTGACAAGAGTTACACAAGATCTCCCAATAAAAAGTAGGGCTGATAAATCTACAAGAATCCTCGGACTACATATGTAACAGAAACGAATCCATATTCGAATATTAAATACTTAAGCTTTGATATACCTTGGTATAAACAAAGGCTAGTACATCAAAAACTTTCATTCGGTCGATTTCTCATCTTAATAATTCATTCAATCGGCATCATCAGTTTTAATTCACAATGTAACCTACAAATAAGCATTTTCTTCAACAAGACTATCAATTTAACCTTATTCTGAGTCGAGGTAACTGCAATTTATACACTTTGCCCCCTCAAACTACTAAGGTCGATAAGTTCAAACATCATCGAAATTACAGCAACACTGAACGAAAAGACCCGAACTTTCCCCCAAATCCTACAATTGAGAACCCAAAACAATTGAAAAGAGCATTCTTTCCTTACCGATCTGCTCACGAAATGTTGCAGAGCCGGAGATTAGGGCAATTCAAGGAAGGACATTTACAGCAATAAATTTGCACCAGAACCCTAATCACTATTAAAACAATAAAATAACGAAAAAACCAAGAAATTAGAGAGAAAGGTTACCTTCTTCTGTTCGGGTATCGGCGAGGGAACTTGAATTAGGGCAAGAAACGCAACGCTTTTGATTTGGTTTTGAGGGATAAGGGTGGTGCTTTGGACCGTTTAATTAGGGTAAATCACACGTTACGATCTCAGATGTGAGGTGTATTATAACTTCATACAATATCTTTAAAACATTTCATTTTCATAGCTTAAGTACTATTTTATTTCAATATAATACATCTATTATATTTTTCATCTATTGATCCGTTAAGAGCTGACGTGATTATCATATTTATGTTGCCTGACCGATATATTTATGTCACGTGGCAAAAATAATAATTTTTTATACATTAAAAATATTATAATAATTTACTCTATTAAAAAAATATAAAACTGAAAACCCAAAAACCCATTCCCCCGACCACCTCCCTCTCCTCCACTCTCTTCACCTACCCCTCATCTTCAACCTCTTCTTTCCTCCCTCCCTCCCACCAACCCACACTGCAAATCCTTGCAAATTCCCATACACCTTGAATCAAAACCCAGCAACTCCAAATGCCTCGCTGCAAAGCTCTCTCTCCCACCATTTGTGCTGAGGGGTGTGCGCTGTTTCGGACCACCACAAGTCGGTGAGGATGTCATCCCCGACCCAAAATTGCAGTGAGAGAGGGGGAGAGAAAGGAGAAGGGATGAAAGGAGAGAGGGTTTGAGATTCAACGATCGGGGGTTTAGCCATCTAGGTTGGCTCCTGGGTTGAGGAAGGCATGAGGGAGACGATGAAGCCCTTGATCTGGTCCTTCTCGGCATCAGGGATGGGGGTCTCGTCGGAAGAGGAGTTGGGAGCCCAGCGCGGCTTGAGGTGGTTTTTGAAGTTGATGCAAGCGGCCTGCCGGATTTGGTGATCGACTGTGCTCTCGGGGACGGTGAGGTCGTGAGTGAGGTGGAGGGATGCCACAGAGAGTGAAGCCTAGGCGCGGCGGTGAGGCTCTGGGAACGGAGAAAGAGTGTGGAGGGAACACCGAGGAAAGGGCTGAATGTGGCGATGGTGTGATGGATTAGGAAGAAACGGGAGAGAGGGTGGTGGATGTGGGAAGATGGGTTCTGGGTTTTCAGTTTTTTATTTTATTTTATTTTAATAGAGTAAATTATTATAATATTTTTAATGTAAAAAAAATTATTTTTTTTGCCACGTGTCACAAATTTGGCAGCCATATGGTACTTGAGATATGAAAATGAAATGTTTTGAAGATGTTGTATAAGGTTGTAATAGACCTCAAACCTGAAGTTATAAAGTGTAATTTACTCTTTTAATTAAGATTTAATATTAGGTGGCTCAATAGAGAAAATGAGTCCTTTTTTTAAAAAAAAAACTAATGAAAGGGGTTTGAAAACTTTAAATTTTAACAATAAGAACAAAATAAAGGGTAAAGTGAATAATACTAGGTTTGAATTTTTAGTGTAAAAATGTATTTTTTCGTTAAAGTAAACAGTACCGCAGTCTTTTCGTTAAAACTCCCTTTTTTTTATAGGCATATTTGTTGATTTACCCAACTACCAATTTTTCCCCTGAACTTGTATAATTAGCCCCCCTGAACTTAACTTGTAACCGATTACCTCCTTGAACTTTTATAAATAGCTAATTTTCCCCTTGGAGTTAGATTTTAAAAATTTTCATTCAACTTTTCATTCATTCAATTTTCCGTCATTTTTGCCATCATACAGTTGTCATATGTTATTCCTGTGATCAAGATGAATAAAAAAATTAGATTAAATTTTTTAAAATCTAACGCTAGGGGGAATTGGCTATTTATTAAAGTTCAATGAGGTAATTGGCTAAAATTAAAATTCAAGGGGGGAAATTGGCTAATTATAAAATTCGAGAGGGTAATCGGTTAAAATTAAAGTTCAGAAGGGAAATTGGTAGCACTGTACAAGTTCGGGGGATTAATCGACAAATACACATTTTGTTTATATCGACATGCAAAAATTGATTTTGACATGGCTTAATTAGACATTTGATTGGGTAGCCTAGTATTACTGTTCCTAATCGAATAGACTAAATATAGTCTTGTTCAGAATTTTAGTCTGGTAAAAAATTTCTTATAAGCTATAATTCTGAACAAAATTATGTTTAATTCATTCGGTTGAAGATGACCTAATAATATGAGCAATAGTATAAGTTCTCATATTCCTCTAAGAGTAGAGAAATTATTGTTTTTCAGTAAAAAAAGTGTTTGTTTATGACGGTAATCATATCACAAAGTTACCTTGTTACTAATCGAGATGTTAAAACATGAATAAACGAATTATACCTAGGAGTGTACTAGTATTAAAATTACGTACATGTTACGAGTGGATTGTTAACACTAAACTCTATTATTATAATCACAACGAGATATTGATTAGTTTATCTACTGTATTGGACTGCACGGTCTACAATTGGTCATCAACCGCTTGATCTAAGTACCTAAGACCCAAAACTGTTATTTGGTGTTGGGATCAACTAAATTGAAGATAAACTCAAACACATAAAGAATTTTTGTCACAATCAATTAAAAATGCTTCCATCATCATTCCAAGATATTATATCCTAATTAAATATCTTAGAGAAATTCTTTCCTTATTCATCATATTCCTACTACAGATGACACAACCTGGCTAATAGAAAGCTGCCCGTGTAAGCAAAACCTTACACCTAGCCGGCCACCTCCTTATAAATACTCCATCTACACCATTTACTGGTAAACATTGGCTACACACTAAAGCTCTAAACACTCACTCTTTTCAAAGTTACTAAATTAGGCATCGGAGATTCATTGGCCAACCCCCCACCTCGTGGGCGCATGAGGCTTTGACCTTGATCAAAAGTGTCTATTATTTTGTAAGTATAAATTCGTCAAAACTGAAGACGACAGATTTTTACTACCATAGTAGCTTCCTATGACAATGATGCATAACATAGCGCTACATGATGTGCACAAGACGCCATTATCATATTAGTTGCTCTCAGTCTTGGACCCAAGACAGTTTGCACATTCGGATCATGTAACTTGTATTTTGCAGTACCTGCAACTGATTTTGTTTACATGGAACGTGGACAATCAAATAATCATATTGCTGTAAATATTATTCATCATAGCTGTCCATTTGGGGTCAATATGTAAGTAGTTGGAATTTTTTCTACAGTAAGTCATACAAATGAGAAAAAAAAAATAGCCCCTTTGATTTCTCCTTCTAAACTTTGTAGGCTTCTAATGATAAAA
Source organism: Pyrus x bretschneideri (assembly GCF_019419815.1). Lineage (NCBI taxonomy): Eukaryota > Viridiplantae > Streptophyta > Magnoliopsida > Rosales > Rosaceae > Pyrus > Pyrus x bretschneideri. The sequence goes on along the minus strand of NW_025999513.1, from coordinate 6,190,181 downwards.
TAATAATAATAATAAAATAAAAATAAAAAAGACACTTTGAGCTCTCCTCCTAATCTCTTGTATCCTTACATTTCTTTATACTCTTTTTTATATTTTATTTCTAAATGTTTCTTAATTCTCTACTCTTTTTTTAATTTTAAATTGTTCTCTTTTTTTTTATATTTTATTTTCAACACGCTTATTCTCTTAGTTTTAGTTTTTAGAAAATAGATAAGAGAATGGCACAAAACTACAAAATCAAATTAGTGCAGAAAAAGAACTGTTCTTTGAAGGAATGTGCTCTTCATACATTTCTAACTAAAACTTTTGCACTGATAACACCAATTATTTATCCTTTAATCCCACAATATTTTTTTTCAAAATATTTTGGCCTTCGTTGCAGATTCATTCCGATGAAAATACGTTGTAATATTCATAAATATTCTATGTTTTTTTTTCTCTAATTTTCTGAAGTATGTACTGTTTTTAAGGGCTCGTGCATGAAACCCTAAAACTGGGACGAGGGTAGGACTGCGGCTCCGCTGACACCTGAAAAAGGGTCCTCTGTCGAGCTGGATGAGGATGCTCATAACAAACTGATGAGCTACTTTCATGAATGATCTTAATATATCAAAAACACTGCTTAATTAGGCCAAAAAGGTTGCCCGACTACGAAAAATGAACCTTCGATAACCATCATCCGAAGTCCTCGATACTAAACCAGTAAGTTTAAGCATCCAGAAAGCAAAATCCTAACCAGAAGTTCCTTAAACAAGAGATGGATGGCAGTAAAGTCGCATCTCTAAATTATCCAAAAAAAAAAAAAAAGGCGGGACTACATATGACCCCAATCAGCAGCCTAAAATATCCCAGAAAGAAGATTTGCAGCGGTTGATATGGCAGCTCCGGTGATAGCGCCATGCACAATCTGCTCATGGGAAGTACCCTCCGACGTGAGGGCCAGGGCCACTCCTGTAATTGCTCCCGCAACTGCACTGTTTTTCTGCACCGAAGAACAGACAATGGCTATAAGCAAAATACAAGTAGCAAGATCTTAGTAATGCTTGCAGCGTTGGATCCATGATAGAAGATAGTTAAGCATTACCCAATCGTGAGCTCCACGAGCCTCTGCCAGGCCATATGTGAGACCTGAATAGACCCCCGCAGCCAGTCCTGCAAATTAAAATATGTCAACTTCCTTCCAATCGCAGTGGTACATGACACTGTCTCTCCAAACTGCGCACACGTAATTGTAAGCAGGAAAAACTGAAATCTCTAGCTTGTCTAATGTCCATACTAAAAAAAGGTTACTTCAGTAGAAAACGAATTACAAACATAGTTAGCGTTAGCATTAGCTAAGGTACTATGTAAAACTGATGCATATATTTCATGCTTGCAATTTGATTAGAAAATGTACTTACCCCATTGTAAGGATTCCTTTCCTGTATTCTTCACCTAGAAAACATTGTGACAATGAATCAGTGACTACTAAAAGCATCACGACTTCGTTAGACTAGCTAGAATTCAAAGAAGTACAAAATTCACCAATGGCGGACAAACCAAAAAGCTCCAATAGATAAGGCCAGACCACCAGAGCATTCAATTATTTATGAATAATTTATGGTGGCAACATTAGGGCACCTCTAACATATAATCGATTGGTAATTTGAGTGTAACTACGAAATACAGAACCAGACGGCTTCTCTATATAACCAAATCTTAGTAACAATTGGAATTATGTACTTAAATGGTAATTTTCAACTCACCATGGCTTCAAGAGATTTTCTGTTGTTTTCACCTGCAAAGCACATAAACAACCGCTTGAGACACAATTGTTCAACATACCAACAACTGATGGACAAACAGAGACATAATATTACAAAGGGTTCTCATATTCCACATTCGTAATTTATAGTCTCCGACGGGCATTCTACATCAATAAAAGTTGTAAAATTAACCATGGAGTGGTTAGCTGCATACCTCTGAGATCAGGGAATCGTTTTTTTTTGTTGCCTAAGAGTGAGATTTCGGGTGGAATACCATTGGTACTTGAATCGAATCCTGCACATAACGATGAACATGAATGCATACAAACGCATCAACGTTTATCTGTCTGTCTAGGAGGAATAGGCGGAATTAAAATGACAATATGAAGTATAATCAAATCCTGCACATTATTACAATGAACACATGCACGCATGCTTCACCACTTAAACGACTAAATCAAATAAAACCACAAACCGACAGACAACATTAATTACATGCATAATTACTTAAAATTTAAAGGAATAGTAATTATTATACATCCATAATTCACACACATATACAAACACCAAGAAATTCGAAAGTAGAAGGAAACACATAATGGTTACCTTCAGTGGCTGTGAAATAAGCCTCACGTGACACGGCCTGAAGTGCTCCGATCTGTGCATTGCAGCAACACAACCTTATTAACAAAACGCTTAGATATTTTGCACGTACTTCTGTTATATATCACAAACACACACGCATATATATGCACAGAGAGAGAGAGAGAGAGAGAGAGAGAGAGGAAACCCCAGCAGCTTTGACGAAGCTCTCGGCGATGCGGTTGAGGAGAGGGTGGCCGAGGTCGGAGAAGCCACCATTGTCGAAGCTACGCAGCTCCTGCATCAACGACGGCTTTGCTTCCAAACTACTACTGCCGCTGCTCGTGTTCAACATCTTCACACTATTATCTGTTTGATTGCTCTTCCACCAAGAGAATCAACACAAAGTGAAATTTGAGGTTATTCGATGAGATTGCACCGGTGAAAAAGAAGAAGAAGGAGAAAATGAGCAAGTGAGGTAGACACGTACTCATGCAACCCTACGTACGTGTCTTTCTTCTGCGTAATCACACTGCGAACTCGGTGGCCAGCGACTTCTTCCAACTGTTTGCCACCTGTCCCCTGTTGACCTGTTTCATAAACAAACATGAAACATCCGTGCACCCAGGACGACCGTACATCTCACATTTTCATCGCTACCATATACTCTACCTTTCACTTCCGAACATGATGAAACCACAACATCCTTAACTTCAGACCCATTCTGTTATTCTTTGGTGAAATTTAGAATAAAATTATTGATTCCATTTCTGAACAAGATTTATATACCTGTCTCATTCTTTCGATCACGGATGAAAATCGTGAATGATAACAATCTTCAGTTCTTGTCTTAAATTTCACCCGATTGTGCAAATGCGGATTAGGTCAATTAATTACGCAATGTACTTTGACTATACATCCAAGTTCTAATCTGCTCCTCTAAAGTAGAGTTATACAGATTATCGTCCCGTCAAAAACTTCCATTCCAAGGAAATATTCATTCAGATAACCAAATTCTTATGATTCTACACTTACCATCTATTTATACCATCATTTGTATCATCTCTCTAATAGAGGTAGGATCCAACAACGCATTTGGATCTCATCTTTATTAGAAAGAGTCCAAATAGATGATAAAAATAACATTTTTGAATTCGAAAACTTTTTTCTTGCGGGATAAAGCTACCAACAAACTAAAACATACAACACTTTCTTTGGGCTTGCATGTTATCAAGGCGGAAATCCTTCCAAAAGTTGCCTTGGATAATTAAACTCGAAACTAATTTACAGTGAGCTACAAAACGAAAATTTCGCTCCCTCACCCAAAACCCTACTACATTTTAAGGGAAAAAATGGCCTCTAAAAATCTCATACTCACTCCCTCTCTCGATTACGACCAACCCACACCACACCCCCACCACAAAAGTACTTTTAGCATTTAAAAAAAAAGAGGAACAAATTAAAGAAAGCACAAAACTTGGATATAGAGAATCAATGCTGATGAATGTTTTACAAAAAACCAAAGTACTTCAAAGCCCCAATAAGGCCAACTGAAGAGTTGATGATAGTACCCCCACACTGGATGACTTCTTTTGTTGCCTTTTTTTCTTCCGCGTCGCAATGGCACTATACAGTATTCGCTCCTACCATTGTCGATGGAGGCCATAGACCAAATTCATCCTCTCTTTCTTCAATGTCGGTTCGCTTGCTCTCTTCCAAAGTATGTTCATCTGTGGGCTGGCACCGCTTTCTGGCACCAAGCACGCATTCACAGTCTTCATAAAGAACACGTAGTAGTCACCCCATTGGCTAAATATAACTTACGACCCATTTACAGCCATTTCCGGTGAAGATTTCGGTGGTATCAACGGGCAGTCCTCTCCACCCAATTGTCTATTCTCCGAAGTGCCATGCAAGTGATCCGAGCAGCCCCTAGAACTAGTAGGCTCATTTTCCCTATTATCCGCATCATCTGAATTGCTGTTATCAGAACAGCTTTTAGAAACAGCATGCTCATCATTCTCTTGATTTTTCCCTTCACGTGAGTTGTTGACTCCGTCAGCTGTGCGGGTTGTATTGATGCTGCTTGCAATTTTCTTATTAGGTAGCACTGCCTGGCTTAGAGTTGTACACAAAGCAGCAAACACACTTTCTTTTGGCTTGGAATTTTTACCCAACCGTTGCCTCTTTGCTAGCTCGATATCCTTAGAAGCCAATTTCCGCTTCAACCTAAGGGACCCCATTGTTCCTTCATCTTCATCAGAAGGTTCAGGATGTTTCCTGAGAGGTGGCTTGTAGTCTTCGTCATCCTCATCATCATCATAATCTACCAGCCCGACAGACCTTGGACTACAATAATCAAGATGAACATATGGGCCATATAGCCAAATTCTGAAAATGCACTCTGATAAATCTACACTAGAACAGTGTGATACCTGGATGGTGGATAACTTGCAGCAACTCCATTGGATAAAACAGGTTGAGGTTGAGCCTGTACTTTTTGGGTATTTGGCATTGATGCAGATGCCGTATCTTCTTCATCACTGATTACCAAGTTCCATGTTCAGTGGCTATGGGTAACAAGATAGTGGGAAAAAGCAATGTCAATACACAATAAACGTCCAACACTAAAAACATACCTGTCCTCATTGAAATATTCTTCTTCTTCTTTCTCCAAAGCTCGCTCATCATTTCGTTTTCTAGGGTCTGACACATTAGCAGTGCCTTTGGTTCCAAAATGTTCTAGGCACTGCAAAAGCACTTGTCAAATACAAAAGCTCTAAATTTAGGAGTGGAGAAAGTATAGAAGGAGCATAGTACCTGCTCATATTTTACTTTGAGGGAGAGAACAGATGCAAAATTCTCAAATCTGACCAACTGATCCCAGAAGGAATCAACCAAGTATTTAACCAAAGACTTCAAGTTTTCCTGGAAAAAGAAAATAAACAGATAAGATGATACCTTCAAGACGTACTTTAGCTCCAGATTCTAAGTCTAAAAGAGAGTGGCACCTTGCGGATGAACTCAAAAAGTTCTAAAACAGCCGAGTTCAGCAGGTTATATCGACTTCCATTACAAACAAATGCATCGACAATTGGCTTGAGAAGGTTGTTCTTAACAATATGATTTACCAGATGCTCATCCTGCAGAATCATGCATTACCCAATTGTTACATGAACAACTTAGCCCAAAAAGAAAAGAAAAAAAAAAAGCATACTTAACATATCAGAGCAGGTAGAGAGAGATAAAGAGAGAGAGAGAGACTATATGTACAACAGGGCACAAAGATAATAATAAACACTCTTATATGTACTGTGGAAGCTGAAAAAATTGTGCAGAACCAAGAACCTTTTTGAAATGTAACATTCTTTTTATCCAGAATCCCCACAACCATCATACTGATAAGAAATTCTCATATGAGTCCACTATGCTCGAATCAGAACAATATATATCATTACAATGCATTGACTTCTAGTCTTGCATGGCAATTCGCTCATCTTAGCTTCACTATTGTTGAAGCACAAGACATAATGTAATTTACATTTACATGCAAATTTTTTTCGAAGTTTCAGCTATAGATAATGGGTCCAAGACAACAATAATGATCACCCTCCAGATCATTTCAGTCTATTTGAAATTTTAGCTGAGCTGAAGAACAAATAGAACCTTTTAAACAACTTTTTGCAGAACTTTTTTAGCAATCAACATAAACTCACATGACGTGAAAGAATAGTGCGAACAAATCGAACTGCAGCAACAACTAGATACTTTTCCCTTCTTTTTGTAACCAACAAAACTTTATCCATCGCATTATTAAGCAGAAAGTTGCACCTACAAATTAAAAAAAAAGCCAAACATTACAATGTCAAAGGTCAGCAGAAGCAAAATCCATTTATGAAAATAGTACAAAGGATCCAAAATATTACTTTATTCTGAATGGATGGTGAAGTACACAAAAGCAAAGCAATTCGCATATATTTGATATTATTTCAGGCTTCGCAACACTCTGACTTTCAACTCTTCCACCAGAGATGGAAGATCTATCGGTTGATTGACCATTGCCTTCCAAAGGACATGACGCTGTTATAACATCAATCAACTGCCCCAGATGCTTCTCATAGAATATCTCGATAATTGCATCTCTCTGTAGCAAATCAAACAAGATAAAAGACTCAATAACCAAGTTGTGTAGTACCAGTATGAAAATGAGGCATTTGAAATTTTTTTTTTTTTTTTCTTACATGCAAGTTTTACCGACATGATTTTCCAACAATTCAGCAGAAACATAATAAACTACAAACCAACATTCAAATTGTTACACCCGCAGAAATAAACCGTATTGCAAACTCCATGCAAAGCTTTATGTATGAAACTTCTGAATTTGTGATAATCCAAAAAATTCATCATATTCTACATGAAAGAACAATCCAAAGAATTATGAGATGGACTAGAACAAAACTGGTCATGAAAAGTAACTTGAATAAAAGGGTGAAAAATCATTAAAATGAAAACGAAAAAGCAATGACCTGGCCCAAGTTAACGATAAAAAAGTAATCAAACAAATGAAATCTACAATTAACCATAACCCTAGAAGCATCAAATGAATTACTCCACTTATGATGATACTAGAAAGAGGCTCAAGGCAAACGGAGTAAAGGAAGACCTAGGAAGACTTTGAAAGAGGCTTTAAGAAAAGACATGGAGTACTTGGAGCTAACAGAAAACATGGTGCAAAACCAAGCGCAGTGGCGTTCTAACTTCTAGAATTCATACAGCCGAACCCACTTAGGGGGCTAAGGTTTTGTTGTTCTTAATGAAGATCCTAGTACAGGTAATCTCCAATATGATGGCTCAATAGCCTAAGGCATAAAGCCCCTCGTTATTCTTCTGATATCATCCATAAGTATTAAGATTATGTGCATAATATGCAAGGAAGATTATTATTTAAGAGCTAATGAATATAAAAAAATGTTCATAATGAAAGCTCCTAAAAGAGAAAAGAAGGCAATTAATATCCTAGAAATGGTGTCAACATGAGCACTAACAACTTCTGAAGTAAATATTACATGTACCTATTTGAACACAAGTACAAAGAGAGATGCGTAAAAATTTACATACATAAGTACATATATGTTATGCCCCTCTAACCTAAGTGGACCTACTGGTGAAGTTACTGGTGTAGTGCCAGTGGTACATAACTGTGAGAGCAGTTGCAGTTCAAGAATGAAAAATAGTATATATACTATTACTATTGGACAAGAGAGGAGAAGAAAGATGATATCCACAAAAATATTTTAAATTTAAGGGAAACTATAGCTGAGTTACACGAAGATTGACAGTAATAATTCATTTAGCGAACAAATATCTAATGTAGATACCTGAGCTCCTGACAAAGTGTAAGAATCTAGTAGACTACGAAGAATTTCAAGAAACTGGCAATGCATGTCCTCTCCGAAATCTGTAATCATTCCTTTAACCTGTAAGGAGACAATTAAATATTAAAATTGACAGAGAGAATCAAAACGCTTGCATCAGAATTTAAAATTTTCAAGTGACTGGGACCAGTGTTGTCAACTAAACAGGAAGCAGCCAAAGAGCGTAAATGTCTTTTCCACACCAGATGCTTAAATGCAGACATCAGATTGTACATATTATGAGTGTGCGAAGACAACTAGACTCCTTTTAGATACACTTGCTATGTCTGTTTCACCTGACATCAGTTCTAAATTTTTAATACAAATATAGGCTATCCCCAAAGCAATCACAAGTATAACCTGTTGCTTGCCTAATTAGGTGGTTTTCTCCTTCTGTTATCAAGCATAAACACACATATTGTAGTTGATTATAATTTTCGCCTCACAGGCCATAATCAGGTCATCCATACGACATTGAAATTGAATAATTCGCTATAAGATTTCTTTGAAGCTCAACTAACACAGGTGAAGGTGATTTCCAGGTGCACATGTCCATTCAAGGACAAACAATAATTTGGAAAAGTGCATACCAAGAGTCCTAAAAGTGGAGTTCCTTCCTGACGAACAACATATGAACGCAGAAGGTTTGGATCCTGATTCATGAAAAGATTGAGGATATCTGTCCTGCATCCATTATAATCACCAATTGTTAGGATTATGACACAAGGGAAAAAACTGAGTGAGAAGCAGCAAACTAAATACAGAAGACAGATTCATAAACGTCTGATTACCCGGTTAATACAAGCTTTTTGTCTTGACTCTGCAACGCATCAGTTACAATGTCAAAGATTCCTTCATTCATGAGATCCCTACAGATATTCAGCATTTCACACTTTAAAACAAAGACATCTTAAAAGAAAATATTTTTAGCTAACCACCATAATGTAAGCAACCAAAATTTAAAAAGGCAACAGAAAGTTACAAAACATAATAGTGGGTAAAGAAATGTAACTTCAGGATTTTTTTTACCTAAATAGCCGAAGCTGCTGGACCATCTGCAGGCTTTTGCTTAAACTACAAAACTCGTGCAAGAAATATACCTACAATGCAAAGGGAAGTATAAGCACAATCAATTCTGAGTGACGTCCTTAAAACTAACCAGAGAAATGCAGCCACACATTCTAAGGTCACTATTATTACCATGGTCAAACTAAAATGCGGTCAAGTTACAGGTGCCAACATTAAGAAATAACCACATAAGACTTTTTACCAATGTTAGAGACATTAATAAGTATTTCTAAATAAATTGGAGGGAAAAGAAAATCAAAAGAGAGAAATTACACGATCTAAAAATCTAATTACATATTCAAGAAATCTCCCTTTGGGGACTGCAGTGCACCAATATCATGCCTCAGAAGTCAGAAATACAATGAAAGAGCGCTTAAGGAAATCAAATTACCAAGTTCTTTTTAGATTCTGCGGAGGTGGATGGTGACCGTAGCCTAGCAAACAATTCTTGAATAAAGGTACTGTCATCCTTTAGCAAAGAAACAACCTACAACAAATAAAAATTAGAATTAATATAACATAAAGCCAACATGTTTTAAAGAATGACTTATAAAATCTTACAATAGCGTTGTTTGCATGAATAATGGAATTGAGATTTGCAACTGTGGCCTCATCCAATACTCTAGCCAAAACAACATCCTGAAAGTAGTAGAAAGTAAGAATTGCAACTAAAGAAGTAGGAAAAACAAAAAGGTTAAACAGAAAACAGGCAAACCTTTATATATCCAACTTTATACGTCTGGTGTATCTTTGACAACACCATAGCATCTTTAATCGGTATGGCCTGTGCAAAATGAAATTATCAATCCAGATTCGCAGAGAAGAAAAAAACCAACTCCCATATAAATTACGATGCTATCCAACATCCCTAGTCCTTAGCCCCAAATCCCAATAGAATAAAAATTATTACCTCCTTAAAAACAACATGTTCTTTCAAAAAGTTACGATGGTGTTGGACATTAGGTACTTCAGGGTCATCTGCAAACCAAAATTCAACATCAATATCAACATAGTACTGAATCAATGAATTAAGAATCAAATTACCAGGCTACAACTAAATCAAATTCTGAGAACAGAAGGTTACATGAAAGAACACAAACCAATTACAGAACTCACACTCAAGGGAACCGATGATATCCATGATTAAATCATCACCGAATATTTTCTCAAAGATCTGAGGACTATTCAGGAGAACTGCAGGTATTAAACAACATATCACTCAATATTAAAAAGATAGACATGCTTTGACCAAAAAATAAAGAAGATAGACATGCATTTATTTGGCAGATTCTGAGGGTGAAATACCAAAAAGGAATACTTACTGATCCCCCTTACTATTTTGTATATCATGTGAAGACCGTCAACATTTTTCAAGTCTTCACAGATTCTAAATAGGGCCATGAGCTTCCGAAAAAACTCTTGCTGCGTTAAGATTAAAAGACTCGTTAGGAAAAAGCAATATAGTATATATATGAACCAAAATGGTGTTGAAGGTTAAAGTAATAACAACTTTTATGATTAGGATAACATGTTTCGACCTACTTCAGCAATTGGATTTTTTTTATAAAAATGAGAGAACAATCCAAATAATCCACTGCACATTTCTTCAGAGATTCACAAGGTTATACATAGCTTACATCAGTCAATACTAATTCTGTCAATCGCATCTGGTCAGCAATGCCACTCTCAGCAACAGTCTGCAAGACAAAATCCACACGATTGCCATCACTTTGCAAGTTTGATAAAAAAAATATCTCATAAATTAAATGAAAAATGTGAAATGCAAGAAAGATAAAATTAACATATGAGATGCAAAAGAACTAAACCACCTTAAGGATTAAAGGAAGCGTGGATAGCTCAACCGTAGGGAGCTCCCTCAACTCACTGTTTGCATTGTGAAATGTCTCATCTACATATATTGAAAAAGATCAACAATTCATGTCACTGACTTTCAAATAGAAAAAAAAATTTAAGAAAATACAAGCAAAATGTAACCAATAATAAATGACAAAAATTTGAATATAGAAACCATGAGGGTGGGTCCCTACATATATTTTCCTCATTTTCTTCAAGATGCTTCAAGCTTTCCATGTATACATGGACATTATTTAAATTACCCAAATTTCATTTTTATTCGTATTACTTGAAACAATTTCACTCTTTCTCATACAACAGATATAAACACTGTAATCATAGATAAGAAAAGCCATATTGTTATCAAAACACTCTTCACACAGAAAAGTGGAAATCTTCATTGAACAAATGCTCTTTTGACTTAACCCAGAATGGCCAGAAATTGATGGACAAATTCTTTCTTCAGGCATTTAGGTACCTTTAACAGCTTTATCGTGAATTCCTGTGTTATCTTGTTTTCACAAGCAGATTTGTAGTCTTATAATGTAGAGATTGCATGAAACTTTGTAGGGTTCCACTTCCAAAAATAAGCAATTCTTATTACACTAGTAAATTTTCTGAAATTAATGCTTCATGGCAGATAAATCTTTCATCAAGGAAAATATTTGCATGCACTTTTATTTGAAAAATAGAGAGAAAACACAATAAGGATTCACTAAGAAGAGGGTTACAGCAGTCGGATATCTAAAATGCAAAGAACAGAGAGGGAGTACATTTTGAATCATATTGCAAACACTTACTGTTAAGAGAATTAAAATGTATATTCCTTTGCACGCTGCATATGTGGTCCCTGAATAGATCAAACAAAATAATTAGTAACAACCATGTTATCAGGAACAACAAAGGACAAAAATTAGGTAGTTACCATATGTAAGAGCAGCCTGTAGGCTCCTGAAAGCTGAGAGCTAATTCAGTAGAATATTCTGGATCCCTCCATGAGATAATTGTATCTTGACAAGAAATGACCCAAACACCACAATTTAGTCTCAATCCTAGCCACACGAGAATACATATAATAGCAAAGCAATCCTATGTCACTTAAACTTAAAATACCTTCTTGCTTTCTGTAAATGTCATCCGAGCTGATTCGATGCAGAAGTAATGTCTCATTGTCTTCTTCATCAAAAACAAACAAACCCAGCTCTTCTGAACGCTGTTTTACCACAGTTGCATTCAATCAAAGTGCAGGGCAATTTTAGAAATCATTTCTAAGAAAATTTGACTCCAAACAACTAATTTCTCAAAAATTTACTCTCTATCACATTAACAAATCAATGAGATTAACAAACCTCCATGTAGTCAACTGTGACATGACCAGTTCCCTGATCATCCCATTTTCCATCCTCACTCAGACGGTAAACCTTTACACGCTGAGATAAAAGGAAAATTAGACCAACAACTTCAACTACATGATATATACCAACATCATTAATTAAATTTTAAACTACAAGATGGCCACGAAGCAGATAGATATTTTTTAAATCTTAAAAGTTATGGACGTCAACTTTCTTCGATACCAATATTAGAAGGGAAAAGGCATGGTTTCATAATTGTAAACGCAATTTAATAGGAAACGAAAAGGCAAAAACAGGTAGTAGACTATTATGGCAAGCAAAGATGTGAGTAAAGTAACATGTTCACATTAAACATCAGAGATCCTCGTAACAAGTGAACACATTGATCAAGACATAATAAATTATCACAGACATTAACATAGCAAATCGTGCAAATAAGCTACACAAGCAATGTAATATACCATAAGGCTCTATGACACCGCGTTGAACACAAAATCTCTCTGCTCACATTTGATATTCTTCATTAGGAGAAAAAATAAAAAAAAAATAAAAAAAACAACAACACTAAAAATAATAGCTTTGTGTCGATATTAAACCAGCACATACTAGTTCTCTAATGGAAATAATTATCAAGACGGTCTTATTATCAGATTAACACTGACAGAAACAGTATAACGCAGGAGCTATATGATTGGTAGAATAAACTACATGTCAGACACACCTACATGACACTAGCATTCCATAAATACATCATGTGGCGTGTCAACATTTTCTCTCCACCCACAACTTCACCAAAAAGGCTGTACAAGAATTTTACACTGTGATGATTTTCCAGAATGACCACAATGACAATGAAGACAATGAGCATATAGCAGCACTTAGCACAGTAAAGGTATTTACTGTCTTAGGAGGATCATTTTCTATATTTTGATTGTTAGATTTGAATTTTATAAGATGTAGTTTTTCATGAAGTTATTTGCATACTTTAATGAAATTGGTTGCCATCTAAGTTTAGATTTATTTGCATCATGCTATGTCCTGTCATAAATTTTTTAAAGATTTTCCAAGAAAGCATGCCCATATTGTGTTGGTTCTTGGCACATACATAAGCAAAAGTCTAAATGCAATACCATAAAGAGATAATTACCAAAGTCAAGAGTTTGTATGCATGTGCGAAATTCTAAAGCTTGTGAACACATCAAAATAAAAAAATAAAAAATAAAAATTGAGGGTAAAGCAGAAAAAAAATAAAGTTAGAGGATAAGGTAGAAAAGTTACCATAAACTTCAAATCGAAGATCCAACTTTCCATTTTTCTTAACATGATAAATAGGGTTAGGTTAAGGCATTAAATTTCAACAGCATCGCAATAGTGTCACATTCAATGCAATTGTCTAAGATTAGGAAAATGCTAGGGAGAGCACATTTAATCACGTCATTTTGCATCATTCAACTAAAAAAAAGACTTAATTACGGGAATTATAATGGTCCAAAAGAAACTAATCTAGCACAATGAAATAGATAATGTCGTGGTCACCAAATAAAAAGAAAATAACAAACGTCATAGAAAGGTTGTAAAATCACTCGTCAGCAACCTGTCGCCGTATGAGGAAATTTTCTAAGGAAGAACAATACTTCAGCAAAAACAAAAGGACAACAATCCTCCAAAATCTGCTGTTGTCAATATGGAGACAACAGCAAAATTCAAAACACCACCACCAAATTAAACTCGGTGCACACCTTTCAAGGTCTGGAACATAACTAGCTTAGGAATATAAACTTCTGCATGGAGCTCAAACAAACTGTGTACAACAGAAGATTTCAAATGCAACGCTCACACCATGGAGACTCCAAGCTTAAACAATTAAACTGCTTCCAGTGACAAATAAATTAACTCATCCTCCTCCAACTTATAAAAAAGTAGTATCAAACATGGAGACTCCTAGCTTTAACAACTCCCGACTAAAAAGATAAATTCTACCACATCCTTCAACCCAAAGCAGTACCTTGTTGCACACTAACAACATAGCTTTCCTCAAATGATCAAAAGATATTTATGTTAATTTACCCTGCACCGCCCAAACAGTAGTTATTCGCCTTTGCAGTGAAGAACAGTGTCCTTAGTATTAATAGAATTGAAACAAATTATGCTAAGAAAGTAAGCCTGTTTACCCTCTTGTTAAAAGGTGTCACACATAGTGCAACAGCTCTTAGAGCTCCAACCAGTTAATTCGATAGGCACGACACTTTAAAAACCTCAAAGAACACAAGCAATATTTAATTTTACACCGAAACCCTAACAGAATAGAAATCGAGATGCTAACATTCCCAAATGAATATAGCCAGTCCGCCCCAAATGAAATTGAAGCCAACAAAATTACGCAGAAAGCAACCCAAAATATACAATTGGGAGTGAATAAAATCAAGCTCAAACTTCAAAACTCGCAAATAACAAAGAAACCACTACTCACTGCGATTCTAGGTCAAAGTATCGAGCTTCCTAATATTACAGAAAAAGCGAACTCACCTGCATCGAATTGGAATTGACCGGCGCTTTATCTGGCGCGCCCATCGTAGCTCCTCAGTCTGCGATTCGAATTCGGAGCTAAAATTGAGTATTTGGATTGGAGACCGTATAGAACAGGCTGACTGGATAAAAAAATGTTAAATTAGGGTTTTGAGGGCGGGGAAAAAAGATTGGGGGATAGAAGGAGGTGATTAGGTTCCCGGTGATTAGTAGAAAACCCTAACCGCCATTAACGCAGCAGTGTGAACCTCCAAATTTTCTCGCACTCTCTCTCCAGCGCTCACTCCCTCTCTCTCTCTCTCTCTCTCGCTCTCTCTCTCCGCTTTTTATTCTTTTCTGCGCTAGTGTCTGAGAGCCCCGAGCTTCCCCTTCGATAAGAGAAGAAAAGTGGGAATACAATTACGCATGTTGTTTGTGGTCTCCCCGTTATGCCCCTGGATTCCGAGTGAAATTACGGGGGAGACATTGACCACAGAGTCCTATATTTTCCACGCGCTTTCTTTTCGCGATGGTATCACGAGGGAGTTGGTACTTGGTACACGTGTTGCTCTGCCCTCAAATGCGGGTCCCTTACCTGCCTGTTGCCGAAGCATGCAAGCGTTCGCTTGTGATTGGTTGATGAGTTATGCGACACGTGGATTTCTGGGAAAGTAGCTGTGACGGGACGCGGTAACTCCATCCGGTCGCCGAAGGACAGCCGTGCAGGATGCAGCAAACTCTGTGCAACCAATGATGTAGGATTAGTCTAGCATGCTTCGGAAATCTAAAATCTAGTTGACATTTGACGTGGCTTTGTTAATTGAAGCAATGATTGAACGGTTGGGTTGGGAAAATGAGTGAACCTAGAGTTTGCAATATTCAGCAATATTTCTTTATAATTTTTACAACAAATGAACTAAAAAAGATTTTTCTTTTTTTTCGGAGTGTGATTGTATAAATTCAATTAGAATTCTATAATGTATTTAAATAGATTTTTAGTTGTTATTTTATTTCTTGGAGTGTAATTAAATGTGGCAAATTAACTCGGTGAGTTATTTATTTTATACTGATTAAGACCCATTTAATTTAATATCACCACATATTATGGATGTGACAGTCCGTCCCGAATCATTTGTACCATAGATGTGAAATAACGATTTTACCCCTAGACGTTAATTTGCGTTGTAGGATGTTTGGTTTGGTTTGTTTTGTTTTTGGTTGGTGGGCTGTCATCTAGACCCCACACACACACCCGTGACTTCCTTCTCTCCCTTTTCTCTCGAACTTTCTTCCATTTTTCTTCCTCACCGTACGGACGAACTTCAAACTAACTTTCCACGCATGGATCGAAGGTTTGAAGGTTAGTTTTGGACTCCTTGCAAGCCCAGGAACTCATCCATACCATTTTTAGGACATGAGACATTCGAGAGCCCGAAAACCCAGTTTTGGTGCACTGTTCAAGCACACATGATCGTGAGGTTTTTAGAAGTTTTTAAGGTTCTAGGAAGCTTTAGGACGTCTTCACGAAGCTTGGGGAGTAATTTTGAAGTGTTTTGGACGTCGGGAAGCTCGAGTTCGTCAAGTTGCAGGTTTGGCTGGATTATCGAGGTTTCTCCGGCGACATTCGGTTGGTTTTAGGTCCCCATAGTGGTAAGGTTTTGTTCTACTCGTTGTAAGCTTCATTTTGGTACAAATTTCATGGAACTTGGTTGAGAAATGAAAAAGATATTAAGGTTTGAAGTTTTTCCCAGTTTCCAGCGAAATTCGAGTTGAAGACGGTGGCGCTGACGGCGGCGGACGACGACGACTGGTGAGGCTCACCGAAGAAGGAGGAGAATATTCCGTCAGAGTTAACGGAATATTCTAACGGCGTCAAGTAACGACCGTTAACATCTGTTAGGGTTTTAACGGAATATTCCCTAACGCCGTTAGGGTTTTGCGCGCGTGGCAACGCATGGGAGGTCGAAAAATTATTTTAAAAATATGGGGATGTTTGTGAGGTTGAGTAGAGCCTGTTGGTATATTCAAACACCCCATTTGAGCAATATATAAGAAGTTATTACCTAAGGTTGGTTATCTGCGTTAATTTGACATTTTTATAGTTGTTTCACATATAGGTGAGGACTATCCGGAGGACGAGCACAGCCACGCGAGGCTCGGGGCTTACGATCCTTCTACGTATCAGTGAGTGGCCTTTGTTTTCAGTGTATATATTGATTGGTATCTTTCCAGAAACTACGTTTTAATGGTTTTATAATTGAAATGCCATGTCGAATATCGTCGTTATTATTATTGTGATTGTGTTGGTTATGCTTTGGTGCCACGGACGCTCAGGTAAGTCAAGTGAGTATGTTGTTAGTGATAAATGTGGTGTTAATGAGATTGAGTTATAGCTTATATTCCTGCACCTCAGTGATTGTGCTCCGCCACAGTAGGGCCTAGCCTTCACGTGATCATTCACCTCCCGCACCGTACACTCACCTTAGATCCAAGGCAGGTGTCAGCCTATCATACAGACCTCTATAGGTGGTTCCAACTTATAGGTGACCCGCAATACATCGCACAACCTTCACGTGATCGTAGCACTGAGCGTATTTATATACACCAGCTTGTCGTACAGACCACTATAAGTGGTTTCAACTCGTGTGCAGGATAGTGGTTGAGGAGCTATAGTTTCAGCCGTATAGGTTACTTTAGGTGACTCCGGCTGACGTACTGATATTACTGGCATATTATGATATGTTTTATCTCATCTGCTTGATGTTTATACTATTTGTTTGGATATTCTGACGCGGCATATTTTGGCATGGCATATTTAAGCTTTATCATTTTTAGTATGATTTGATATACGAGTACGTATAATATTTTCTGGAAAGTATACGGGTTTTACAGAGAGGGATTATTACTTGATATTGAAATGGTTTGAAAAGCAAAGCTTTGTTTTTGCCCACTCACGTTTTCTGTTTTGCGCCCCTCCGGGTTTTAGGTAGCGAGGACATGGTTGATGAAAGAGGCATCGAGGCATTTCTGACAGAGCACCCTCCATGTAGGATTTTCTAGTTCACTTGTGTAGTGTTTGTCTATTCTGGACTACACCTAGGATACTTGAACTTTTACTTTGCCTTTTTCCTTCTATGTTTGTCACTCACTGATCTTTTTATTATAAATTATCTTGTCGACTTTATTTTTCTCGTATTTTCTTTTTATTACTTCCACATTTCACACTTGGCTACGTCACCTCACATGATGGCCAGCACACCATAATTTTTGGATCAGGGTGTGTCAATGGAAACATTTATCGATGGGCAAAGCTCTCTTGGTACATAGTTTCAAGGTCAACTATGTTCTTTTTATCCTTACAACATCTCCACCAATTGATGAAAGACAAGGGTAAGAGCATCTAAGTTGTTTGCTATTCACTTTGATTATTACTTTCCTTTGTGCATAGTTGAAAAGGGCAAGAGCAAGGGTAACGCTATTTGTCACATCCCGGCCTGGGGCGGCACCACTTCCCGGGCCCGCTCCACCACCATAGCACGATATTGTCCGCTTTGGGCCGGACCACGCCCTCACGGTTTTGTTTCTGGGAACTCACACAAGAACTTCCCGATGGGTCACCCATCCTGGGAGTGCTCTCGCGCGCTACTCGCTTAACTTAGGAGTTCCCATGGAAACCAAAGCCAGTGAGCTCCCAAAAGGCCTCGTGTTGGGTAGAGATGGGAATATACATTTAAGGATCGCTCCCCTGGGCGATGTGGGATGTCGCAATCCACCCCCCTTAGGGGCCCGACGTCCTCGTCGGCACACACGCAACCAGGGTTAGGCTCTGATACCAAATTGTCACATCCCGGCCCGGGATGGCACCACTTCCCGGACCCGCTCCACCACCATAACACGATATTGTCCGCTTTGGGCCGGACCACGCCCTCACGGTTTTGTTTCTGGGAACTCACACAAGAACTTCCCGATGGGTCACCCATCCTGGGAGTGCTCTCGCGCGCTACTCGCTTAACTTCGGAGTTCCCATGGAACCCAAAGCCAGTGAGCTCCCAAAAGGCCTCGTGTTGAGTAGAGATGGAAATATACATTTAAGGATCGTTCCCCTGGGCGATGTGGGATGTCACACTATTCACAAATGTTTTTATTTTTTTATGCTTTGAAAATAAAATGATTGTTTAATTCTAATAAATTATTTCAAAAACGAGACAAAAGCATAGCATTACAACAATAATTAACTTTAAAAATAAAACAAAAAACTCCCTTAATAATATAACCAGCTAAGAGATTGAAACAATCATATTCTTAATGGCATTCGAGCTAGAAGATTGTAGTAAAAATGAATATTGAGTTTGTGATGGAGAAATGAAGAAGATGGATGGGTATTTATATAACAACAATATAAAAAAATGTATTCTTATTCTTAATTTTTTTTTCTTTTCATTTTCTTGATTTTTTTTCTTTTTTTTTTCTAAATTTTTTTTCTAATTTTTAAAAAATATTTGAATGTTGGATTAATTGTTGGCCATTGATTTTCAAATTGATTTGAAATGCTCACTTACGTCAGCTTACCCGAAGGCAATAGACCAAGCTTGAGAAGACTAGGCATTTGGGCTGGCAGTGGTGGGCCCATCACTTGCCTTTGGTTTATTGGATTGTTGGAGAGGGGTTTTTGAGTTGAAGGGCAACATTGTTATTTTTGTCCTTAACTTCACCAACTAATGGAGATGCTCTATAGTTTGGGGAAAGTCCTAGTTTTGTCCTTGTAGTTTGCAATTCAACTTTGTAATTAAATGACATACAGTAAGTATGCCACTTTATCAATGAATTCAACATGTGAGAGGCACACATGATAGTTTTACACCTTCAAAAAGTTAAATTTATCATCACATGGATCATTCACATGTTAATTTCGTGAAAAATTTGGCAAAAAAATAAATGATTATTCATTTTTTCTTTGACATAAAGAAAACTTCATTGATCACAATGAATATATACAAGAATGTGTTAGGTGCGTATATTCTTCCTCAGTGTTCAATCTTTTCATCAAAAAAAATTCGCACAAATTCGTAAATAAGGAATGACTACCACAACAAGAACATGAGTACCATTATAGATCTACCACAAAGACGGCAAACACAACATATCTAACACCCGGGCACACAAAAGCCATTAGAAAAATAACGAAGCCACAAACAACTCGCTGAATCAATAAAACATAAACCCACTAAGTATGACAAAACAAAATGAATAAAAAATGGTAAATTGGAGCAATTGATCAATGGTCCCTCAACTTTAACTCAATTAGAGCAATGATCTCTCAACTAAAAATTCATTACCATTGGTCCCTCAACTTTAATCTAATTGGAGAAATGGTCCCTCGACTTTAACCCAACTGGAGCAATGATCCCTCAACTTTAACCCAATTGTAGCAATGATCCTTCAACTTTAACCCAATTGTAGCAATAATCCTTCCAATATAACTCATTTTGACAAAATTCTGACGAAGTTGACGAAACAAACCATAGCTACACGTTTTGATAACTTGATGGACCCCAATTGTAGCAATGGTCCTTCCAACATAACTCATTTTGACAAAATTCTGATGAAGTTGAAAATGATTATAGTTGCACATTTTGATGAGCAGAGGGACCAATGATAATAGATTTTTAGTTGATGGACTATTGCTCCAATTTGATTAAGTTGAAGAATCATTGCTACAATTTTCTCAATAAATAAAATAAAAATAAAAAAAAATAAAAAAACCCCGGAACGAAAGCATCAATCATCGAATCTCCTCGGTAAGATTATACGTTTTTAGTAAAGATAGAGCCACGGTAGGAGGAGCTGCAATAAATTTGGCCAGGTAAGGCAACTTAGTCACCATCGGCTGCACACAATCACCATAAAAAACAAGCCATTAAAAGTAAATTTGAAGCCACCACAACTATAAATCATATCTAAAATCACAAGTCAATTCCAAACTTATAGGACATAGCCTGGATTGAGGAAGAATGCTCCAACAAAGTCTAAGAAGTTTATTGCAAAACGATGGGAAAGAGAGGGAGAACGCTAGGCATCACTGGAGACCAGTGAAAAATGGTAAGAGAATGGTGGGGAAGGAACGAGGAATAGGAGAAGCTTGGAAAAGGGTTGCTGCCCACCCCAAGCTTAAGAGGTCGACAACTCGGATCTAGGGTTTCTTTTGAAAATGAATAGGGTATGTTTTTTTTTTTTTTTTTTCTTTTCTTAAGTGGTCATCTTTTGCAAACA
Source organism: Pyrus x bretschneideri (assembly GCF_019419815.1). Lineage (NCBI taxonomy): Eukaryota > Viridiplantae > Streptophyta > Magnoliopsida > Rosales > Rosaceae > Pyrus > Pyrus x bretschneideri. The sequence continues at coordinate 6,169,388 of NW_025999513.1, read as the reverse complement.
ATTTGCAACTACATAAGTATATTGTGAAAATTGAAACTACATAACCCAAGTAAAACTTCAAAGTTCAACACGGTCATATTTTGGCTTTAAATATATGGTTTGGCTAGGATTGATTTTAGCTATTTATATGTACCAAATAAATTGACGATTACGGTAAATAGTGTCTTTGCATGCGTAACTCGTCAATCATCATAATTTCATACTAGCCTACACTTTGTGTGTGATAGCAGTTTTCTGCACATGGGCTTGTGCAGTAAAAGATAGGGGTTTGTGCAGTACAGAATGCAAATGCTTTGATAACATGGAGATGAGGAAAGAGAAATAAAATAAATTTTTGTATACGCAAAATGATATTACTGTTCATAAATTTTAAAATACTTTATTGAATTACAATTAAATGACAAAATCGTCTTTTGATTGAGAGTGAGAATTTTGCCAAGGTAACATAGATTTTCACCTGCGGTCGTCACACTAGTTTACACCCAGTCGGCTCCGTGCGCATTTTAGCAAACATGCCAACTAACCAGAAAGAAAGGTGGTTCATCCGCCGCACTTTGATATCTCCGTCATTCCTTCTACCTCTTTACTACTCAACGGACCATTCGAGGCCTCCTCCCTTTCCTTAATAACACACTCCCTCTCTCATTTCCTTCATTTTCTCTCTCTAGATCCTTTCTCTCCTCACATTCCCAAAATGCAGGCCTCCCTCTCTCTGCCCTCCCTCTCCCACGCCGTCCCCAGATCAAACTACGTCGTTCAATTCGCCCTCCCTCTCCCGCCGTCCAAGCCTATCAATCTCCGATTCTGCGGCCTCCGCCGCGAGGCCTTGGGATTCTCGCCTCTCGCCCACTCCGACTCGCACCGCGTCCGTCTCTCAGCTCCTTCCCGCTCTGCAACAATCTCGGCTTCGTCCTCCTCCGGCAATGGCAGCCCTCCCAAGTCGTTCGACTACGACTTGCTCATCATCGGCGCCGGCGTCGGTGGCCACGGCGCTGCTCTCCACGCCGTTGAGAAGGTACGCTCACTCCCACACTCTCCACACACTCCTTTTAAATTTTGCTGAGAATTTGCAGCCCTGAGCTTTGGATTCAGCTCAATTATCAGTGATTGGGTGCTGTTTTAGCTTAAATTTGACTCTAGAAGCTTCGATCGTCTATGCGTTTTGCTTAATAGAGTATACTGGCTACAAAGCTTTGATTTTTATTTTCCTGGCTTATTCTACATTAAATTGAATTATTCGGTCAAGGTACCGAAAATGTACATGCCGTAAGTGTATCTGCGTATATTTTATGTTATGGCAAGAAATACATTAGCTACAAGCCTACAAAATTTTAGTTTTTGCTTGAAAAATTAATTCTTGGACTTAGATTATTCATGTGAATGTATATTTGGTAAGTGTGTGTGTATATGCGTATATCAAATTTTTTTGTGTGTTAACGAATGATCCTTTAAGTTGAATTAATTATTTTCTTTCCTCAACCGAAAAATGCAGGGTTTAAAAACTGCCATCGTGGAGGGAGATGTGGTGGGTGGAACATGTGTTAACAGGGGATGTGTCCCATCTAAAGCTCTTCTGGCAGTTAGTGGTCGGATGCGTGAGCTTCAGAATGAACATCACCTTAAGGCTTTAGGTTTGCAGGTAAATCATAGTTCTGTAATATCAATTCAATTGCATGTACATGTATTTTCACGTGTAAATGCAAGAAATTGTCATCGTATATTGGTTACTTGCAGTAATGGTCAGTTGTGAAATTTTTTGTATCTTATAGTGCTGCTTTCTTGTGACTTACGTTAGGTTTCAGCAGCTGGATATGACAGACAGGGAGTTGCTGATCATGCGAATAATCTTGCAACAAAAATTCGTAATAGTTTGACCAATTCTATGAATTCTCTTGGAGTGGACATTCTGACAGGTGTTGGTACAATTCTGGTAAGTCGTACGCTCTTTCAAGTATATTTGGTGACTGACACAAAAAAAATGTTCTCGTGTCCAGTTAAAAAAAAATGAAGCTTGTTTTGGTACATTGTTGAGCTCATTAGGGCATGGCTATAATTAAGTTTGAGATCTCTCTGTTGGGTTTTTTCCAGCCCATGATAAGTTGTCCTAAGTCTATTGGGAATTAATAGTCTTAGAGGATTAAATTGTTTTCCCAATTGGAGTTAGTTTCTCAATTGGAGAATGATTGATAACTAGATTCCAATTAGGATTAGTAATCCTTATTGAAGAAGACCTTTATTATGTCTATATAAAGGGGCTATTGTACTAGTTTTGAGAGGGGAACAAAATAATAAATTGTATACCACTCAAGGGATTAGAGTGAGAGAACATTGTAAAGTGTGTGCGAGAGAAAAGAAAAGAGATAGTGCATTTCTTGTTCTTGTTCTTGTTCTTGTTCTTTTCAGGTTTTTCATCAAGTCCCAGTTCTACAAATTTGGCAAGATTATTGGTTGTACTCATTATTGATATAGTGAAAGATTGTTGTTGCTGTCCGTGGACGCAGGCACATATTGTCGAACCACACAAATTCTTGGTGTTATTTAGCTTGGTTATGGGTAGTTCGATCAGGGGGAGTCTGGTCATGAAAAGTTCGATCAATGGGAGTCTGGTCAAGAGGAGCAATCCTATTATGGTATACCTTCCTCATGGTCTGGAGGGGGAGATTGTTGGGTTTTTCCCAGCCCATGATAAGTTGTCCTAAGTCTATTGGGAATTAATAGTCTTAGAGGATTAAATTGTTTTCCCAATTGGAGTTAGTTTCTCAATTGGAGAATGATTGATAACTAGATTCCAATTAGGATTAGTAATCCTTATTGAAGAAGACCTTTATTATGTCTATATAAAGGGGCTATTGTACTAGTTTTGAGAGGGGAGCAAAACAATAAATTGTATACCACTCAAGGGATTAGAGTGAGAGAATATTGTAAAGTGTGTGCAAGAGAAAAGAAAAGAGATAGTGCATTTCTTGTTGTTGTTCTTTCAGGTTTTTCGTCAAGTCCTAGTTCTACAGATTGGCAAGATTATTGGTTGTACTCATTATTGATATAGTGAAAGATTGTTGGTTGTACTCATTATGTCTATATAAAGGGGCTATTGTACTAGTTTTGAGAGGAGAGCAAAACAATAAATTGTATACCACTCAAGGGATTAGCGTGAGAGAATATTGTAAAGTGTGTGCGAGAGAAAAGAAAAGAGATAGTGCATTTCTTGTTGTTGTTCTTTCAGGTTTTTCGTCAAGTCCTAGTTCTACAGATTGGCAAGATTATTGGTTGTACTCATTATTGATATAGTGAAAGATTGTTGTTGTTGTCCTGTGGACGTAGGCACATATTGCCGAACCACGTGAATTCTTGGTGTTATTTATCTTGGTTATTTGTTTTCGATTTCTGGAGTTTGTTCTATTTTTCCCATTCTTAAACACGATATTCTCAACACTCTCATACAACATAAGTGCTGGCATCCTGATAGTTATCCTAACATTGGTTCTTTTGTTTATGGAAAATCCAGGGCCCTCAAAAGGTGCAAATTGGATCATCTGACAAAGTTGTAACTGCAAAAGATATAATCATTGCCACCGGTTCTGTTCCTTTTGTTCCTAAGGGGGTTGAAGTTGATGGTAAAAATTATATGTTCTTCTCTTTCTTATTATCTAATGGTTTGGTCAAATAAGTTTTTTGGTTTTGGAAGACGTGTAAAAGTTGATTGATTTGAGAACATTACTTACTGGCTTAAGGGATCTTTGTGACTGACTATATAATGGACCTCCAGGAAAGACTGTAATTACAAGTGACCATGCACTCAAATTGGAGTTTGTTCCAGAGTGGATTGCGATTGTTGGAAGTGGTTACATAGGTCTTGAGTTCAGTGACGTGTATACAGCACTTGGGAGTGAGGTTTTCATTTATCTTCTGAGTTTTTACAATAATTCTATGTGAAATTCGCTAATTTAATTGGTCAATCAGTAACTTCTCTCATGTTTTATTTATTTTAATTTTTCAAGACTTTCTTTACGATCTAGGAGTTCTTATCTCACAAGGCATCCTAGATTAATCCTAAGTATTTTGCAGGTTACTTTCATTGAAGCTTTAGATCAGCTTATGCCTGGTTTTGATCCTGAGATTGGAAAGTTAGCCCAAAGGGTTCTAATTAATCCACGGAAGATTGATTATCAAACTGGGGTATTCGCATCCAAGGTAAGCTGATGATTGACGTTTCTATCAAGTGTTTCCAGGATTTCTGTTTCAGTTTTTCACCTTCTTTGGTCTCTTATAGATCACACCAGCCAAGGATGGGAAACCAGTCACCATTGAACTAATTGATGCAAGGACCAAGGAACCAAAAGAAACCCTTGAGGTAAATAATTGGATCTGTTGTTAATTTGTAGATTAACCTGCTGTGGTTCTGTTCTTGAAGTCTGGCATATGTTTAGACTTCCAAATTGATGACTTAGTAGCTTGAGTGCTTGCCTTAAAATTACTATAGGCATAACTGTTACAGTTCATAAGTATGAAAGGTTTTTCAAGGGATTTGTGATAGACCATTGTACTCGTTATCTTCTCCCAGGTAGATGCAGCACTAATTGCAACAGGAAGAGCGCCATTCACACAAGGTCTTGGATTGGAGAATGTATGACATCTCGATTAACATTTATTTAATTTTGGAGTATATACAAAGTTATTCAGCAAATCAGCAGCAATAGTTTCTGACATTATTTTTGTGCAGGTCGATGTAGCAACACAACGTGGCTTTATTCCTGTTGATGAGCGCATGCGAGTAATAGATGCAAATGGAAAATTGGTATGTTGCAAATTTTCTTGTGATCATGAACCCTCGCATCAACTTATCGATTGTTTCTGACCTGAATTTCGAATATCAGGTTCCTCACCTTTTTTGCATTGGTGATGCTAATGGCAAGATGATGCTTGCTCATGCAGCCAGTGCACAAGGAATTTCAGGTTACTGCACCTAACTAATTTCATTTGAATCTCCCTCTCGCTCTCTCTCTCTCACGCACAAAAACTTAACAATCTTCAATACCTTTTTTTTAGTGGTTGAACAAGTCACAGGAAGAGACCACGTGCTCAATCATTTGAGCATTCCTGCAGCATGTTTCACTCATCCAGAAATCAGTATGGTTGGATTGACCGAGGTGAGTAATTTGCCAGATTTTTGTTTTTTTGAGGTTACGCTTTTAATTAGAGATCTTGTAGCTTTCATAAATATTGGAAGTTTAACTAAACAATTACTATTTTCAGCCTCAAGCAAGGGAGAAAGCTGAAAAGGAGGGATTTGAAGTAAGTATCGCCAAGACCAGTTTCAAGGCCAACACAAAGGCCTTAGCAGAAAATGAAGGAGAGGGACTCGCTAAGGTGCTTTTCTCTCCCTTTTTTCCAAATCTATTTTTTGACCACGCAGAAATAAGTACTGAGTACTGGTGTTGTCAATGAATTGTTCTTTATCGCTGTTATGTACGGTGGATATTAACGATCCTCTTTCTGCTTTGTTTTCATGCAGTTGATATACAGACCAGATAATGGAGAGATTCTTGGAGTTCATATATTTGGGCTACATGCCGCAGACCTTATTCATGAGGCATCAAATGCGATAGCACTGGGGACACGTATTCAAGTAATTTCCCATTCAAAGCTAATGTGTTTGCGTACCACTGCACTCCTAACTTTCAGTTGTATTTAACTTCCATTTGATCTTGCAGGATATCAAATTTGCAGTCCATGCACACCCTACTTTGTCCGAAGTCCTAGACGAACTTTTCAAGTCAGCAAAGGTGAGCTGCTGACAACGTCTTAAACCACGCTTCACGACTATGCCAGTTCTTTTTCCTGATGTGTTTTTACCCAGTTATCTTTTTAAATTATTGTGGGGCAGGTAGCTCATGTTTCTAGCCCAGTAAGTGAACCAGTTGCAGTCTAATCTTCCTCAATGCTCGACTATAAATTTTGAAGATATTTGCTTGTAATAGGGAGCGTCAGCAAGTTTTATATCTCAAGCAAGAAGAGATCAACACCCAGAGAAAAGAAGGAACACGAGGGAATCAAGGACGACTTGGCCCGAAATATTTTTCGCCTTTGTAGCTTGGATTCTTAGTTCTGTTCATGGCTTGAAGAAACACTTGTATTCATAATTGTTGTCATATGGAAGCATTGTTTTTTTCGTAGTTGTAGACAATATTTTTCGCATAAGAGGCGGGTTTACTACTAAACTCTACTGTTGCTTTAGCATAATAGCAGTGATTAACAATAACTGGTGAATGTAAGGTGGATCAGTTATTTTCCGTTAGGTTGGTTCCGACGGGTTTTCGTTCTTAAAATTTAAATTGTTCAGTTCTGTATAGTTCAGGGATGGAAAATAAGGTGCCATTTATAATTCTTTTTCGTCAGTCAGAAAATCATCTCAGTAGCATTGGAATGAGAATTACATGAACTAAGCCCAGCCTGGTTGCGCAAACTTGTAACTAAGCAGGGCATTAAAGTGATTGATGGGTGATGGAGCCTTGGTCAAGTGAGGTATAGTTGGTTGAAGTTTGTTTGCCTCACTTTAAGCACGCCCTATGCCCTTCGGGGGCGCCCTGCCCTTACGAGTGGGGTAGCGAACAAACAAACACACAAAGAATCACATGAACCAACAAATTATGCGACATTATTTGACTAACAATTAGATTCATAACTTTCAAAATTGCAGGCACAGTTTAATAAACATTTCATTTTCAGTTTTTCGAAGATCGAAAACTGAAATGGTTTTGGTTTCCAATATTTTAATTTTTTTTTTTAAATTGAAGACTAAAATATTTAAAAGTAGTTACCAAACACACTTTAGATTTTAAAATTTTGAAAACGAAATGGTTATTAATTATTTCTAATTTTTTTAAATTTTAAAATCAAATAAAAAAAAATGGTTAAACCAGCCACGCTTTTGTAGCATGTAATGATGATGAACAGTCTGAATGAGTTTTCACTATAAATAAAGCATTTTCTGATTGGAGTCGGTAAGTTTGAGTACAACAGGGAGTTTTAGTGCTTGTAAAATGTTCTTCTCCCTCCAGAAGAATAATTTAATTGATTCAGGTAAGATATTAGAGTGAACTAAAAATATTTAATGAAAGAATAGGATATCAAGTGTTATTTCATTAATAAACATATTGAACGGCAACATAGCAATCATGAAATTTCAAACCTGAACAGTGATGAAAAACTGTTTAGATTTTTTGTGGGTGTTGGAGGATGAGGGAGCTTTCTTCATCTTCACTTTGGGGGGGCTTTGTGTGTCTTGATCTCTGACGAATTCATGAGGTGCGGGTTCATGCTAGATGGCTGGTGCTCTGCACGGCGGAATAGGATGTCGGTGTCTGCTAGGTTTTTTAGTTGTGTGTTTTGCTAGGTTTTCGAAGGATTTGACAGTATTTTGAAGGAATCGAAATGGGGTGGAATGTGCGCGAGGATCCCGAGCAAACGATGCCTACCTACTGTAAGTACAAATTTTAATTCATTTTGTGCTTCGTTGGTTCCCTTTTTTATTCCCGTTATTTTGGGTTTGTTGATTCCAAAATCTTTGTTGGCGATATGTGGGTTTCATTGATCGTTTATTCGAAATGCTTACTGATATGTTGTAGAATGGGGGTCATATGAGTGCTTTGTTTATTCTTGTCAAGAAAAAGGTTGTTTGGGTGTTGGTGGTCCAGGGGTCCAGTGGGTGCTTTGTATTTTGTTGTCAAGGAAAATGTATTTTGGGTGATGGTGGTCTTGGGGGTCCTTTGGATAATTGTTTAACAAACAAAATTTCAAATTTGGGTGCTTTTGTTTTGTTTTGTTTATTCTTCCAAGTGGAATAATGAAGGGTCTTTTTGGTGTTTTGTTTGTTGGAGATGGGTGGGTTGTTTTCAAATTCAAATTTATTCAAAATGCTTACTGATTTGTTGGATAATGGGTTCCTTTTGGGTCCTCTTGTGGTTTAGGGTGGGTGTGGTCGTAAGGTTTGTTGAATATGTTGAATTGCAATTGTTTGCATTTGGGGTGTGGTCCTAAGGTTTGTTGGTTGCATTAACTAGGGTATTTTTGGTGCTTTTTTTGTTGGTGAAGAAGATGAACTGTTTTCTTTATTTAGGGCTTAGGGCATAGGTCTTAGGGCTTAGGAAGGCTTAGGGCTTAGGGCTTAAGGCTTAGGAGGGCTTAGAGCTTTGGGCTTTGGGCTTTGGGCTTTGGGCTTTGGGCTTAGGGCTTAGGGCTTAGGGCATAGAGGTTTGGGGTTTGGGGTTTAGGGTTTAGGGTTTAGGGCTTAGGGCTTAGCGGTTTAGGGCTTAGGGCTTTTCTCTGCGATGTGCTTTGGGCTTTGTTTTATTTACATTTAGGGTGGGTTGTGGTCCTAGGGTTTTAACTTTTTTTTTTTTTTTTTTTTTGGTGAATTTTAGGTTATCCAAAACTATTTTCAATTCATTTGCATTATGGTAGGGAGCTCAATCATGAATACTACTATGGGGGGAAGTTGATTATATAGATTATTGCGACAAAGACTCAATGTCTATTCCTGTGATAGATGATATGGTGGAAGCTCTACGATATAGTGAGATGTTCATAAACTACTATTACAAGATTCCCAACATGGACATTAGTAATGGTTTGAAGCCCATTAGAGTGATGCCGATGTACAGAAGATGTGCAACTTTGTTCCAAGGGCTCGACTATTAGACATGTACATTGAAGAATTGTCTGCAAAAGAAACCCTTACCAAGGAACAACATTTTATGGAGTCTATAGAGTGCAACGGTCCAAGCATAGTGGTTATTGAGGAATTAAGTGATGAGGAAGGGGATGTTATGACAATAACTTGTAAACCAAGAAGAAGAAAAAAATGGTTGCTAGCTATTGAAGGACCCTCAGATAATAAGGGGATGTCTGTTGAAGAAGAAGTGATGGTTATGTGCTCGGATGATGGTTTTCACTAAGAAGAGGTGGCTGGTACAAATGTGGCTGAGGTTGAAGATGTACAAGTTGCTGAACAAGTTGAGGTTAAAGATGTACAGGTTGATGAACAAGGTGAAGAGGAACACAGTGATACCTTCTTTGATGTACCTGTTAATTTTGAAGGAGATCAAGAAGGAAGTGATGAACAAGATCCTGAAGAAGACAGCGACTTTGTAGGGAGTGATGAAGATAACCTAAATTTTGCTAAGTATGATGTGATTTAGGAAGCACGTGAGGTGCAATATGAGCAAAGAACACAAAGGCAATCTCAGAAAAGGAAAAAAAAAATAGGCAAACTGAGAAGAGTAATGAAGGAGAATAAAAGCAAGTCAATGAAGGAGAATGCGAGACAAAAAGAGGAAGGACAACAAGAGGTTGAAAAAGCTGGAGATAAGGAGGTGAATCTAGTTCATGATCCATATTATAATTATGATGATCTGGAAAGTGTACATTCTGAAGATGAAGAAGGAGGCAAAAAAAAAAGAGCATTATCCAGAGTTTAATGAGAAAACGGACATGAAGAATCTAAAATTTACTCTGGGGATTATTTTTAGAGACAATGTGCAATTCAAGAGAGCCGTCATGATGTATTCCTTAGTGAATGGATATGGGAAATTCATTTTCATAGGAATGAGAAGTTGAAGATTGCTGTCAAATGTGCAAAAGATTGCCCTTGGATGTGTGTTGCTGGCAAGATGTATGAATCAAACAACATCCAAATCAAGACAGTCATTGATGACCACACATGTGGGAGAACTTGGGCAAATAAGAACATGACTGCGTCTTTACTCACAGATTTGTACTTGAATCGGATAAAGCTCAATCCTACATGGCCTGTCGAATCCTTTTTATCCACTGTGGAATCCGAGTGGAATCATGGGTGTACAAAGATGAAGGCTTATAGGGCATTGAATAAAGATTTCAAGATTATTGAGGGGAAACATGCAGAGCAATATACAAAACTATGGGATTTTGTTGAGGAAGTAAGAAGAACTAACCCTGGAAGCATTGTGAAGTTGAAGTTGGATGAGGGAAGGTTTCACATGATATATGTTTGCTTGGAGGCATGCAAAGAAGGCTTTAAGGCAGGATGTAGATCTTTGATAGGTTTAGATGGGTGCCACTTAAAGGTTTTACATGGAGGGTTGTTGTTATGTGTTGTTGGCATTGATCCAAAAGATGAGACATAGGTTATTGCTTATGCAGTGGTGGAAATGAAAAATCAGGCAACTTGGATTTGGTTTTTACAGCTGTTAGCTGATGATGTGGGTATAGAAAACCAAAATGGGTGGACATTTATTAGTGACAAACAAAATAGGCTAATTCTAGCATTTCAAAAGGTTTTCCCCATATGCCACCATAGATTCTGTGTGAGGCATTTGTACACAAAGTATATGAATTTGTTCAAGGGGAAGACTATGAAGGATGCTTTATGGGGAAATTACCAAAAGAACAACGGTTCCACATTTCAAAAATGCGATGGAGGAGGTTTAGAAGCTAGATGAGAAGACCTACAAATGGCTAGTGAAGAAGCCTGCAGCTCAATGGAGTAAGTCCCACTTTGATACCTATCCAAAGTGTGACATGTTGCTGAATAATTTGTGTGAATCATTCAATGCAGTCATACTAGTGCTAAGGCAAAAGCCTATTATAACTATGCCGCAAATGATTCACACTATGTTGATGAAGATAATTCAAATGAGGTGAGGTCTAATGATGAAGCAAGTAGGAGATCTCTGCCCTAAGATTAAGAAGAAGTTGGAGGAAGTTAAACTCTTAAGTGGTAGGTGCATTGCACAATGGTCAGGAAGGACCAAATTTCAAGTGGATGCTAGAGGTGGGGAACAATATGTGGTGGACTTGGTTGACAAAACATGCTCTTGTAGGAAGTATGACTTGATAGGAATACCTTGTAACCATGCAATATCTGCCATCCATTTCAAGAGAGAAAAACCTGAGGATTATGTGAATGCTTACTATTCAAAGGCACGGTACTTGGAAGTTTATTCTCACTTAATAATGCCAATGAATGATATGTCATTGTGGGAGGATATTGAAAACCCACCAATCTTGCCTCCATTATATACAAGGCATCTTGGAAGACCAAGGAAGAAAAGAAACAAAGAAGCTGCTAAATTGGAGAAAGATGGTGAACAAATTCCCACCAACCCATCTAATAATCTTGAAGGTCCTCCTAAGCCACTTAAGCTAGGAAGGAAAAGGTAATGTACTTTGAAGTGTACTATATGCAAGCAAGAAGGACATAATTTAAGGACCCATCATCGACATCTTCCTCCAAGGGACAAACATGTAACATTTTGTACTTTCTTTAATCCTTTAATCCTTTAATCCTTTAATCCTTTAATCCTTTAATCCTTAATCCTTTAATCCTTTAATCCATGTGCTCGAATGATTTTATAGGTTGTTATAGGCATCCACATCAACATAAGGGAGAGCATCATCATCAGCCAAAGCTGCACCTAGAAAGAGGACAAGGAAATCTAAGGTAAAAACCCAATCATCTCCTTTATAGTTTACAACAACAAGTTTAGTTTAGAACCTTGCTTTGCATCTGACATTTTGTAATGAACATTGAAATTAGGCATCATAAACAGGGGATGGTTCATTTGCAAATCCTAAAGCTCATTCACCAAGACCCACCAAGCGGAGAAAGACAAGGCAAACCAACACCTAAAGATGCCAGAAATTGTAACAAATTACTGTTTTTTAGTTCATGTTTTATGTGCAATAGGAACCGAAATTATGGTACATGGGTTCTGGAATTAGACATCACAAACATTGAATTTCTTTTGGTTTTTTGAACTGATTTAGAACCCTGAAAATGCACTGTTTTGCTAGAAGAATTTCAGTAGGTTTTTTGAATCAGTGCACTGTGCATGTTGGGATATTTAAGGATCTCTAATGGATATCTTTGTAAATGTTGGATGGATTAACGATGTCATATGAATTACAGTTCATCTTTTGGTCTTTGCAAATGTTTTGTTTCAAGTGGACTTTGTGTTCATCTTTTGGTTATATCATGTGTTTATGTAAGATTTGTGTTTATCTCTAGCTTACATCATGTGTTGATGTGGGATCATGTGTTTATGTAGAATTTCCATTTGGTTTTTTAGGTTGTATTATCTTCCAAAATGGATATAACATCTCACATCGTCTAGGGGAGTGGATCCTATAAGCCTTATATGTATATTCTCATCTCTACCTAGCACGAGGCCTTTTGGGAGCTCATTGGCTTTGGGTTCCATAGGAACTCCAAAGTTAAGCGAGTAGCACGCGAGAGCAATCCCCTGATGGGTGACCCATTGGGAAGTTCTTGTGTGAGTTCCCAAAAACAAAAAATGTGAGCATGTGGTAGGGGCCCAAAAAGGAAAATATCATGTTACGGTGGAGTTGAACCCGTGATGTGGTAGGGGCCTGGGCTGAGATGTGACAATTTGGTATCAGAGCCTAACCTTGGCCATGATGTGCCGACGAGGACATCGAGCCCCTAAGAGAGGTGGATTGTAACATCCCACATCGTCCAGGGGGTGGATCATGTAAGTCTTATATGTATATTCTCATCTCTACCTAGCACAAGGCCTTTTGGGAGCTCACTGGCTTCGGGTTCCGTAGGAACTCCAAAGTTAAGTGAGTAGCGCGCGAGAGCCATCCTATGATGGGTGACCCACTGGGAAGTTCTCGTGTGAGTTCTCAGAAACAAAAACCATAAGGGTGTGGTAGGGGTCCAAAATGAACAATATCGTGCTACGGTAGAGTCGAACCCAGGATGTGGTGGGGACCCAAGCTGGGATGTGACAATTTGGTATCAGAGCCTAACCCTGGTCATGGTGTGCCGACGAGGACGTCGGGCCCCTAAGTGGGGGTGGATTGTAACATCCCACATCATCCAGGAGAGTGGATCATGTAAGCCTTATATGTATATTCTCATCTATACTTAGCACGAGGACTTTTTGGAGCTCACTGGCTTCGGGTTCTGTAGGAACTCCAAAGTTAAGTGAGTAGCGCCAATGCCGGCCCTGAGGGGGTGCAATAGGTGCCACCGCACAGGGCCCCCGATTTTTCAAATTTGCATGCATTTACGTATATATGGTAGTATGTATAGAATATTACAAACTTGAATCTTAGCGCAAGTGGTATTATTGCTTCTTTACAACAGCCTAGGAAATGGGTTTGAAACTCGTCTCCATTATCTTTTCAGTTTATTTTTATTAAATGCATAAGCTTCCACAAAATAATATAAAAATTCCACACAATAACATGAAAATTTAAACCCTGACCTTCTAAATAGTTAAGAAAAAACAATACGCCACATTTTCACATGTTGATTTGTTAAATTTGTTTGTGCTATTAGAATTTATAGAAGTTCAATTGAAAACTAAAATTATTTTTTTGAGCAAAAAAATAAAATAAAATAAAATTCTTAGTGCTTTTTAAGGCCTCCAATTCACTTTTGCACAGGGCCCCTGAAATCTCAAGGCCAGCCCTGAGTAGCGCGCAAGAGCAATTCCATGTTGAGTGACCCACTGAGAAGTTCCCGTGTGAGTTCTCAGAAATAAAAACCGTGAGGGTGTGGTAGGGGCCCAAAGCGGACAATATCGTGCTATGGTAGAGTCGAGCCTGGGATGTGGTGGGAGCCCGAGCCGGGATGTGACAATGGACCCTTTACATTAATTTTTTTATTATTTTATTTTTTTTGTTGACGTGGACTACTTTTGGCTGGAAAAAATTATGCTGAAAAAAATGACGTAAAAATTAATTTTGAGGCGAAATCTAAGTGTCATACCACGTGGAAGTTCATATGTGGAGAGGATGGGACCCAGCATAAGCCACATTAGCATATAACGAAGGAATTGACAGATAACGTAACGGAGGTAGAACATTGCAACAAATTCGTACATAAGGTATGACATTGAAACTTTTTAAAGACAATGTATGAAACTGTTAATGACCCAATAGTTGAAGTAGTTCTGTGTAATCTACCAAAAACAAAACCTTCACGAAGAAAACCAGACACATAAGACACTAACCGAAAAACATAAAATGTCAGCCCTTCTTCTTAGGATTCTCTTCCTTCCTATTACCATTTCATTTTCTCCCGTCCTCTCACACTCTCCTTTGTCCTTTTCTCTATATAAAAATTCAAAACAAGATGTTGACGTATGTTAATTGTAACCATTGAAATAAGAGAAGAAGGAAGAGGAGAACAATTAGGAGGGGAAATAATCCTACTCCCCTTCTTCGGATGATGCACAACTCTACCTTTCAGCAGCAGCAAAACATTGGTTCATTTTATTTGTGAACAACATCCTCTACAACAAGTGTTTACAATATCAATATATATGAAAATAACAGTATGTAAATCTAGGGAAGTATCGAGTAACATGTCGATATCCGCTGCATTCGATGGAATTATAAAAATTTGTAATAGAGTTAATATATCAACTCATTCAAATTTACTCAAAATTAGAGAAAAATTTATGTAAAACATTGAGAGGTTTGAAAGCAATGAGTTCCATCAAACTTCTTGTAGTAAATTGATAAATATCATCAATTTTCATTGATTTTCTTTATCTCGTTGATATAAGATGAAGTTTCCATTTCACCCCTCTCCATGTCAACCATTGTTTTTTCGGAAATTTCGACATAAATATCAACAAATTTGTGAGTATTTAAACACTGCATACAACAACAAAAATATAGTTAAAATTATATAACTAAGTATAAAATATGAAAAATACTGAAAAAAATTAAAATTAAAATGGCAAAAATACGGTATATCCAAATTTTTTTTAGAAAAAACAATGTTATCTTCACTAAGCCTAAGAGAGTGTGAAAGTGAACTAAACCTCACAATAGACCAGCCATAAAAATGTGATTGCTAGAACCGAACTTAAGACCTTTCACTTATAAGTGAAGAGATACTAGTAAACTATAGTACTAAGTAGGTTGCCGAAAATAGAAAATGACCCTTTTTTTCTCCTCTTACAAACAAATATTTAATTAGGTTAAATATTTTAATTTTATTTATTCAATTCCATGAGAAAAAGCAAAGAGGGTGAAAGGCTAAAAAAATATGAACATCAACTCCCTTCCTGAAGAAACTCAATAATTGCCCCAGATTCGGAGAGTTCAGATTTAATTAGGTTTTAACTTTACAATCTCATAGTTAAAAGGTGACCCCAAAATCATAATATCAATCCATTGATAAGAACTCAACCAACAACACAATGAAGCATAAAACGACATCAAAATCAAAACACCCTACCCGGAAAAACCATGAATTGAAGGTCTCACTCTGCTCTTCTCCCAACTAGGCATAAAACCCAATCGAAATCCAAAAACCCTAATCGGAAAAATGTCAACAAAACCCTAGATGTACTCAAATACTAACTACAGTTGTGAACCCAAATTTTAATCTGCAGAAAGCCCGGCGGTAAGGGCGTCGATTCTGGCAATACTTGAGTATCCCAGGAAATGAATTAAACCATTAAACCCAAAAAACAAAAATCTTAACAAATACAGAGATGCGATGCTAAAAGCCTAAAATCCTTCAGAAACTGTGTGTCCAGCTAACCAAAAATGCTTGCTAAAAATTAGAGCAACTAGCTCCTATGAATGCAGAACCCAAATACCATTATCAACCACAATCCATACAAGTAATCTAAACTAAAGAAATTGAAATTCCATACCATTGTGATAAGATTAAGATTAAGCATTTGTCGATTTCAATCGATAAAATGAATGCAGAACCACAGAAAGTATCTCAAAACCTCGTAATCTCTTTAACAGAAGTAATAAATTAGGAGTACTGCTCGTACATGAAATTGAAATAAATCCCACTTGAGTAACATCAAACTACTATGTTACTAACGACAAAGTAAGCATAAAACGGCATCGAAATCAAAATACCCTAATCGAGAAAAACCCAATCAGAGCCATGATTGGAAGGCCTCACTCTACTCTTCATCAGAGGCGGATTCGTTCTTGGTGTTGTTGTGCTTCCTGGCGTACCTCTGGTTCCTCAGAAACTTGGGGTCCATCTGAAACCCAAAAACCCCAAGAATTGAAACCCAGAATCCAAAATAACAAAACCCACAAACAAGTACTTAACAAAAAAGCTTAAATAATGCAAAAATTGATGAGAGAGAGAGAGAGGTAAAATGGTTACCCCTTTGGTGGAAGTGTGGCGGTGCCTCTTAGGCTTCTTGATGCCGTTCCTGTGGGCCTTTCGGGACTGGTTGTGGGCGGTGTGATTCTTCGACTTGGCCATCTCTGCAAATCCAAAAACCCCAATTCAAAATAAGTGATTAGAAGCAAAAATGGAGACGACAATCGAGTTAGAGAGAGAAAGAGACGAACCGGAAAGAGAACGATGGATCTAGCACGTCGACGCTTGGGTGGTTTAGGGTTCTCTTAGCCGCTGTAAAGTGAGAAGTAAGGCTTTATATGTGAGCACCTCCAAAAACCCTAGCTGCCGGGTCTTGCATTTCGCCATGACGAAAGTACTCTTTCAGTACCAAATTCAAAGCTTGGGCTTCGGTTGGGCTGGAGATTCAGGGCCCGGTCTTAGAACTATTGGGCTTTATTGTTATCGTCACATAATTTGGGCTTAGTTTCATTTTTTGAAACCAACACTTTTTTTGTTTTGTTGTTGGAATAAGACTACAACATTTGGAAAAATATAAAAAGAACGCACCTGATAAACAAATGTTGGCCAGGATTCGTCTTCATACACTTCCACAATTCTCATGCTGTATTTGTGTATAGCTCTCTAATAGAAGTAGGACTCACCGCACATATGAGTTTCATCTATATTATAAATAAGATGCAAATGTGATATGAAAAATATAATAAATATAAAATTTATGATATTAGAATACTATTTTGTCAAAAAAACAACACAGACAATACATTTAAAGTTAGCGAGAAACAACACCATATTAAAATGAAAAATAGGATAATTTATGAATAAAAAGTGAAAGAGTGAGAGAATTATTAAAAAAAAATTTTGATAAAATTTGGATTGTCAAATAATGACGTCATTCAATACAAGTTTTTCATACATTCTAGTAATTCGTGGTTGGACTTTTCTTTTATTTATTATTTATTTTTATTTGGATAATCATATTATTAGTCAAATCATCGAAGATATTCGAATTTTAGTCCAATTTGGAAGGCAGAGGTCCAATTACATTGTGAAAAGGGGAGGTGTCGCAAACCGGATCCTATCTGCGATGATCTCGAGAATCTGTGATCTGTGAATCATATTCGTTCATCGTATATCGTGCGGTTAGAAATTATTTAAATATTTTTATTTAAAATTAAATACAAAAAATACCTAACAAAAATTAATGTACGATAAACGAACATGATTTATGAATTCTCATATCCTCACCAATGAATTGGGAGAGGATACTGTTGGGTGTATTTGTATATCTCTCTAATAGAAATAGGACTCATGATGTATTTGTATATCTCTACAATTTTCATGCTGGCTAGGATTCGTCTTCATACACTTCCACAATTTTCATGCTGTATTTGTATATCTCTCTTAGAAATAGGCCTCATTACACATATGAGTTTTGTCTATATTATAAATAAGATGAAATGTGATATGAAAAATATAATAAATATAAAATTTATGATATTACAATACTATTTTGTGAAAAAAGCAACGCGGACAATATATTTAGGGGGTGTATTCAATTGGGATTTTGAGGGATTTTAATTCTTTTAATGAATTTAGGGTATTCAATCAGGATTTTAAGTGATTATCTGAAATTCAATGTGTATTCAATCAGGATTTTAAGATAGTTTATTAAAATCCTTAAAAATTCAGGTTATTCAATTAGAATTTTAAAGAAGTTTATAACATTCTAGGTGTATTCAATTAGAATTAGAATTTAGAGAATTTGCAAAAGTTGAGGAATTATAGGGAATCGGAGAGATTTTGTCATGTATTTTAAGCATCCACAAATCTCACATCGTCCCATGAGATTTCAAGAGAATTGAATCAAAATTTTACATAGAATTTCTACAAATCAGTGAAACTCTGTAAAAATTCATGGATTTATAAATCTATTAAAATTTCTCAAATTCCCAATTGAATACACCTTCCTCAAAGTTAGCGAGAAACAACAACATATTAAAATGAAAAATAGGATAATTTATGAATAAAAGTGAAAGAGTGAGAGAATTGTTAAAAAACAAATTTTATAAAGTTTGGATTGTCAAATAATGACGTCATTCAATACAAGTTTTTCATACATTCTAGTAATTCGTGGTTCGACTTTTTTTTTTTTTTAAATTTAGATAATCATATTATTAGTCAAATCATCGAAGATATCCGAATTTGAGTCAAATTTGGAAGGCGGAGTCCAATTACATTGTGAGAAGGGCGGGTATCACAAACCGGATCTTCTGAAGATCACGAGAATCTGTTAATTATATTCATTTATTGTATATCGTGCGGTTAAAAATTATTTTGAATATTTTTATTTAAAATTAAATACAAAATATACTGAATAAAAATTAATGTACGATGAACGAACACGATTTATAAATTTTGATATCCTCACCAATGAATCGGGAGAGGATCCTGCTGGGTGTATTTCATCTTAGTTAATCTTTCCCATACATGATTGCTGTTGATGGTCAAAAGTCAAAACGACAGAGAGGAAGAGGAAGAGGAAGACAACAAATCAAAAGCCAACCAAAATTACATAGTATATATTGTAGGAGTCCAGGCTCCTCCAGTTGTACCGCCCAACTGGATTCGCTTGTCTCCACCGAAACGACAAATCACCACAAACCCATTTATTAAACCCCGCTCCGATTCGATCCCTCATCCTCCGATTCCTTGTGGGTTTTTTCCTACTTCCCTCGCAACCCCGCCGAACGTTCTGCTCCCGGAGAAGCATCAGCCGCCGCCGCCATGTTTCTGTTCGACTGGTTCTACGGCGTCCTCGCCTCCCTCGGGTTGTGGCAGAAGGAGGCCAAGATTTTGTTTCTGGGCCTCGACAATGCCGGCAAGACGACCCTCCTCCACATGCTGAAGGACGAGGTTTGACTCTCTTTCTCTCCCTCCTCGTTTTCGGGTTTTCGAGGTTTGATTTTGGGTGGGGCTTTTTGTTGTTTTTGACGAATGTGTGTGAATGCGGTGGTGGGTTTGTTGCAGAGATTGGTGCAGCACCAGCCGACCCAGCATCCCACGTCGGAGGAACTCAGCATTGGGAAGATTAAGTTCAAGGCTTTCGATTTGGGCGGACACCAGATCGCTCGCAGAGTCTGGAAGGATTACTATGCTAAGGTATTAGATGTGTTGAATTGGTACTGTTGGAATTTTATTGGATAGTAATTTTCAGCTGAAATTTTGATCTGGTGTATGAACTTCATGCTTTCACTTTAACTCCGGCCACTACTTATATCCGAATCGCGATCTCTTGTTTTGTTCTGATTGAGTGGAGGTTATGTTTTTCAATTCGAAAATGTCATACAATGCTGTTGCTTCTCTTTGCAAGTGAACAAATCCATTGTGATTTTATTTTGGTTCAGACTTGAGACTTCTTTATCAAAGTAAAAGCGTAGTAGCTACCTTCTTGCATTCATTTTGATTCCCTCTGATACACCATGTCTCGCCGTTTTCATGATTTCATATAAAATTCTGAGTTCCTGCTCTTTTGCTCCAGTTTCTATTGTCCTATGGCGTCTATGGTCCATACTCTTGGCCTTGATTCTTGTTAATGGATTTAAGTTATATTGTAATTTCGTTCGGATTGCTGATTTGCATTCTAAATGCTGCGAGCTTTCCAATTCAACTTCTTATTTTTCTGTGCTGTGAACAGGTGGATGCAGTTGTGTACCTGGTTGATGCATACGACAAGGATCGTTTTGCAGAATCAAAGAAGGAGCTGGATGCTCTCCTTTCAGATGAGAGCCTCGCAACTGTTCCATTTCTTGTGTTGGGCAACAAGATCGACATCCCTTATGCTGCTTCAGAAGATGAACTGCGATATCATCTAGGACTGACCAATTTCACAACCGGCAAGGGGAAGGTGAATGTTACAGACTCCACCGTTCGCCCTCTCGAGGTTTTCATGTGCAGTATTGTGCGCAAGATGGGGTACGGGGATGGCTTCAAGTGGGTCTCCCAATATATCAAATAGAGAGTAGTGTGTAGGAGGAACATTTCGGCTCAATATTCGTGTGGTAATTTTTCCTGCAAATTTGTAGTTTCTGACCACAATTATATTGGAAGAGGAATTTCTTATCTGAGTTTGATCAGATTGAAGGATTAACAACTCACTATATCATTTGTCGCAATGTTCGATTTAAATCTGTGCTTCCTGAACAAGATTGTAATTTTTTCTGATGAACTATTACACAATGTTTTTTGGTTCTCAGCAGTTTCATATTCATTTACTTTTGGAATTCTTTGTTTTTTAATCCATATTTCCCTTCTGGTGATTGATTCAATTGTCATTTCTATGAGCATGGATTCTTCTTGTTGGAGATTTGCTTTTGGAATGGCTAAGAGCGGTTTCAGATAACCAAAATCACTTTATTTAGCGTTTGACGTGAAATTTGAAATTGTATCTTACAAAACCATTCAACGGGCTTTGTATCTGAATTGAGAACATTCGAGTTCGAGTTCACTTCTAAGTGCCATTTTTATCAACCAAATATGTCTAGTAGGTTATATGTTATATTAAACTATTGGTGAATAAATAAATTGATGTGAAACTCGTCATTTAAAAATGGAAAATGCTCGTCGTTAAATTCTTTTTTGGGAATTTTGGGTATTCCGTAATCGTAACCGTTCATCGTATATCGTGCAGTCAAAAATTATTTTAAATTTTAAATTAAATATAAATAGTAACTAATGAAAACTGATCGCATGATATACGATAAACGATCACGATTACGAAATTTCCGGAATCCCTGTGGGAAAAGATAGGTTCGTTTGAAAAATTTGAATATAGACATAAAAAGTGATGATTTGGTGCTTTGCGTTATAGTGGATAATTACTTTACCGCTCTACCTGTCCACCAATTTCAAAATCGATGGTGGCACACGAGGACACAACCTAATGACGCGCACCATCCAATAACAACTTTCCACGTAGGATCCGCACTCCCTAAACCGGCATTTCTCAGTCACCCTTCCTATCCACCGGCTCCACGTCACCACCGTCTGTCACCAAACCCCTTCCGCTTACCTACCGAAGCAGTCACACCCCAGTACAGCTTACGCACTCTGACAGTCCCATATAAATACATATTTTTCCCGGAAAGTCTTTGAAAATGCCAACCAAAACAGAAAATTAGGATTTTCCGTCACTTTTTTTTGGGAAAATCTCGATTAAATTTTTGTATCACTCGAAAATTGAAAATCTCGGTGATTTGAATTTCTGCTCCGATTAAAAGAGAAGAGAAGAAATCATGTTTCTGGTGGATTGGTTCTATGGAGTTCTGGCGTCGCTTGGGCTATGGCAGAAGGAGGCCAAGATCTTGTTCTTAGGGCTCGATAATGCCGGAAAGACCACCTTGCTTCACATGCTCAAAGACGAGGTTTTGATTTATTTGAATTCTTTTATTGCTAATTTCAAATTATTGTTGTTGAATTTTGGATTGAAGAAATTAGGGTTTTTGATTTGGTGGTTGCAGAGATTAGTTCAGCACCAACCGACGCAGCATCCGACGTCGGAGGAGCTGAGTATTGGGAAGATTAAGTTCAAAGCCTTTGATTTGGGAGGGCATCAGGTCGCTCGCAGAGTTTGGAAGGACTATTACGCCAAGGTTGAAATTTTACTTCAATTATTTGTTCAAATTTCACTTCCTTTACTTTTGGTATGCTAATTTAGTGTCTGATCTGATTTATTTTTTGAAATCGTGGTTGCATGTTGTAGATGTTCGATCCTAAACCCAAAAAAAATATGAAAAATGCATATACGTGCGGGTGGTATGGTATTTGTGTGTGCTTATATGCAATGGGTTGAAGCCCCATTGAGTTTTGAATGATGGTTTTTAACCTTGCTAGTGACTGAATGAATATTTAAGCAACGCCGCGGTTTTGTTGTCGCATCCATGGGTGTGAAATTCAGTGTGATTTTATTCCTAGTCGCTTGAAGTTGTAGTTGAAGGTGCAGGGTTGCAGTCAAGAATTTGGTTCTTCTGCTTAATATAATGCCAATTGATTGTTTATTTATTATTCGATTGATTTTCGGTGTAAGGGGTGACTTGTGAGTGTCGAACCTGGGACAATAATTTCACGTCGGGGATTAGATCAAGATTTTGCTTTATGTGATGGGCATATATTCATAGATGTTTTACGATCGTTTGATTGTTTAGGTGGATGCTGTGGTCTACCTGGTTGATGCTTACGACAAGGAGAGATTTGCAGAGTCAAAGAAGGAGCTTGATGCTCTACTCTCCGACGAGTCACTGGCAACTGTCCCATTTCTTATTTTGGGAAACAAGATCGACATACCTTATGCTGCATCAGAGGATGAGCTACGTTACCATTTGGGCCTGACTAACTTCACCACAGGCAAGGGGAAGGTCAATCTGACCGATTCCAATGTCCGCCCGCTTGAGGTGTTCATGTGCAGCATTGTCCGCAAGATGGGGTACGGTGAAGGCTTCAAGTGGCTTTCTCAATACATAAAATAGGGATGAATGGGCAAGCAACTATGCCACAAGTGATCGACACAGTGGCTTCCCTGCCACTGATGCTCTCCGGTTGAATTGACGTTGGCTATTTATGCATCGGTGCTCGTGTAAAGTGGATATGTTATCTTAGATGGCAAGTTTTTGCTTCGGAACCCAGCGTGCCCTCGTTTCAATTACTATTTTGTGTTCTGGATAGATGTGTTAGTTTCCTTACTCTGTATTGGTAACTAGATTGCAGAAGTAATAAATATTTACAGATTGTCTACTCTGCCTCTATGCTTTCCTTTTTCGGCTGCAATTGAATCTTACGGGTACTGCCATTTAGTTAGGCAACTCCTAGTAATTGTGACCACCTCTCACAACCAACCATTCAGTAAGTATTGTCTCCCTAAGTTGCACCGGGCCCATACCTGCGAAGGTCAATTGTGCACCAAACCACTAGCTAGAGTAATTGTCTACCCTACCTCATGGTCGTTGACGGGTTATAACGGATGCATATGGTTTGCGGCTTATAGCTAAAGTGGTTAAGTGCATTTATTCCTTTCAACCGAGATCTTAAAGAACTAGTATCGCTTATATAAAAAGAACTAAACAAGCAAACGAAGAAAACTATCTTTTGGATACTAGGACATCGGGAACCATGTCAAAATGTTGTGCCCGGAAGAAGATTAAAAACACTGAATTTATAAGGAAGAGCCGGTGCTCATAACGTTCACAATGACGTTAAAACCTGAGAAGCAACGTATTAGGACCGGGTCCTGATCATACAACACTGAAAGACCTTCCCAACAATCCTAAAAACGGTCTGAAAGGGTCTAAAGCACAGAACTAATTGTTCTAGGCATTTACAAGATGTACAGGCTACACAAGCAGAGAGCACAACCCCTCAAATGTTATCAATTGCCCGTCCGGACCTCCGAAGTTTCTTCAATTATCCATGATTGCATCAGGATCAAGAAAATCATCAAATTCCAGCTGCGGAAGATAAAAAGAATTGATTGGTTTATGTATCTGCAGAATTGTAATGTAACACTGAAAGAAGGTCCAAACCAGATCACTCACCGTTGCTTCATCGTGGGCCATCTTCATCCTACTATATTCTTGTTGTGCTTTCTTTGAGCGGAACATGGCCTGAACACGTACAACAGATCTTTCAATACGCTCTTCAGCTTGTTTCCGGCTGGCCCTGTAGAAGTCTTCTTCTGTATCACTTTCCTGATTCTGATCTGCACTGACTTCAGCTGGGGCCACCTTAAGCCCACGAAGCCCTCTTCTTTTGAAGCGCCATCTCAAAACAGCTTTCTCAAGCACTCCAACTGACCAGAGAACTTTACGGTACTGCCTCCGCACTTGGAAGCCCCGAAAAGCAGCCTGCATACAATGCCAGTTCAATTAACCGGTTTTTCCTGTACTCTTAAGAGTTAATAATACAATGGTTACGCAAATCCAGTTGCAATTTCCATGCCCTAGTCATGTCTAACAACCCAAGTTAAAGTTACCGAAAACCAAACAAGGTTGCAATTTGACCAATCATAGATGTTTTAGTAGCGACTGACTGACAGTAGATTGACTAAATCTTTCCTATTTAAATTTGATCTTCCAAAAGGATTTGGTCTATGTCCCTGTGTGGTTCATACCAGCTATATTGACTTTTCAACCATACCAGAAAGAAGAGAAGGGAAGAGGATTTACTTGAATTTTGATAGCTTGACGACGCAAACTAAGAAATTCTTGACGCATCTTCCATGTACGAAACCTATATTGAATGTGAGCAGCAGCTTTGATTTTCTTTTTTGCCTCATAGTTTCTAAAGGCATGTTGAATTTTCAGTGCTGCAATAATACCACGTGCTTCAGCCTCTGGAATGGAATACTGAATCGCTTTAGTCTTTTGTTTAAGTGAGTTCTCCCTGAAGGCAGCCTGTATTCGTGCTGCTGCATCAGCAGCTGTCCGATAAGCTGCCAAAGTATCCTTCAGATATAGCTCTTCCTCACTGAGGCTCTCAGAGTTTGCTGCATAGTTTGAGCGAATGTCAAGAGAGCCACTAGCATTTCCAGCCATGCGCATATCCTTGAATTGTTCTACCAAAGCCTTCTCTGAAAGATAAGCTGCTAAGCCATCATGGCCCTTCATGAATGCAAGATCAGCAGCAGTGGATCCGCCAGGGTTATCTTTCGTGGGGTCTGTGACCAAGTTTGGCTTTGCCCCGGCAGATAAAAGTACTGCAACCATTTTCTCCCTACACATCAAGTGTTTCAGCATTAAGAAAATCTCTCGTAAGATATGCTGCCAATCTTATCACAGAATGCATGTAACAATTTCAGATGCAAGTAAAACAAATACGCCCAAAATCAAGAAGATAAAAATTACTACATAAAGCTCAAGCTATCGTGAGCAGAGAAAAGAGTTGGAAAAGTTCTACTATACAGGTACCAAGGGAACACAGAAAATCTAACCAGTGAATGATGTACAAGATATGTTTCAGACGAATACAATTTAAAACAAATAACTGAATTTATAAAACCATACCTTCCACAATAATTTATCAAATGGTTATAAATTAAAAAAAAATAATAATATATATATATATATATTGAAAGGGACAATGGCATACCTTCCACAATATGCCGCCCAATGAAGGGCTGTCCATCCACGTCTATCACGAAAGTCTAATGACAAGCCAGACCATGAAAACAAGCGAACAGCCCATGTATATTCTAGAATAGCACATAAATGGATTACTCCTTGACCATGAGCATCATATTCTTTGGTTTTAGAGACCTCAAAAACTTTCTCCAACAGCCAATCCTTTAGCCTGTTCCTCAAAATTAGTTCAAACAGACTATCCTTTGCCAGCGGCAAGGGAGTTTTGTTCTCTTCAATTGCCTTCATCAAATATGGCCAGCTATTAGATATGTGAGAGGTTCTGTGGGAAAACTTCTTGGCTTCTTGCAGGGCATTCGGGGGCACTTTACTAGATATAATGTTAAGGCTCTTAGATGAGGAGAAAAGCAAATAAGCAAGCCGCATCTGTACTTGGAATTCTTCCCATTTGTTATCTTCTGAAGAAACTACTGTATCACTCAAAACAGGAGCACGATATTCGAAGTTTAGTACTTGGCTGATGGGTTTATGGCCATCAATACTCATAAAAAGGTTTACGACTCTGGGCAAATGTGGAGGTACAAAACAGCGATACACCCCAGTCTGAATAATTTCCGCACGAAGACATACATCACCACAAACACAAAGTAGATCTGACTTTGCAAGATGAAAAAACTCTTTATGTAAGAAGCCAGTGATTAGAATCTGCAAAAGGACTTAATTAGAGGCTGAAATTTATGCTAAGCAGTACAGTATGGGGTTTAAAGCAAAGAGGATACCTTTGTTTTTTCATTTGAAAAAGCCCATGTAGGTGAAATATCAGTTATGTTAAATATTTGCTGAGGAACAGAAGATTGAAGATGATCCATAGCGGGAGAAGCAAATGAATTTTGCGCAGCTGAAAGTGAGGAATCAAGTACTGGGTCTTCCACTGAAGGTTGAGAGTCTGTCATGATCTCGTTTATCCACCTTCCAAAACTGTCTTGACTATATAATCCATTAGTATCCAAAACTGTCTTGTCTTCCTTGGCAATAGAATCCCTTCTCTGGGCATTTGATTTCACTTCACCCCCCACAGTCTCAACATGACGGCCTGGAAGATTGAACTGAATGTTTTCACCCCCTGCGGTTGGATTTGTTAAATTACCAATAGAAGAAATTTCAGCTGATAAACTGCTGGCTCCCTGCAAAGACGAACCATTTATCCAAATGAGCTGGAACAAAACAATATGCGACCACATACTACAGATCAAAGATATAAAGAATAATAAAATGCCAATTTGTAAGAAACAATAAATTGTCAATATGGAAGAACTAGACTAAATGGTCTGTAAAAAAGTAAGAATAATGAGTAAATCTACTTACGCCACTATTAGAGCCATTTCCCACGACTTGATTCTGCTGGTCATAGCCTGAAATGTTGTCTGGCTCTGGCACCACAAAATCCCCCACCACAAACAATTCACACAGAGAGAGAATAATGGTTAGTATTTTCGTCATTCTGAATTCCGCTATTGCAATAACTGTTATCTGATCACTTACTTTCTTTAGAATCATTTGTAACCAGAAGTTCCTCCCATTCAAGTGTATTAATATCATGGAGCCTCTGTTCATGATTATTAACAGTCAACCTGTCACCAAGCTCTGTAGATCATCAAAACCCAAGAGTAAGCACATTGTATATCCGTTTTCAAGAAAAATAGAAATAGGAAGTAGCAAACCTTCACTAAATAAAGAAAAGAATCATTAAAATATCAAGTAATAATGGAAAAACGATTGTGATCGTGAAAGTAATTTATTTCTTCTAACATCACACTCCAAATTCTGTTATGGTTTCCCGAAATGGAAGCCTATTCCAAAACAAAAAATGAATGACATAAGTCATCATCACCTGGAAGCTCATTTTCACCAGCACAATATGCATTGTTAGCCCCAGAATCAAGTTCTTCTGATAAAAACCATGGAGCAGATGGGTCAGAGACAGAACTAGAGTTTGAATTCACAGGTGTGACCGGAGAACCCTGAACCTGTATGGTAAGAAACAGCAAGCCCATATAAGGTCAGAAGCTCTAGTTGGTTTCTAAAAAGAATTGGTTCCAAAGATGGGCAAGTTCTCCCTCTTATTCACGAAGCTATTACCAAGTTCTCACTATGCTTAACCATAAACCCCTAAACGGAAAATTGTTGAAAACTAAGAAAATAGTGTGCACTTAGATATTCTAATACTGCAATAACAGACTATTCATGCCTTGAAAATGAACATAAATTTTGAAGGCGCTTCTTATTGAACTTGAAAAAAAAAGGGCACAAAAAACCACCTCCTGTGTTTCACGGTAATGAACAAGTACTATATGTTCTAGACTCCTGCAACAAGAAAAAAAACAGTACCATCAGTAAGACTACTCTATACGAGTCGTCTCATATGAGATACTGGTACTAAGAATAGAATTCACTAATGGATCCATGTAAACTGTAATAATTACGTACTTATCAAGTAGCCAATAACACCTCCGGACAAAGGTTGGGCTATCTTCACCGTGTGCATAGTATACATGAACTCTTTCTTCATTGCCAACCTGAACCAATAAAACAAATGAAAATTTTGGAAATTTGATTAATGAGATTGTGTGCAGTTGAAAAAGGCAAATACAACACTCACTTTCAAATGTTCATGAGCTTCTTTAACTGTCTTCCCATCCTTTTTCTTCTTCCAGTTATGGCCATCTTTCCTGAAGTTTCTAAGCATCTTCCGATCAAACAGTACAATGGTGCCACCTGTAACATTTAGAAAAATTACCAAGATAACATAGCAGTTTCAGTATCTAGATACCTCATGTCAAAGTCATTTTGTGTGCGCAAAATTTATCAAAACTAGATATCAAAACTAGAAGGGAAACATGCTTCTCTGTTATCATTGATAGAACTGCAACTATAGGAGTTATTAATTTATGGTACTGATTGCGTACAGTATTACCTATGCATAACCTCATATGCAAATCCTCTGCACTTGCAAATGTATTTCATCTCATCATATATACTTAAATGGTGTATTAATTCATCAAAACTCACGAGGAGAGCATTACTCTTGTAAGGAAACTAAAACATAAATATTCTGTAGACGTACTTTTCAAGAGAATATGGAAAAGTTACTGCTACCAAAGTTGCATTTTCATCATGAGTAAACAATATAAGGAAAAGTTTGCTGAAATCAGAAGAGGATGAATTAAGAATGGGGAGGGACAATAGTTATATGACACAACATAATCACCTCACTATAAACTGTAAAAGATGCTTACTTTGTGGCAAGTTCACTGGCTTGACGTGGATGGTGAAATACTTGTAATTGTAAAGTATTGCATGAATTTCATTTGGGCGGAGCCATCTTGATTTGGCTTCTTCCATAATAGTCGGAACATCCAAATCTGTGCATGAAACACGAACCCACAACAAGAAAAATAAGCAAGGGAACTTACATCCTGGTAGTAACATGTGAAATTAAGGAATCTGATCAAGAGTTCACGGTCATAATCAGACCTGCCTTATGAACCAACAGACGCACGTAGTTACAAAAAGAATTCAACATAGGGAAACAAAGTCAACCATCTGAACAGTATCAACCGGATATCTAATCTATGTCAATTTATCTATTCTTGTCTTTTCCTAGTTCCCAATGAACCATAAATCTTGCGTATATAAAACTATCACAACTTTGCAAATTGCAAATGTAAAATCTAGTTTGACATGGTTCTTGGGCATTTCTACGCTGGCGACTTCGGCACTAATCATCCTGAGCTTTCATTGTAAAAGCTCATCCAGCAACTTGATTGCTCCCAAACATGATTTACAAAGTACAAACCATAAAGATGAAGCCTTTCTATAGCTTTTGTTTCATTGATCCCCCACAATAAAAACGAGAAAGAAGGCCTTTTTTTTTCCAACACTTCCTATGTATTTCTCTCCCTCTCTCTCTCTCTCTCTCTCTCTCTCTCTCTCTCTCTCAATTAGCACATAAAAATACTATCTTTATAGCTTTTATTCGTGCAAAATTCGCTTCTGGATTCACTAGATAACACTTTCTGTGTGGAATTCCAAGCTCCAAGCTCTTGCTTTCGCAGAACATGTAAATTACTTTGGAAAAGCGATAATC
The DNA here is from genome assembly GCF_019419815.1 of Pyrus x bretschneideri. Taxonomy (NCBI): domain Eukaryota; kingdom Viridiplantae; phylum Streptophyta; class Magnoliopsida; order Rosales; family Rosaceae; genus Pyrus; species Pyrus x bretschneideri. The sequence continues at coordinate 6,139,972 of NW_025999513.1, read as the reverse complement.
CAATGACAATTTCACTTTCATCAATAATCAAAACCAATCACTTTCCATTATACACCAAATTACACACACACACACACACACACACAAACAGAGCAAAATTACAAGTTTTTGACTTAGATCATAAATAAAAAACAGCACAGTCCGTACCTTGCATTGTATGGAATCCATGTATCTCTGAGCCCACAAGCTGATTCTCCATCATCAATAAACCCTCCAAGTAATCCCAAAATTTCCCTCACTCAAAACCTTAAACCCTTCAAAACCTAAAACCCAATACAAAAAATTAATCAATAATTTCACAAAATTAACAGAAAACGATCAAAAGAAAAACAAAATCAACCCAAAATTACCCAATTAAAATCCAAGTGAAAGGAAAATTCAGGGAGCTTCCAGCACTGAGCCTCTCTCTCTATGATTGTCAGTTTTTCCGTAAGAAATGAAAAGGCAGCAAATGAAAGGGGCTGACTAATAAACAATTTCTAAAAAGTAGGGACTTAAAGACTTTTGGACTAACGTGACAAAACCAAAAAAAAGAGAACTTTTTGGGCTAAAAATAAATAAATAAAAATTAAAAGTGGTAAATAATGCATACATAATTGTACAAGACAGGTCAAGTGAGCTGCTGTTCAATTCAATGCCGGACAATGATTCTGCGGAGACGGACATTGGCCGTTCGATATTGTTGCATCAGTGTTAAAAGACACTTGTTATTTCCACGCGTGGGCTGCTGGTTGGTGAAGACCTTTTCCTTTTCCTTTTTCTTTTTATCTTTTTTTGCACTTCGTTCTATTGTTAGTTATACGCGTTTGAACAATGTCATAACTCATGAGTTAAGTTGCTCATGCGTAAGTTTCTGACCCTGGATGTAATAATTTAACGAGGGTTGGTGGGTTTAGCAACATAATGAGCTAGTGATAATATGGTTAAAATTCTTCTTTGACGATAATTGAACTTAAGATATTTCACTTAAAAGTGAAAAAGAATACAACTAGACCGTAATGCTAAATATCATGTAGAGTTTACATATTATCACTTGATATTTGGTTTCAATAGTGTTTCTGTCCAATGAGCATTTACCACTCGTTAAAAGAATGCATTAACCGTCTCATGAACGACAAACTTTTAATGAAATGACGACACGAGAGAATCTCTTTGCATGTTGAGTTTTGCATATCAACAGCTAAAAAAACATCATGCGCGGGATCAACGCTGGACTTTTTTCTTTATATAGATGCAATCTAATTTGGCGATTTTGCTGCCGGATTGCACCGTCCAGGAAGTTATGCTAAATTTCAACTAGTGCCGTTGTGCAGTACTTTTGACTGAATCCCGACTCCCACATTAAAAATTCGAGTGATGTAATTTTCATAGTCCCCACTCTCCTATCGACGTTCCAGTATCTGCATGGTTCGTACCAGGCAGCTTAAGCCCTCGTGCAGTCGTGGTCAAATGTGTGCCACAATTCAAATGGCTCAAATACATGCATTAATCAATATTCTACTTTTTTATTACAAGTAAAAAAAAAAAAGGGGCATCATAACGTGGGAGACTGGATGAAAATCCACAATCATTATGATACACCGTGTTTTGCAAGTTTCGTGGAATTTTACAAGACTCTTACCAAACAAATTTAAGTATCTCAAGTAGCATACATTGTAAGCTAATTATTTTCATTCTATTTATGGTTGACACGCGTACTAAACTCATTAAATTTTCGTTAGTGCTAGAACTTTCACAATCTTAAAAATATTTTACTCACCACCCTTTTGTCGGAAAACAAGTTTTTGATTTTGTCTATTAACTATTCAAATTTTAAATTTTAAATTAATCTAAGAAAGGTGGTGAGAAACATGCATTCTACTTTGAGAATAATGGCTGCAAATCAAGAAAGCTTATTAAACCACCATGATTTTATTCGGATTCTCTTTATGATGATCCCGAGAATTCGTAAATCGTATCCACTTATAGTATATCGTGAGGTCAGTTTTCGCCAGGTACTGTTTGTGTTCAATTTAAAATAATTTTTGACCGCACAATATACGATGAACAGACACGATTCACAGATCTTCAAAATCTTCACAAAGAGGATTCACATTCCAACTAGTAGAATCGTTTTTCCTGGTCGTTAAAACAAAATCATTAAAAAAATAATCAACAACTCTTATGGTGATTAGATGTAGTTAGTGGCTGTCGTTTTATTTGTGTATTTTCAAAAACACCCAAAAAAGATGGAATCATTTGACATATATGGACAAATACTAACCAATAGCATCATAAAACAAATTTTAAGACTTTCGATTCCATACAACGGACCTATCAAATCACTTGCAAAAATCCTATTAATTAATAGTAAGAGTGATCACCAAAATATTATCAGTGTTCATCTTGCAACTCAAATCTCATCTAGAAGAGAAATTGGGGAGAGAGGTGATTTGAGCGTAGACGTACGTGGGTGTAAAAATGGACGCTCTAAAGCACTTTAGCAACAAGTTCTTTACAAATCTTACCCTACCCTATCCTATCCTTATTGATTTTAAAAACACAAGTAGCATTTTTCTTTCAAGTGCTAAAAGACATCGTTACACAAATCGCACCTCGGTTTTTTTTATACAATAATATTTTGAAAGAGCATTTGAGCTTAGTCTCATGATAGATAACCGTATTAAAGTATTAAAGTTGTCATTTGCAAGAGCAGGACTTGAAATTCTATTTACTGTCCTCGTTGATTAGACAAAATTAGTTGAGTGATTGAAGGATTAACAGACTTTAATTTAACAAAATAAGAAAACCTCTTGTACTAGACTATTTCCTTTTCGATACATCAGCAACGCAAACCCTCCAAACAATTGAGGTCAACCTGTCTAGCAGATAATAAAACTAGAGAGAGAACAAGAACTTCCTACATGTAGAGCATTTCACAGTTCGGAACTGGACCAAATTAGTAACAGTTGAAAGAAAAAAAAAAAAAAAAAAAGCAAAAATATTGAGCCTTTGTAACCAAACAGACACTATATCAATCACGTAAATCACAATGCTGCAAATGAAATATTCCCCATTTGGCTGCTCGGAAAATGAGAGGAGATTGCACACTCGAAACGAAAATTGCAAGCATTGTTAGTGCAGTTGTAGTTCCGATGTTTTTTCCTTTATCTTTCCCGCATTTTCTTGTCAGCCAAACAGAGAAGGAACAGGAAACGAGAGAGAGAGAGAGAAAGAGAGAGAGAGAGAGTGGTACAAGTTAAAACTGCGAACGTGAAAGGCAGACGAAAGGGAAGATCATGGAGCTAAGATCTGAGACACTGCGTGTCCGGGCGTTGCTGTCGAGAGTCGACTCAATTAATATGCATGCAAACCCAATAAATACGCCACTTGATCAGATTTTAGGCCACAAAGATCCACCCAGCATATTCCAATTTTAAGGTCCAAACTGGACCAGGCCAAGAAATTATCCAACGAAATAAAAGCCCTACTAAGCTCCAAACCTTTACGTGCACTGAAAAGCTAAAGCCCATCTGGATCCGAAGCAAGTGAATCACCACCCCTTGTTAGATTCTTAATTGGAAAGCAAAAGACGATCAAATTCTCTGCTACTTTTTGCTTCCCTTGCACTCAAAGGAAGAAATAGATTTGAAGCAAAACCAGAAGGTGGTGGGTGAGCGTTACATATCGACAGTGTCCTCCTAACTCTATTTGTTACCCTTTCTTTTTCTTTCCTTTTCACTCCCCCAAACCATTAATATTCTAAATTCCATATATTTCATTTCATTCCATTTCCACCTTCACCATCCCACAACACAAAAATAATCAAAGGAAAACATATGGAGAAAAAATGGCTTCTGCTTTTCTCAGTGGCAGCTGCAATGCTGCTAGCGATCGACGTTGTGAACGGTCAAGAGGATTCAGCGGTGAAGCCGTTGGTGAAGATAGTGAAGGGCAAGAAGGTGTGTGACAAAGGGTGGGAGTGTAAAGGATGGTCTGTTTATTGTTGTAACCAGACCATTTCTGACTACTTCCAAGCTTACCACTTTGAGGACCTTTTCTCCAAGCGTAACTCGCCGGTGGCGCACGCTGTGGGATTCTGGGACTACCACTCTTTCATCACCGCTGCTGCCGATTACCAGCCTCATGGATTTGGTACCACAGGTGGCAAGCTCCAGGGGATGAAGGAAGTTGCAGCTTTTCTTGGGCATGTTGGCAGCAAAACTACGTGTAAGTTGTAAAACTTTTCTTTCTAGGGTGTTTTTGGGTTGATTAATTTGGTTGGACTTTCTTTAGGATCTATTTTTCTCTATACCACAGAAGGAGGGTATCAGGTACCAATCTTCATGATGTTGTACCAAATTCCAATATACTATATGTGGATTGAGTACTTATTTACAGTATGCTATCGAATATCAACAATCTACTGTATTTGGTACCGAATACTAACCAGTATTTAGTACATTGTTGATATATGATGATATCATTAATATATTGACCAAATATCAACAATCTCAGGTATTGTAGATCGGTGTGCAGTGCCAAACAATCTTTTCTCATCATTCAAGTATTCAACTAGTACTTGCTTTGAAATGGATTTAATTAGGGTTATGTAAGATTATTTTTGTTAAAAAGCCTCAAATTGCAAATGAGGGAGAGTTGAATCATTGGGATTTTGGTGTCATTTACAGCGAATTGACACCTTAATTTGATCCTAAATAGCTTCTTAGAACCCAGGAAAAAAGAATATACAAATTCTAGGAATGTTGAGTGCTATTGATTGAAATTATTACTCCAAAATGCTTTCCCTTGGAGTGCTTTTGGGTATAATTGCTTTTGAAGTTTGGATTTAAAATGATTTTAGCAGTCTTACATATAAAGAAACAATGATGAAGTGTTAATAATTTGTTTGAATTTCAGGTGGCTATGGGGTTGCCACGGGAGGACCATTGGCTTGGGGTCTATGCTACAACAAGGAAATGAGCCCTAGTCAGTTATACTGTGATGACTACTACAAATACACTTACCCCTGCTCTCCTGGTGCTTCATACCATGGCCGTGGTGCCTTGCCACTCTATTGGTATAAACAATCCACCTAATTCCCAGATTTGTCATATTCAGAATTTTAAGCTGTGAGCACTCGAAAATAGTCATCAAACATTCTTTCCTAATGAAAAGACACAAGGGATCGAAGAATGTATGACAACTATTATGGAGTGTTTATAACAAACATATTGGTTGGCTTCTTCCATAATATCAGTCATTCCTCGTTCTTGCAAATCACAGTTTGACACATACATAAATTACTTGTCAAAAACACAAAAACATAATTTTATATACATGTAATTGTGAAACTTGATTGACAAGTGATTTGGAATGCTACTTCTAGAGGAAGGGATCCAAGTATATTTGTTAATAACAATTCCCGACCTTCTAATTTCAAAATTTAGAACTGTTATTGGCACTTCAAAATAGTCCGCATACAAACTTTCGTACAAAAAAAAAAAAAAAGGAAATAAAAATATCCAAATGACTATTGTAGAGTGTTAACAACAGTTCCGGCATAACTTTCTACTTTGTGATTTTGTTTTAGTTTTCATTTACTTTTGGGCGTTTTTTTATCTTAGGAACTACAACTACGGAGAAACAGGTCAAGCCCTAAAGGTGGACTTATTAAACCATCCAGAATACATAGAACAAAATGCAACCCTAGCCTTCCAGGCTGCAATCTGGAGGTGGATGACGCCAGTGAAGAAGAACATCCCTTCAGCCCACGATGTCTTTGTCGGCAAATGGAAGCCAACCAAGAACGACACTTTATCCAAAAGAGTTCCTGGCTTTGGCACCACCATCAATGTGCTCTATGGGGACCAAGTCTGTGGCCAAGGTGACGTTGACTCCATGAACAACATCGTCTCCCATTACCTGTATTACCTTGACAAAATCGGGGTTGGCCGCGAAGAGGCTGGTCCTCATGACGTGCTCAGCTGCGCTGAACAGAAGGCTTTTCAACCTTCATCATCTTCTTCGTCTTCGTCTTCTTGAGGTTTTTGTTCGATTTGTTTCGAGACTTGTGGATTGAAGAGGAAGAAAAATGAAGACAATATATTTCAACTTTATCTTTGTGTGAAGGTGCAGTAAGCATGCACTGTTATTATTTTGTGTAAATTTTGTTATTTGTGGTTTACCTAAATATTATTATCTGCAACTATGCGATTTTAATTCTACGTGAAACCATGTTTTAGTTGTATAATGTATATACTCAAAACTCTTCAATCCCATTTTTGGTTGGAACCTTGTTGATATATCTTATTAACACTTAATAGTTCCCATCAAACAAATTTGTTTTTGCTAACAGACACAAATGATCAAAATAGGCATTTAGATTTTGGTGCGTTGTTAATTTTACCCAAACGTATTTAAAAGGTAAAGATCTTAAATTCAATTCTCATATGTGGGCAATCGATCTTCAATTCCGTGCTTAAGTAATGTTGGCCTTAATTTTACCCAAACGTATTTAAATCCCTACAAGGTGGCTAATGGCATATAATGGGCTCCAGATCGGTGGCTGTAAAGTGTAGAGCATAGATTGGTGGCGCTTTCTACTTGTCCTCGTTCAGCTTATGTGATCTTATTAGATTAAAAACGAAACTTGTATTATTTTAGGCCCCACTTTTTCTCTTCGATCCACACACTTTTTGTTAATTTCAATTTTTAATCATCTTCAATTTATCAAATTCAATAACTAAAAACTTAAAAACGTACGTGAAGATAACAAAGAGTACATGGATAGCCCCATCTTTAATTTATGTGTTTCTTTTTCTCTATCCGGAAGGAGTGGTGGATTCAGTTCTAAAACTCGATCTGATGTTTGTATCATAATAAGTTTAAAACAGTTAGGATTGAAAATTCAAAATTATTGGAATCTCTATATATATTTTAATTTTCAAATTCAAAATTTTCGAATCCGATTTTAGAAACATCATTCCAATTTATACCGAGCTAATCACTTGCAAAGGAAATACACATGGGTGCATACCAATCTTTATTAATACCTGGAATAAATGAAAAAAAGAAGATGATGAAGTTGCCCAAAATGGGATAAAGCCACTTCCATCGTCGTGTAGGCCAACCGTGCGAATATCCCATATATAGGAGCTACAGAATATTAAGTCCACACTCCACGTTTTTAAAATGAAAATAAAAGGCGTCATGTTTATAATTTTCGTTAAATTTTGAAATTCGCATTTATTTATTATATAAATATAAAAGTTTAAATTCATCAGAGTATAATAAAAATGGTGATGAGCAACACGATTTAATTAAGGATGGTGACTGTGAGCACAAATAATTCAGAATGAATGAAGTGTATGCTCATTACTTTATTTATTATTATTAGATAAGTTTAAATTTTAAAATTTACGATTATCATCTATACATATGTTGAAATTTAAACTCATTCATTGGTAATAAATATAGTATCATCATCATCACGACTTTTAAGGTAGTCAGCAAAAATATTTCTATAAAGATAAAGTACATTTTTGCTCTCCAATCTTGTTCGTGAGCAAATATGCACTCATTCAATTGAAATATTTTTGGTCACCAGTCTTAAACGATAATAATGCTCACTATTGTATTTTGGCTCAATACTCAAGCGAAAATTATATGATTTTTTATGTGGTTAGGAAAATATATGAGTCAAGATCAAGTGATAAGTAAACAAATGGATAATGTGAACATAAATAAGGAAAGGCAAATGAAAAACGTTAACTAAGGAAAGGCGGTGAGTATCACCGTCACTGGGGAATATGTCGACTATAAAATGCCTGAAAAATTTGGCCATATAAAATGTCTGCTTCTTTATAGTTCTGAATTTCTGAGTCTCCGAGTCAGAGAAAGAGAAAGGTACGTGTGCATCAAAGATGGTGGTGGGGCGAGACATAGACGATCTGCCGAAGAACGACGCCAACTACACGGCATTAACGCCGCTGTGGTTTCTGGATAGAGCAGCTCTGGTGCACCCCACCAGAACATCCGTGGTCCATGGATCAATTCGCTACACGTGGCAGCAGACTTACCAGCGTTGCCGCCGTCTTGCCTCCGCTCTCGCCAAGCGCTCCATCGGCCTCGGCTCCACGGTGATTTAACCTTAATTATTATTATTATTTCTGTCATCCATTTTACCTGAGTGCTAAATTTTGATTTTGTTAATTAATTGTATTTTTTTGTAATATATATTTATATTTCTTGTCGAATTTATGGAAAATATAGGAAATGGAAAGTTTTGTTAATTAATTGTATTTTTTTGTAATATATATTTATATTTCTTGTCGAATTTATGGAAAATATAGGAAATGAAAAGAAATTGTAGAAAGGCGCTATCTTTTTCCTGTTTAATTGGAATTTATGGAAATGAAATTGCAGTAGGAAATGTAATATCGATGAATTGTATATTTGGTGAAGCATTTTTCTGCTCAAAAGCGCTTACGCTAAAAGTAGTGTGCTGCTTGGGCTCGTTTGGTTTATTTATCCAAAAATGGTAGTGTGCTGCTTGGGTTCGTTTGGGACTCTTTATGTAGGAAGCATTTCTGCTCAAAAGTGCTTATGCTAAAAGTGCTTTTGTTATAAACATGTGGAAATTTTGTTAAAGGTCCATGCTTTAAGCACTTGGAAGTGCTTCCTGCCAACCACTTCTCCAGAAAGTGTTTCTACGACCCATAAACGCTTTTAAGTGTTTCTGCCAGAAGTAGGCATAAGCGTTTTGTTGGTTGTTAGAAAGCACTTTGATGCTTTAGAAAAGCAATTCCATTGGAGTTTAGCTTATTACTTTTTTATATTGGCACTTGAACCAACACATGTACCCACATTCAGATGAAATAAGTGCTGCTCTTGATGAATGCTTTCTTGTTTGGTTATGTTTCGTATTAAAAATGCTGAATTCCTTTGCAGGTTGTTTTGGATTTATCCCTTTCTACCACATATTTGTATAGGACTTGCTTTTAATTTCATACCGAATACCGCTGATGCCTTTTGTTATTGTATTTAATGAAATTCAATTGGTTTAACCTTGTTTTAGATTAGAATAGTCAATGCTGCTGAGAAGAACTGCCCACTTTTTGACTAACATCAAGTAGATTTAGTGACCCAAAATCGATCTTTCCAAACAACATTGGTTTTCCGTAGAAAGAAAAGAAAAAAAAGAATCTCCTTAGAGAACAAAGAAAAACTAGTATTGTCCGTCTTTAACTTCTATTAGACAATTCGATGATCCAATAACTTACCTGTGATCCTGTAGAAAAAACAACTACTTCTACCCCAGATGCATGCGAAGAACTATCATATGAAATACAATTGCAGCATGACACTGGTCATTTCAATGAATTGCTTTAGTAACATCTTCTTTCTCCTCTATAATGCATATCGGTAATAGCTTTCACCAAATTTCTTCTTTTTAATCTTGTCCTTCCTGTTTTATGATCAAATTTTGTTGAGATAATGGCCTTTTTTATACGTTGTCTTGCTTTTTTTGCCCCACTTCATTTGCTGATAATTATGGTCTCTGCACAATGCTTGTTATTGGGGCTTCTTGAAGTTCCTTTTTAGTTGTTTTTATGCTGGATAACTTTGCTTCTACCTAGGTTTATTCACGAAGCATCGAGCATACGTTCTATATAATTAATGCTTTCGCCCTGCCGGAATCTTAACTGGACGTCTATTGAAAAGGACGGTGAATTGAGAAAAAAAGCATTTCATTAAAAAAGAGAGTGGATTCTTGAGGTTACATTCCGCTATAGTAGCTTGACCAACGTGAAAGTGGAACAAGTGCATGCCCCATACACAAATTTGAATATTAGAGTATAAATCTCATATCTGTATGAGGCTTTAGTCAAACATCTGACTCCGCCTATCACCTTATTCTGCTTCCATCGTCTCTTTCAAGAAGCCAACTCAATCAAGAAGCCAACTCAATAGCTTCTTTTAGAACCGCTATGCCCTCTGCTGCAACTGAGCTAGTTATTGGGAACAGATGGGGACTACATCAATAGTTATTTTGTGCTTGAAAATTCATAACGGCATCCTAATCATGGACTTATTCGCTTTCAACTGCATCGGAACATCTTTTGTTTCTTTGGTTACTGGTTTTTCATTTTTAATGTAATGCTTGGATTTCTTAGACACCTTACCTATTGTGTTATTCTCTTGCATGGTATCTCACCATCAGCTTCTGTTATATGCTTCTTGTGTTGCGTTGGAGCTTGTTAATTGACAGATCACTTCTCTTATATTGAAACAGGTATCGATAATAGCACCAAATGTGCCAGCCCTCTTTGAAGCTCATTATGGAGTTCCAATGGCAGGAGCTGTGTTAAACACTGTAAATGTTCGTCTAAATGCAGCGACTATTGCTTTCCTTCTTGGTCATTCATCGTCTGTTGTTGTGATGGTGGATCAAGAATTTTCTCCCTTGGCAGAGGAAGCTTTGAAAATATGGGCAGAGAAAAGCGAAGGCAGTTACAAGCCTCCACTCTTAGTTGTCATAGGTGATGAAAGCTGTGATCCTATGGCACTAAAAAGTGCTTTGGGAAGAGGCGCCATTGAATATGAGACATTCTTGGAAAGTGGTGACCCTGAGTTTGCTTGGAAACCACCAGAGGATGAGTGGCAGAGCATTGCTCTGGGTTATACTTCTGGCACAACAGCCAGCCCTAAGGGGGTGGTTTTGCATCACCGTGGGGCTTATCTGATGGCTTTGAGTGGTCCTCATGTATGGGGGATGACTGAAGGAGCTGTATATCTGTGGACTCTACCCATGTTCCATTGCAATGGTTGGTGTTTCACTTGGTCACTTGCAGCTCTTTGTGGGACAAACATATGCCTTCGACAGGTAAGGTGCTTATATCTGTACTTGCAAATGCTGTATGTTTATTCAGCATATTGAGTGATTTTGTTAGTCTCTGATGAATTTGTCATAGTGTTAAAGCTTATATTCGACGTAGTCACTACTGCTTGTTTAAAATATAGAAGGCCATCATATGCATGGATTGCTGAATCCTAGTGGTTAGAATGGTGCAATATGAACTTGCTAGCCCCAAGGGTGATAGTGACCCTGATTCCGTGAGTAAATACTAAGACCCCAATGCAATATGCTCCTTGGATTTTGCAGTTAAAGTAATGTCAAGTTCTTACGTGTGCCATCAGTCTATATGTTGAGCCAACATTTTGCGTTTGTGTTATTTTTCATTTATTTTTCCCTGGTTGATTTGCTTGGATGCTCATGTCCACACTGCCTTTTGTTGCAATTTCATAGATTACAGCAAAGGCAGTATATTCAGCGATAGCCGAGCATGGCGTGACTCACTTTTGTGCTGCACCCGTCGTACTCAACACTTTGGTTAATGCTTCCCCGGAGGAGACTATCCTTCCTCTCCCACATGTTGTACAGGTGATGACAGCTGGTGCTGCCCCGCCACCTTCTATTCTCTTTGCAATGTCCCAAAAGGGCTTCCGAGTCACGCACACTTACGGTCTGTCAGAAACTTATGGCCCCTCCACAGTATGTGCGTGGAAGCCTGAGTGGGACTCGCTGCCCCCTGTAAAACAAGCACGGCTTAATGCACGCCAAGGTGTTCGGTACATTGGCATGGAGGGCGTAGATGTTTTCAACCCTGAGACTATGCAACCAGTTCCAGCTGATGGAGCTACCATGGGGGAGATAATGATGCGGGGAAATCTCGTAATGAAGGGGTATTTAAAGAACCCAAAGGTGAATAATGAAGTTTTCGCCAATGGTTGGTTTCATTCTGGTGATCTGGCAGTGAAGCATCCAGATAACTATATTGAAATCAAAGACAGATCAAAGGACATTATCATCTCCGGAGGTGAGAACATCAGTAGTGTGGAGGTAGAGAACACTCTATATCAACACCCAGCCATATTCGAGGTATCGGTGGTTGCAAGGCCACATGAGAAGTGGGGTGAAACTCCTTGTGCTTTTGTGACATTGAAACCGGGTGTCGATAAGTCTGATGAGAATCGTATGGCAGAAGATATAATGAAGTTCTGCCGGTCCAAGCTACCTGCGTACTGTGTTCCGAGATCCGTGGTATTTGGACCATTGCCAAAGACCGCTACTGGGAAGATACAGAAGCATTTGCTGAGGGCCAAGGCCAAAGAGCTGGGACCTGTCACTATGAGTAAGTTATAACTGCATTGTTTTGGCCATTGTATAAAAGGCTAATAAAAGCTTGGATCATATTTAGTGCCAAGCTTGGTTCTCTTGTTAAGACTCTTCGGTCATTTTTCTTTTGGTAAGAAGTGGATGTAAGATTAAGCGAGGAGAAGAGCGAGGGTCGAACTTTCGCCTCCTCGGGATTTAATGATGTGACCTAAGTTCTTATATCTAATGCCCGTTTAATAACCATTTGAAAACTGAAAACGTGGTTTGGTAACTACCAGTAACACGGTTTTTTGGTTTTTTCTGTTTTAAAGACCAAAAATTGAAAGCTAAACCGAAAACTTAAATGATTATTAAACGGGCATTAGAGTTTTTGATTTGTTGTTGCTGTATCCAAGTAATTGCCTTTATTGACCGAGTCTTGCGTAAATTACAGTTTCAAATGTTTAATTGTTTCAAAAGAAACAACGTATGAGGATGTGATAATTTGGTAATTATCCAGATTCGTTATGTTATCCAAAAAGCTATCCCAAAGCATTTCAGACGTGCGGGTCTCAAGAAGTATATGATGTGATGGTCAATTTCTTTTAAGGGCGAGTATACGGTTTGATCCCAATCACTACTGAGCCATACTAATGGCAGTTGCTTAGCAACAAACGTGAGCATAGCCAAGTTAGTTAGATTGGTATATTTTCAGCATTCAAGTCTACTCCCTCCAGTTAGTAAATAAAAAGGATAATTGCTTAGCTATATAAAAAGAAAGTTAAAAAATCTAAGAGGTAAGGGTACAAGCCCTAGTAAAGTCCATGAAACGGGGACGCTAAAATGTTTCATTCCAATGCCACATGAAAAACTTAAAATACATAATATCGTGTTATTGGTACATGATATCACATTAATGTCTCAAGGGATGTAATTAAGTCCATCTATCCCAGAATCCCACTCCAAGGGATTTTCGACTACTGACCCAAGTGAGCGACTTTCAATTGTTGGTGCCATATATGGAATCATATCTCATTAACTAGGAGTCGTTCACTCATGTGAACCCTAATCACAATTCAAATATATGTGTTGGTCTTTCACTAACTCTTGCGCTATGTGATGCATGTAATATATTAATCCAACCCAACTAATCAATCCATGTAATTTTGAGAGAGCAGCATTCATGACACAAGTACATGATTCTTTACTATGACATTTCGTGTTAATGCTACAACGTTATGATATACTTGTACCAGCATTTCTCCAATTTTGGAGCCAATAGTCCAAGATTTTCTGTGATATGATCAGAATAATGTGGGAATGAGCCAAAGGCTTTCATTTCTGAAGGATGGGAGGAATCTCCTTCACTACTAACTTGAAAAAGTTATAACTTACAAAGGCAAACTAACTTCCGAACAACTAAGGCTTTGGATCTTGCGGCGCATAACAGTTTACAGGTAGACATGCATTTACGAAAATTTGTAAAAAATTGACAAAGACTAAGGCGTAAAGAGATTTCTCCAAACCAGTAAGCAACCAAAAGAAGATAAGCAGGAGAGGAATTTTCTCAGATTCGTTCATATGGGGATAGCTAGTTGGCAGCCCTATCTTTTATGCACTGATTGATTGGCTTTTAAGGATAAGAATGTAATGGTCAAACACTATCCGCACCCATGCTACTGTTTTTATAGCTTAAATCAGCTCAATTTGTCATCCATGCAACCACAGAAGATGATGGTCTCATCCATGCACGTTGAGAATGTAGAGTGTCGTGTGGTTGGGCATGTAAGGTAAATTAATAAGACGTTGTCACAATGACATAAGTAGGGATAGATTAATCAAAAAGCACAAAGAATTTGCGTGTGTTTATGAAAGAGTGACTTATATGACACAGATCCATCATTATTCTGATATCTTGTGCCAATAATACAACATCGTGTGAAGATAAACCTATACGCATGATATTAAAACATCTGTACTGACAGGTTGTGGAGTCGAAGAAAACACCCATTGGCCATTGGCCTACTCAAGTTTTTTAATTTCTTTTTGTTGGGGGGGTGTCTCTTTTAGTCAAAACCCAAAGATGGGGAGGTCTTAGGCGGGCCCATATGTATGCTTCATCATCAAGTTAGGTCATTTTTTAGCGCCTCTTATTTTTGGCCACATCTCCAACGGATGATCTTTCTTTCACAAATTGTCATTTATGGTCACATTCCTTGTCTACTCCAACTGCCAAAGCCAACCAAAAATAATACGTAATGTATAGGAAATCAATCACACGATTTTCCAGCGAATAATAGATAAGGAAAACAAAAGTGTTAGAGCTACCAAGATTAAACAAAGAAGAAGATAAGCCAAGCTAGCTAGAGGCCCCAAGCTGCTAGAAATAACCAAATTCATTAATGAAAGAATGGAAATCTTCAACAAACGCCTTTTGAACTTAGTACCTTATTTCGATTAGTTCTCTAGATTTTCAATTTGATTTTAAGCCCCTAAATGTGGTGATGTAATACTTGCTTTTAACCAAATTCGCCGTTCATGTATATATTTTCATCTGTTCAAATGTGAAAAACTAACAAAAAATAAGTTATAGTTGACTGTTAAAACAAATTGACGCATTTCAACAAATTAAGAATCCTCAATACCATTAAAAGTTTTTACTGTACAAAAATAGCAAGAAGATCATAGCTAGTTAGAGGGTTTTTACCCAAGAAAGGAACCATAAAAATGGTTAGTGCAGAAAAGGGTTTGTTTGATGAACTCAATGCCTTACTACAATACAAGAGACTAGCCAGCCAATTGACTCTAAACTACGTCATTTGACGTGGTCCAATAAGATAAGACCCCCTAAACCCAAAAAATGAAATACATGTATGTATGTATACAGATGAAATGTAAAACCAGAAAAGCTCTAACTAAAAGCATGTTGACCTCAAATTCATAATTGGTTCTGTTGAAACATTTAGGGTCCCACAGAATATAGACATTGAGTTTATCTGAGAGAATTGTAATGTTCCTTTCTTCTTTGGTCCTTTTTTTTCCTTGGTAGTAAAGGGCTTCTGGTGTTAATTCGGATAATATATATTATCATTGGGGAAGGGTTGTATATACAATTGCACAAAGAATTATTTAATTGAATCATTGGCTCTTATTATTTCTTATACGCATGCATGGTGCTTATATCCAATTAATTTGTTCTTATCGGGAAAAAAGATTCTTGGATATTGATGATTTAGTATTGATATTGATCGACGATAGGGAAAGGGAGGACTTTGCAGTCTGTGTATTTTACGCTCATCTCTTTTCGTTTTCGTTTTAAGCTTTGGGAATGAACACAATTAATGATATGTTACTTATTTGGAATTGATATTGTACTTATTCTCATGCTTTACTTTCACTGAATGCATGAGCGTTAAAATAATTTCGATTTAACCTGCGTTTACTGCCGTGTGTGGTTTAATGTTGTAGTAGATAGGGTGTTGGGTTTCCACCTATGCGTTCCGGTTCGAAACTATTCCTCTCCTAAATTATTGTAATAATAGTTTCGAACCCTCCCTTTCTTCCTTTAATAATAGAAAAAAAAGACATGCGTTTCCTACCACGTGAGAAATACATAAATATGTAACTTTTACATTTCAATTTGTAATCCAATTTTTGAAAAACCATAAATAACTATGTTGACGATTAGGGGAATAGTTGATCATTTAGGTCATTTTCTACGTAAACGATACTCCTCTCATTTCACATAAGTAAACTTGATGAGGAAAACAAAACCGAGCGCATATATAAGAAAAGAATAAGAATATGAGAATCACTACTCTAGAAGAAATTGATAACGGCGAAGTCCTCATGTATTATAGCTATAAGCTCCATATATAGATGCGTATGTATATATATTTCTTTGTTTATATTGAAAGGGAATTGAAAGAATTAAACCTTGACCTAACTCATGCCAACCTATTTCCTGTTTAATTACCTCAACACTAAGGCTAGGCTAACTAACGACTGAAGACTTACAGACAGAGATTGAAGAAAGAAATTAATTAAGAAAGCAATTGACTACTGAAAGGTAAATTAATTAAGAAAGCAATTGACTACTGAAAGGTATAAGGTTCTAATTAAGTTGTAACAAAAAAACTGACAAGCGTATTAATAATCTCACCCTCTTTTTATTTGTGGCCCTATCTCTTATGGTAAATTCTCAAACCCACAGAATAATTTTCAGTTTACCTGTCACATATTACATCCTAGTTAGTGATTATACACAAATGTTGTCTATCTATTTAAATATTGGATATGGTTAACAAAGCATGCAGACAAACAAAAATTTGCTACCGTTTGTTTATATTGGGTGTGGAAAATCCCCTGACGTTAATGCATTTTGAGTTCAACATGCATTAACATTCAGATATTCCCAACGATTCTGTGCATTTTGACTATAGTATAGTTCAATGGACAAATATATAAAGAAAGAAGTAGTTTGGACGGGTTAACAATCTATAGTACGTTGTGTACACTGTTTTCATGTCGGTGTGTACATCGAGTATTTTAAGTTAGTGTATGGTACTAAACTACCACTCCCTATATATAACTTGCATATACATACGTATAATGTTGCTGTTGGGTTAAGTCGAAGCATACCAAGCCATTACAATACAAACTCACAAGAACAAAATAAAGAACGAAAGAAGAAGAGACAAATGGTTTTGTTTCATCGCTGGTAGAAACTCGAAATAGCATAGGCACGGCCCGTGCAGTCTGCGCAAGCAAAAGTCACGAGATCAAATAAAAAATTTCTGCTCCTATTCCTTTTTGTGAAATAATTATAACTTAAAAGGGCTAAACACTGCATTGTTAAGACAGAAAAGCTTCCAAGACACAAATTCTTTGTCCTTTTTAATCATTTCTCCTAATTATTTTCCCCAGAAAAATCTAAAAATCACACTGGTATATAAATTTTTCTTATTTGTTTCTGTGTTGTTAAATTATACAGAGTCAAATAACTAAACCAAGATTATAAAGACCATGTGTCCTTCAATTTGGCAACAAATCTGGGATTTATCTGGTTCTGTTGAAAAATTGCATAACCATTCTCCACATTCCCTGTTAAATATTTAGTTTGTTCTTTTCTCAAATTAACTATAGTGACAAATTAAAGAAAAGGAAAGTAGATTTTATGTCTTAAATATTTTTGGTAAATATTCTTGAATTATTTTATGTCTCCTCCTTTTCCCATTTTGCTTCATGGTTCTCAGGTACACTTTTTTAACTATACCTCCTTACCCTAAGTCTCCATCCTGTGCAACTGCGTGTTGCACTGAATCACTGACAGACTCATCCCTCCGCTTGCTCTCTCTCTCTCTCTCTCTCTCTTCTTTTTTTTTTTGGTCGATCACTATCTTTCTCTCTCTCCTTTTTTTCTGTTTTGGTTGGCTTCAAAGTCTATAATCTGATCGTCTACGTGGAAACTCAATCATGAAAAACATCTCCTCCCTCATACTTCTCATCGCATCATCATAAACCATCCTCCAAACGCAACCTTCTTAAAACCCTCCCTATAAATACACACACACCAAACCTTTCTCTCACAACAAATACAAATTCAAAATATCACAAGAAAAAGGGAGAAAAATACACAATATTCCAGTTTTTTAAAATATGGCATACAATATTGCCAAACTCTCACTTCTTTCTCTTCTGTTCTTATTTTCTTCCCTCTGCAGCATGGCAGTTGTGCATGCTCGTCCACCCTTCGCCTGCGACCCTCGAAACCCGATAACCAGAACGTTGAAGTTCTGCAGGGTGAGGGTGCCAATCCACGTTAGGGTTCAGGACTTGATCGGACGGCTGACATTGCAGGAGAAGATCGGGCTGTTGGTGAACAATGCCATTGCTGTGCCTAGGCTTGGCATTCAGGGGTACGAGTGGTGGTCTGAGGCGCTTCATGGTGTGTCCAACGTGGGGCCTGGAACCAAGTTCGGTACCTTTCTTGGGGCTACTAGCTTCCCTCAAGTCATCACCACAGCTGCTTCCTTCAATGAGTCGCTCTGGGAGGAAATCGGACGGGTGAGGATTCTTCTTCTTTTTCTTTTGTTTATTTTTCTCATCGGTACGAAATTTAGAATAGAAAATATAAGAGGAGGCCAAGTTCTTTGTTTTTTTAAATATATTTTCCATCAATCATGTGATCAAAATTGTCATATATATCATATATCTGTTTTAATACTAAATTAATAATGTAAACTAGTAATCGTGTAAAGTGATACATATTTGACATGTTATGCTACCGAACATTATATAATCGGATACAAACGATTCACTAACATCTGATTTTGATTAATTATTTGACAAATATAATATGATAACTTTCTGTGAACGAAATATTTTGTAATTTTATTTTAAATAATTAACATTTTAAGTGAAAGGAGAGAGAGGTGCAATTTGAATGGATACATGTAACATAGTGTTACATGCATTGGAAATTCCGTGAGCTACCTAAATTCAACATTCCTTTATGATTTTGATAATATTGGCGGCCATTGATAACGAAAAACGACTAGCAAAGCTAGATTTAGCCTTAAAAACCATGATGATTACATGAACAAACAACAAAAACGATATTTTCAGTATCTAATTATTGTGGTTGTTGCTCTTGTTTATTTTTCTTTTCTAAGCCATGTCTGAAATTCTCCACTGTCCACACAGACTTATCACGTATATAGTTGAATTATATATATAAGATGCCCATTACAATATGCTTCCATTAAATATAGTTTATACTATTGTCACACTTAATTTTTAATTACGAGTCGCATTAGCCATGTTATACTAATTTAATTAGTAGCCGTCGATGGGGCAGACCCAATGTTTAAAGTATCAATACATGTGGAAATATTAATATACAAATTTATGAAAATATCGATAGTTAGATAGAATCGATGAATAGATCTTCAACATAAATTATGGAAATTTGCAATGGGGTGGGATATCAACTCATTCAAATTTAGTTGAAATTAGAGAAAAATTTCTCAAAAACAAAAATTCAAAAGTTTGAAATCTGCAATGGGTTCTACTAAATTTTTTGTAGTGAATCAGGAAATATCATCGATATTCATTGATTTTCCTATATCTCGTCGATATAGGGTGAAGTTTGCGTTTCACACCCCCTCCCGTCCATATCGATTATTGATTTTTCGGAATATTTCGATATAAATATCGACAATTTCGTAAATATTTTAAACACTAGACAGACCTGAGTTTATTAAAGTTAGTGGTGATCTCCCATCTGCAGCTAGGTTCAAATATCTCTCTCTATCATTATAATAAATTCAATCTAGAATGTCGCTGGTATAGAAAAACAGAAAAGAGATACAGATGGGTGCAAAGTATTGATGAGTTCAAATTGACACGGTGTCATCACTAATTTGGTGAATTTACTCTCGCCATCCCCTTTGGGGACCCATCTGAGCTTCTAAAATTGTTACCTTGGATTATGGTATAAGCATACACCCATTATTACATGTGCGAAATATTGGACCATTTTCTTATAAGGTAATGTTATCTGCACCACAATATTAACTTTTCACACTTTATCTCAATTTTCGACTGTCAAATCAAATGAATTGAAAAAGATCAATTGTCAAAAATTAATAAAGGTGTGTGAGAGATAAAAATAGGTGTGTGAATAGCAATTTTCTTTTTCTAATGGCAAAACAGAAAATAAATTAATAGAGTTCATTTATCAATCAATATTTCCATAATTGAAAACCTACTCACTTTCTTTTATTAAAAAAAAGTGAAGGGAAATTATTATGCAGTCATATAATTTTTATTTTATTTTATTGGACAGGTTGTGTCTGATGAAGCAAGGGCAATGTACAACGGGGGCGCGGCTGGACTAACATTTTGGAGCCCAAATGTGAACATATTTCGTGACCCGAGGTGGGGAAGGGGGCAAGAGACTCCTGGGGAAGACCCTGTCTTGGCTGCCAAGTATGGTGCTAGGTATGTCAAGGGCCTCCAAGGTGATGGTGCTGGGAATCGCCTTAAGGTTGCTGCATGCTGCAAACATTACACTGCCTATGATCTCGATAACTGGAACGGTGTCGATCGCTTCCACTTCAACGCTAGGGTAACAAAACCTTAACCTAACTAGCTAGTTATCATTATGTATGTTCAAGTATATTTGCATGCGTAACGTGTTATGTTGTCAAATTGTCAATGTAGACCTAATAATGTTTCGATTCTTGAATTGACAATCTGACCTCGTAACATATTAGACTGTCAGAGAAAAAAGCTTTTTTGTATATGCAGAGGTAAATAATATTTCGTGTGAAATGTTCAGGTTAGCAAGCAGGACTTGGAAGACACATATAACGTGCCCTTCAAAGCCTGTGTGGTGGATGGGAATGTTGCTAGTGTTATGTGCTCCTACAACCAGGTCAACGGAAAGCCTACTTGTGCTGACCCTGATCTCCTCAAAGGCACAATCCGTGGTCAATGGAAACTCAATGGGTGAGTCCCATTGATTTGAATTATCACTTGAATTGCTTATGTATAATTTTCTTAATTTATATTTGTAGCCTCTAATTAATTACTGATTAAGCATTTGGTTTATGTGTCCAAAATAGGTATATCGTCTCGGATTGTGATTCAGTTGGTGTTTATTATGATAACCAACATTACACCAAAACACCAGAAGCAGCAGCTGCATACGCAATTAAAGCAGGTCATTAGCGATTTAACCATTTTATATGAGTTTAATGTTATCTAATGCGTCTCAAAAGAGGAAGTTAAGAAAATCTAAGCCCAATTTTGTAATAAGCAGGTTTGGATTTGGATTGTGGGCCATTCCTTGGCATCCACACAGAGGCGGCCATAAGGACTGGCCAGGTAAACGAGATTGACATTAACTATGCGTTGGCTAACACAATCACGGTCCAGATGAGATTGGGAATGTTTGATGGTGAACCGTCAACTCAACGATATGGAAACCTGGGCCTAGCAGATGTGTGCAAACCATCCAGCAATGAGCTAGCCCTTGAAGCTGCCAGACAAGGCATTGTTCTGCTTGAAAACCGTGGGAATTCGCTACCCCTCTCAACCATACGCCACCGTACTGTGGCAGTAATCGGGCCCAATTCTGATGTTACAGAAACAATGATTGGAAATTATGCTGGTAAGTCTACTAAAAATGTAAAATTGTGCATACATATTTTGTCGCTCTAGTCCAATTTTCTTAGCAAAGATTTAAAATTTAATCCATTGGATATTTTTTGTAATTGTATATAGGTATTGCATGTGGTTACACTACACCACTACAAGGAATAGCGAGGTACACAAGGACCATACACCAAGCTGGGTGCACAGATGTTCATTGCAATGGAAATCAACTAATTGGTGCTGCTGAGGTTGCAGCTAGACAAGCTGATGCAACCGTTTTAGTAATAGGCCTTGACCAATCAATTGAAGCAGAGTTCAGAGACCGGACTGGCCTTCTCTTGCCTGGACACCAACAAGAGCTGGTGTCTAGGGTGGCCAGGGCTTCTAGGGGGCCAACCATTCTGGTCATAATGTCAGGCGGCCCTATTGATGTGACGTTCGCAAAGAATGACCCTCGCATTGGAGCGATTATTTGGGTTGGGTATCCAGGCCAGGCTGGAGGAACCGCCATTGCTGATGTTCTATTCGGCACTACAAACCCAAGTAATACTTGAACTAATGAGAAACTTATGTTTATGACCGTTACGCTGTCATGTGATACTTATTAATTATGTTTTGTTTCTTTAGGTGGAAAGCTCCCTATGACATGGTACCCTCAAAATTATGTGGCCAACCTGCCAATGACAGACATGGCTATGAGAGCAGACCCAGCAAGAGGGTATCCTGGTAGGACCTATAGATTTTACAAGGGCCCAGTTGTGTTCCCATTTGGGATGGGCCTAAGCTACACCAGATTCTCCCACTCCTTAGCCCAGGGGCCTACACTGGTCTCGGTCCCACTGACCAGCCTCGTCGCTGCCAAAAACACAACCATGCTAAGCAACCACGGCGTCCGAGTCAGCCACACAAACTGCGACTCACTCTCACTCGATTTCCACATTGACATCAAAAACACTGGAACCATGGATGGGACCCACACTCTTCTAGTGTTCGCGACCCAGCCGGCAGGAAAATGGGCCCCCAACAAGCAGCTGGTTGGATTTCACAAGGTCCATATCGTGGCCGGATCGGAGAGACGGGTTAGGGTTGGCGTCCACGTGTGCAAGCACCTCAGCATTGTTGACAAATTGGGGATCCGGAGAATCCCATTGGGCCAACACAAACTGGAAATTGGTGACCTGAAGCATTATGTTTCTATTGAAGCAAATTTAGGAGAGATTAAGTTTTAATTAGGAGCTATCAAAAAATTGATAGTCACACCCAAAAAATATTATATGGGATTCGTAATCAATTAGTAATTAGTCCTATTCCTTTTCGAAGTCAAAGAATGGGAAAGAAAAACGAAAGTTCTACTGTAAAACTAAAAGGAAAGACGATCCAAAGATAATATATGGGTAAATTACAAAAAACTACCTCAACTATTGGGTCATTAACAATTTCATACCTCGTCAGTTTCAATGTCATACCGTATCTTTCGAATTTGTTGCAATATCATACCTTCCGTCAGTTGTCTGTCAATTTCTCTGTTAAATGCTGACATGACATGTGACGTGGCACACTTTCTATTAAAAACTAATAAAATATTATTAAAACTATAAAAAAAACCCCTGCAACCCAGAAGAAGAAAAAGGAGAAGGAGGAAGAAAAAGAAGAAGAAGAAGAAGAAGAAGAAGGAGAAGGAGAAGGAGAAGGAGAAGGAGGAAGAAGAAGAAGAAGAAGAAGAAAAAGAAAAACCCAAACCAAACCCATGTCCCCCCCCTCCCAAAACAAATCCAATCCACTACAACCCAAAAAGAAGAAGAATGAGGAAGAAGAAGAAGGAAAAAAAAAAAAAAAACCCAAGCCAAACCCATTTCATTCCCCCCCTCCCCGGCACCCACAAACCCAACCCCCTGCAACCCAGAAAGAAGGAGGAGGAAGAAGAAGAAGAAGAAGAAGAAAAAAAAACCCAAACCAAACCCAATTCATCGTCTCCCCCCCCCCTAAAACCCAACCCCCTGCAACCCAGAAAGAAAAAGAAGAAGAAGAAAAATAAAAAAAAACCCAGTTCGTCCCTAACTTCTTGCAACCCAGGAAGAAGAAGAAGAAAAAAAAAAAACCTAGTTCGTTCCCCCTCCACACACAACCACCCCCCCCCAACAAAAAAAAAAACCCAACCCCTTTCTCCCCCACCCAACCTGCAAACCTAGAAGAAGAAGAAGAAGAAGAATATGGGTTTTTTTTTTTTTTTTGGGTTGCGGGCTGGGCTCGGGTGGAGGGGGTAGGAAGATGGGAAAGATGGGTGCACGGAGGAGGTGGAGGATGGGTTGCGGGTTGGGCTCTGGTTTTGGTTTTTTTTTTTTCTTCTTCTTTTGGGTTGCAGGGGGTTGGGTTTTTTTTTTTTGTTTTATTGTTTTTTAAATTAAAATTAAAATTTTTTAATGTTCAGTTAATATTTAATTAATATTTTTTTTATGTTTTAATAATTTTTTAATAAAAAACAGACCATGTCTCATGCCACGTCAGCATTTAACAGAGGAATTGACAGTCAACTGACGGAAGGTATGACATTGCAACAAATTCAAAAGATACGGTATGACATTGAAACTTTTTAAAGAAGAGGTATGAAACTGTTAATGATCCAATAATTGAGGTAATTTTTTTGTAATTTACTTATAATATATTGATTGATGAGCCGCAAGGTTTTTAATAAAAAATTGTTCATACTTTATTTTATTTTATTTTGTTCTAGAATTTGGAGCGTTTCGAATGTTGCACTAAACTTACGTCTACGTATAACAAATTATTCTATTCATTCTCACTATTTCGTTCCCCCTCCACACCAAAAAAAACCCAACCTGCAAAAAAAAAAACCTAGTTCGTTCCCCCTCCACACCTTCCCCCCCCCCCCCCCCCAAAAAAAAAACCCAACCCCCTTCTCCCCTAACCAACCTGCAAACCTAGAAGAAGAAGAAGAAGAAGAATGTGCCTTTTTTTTTTTTTTTTTTTGGGTTGCGGGTTGGGCTCGGATGGAGGGGGCAGGAAGATGGGAAAGATGGGTGCACGGAGGAGGTGGATGATGGGTTGCGGGTTGGGCTCTGGTTTTGGTTTTTTTTTTTTTTGTTTTTTTTTTTTTGTTTTTTAAATTTAAATTTTTTAATGTTTAGTTAATATTTAATTAATATTTTTTTTATGTTTTAATAATTTTTTAATAAAAAACGGACCATGTCTCATGCCACGTCAGCGTTTAATAAAGGAATTGACAGTCAACTGACGGAAGGTATGACATTGCAACAAATTCGAAAGATACGGTATGACATTGAAACTTTTTAAAGACGAGGTATGAAACTGTTAATGACCCAATAATTGAGGTAATTTTTTGTAATTTACCTATAATATATTGATTGATGAGCCGCAAGGTTTTTAATAAAAAATTGTTCATACTTTATTTTATTTTATTTTGTTCTAGAATTTGGAGCGTTTCGAATGCTGCACTAAACTTACGTCTACGTATAACAAATTATTCTATTCATTCTCACTATTCGGCTAACCCTCAATAACTTTTTGAATGGCTTAAATGGTCATACCGTCATTGAGCATGAGTACGCATTTTTAGCGTACCAGGGCTCCTTCAAGAAGGAAATAGTTGCTTGATAGATACCAACAATGCAAGGTTAGTTTGTAGTTATACTCAAAAGTAGGTACACATTATCCTTTTTTTTTCATCCTTTTAAGAAATTGAAGTTGTTTGGTTGATTATCTTTTTAATTTCTAATGCTTTTAGTGCCAAAAGAAGAGAATCCGTTAAAGAAACAAGCTGAAAATCCACCAGCTGGTGAAAACAAATTTGATTTTCATCTCGCTAATTGATATCCCTACTAGGCCTCCACAATTAACTTGATTAATTTTCAGGAAAAAAAATGCTGGGGAGGGTGACGAAGGCTTTTCAAAATACTCAGCCGCTGCAATGTGTTTTAACACCCAACATAACCCAACTAGCTCACCTCCAGTATTACGGTGAACCACTAAATTAATCACACAGTGCCTATGACCACGAGGCCAGACAATACACATTGAGTATATGAAGTTATTACAAACAAGACTTAAAATAAAACTTTAATACAAAAGTAACACACAACTTATTGTTGGAAATTATACATTATAATATTAATTTATAATATGTAATTTGTGTGTGAATGAAAAATAAGAGTCAAGTGTCAGAGTTGAATTCAAATTCATGAGTTCCATCTATTTGTTTGAATTTTAGGCAACAGTCACAATGTTTCAAAAGGGGTGGCTTGAGTCTCCCACCCGTCTAATGAAAAAGAGTAGAGTTTTCTCCAATGCCTTTTGTTCATTGTCAGTCAATTCTGAGCCATATCTTTAGAGTATATAAAGTTTGCTAGAGTTTGAAGATTGAAGTGCTTCGATTTTGGATTATAGATTGTTGAATTCTGGGAAGATAGACGCCTACCGAACTACAAGCATAAGAGTAGAGACGAAATTCTGTCTTTTGGACATTGAATTTATCCAAGCCTCAATCTCCAAGTTTGTCAGTTTTTCTTACTTTCTCTATAGTTGTTTATATTAATCTCATACATAATTGATGTTGCAATTTTCTTTATGATTATTATCAAATTCTTTTATATTTCTCATATTTTATAATATTGGTCCAACGCTTATTACCCAGCAAATATCCTCACATTGATGGCTCGCAATGCATTATCGCATATCAACTCCCATCAAAGCAAATCGTACCATGGACGCGGCCTGAACCATCCCAAGTTTTTCGATGTTTTCCCCCTTAATTCACAATTGTTTAGCTTTTGGTTAGTTTTACTGGTACTCAATATCTCTCATTTGTTTTCCCAGTCCACCAAGTTTTGCGATGTTTCCACAGTAAATTCACAATCGTTTAGTTTGAAGTTAGTTTTATTGGTGCTTTACTTTCTCATTCTCTCAATTTTTTTCTTGTTTGGTAATGGCAAGTTTGTGCAACTAGGTTTATTTAGGAGTCAATAGTTCTTCAACTCTTAATTATCACTAATTCATTTCCCAAAATTATTGTTAGACCCTAACAACTTATTCCTTCTTCTTAGCCGAGTAAATTCTTTTTAATTAGGGAGGAGATCGAGTTGCTTTGAATTTAAGACGTCTTCTAAGATTGAAATATGATTACACTAGAAAAATAGGAAGCTGGTCTTCAGTAATTCTATGGAAAAATATAGAGTTATTTTCACCCTATCTTAACCATTGGAAATGTTGTTTCGCAGGCAACAAAGCTGAACTAATATAAATCTCCATGTTTTTGTTAGTTGTTTGATTTGCTTGCTTACTATCATTTGTTTCACTCATAAACTTGCAAGATTTTTAGCCAAAATGGTCATTGAGATTGGTCATTAATATTAACATAACTCCTCATTTTGATCCCTAATAATGAAAATTCATAGAAGTAGTTCCTGAGTTTTTCCGTCGTAAACCATTTTGGTCCTTCAGTGGAAATCTATCAATATAATTGTTAAGTGGAGGGATTGGTTTGAGAAAAGAAAAGAAAGAAAAAAAAAAAACCCTTAGAAAGGTGATCACGTGACAACTGAACGAAACTAATGATAGATGTTTCATAAAAGGATCAAAATGATTTATAGTAAAAAAACTCAAAGACCACTTCTATCAATTATGCCAATCTCAAAAAACTTTTTTACATAAAAGCCGAACCTTGTACACATGGCATAGCCGCATTAAGGCCTAACCTCCCCTCTCCTCAACATGCTCTCATGTATTTCATTTTTTAAGGGCCTATTTGATTAAAAAAAAATTATCTTGTTGATAAAATAACTATTTTGTTTTAAATTCTTGGAGTTTATTTTGTATAAATTAAATGGTTTATGACAAGTGAGATACTTGAAACTCATATCGTTGATTTATACAATAAATATGTAATTCGTGAGATATGTGCATTCTGTATGAATGTGCAAGTATTATTCTTATTCTTATATATTGATTTTATTTCTGATTTTTCATTTAAAAAAACAAAACTAAATAAAATTCTCCCATGTTTTTCTCCTATTAGACGCTAGACCTGGCATTCGTGTCGTGTTTTCCGTGTTCATGTCATACATGATATCTTAACGCGTCGTGTCGTGTAACATCCGTTAAAATAAACGGGTAAAATGACCCGACCCAAAATCGATCCGATAATATTAACATGTAATATGACCCGACCCGTTACCCGTAAAGGAAAATATATTTTAAACCAATAAATAATCAAATGAACAACATAATACTAAATAAGTATATACATACCATATTATCATATTCAAAACATAAAAACACATTTGTCTTTCAAGTATTACATATTTACATACCCAAAATAAGAGCATAATAAAAAAAAAACATTAGAACATTACAAAATATCAAATGTTCAAAAGATTTGCAAAATTAAGGGAGTTATGTTTCAAGGTTTGGAACCTTGCACATTTTCTTACAATCAAACTCTTCAATTTTCATCAATCACCATAGGAAACGGTATTGGAACTTTGGCTTGATATATTGTCTTCAAGAGTTATATTGATAATATTTTCAGTAAGGCTTTCTACATTAGCACTCTCTTCTCATCTATCCTATGGCTATTGTTTAAGTAAAGTCTTTAATAGTTTTTAAATTAATGTAGAAGTGTGAAAAATATAAAAAAATGTATAAACGCTCGTAATGACAAGTTTTACAACTTTCGTGAAGGGCTTAACTTTGAATTGTGCCACTATAATTATATAAATCATAGATCAAAATTTAATCGTCGATTGTTGTTTACATTTATGCTTCATTTTTCTCACCAAATTTTGTTTTTTTTGTTTTTTTTTTTTTTTTTTCAGATTTTATTTTTTGAAAACATGATCTATTAGAGGATACAGGAAGATGAACGTTCGGATCGTTGACATTATGTTCAGAGTTTTACTGTTAGTGAAAATATTGCTTGGTGTTTATAAAGTCTCTACAAACTATATAACATCAACTCATATTTCAATTAACCGTGAATATCGGGACGTGATATCAAAGATCCGAACCATTCCTCTTCCTACATCCCCCAGAAGATCATGTTTTCAAAAAGCAAAATTTTAAAAATGAAATTCAATATAAAGAATAAAGCCTAAATGATAATCGACGGTTAAATACAAATTTAAGGTTTATGGATTATAATGTCGGATTTCGAAGTTGACCCGTTCACGAAAGTTGTAAAGCTTGTCACTACGAGTGATTGTAAAATATGTACATGTTGTAACACCCTGAAAAATTTAAAGATATGAATTAGATAATATAATTACGAATATGTGGAGAAAATCGAAAATAAATCGATTTACGGTTATAAAGATAGAATTGGGAAATTATTATAATTCACGTAATTGTATTATTAAGATTTTATATTAATTTTAAAGAAATTATATTAATTTATTTGAGATCAGTTTTAAATTAAACTGGTTACAAAGTTGAGGTTTGGAAGTTAATTATTTAAAATTCGTAGACCCTTTGAGGTCACAATTTATATTTTTGAATTGAGTTCGATCTCACGAACGTGTGGGCGCAAACCGTTCGTGAAATGGAGTTATAACGAAGAAGTTATTAACGATTGAAGTTAGGGATAAAATGGTCCTTTAATCAATTTCTGGAAGGCTCCAGATTTGCTGGAGCAAGGATCTGAGAAGCCACGTGTGTGGCTATGATGGAAAGGGAAGGAGAGAAAGGGAGAGTCACGGACCAATCAGAAGAAGAAAAAAAAAGGAGGGAAATGAGAGAAAGAAGGGGGAAAAGGGTGCGAGTGTTTTCTCGACCCAACCTGGCGAGAAGGACCGACGTCCTTCGTGGTGTTTCACGGCGAAATTGCCACCACCCATTACTTGGAAACAATTACCCTACCTCCCCTCTCTCAATTCTACCAAAAAACATAAGGGTTTTGGAGGTGGCTTGGGGACGAAACACCAGTGGGTGTTATGGCCACCCTTGTCCGAAATCCACCAATTGTGAAATGTTTCCCTCCAATTACCACCATTACTAGACTCCCCTGGAAGCCTAGAACAAAGCCCAAACAACTGTAGGGGCGGCGGAGCACCGAAAGTGATGATTCGAGGTCACACATGTGTAGGGTTTCCGGCGGGTTTGGGCCAAATTGGAGCCTTTCCAGGCCAAATTGGACTTGGCCTCAGGTATAAAGTTTTCTCTACTCTTTGAGATCTTCATTTCTGTAATTTTTAGAAATAGTTGAATTTTCCGGCGAGCCGGGGCAGCTGACCACCACCCGCGGCGCGGGTGCGGCGGCGCACGGCCAGGAAGCCGACATTGTGTTTTTATATGAATTTCATTATTCTAATTATGCTTTTGAGACCTAACTGTTGTGGTTTGAATATTAATACGATTGTGGTATATGTTGGATTAAATGAATATATTTGGTTTTGGTTTTAATTTTTGGAATTGTGAACTACGAATGGCTTGATCCCTGTTTAGAGTACGTAGGCAGTCTAACAAGAAGTTAGATGCAGCCATACAATAAGTGAGATTCAATAAACGAGACAAAGCTTTGCTTGATAAATTGAACTAAGTAAGGAGTTTAGAATTTTATTATAAAAGGAAATCTTATGTTTTGTATATATAAATTCTAGTTACAATTTGGAAATAAATCAAACAGGAAAATTGATTTGGACCTATCATTGGAACTATTTCCCAAAAATAAATATTTCGGGGCCCGGGGCGTGACAAAATGGTATCAGAGCAAATGATCATATTCTACGAGATGCACTATTCTTGAGTCTTGTTGGTGTGAATTATGACATCGTTGTGGTTGCATTAATTCATAGTTTTAGGAATAAAGTGGCATTCATGTTTTATATGTAAAATGCATATATAAATTGTATTATGTTTGTGGTGCAATTTCCTTGGTAAATATGAAGGTTTCGTTAATAGGAATTGTGATTTGCGGTTATAATGCATTATTTCTAAGTTTTTTGAGTAATGAGAAAGTTATGTGAAATATATATGTGTTGAGAATTATCATGAAGTGAAATGAATTGGATTGACATTATGTTATGTAGTATGAGATATTATTGAATTGTGGGTGTGAATTATGACTTGTATTGACATTGCATGATTTCATAAGTTCTATGAGTATGACGGAAATTATGTGAAATGCATATATTGTGAATTATGATGCTTTGAATTGAATTGAATGGGAGTAGGAAAATTTTAAAATATTGTATTCATGTTATAGTTTTGAAGATGAGCATTTGATTAAAGTTTTGGATTAATCTTGAGTTGAATCGATATTAGGCTATGCATTATGAAAATGTTGAATGTTAAGGCGATTGTGAGGTGGTGATAAGTAGATGGAGAATTTGTATTATACCTGGCACTTGAGAAATTGAATTGGGCTAAAAGGCCCGTGGATATAAGGGTGGATATGTGAGATTAGGCGAGAAAGGCCCGTGAATGTGAAATGGGGCAAAAAAAAAAAAAAAAAAGCCCGTGAATGTGAAATGGGGCGAAAAAAAAAAAAAAAAAGAGGCCCGTGAATGTGAAATTGGGCGGAAAAGGCCAGTAGATATGAAAAAAAAAAAAAAAAGAAAGAAGAAGAAGAAAAGAAAAAGGAAGTGTGATGTGTATTGGCCAAGTATAATACAATCTTTTCCAGCCTATTAGTCACTGATTGAAATAAAAGAAAATGATGGTGAAATCATTGTTCTGTCAAT
Organism: Pyrus x bretschneideri; assembly: GCF_019419815.1. Classification (NCBI taxonomy): domain Eukaryota; kingdom Viridiplantae; phylum Streptophyta; class Magnoliopsida; order Rosales; family Rosaceae; genus Pyrus; species Pyrus x bretschneideri. The sequence goes on along the minus strand of NW_025999513.1, from coordinate 6,108,961 downwards.
GTTAAGTGTGGATAGAATTTTGAAAAATCTTATGACCAACGATAATTATGATTGGAAATTTTAAATATTTATGGAAGATATGGTGATTTACCGAATGGGAATGAAATTTTAAACTGTGGTTATGGTTGTCTACTATAATTAGAGTGGTGGGTAGACATGAATGAAACTATGAAATGAAATTTTGAGTTCGTTTAATATAAATGATTTCTCAGTTGAGTTTTTTTCGTTTAATGACAAGAATTGGCGAGAAAAGTTTATAATTGTAATTTCGATTGGTTTGGGTTGCCATTAATGAATTATGGTGTGAAATTCTGATATTTTGTTAGCCACGATAGTCATGACTCAGAATTTGACATTCGATTTGTCAATGTGAGACAAAACAATTGGACCACCAGTAGTTTAAAAGAGATTCATTGATGCTTCATTTTTTGCACAATTTGTTGTCTCTTGACATGCGAAAGTGTGTTAGGTGATGTCATGACAAACTTGGGTGTGTTATGTGGTTTCATGACAAATTTGGGTGTATGGAAACCCATAAGCCTTATGTTCATTTACTTCTTTTTATTTTCTTACCAATATGAGAGAAAAGAAAGAAAAGAAAAGATAAGGTTTTTAAAATTTTGCCTCGAGAAATTGAGTAAATTGCCGAAACGAAGGAAATCAAGGAATGAGATTTTGATTTCATTCCATGGTAACGAAAATTGCGGATCTTTATTTTAGTGGCAAGTAATTATGGTTGGAATTCCAAAGATTTTGGTTGGAACCTTGCTAATTGATTTATCAATTTTAGTTGTTTGGTTTGACACTGTGATATTTACTTAGCCACTGACGATCACAGCTAGACTTGATGGGGAAGTCTATAATTATAATCTCGATGGGTTTGGTTACCACAGTTATGAATTGTCATTGTTGAATTGGATATTGCGAACCAATTTAATAACGAGCACTTATCCTCGTGGCTATGTGATAAATAAAGTTTAGTATGTTTGGCCAACATAATGTAACCTATTTAAATTTTCTCTTTTAATTGATGAAATGTGAATGGTATTCTGAAGGTGCGAGTCACTTATTTATTATATTTGTGGCTGTACTTTGAGAAAAAAAAAACGATCGAAAGAAAGATTTAAAAGGCTTTAAATTTTTACTATGGGCAATTTAGTTAATCGCAGAAATGGAAGGAACTGTAGAATGAGAATTTATATTAGTGGTGTTGCGAATTTGGTTTAAATCTTCTTTCCATTAACCAGTGAGTGTGATTGGAAATTTCCAATGAATTTGGTTGAAATTTTTGATGTTTGGTTTGCCAATTATAAAGCTTTGGCTTGAAATTTTGAGATTTTACTAGGTTACTAATGGATGATTTAGAATTTTGATATTTAATTAGCCGAGAATAGTTATGGCTATAAATTTAGAATAATTATGCTACCAATATCGAGTATTTTCTGATGTTGGTATCGTCAATGATGGTAGCTAAAAATTTAGAAGGATTGGGGTAACAGCTGTGTATAGCCAATGAAGGCCATGAAAAATTTTGGGTTAATGTGGATATTTATTTTGCCAATGGGTGTGGTTAGGATTTTTGATATGTATTTTGCCAATGAATGTGTTTGGGAATATGAGAATGTGAGTAATAATCACAATTATAATTTAATGTTTCACTTATTTTTGTAACTTGAATAAAATTGGAGACGGATGTTATAAGTTTATTTCACTATAAAAGAAATGGTGGAAGTAGTGTTAGTTCCTTCTCGTAACTTGACGGTTGAAATCTTGAGAACGAGATTTATTTTAACAGGGGGTGAATGTAACACCTTGAAAAATTTAAAGATATGAATTAGATAATATAATTATGAATATGTGGAGAAAATCGAAAATAAATTGATTTACGGTTATGAAGATAGAATTGGGAAATTATTATAATTCACGTAATTGTATTATTGAAATTTTATATTAATTTTCAAGAAATTATATTAATTTATTTGAGATCAGTTTTAAATTAAACTGGTTACAAAGTTGAGGTTTGGAAGTTAATTATTTAAAATTCGTAGACCATTCGAGGTCACAATTTATATTTTTGAATTAAGGTCGATCTCACAAATGCGTGGGCGCCAACCGTTTGTAAAACAGAGTTATAACGAAAAAGTTATTAAAGATTGAAGTTAGGGATAAAATGGTCATTTAATCAATTTCTAGAAGGCTCCATATTTGCTGGAGCAAGGATCTGAGAAGTCACGTGTGTGGTTGTGATGGAAAAGGAAAGAGAGAAAGGGAGAGTCACGGGCCAATCAGAAAAAAAAAGAGGGAAAGGAGAGAGAGAAAGGGGAAGAGGGTGCAGGTGTTTTCCCGACCCGACTAGGCGAGAAATACCAACTTCCTTCATGGTGTTCCACGGCGAAATTGCCACCACCTATTACTTGGAAACACTTACCCTACCTCCCCTCTCTCAATTCTACTAAAAACATAAGGGTTTTGGATGTGGTTTGGGGACGAAACACCAGTGGGTGTTGTGGCCACCCTTGTCTGAATTCCACCAATTGTGAAATGTTTCCCTCCAATTACCACCATTACTAGACTTCCCTGGAGGCCTAGAACAAAGCCCAAACAATTGTAGGGGCAGCGGAGCACCAAAGGTGATGATTCGAGGTCACACATGTATAGGGTTTTCGACGAGGTTGGGCCAAATTGGAGCCTTTCCAAGCCAAATTGGACTTGACCTCAAGTATAAAGTTTGCTCTACTCTTTGAGATCTTCATTTCTGTAATTTATAGAAATAGTTGAATTTTTCGGCGAGTTGGGGCGGCGGCGCAAAGCCAAGGAGCCTACATTGTGTTTTTATACGAATTTCATTATTCTAATTATGCTTTTGAGACCTAACTGCTGTGGTTTGAATATTTATACGATTGTGGTATATGTTGGATTAAATGAATATATTTGGTTTTGGTTTTAATTTTTGGAATTGTGAACTACAAATGGCTTGATCCCTGTTTAGCGTACGTAGGCAGTCTAACAAGACGTTAGATGCATCCATACAATATGTGAGATTCAATAAACAAGACAAAGCTTTGCTTGAGAAATTGAACTAAGTAAGGAGTTTAGAATTTTATTATAAAAGGAAATCTTATGTTTTGTATATATAAATTCTAGTTACAATTTGGAAATAAATCAAACAGGAAAATTGATTTGGGCCTATCATTGGAACTATTTCCCGAAAATAAATATTTCGGGGCTCAGGGCGTGACACATGCCCACCTCCATTTAGCACGAGACATTTTGGGAGCTCACTAGCTTTGGACTTCATCGGAACTCCGAAGTTAAGCGAGTTTGCACAAGAGCAATCCCAGGATGGGTGACTCACTGGGAAGTTCTCACGTGAATTCCCAGAAACAAAACCGTAAGGGCGTGGTCGGGACCCAAAGCGGACAATATCGTGCTATAGCGATGGAGCAGGCCCGGAATATGGTGGACCCCGGGTCGAGATGTGACAACAATAATTATTATTAATTTTATTACTTTTACACTCAAATTAAAAACACTATTCATGACGGTTTGGAGGGTTTTAAAAATTTAAACTATAATGTAAGGGTAACCATTGTCTACTCATGGAGGAATGTTGAATCACGAGTGTTTATATATTCTTTCACATTTTTCACTTATAGGGATGTCTTATTGCCTATAATAATACTATACTAGTTGATTTTAATTCTGGATAACATGTTAAGTAAAATTTATCCTATTAATGATAATAAGAAACTCTCATAATAAAAATAAATAAATGAATAAAACTTAATTTTTTAAACTTATATAGAATAATAATACAAAAATATATATTTAATATAAAATATATTAATATATACAATATGGCTATTGTATTTTATAATAACTTTCTTAGTATTTAAACTTTAAAATTATAATGAATTTTTCTTAACGAGTCGAAAATGATTACCCACTTGTTACCCGCGTGTATACTTGTTAAGAATTCGTTATTAACAGGTCATCTGATAATGATCCGATTAGTTATCATGTTAATCCAAAATCTGTTATTTTCGTATCGTGTCATCATGTTGTGTTAGAAACTGCCAGTTCTCCTAGACGCTACTCCCTTTCTTATGTCATCTATGCAAGACTGCAACAATGGCATGTCAAATCCATACAAGAAAACAACCAACAAAAATTGCAGTGGTTGTCGGTACGTAAAGTGGATAAATTGCACATGTACAAATGTACTGTTTGTTTTTGAATGGACCACCCGATGGCTCTCCTCCTAGTCCAATAGAATTTGAGAATTTGCTCACATTCGATTAACCTCAGCCTCAGCTACGCTATCTTATACGGTTTATTAGGGAGATTTAGTTCCCATTCTTTTATCTATTTACGATATAAATCAAACTTTTATATTAGGCTTGGTTTGAACATACTTTCTTTTTATTTCTTTTTCCTGCATAGAATTATTTACATGACATCATTGATACATTATGAGAATCACTTAATTGTGCATAATTAGAATCATTCGACAGAGTGTCAAGAAAAAAAAAATTGAGATATGCATTTCTCAAATCAAAATTAAATACTAAAATACAAGACAGAGAAATAAATACAAATACATTCTTATCTTACCTCTCACTCAACCCTCATTCCTCGTCTCTCTCTTTCTTTTTATCCTTTGGTTCCCTTTTGCATCTCTCACTTTGCTCATCCACAAGGTAATGCCAAGATCCCTTTTATCTTTCTCTTATTGTTTCTTTTATCATTTTGGTCTCTCTCTCTCTCTCTCTCTCTCTCTCTATATATATATATATTATATTTATATGTATATATTACTAAGATTAACCTACTCCTACCCCATTTCAATACTTCTGCTATTTGCAGCGGCATTGTTCTTGTTAGCAACCTCTCTCTCTCTCTCTCTCTCTCTCTCTCTTTTCATGTCTTAATTCTCAATTTTCATGCCAAATTTCTTCTATATTCCCTTTGGTTTTCAATGTTAATTAGCTCTTAATTTTGTTCCCATGATTGATTAGAATCCATGATCGTGCAGGAGAGCCAAGATGGAGGATTGCAACAGAGGCCAAGACTATTTCTCTGCCCAAGACCATGAGGTATTCTCTCTCTTATTCGTAATTCCAAATTATTGAGTTTAATTAGACGATTTAAAGGGAAAAAAAATACAAAAATTCAAATTGCCGTAGGCTATTTCCATGGTGTCGGTTCTAATGTATAAAAACTAAGAACTTTCGTGGTCGTATCTGCAATCGGTACTGCATGGGTCACGTGATACGCTCAACATCCACTTTATTTCAAATAAAGTTGGTAGCAGTATTTTTATGGGAAGTGTTATTGGCATTCCAAAAATCTCATTCTACACTCTTCATAAGTGTATTTTTCTTTCCTAATATAGAAAGTTTGGAGTATAGAATGTGATTTTTGGAGTGCTAATAACAATTCTCATTTTTATTTATTAATTACTAATTTACTAGCGTATAAGTTTCTTCTATCCTACGTTATCTATAGATTTTCTCTGCCCAACATATAATTTGAACTAATATATTGAGGTTGGTGGGTGAGAACAGGTCTATTCTTTTCGGATTATCTTTAGAGGACGATCCTAAGCCAACAAAATTCTCCACTTTGTGAGGATCAGGAGAAAAACGATTTTCTTTACTTTCATATTTTATTATTTTCTTTACTTTAATATTTTATTCTCTTATACTAAATGATTTTCTCCTTTGGTATTTAATTAATCAAATGGAATTTTAAAAGATTGGAAAATTTGACATAAGGGTCTTTTACTTTATATACACGACATCTTGACTGTATATCTTTTTACACCGAAAAAAAAATATTTTTCTTACTATAGGGAAAAATAATTATGCTACCATAAATAGTTTCTTTAATTGCTTCCATTTTCTTGTCAAGACACCACAAATAATGCCAAAATTTGAAACTTACTTGTTTGTGTCAGTTTAAAAACAAAACACAACAAAATAGCGAGATTTGAATTTAAAACATCTTTTTAATATCAAAAAAGTGAATAATAATTCTTCTTTTTTTTTTTTTTATAAGAAAAAACTTTGATAATTCTCTAATTTTATCTGTAAAATTACGTCATCTTTGTGCCAAAAGGCATGTACTATAATCTGTTGAGGAAGTTTTATATGTGAGATTTTAAAAAATGTAATTTTCTTAGCTTATTGTAGAGGTATCAAATGGGTCGGTATGGCATGGCTCGACCCATTTAAAGTCACTTTGGGCCATGCTTGGGCCAACTCGCTTATTAAACGAATTGCGCTTGCTTGGGTTGACCTACTTAATAAAATATTAAGCACAGCTCAGCCCACAGTCCTAGCCCATTAATACCTGGGCCATGCAGAGCCTGGTCACTAATTGGACCGACTTCAGCAAAACAAACTTTAGTTATTTTAAAATTTTAAAAAAATTTATTTGCACATGTTATTAAGCTACATATCACGAATACTAAGTGTTGTTAACCTTGTAATTAAGAATAATAAAAATAAGGTCTTTTATAATGGGCCAGGATCGCGGGTTGTGCTTGGGTTATGACGGGCCCAACAAATTTTGGGCCGGTCGGCCATTGAACTTAAATCTTAGGCCCGGCTCCACCACTTCTTACAAATCATGACGTGCCGTATCTTAATTAAATAGACTTAAGCTGTGCTGCCTTATTTAAGTGGATTGTGTCTGTGCCGTTCTTGTACCGGCCCGCTAGGTTGAGACCTCTAATTGTTGGGCCCAAAAATGCAAATTCAGATTTGGGTGGGTGGGACGCATTACATTTAGGATATTAGTAACGGCTATTATTTTGACACGACAGGAATATATACCTTTCCTATTCGAAATGTCGGGAGCGGTGAAGTGGTTGCATCTTAAACAATAATGATATTCATATTATATTTTTGTACCACATTTTCATATTACTTTAGGTGATATTTGATGTGGACAACAACATCATTTGAATTAATCAGATTTTTAAATTTAGTTCATTATTTAATAAACTAATAATTAAGAAAAACTAATTAATTAAATTATGATTGTGATATACGAGGAGTCTTTCTTCTTCATTTCCTTGGGTTTTGCAAATTTTTCAAATGATATGACTGTCCACATCAGATGTCATCTAAGATGGTATAGAAATATGGTATAAAAAGATGATATGAATAACATTACTCTTAAACTACTGTTTAGGAATACCTACCAAATGTCTCACCAATCAGTATTGACAATTCTGTTTTTTTTTTTTTTTTTTTTTTGTATTTTTTTTTTGTTTTAATTACAGGCAACATCTGCCAACAAATATGGAGGCCTTGCGCCAAAGAAGAAGCCTTTGATTTCAAAGGTAAACCGATTACAGATTACCACTTCAAAAAATTCAGTCAGTTCTGTTTTTTCTGTTATATTTCATTGAACCCATCGAACAAAACCCTAATTTGTGTGTGCGTGCGTGCATGCATGCAGGATCATGAACGTGCCTTCTTTGATTCAGCAGATTGGGCACTATGCAAGGTATTGTTAATCCCTACCAAAAAAAGAAAAAAAAGAAAAGAAACTTAACCTCTTTTCTCTTACTCTCTATCTTTTTACTTTTTGCTCATTCAATTCTATGAATAAAATAAAATAAAAATTCAATTCATGGATGTGTAACAGCAAGGTGCAGGGGTGAATCCCAAATCAACAGCAGCAGTGGAGACCTTACGACCAAAACTCCAGGTATAGAATTATAACTATACATAAGTGCATTACTTTCGGGAACGCGACAATTTTTATTGTCAATTTCGTTGAAGTTTAGAAAAATCTAACGAGTCCATCACCTCGAAAACCATATATATTGATATTTCAGTGGGGGCAAGACAACGGATAATTCCTAACAAAATGTCAATGTCGAATTAAGAAGTTTATACGATTTTCTTGTGTTTTTCATTACAATAATGTAATTAACTAGGTTTGTATTGATAAAAACACCCAATTTACGTGACAATATTGCAGAGAACACCACACCAGCAGCTACCCCCAAGACGACCTGCTTGTACATCTGGTCATGAATGATATACAGCCTCCCGTAAGTTCAAATGCGATTAGTCATCTTCGTAGTATGTTATACTAATCTTCATTTCATGTTTTGTTATTCTTTGGTTTATGATGTTGCAGGGAGCATGGATTCGTCGAGGGCTCAGAGTAGTTTGTTGTTTGAGAGGATTAATGTTGATTACCAAGCTATATGTATAATTAAGCATTGAAATTGGCTGAATGTAATAATTGTCACTTAGCTTTTTATAATAAGAGTACGTAGTTCTTCTCTCCAAAGTTAGGCATTCTCTATTAATTTCGTGGTTAGTTTTGTGATTCCAACTTAAGTTGAATCCCTAACCAAAACTGGTATTTTATGACGACTTCTTTTAGATAACACTTGCCTCAACCGCTAGGGCATACAAACGATTTGATCCATGCATGTCCTTAAAATATTGGAGAAGAAGTTACAAATATCCTTGCACCATTACCTCTCTGCCAGTCAACTGTCAAGTTGGTCCACTTTTTGCTTACACGGATGCTAGATTGATGAGAATAGATTAATAGATGTATGCCATATGAACAACAAATAATAACTTTCCTCATAAAATTTTAAATTTTTAGATATATTCAATTGAGCGTCCATGTAAGTAAAAAATAGGTGAAATAAGCTCCTAACTAGAATAAACTTTCATAGTTTGGCAGATAGAGGACCATGGTGTAACAATTTGTAATTTGAATGCCCTCATATTTGTATAGCATATGGACCAAATTGTTCTGTAAATCAAATAGGTGCAAAATATAATTTACCCTTCTAAAGTGCAATATTCTTTGGTTACAAGAAAGCCATATTTTCACCCTTAAAGAAAAGAGAAAACTGATGTAAAATGGAAACATCAATTTTCCACGTTTGAAAGAGAAAAAACTGTGCGCTAGCCATTTACAACAGTACATTCTGTGAATAGTAACTCATTGCCAATTCGCCACAAGTCTCCCTACCAATCTATATATATTGCTTCTCTTACGGTATTGCTTAGGCCGTGAACTAAACCTCAAACTCTTAATTTTCTCTCTAACGGAACACCATCTTTACTTGTAGTACAAGTTAGGCAATTGCATAACGCTAGCTCATGCAAATTTTTAGGTTTGATTTTTGACACTCTGAGAAAAAGTCCTCAGCAAGTGGAAGTTGGTGACTTGCACTCCAACTGCTCTCTCCTTCTAGTCGTCGGCATTTCTCCAAATTTTTTACCTATTTTAGAGCAAACCCATCAATCGGTTTTCATTTCTCCCGATTAAAATCTACCAACATCTACTTTTACAGCATTTTCCCATCCACAAAAGTTACTTAAGTTCTTATGTTTGTTCAAGGTGACAATCAATGCATGTATATGAGAGAATTTGGTAAAATCACAGCTGAAATAAGATTTATGTTCAAGAAAGTAGAATGGTAGGCAAGGTTGTTATATGTTTCTTCCATTATATTGCTACGGTCGTTAACACCACATCGGTATAAATTTCGATTTAGCTCCAATAATAGCTATATTTTTCTTCCAAGGTAGTTGCTCTAGTTTGCAAGCTTCTGTCATGGCATTAACGATGAACCAACTCTCAGTTTTAGCTGCAGCTTTCATCTGCATCTCTCTTTTCTGCTGCAGAACTGGTATATATATGTTACAGAGAAACATATATATTATTTTCCTACTTATTGTTCCCTTCCAATAAAATGTTAAATGGAACTTTTTTTTTGTGCAAAAATATTACAGGGATGGCTGATGATTATACACCTGAAAGAGGTTATGAGCCAGAAAAAGGCACTGAACTCCAGGATCCAACTCAAATTATAGACAAAGCCTTGCTGTGTTTCAATGATAAATATGTAAGTCACACCTCATTAATATGTCAGATACGCACTGTCTATGTGTAATATGTCAGATACTGTTATTGCCCACAAAATATACAAACACGTTATAGATCCATTTTTGACAATATTGATGCACACCATCACTTAATTATTAGAACAAATGTCATGCACAAAAAGTTTTCCAAGTGTTTACGCGTGACACTAGGAAAAAAAGTTCATAGAAATGTTAGAAATCGTAATTTGTGGACGTAAACACAATTGTCATGGAAATATATGTAATGGTTTCGAGAAACGTTCAGGTTTACAGCAGCTGTGAAGAGTCTTACAGATTGAATGAGCGTGGAAATATGAAGGTACCTGCAGAAAAAACTGATGAATACTGCAATGGTCCTTGCTTGACGGAGACACACCTTGTGCTCGATTGTCTTGAAAACATCATGACCAACTTCCTGTTTTACAACAAGGCCACGATTCAAGACGTTCGAGACACGATTCATGCCGGATGCGGCCACAGCGAAGAAAGAGGTAACCTTTGATTTGTACCTAGTCATGGTGGTGTGAAGAGATTATATTTTGTTTTGGTTAAGTAAATGTCAGTTGTTACTTGTATAATCAGTCATTAAATTGCAATTTCTGCAGGTAAATTCGATGTGGCTGAGCACATGAGAGCTGAAGAAAGCGAAGCACACAAGCCTGGAAACCAGATTCTAATTGGGATTGTGTTGATGATTGCGGGGACTGGATTACTGTACTAACCTCCAATATGTATGATGCCGTAATTAATTAATTCCCATAACACTATAGCATAATAATGTTACCATATATATGCAGGACATATATTATATAAAATTTCAAGAGACTTATAGCTTAAGTAATTAAAAGCGTTTTTTTTCTGTATTAGAAATTATATGTTATCCTCATCCCTAGTTCTTTCATCGTTTGGCCAAAGACAAATGAAGGGGCGAATGAATATAAGATTAAACTTTGATTTGAAGGCTCCACTTTACAACAGATGACCATGTACAAAGACGATATCGTGCACACCCTTGAGAGAAACCAGTCTTATATTTTGTTGTTATGTTACAAAATAAACGAATGAATAACAAAATTACTTTTGTTATAGTATTAAAATTATTGTGTCTGACAACCGAATCAGATGAACTACTTAAATTACATGTGATCGTTGAAGGAGTTGTGCATGACACCAAGCATTACTTAAATACTCAGTATTTTGTGAGTCGGTGGAACAGTCCATGGGATATGACTGTCACAAGAATTTCACCTCAACTATCCCTATGATTGGAGATTTTTGTCAGTGTAACCAGAACACAGAGATGATATATCACGTGTTATTATAAAAATAGCATGATATGTGTGTTAAAAAATTAATACCTTAAAAATAAAATATTTCACCATTTATATAAAAACACATAATGTACCACTTATATTCCGATCACAATAAAAAATTTCTACTAACACTGATCGGTTCACGAAATTCCGTAGTCAGCATTGCACGTAATGAAAACCATACGGTACCTCTGTAACCTCACCATGTCGACATACAAAATTAAAAAAAAAAAAAATTAAAACGACAGTTCTCCGCACAAAACGACCGAGTTTTGACTTTACTAGCACGCTCAGAACATTGTTCCGCTTCCGTTCCCTCCCTGAAGCTCTGCTCGCGATACCGCTTGTCCAACTGGCATTCGTCGCCGGAGAAGATGAAGATCAGCATCAATTCGATGGTTCGGCGAGTCGAGGTCGATAATCGCTATCCTCTCCAATTTTACTTCCGAATCGCCGATAATCTTCTCAGACAGGTTCTCTTTTGATTTTCCTCTCTCTTCTTTCGATTCTCTTTCGCTTTCATTGTAATCGAGTTTAGAGTAATTAGGGTTTAATTTGATTGTGAAATGCTAATTACCTACTTAGGACTTTATTAGGGTGCCAAAATTCACGCTTTGATTGAAATTAGCTGTTTAAGGGTTTTTTTTATTAGCTCTAAGACTCCCAAATCACCCTAAAAATTAAGTCTGTATTCTTCAAATTGAAGCTGAGTTCTGTATGAAATTTGGAAACAGTAGGTTTTGTGATTACAAAAAATTTGTTTAATCCTAACTAATTAGGAATGTATGACCTAATATGGCAATGCTATGTGTTAATCTAGTCATTTGATGAGTATCCCGCAGCTAATGTGTGTTTAAAATTTTCAGTTTTTTGTTTTTGATTTCTAAATGTACTCTTCAAATGCTCAGGCTAGTATTTACCGAGAGGAGAAAAACATCCTAGATTTGTACGTTATACTTCTACGATTCTCAAGGTACGTAAAGAGCGTCGTTGTGATCCCATTTTGTGGGATTGATAGTGTTGTTAGATGATTCACATTGTGTGGGATTGAATAGCATGCAGAATAATTTAGATTTGTAACCTTATTGTTAAAATTTTACAGTTTGGTGTCTGAAACTATACCGTGTCATCGAGACTACCAGACGTATCCTTCGAAAGAGAAAACTCTATATAGAAAGGTAAAAGTATGCTTGTTCTTTTAGATAGTGATTAATTGAATACTTCTTTCTTGTTCAATGTGCTTCAACCTGTTCTGATTTGGCTGTCGTTTCATCTGTTCTGATTTGGCTGTTGTATCATCGTTGCAGAAACTGCTAAAAGTACTAGATGAGCTTGAATCTTTAAAGCCAGAAGCCCTGCGCCTAGTGAGCAAACTTAACGAGGCCCAAGCAGTTGCTCAACTACCTCAACTTGAAAGCCTAGAAGGCACTTCAAATGGTTTGGCAACGTCTTCTTTAGAGTGGCCTTCTGTGAACAATAAATCGTTGAGCCTAAGCGTTAGGCAGGTACTTAATGCTCTATTGATGTTATGGGATTAGTTATGCTTGTTCTCATTATCTAGTCATTGATTCCATTAAGTTGTAAAGCACTTAAGAAGATGTGTCATAATCTTGTTGTGCCTGCATGTAATATTTTTAGTTTATTTGAAGTTTGTTGGAAGACTATCGATATTACTAAATTACCATCCTATTTAATACGTGCAGCCTGGTAGCTTGACATCTCCGTCATCATGGAAGTATAGAAATGATTATTCACAGATATCAACAAATACTACACAAATTGACAAGCAGTTCCAGAAGCTGTGAGTGTATTTCTTCTAGCCGTATATAGCATATGGATATCCATAGGTCATAATTTGAACTATGACAAAAGTTCCTTGAATTTGCAGATCTTTTAATCTACCTCTTCCCAATAAAGAGACTTTGTCTAGACACTCCTTTTTGGGTCCAAATGGTCTTCAGGGCCAGTGGCTAGGACCTAGCGGAAAAGTTAAGGTAAACTGTTAGGTGCAGTTTCAAATTTTTTTTTATATTTTATTTATTCCTGAGCTAGCAGAACTCAATTAACCTATTCGCTATGCAGGTTCAGTATCCAACCAGTACTGACTTAATCCCTACTGATAATTCAGAGTGAGTTTTTCATGCAATACTTCTTGCCTAAAGTCTAAACCTTGTAACTGTGCTCCTTTTCTGCATATTTATTTCATGTTTTGCCTCCTTCTCAGCATGTATTTAATCAAAGCTTGCTTGATTATCTTTGATGAACTTTCCTACTAGTTTTGGCTGCTTCTAACATACTCATTTTCATGTCATCCATGGTTATAGCCTGAATCAGGCTGTACAAAATGATATTGTGGCTTTACAAGATGGTGATCCAGGAGGAATTAAATCTACAATGGAGTCGGTGCTCTCCTTGGATGATGGTGCATGGCCACGCTCTTCTCAGGAATCAAGTCCTTCATTGATTAATGGAGCAAGGGAAGATCCTTTCAAGTTGGTCATCCGTCAGCCTTCTCCTCCTCCTGTACTTGCTCAAGTGCAGCAGGAATATACTCCAATTCCTCCATCAAAAGTGGCAGATCCAAGGCCAGGACTTGCAAAACCTTCTCTGGATGGGATGCCAAGCTCTAATTCATATCAACATTTACATGTTGTAAGCTTCCTATTTCTGATCCTTCTTATAGATGGAAACACTTGATCTATCTCTTGTCGATTTACAATCCATGAGAAATTATTTTTCTAGCTTCTAATGGTGAATGTTGTCATTTAATTTGTTTTGCAGCCTGTAAAATTGATGGATGATTTCTTGAGATTGGCTAGGGCTAATACAGAAAAAAACTTAGAGACGTGTGGTATTCTTGCTGGTGCATTGGTAAGAATATAATGGTCTTTTCTTTATGAGGAAACTAACATAATTTGATTCCCTTGGGTTCTTATTCTTTCGTTTTTTTCTTGTGGCTGCAGAAAAACAAGGTTTTCCATATCACCACGCTAATAGTCCCAAAGCAAGAGTCGACCTCTGATTCGGTAGGATACATCACATGTTAACTTGTGATTTGTCTTTCCATATGCTGGTTGATCATACTGAATTTTCCTTCTTGAGATCATTAGATGGTTAAATTGTTTTTCTACACGTCGAGCTGCAAACTATGTACCAAATATATTAGATGACCAATTTTGCTGAAGAGACTCATCCCATTTATAAATAAATTATCATTTAGAATTAAAGAAGCATTTTTATGTAAACTCAGTGGAGTATCTTGAATGCGATCTCTCAATTTTATATGTGCATCTTTTCAAAAGTTAAAAGTGCGTTTTGTCTATTTCTATTAACAACATTATCTTTGTTTTATGTTCAGTGCCAAACGTTGAATGAGGAAGAAATATTTGAGGTTCAAGACAGATTATCTCTTTTTCCACTTGGCTGGATTCATGTAAGTGTCTCAATAGCTTCAGTGGCTTCAATGCGCATTTGGTTGTTATTATTGCTCTTGTAAATGTAATTATTTTGATTTTCATATCTGTGTGATGCACTAGACACACCCATCACAGACCTGTTTCATGTCGTCCGTTGATCTGCACACTCACTACTCATACCAGGTAAAAAAGCAATCACCTTTCTTTTTCTTGTATTTCATTTTTTTGTGAATTTTAGGCTCACGACAGTCTAGGCCTCCCCTTTCTCTATCCTCACTCTTTGGTAATATGTATTTTATTGACTTCAATTGATACTTTTTTAATTCCTCGCGGGTTTAGTTCTTTTTGTGGAAATACATTCTCTACTGTGAAGGATTTGTTATATTATTAGATATCCTTTGACTATTTGCTCGTGTTCTCCAAGGTGTCACTGCACTATATATAAAGGGGTTGCTATGGTTTGTTTTGTTTCAGATTATGTTACCAGAAGCAATTGCAATCGTTATGGCTCCAACAGATACATCCAGGTGGGTTTGTTTAACTCTTGACAAAATTGATAATATCGTTTATCATATAATATAATCGGCATGATAAGTTGTCTCCCATGTAATTGCAGTCCACACGGCATATTTCATCTATCCGACCCAGGTGGTGTGTCTGTAATTCGTAACTGTGATCAGCGTGGGTTTCATCCGCATGAAGAGCCCTCAGATGGAACCCCAATTTATGAGCATTGTTCTCATGTGTTTATAAACTCCAATCTGAGAATTAATGTTGTCGATCTGCGGTGAGATTTTGACTCTTTGCCCCTTAAACTGGAAAATTTGAGCTTAACGTTGGTAAATATGTAAACGGAACAGTAATTATCTCTTCATCCAATAACTATATTGTAAATTCAAGTGGTTTCTTAATACGAAATTTGATTGAAATATAGCATAACTCCATGGATCATTACTGTATACTGCATTTCACAGAAAGAAAGCACCCCTCTATGCTTCCATTTCTGCAGGAATTTCTCTGTTTGGGTGCTTTCGACCAGTTCTAACTTCGCTCTTGTCCGATGGAAAACCACCTATATTTACTCGCCGGAATAAGGAAAGCCGCCTATATTTGAGGCATGCCTACAGCCTATAGACCCAGGTGCTATTCTTTGTCCAATAAAATTGGCTTATGTTCGTCCCGACTACCAACATTTGGTACCATAGGTATGGTTACCGACTACCCAACATTTGGTATGCTCACAAATAAAACAGCTTATTGCTTGCAGTACAAATTTTCTCTTCGTTGACTTATCAAATCATAGCATAAAAAATATTCTTTTACCTTAACCTAAATCCCAAGGATTTCACGTTAAAATCCGTAATTTAATAGTTAAAAAACCAGAAATTAAATCGACTAGAGAGGGTTTATGACGTAACACTAAAAAAATCATGAATGAGGTACTAGACGGGGGTAGTCATTCTCAATGACATAAACATTCTTTCTTTTTTACGATTTTACAATTTTTTCGGTTTCAAGTAAACATGTCATTAGAGTTGCAATACTAGCCACTAGAGAAAGAAAATTGTTCGTCATCGACCCTTGCCTTTGACCTTGAGTGGCGGCAAATCCCTCTCGGTCTCTTCTCCACTTTGCTTCTTTTATCTTCTAACTATCATCATCTATTGGTTGTGGTCGCTCTTTCATTCTGTTGAAGAGAGCCTTAGTGGTTGTAGTACCTCTCTCCCAATGTTGAGGATTTGTGTTTTTCGTTTCGCCCTTTCTCTTTGATGGTTTGTACACTCTCAAATAAGCGTGAGGAGAAATCTCGACATTTATTGGAGGTGACTCATAACATGGCTTTATTTGTAAACAATTGGAAGATCATCAGATGGCGCACCCTTTTTCTTTGTAGTGCCATTACGGGGGCTCTCCGAATTGCAAGCAGTCCTCATGCATGTTATCTTTCTTGTTGGTTAAATATAGTCTCTTCGTGCTTAAGAAATTATATTATATTTCTTACTAGTTTGCAATTTTAGAGTTGTAGTGTTTCTTTTTGTATGCATGTCTCTTATTCATGCTTCATGAACTTCCCGTGTGATTTTTCTTGAATAAGATATTTGCTCCGACCACATTTAATATGTCAATTATGCATAATTTTTTTTTCGTTCTTAATATATTTTATTCTCTCTAATAAAAACAAAAAGTCATCAAAGGTTAGTATTGAGAAAATTTATTTAAACTTATGTTTTTATTTATTTTTTATTTTTATCAAACAACTATATTTCATTAAAGATAAAACATAATAATACAAAGAGAATCATTTATGTTTTGTTTACAGAGAATCATATATGACGATAATATTAGAGGGACCTTAGCTTCTTCTCTTGTCCCTATCGTCCTATGAATCTGATCAGATTTACTTATTACTATTTATAGGGTTGTCCTCTCTCCTCCGTCTCTTTTAAATCGCTACATGAACAACTACAAAGAATGAGGATTCTCGCCGATTTATTTTGCAAGGATTTCGAGAATTCTCAAATTATATATGTTCATTATACATTCTATAATAAAAAATTATTGTAAAATTTTTTATTAGGTTAATTTTAATTTACTACATTTAAGTTTCATGATTTTCAACATTTGATACATGAAGTTTTTTTTTGTTCCAGAATCATACTTAAAATGTTAATTTTGAGACAATCTCATACATCTGTTAATCTAGCTGTTAAATTTCATGTTAACCGATGATGTGGCGTTCATATGAACAATAATTGGACGCCATATGTTATTAAAAAAATTTTA
This sequence comes from Pyrus x bretschneideri, assembly GCF_019419815.1. NCBI lineage: Eukaryota > Viridiplantae > Streptophyta > Magnoliopsida > Rosales > Rosaceae > Pyrus > Pyrus x bretschneideri. The sequence continues at coordinate 6,091,531 of NW_025999513.1, read as the reverse complement.
AAAATTAAAAATAGTAAACCTTCTTCTTCGACTACCCCTTTCTATCTCCATCATACCTCTCCCAACCCCTTCCTCCTCCTTATCCTGCACCCCAACCCACCATGTCCTCACCCATCAAACCCAAATCCCGCAAGTTCCCACGGCCCTCAACGGCAATTGGACCCAGGCACCAATTCCCGATCCAGTTGGAGTTTTTGCTCTAGACCTTGCACCAGCGGAAAACACGAAAGTTGCAGGTGCGGCGTGACTGGGTTTTGTTTTGGCGTCGTGACAGGGATCTCCGGCAGCCGATCTTTGATACGAGGTGCATGCAGCAGCCTTGAATCTCCGGCAGCCATGACCTCGAAGGGGTGGTAGTCGGCGTTTGTTGCAGTTGGGGTAATAGTCGGCGCCGCATCCTCTTTCTCTCCGCCAGTGCCCTCCCCAACTCCGTAGCTGCAATCCGCTGCCGATTCGCCTTCTCACGTATCTCCATCGCCGATTCCCCCACCCCATGTCTCCCAAAACAAACCCCAGCCGCAGCCTCCATGTCTCCACAATTTCTGAGCACGGATCTGAAACTTTTGGTGGACATGGCTGACTTGAATGCTCTGATTTGTGATTGTGTATAATTATTAGTGTTTTTTTCTTTTTTGTGTGTGTGTGTGTGTGTGTGAAGGAAATCCTTGATCCGTTGGCCATGCTGCGAAAAACAAAGAAGGAACCCTTTGTTGGGCTTGAAGACGGTGGAGATCAAAGGGAGAGAGGAATTTTTTTTTTAATTTTGAATTTCCACGTGTAAACCTTAATAACGTGTGGTGCCTAGTCATTGTCTACAAGAACATTACGTCATCAGTTAACGGAAGACTTAACAGTCAGACTAATAGATGTATGAGACTGTCTCAAAATTAACACTTTAAGTATAACTCAGGGATAAAAAAAATTTATGTACAAAATGTTGAAAATTGTAAAACTTGAAGATAATAAGTTAAAATTTTTTATTTTTTTATTTAAAATTGAATATAAATAATATCTGACGAAATCTAATTAGATAATGTACAATAAACAAATATGATTAGAGAATTCTCAAAATCTTCCAAGAGAATCCGAAGATCCTCTCTCACTATAAATTCAGTTTTCCTAACTTTTGTTTGCAGTTCAACAGTGCATGTGATTCTATTTAATTTTTGACATGACATTGACTTTTTGAGGTGATGGTCCCAAAAATCTATTAATATATGTTGCACTCAACCTTGCCGTGTGCTGAAGAACAATAACCTTAATTATCGAATAATTAGGTGCTTCACTTAAATCCCAATCCGTGAATGTAAAAACTTTAGAGAGATTATATTCACACATTTAATTACTTTTCTCACTTTTTTTTTATTTTTTTAATATTTTATACACACCATTAATATTTAATAGAAAAATATTAAAAAATTATTAAAAATGTGTAAAAGAAGTAATTTGGGATGTGTGAATATAATCGTTTTAAAGTTTTTACATTTCACGGATTTGGATTTAAGTGAGGCACCTAATTATTTGATAGTTAAGGTTATTCTACTTCAGCAAACGGCAAGGTTGAATGCAAATTTAATTTGTTGTTGATTGGGACACACGGATCCACTTTTTAGGGATATGAAATCTGATTTCGTACAGTGTTTCGAACATTGATAATTTGTACCCAAGTGTACAAAATACCCGTGGTTATCGTGTTTTAATGGAGTGTAATTTTTTTGTTCGAGTCTAACACACGCTCATGCGTTCGTAATGACAAGTATAATTTAAGTACGAGACTAGGAAAATGAAACAACAGTAAAAAACAAAGTCCATGTCAAATTACACTTTTCCCCCAAAAAGGGTAAATACGTCAACTTATACAAACGGAAAAGAAATTACAGTAAAAATTAGGGACGAGTCGTCACACTCAGGCTAGCATATTTAGGGCTCAAACGTTTGGCCAAACCTATGGGATCAATAATAATATGTTGGACCTCTGAAATTATATTGAAGGTGAAATAAATTAGTCACTTCTTATTGAGCGCATTTTTCCATAGGATAAATTAGGTTCTTTTTCTTTCTCATTACGTAAACTTTATTTCTTTTTTATTCTTTATCAAAGTCCTTTGACATTTATCCACATCATTATGTGAATACTAATAAATTACATGTTAGCATATTTCAATTACCTATCAAATGGTTGGCATCAATTTTCGATACCATTTCATGGAGCTGTGTCTGCATGGAAGCAAATTTTTTAACGGATGCAATCATTAGTACATGATTTAATTTTAACAATTTTCATGTGTTGGACTGTCTGTGGCAAGAATTGTCTTTCTCTTCGACTGTGTAGGAACTGGTTGTGTCACATCCCGGCCCGGGCCCCCACCACATCCCAAGCTTGACTCCACCGTAGCACGATATTGTCCGCTTTGGGCCCCGACCACACCCTCACGGTTTTGTTTCTGGGAACTCACACGAGAACTTCCCAATGGGTCACCCATCCTGGGAATGCACTTGCGCGAACTCGCTTAACTTCGGAGTTCCTACGGAACCCGAAACCAGTGAGCTCCCAAAAGGTCTCGTCCTAGGTAGAGATGAAAATATACATATAATGCTTACATGATCCACTCCCCTGGACAATGTGAGATGTTACAGGTTGTCACTCTTTTAATGCTTTATTTTTCTTACTAAAAAAAATTTTCAATTTTAAAACTGAAAACTTATTTAATCATTTCTAAATAAATTTTTATTTTAACTTGTCCCATATTTTATTTTTGTATCGATATTCTTTTTACTTTAATTTATACCCATATATTTCAATTTCTAATTGTTCCCATGTTTAAAAAAGAAATTGATTTGTACACCATAATTTTAAATTTTATGTACCCATATTTTTTTAATTTAATTTGTAATGTATTTATTTTTGTTGAATGTACCTTGCTAATTACAAGTATTTATTTATTTATTTTTAACAAACAATAGTATTTACCGTAAGGAGATACAGGAGTGAGCTAAACCTTACAATGGGCTTGCCATAATAATATGGTTCAACTTCATCTTTGGCGAGAATCAAACTGAAGACCTCTCACTTACGAGTGAAAATAAATACCACTAAACCGTAATACTAAATGACACATGTATTTATTTTATGTTTTAAAATCAAAGCGCTTTCCTAATGTAAAATGGGGCTTAAGACAAAAATAAAATGAGACCTCTTTAATTTTCAGTGCTTTAATATGATTTTTTTTTTCACAGACGTACATCTATTTAGATTTATGAGAATAAGAGATTTTATTTTCCTTCTTTCTAATAAAAAAAGGGTGAATAATGAAAATTTTAATATGTACACTTTCCAAATTTAAAGAGTAAACCCAAATAGCATTATTGTTATGTTAAAATTTCCATATATTTATCCGGTTCATATTTACTGAACCTTTCTTTTCGTCCTTTTATTAAATATTATTTAAATTGATTCTCCATACATTTGTACCTCATGGTCCTCATCATTGGTTTTGTCAAACTTTTATAAGTAAATTGTAACAAAGGTCTGTCAATTTTAATCAAATTGAAGCAATGATCTTTCAATTAAAAATTCATTATCATTGGCCCCTCAACTCATCAAAACATGTAGCTATGGTCCTTTTTGTCAACTATGTCAGAATTCTGTCAAAATGAGTTATGTTGAAAGGACCATTGCTATAATTGGGTTAAAGTTGAGGAATCATTGCTCAATTTGGGTTAGAGTTGAAGGATCATTTCTCCAATGAATTAAAGTTGAGGGACTATTGATACAATTTTTCTTATTTGATTTTCCATATTTGCCCCTTGATTTCACCTCACGTGCATGGCACGTGACTCATTTTGACGGAAGTTCTAACAGAGTTAACGAAAAAGATCGTAGTTTCACGTTTTGATGATTTGAGAATATCTCCCTTGGAGATGGTCTCAAAACGCCATGTAAGCCAAAGGAGATGTCCAAGTGCCATGTAAGCCTTCAAATTCAAAGTGCCAAAGGAGATGTCAAATTTTAAACCTAAAATTTAAATTTGAAGGCTTACATGGCACTTTGACATTTTTAAACTTTTGTCCTCTACCCTATATGTCAAATTTTAAAAATAAAATAATAATTCATATGTAATTTCTTCGCATTGGGAATGAAAAGAAACAAAAGGATAATACTTTAAACCAATAAAAAATTAATAAAAGGCATTTAATAATTAATTAAAAAAATATGAAGGTGCTGTCAAATTTGGCAGCAATGGGGAGAGATGTCAATCCATGTCATACCACATCAGATTTGGTTTATCGATTGGTAAATATGAATGCTGTCTTTTGTTACCGTTATTGCTGATTTGGACAATTTGACATCTCTTTTGGAGATGCTCTGAAGGGACCAATGATAATGACTTTTTAGGTGATGGACCATTAATTTCTCCAATTAGGTTAAATTAAGGGACCATTGCTACAATTTACTCAATTTTTATTTTGATCAATTTTTCCCAAACTATGATAAATAGTTAATTTTCATCCTACATTCATGTTTTCAAAATTTTCTTTAAAAATGTCACAGTTAGTAACTATTGTTTAATGACCAATATATATAGCTCTTTTGGCAAGTGCTTTTAAACGAAAACGTTTTTAAAGAAAATAATTCTGAGTAAGCGCTTTTTTATAATAAACTTGCATTTTTACAAAAAATTGGTTTAAAAAATATTTTATCTAAAACGCTTTTAATCTTTTAAAAACACTTGACATACGAGCCCATAATTTTTTTTAATGAGAAATCGGATAAAATGTAAATAAAAATGGACGGTAGGGAGGAAATTGACTATGTAATAGGAAAAATAATTATTTGATAACTCTGACCTCCTCTAACGAAATGAAGAATAACTGCCACAAATACTGGCCCCTAATTAAAGAGATTTCACCAAAACTATAACAGCCAATTTGTAGCTTGACAAATCAACCTGTAGTCAGGACACACGCAGGACAAACCCAACACCACCAACCCCCCAAACAACCCCCACCCCTCCCCGGCGGGCCCCTAGCTATTGCTATATTAATACTACACAAGAAGTGGCACAATTTTATAGCTGTATATCTACAGCCTCACCTTGCCTCCCTTTCGATAATATCTTTTTATTTTTTATTTTTTTATTTTCTCTGAGTAGTAGTCCATTTAAAATCCCATAGATATGGGAAGAGCAATTTCCATAGATATGGGAAGAACACCGTGTTGTGAGAAAGTTGGGGTCAAAAGAGGAAGATGGACGGCTGAAGAAGATGAAATCTTGACCAACCACATTAAAGCTCATGGAGAAGGCTCTTGGAGATCTTTACCCAAGAATGCAGGTTCGTGTTTATATAAAACACAGGCACATGTGCGCGCACACACACATATATGTATAGTAGCTAGCTAGCCTTCACATATGATAACACACTAAGGGTTGGTTTGGTATTGCTGTGCTTTGAAAAAAAACTGCTTCTGCTGTGCTGTGAGAATAAGCGGCTGTGAAATAAAGCAGCAGAGTGTTTGGTAAACTTTTTTGTAAAAGTGCTTTTGAAAAAAAAAACAGTATTATAATGTTTGGTAAACTTTTATGTAAAAAAGATGTGAAAAAAAGCTAGTTTTTCAAAGCTAGGTTTTGCAGCTTCTTGTTTTTGGCTTTTTTTCACCCAAAACTGTGAAAAAAAGCTGAAGCTGAATGTTTACCAAACACAAAAACAGCTCCCAGCTTTTTTTGATACCAGCTTTTTTCAGAATCACCTCAGTACCAAACCAGGTCTAAGATCCTTCATTTATATGTGTATACATATGGTGTGCATTTTGAAGGATTGCAGAGGTGTGGGAAGAGTTGCAGATTGAGGTGGATAAATTATCTAAGGGCTGACTTAAAGAGAGGGAACATCACTTCTGAGGAGGAAGAAATCATTGTTAAGTTGCACACTGCTTTGGGTAATAGGTATATATATGCTCCTTAATTTCATACATTTTATAAGGGAAGTGCTTCACATAAAAATGAATTTTATCTATTTTTAATACCTACAATGTCACATCCTGGTCCGGGCCCCCATCACATCTTGGGCTCGACTCCACTATAGCACGATATTGTATGCTTTGGGCCCTAACCACACCCTCACAGTTTTGTTTCTGGGAACTCACACGAGAACTTCTCAGTGGGTCACCCACCCTGGGAATGCTCTCGCCTGAACTCGCTTAACTTCGGAGTTCCAATGAACTCCGAAACCAGTGAGCTCCCAAAAGGCCTTGTGCTAGGTAGAGATGGGAATATACATATAAGGCTTACATGATCCACTCCCCTAGGTGATGTGGGATGTTACAATCCACCCTCCTTAGGGGCCCGACGCCCTCGTTGGCACACTTCTGGCCAAGGATTGGCTTTGATACCAAATTGTAACATCCCAGCGTGGGCCCTCACCACATTCTAGGCTCGACTCCATCGTAGCACGATATTGTCCGTTTTGGGCCCCAACCACACCCTCACGGTTTTGTTTCTGGGAACTCACACGAGAACTTCCCAGTAGGTCACCCATCCTGGGAATACTCTGGCCCGAATTCGCTTAACTTTGGAGTTCCAATGAACGCCGAAGCCCGTGAGTTCCCAAAATGCCTCGTGCTAAGTAGAGATGGGAATATACATATAAGGCTTACAGGATCCACTCCCCTGGACGATGTGGGATGTTACATACAAGTAATGAAGTAATAAATATATATAATATAAGAAAAAATTAGTACGCGGTCCCTAGTTACTAATGTTCATTAACTGAGACATTATTAGTTTTCAATTTTTGATTGAAGTCCATAGCATTAATGTGATAATGCCAATTTACAAGTTTATTACATATTTTTTAAAATAAAAATTAGTAATTGATTTAGGGTTTTAATACTCACATCTCTATTAAACTCCTAATTAATTTTCAATTCAAACATTTCCAAAATAAATAAAAAAATAAATTAGAATAAGTTTGTATCCATTAGTTTTTTTTATAAAAAGATTCTCAATTTTTTAATCTTAAATGTACACATTCATATAATTTTCAATTTTTTAAATCTTAAATGTACCTATTCTTTAAATATAACAATTTGTTATATGTAAAATGTACCCTTTTTTTAATATAAAATGTACAAATATTTTTATGTAAAATGTGTCGAATTTTTTAATATAAAATCCATTCAAATTTTTTAAATTTATTTTTAAACTTATATGGGTACATTCTGTTTTGTTGATTTGAGAATGTATCTATATCAAGTTTAATCGAAGAAATTTTCTAATGTTATTAAGCCTAATATCTCCTTTTTTGTGTGTTTTGAAGAGTATGTACCCATGTTTTTTGGTACAATTTATTTATTTATTTTTGTTAATTTTGATGAATGTACCCATATTTACACACACACACACACACACACACACACACACACAATATAACAGAGAGTATAATTTATATTTTATTATTTTTAATCCCACAAATTATGGGTTATATTTAAAATCTCATTAATATAAACAAATACAAATTTCAATTTTTGTTTTACAAAATATAGTAACCTACACTATTACATTAATGTGACTTTGATAAAAAAACTAAAAACAAATAAGGTTTCAATCAAAGAATATTGATAGTTAGGGACCTCATCCAAAATGTCTCTATAATAGATGTGTATACATATATTTGTATTGTGTGTGTGAAGTCATTGATTCATTCTTTAGTTTGAGAGTTCTAGTGCAATCTTTTATAACTGGACCGTTGTTCAACTTGGTTATGCTAGCAGCTAGATTAATTCAAGCTTTAGAATTTGTGTAATTGGAAATCTGATCAAGAACAACTCTGATTTATGTCCATTTTAAATTCCGTTAAGGTGGCGCAATTCACACACCCCTTTTTACCTTCCACACTCTTCTTAATTTCTGGCCGTCTGATCGAATGAAATAATCAAATGACAGAAATTAACAGACATGTGTGGAAGGTGAAAATGGGTGTGTGGATAGCATCACCCTTCTACCAACAATGTAATTCGATTTGCTTAATGACCGGATTGTGATATAGGGAAATTGCCAAGTGAAGAAGGATTAGTATTTGATTTACCAAAACTGACATGTTTCTTCAAGTGTTCATCTCAGATTAATTAAATTTTGGGCAACTTAATTATCTCCAGAACTGCATTATTTTAGTCATCTATCAAATATATAAATTTTAATTAAAGCCTAAGTGCTCAATCTTAAATCTTAAAACCGATGCAGTTGACCACATATAATTAAGTATAATAACCTTATATAGAAATACAAAGAGGGACCCTATAACTCCTACATTACATGCACAAGCCTCTCCAGAAGCTATGGATAATAGTTCTTCCAAATACAACACTACTATTGTCTCCCGCTCAACTTTTCTAAAGTGTAGGGTTTGCTAATTTAACCTTTTGGGATACTAATCAAGTTCTTAATTTCTCTTTGGGACAACCCCAATACTCTTCAAAGCACCATCCAGAGAACTAAACCAATGCTAATTTAATTAAGCAGTTGTAAGTATTAATATAAATCTGTTTGAGATAATATATACAATTAAACTTTGAATGCACTGTGGCAGGTGGTCATTGATTGCTGTTCATTTACCAGGAAGAACAGACAATGAGATCAAAAACTACTGGAACTCTCATTTGAGTCGAAAAATCTACAGCTTTACCAAGATGGGAAACGAATATCTACCCACCATTCTGAATGATGAGAAGAAGATAACTTCATGCAACAAGCGTCGTAGAGACGCTCAAGCGAGCAGATCTACCATGAACAACAAGAGCAAGAACAACAATTTATTGGCCCCATTTAACCCAATAAAATCAGAAGCAAAGCCTCAACTTGAAAAACCTAGTCTACCAACGGGCACCACTATTAATTTAGGGCAAGTGGGTGACGAGGACAGCAAATTAATGGTTTTTGAGTCTTGGGACCCAAGAAAGAATGGAGATGGTGGGGCAATAGGAATGTTGGGGATGCAAAGTTCTCGTTTGGACAGTGCGGAAATGATTAACTTGAATCCTTGTGGTGAGCAGAAAGGTGTACAATTATGCCTTGGGAATAAAGAAAACAATATTACAACTAGTTCAACTGCAATACGTGGTGATAATAGTGGTGAAAAGGAGGTTTTGGGGCCATATTGTGAATGTGTAGACATTATGGGCCTTAATAATAATATTTTTGAAAGTGAGGGGAGAAAAAGTACAAGCAATTGGAGCTCATCAAATGCAGCTGAGAGTGGCGGTGGTGGTGGAGAGTTGTTCTCTTTCTCTTCATCAATGAATTCAGGCTTTGATGATGAATGGCTTAACTGGGGTTGGGCAGGTGGTGGCCTTCAGTGTCACAATGGTGAACTGGAATGGTGGGATGAAGGGGAGAGGATAGCTTGGTTGTGGGAAAGTGGCAGTACTAGTGAAGGACACTAATGTTGCTGCCGATGCAAAAAAAGTGGACACACCAAAACTTAATGAATGAGTCTACAATATTCTTCCACAAACTATCTAATTTCTTTATAAAAAACAATATAGAAATTTACTGTGAGAGTTGATTCTGTGACAGAATTTGTAACTTGGTGTGGTTTTATGCAATTAAGAAAAGTAATTAAGATTGTACAAGAATTAATCCTTGTTAAATTGTTCAAGGTGAGTTGGAAGTTAGAAGTACTATATATGTATAGCACTGTGAAGCACTTTGTATGCAAGGGTTCACAGCTGCATTGCTGAAATCATTTGCAGTAATAAGACTTGTGATCTTGTGTATCTTACTATTGCATATAAGAGTCTTCCAGTTCATTGTGAAGTTTGTTCTTTGCTGAACTTTTGGCTGGTTTCAAAACAACCCCTATTGTACTTGATTAAAACTAATCGTTTTTTGTTTTGTGCGCGGGGATGATCATGACCTATAAAAAATAAGGATTGTTATAAACTTTCTTAGTTTATGTGTGATTGTGTAAATCCTAGATTAGATTTGATTCTAGTTGTTCTTTCCTATATGGACTTGTATTCCTTTGGGATGAAGGATTTCATTACTATAAATAAAGGCACTTCGTAGGGGAATAGAACATCCGTTAACACACATTCCCTTACGATTCTACAAACACATTTCTTCTCTATTTTCTCTTCTTGCCGCTGGCCCCCTTCCCTTAGTCATGAGATAAAATAGGCTACAACACGTTATCAGCACGCTTCTACCATTGCGCTTAGGAATTTAACGAGGAGTTTTTCTGCATCAAACCAGTTCATCTATATCATCACGCAATCAGATTCTTCCAAAACGGTTTTTATTTCGATATTTTTGCAGCCATGATAGCATGAACATTCATCATAATGCATGACCCAACTTTACGTTTTTTGAATTTAGATTCTACATAAATTGTGTATGCATTATATTCATAATTGTTGAATTATTTGAATTTGATATTGCCATGAATTGCATCAAATATATGTCTATGCATTAAAATATTTGAATTATATGATATGCATTGAATTGAAAAAATAAAAAAAGAAAAAAAAAACAACAATCGATAGACGCCAGGGTTCTTCGAACCCATGACTATAGCCGCTCCCCCAGGCCTGCAGACTGTGTGGCTGAACCAAGCCGAGCCACAAGCCGAGAGCTAACAGCTTTCTCTCTTTCTATGAAAACCAAAACGACGCCATGGATGGCGTTGTCCCCAAACCTTCCCTCGCCCGTAGACGAGTCACGACACCAACGCCGACTTCCATTGAGAACCACGACCTGAAGTTGTGATTTTTGGGACAAATTCATCATCTTCGATGATGACCATTGAAATTCAAGAAGAATTTCATTAAGTTTTCAAGGATTTCGATTCGAAATCCCCATGGTTTTCACACCCAACGTTGAGAAATCGAACTTTCTCCGTTCACAATAGGGTTCCAATTTGAACCTGTGCTTCCCCCGACCAATAATCACCAAGAACATGGCCACCAGCAGTGGCGGCGTTGGCCTCAATTCCGACGATCTTAACCAGCAACCCTGGGTTGTTTTTTGGTCCTTACCCGAGTCCACTTGGGCTTGGCTATACTTGGTCCAAACACCAGCCCTTTGGGCTTTGGTGTTCATTTTTAAGCCTATTGGAGAGATTTATCAATTTAGGCTCACATATTGCAGCCCACAAATCAAAACCCGGCCCAAGTGTGACACAAGCCTGTAGGGCTATGTTGTCCCATACGCCTGCGACGCACTGGATGACGTCCTCCCTTGGGATCACTTGTCCGCGCCGCACACGATCCCAGCTCCATGCTAGAGACTTAGTGCACTGCTCCGCACTGCACCGGATCTGTACCCTTTCACGGGCTCTCATTTGGATCCAGTGCGCTTTTTTTATCTCTCTCGCCTTGGGCCTGCAGCCCACCTGAGATCACACTAGCCCAATCTAGGCCTGGACCTCATTGCAGAGATTTACTCAGCCCACCCGTGGGCTTTGGTCCATGTTTTTAGACCCCCGAGCTTAATTGCCTAATTATTTTAGGCACAATGGGTTTTATATTTTTTTACCCACACTTTGAATTTGGCCCAAAGTCCAAATAATTAATTCAATTATAATCTTTAGATCTGAAGTTTTATTTGCATATTTTTTTCTTGCATATTTCTGTGTATATATTTACGTTTGTCTGCAGGAACATATGAACCTAAAGTTCATAATTATTTTGAAATCTGAAGTTTCTAAAAATATGTCTTGTTTGAAAACCTGAAGTTTTCCTTAAAAAACATCACCCATGAAAACCCGAAGCTTTTTCATGCGAATTTTAACCAATACATGTCTATTAGAACCTGAATGTTCTACTCCTATGTGAATGAATTGATTTTTTTTTTCTCTATTGCACTAATCACATCTTGTCCTTTATTTTGTGATAGGAACATGTCGAATTTGAACAAACTCGACTTCACTGCTTTTTAGGTCTCTGGAAGGAACTATCTCAAGTAGGTCCAAGATGTGAAGCTCCACCTCATTGCAAAGAACTTGCATCCCACCATTGAAGATGAGATGGACAACCCGGTTGGCGAAGCTGAAAAAGCCACTGTCATGATCTTCATCTGAAGACATATTCATGACACGCTGCAAACTGGGTATCTTGCTGAGGAGGATTCATGAGCACTATGGGTCACTTTGGCTAATCGCTTTGATCACCAAAATGACATCTTCGTGCTTGAAGCAAGACATGACTAGCAACATTTGTGCTTCCAAGACTTTAAGTTTGTGAATGAATATAATTCTAAAGTTTGTTGAATCCGATCACTTCTCAAGTTTTGTAACGAAACTTTGACTGAAAATGATCTCTTAGAAAAGACATATTTGACCTTCTATGCTACTAATATTATCCTGCTGCAACAAAATAGAGCTTAGAAGTTCACCAAGTTCTCGAATTTGATCTCTGTTTTACTTCTCGCTGATAAGCATAATTAATTGTTGATGAAGAATCATCAATCTCGACCTACTAGGGCGACTGATGTGGCTGAAGTACATTATAGCACAAACCAATGCCCAAAACACCAAAAGAGGCGTGGTAGGGGCGGCCAGAAGCCACCCCGTCAAAGTCAACAGAGTCAAGGACATCTTCTTGCCTGAAGCACGACATGACTAGCAACATTTGGGCTTCCAAGACTTTAAGTCTGTGAATAAATATAATTCTAAAGTTTCTCGAATCCGATCACTTCTCAAGTTTTGTAATGAAACTTTGACCGAAAAATGATCTCTTGGAAAAAGCCTATTCGACCTTCTACGTTACTAATATTGTCATACTGCAACAATATAGAGCTTAGAAGTTCACCAAGTTCTCTAATTTGATCTCTATTTACTTCTTGCTAAAAAACAGAATCAGCTGTTGAAGAAGAATCATCAAGCTCGACCTACTGGGGCGACTAATGTGCCTGAAGCACATTATAACACAAAGCAACGCCCGAAACACCAAAAAAGGCATGGTAGGGGATGCCAAAAGTCACCCCATCAAGGTCAACAGAGTCATGGCCCATCTAAGGGAGGAAACAAAGCTCAAAAGAACCCTAACCTCGTTCCCAATGCCCCAAACTTCAAGAATAAGGGCAAAGCACCTGAAACCATGGATGCGGATATGTGATATCGCTGTGGGTCAAATAACCATTGGTCTCATGTTTACTGTGCTCCCCAGAAGGTTATAGTTGAATATCATTCTCGTCACAAGAAGTTTGAATCAAACTTTGAGCAAGTGGACGAATTAGAGAGTACCAAGATGGAGGTTTCTGACTTTCAACAGGATACCACACATATGGAATATTAGAATCTTAGACATAAACTTTTTTCTAGTTAAAATAAGACATTGGGGCTGAATTCCACAGTAGTGGCCAAACCCCTTCCTTGTTTTTTGGTTAATTTTGAACAATTTACCTTTATATTTAGATTATTTGTTGATAATTTGTTTTTTGGATATTAAGTTTTTAATTAATTACCCACTACTATAGTATTAGCTTTAGGTGGTGGATGATGGTGGCGGATATTAGAAAAATCATGTCGGTTATATTCGATAAAAAGTCCTAGCGGATATTTAGTGGCGGATATCAAAAAAATCATGTCGGTTATAACCAACAGTATTTTTGAATCTCTTTTCAAAAATATTTTTGACATATTCTGGCAGTTTTTAAGTTAATTGTGGCGGTTATAACCGACAGTTGACAATTTTATCATTTTATTTTCTGGTGGTTATTATTTTAGTATTCTGGCAGTTATAACCGACAGAAATGAAAATTTTATTATTTAAAAATGTTATATTGATTAAAAATAAATAAATAAACATATATTTTAAATATTTTTATTTTCACTCATGACCCTAAAGTCTAATGAACCTAATTCCCACCAGCCATAAATTTTCTGAGATAATAATAACAACAGACTACAATCTGAAGCTCTATCATTTTTGTAATAAGGATTATGCTCCCTCATAGGCAAGCAACAAGATACAAAGAAATTCAAACAATTTTTTTAATGCGTCACAAAGCACATTGTCTGGCACATACGCACACATGAACATCTGGTGTACTCTAACATGTCTGATTTTATTATTTTAAAATTTTATATTGATTAAAAATAAATAAATAAACACATGTTTTAAATATATTTTTTTTTCACTCATGGCCCTGTCGGATATAACCGACATGAATAAAGCAAAATTTTGGACGGCTGCCAAAATAATCTCTAAATGTTTTTTATTTGCAATTTTTTATACATGCTATCTCGGAGTATATACAAACATATTTGACGGGTTGGATCATTGAAACTAGTTTCGTAGAATGCATATCCTATCAAATTGATAGATTTAACAAACACTTAAGAGTTAATGTTATACTTCCATTAAGTATAAAATAAGATTTATCCACTAGTGTAAATATTTTAAATTGAAGATTGAATTTTTTCAATGCATTCTTATAGGGTCGAGGAGTGTAGCTGTAAAAAATCATCAAAATCAGAGCTAAAATAATCGTTAAATTGTGATTTTTTGTTTATAATCGTCAAAAACTTTTGTTTTGTTACCTAATATCTGAATGTTTGTTTTTTTGTGATTTTTTACGTATGTGATCTCGGAGTGTGTACAAATAAGTTTGACGGTTAGATAATTGAAAAAAATTTCGTAGATTGTGTATCACGTCAAAACGGTAGATTAAATAAACACTTAAAAGTTAATGTTATACTTCCATTAAATGTAAAACAAGATTTTGTGGTATCCACTAGTGTAAAAGATCAAATTTATTCATTGCATTCTTATAGGGTCGAGGAGTGTAGCTGTAAAACATCATTAAAATCGGAGCTAAAATAACTGTTAAATTGTGATTTTTCATTCATAACTGTCGAAAACTTTTGTTCCATTACATAATCTCTGAATGTTTGTTTTTTATGATTTTTTTTACGTATTCAATCTCGGAGTGTGTACAAATAAGTTTGACGGTTGGATCGTTGAAAAAAATTTCGTGGGATGCATATCGCGTCAAAACGGTAGATTAAACAAACATTTAGAGTTAATATTATAATTCCATTAAGTATAAAATAAGATTTGTGGTATCCACTAGTATAAATATTTTAAATTGAAGATCGAATTCATTCATTGCATTTTTATAGGGTTGAGAAGTATAGCTGTAAAAAAATCATTAAAACTGGAGCTAAAATACTGTTAAATTGTGAATTTTCGTTTATGACCGTCGAAAACTTTTGTTCCATTACTTAATCTCTAAATGTTTTTTTTTTTTTTTTTTGAGATTTTTTACATATGCGATGTTGTAGTATCTACAAACAAGTTTGACGGTTAGATCATGGAAACTAGTTTCGTAGAATGCATATCTCCGTTAAATTTGCTTAAATTTTGAAGTGAGAAAAGTAATTTGTGCTAAAATTTTATTTATGTTTTCAAGTATTTGATTAGACATTATTTAGTTTGTGTGATGACATTTTCATTGTACAATTATCTTTTTGTTTCTTTATTGCATATTTTACATGAGTTATTATCTATTAAACCAAATAATTATTTATTTAATTTTTAAAAACGTATGCTATTTAAATACATATTTTTTATTTATTTATTTATTAAACCAAACAATTATTATTTTATTTTTTTAAAACGTAACAAATTTTTTTTTGGGGGGGGGAATTTAAAATTTTGGGAGGGAATTTTGGGGGGATTTTTGCCGCCGTTTTTTTTTCTGTCTGTTATAACCGATAGTAATGAAAATTTTCTGTCAGTTTTTATTTTAAAAAAATGTTTTTGTCGGTTTTAACCGATAGTAATGAAAATTTTCCAAAATAAAACCCCTCCATCTCTTCCTTGCGCCAGTACCTTATCCATTCCCCCTTTTCTCCTCTCCTCATTTCCTTCTCCATCTTTTCTCCCCTTCTCATTCTCGCTTCAATCACCATGGATGAACAATTCGAGAAGCAACCTACGACATCTGGATGTAGATGAAATTTTCTAGTTCAAGCCCTTAATGTTACCACGAAGCATGGGGTGTCTAACCAGTCTGCACAAATTTTCAGTTTGTCTTTTCTTTTCTTTTTCAAATATATTTATCTGTCTTTCCAATTCACTGGAATTTGCAGAGAAATTCGTCGATTTGCTTTGTTTCCCTGTTCTAATTCATCGCTTGGCTTTGATTTCGGATTCGCAGACGCATTTCGAAGAGATTCGACCCCATTTTCTGAATGAATCTCAGCTCGTTAAATGGTTTTGTAGTAGTGACCATCCTTTAATACTTAAAATTATTCTGAATGGATATTCGTTTTTAGAAATTTTATGCATGTGACCGATTCAAATTAATTTTTCATTCTAAGTATAACTAGTGGGGAAGTTAGTTGTCTGGCATATAATGCAACCATGCACACCGTTTTGCGTAAACGCATCTATTTCACTAACTTCATACCTAAGAATGTACCTCTAACAACCTTCTCAGACCCATCCAACCTGATCAAAGGATACGGTAAGGCACATATAATGTTGTCTAATGGTACAATCTTGACCATTGATGAGGCACTTTATTCTCTACGTTCCGGAAGAATGTTGTTAAGTTTTAAGGACATTAAAGACAACAATTACCAAGCTAAAACCCACGTAGAAAATGGAGTTGAATTTCTGTGCATAACTTCCTACGAATATGATCAAAAGCATATTCTAGAAAAGATTGAGCGTATCCCGAGTGGTCTGTATACTACGAACATACACCCCATAGAGAACCACTATGTGACCAGCCCAACCTCTGGGACCGCGCACGAAATTACACTTTGGCATGATCATTTGGGACATCCTGGATGAATAGTGATGTGCCGTGTCCTCAAATCATCACACAGGCATCCACTAACTCGAAGTTTAGGTTTGATCCAAGGAATCGCATATCAAACATGTTATAAAGGAAAGCTTATTACTAAGTCTTCTTATGACAAGATTCGTTCGAATCCTCCTATTTTTCTACAACGGATTCAAGGGGACATTTGTGGATTGATTCACCCTCTATGCAGACCATTTAGATATTTTATGGTTTTGATTGACGCTTCCACACGTTGGTCACACGTGTGCTTGTTGTCTACAAGGAATGTTGCATTCTCCAAACTATTGGCTCAGGTTATCAAGCTCATGGCTCACCACCCTAATTATCCGATCAAATATATTCGATTGGAAAATGTTGGAGCATTCACATCTAAAACTTTTGATGACTATTACATGTCAGCTGGGGTTGAAGTTGAACATCCAATACCCTATGTTCATACCCAAAACGACTTGGCAGAGGCATTCATTAAGCGCTTACAAATGCTTGCTCGATCGTTGGTCATACGTACCAAGCTCCCAATCGTTGCTTGAGGCCATGCAATATTGCACGCAGCCATGTTGGTCTGCCTAAAGCTTGTTGCGACCCAACCATATAGCGCCCTTCAGTTGGTTACCGGATACGAACCTGACATATCGCATTTGCACGTTTTTTGTTATGCGGTCTATGTGCCTATTTTGCCGCCCTTACGTAAAAAAATAGGGCCTCAACGAATGATGGGAATCTATGTCGGATATGATTCTTCTTTGATTATTCGTTACTTAGAACCTTTGATAGGTGATCTGTTTACCGCTCGTTTCGTAAATTGTCATTTCTATGAGACAATATTCCCATCATTAGGGACAGATAATAACGTCAACATTCTTGAAGAACGACGTGAATTATCGTGGACGACTCCTACTTTGTCTCATTTAAATCCCCGCATCGCTATCTGAAACTGAAATGCAGCGCATATTAGATCTTTAAAGCATAGCTTAGAGCATGCTAGATGCTTTCACCGATCTAGCGCGGGTGACAAGATCGCATATTCCAGCTACGAATACGCCCACAAAGATGGATGTACCAAATGTATGACAGACTTCCCTCATGAAGGCTCGGGAGCCAACTTTGGTGATCTACGTACATTAAGAGGAAACCCACGACACAAGCTTCTGAAGAGCCTACCATGAATCCAACTGTCACTTACTCATTCTATCTAAATCATGAGGAAATTCTAGATTACGGAAGCGTCATTGAAGAGACGAATCTACCTCCCAAGAATCGTGAGATTTCAATTTATTATGCTAGCTTAGATGATGTGTGGTGTAGAAATGAGATGATCATCAACGATGCATTATCATATGCAGTAGTTACTGAGATCATGTTGAGCGATAACATTGAACCTTGTTCTGTTGATGAATGTCGACGTAGAACGGATTGGTCAAACTAGAAACAAGCAATCCAAGTTGAACTCGATTCGCTTGCGAAACATAAGGTGTTTGGACCTGTAACTCCTACTCCTCCACTTGTGAAGCTCATTGGCTACAAATGGGTTTTCGTTCGGAAGTGTAATCAGAAGAATGAAATTGTGCGTTACAAAGCTCGTCTTGTTGTGCAAGGCTTCTCACAACACCCCGAGATTGACTATGACAAAACTTATTCACCCATTATGAATGTGATTACTTTTCGCTACCTTATCAGTTTGGTAGTTTCTGAAAAACTGAATACGCAGCTGATGGACATAGTAATTGCGTATCTCTATAAGGATCTTGATACGAAAATTTATATGAAAGTTCCTGAAAGACTTACTTTGACTAGATCAAATATTTCTAAACCTCGGAACACACTCTTAATTCGGCTGAGACGTCTACTCTACGGTTTGAAGCAATCCAGAAGAACGTGGTATAACTGTCTGCGTGAGTATTTGACTAGTCAGGGATATGTGAACAATGAACTATGCCCTTGTATGTTTATTAAGAAGTCACATTCCAGTTTTCCAATAGTTGCAGTATATGTCGATGATATAAACATTATCGGAATTCCTGAAAAGCTCGCGAGAACTGCCATGCACCTGAAGTTGGAATTTGAGATGAAAGATCTAGGAAAGACTCGATACTGTCTCGGTCTTGAGATCGAGCATCGTTTGGATAGAATCTTAATACATCAAACGAACTACACCCAGAAGGTGTTGCGCTGCTTTAGTAAGGATAAAACGAAGTCTTCGAGTACTCCTATGGTTGTTTGATCGCTAGATGCAAAGCAAGATCCTTTCCGTTCGAAGAAGGATTATGAAAAGATTTTGGAGCCTGAAGTTCCTTATCTAAGTACGATAGGCGCTTTATTGTACTTAGCTCAATGCAATAGACCCGACATCTTCTTTGATGTTAATCTTTTGGCAAGATACAGTAATGCACCAACATGCAGACATTGGACTGGTGTTAAAGACAATTTTCGCTACCTTAAGGGTACTACGGATTTGGGCTTGTTCTATCCCTATGGATCCTTGAGTTATGCCATACCCCCCATTTCTTGAGTTGATTCTCGCCTTGTTGGTTATGCCGACGCAGGATACTTATTTGATCTACACAAGGCGCGTTCACAAATGAGTTATGTCTTTACCGTTTGAGGCACCGCAATCTCTTGGAGATCAACTAAATAGACCTTAGTTGCCACTTCGTCTAACCATGCTGAAATTCTTGCCTTACATGAAGCAACTCGGGAATGCTTTTGGTTGAGAGCAGTTATGGGCCATATTCGAAGCTCCTGCAATCTTTACCTCATCGTGGATATCCCGACAACAATCTATAAAGACAACACAGCATGTATCGAACAACTTAAGAAATGTTACATCAAATGAGACAACACCAAGCACATTGCGTCGAAGTTCTTATTCTTACATCAACAACAAGAGCATCAGAAGAATGAAGTCATGCAAAAATCCTTTCACAAGATAATCTGGCCAACCTCTTCACCAAATCACTACCAAAAGGCGACGTTTCAGAAGCATGTTCATGGAATTGGTTTGCGTAAACTTTCTAAGTTGTAACATTGCTATTTCTCTTTGGAATTGTATCAAACTCATGAGGGAGTATCCTAAAGTATACTTGCTTGATCTTAATGTACTCTTTTTCCCTACGATTAGGAGCATTTTTTCCGCTGAGTTTTTGCTACCTAACTAGGTTTTAACGAGGCACCCACATTGGGTTGATCATATCCCAGATGACGTCCCGTAGACGTTTCATTTGACTTTGCATTACTCACGTATTTTTTCTTAGACTATGGATTTTGTCCCTACTCGGGTTTTTGCCATAGCCTTAGGGTTTTTTTTAGTGAGACTTGATTCTTTATGCAAGTTCCTACCTTATTGAGAATAAGCATTGTTCCCAGAATCAATGCCGACGAGTCGACTTCCTCAAGTTCTGCATGATGCTGAATCTACCTTGAGTATTTACGCACTTAAGGAGGAGTGTTATGAACTTTCCTAGTTTATGTGTGATTGTGTAAATCCTAAATTAGATTTAATTCTAGTTATTTTTTCCTATATGGACTTGTATTCCTTGGGGATGAAGGATTTCTTCTCCCTCTTATTACTATAAATAAAGGCATTGCGTAGGGGAATGGAACATCCCTTAACACACATTCTCTTACGATTCTACAAACACATCTCTTTTCTCTTTTCTCTTCTTGTCGCCAGCCCTCTTCTCTTAGTCAGATAAAATAGGCTACGACAAGGATGATTTTGTATAAAATCAATAAAAAACAATTGGTTCGATCATGAGAAATATTATAGAGTACACCCAAACTAGACGATACCACAATATTAATTACTGCCTTATTAGGGCGAGCATATATATACATATACAGATGTATACAAGCTTTCTATATTAAGGATGTCTTTAACTTCCTTAACCTATTTTCATGGTGGCAGTTAATAATCAGAATCTTTAATTTTTATATTCGTTTTTAAGGATTATCCATGATAAAAATTGACTAATAAGTCAACACTTATTTAGCTATTTCGTTGCCCGCATCGCATTTCAACTTTATTTAGCGAACCATGATTTTTTACATACCATAGATGACAAGATTTGAATTTTTTTTTTTTGGTTTTTTTTTTTTGGGGCGAACATGATTCTCGAATGAGTATCTAAGATAAAGACATTCCGACCCTTCAGACGTATATAAAAGTTCAGAATACCCTTAACCTAAAAGCAGTCTAGATAATAATGGGTTTCCCTTACTAATTAGATCATCTCCAATGGTTGGGTTAAAATCCAAATATTTTAGCCCGGAAAATTTAGCTTTTAGCGCAAAAACAGTTTTTCTACTTCAACCGTTCTGGCCTAAAATTCTAGCACGGGATTATTAAAGAATGAACTTAGGCTATTTTTTTTCTTAAATTAATTTTAAGAACATTTTAATCTAAAAAAATTTAAATTTCGATAAATATTGAAAAATCACTCAATTTTTCACAAAGCAAGCCTTCAACTTTTACCAATCTTTCAACCCTGGGCTAACTTTCAATTCACCAACCGTTCAACAATTTGGAAATGGAAAGAAATTGTAGAAATATAAATTGGAAGAATTGTAAAAGAAAATTAAGTTTTGTATGGATGTTTGAACAAATACATAGGTATTTATAGAGTTTTTGGATGAACTTTGAGTTAAATAATTTTTTTAAATTATTTTAGCCTTTGGATTTAAATTTGGACCGTTAGATCTTTTTTTTTAACCGTTAGATTTGATTATATTTGATGTCAGCCGTTGGATTCGATGTATTTTAAAATAACATATTCTAAAAAAAATTAAATTTGAATCTGGACCGTTGGATCAACCAATAGTCCTTAAAGCCCAGCCATAGGATCTAAATTATAGTCATTGGGTTTTTGTGGGTGGCCGACACACGCTTGACGGCGGGGCCCACCCCTATCGGGAAACCTTTGCAAGCGCACTGTGTGGGGCGCGTTGGAGCGTGGGCGAGCCGAGATTGTCCCAACAAACCGCGAGTCCACTCGCATGGGGGGGGGGAATTTGGGAGGGTGCATTTGGCCCAGCTTTGGCATTTGGCCCAACTTTAGCATTTGGTATTTAGCTCAAAGTTTTAGCATGGGTTGGAGAGTGTTTGGGGGGGGGGAATTTGGGGAAAATTTTAGCATTTAGCCCACCATTGGAGATGGTCTTAGATGAAATACTTTTATGGCACATTTACGTAAGGAATTCTGGTGTTTACCAAATATTAGGGAATAAAAAATTAGGAGTTTTAACAAAAAGTCCGCGGTACTGTTTACTTTAACGAAAAACCACATTTTTACACTAAAAAGTCAATCTTGGTACTATTGACTTTACCCTTTATTTTGTCCTTATCGTTAAAATTAAAAGTTTTCAATTCCTTTTCATTAGTTTTCCTTAAAAAATTTAGTGGAACCCATGCAAATTTTGGAATCCTATTTCAAATAATTTGGAGGATTTGGATTCCCTATAATTTGGTGGGAATTGAATTCCGGGTTATTGTGGGGAATCGGAATGGATTTTCTTCCCCATTATACCCTCACTTACTTCTAATATTTCAAAATTGCCTTTTGCATTAACCCAACACCAAATTTTGTTCTCTTGGTAAAAAAAATCAAAAATAAAAATAAAAAAAAATTAAAGTTTTTCTCTTTAAAATAAAATAACGTTTTACCCAAAATAAATAAACAAAATAAATTACTAAAATAGGGGCATTTTAGTAATTACATTGATTTTCATTCCGATTCATGTAAATTAATAAACAACTTATATGGTTAAGTACTATTCCTACTCCGGTTCCTAAAATTTTTAGTAAACAGTTTCAACAGGAATCTGATTTTGATTCTACCTCATTCCAACTTCTCATCAATTAAATTTCTTTTATTTTGATTACAGATTAGTAAACGAGTCCTATGCTCTTTTAGCCCGTTCCACTTCCTACTTTGCCCGCGTATCCTTGGAGGGGACCATCCAGCTTCCACTATTCATGAAATTTCATATCAATATTATGTTGTTTGTCCAAGTTAAAATGCTTTACCAACTCTGGCATCTCCATCATCATCATGCATCAGAGGAAGATTAATGGCTATCTTCTCCTCGTAGCATCCAATCCACGTCACTTTTATTACAATTCAGTCACTTTTGCTCGACCAACTTCATGTATCATTCAAAGAAAAGAAAAAACGTCTGCAGATCTTTCTGCAACTATTTTGGAATAGTTAACGTGGAGTGACATGAATCAATCTTTACAACAAGGATAAAAAAGTGAGATCACCATTCATCACTCACTCATTGTTTTGTGGTGGATAATATTACACGCAAATGTGAGACTCACTCGCCGTATTATCTCTGATTCTATTGAATTTTAATATATATATATATATATATATATATATATATCAATTAGTTTTTAGTATGAACTATCAACTTAGTCACTGAATTATCACCTTAGTAAAAATTAGATCCCTAAACTATTTTTTTTTTCCAAAAAAAAGGGCCATTGAATTATAAAAATCTGTCTATTACATCTCTAATATTATATTCAAAGCTATTATATTCAATTTTCCATCAATTTAAATTATGTTACTTGCATGTGATACATATTAGAGGGTAAATTAGTAGTTTTTCATAAAGAAATAGTCTGGAGTTAACTTTGAAGAGTAAATTGGTAGTTTTTAAAAGTGGTGTTAAGCCCACCTCATTGTCTTATCACTTCACCCACTTTAAAATGTAAATTCTAATGACAAATATCTCCTCTTATAAAATGACATTTAAGGACTTAAACAATAACCATTAATATTTTGCCACATCACCATTACTTGAAATAGCAAAAAAGAAAAAAGAAAAAAATAATTTAAAAATCCACCGAGTACACACCTGCACGGCGGCATCGATGACAGCTCCTCCCTCTTCAAATTCCATCTACTGTGTATGTAGAACTCGCTGTGCTGCTGTCTGAGTCTATTCGGTCGGAGCCATTGACAGCGACCATGGGTAAGAAAAAGACCATTCTAATCGTTTTGCACCCGTACCTGCGAAACCCTTTTCCTGCCTGATCGCTTGTACAGTAGCCAAACTAACTGTGTCAACAACAACGGAGATTGGTCATGCTTCCTAGAGAATCGGGTTCGATTTCTACTGAACTTGCCTTTTCGTCTTCTCTGAAAATTGGTTTCATATCATATTAGTAGCATGAGCCTCTTCCTACGAGTAAGATGGGCTTTTTCCATCCAAGACGAACAGGGGAAACAGCATTAATGTATTCCTTCTTCAATCATTGTTGCCCCAAGCCAAGGAGCTTGCTATCTCATCCCATGGTTGGTTTTTTTTGAGACAAATATTTACATACATATTTATATATACATATTACAGAAAATAAAATTTAAAGAACTTAAAGATATTTAAAAGGTTATAATTGGAATCATGGTGGGTGGGAAAAGAGTGATATTATTATTTACCTTTTTATAGTGGATGAGAATATAATGTGGGTGAGAAGATAAGACAATGGGATGGGCTTAGTACCATTCAATGTTAAGGGCATATAGGCAAGAAAATAACGGTATTATCCTCTAAAGTGTATCAAGTGACTTAAGTTGATGAAAATTTGAATATAATAGTAGGGAAGAAACTAGTAATTTTTATTGAATTTAGAGACTCACTTTACCGAAAAAAACAATTCAGAAACTAAATTTACACTTCACTTTAATTTTTAATTTAATGGTACTTCTTCGCTTTCTCAAAGTTAAAAAAGGTTAAGTTCTCCCTCCGCCACTAATTGAAAAGAACAAAAGGTCCGCATTATTCAAATTTTCAACTTTCTTATTTCCCTTACTTTTTACCATAGGGTAAAGGTAGAGACTATACTAAGCCAACAACATTCACCCTGACATGTTACTAGGGGTTAACCTCTAACAAATCTAACATGACACTATCCACCACCCTTAAGTGATGGTGAGCATCACCATCATAATAATTTCCGTTAGATGAGTTAAAGTTTCGAGATTAGTGTAGTCGGTAGATTAATCACACTCATTCAACATCAATTAACGTGATGTATAAAGAGAAACATAGTGATCAAACTTATAATCATACATGTCCATCTTAAGTTAAATTATATTGTTTCCACACAGAATCTAAACCGAAAGCTCAACTTGTGATGAACAAGAGAAACATAGTGATATGTATAAAATAAACCAATGATTTGAATACTAACAAGTACCCAAATACAACAAGATCAGCAAAAGAAACATATGCAGGAAACTAAGGTGGAGCTGATATACAAACATGTCTCAGGCATTACAATTGCAACATATCAGCAACCACTTCATCTACCAAAGAATCAAATATTTGACCCTCAACATCTACTCCTAGTGCAAATGCATCGGTTTCGAAGTCCAGCCATCTGCCATAGGGGCTGCTCATGTCCTTGCCCACGAGCTCGTCCACCATGCATTCCCACATGCCCTTCCAACATGAGAGTTCTTTGTACACTTCTTCGGCTAAAGACGCCTTTCTCCTCACCATTGCTACTCCCTTCACCCATGCACTGTATCCCCCGCCCACATAACGCCTGCATTTCAAGTCCAAGCATTCACTTGTACAATCAAATAGTTCCTTTCGCCTTACCCTGGACTCTCCACCATCAATTTCGAACTGTCCTCTTCGACATTCCAGCAGATTGAAGAGATGAGGGTTTATGATCTTCCTGGCCCGGCCCAATGTAAAGTCTTGAAACATCAATTCGACATTACATAGTGTCTCCTTTATGTATTCCAATTCCCACTTATTTGATCTCAAAGATTCTTTTATGTGAACTGTAACTGCTTGGTTTCTTGCCACAGTTCCTGTATATGTTGAAGAAGCGGAATCTGATAACTCGGTGTCAGCTTCTACTAAATGGAACTTCTTGGAAGAACTGAAAACATTAACTTCCCGAGCTTGGACGGATGAGCACAACCTGCTTGCTGAAGAAACCAAAAAAATGTGTTCAGGCAACCTAAATAAGACACATTTCAAAATTCAAAGAGTGGAAACAAAATAATAAAAAATATATATATATAAGCATCTTATACCTTCCGTACTGTTACTATCAGTGGTAATTGAAGAGTCATAACTTTCATTTGAAAAAGAAGATTCCAGAACAGAGACTGGACTAGGATGCCGGCAATGCACCTGTCCAGCTTCAATAGGACTGCTGCTATATTCGTCTGCCTTATCGACTCCCTGAAAATGTTGAATTTTTGTCAGTTACAGTCAGATCAAGTGCAAAGTTATACCACCAGTAATCTCATAACTTTGTGGGAAAAGGAATAAACAAAAGTGGAAAAAATAAAAGGATAAAAAGAAGGGGAATTCCACAGAAAAAGACCAGCATTATCAACAGAATTAGCTAGTAATAGTGAAAGTCGGCCCTACCTGAAACTTGTGTTTCAATCTGAATGCAGGAGTGTCAGCTTCAAATCGATCACCTGATTTCTCGGTAACCAACAGATGTTGGTCTCTCTGGTCATTTAACCTTTGCATGGAGCCAACTGCATTATAATTGCGTTTCACGTCCAAATTTGAAGCAGTTGAAGCTGAGCATACTTTTGCGGCTTCACGACTAGAAGATTCACTCCCATAAGATAATTCCCTTAACTTTTGTTCCAAAAGAGCACTCAAAGCATCACCGCCTATCACATTGTAACCCACTGAGGATGGCTTCATACTGTCTGTGTCAAGCAACAACCGTTTACCTCGGTGATCTGTGCAAAGACTGTTGCTCTTCTGCCCAACCAGAGCTGAGATGTCCGTGCCAAGCAGTGATCGTGTAAGTGGGGCTGTGAATGTAAACGAAACAACATCCATGCCTTTCTTTCTGCTATCTTCAGCCCAATTATAGTGCCTGTCACTAACTGGATTAGACTGAACTCGCTTCTGATTTTTGTCACTCAACATATCATCAACAGCACGATCTTTATTAAACTGAAAGTTTCCATCTATTGATCGTTTCTTCCTCGGATAATTCCCTTCGTTCGAGTAGGACACTTCTTTTTCACTCTCCGTTGCCTCTGAGCCCAACTTTCTGGATCCAATTTTGGAATTTCCACTACTTCGAACTGAGCTTTTGTGACGACCAGAAGAAGAATCCCCAGACAGCACTTTTCTACCCTGCGAGTTGGAAACCAAAGGCTTTGAAGGTAATTTCTCTTTATCAACTACACCATTTTGTTTCTGGTTATTCTGCTTAAGAGCACCAGAAGCATTATGTGTAGAAGGTTTCTTGTGCAGATTCTTTTGAACATTCGGTTGGGTCCGGATGGGCTGGTTTGAGATTACCTCATTCTGTTCTCTCTGACCTACCGAGCTTATATTTCTACTTAAATTCTGACCTCTTTTCTGAACATTGACCTTTGCTTGGATTGCAAGAGAAATAGACTTCCCCTTAGTTTCTTCTGTCTCCGAAGAAGCCCTGAATGACAAATCGAGAGATCCATTCCAGCTCTTATTCAAAGACTGTCCCTGAAGAGACTTAGCAGCATTTGATTCAACAGGCTTTCGGGACACCGCAGAAGGCTTCGTTTTCTTGTAAGCAGCTCCGACTTTATCTTTTAAATCTTGATCTTTCAAGGTTTCTGAAGAAGACCCAACCAGTGGAACTTTTCGGGATGCCTCCACCTTTTCTTTGAGAGCCTGAACCTTCAGGGGCACAGAAGAGGCCCCTACTAAAGGCATCTTGGCCTTGGCGGTGGCTGGAGGTCCAGGCTCAATAATTTTTGCAGCAGCTTCCATTATGTGAGCAGCATTCCTAGTGGAAACAAAGCCGGGATTCTTAATGGGAGACAAAAGTTTATGGTGTGTGAGCGGAATAGACTTAGCTGATCTAGGAGGCAATGTTTCAGTCTGGAACCTCTCAATTGTCGTGCTTTGCATATTCTGGGGCTTTGGCTCCACAGAATTCCTGGTAGGGCCATCCATCCTTTTTATGGGATTTCCAGAATACCTTAACTGATCGTCATGATAGCACTCGACGTTTCTCCTGTGATAATGAGCACCTTGGAGAGATTGAGTGTCAAAATATGGGGTAGAGTAAGGCTCAGAAAAACTGGATGTGGGTAAGGAGTCTAATCCCATAAGCTTGGCTACCACACTAGGGGCTTTCGCTCCAAGTCCTTCTTCATCTGTAACAGATGAAGCACAACTATAATCGCTGCTACCTCTGATGCTGGACGCTGCCCCAGTTTCATCCTCGTCTACCTAGAAATAAAACAAGAAGTGTAAACAGTATTAGTTCAAACTCCATACCGAAATGGTCTAAAGAAATAAGCAGTTCTAGAACACTGACCACCAGATGCTGTCGCGTCATTGGCAAGTTCCCATGGCTTTTCTTTCCCTGTTTTGAGCGTTCTAAATAAAAAAGAGGAAGAAATCAAAATTCAAAACAACCACCCACGGAATAGGAAAATGATACAAGACCAAAAGTGAAAAACATATATGTTGTATGCGTATGCTGATACAATAAAACTGTACCTGGTGAATCCGACTTGCCAGAGAATAATTTTTTTCGAGACTTTGCAGTCCAGTCAAATAGATGAAAGAAACCACCCACATGACCTGCTCCACTTTTCGAACCTTCTCTCTCAACTCCCATTGTTCTGATGCAAAAAATAAGAACACATCAACAATTAAGTAAAATAATCAAGGAGGAAAACAATTTCTATTCCACTTGATCAGAACAAAATAATTTTATGAAACGTAACAAGTATAACATAACCCATTAAAATGGTAATTAGCATGGAAGTCCTAAGCAGCAAACCTTCACTTAGTTTAGTTGTTTCATGATTCAGAAAAACATTTTCTTCAAAGATCACAGGTACACAATCCTGCATATCAATCTTTTTCTTAGCAAGTCAAATCATACCAAACAATGATAATCTTGTATCAGATGATCTAAAATGTTGTGAGTCCTATATAACCTTCAGGGAAGATTATTTCTATGGTAAATAATTACTAGTCAACTATCGTTCTAGCTTTCGAAATCAAGACACTGTGAACCTCACCAAGAAAGACAATGCTGAGAACTATTGTTCTAGCTTTTGGTATCTTCAAGCAAAGACTAGCCTATGAAATTCAATAAGCTGAATCAAACACTGACCTTTCTGCTTCAACTTAAGACATGCAACTCGAATTTACCCTTGCATCATATGCTCTTCAAATACCTAGCTTTCTAAACCCAATAGGATCAACAAATTGCATAACCCGATTCAGAAGATCAGCAAACACACAAATCCCAAATGTCCCTGATCTAAATAAGGTCAAACAAATCCAAAAGGCAAATAAAAAGAAAATTTTGCATCTTTGATTCTTTATGCACCTAACTATGAAAAAAGAGATCCATTCTGCAAATAAATAACCGTAAATCAACATTCAGCTCAATGAGTTCCCAACAACCAAATAATTCAAGTAAATTACATAAACGTAGAATATGCAACATTTTCTCAGCAACCAATCGCTCCCCCCAATACAAGATACAAAACAAATCAGACCCAATTCACAAATCCAAAAACCAATAACAAAGATTCCAACTTTTATTGAAATTCAAGGTAAAAAACTTACAAGAACTAGTGGGCAGGAATCGACTCAGCCTCTCTCTCTCTCTCTCTCTCTAACAAGTGAAGTAAAGTAAAGGAAGCAATGAAAGATTCAGCCGGATGGAGGAAACACAATTAATGGAAAATCTTTCATTTATTTTCTATCAGAGGTCAGAGTCTTCGTCCAGAAACTCATTTACTGACTCCCCCTGTGTAGTTCGAAGGAATAAATGGGGATAGATAGTGGGACTCTACTGTTTTTTATACAAACATAAATTTTTTTTTTTTTTTTTTGAAAATTAAAAAATATAGTAAAATGCAGAAAAGGTTGTAATTTTCTAACGTCTCTTTAGAGAGGGGCTTCATTTCAAATTCCAAATGTGGGCGTTGGAGTGAGGCAGCGAGATAAAGTTACCTGTCACTGCATGCGGGGGATGAGGGTTTGTGACGTGGGAAGTGAGGTGACGGGTACGTGGCAGTTGAATGGGGAGAGGGTATGTAATTCGTTGTACGTAGTTCGGTGAGGATAGTGGTTTTTCAAAAGTCAAATAATAGAAGACGAAACGAAGCTCCGGTGCATGTTGGGCTACGACCCGGGAGCCATACTTTAGTTTTCTGTCGTTGGGCCTTGGGCGTTAATGAATTTTTAACATTTATAAATCGAAAGTGTCATTTGAACACACGCACAAAAAAATAAAAAATAAAAAATAAAAAAATCGAAAGTGTCAGGATCGACGTCCACAAATTATAAATTTGATACCCAATTTTAGTTGTCTCTGTTTACGGCTTAGAATATATAATTGATCTCTAATACTCCTTATATCTTGGTTTTTTTATAACGAGGGACTGGTCGAATTTAAACCTCCTTTGAACTAATAAGAAGAGAAGCGCTAAAAGTCAATTGGTTAATTTAGCATGTCATTGTTGTAGTAGTAAGATTTATATTTATTTAATTAGAAACAAAAATCGTCGGTCTTCATTTGTTAGAAGAAATTTCCACTTAAATTTTATGTACGATAGTTGTTTAGAAAGAAAAAAAAATTAGTGTTTCGACCTAGAGAACTCCAACACATTCATAGAAATTAAGAGTAGAAATTCTTCTTCGCTTATTTTGAAGTGTAACAAATATTTTTATGACTCAAGACATGCAAACTACTGAGGTACAGCACAGAATGACCCTTTTTTCTTTTGGTAAATAAGGACCCATCTTCTAATGAAGTGTTGAACGTATATATTAAGATTCTCCTTGTTACTGGTAGAGTGGAACCGGTCATAATCATTTAGTCTAATGTCATCCCATCTATTTTGTTAAGAGTTATTGGAAAAAGTTTTAAATTCAAATCTCGTGGACGATAATAATTGTTTATTAATAACTCTAAATAAAAACAAATGAAGAAGGTAAACTTAGAAACAATGTCCAATGACAGTTTCACACAAAGATCGAATATTTATAGCTATAAGTCAATCTTTACTGGTAACATCATGGAATTCATGATCAAGAGTGGGGACAAATTAGAAACGTTTCGTGTTTGAAAAATTATTAAACTCGATCGTGTTTTTTGGGTCATAGTTTATACGTAAAATCCTATATATACATTGTTAAGGTAAACATTCCAGATCCGGAAAAATTACTAAAGAAGAAGAAGACTCGGCGAGAATTTCATTAAAAAAAAAAAAGAACAGGCCATTCATCGCATATAAATAGATCACAAATGTCTTTCAAGATTTTCACGTTACTAACCATAAATTGAATAAATCGAGAGGCAGAAAAACATGAATGGATAGATCGATCAATCCCACAAAAATTGAAAGAATTAATTAAACACAATCTTAATTTGAGGCCAAAGCCAAATGCATGCAAAGCTCACTAGCTAGAATTTTCATGAAAACCTCAAATCTGAGATATATCCCTTTGCATTCTCTCAAACTACGCGTACACAAGCGCATAATATTTGTTCTTGAACCAACGTACCCCATTCTTTAAAGCAGTCTTGAATTTGGCTTCAACGGCATAGGACTTGTACTTAGCCACCCGACGTTGTCTCTTGACCTCTGAGTGTCCGAAGTTGTAGATTGAAGATGCTTTGCATGAATACTTTCGGTTTTCCCACGGATAACTTTCGTGATCATGGTCACCGTCAGGCACATATGTTGAACCATAAGTTGGCCTCATCTTGTCCATCTCTCTCATATTTCTCACCTGTCAATCAAGATTGACGAGGAAAGACAAAGAGAGGTGGACGATGAAAACTTGGTTATGATGGGAGAGCAAGGTATTGTTATAGAGGGATATGTGTGTTCTCATTTTGTCTATAAATGATGTTGATTAAATAAGAAGGGCTTTGGGAAACCATTGTCTTAATTTGTGAGGATGTGACGAGGATACAACAAAAAAAGAACGAGAGGATCTGTGAATGCATAAGCAAAACCGCTCAAACATAAAGAGGGTTTCTTTGCCAAATTAATGTGCATCCTCAGAAATCTGTTCCAAGGAAAAAATGGGCATTTAGAAAGAGGAATTACTTCATTTTTCATACAGTAATGTTACACTTATCACATATTTATACTATATTTGTATCATTTTTCTAATAGCTAGGTAGGTTCTACTAATACATGTGGATTACATCTCTATTAGAGAAATAGTACAGATGTGGTAAAAGTAGCATTTTTTTATCTAGAAATAGATAACACTGGAAAAAACAATTCTTCCTTAAATATAATCTAACAGTTGTTATATTCAGGGCGTTCATTGATATAGTAATGCTTCATTTGAAACTTGAATTTTTTATTGAGAAGTATTTAATTGTTATTGTCATTCTAAAAATCTAACTGTAAATTCTAAATTTTTTATATTTAGAAGAAAAACTCTTATAAGAGGTGTACAATTAAATTTTCATGAGCATCTCGAAAGGAGATGTCAAAATTTCCGCATTGACAAAAACGGTTGAAAAGAGACAACTTTAGTGTTTTCTAATTGAAATGTCAATTGATTGACAACAAAGATGGTACCTGTTAAATTTGACAACAACTTCAAATAATTTTTAATTAACTATTAAATGCTTTTTATTAATTTTTTTATTAGTTTAAATGGAAATGTTACGGAGACTCTCTCAAAAATGTATATTGTCTTTTCCTTTTCTTTCATTACCAATGCAATGTTTAAATATTCTTATACCCTTTCTTTCATTTCCTTTCATTACCAATGCAAAAAAGTAAATATAAATTTTATTTTATATTTAAAATTTGACATACTTGGTGGAGAGTAAAATTTTAAAAGTTGTGAAAGTGTCACAAAAGCTGTCAAATTTAAATTGGGAATTGTTATTAGCACTCCAAAAATCTCATTCTACACTCCAAACTTTCTATATTGGGAAAGAAAAATACACTTGTGAGGAGTGTAAAATAAGATTTTTGGAGTGCCAATAACACTTCCCTTTAAATTTTATGTTTATAATTTGACATCTCCTTTTGAGATGGTCTAAACTGCCAATAATTATATTTTTTGTTAGAATATGTAATGCATGTTACAAATGCAGTGTAAGCATTGTTGTGAGTTTCGACAGAAATAAAACTGCAAAAACAACATCGTTTGGTTAGAGGCAACTATGCATATATGTATATAGTTTGTTTCCTACAGATTGTGATCACTGCTATCTGCATATTGTTATACGTGTGCGATCTATAATATGTAGTAAGGTGTAATGTTTTTTAATAAAAAAAAGTATGAATTATTCTCTTTTCTTATATTTTAATTAGGTCGACAACATTTTCCTTTTCGGAAACTGTACAACGAACCAATGGCACCGAAGAAGAAATTTAGAGTCCCCATATCCTTGTGATTAGCGGAGAACAGCCATTTTGTCTTAAAATTGAGATTATTTTGTTTCTTTCCTTGTCAGAGAGGGGCTCTTAAAGAATGGGGCTTTTTTATTATTGTATATTGTTCATTAACACTTGGGTTATTACCTTCCATAGATAATCCTCTAAATTTAAGTATTGTGTAACTTAGTCTAAGAAATAACTCTTATTATTTACCTCTTCTATAAATATAACAACTGAAACCAAAAAATTGGGAGTAAATTGTTGGTGGTATTCACATTACCTTCCAATTTGTTAGGGAAGACTTGGTCTTAGGAAAACCGTTGACTTATCAAAGCAGTGTAGTATGCCCAGCTAATTAAAAAGATGTTAAATCAATGTATGTGTAATTTTCAAAAGCAAAAGAAGTGTATTTTAAAAGAAAACTATCATTATTACTCTAAAAAATTTATTTTATATTCATCATAAGTGTTTTTTTTTTTTTAAGTATAAAAAATCTGGAGTACAAAATGTGATTCTTAAAATGCTAATAACAATACCTTTTGAAAACATATATTCTTTTTTTGTTCGACGTGTGTTCCAATAAAACCCTAATACTAAAAGCAAAGTAAAAAACAAGATTTCTAAAGAACTGACAGAAAATAAATAGGGGTTTCAGGGCAAGCAAGGAAACGAATGGCTCCTACTCCTAGCTACTACATGCACCACCATCTAATCAAACAAGGAACAACTCCGTCCTTTCCTTCATTATATTTGACGCGCATGGTAGCCCGTCCCAAGAGAAAACCAACAATAACGAAGGAGGAGACACATGTGCGCACTTATACAGTCAGTGTGTGTGTGTGTGTGTGTGTGTTCATGCACATCCTCGACGAGTTGGAACTCAGTTCAAAAATTCGAATGGATAGAGGAAAAAACACATAAATTGGGGTTGAATATCCTTTATAATAGATAAAGTTCCACTGCCCGTCAAAAATTTTTAGAGATAATCATGCCATATTCGGAAAATCTCATTTTTGCTAATTTTTCTTCGGCTCTATTAATCTTATTTAGACTGTAGTATAACCATTTAGAGTTTAAGTTCTAGATTTTTTAATTTAAAAAATAGACTTTAAATTTTAAGTCTCTGACTTTGGGCAATCAACTTTACATTTTATGATTAACTCTATTAACAAATAAGATGAAGGCTAAAGAAAATTCGTGCATCTATGTAACTTTACATGGCTACGAACTAACTCGGAATCTAGAATTTCTTTTCCTAATATTGAAAAATGTCCTGAATTAGAATTCTCTCCTTCCCATTGATTAGGAAAATAAAATTTCACATGGCCAGCTAGCTAGACTTTATGATTATTAAGTAAGGTTCTCAATATTAAGATCCTAATAATAAAGACATAAATGATCTATTTCATAGCATATGCATCGTTTGATACATTGTAAAACAATGCTTGTCCATTGATGAGCTCTAACATGCACCTTTTTAGGGTTCTCTGGATGGCATTGGAAACCAAATAATTGAACACGCAAGTTCTCAACCATACACGAAATGACAGAAAAAAGCTTTCTAAGTAACCAGTTTATTGAATATTAAGACTCAAAGTCTCAAACGCAGATCAACATCATTTCCTTCATCTACGTTGGGAACAACCTGTTTGATATGTTTGAAGTTCAAGCCATGAGGGTTTCTGGGGGCTACCACAGACGGGACCCGAGCTGCACCAGCATGACCATGATCAGAACCACCATTGATATTGCTTGTGGATCCACTAGAGCCAACGATTATGGGTACACTTGTCGCTACCCGTTGATATTGATCACGATGACCATGATTGGGAGGAGGATGATGATGTTGGACACGGTCTAACATGGCCATCCTTTCAAGCTGCCTTTCTCTTTTGTGTGCGTTTTGATGTCCGCCCAACGCTTGAGAGCTTTCAAACTTCCGGCCACAGTACTGACACTCAAACTTCTTGCTCTCGATGATCATGGCGACTCGGTCACTGTCATCCGTCACCGAAAACCCGAATAGCTTCATTTTCTGATGAAAGAATATGGTTAATGGAAATTGAGAACTAATGAAACTTACATATATTACTTGCCCTTGGAAATACCCAAGCAACATATCCAAAGCTACAGAAATCTAGTGCTAAAGCACTATTGCATGGCCTATCATGGCAAAACACCTACCCACACGATCTCTGGTCTTCTCTGGCCTCCCCTAGTACCCCTTTTACTATTAATTGTCACATATATTTCTTTAAAAAGGGACGAGCTGGTGGATTCGCTATGACAATCAACTTTTTTGGGAGCATGAAAGATTCATAGAAACATTTCAGTCTTCCCTGACCACTCATCGTGCAATTCATTAATGGCAAGAATCGAATCTAGGATGTGTGTGTGGAATACAGACTTGTAATTCGTCCCCAACTACTGAGTCACTCCGTAGTAGTTAATTTAAAAACGTCTTTCTTAGCTATGTTAATTTTCTCTAGTTAAGAACGTCCTTCTTAGCTACCATATAATGCATTTTAACAATTAAAAACATTTATATTTTAATTTCTCACTTTCATCTAAAACACGAAAAGAAAAAAAACCACAATTAGTTCGATAAAAGTTAACGGAAAATGCAAGCATTCGAACAACTAAACAATTGTCAATTTAACCGGTTTTTGCATAGATAATCTTTAAGAAGTAATATAAAAGGAAATAATTTCAATCATGGCTTAGAAAGTCAAAAGATATTCTTGACATAAACGTATACAAGTTTAATTTGACTTAATTCTTACAGGGTAGACCTAAACAGTAGAGATCCGGATCGTGAAGCCAACCAAAAAAAAAAGAAAAAAAAAGGATTAAAGGCAGACTACATTGCATACCGACACGCTTTAGAGTAATGTAAGAGAGACTAAATTTGTAGACTAAATTTTAAAAACTAAAGAACATAGAAGTTGATGATTAGTTTATTACTTAAGCGTTGATAAACGTACTCATTTCTATTAGTGACATATTATTTAGTTTACAAATTTAATCTCTCTAGCATTACCCCACGCTTTAAGGATTGCTCATACCTAAGAATGACATGGAAAGTGAAACAAACAAAACAAGAACATATTTTGGGGAGCGACGAGATATATACAGTACTAGTGCTCGGTTAATTTGTTGCTTTACGTGTGTCCCACGACAGTGTCTTTGGCGCTTACACTAAACCTGGACCTAATTAAGTTAGACTCTTAATACTTAATAGTTAATAGATAAGCTAAAGCCTAATTCTAAAAGGCCAAGTCAATTACGTGCAAAATTAATCTGTGTCACTACTCACTAAAATACACAAAAATATATTGTGTAGACATGTACATGCGCATTGTTTAAAAAAAAAAACTAGACATGTTTATGCATGGCGACCATGTACAAATATATGTATGAGCCCCTTTGGGATGAGGGTTAGTTCCACAGCAAAAATTTTAGAACTCTTGTTTCTTTTTACTCGGGTTCAAATCTCCCACTGCAAATTATTTTCAATTTACATTCTCTCTTTTTTGTATTTTATTTTTCTTGCTTTATGGTGTAAAGTTTATGTTCCCACTTGAAGCGGAATTATTGATATCTCGATTGATAGTTATACTGACAACATGCTCACAACATATCAACACATTTTGGACACCATATTGATATTATATCAACATGTTGCAGACATCTGTATCAAGAATCCCTCCCCCTGTTAATTGAGAAGGGGTTTGTGTATGATATATATCCTCCCTTTTTGTTTTCGTTTTTTTCCTTCTTTCTTATGGCACTCATGTGAGAGATAGTACCACAGCTACTTTAGTACGCGCATACTGCCGACATTATGGTATGGAAGGGATGATTGATGAAATATTGAAATAACAATATCATGAAATAAAATCATTTTTCTCTTTGTTAGAAAATATATGTGAGATTCATATTGAACCTACAAATATGTAAAATGTAACATCAAATGGTGAATAAATTCGGCCACAAGAAGTGATTCAAGGTCAGCCACTACTATGCCTTCATTCACGCTCGCCGTTTAACACGAGGGTTATTGTCTTCCACAATCCAAGTACATTTCATTTCATCTCGATCGATATTGATGTATGCTTGTGGAGGGGGCCATGATTCTGCATATTTCTGGTCAAGCTCAAATATTTGAGAACTGCTAGCTCTTAAATAACATTAATGTTGTAACAATATTCTGAAAATATATAACAGCAGCAAATAGTCACATTATATCGATATAATTTTGATAAAGTATCGATACTACCCCGCTATATATTAATAGCAAACATACCCATATTGCTATATTAAGGTATAACTATCCATTTCATATTGTTGATAATATCCCTTTGCTACGGTGTTATGGCTAACTAAGAGATTTTCAGAGAAATCTATTGCATAAATCATGCTTATAAAAACAAGATCATCGCTCGATCCGAAGAAAAGAGAGAAAAAAAAAGAGAGTGAAAAAAAAAAACAAACAAACAAACTAATAAGATCATGACATGCATGCTATTGGTGTGCATGGTACAGTATTTGACCAATCAAATAGCTTGTAGTACAAGCATATCTCGTATATTGGCCATGCCATCGATAAAAGGGTTGAATAGCGATTGCCAACAGACGACAAAAAAACTAGAAGGGAAAAGGAGGTAGGGGCCGGAGAGCTCAAGCTATATAATTGGGTTTCCATGCGTGCACAGCGATGAGCAGTCAGTTCCATTGATTCACGCGGATATTACCTTATCGGCTATAATTAATTTGCCTTTGATTTGGTAGTACACCCTACTTTTTTATTTTTAGGTGAGTCCAGTCCCCTGCTTTTTTTGTCCTTCACAAACCATTGACTTTGATAGCACATAAGTTTGCCTTAGCTTAGATAAGCATGCATCATAAACCATTGTAGCTACGAGATGTGTGGATATATTGGTTATTTTTCATTCATCGTACTAAGTAATTACTTTGTTGTTTTTTGCAAGTTGCAACGCAACTAACTTGATAGGTGTAGCCTTTTGTTCTTTCCCTCCTTAATTAGAAGACTTTTTTTTTTTTTTTTTTTTGTGATTTTCTAGTAGATTTTATATTTGCATACTAACACTTTTTCTTAATAATGTCATATGTTTTAGCATTCTCATGTTACACTGTAGTGTTGGTCTAGAACGCTATCTAACATCGTAACGTGTATTACTTCTTGTTTTAAATTATATGCAAATTGTAACTAGCTAAGTCTAGCCTTTTCTCCTATACGCGTGAGTTAGAGATTATTCTATGATTTTGTCTTAAATTTTGCATTTGCCAACTTTCATACATTTCTCAAGACGTTATCATGACATTCTAAGTCAATAACACATGTCATGCGTTTTAATTTTTTTTTATAACACTGCATTATTGATCTGAAACGCTGC
Organism: Pyrus x bretschneideri; assembly: GCF_019419815.1. Taxonomy (NCBI): domain Eukaryota; kingdom Viridiplantae; phylum Streptophyta; class Magnoliopsida; order Rosales; family Rosaceae; genus Pyrus; species Pyrus x bretschneideri. The sequence continues at coordinate 6,052,924 of NW_025999513.1, read as the reverse complement.
AATGATTCTACATGCGTAAGTTTTAGGAGAGAAACATTAATAAAACAACATACGTCATACAGTACGGTCCACCAAATTCACCTTGTCTCGTCCACAGTTTGTTTGCTTTTGTTTGTCATGGTATTTTTTACAAAGTTCAATCATAAGAATCCCACTGACATTGTTTTGTTTCTCATGAGCTTTGAATCATTGCTAAATTTGGTCTCTTTTCAAGTTTCTAGTTTTGTGGAAACTAGGGTTGCAGTACTTTCTGATCGGATATTTATGGAGTTAATGATCATCTTTTTTTCTGATCACTAACTGGAGAAGTTCTACTAACCGTCGTCTGGATCGCCTAAATATTACAGCAGACACCACAAAAACATCATAATATTTCATCATCCTCAATAAATTTTTGGATGTGCTAGGAACACGATATAGGCATTTAGTTGCATAATGCAATTGATTGGAATTTTTTTTCAAATTTTCAATCAATTATGTTATTACACTTAGCATACTGGACCATGCATGTTTTCAACACATTAAAAAATATCTTCACATCCCCTACTTGTCACTAGGGCCAACTCTTTCGTCCTACACCCCTCACTTTGGGATGAGTATTCTATTTGTGAGGATCTTACAAATCCTCACATCTTATTCGTTTATCATACATTGTACGGTCAGTTTTTGTTAAATATTGTTTATGTTTAATTTTAAATAAATAATTTAAAATAATTTATGATTGCACGATGTATAATGAACGAATAAGATGTGAAGATTCCTAAAAATAAGATCCTCATAAATTGGATACAGGTGGGATACAAATCCCTCACTTTGCCTTGTCCGGGTTCGGACAGAAGACTCTCTCCACCAAATGGCAAGGTGATGGATGTTTTGACCAATTAAGCGATATACCTACGTGATAAAAAATAACACAACCTATTCAGCTTGCTGCTGGGAAACCTTTGATGAGTGTTTGTTTATACTCAGAGACCCAGGGTGAAGATTTTGGATCGAAAAAGTGTTATTCACACACTTATTTTTACTTCTCACACATCCTTGTCAATTTTTTTATCTTCTTCAAACCATTAAATCCGACGACCGAAATTGACAGAAATATGTGAGAAGTAAAAATAATTGTGTAAATAACACTACCTTTTCAGAAAAAGACATGGTGCGATGGAAACCTATATTTTGATATTACCGCGCATGTGCGATGGACACAAAGAAAACTGGTATGGCATTTCATAGTATGTTTGGGTTTATCAAATATTTCGGAGATTTTTTATCGTTAAGTCATTAATCAAAGTATAATAACTAAGATTCAACAGTTAAAAACTCTATAAAAAATATTCCTGGACGTACTAGAATTTTTGAAATAGTATTAAAAGATAGTTCAAATATATGTATGAAGCTATCAGCCACCGATATGTTCATACAATTTTTTTTTCTTTTTTTTTTTTTTGTTTGAGTGAGGTATTTCCAGGAACTTTGAATGTTTGACCGTGTGGATCTTAATTCTGGCCGAATCATGTGAATTGAATGTGAAACCGTTTATATATAAGTCGTTCTTGTGAAATCCTGTGAAATCGAGTGCTCAAAGATTTTAAAGGAACTCCGTTTACACAAACAATTTTTGCCTTTGTATTTTTAGACACTTCAATTTATAATTTTAACATTCCCTGGACTCCAGAAACAAGTTATTGATATTCTAAGAAAGCCACTTTTGAACGAAAAAAAAAGTTTTGTTTAGACACCTAGTTTTCACTTTATATGCTCTCTACAATGAAAACTAGTATAAAAGATGAACAAAACGTGATCTACATGAATCTACGATGATTATGAGGAAGAAAATGTAAGACTTTCTGGTACTAATTTGCAAAGTCCTACATCCGAACGATTTAAATATAGTTGAAATAGTTCCATTACTTCCAAGGAGATATTTTGTATGAAACTCTACACACACTAATATGTGCATATAGTTGAGGACAAAAGACAATATCATTGCGGGTTACTGGATTGGTTCTAAAACTTTGACATGGTATCCTTGACTGATTGAACCCAAAATTGGCATCATGAATTGAACCCCTGGAGTCAGAAGTTGGGACCCCAAACTAAAAAACCTGAAACAAATTTCACGAAATCGAAATCAAATCAAATAGGGTTACCAATGTGGAATTGGCTACACGTGTAATATCAAGAGTGCTCTCAAATGAGAAGACATGTTGATGAATGCAAAGTTCCCTGTCAGACACTTAATCGAAATGGATACAGCTGATGATGATTGGTTCCACTATTAATTGCATTAAGACCATTAGTGTAAAACTTCACACCTGCTAGTTAGTGTAGGTCGTTAATCAGTTACATTATCAATACCTGCTTGGACTAGTATGTTTTGTATTAGACGGCTGGTCATCATTTCAATTAATACCCAGACGTTTGAAAATTAAGAAAGGGCGCTAGACCTGCTGAGGCACTTGCCTAGACCGCCTAGCCGTCCAAACCCATCTAGGTTGCGATTCACTTAGAAGAAAATAGATAACTTTCATTTGCATTTTATTTATTTTCAATAAATTGTAAGAGACTTATTGAATACTTAACTAAACACACATTATATGCTTGTTTCCCATGTTTTCATTATGTTCCAATACTTCATAATATATATGTCATTTTATTTTGTAATTTTTTATGAAATTACATATATTTTAAGTATAAACAAATACTTATTCACATGAAATATAGTAGATTTACTTAAGTCCGCCTATCGCCTAGGCGCTAGGCCGTAGCTCGCCGCCCAACTAGCGTCTAGCGTCTTTTAAAACCTTGATTAAAAGTTTGATCCGTTTGGTTCACCTAAACCACGAATTAGAAGTTACGAAACTGAATCTTGGACCAGTTTTACTAGCTCAATTTGTGATGCAACGTAGCCGGCCAAAACAATAGTTGATGGAAACGAACAAAACCTTCCTCGATCTTGTTGATTCTCACAAGGAGAATGCCAAAATGGAGGCATCCTTAAATCCGTTGATTTCCCGCAGGTATACAGAAAAAAAAAAAAAAAAAAAAAAGGAAAATAAGAGAAATGTCTCTCAATTTTAGTAATTCATCCACCCACCATGTATCACTCGTCTATCAAATTCTCAATTTTTGACGCAACTCATCGTTTGGATGCTTATGGTATGTTGTTAGGCATTTGGCTTGGAGTGGATAATCATGGAATGACTTGTTTCTTAGGGTGTGCGCTTCTGCGGGATGAAAATATGCGGCCCTTTTCCTGGGCATTGAAGGTAAGAAGCTCATTGGCATATTCATGTCAAATTATGAGTGAGAATATCTCCAACTTGTTAATTACCACCTGAACAATCTGACAGATGAAAGGTTTTATCACAAAAGACATTGGTATTAGTTCGAGCGGATTTTAGATATTTAAACTTTTTTTTCTCATAAATATGATTGACGTGAGATATTTCAACAATTCATTATGAAATGACCTCCATAACCTTTTCATTCTTTCCAGCACAATGAATCTCGATTATCTTAAACTCACGACCTAATTTGCTACTGAGTTTGTCTTGTTTATTGCTTCAACTTGTTCTTAATACCTAGTGATGTTTAAACAGACATGCTTGGGGTTCATTAAAGGAAAGGCTCCACAGACAATGTTAACTGACCATAACATGTGGCTGAAAGAGGCTATTGCTATCGCAATGCCACTATGCCAGTACAGTTGAACCACACCTTTTGCATATGGCTCGTCTTCGCAAAGTTCTCAGATTGGGTTTTTGTACTTCTTGGACCTCGTTATGATGACTGGAAATTAAGCTGAGTTTCACCAGCTGTTTAAGCTGGCCTTAGTGGGAGATTTTGAAGAAAGGTGGAGGGAAATGGTTAATGAATATGGACTGCAGGCAAATAAGCATGTAGTCAGCTTATACGCACTGAGGAATTTTTGGGCTATAGCATATTTGAGGAATTACATTTTTGCAGGAATCATGAATACAAGTCAGTCAGAGTCTATTAATGCTTTTATCCAACGTTTTTTGAGTGCACAGTCTCAACTAGACCTTTCTGTAGAGCAAGTCCGTAAACTTTTCAGAAGAACTGAATTTTCAACCAACACCTTTGAGAGTGCTACTATCACAGACAACTATGAAAAGATTCAGTTATTAGAGTCCATGGCTTCAACACTTAATACGGAGTCAGTTGAAACAGAGGAGCACCTCGATGCTGCCTGCGAGCAAATTGCAATGGTATTATCACGCATTAAAGACCTTCCTAGGACAACACATAATCGATATTGCGTATAATTGCACAGGGCCTTGCTGTCTGAGTGTCCAGTAATGAGAGGTCTAAGATTTGATTAATATGCTGAGTGGAGATACAGTAGGGTACTTCTAGGGTAAAAGATCGGAAAATACTAGTACATGTGTGAGTGTGACAAAGGAATGGCAGTGTACTTTCCTCGGCCTTCTTTCTTGTGCCAATGTTTCAATGTCCGTTCTTGTGGAGCAACTTTGTATTTTCACTTTGGTGAACCAAATATCAATGGGAGTCGAAGACAAACTACGGAGATGAGAATCTGTCAGCGATAAATGTGGATCGTGGAACTAAGCTAAGAGACAAGAAAAACTTAGGTAGATTGCCTAATCACATTATTCGAAGCCACCTTTTACATAAGTTTGAGACCTTCTGAGTTTTGAGCTTATTTTTCATATGCGTGCGTGCAGAGAGACTAATAAAATAAATAAAAAACTTTCTACAAGCAAAAAAGCTTTGTATTATCTTGCATAGTCAACAGAAGAAAAAGCTTTCTTTTCTTACGAAGGCCAAAGTGGCCGATAAAAAGAAAAGGAAAAGAAAGGCAAGTGTAATTCAAAACCAAGACCACAGGTCACATAGCATTCACAACTAAAAGTTTAAAAGATAGAAACTAAAGTAAAACGCACCGCATAAGCATAAGTTAACGCCAACCAACATCCAAGTATTCTTCCTTTGTTGATGATTCATCCGACTATTGTGATTTGTTCTTTACTCCTCAGCACTTCGGGATTTTGGCTTTCCAACTTTGGATTTTTGATGCCTTTCTTTGTCAATATTTGATTGCTTAAGAATTAAAGAAGGGATTTTTGAATATTAATCCTTGTAAAAGATTAAAATTAAAAAAAAAATCTAGTGCTAGATGATATATTCAATTTAATCCCTTAAAGTGTATTTTTATCAAAATTTATATTCAATTTTTGTTATTTAATGTGTATTTTTATTTAATCTCTCCACATTAAATTTAATTTTATTAATATGCACATATTTGGTTCTTTAATTATAAATGAACATAAATGAGAAAATATTAAAAGAACTTTGTGATACAAAAATATATAAATACATAAGTGTACAAAAATGACTGTGCCGAAATATATAAATTGACTTTTTTGTACCGAAATATTTATACCTACATGATTGTACCGAAATATATTATAATGAACCTAAATGTATGCACCGAAATATATTATATTGAATTAATGTACCTAAATGTGTCACATCCCAACCCAGGCCCCCACCACATCCTGGGCTCGACTCCACCGTAGTATGATATTGTCTGCTTTGGGCCCCAACCACGCCCTCACGGTTTTGTTTCTGGGAACTCACGCGAGAACTTCCCAGTGGGTCACCCATCCTGGGATTGCTCTCGTGCGAACTTCCCAACCACGCCCTCACGGTTTTGTTTCTGGGAACTCACGCGAGAACTTCCCAGTGGGTCACCCATACTGGGATTGCTCTCGTGCGAACTCGCTTAACTTCGGAGTTCCAATGGAACCCGAAGCCAGTGAGCTCCTAAAAAGTCTCGTGCTAGATAGAGATGGGAATATACATATAAGGCTTACAGGATCCTCACCCCTGGGCGATGTGGGATCTTACAAAATGTCAATACCGAAATGTATATACCAAAATGTACGTACTAAAATGTATGTACCGAAGTATAGTATATTTAATTAATGTACTTAAAAGTCAATACTCAAATGTGTGTATCAAAATGTATTATATTAAATTAATGTACCTACATATTTGTATCGATAGATATACCAAAATATTCAAAAGTATTAATGTACCTAAATGAAGAACATACAAAATTGTTATCAGAATATATATTATAAAAAAAATTAGTAGCCTAAATGTAGACATTAAAATATATTATGATGAATGAAATAAAAATTAAATTTAAATGTGAATAATACATTAAAATAAATAAATAAATAAATAAATCAAAAATCAAAATATAACTATTAAATGAGATGATTAAATGTACTAGGGACTAAAACTAGATTTTAACCTTACACAAGGTTATAGTCTAAAACTCATTTTTGTTAAGGATTAAAATGAAGTTTTTTAATCAAAGAATTTCAATGCTTGTGAGGGATAATTTTTTTTTAATTTTTTAGGAATATTTAAAAAATAAAAGACTTCCAATGCTTATAAATAAATTAATAATAGGATTAAGGTAGTCGGTGTTTAATTAGTGGTGATCGATAATCCAAAAGGGCGTTTCTGGAAGAATATATACTTGATCGACCACCTTGGCATCAATTAATTAGTTAACGTAAAGGGCTTTTCTTGGTCTAAAGAAACAAAACAATAGTATTTGACTAGCAAGAGTATATAATGATCATTCGGGAAAAAGAAAAAGAACCAACTCGTTTTCGTGTTTTCCCTAATATAAATGAAATTTACTGAACGTGTCACATATACGTTTAGAATTAATTTGGTAGATGCTAGAGGTATTATCAATTCTTTTAGTTACTATAAATATTGCGTGATTGATGAAGTCTTAGGTGTTACAGATGAATGAATAATTTAGGGTCTGTTTGGAAATGATTTCGTATAAAACACTTGTACTCATAAATGTTTTACAAATTCAAATGGTATTAAGATTTAAAAAATCATTTTGAAGTATATTTTGAAGGAGCACTTGTAGCATGTTTGGTCCATTTAATGTCACATCCCGGCCCGGGGCGCACCACTTCACAGGCCCGCTCCACCACCGTAGCACGATATTGTCCGCTTTGGGCTTACCATTCCCTCACGGTTTTGTTTTTGTGAACTCACGAGCAACTTCCCAATGGGTCACCCATCATGGGATTGCTCTAGCCTCCTTCTCGCTTAACTTCGGAGTTCCTACGGAACCCGAAGCCAGTGAGCTCCCAAAAGGCCTTGTGCTAGGTAGAGATGGGAATATACATTTAAGGATCACTCCCCTGGGCGATGTGGGATGTCACATTTAATTCGTAAGAAGTACTTATGCTTATTAGAGTACTTAGTAAAAGTGATTTTACTAGAAAAACGTGATTTGTTACTAAAACTTTAAGTGCAAACGATTTTAATTAGTCTAAAACAATTCAGTTCTTTCAAAAACAAAACCCGTATTTGGCTTTCTAGTAGTGGAGATATTTTTTAGTGTGATCATCACATGAGTTGGTACAGCACGTGTTCCTATATAAATGGTGGGTTATGTGTGTTAAAAGGTTAATAACTTAAAAATTAAAATTTTCTATCACTTGCATTGGTATACCATCCGTGTTCCCATCATAACTAAAAATTTCTCTTAGTAGTGGTCCTTCTAAAAGCACTAGTACATAATGCTTGTAATAAAGCGCTTTTGGCTTTCTAATCCATTTCATGAACGTATATCAAAATGCAATTCCACATCAGTTCAAATATGAACAAAAGTTCATATGGGCAAGATACCTTTCTCATTAAGTCTTTCAAGAACCCAAGAATCTTGAGCTTTTAAAGCAACCTTTGATCCAAGCAATTCTATAAACAATTCATTTCTCTCTAGCTCTCTCTCTCTCTCTCTCTCTCTCTAGAACATTCCAAAACTTAAAACCCTTATATCTCTTGCTGAGCCTGTAACCTGCACGAATAATTCTAGACTCCACAATGCCAAAGATAATGGCAGTCACACATGCGGACCTTTCACCAAGTCGTCCAACCACCGGCTTAGGTAGCAAAACCGGCGCTGTCGTCATGGTCTTAACCATTCTCTGCGGCCTCTTCTGCTTCATCTTATGTCTAATTGCTGAAGCTACCCGTTCCAAGGTACGCCAAAAAATGGTTTCAGACATAACAATATTATCGTCAATTATGAAATAACCTAAGCAAATTTTGGTGGTTGATGATGATTTGTAGGTAACATGGTTGAGCAGTGATGAAGGGGAAAATGAATGTGTATACAGCGGCAGCGGGAAAACGCCGCTGCTATGTGCAGCCAGTGCATTTCTGGGGCTGGCTGTTATCATGGTGGTGGAACATGGATACATGTTGTTTGCAATTAGTAACTCACCTCCATCAGCCTTGGCTTTTTGGGAGCCTCATTATTCTGGTCCTGCAAAGAGCTTGAAATGGCAAGCTGCCTTTTTCTTTGTTTCAACTTGGTATGCCACTCATTGTTAGTCCTTCATATTTCAATTTTACCTCACTTCCACTTGGCTCTTCCCTAATTGTAGGAATTGCATCAATATTGTCATTAACCACTAGATCCAATATAGCATGGGGCCTAATAGACAACTTAAATAGACCACTTCAATAACTTCTCGGATACATACTTTAGTTTATATATACTATTATCGACTTAACCAAAAGTTCCAGTACATGGTTGGACATGTCAAACAAATTAACATACCACATTCTGAACAGTAACTTCTCCCGTTATATTTATCAGTATCACCATCAACTTAACCCCATGGTCTTCAACCTGTCATACAACTTAACATACGGCTTTATGAGTAGTGACTTCTCCGATATGGAGGACAATTCTATCTGATCCACAATTCATAACAATAATACAAATTTATGCGAACCATCTAATCATAAATACAAGTTACGCACATGTAATTAACTTCATTAACATTTTGCATTAGGTACTTCTCTCAAACTCAGTAATTATAACTACATATGTGGCTTGTTGTTGTGTTAATTAGGGTTTGTTTTGCTGTTGGCGAGATCTTGTTATTGATTGGATTAAGCGTGGAGTCAGGGCACTTGAGAAAATGGTCAAGGCCAAGACCCAGTTGCCTTGTCCTCAGAGAAGGTGTGTTATCTGCTGCTGGGGTGTTTGCTTTGACAACAGTTTTCCTTGCTGCTGGGTTATACTTGACTGCATCGAGAGCACAAAGAATCTCCCAACGCCAAGAAACTTTGAGGAGAGAAATGATTGAAGCCTCCATACTCTATGCCTCTCCGCCAAGGTCACCTCCTCTCACAACCATTCCTAGGGAGAACCCTTTGTTTAGAGAAAATCACATTGAGCAACCACCATTGATTGTGAATCCGACGGCTCCTAGCAAACAATTAAATTTGTAATCTAGATAATTTGGTGTTGGTGAAACCAATGTAAATTGTACACAAATGCGAACATTGTAAGTCATGATATAGTTTTGCACATGACTAATTGGTTAGCAACACTTTGTTTTTAGTTAGTTAAAATTTCATGAATGATAGTTGTTGATAAAAAAAAAATTGTCGTAACGTACTATAGTCTTGTACCAACAACATAACTTGAGCTTGAATAAAATCTGGCTAATGACATTTACCCCTACACTTGAGATCCTAGTTTGATTTTCCCGCACCACTATCACTTGTATAAGAAAAAGTGCTCTTACAGTCGAACTTACAAAGATAGAAATTCAAACTCAAATACAATAAGTTTACTGGTGTAGCTAAATAGCATAACACTAGCCAGTGTTGTTGTCAATAAACTGGAACCCAATTAACATTCGATCATGTAATTGTAGACATGTAAATTTTAGTAAAATGAATGTTCACCAACACATTAAAATTTCGATGTGTTGAGGCTTACGTGACATGCGTCATGTGTCTCACAAATCGTACACATGGCACGTGACTCATCAAAATTGGACAAGTCATCAAGAGTGACATGCATTGACATCTGACTTAAATTAATTAAGACATTATATTAGTTAGTTCTTTAATTAATTTTAATTTAAATCAAACAAATTAAATTGATATAAAATGTCAAATCAAGGATGGCCAATTTGAGGATGAAATGTGATTGGTTTATTTGATTTAAATAAAGATTATTGGATTAAATCAAATATTATTTAATGAAGTCAAATTACGAACCAAGCTTCAAATCAAGTTTTGGTTTTTTCGTCAATCATTTAAGTGCAAAATCAAGACCAAGTCAAGCCTCAACCAAGATTTGGAGAACTTATAAATACAAATTTTCAAGACAAAGAAAGTCCTGGAGAAATTCATCTACACACCCTGACACTAAAACTCTCAAGCCCCAAACACTCTCAACACTCGGAAGACTCAAAAAGCTATATGTGTTCTTCGTCACCCTTGTGAAGAACCACTAAGCACCCATACACATATTGGTTCCTCCATTGCCACAAGTCAAATTCTTGTGGCATCTACTAATTCGAGAACAATTTACTACGACCCTCGGATCAACAACCATACACATACACTCTATAGCCCCAGAGATCGAATTAGAGGATTCAATTTTTGTAATTGGAGATTGTAACCCTAAACCCTATGCATTAATACAAAATTTATTTTATACACGTGTTTTTATTTGATTTGTAACAGGAATTCACGTTTACAGTAATATCATACATCAGTATCAGATGCAGTTTGATTGTGGTCAGATCAAAATCTGGTTGTTGGATAAATTTGATGACTCTGCCATTTCCTATTTGATGTACAATTCGCAAATGTAGTGAATAAAAATATGCATGTATAAATATCTTTCTTAAAACTTTAACATTTATAATTCAAAGTATTAATCATTTTATAGCTGCCAACCTTTGAGAAAAATTTGTGTGAGGTTTAATTTGGCACTGGATCGTATTAAGTGGCACTACACACCACTCATAATTTGCCATGTGTTAAACATTAAGTATGATTTCTTATTTTTAGTTTTATATGAAAATAAAATAAAAGACTTAAAGCATTATTTCTTAGGTTAATTTTGTAATGGTAGATACCGAAGTTCTATCTGAGACCCCTGAATCTGTTTATGCTTGTGATACAACGATTGACAAGATAATTTGAAACAAACTGATGTTACATTCGTGATTGCAATTTTATGCTAATTGAATTTGACCTTGTTTTATTAGTAGATTTCAATTTTCAAGATGTCGGATGCTCAGAGAGAGCATGCGTACGCTGTAGAACAATTTGTTCCGGGATTTGCATATCTAAGGGTCCGACTTTGCATTTCCGTCAGTGAGGAGCAGTTTTGGATGATGTACTTCTTGTTGTTACTTCCAAGACCATATGAACATGATTTTCTGCTTTTATCAACCCCCAAGGCAAGAAGTTTGTCTTTCTCGTGTTCTGTCACGCTTCTTGTCTATATTTCTTTGAGCTGATTTTGTGAAAATACAAATTACAAAGAAAACAGAGAAACGAGGAGGAAGAAGAAGGTGCACAAGTTAAAAGTACATTTTTATCTTTGCATTTAACGGATATTGAACAAACAAACAAAATCATTGTTTGACTAAATTTACTAACGAATTATACCATAAGAGTTTAAATTCTATTTTATTTAGAAAGTTGTTAAACTCACCCCACAACCTTATTTTCCTACCCCATCTTATGTTCTCACCCCTCATAAAAGTTACAAAATTATACACTCTTTTGAACCCACCAATATTCCCAAAATGTCATTGCATCAATTTAACTATTTTCCAAAAAATTAAAATTACAAATGAAAATAAGAAAACTATCCCACCCGACTCCCAAACCACCCAACACAATTTGACAGCAACACACTTTTCCCATGCATTGTACATTTGCTCTTGGAGAAATTTTTCAGTGTGACCAGTACATGGGATAGTACACCACGTGTTATTATACAAATTATGGATATGTGTGCTAAAAAGTTAATAACTTAAAAAATAAAATTTCCCACCACTCCTATTAAAACACGTGGTGTATCACTTGTGTTCCCGTCACAACTAAAAACTTCTCTCGCCCTTGAGCACCTTCTGCTTGCTAACGACCTCGACGTATCACTCTGTCATGTGTGGACGTTCCATGTAGGTCAGTAAAAAATATATTTTTCTTAAACGAATGGCCGGGCGCTTCTCTTTTCTTTTTATTTTTACTAGCATATGGGAACACACAAAGTGTGTGAGAAAATTTCTATTTGTTTTTGAAATAGAAGGAGAGATGAAGGGAGTGAAAGCAAACATGGGAGTAGGAAGTTTATTTTTTATTTATATATATAGTTAGAGATATGTTAGGATTACATGTAGGTAAGGCTTTGAAAAAAATAGCAAAATTTGGTTGTGTGAAATTACATTTCTGCCCCATATTTCTTATTCATGTTTTGTTTTAATTAGATGATTAAACTGGTAGTGTCATAAGATTTTGGTTGACAATGAGTGTTTTATTGATTAGTAGAGATTCTAATTTTCAGCTGACTTCTTCCAATTGGAAGAAAGTCTTGCGTTTTCTTCGCTTTCTTCCATTTTTTTTTTATTGACTATAAAAATAGATTAGGATAATTTTTATTAGTGCTTTATAAGTCATTTTACACAAAGTCAAATGTGTCATTTGTTACAGTCATATTTAGAATAGGAATGTAATTGTGTAAATCCTAGTAGATATGGGAATGTATCTTATATTCCTATTAGGTGTAGATTACCTATTAAATGTTGTAATCCTAAAGGGAAATGTTTTTACCTATCCTACTACTATAAATAAAGGCACAATGGGGTGAATCAAACACACCTCACAATTAAATCACTATCTCTTCTCTCTAACCATAGCCGGCCCCCCCTCTCTCTCTCTCTCTAAACCCTAGATTGTTCAATCAAATAGGCCTACAACACGTTATCAGTACGCTCTTGCCAGAAGCTGAGGAATGTGACGGATCGTAGGAGGATACTATCTTCCACAAAATTCAAAGGCTTATTCGTTTTCTGCTAATCAGGTACACTTAAAAATAAAAGAAGATATTTGAAACGTCCACGAAGCATGAAAACATTTCTCATGATGCATGAACCCCCTCTATGTTTATATTTTCCTTCCGATATATATATATATATTGTATATGTTCATATATTTGTCAATATATGTATTTGTTTCATGCATTGCACAATTAAATTGTTATGTGGAATATGTGAGTCGATGTATAAAATTAAATTAGAAGCAAATATGGGTTTCCTAAACCCTAGGTTCGAAACATTAGGTATTTTTTTTGGTATTACCGTGGGATGGCATCACCCTGATGCTCTTGGACTACCTGCGCAGCCCCTGTTGGGCTTGCTGTTCCACAACCACGGGCCTGCAGCCATAGTTTCTTGGTCCATAGCTCGCAAGCCTAGCTTGCTTGGCCCCCATGTCACGGCTTGCAACAAATCGAAGCCAGCCTATGCGGCTGGGCTTTCTGCGCCAAACTCAAAGGCCAGTAACCTTGTTAGGCCTTGCCTTGTGCCATCTCCTTCGGCCCTAATTGAAACCCAGTTGCGGCTAGGGTTTCTCTCTCACCCACCGTGGCATGCAGCCCACTCCGAGGCCCTTTTAGGCCTTGCCTTTTACTCAAGGCACCCAACCCGAGCCCAATTATTTATTGAGGCTATATTTTCACCCAATAATATTATTTTAATATTATTTAGCTTCTACAATCGACCCTGCATGGCCTGATTTATTGAATTAATTAAAAGTGACCTGCAGTCCATTAATCTAATAATGAATCCAAAATTATAGACCTGAATATCACATTTGGACATTAACGATTCAATAATTTATTTTTATACTTTCAACCGTCGCATACTTTCGTAGTAACGAAGCTCTCACACTTGAGTTCCCGAAGAACCTCAAGCCACTATATTCAAATTAGTATATTGCTTTCTGTGTTTCTTGTAGGAACCTCTCATTATCAACTAATTGTTCATAAAATTAAATTGAACCTGTAGTTTCAAATTTAGCGCATTTGAAACCCGAAGTTTTCATTCAAAACATACCACATGAAACTTGTAGTTTTCATGCATAAATTAAACCAATGCATGTCTATAGAACTTGCATATTCTATGATATATGTCTATGGCTTACCATATGACTACTCACGTTTTTCCCTCTGTTTTAAGGACATGTCGAACTTGAACAAACTCGATTTCTCTGCTCTAGAAGTCTCTGGAACAAACTTAATTTCTCCGCTCTAGAACTTGAACAACCTTCCATGCCACCAATATTGTCCTGCAACAACAATATAGGGCGTATAAATTCACCAAGTTTTCAGATTTCATCTCTGTTTTACTTCTCGCTGAAAAGTAGAACCAGCTTTTAATGAAGAATCATCAAGCTCGACCTACTAGCTTGAATGCCGTGCCTGAAGCGCATGCAATTAATTCTAGCAACCATAAATGACAAAAGCATCATAGTAGCCGTGTCAATGGGCAACAAGCCCCACCACGGGCCCAAGGTCAACAGAGTGCCACACCTAAGGGAAGAAATGTGACCCAGCATCGTCCACCACTCGCCCCTAAGGTCCCAAACTTCAAGAACAAGGGCAAAGCTCCCGTTCAGCCTGCTTTTACTGAACTGGACATGTGCTATCATTGTGGATCAAGGGATAATTGGTCATGTGTATGTCGAGCTTCCCTTAAAGCTATTGCCAAGTATCATTCCCATCGTGAGTCTAACTTTGCATATGTGGATCATCTGGAAGATGCAACTACATCAATGAAGATATCGGATTTTCAGAAGGCGTCAGCGCCTATGGATGAATAAATTAAACATGTTTTTAGGGTGTTTACCCCTAGTGGCTGAACCCACTAGGAGTGGCCAACCCTACCCCCCCCTAATTTTTTCTAGGTTTATGGTTTAATTTTAAACAATTTTTCTAAGTATTTGGAATAATTTGTTTGGTTTTGGTTTGTTTTGAATTATGGATTTTGAATGGATATTATTTTCTCGAATTGCTTAATTGAATGAATGAACTTATATTTATGTATGTGACCAATTCAACAATTTATTTCTAGGTATATCTAGTGGCGAAGTTAGTTGTCTGGCAGATAGTGTAACCACGCACACCATCTTGCGTGAACGACATTATTTTACTAACTTAATACCCAAGAACACTCATTTGACAACTCTCTCAGGCTCATCCAACTTGATTGAATGATACGGAAAGGCACGTATTATGTTGTCTAATGGTACAATCTTGACCATTAAGGAGGCACTCTATTATCCACGTTCCGGAAGAACGTTGCTGAGTTTTAGAGATATTCGAGATTATCAATATCGTATTGAAACCATTGAAGATAATGGTTCTGAATTTCTTTGTATCACTTCATACAAATATGGCCAGAAGTGTACTCACGAGAAGTTGGAACGTACGCCGAGTGGGTTGTACATCACAACCATTTGCGGCATAAAAGCCCACAGTGTGGCCGGCCCTATGCCTGAGTTCCAGGACACTTTGTTGCTTTGGCATGACCATTTGGGACATCCTGGATGTGACATGATGCGCCGTATCCTCAAATCTTCACACGGGTATAAGTTACATCCCTATGTAGGACTTCAGCCATGCAAAGTGTGTTCTTTAGGGAAGTTGAATACTCAACCCTCATGTACAAAGATTATTCATGACCCCCCTAAGTTTCTTCAGAGGATTCAAAGGGACATTTGTGGACCTGTCCAACCAACCTACGGACCATTTAGATACTTTATGGTGTTAGTTGATGCATCGACACGATGGTCACATGTTTGCTTGTTGACTACACGCAACGCCGCGTTTGCTAAACTCCTAGCTCAAATAATTAAGCTAAGGGCTCACCATCCTGATTATCCGATTAAGTCGATTCGACTGGATAACGCTAGAGAGTTTATGTCACAGACTTTTGACGATTATTGCATGTCAGTAGGGATTGATGTGAAACATCATGTACCCCATGTTCACACCCAAAACGGCTTGGCAGAAGCTTTCATAAAGCGCCTTCAATTGATAGCTCGGACTTTGGTTATGAGAACCAAATTGCCGGTATCTGCCTAGGGTTATGTAATATTACACACAACTATGTTGGTCCACCTGAGGCCCATCACTACCCAACCACATCCACCGTTACAGTTAGTCACTGGATACGAGCCTGACGTCTGGCATTTATGGGTGTTTGGGTGCGCCCTTTATATGCCAATAACGCCATCGCTACATACCAAAACGGGTCATCAGAGAAAAATGGGAATCTATGTCGATTATGATTCGCCATCAATTGTTTGCTACTTAGAACCCTTGACAGGAGATTTCTTTACCGCAAGTTTTGTGGATTGTCACTTTGATGAGATAGTATTCCCGTAGTCAGGGGGAGATAAGCATGTTAACGTTCCTGTAGAACACTGCGAATTGTCGTGGTATGCTCCCATTATGTCTCATTTAGATCCCCGCACTGCCTAGTCTGAAACTGAGGTACGATGAATTATAGATATTTAGACCATTGCTCAAAGCATGTCAGATGCTTTTAATGATCTAGCTAAGGTGACAAGATCACATATGCCCGCTGCAAAAGCACCTACAAGGATAGATGTACCCCGCATATGTCCACAACCCACCTGGGAAGGCCGGACCGTCCCCAAAGGTGGGGAGGCCGCACCTTCCACGCAGCAAGGTACATTGGCTGCTAGCTAATCATCTGCTCTGACCCTGAAGTGTGGTAGACCCCTTGGTTCAAAGGATTCACAACCCCCGAAGAGGAAAATTGCACCAAGTAGTGACCCTAGTTTGAATCCGATCATCGCTCACTCATCCATTCCAACGCATGAGATTATTCTAAATTACAGCGATGTTTTAGATGAAACATGTTGACCTCCCAAGAATCACGAGATTTCGATCCATTAAACAATATTAGATGAGGTTTAGAATAGGAATGAGATGATCGTCGACAATTCATTTGCGTACTCAGTAGCTACTAACATTATGCTTAGCGATAACATTGAACCACGTTTCATCGATGAATGCCGACGTAGAACCGATTGGTTAAATTGGAAACAAGTAATCCAGGTTGAACTCAATTTGCTCGCAAAACGTAATGTGTTTGGATCTATAGTTCCTACACCACCACGCGTGAAGCCCGTTGGCTACAAGTGGGTTTTCGTGAGGAAGCGTAATGAGAAGAATGAAATAGTGCGATACAAAGCACGCCTCGTAGCACAATGTTTCTCTCAGCGCCCTGGGATTGATTACGAGGAGACATATTCCCCCATAATGGACGTTATAACGTTTCGATACCTAATTAGTTTAGTAGTTTCCGAAAAACTGAATATGCAGCTTATGGACGTGGTAACCGCGTATCTTTATGGGGATGTAGATATGAAAATTTACATGAAAGTTCCAGAAGGACTTCCATTGACTGGTTCAAACACGAAACACTAACTCAATTAGGTTGAGGAGGTCACTCTACGGATTGAAATAATCCGGGCGGATGTGGTATAACCGTCTGAGTGAATATTTGACAAGTCAGGGTTATGTGAACAACGAATTATGCCTATGCATGTTCATAAAGAATTCACGTTCCAGATTTGCAATCGTTGTAGTTTATGTCGATGACATGAACCTCATTGGGACTCCCGCAGAGCTTGAGGAAATTGCTGCACACTTGAAATCAGAATTTGAGATGAAAGATCTTAGGAAAACTCAATATTATCTCGGCCTGAAGATCGAGCACTGTTCGGATGGAATCCTAGTACATCAATCGAACTATACCCAAAAGGTGTTACGTCGTTATAATGAGGATAAAGTAAAGCCTTCGAGTACACCCATGGTCGTTCAGACTTTAGATGCTAAACGGATCCCTTCTGTCCAAAGGATGATGAGGAAGAGATTTTGGAACCTGAAGTTCCTTACCTAAGTGCAAATGGGGCTTTATTGCACTTGGCTCAATGCATTAAACTTGACATCTCATTCGCTGTGAATCTTTTGGTAAGATACAGCAATGCGCCCACACGCAAGCACTAGAATGGTGTTAAAGATATTTTCTGCTACCTCAAGGTACTATGGATTTAGGCTTGTTCTATACCCACGAATCTCCGAGTGTTGCCGCCCCCTATGGTTATCAGATTGATTCTCGCCTTGTTGGTTACGCAGATGTTGGATATCTGTTTGACCCACATAGGGCACATTCTCAAATGAGCTATGTCTTTACCATTGGAGACACCGCTATATCTTGGAGGTCTACCAAGCAAACGCTAGTTGCGACCTCATCAAACCATGCTAAGATTCTCACCCTGCATGAAGCATCACGTGAGTGCTTTTGGCTAAGAGAAGTTATGGGACATATTCGAATCACTAGTGGTCTTACATCAGTCGTTGAACTTTCTATGTCGATCTTTGAAGAAAATACAGCATGTATCGAGCAGTCGAAGAAATGATACATCAAAGGAGACAACACTAAGCACATAGCGCCGAAGTTCTTTTACTCACACCAGCAGCAGCAGCATCAGAACATTGAAGTCAAGTAAATCCGTTCCCAGGACAACCTGGCCAATCTCTTCACCAAGTCATTGCCCAAATCTACATTTCAGAAGCTCGTCCAAGGAATCGGTATGCATAAATTATCTGAGTTGAATCGCTTGTAGTTCTCTTATTTAGAAGTTATGTCTAACTTAGGGGGAATATCTAGAAGCATACTCACATGATCTTAATGTCCTCTTTTTCCTACAATTAGGAGTATTTTTCCCACTAGGTTTTTGCTACCTAACGAGGTTTTAATGAGGCATTGATAAGCTCATATCTATATATATTTTACATCAAATTCACTTGTCTTTTCTTAGTTAGTTCCTTATATTTTTGAGCTATTTACTTTGTTTTTGTGTTTTGTAGGATTTGTCAAGTAAAGAAAAAAAAATAACACAAGTGGAATTTTAAGTAACAAATTCATCACAACTGCCTGTGCAGGTCAGTTGACTTTGGAAGCAAGTTGCGGACATCTCAGAATGAATTAGAGAATGAGCCTTATATTCTTGGAAAGCTACGGATGTCTATTTTCTGGATCATTTCATGGATTGTTAATATCATTTTTCTAGAAGAAGTTATGGCCGTTTTAACACTGAAAGGTTTTCAAGAGGCTGAGCAGTTTGTAACTGACAAGAAAGCATTGAAAGTAATAAATCCAATAAAACTAGCAGCCAAAACTGATGCAGCCAAGAACAAGCCAGCTGACACCTATTCAAATATCAGAGGAAATGGAAAATCAAGTGGGAGTAATGGGCATAAAGGTTGCCCAAAGAGTTACAATTGTTTTAGCATTTCTTTTCACTTATTATCATCACTAAATGGTTGTTAGTGGGGTGAGTTATGAAAAAAAAATTGTGGCAGCAGAAAAGAAGAAAAGGGCTGCAGGTTGCAGCAGCAAAGAAAAAAAAAAGGTGGAAAAAAAGATAGAAAAAAAGGAAAGAAAACAAGGAAAAAAGGCAAGGCTGCGGCGTTGAGGAAGGAAGGAAAGGAAGGAGGAAATCTTGGCATTCTCTTCTTTCGGTTTTATCTTCTCAAACTCATGTCTTTCTTTTGGTTTAATTTGAGAATTATGTGTAACTAATTTTTAGTAGTTAGGGGCTGTTTTGAAGCCCTGAATATGATTGCAATTTTGTTATGACATTTCGTTTGAATTACTTTTATGAATGGATGAAAATTGGTTCACTACTTGTCTCATTGATGAATTCTTTATGTGTTTTCTACGGATGCATACTTAGTAAGCATATCTAGGATTCTAATGCTATGAATATGTGTGTGCCTGCCCTTGTCGAATGAGGACCTACATATGTTCTAAAGTAATACTTGTTAATTGCGATTAACATGTGAATCAATTTCTAGGATAAGTAAAACAACGCTAGTACTTACGATGCCTTGTGATGACTCAAACTTTTTTCATTCTTAATGATTTCTACTTGTTAAATCTATGAACACACCATTCTAGATTGCATGTTAGGGACTAAGTTAAGTTGAAAACGTCATTCTCTAACATACTACATAAGAAAGAGTAATAGGTTGAGTTCTAACATTGAGCCAACTTGAGCATCTTCATCAGAAAATGAAAGGAATTTGAATGAAACATAACATGTTTGCATGCTTATTTGGTGGTGGATAGCAATTCCCCTAACTCATTTTTCTTAATTTGTGAACTACTTAAAAATCTGTTTCTGTTCTGGTTTTGTTCAATTTAATTTAAATAGCAAATCAACTCCAAAAATCCCAAAAATTTGTGTGAGTGTAGCTCTGTGTGTCTAGTGTCTTCATATAAAATTTCGTAGACTTTAGATAAGTGTAAGTCGGTCTAATAATTATTTTTCAGTGACTGGTCAGTAGGGACAGCAACACAGTTTTTGTGACATTTTAAGTAGTTAGATAAAACAATCTTCTGCGGGAAAGACCCTTATTTTCATATGCTACAATTGAAAAATCTTAGTGTTAATAAGGAAAATCAATAGGACATTTGTGTGCTACTTTGTGGTGTGCTTTTAATCCTATTAGGCACCCATCCTGGGATGATCATACTCCGTTGAATTCACTATCTTCGTCTAGTTTAACGTTTGTTTTAGACATTATGCATACTTCTCACTTTTCTCCTTAGTCTATGGGTTTTCCCCATGCCTTGAGTTTTACCATAGCGAGGTTTTGTGAGTTTTACTACAAATGCATACTTCAAATAAATTTGAGACTTGCGATCATCCGTTGTGCCGATGACTTCATCAACTATTCTACCTTATCTGTTGAATATCTGATGTGATGGTTCGTTGAGTATTTACACACTCAAGGGGTAGCGTTGTAGTCATATTTAGAATAAGAATGTGATTGTGTAAATCCTAGTAGATATGTGAATGTATCTTATATTCCTATTAGGAGCAGATTACCTATTAAATGTTGTAATCCTAAAAGGAAAGGTTTTTACCTAACCTACTACTATAAATAAAGGCACAATGGAGTGAATCAAACACACCTCACAATTAAATCACTTTCTCTTCTCTCTGACCATAGCTAGCCCTCTCTCTCTCTAAACCCTAGATTGTTCAATCAAATAGGCCTACAACATCATTAAATTTTTATTAAAAAGTGAGTGGGAAAATAAGCTATATTTTGATTACATTATCAGCATGATTGTTTATCCAATTAGGCTAGTGAATGATTTTGGTGTGACAACTCATTCCTAATTTTTATGATTTTATTAATTTTAAAAAAGAGAATTGACGAAATGCCCCTAGAGGCGAGGGTATTAACTTTCGTTGACCAGTGTATAGTGAGACGTACGAAATATTATTTTAGCGTATCCTTGTAGTACTTGACAATACGAACACGTAGGTATAAGCAGAATTGAATTTGGAGTTACAATGGAGACTTTACAGACTTACGAAATTGAAGGGCATTTTAGTAATTTCCCTATTGTAGGTAATTGGCTCTCTATTATTTTAACATTTTCTTTTGAGCTTTCTGTCCGGTGGGACTCCCCACTCCTTCCTCATATCTCATACCTTCAAAATCTCTCAGATCTCTCTCAATTTTTTCAATTTTTTTTTCTTTTCTTCTCTCCCACATCTTACTATATCTCTCTCACCTTCATCTCAAAACCCTCTCTGCGTGCACAGTGCACCGATCTACCACCACCAGCCACCTGCAATGGTGGCCACTTTGACGAGTGTAAAAAATCCAGATCACCACCTCACCCTACTCCATACATTCTTAAACTCTCTCATTCGAACTCTCCTCAGTCTCTCTGCAGGCACCGAGATGGTGCAATTGCAGCATCACCATCACTCCCCGGCTCCTTCGAGCCAAACCATCAAACCACCACCACACCTTGTTATTTCCTATCTTTGTTAAGCTCAGACCAGGACATCAAACCCAAACGTGGAGCTTGCATTGCACAGTGGCCATTGTCATTGTTCATCATCTTCTCCGATGAGTTCTTGTTGATTCCAACTAAGGTTGGCCTTGAGAACACTTTATTTCCCTTCCTTTTTTATATTTGTGGAAGATCTTAAGGTTTTGCACTTGTTTTGGTAGGGTTTGGAGACTGTAGAGATGAAGGGAGACTTTCCCCAGTTTTCTGGAAAAGCAAAACCGTGGCCATCCGGCCACTTTCAAGAATTTGTTCCGGCCGTCCCAGACCACGATTTGTCCCCATGATGGTATGATCATACTCTCTTCATTACAAGCTTCACATACATAGAGTAGAACACTGAAAATGGTTAAGTTTTGAGTTAGAAATTAGCTCTGAAAATCGAGGGGAAAACCTGCAAAAACTGCAGGTATTGTGAAGAATGTGTGTGTGCGGTGCATGGCTGCCTGTGCAGCCACCTTGTGGCAGTGCGTGGAAGAACCCGAGGTCCCTCATTAGGTTTCTTGACGTGCTGAATCTGAATCTGGCGTCCGTTTTTTGAAATTCAACAGTTTTAAAATAGTTCATTTATTAATTATACTTTGTATGAAAACGCGTAATTACGTTACTATGTTATATTTGCGCCTACCATATCTTCTTCGGGTAATTGGTGGTAGGAAAATTCTTTCACGCACATCATCAATGACTATCCAATCAGTCTGATCACCAACTGGCCATATAGCTTCTGCATACGCAATGACCAGATAGTTTGTAGTATAATAATGGGAACACATAGGATAACATGAAATTTGTTGGTGCCTACATGCAACACAAACAAGTGAGCAAGGTAGTTGGTCAAGATCAAATTGACAACAAGTGCAACTTTTTTCCTCTAAATTCACAACTTTAATACGAGATCCATCGTATACATGAAACAAGTAAGCTGCGATAGGCGATACCTGCATATTCACATACATACATATATTACTCAAACAAAAGAACCACTGATCAACAATAATTCATTGGCAATCATCGTATCTTGATGATCAACAACTAGTTTGTTCTAACAAAAAATAAAAGCTATAAGAGTTGTAAACATGTTTGCCATATTTTGTTTGCATTGGGTCCACAATTATATTACTATAATGATTAACAATAATTCTTGCTAAAATGATATGTTGATTGAGATTAAAAACCTGACAAGTAAGATGAAAGGTAAGATCTAGTATGTGCCAGAATTAAATAGGCAACTTAAAAAATAAATTTGATGTAAGTGAAGAAGTAAAATACCTGGAATGATAATCCTTGCTTGTTATTATCTCGCACCAATTTGTCCGCCTAATTTGTTAAATGTGTATTCATTTTGGCAGCCTCAGTTCGGCGCTCATAAAACCACTTATGCAGAATATTCATTCTTAACTACTCAAGAAAATGAGTGATAGGTAGTTTACGAGCATCTCTGGTGATTGCATTGAGACATTCAGCAATATTTGTTGTTGTGATGCTGTACTGTTTTCCATCAAAGTAGGCACACTACCACTTTTCATGTCTAACCGAATGGAGATAATTACCCACCTCAACATCAACTTTATATATTTCAGCCATAAGACAATTAAATTCAAGAACACGATATGCCTTAGCAACTGTAAAATACAATTTGTGTGCTTTCTCATGCTTAAAATAGTGCCTAAGGTTTTGACTTAAATGGAATATACATACACCATGATGGTCATTGGGAAAAACAGATGAGAGAGCCTTTCGAATGCTTTCATGTTTATCATAAACGAACACTAAGTCATCAATTTCCCCAGTTGTTCCCCATAGTTTTGTCAAAAACCAATTCCATGATGCGTCATTCTCTAAATCTCCAACTCCGAATGCTAGAGGGTATATTTATTTATTGTCATCCATGCATGTGGCAACAAACATAGTTCCAAGATATTTACCCTTTAAAAATGTCTGGTCGACTGCTATTACGACATAATAGCACTTTGAAATCCTCTTATGCCAGGTCCAAGTGACATGAAACAATACAAAAAACAATTATTCTCATCAGTTTCAATATGTGTTATCGTAACTGAATTTTTGACTTCGAACACATCAAAATAAGATGGAAGTAGTGCGTAAGATTCTTCCGGTGATCCCCTAACCAACTCCGATGCATGTTCCCTAGCTCTCCAAGCCTTCACATAACTTATACTCACACACTTGTCCTTTCGTATGTCATCGATGATGTCACGTGGTCTATGTACTCGTGATGCACCCTCATACTTAGACTTTATGCATTGACCAATAAGAGAGTTACTTGCTTGTCAATGATGGCGATTAATAACATCCAATGAACATGAGTGCATAGCAACGTATTTTCTAATCTTGAAATATGAAGATTGTTGTAATTTAGAAGCACAGAATTTCCACTTGTATCCGTCACCAATACAACCAACTTCAAACCTTTCTTTGTTTGATCTCTTCACTTTGAACTCATAATTGCTCTTCATAGCATCAATACCCAACTTTTTTTTTTTTAAATCCTCCTTAGTCTCGTACAATTGACCAACAACTAAATTTTCATCTAAATTGCACAGGTTCGGCACTTTACCCTTGTGACCATCTGATCGGTTAGAGCTGGGTTCGTCAAATTGCATATTAATAGGCACATCATCACGCACCATGCTTTCAGAAGGCAACTCATTGAACTCAACATTATCTTGGAACACATTATCAGACTCCATATGTGGCATATTCTCAAATTCTTCATGATATGATGCATGCTCAAATTCTTGATTTACCAAGTCGTTATCTAAATCATGTCGCACATTATCTTCAAAATCACCTTGAGTAACAAAGTTGAGATCCGTTTGCAATGGGTCTTGTTTGAAGTTAGACGGAGCTTGTTGATTTATCCCACTTTCGAAGAAAATACTTTCTGCTTTAATGTAACACATAATGGAATCTTCCAAGACCTTGAAAGGTTTTGAAAAATAAATGCCTTGACATCATCATCATCATCAACTATATCTACATGCCATGTAGTTTCCATTGGGTTATATATGACTTTCATAGTTACCTCATATTTATTTGGATCCACATTCACAATACCATGTACTTTCTTCTGAAGTTCCACAAATATAATTTTATCTGAAACAAGTAATCCTCTCGTTTTGCAATTTTGCAATTTTTATACTGAGTTAGTCCACCTCCCACCATAGTTCACCAAAATTGTCAAACTAGACATTTTCATGAAAATAAGCAAAACAATAAAAAAATAAAAAATAAAATGACATAAACAGATAGTTGAAATAAACAAAACAGTACGCAAAACAGTAAGAAAAAGTAAAACTATATGCAAGCAAACATGTAATTGAATAAACAGATAGTTCCAATCACAAAGCCTAACAAAAAATATAAACTAATAAACTAATGTTGCACAAATTGTTTTGTATAAAAGGTTCTTAATATGTGATGAACTACTCCAGACAATACAAAAATCAAACTATCGTATCAAGCAAACAAAATGCAAAATGCCAAAAAAAAAAAAAGTGCTTCAACCATGTAAACAAAATTTGGGATACGATACTACTGCTTTAACCATGTAAAAAAAAGGCAGTAGGTCCATTTTGTAGGTTCTTATTATAATACGATTTTATTAACTATTGTACCAAAAATCTGCTTTAAACATGTTTGCCAGATTATGTTTGCATTCAGAAGGAAGAAACTACAAGATCAAAGAGACAACGTAGACAAGGAAAAATGTAAGAGAAGTAACCATCTATACTCACCGTCGTTTAGGGTTGCACAAGTCTCTATTGTATCCTACTAGCAGTCGATGCCTTCGTTCTCTTATGCACATGTCTTCACTGTTTCTTACGTCTAGGGTTTTGCCGTTAGGTTTTCTAATTCCGCATCTAATAGGGTTTTGGTTTTTAAGGTTTTTTTGTTTTTAAAATTGAGAGGTATTTGTATCTATTTAAGTGAGATTTTGAATATATTTAAAAGTTTTTATAAAAATTGACATATTTAAAATTAAAGGAAAACTAATGAAAAATATTTGAAATTTTTGAGTTTTAATTAAAATGACAAAAAAAATGTTGTAAGTGAATAGTACTATAAATGACTTTTTAAAGTAAAAATGTTATTTTCGTTAAAAGTAAACAATACCGAGTACTTCGTTAAAACTTCTTAAAATTAAAGGCTAATTTTTTGCTATTTATGATAAATTCTCTTATAAAATCCCGAAAAGGAAAAAAAATATATAATTTCTTTCAAACCCCGAATCAGGCCTGTAGGAACCCTTCTCTCTCCCTCAGTCCCCCCCTCAGAGAAGTCCAATTTCTAGGGTTTTCTGTTGCTCTCCTCCTCCGTCTCCGACCGATTGGGAGCACGATCAGTCCCTGTTAGACGTACTCAAATCATACGGCATGTCGCTGAGGCCGAGCGCGAGGACCGAGGTCCGCCGGAACCGCTACAAGGTGGCGGTGGACGCCGAGGAGGGACGTCGCAGGAGAGAGGACAACATGGTGGAGATCCGGAAGAGCAAGCGCGAAGAGAGCTTGCTGAAGAAGCGTCGCGAAGGCCTCCAAGCCCAGCAGTTCGCGCCATCTCTCCAGCCCTCAAATCTCGAGAAGAAGGTAATAGTTTTGCTAGGGATTTTTCGTCGCCGATCTCTTCAATTATGGATTTGAATGGATCCGACTTTAGCCATTTAGGGTTTTGATTTAATGTTTTGAGCAATAGGGTAAAATTCAACTTATTGGTACTCATGTGGGTTTGTATATGATTGCAGTTAGAGAGTCTTCCTGCCATGGTTGCTGGGGTTTGGTCTGACGACAACAATTTGCAGCTGGAGTCCACTACGCAGTTCAGAAAACTTCTTTCGATTGGTAATTTACGTGATTAAGATTTCTTTGAGTTGTTTCCTTTGTGTTTGTGTTTAATGTTTTTAGTGTACATGAAAAATTGGTAGTGTTGATTATAATCTTATTTTTTGAACTTGTAGAACGAAGCCCTCCGATTGAGGAAGTTATCCAATCTGGAGTGGTTCCTCGCTTTGTCGCGTTCCTCATGAGGGAGGATTTTCCACAACTTCAGGTTCGAATTGGTTTCTGTGTTGCATTGTTATTTATGATTGTCTGTGCTTTTGTTTATTTGTGTTGATGATTTATTTGATTTATTTGATTTTGTCTAGTTTGAGGCTGCTTGGGCTCTTACAAACATAGCGTCAGGAACCTCAGAGAACACCAAGGTGGTGATTGAGCAGGGGGCAGTCCCAATCTTTGTAAAGCTTCTTGCTTCTCCGAGTGATGATGTTAGGGAGCAGGTATACTTTAATACTTATTGGCTCTGTTTGTTGGTCAGTGTATTGATTGTAATTCACCACATAGAGTATACTGGGCTCTTTCTGAAATTTATTCTGAAATTGTAGGCTGTGTGGGCATTGGGAAATGTTGCTGGTGATTCCCCTAGATGCCGTGATCTTGTCCTCGGCAGTGGAGCCTTGATGCCGTTGCTGGCTCAGTTGAATGAGCATGCAAAGCTTTCAATGCTGAGAAATGCAACATGGACTCTGTCTAACTTTTGCAGGGGCAAGCCACAGCCTCCATTTGACCAGGTTTGTGTCTTGTGCTTTCCAAAATTTGGTATTCAAAAAAGCTGTTTGATTATTCTTCCGGATTTTTATTAGCTTTAGTGTCTCATTATTAGGTGAAGCCAGCACTTCCAGCTCTTGAACGTTTAGTTCATTCCAATGATGAAGAAGTCTTGACAGATGCCTGCTGGGCACTTTCATATCTCTCTGATGGTACGAATGACAAAATCCAAGCTGTGATTGAGGCAGGTGTCTGCGTCCGACTTGTGCAGCTCCTCTTGTGAGTGTTACACTCCTGATCTCTGTGCTTTTACTTCTCTCTTATGGCCCATGATGCTGATGGTTTGTTTTTTTTTGTTTCAGACATCCATCTCCTTCTGTTCTCATTCCGGCACTTCGCACTGTTGGTAATATTGTGACTGGAGATGATCTTCAGACTCAGGTATCAGGACCTTGAATTTGTTTTTCAATTACATTTTGATTACTTGTTTTATTTATGAAATATGTTTTAGAATCATATATTTATCGTTTTTAACTCAAGGCTATTACCTGATGCAGTTAAAACTAATTATCCTTTTACGTCAAAATAAGCATTTTTCAGTAATTTGAAATTATGGTAAACAGAGAACCTAATTGGAAAACAATGTCGGTCATGTCATACACATATTGGATGCTAGTGAACATGTCTACAGATTGTCTGAAAGTCTGAATAAACTTATTTACATCTTATGCGTGTTCAACATATGAATTTGAAGGATTTTTTGTTTTAGGTATAGACCATTATAATGACTTAATGAGAAAGAAATCCCTTTGTGGTTGAATCATGGTGATCGTTAGGCTATTAATTGTGCCCTAATTACTAATCTGACTTTACCATTATGTAATGTCATCTTTGCTGTCATCTCAACTTGCTATCCATTTTTTTTAATTTTTAATTTTATTTTTTACGATCATGACTCGCAATCGTTTTCTTCAGTGTATTATTAACAATGGTTCACTCCCATGCCTTCTGAGCCTGTTGACTCATAATCATAAAAAGAGCATCAAGAAAGAAGCTTGCTGGACAATCTCAAACATTACAGCTGGAAATAGGGATCAAATACAGGTAATCATTGTAAAATAGGTTATTGTATTGATTCTCCTCATCGCTAATATTGGCTACTGATGGCTTTACACTCTTATAGTATGTTCTCAGAGTATTCTTGTGTATTGTTTTATGCATGTTACAATATATCTCTTTTTTAGAATATTGGGGTTTTGCTGAGTGGACGTTTTAGCATTTCGTCAGTATCTACTATCCTAAGTTCTTAACATGACATGTCCAATCTAACATTGAGACTGATGGTTTTATTTTCCTAGTATCAACCTTTTCCGTTTAAGTTTGGGGGAAAAGTTCTTCATACTAGACTAGTCTATGAGAATCTCAGTTTATGTGGGAGCTTTAAGTAGATAATATGCTGCAAGTATGCAAAGGTTGATTGTTTCAATTATCATGTCTTATAGAAGTGACTCTTTTGAAAACCTATCCTTTGCAACTGTGTTCATGAAATTTTCTTATCCATGTTTTCTAAAAAATGACGCAGTCTGTAATTGAAGCTGGTTTGATCGGTCCTCTGGTCAACTTGCTTCAACATGCTGAGTTTGACATAAAGAAAGAAGCTGCATGGGCAATCTCAAATGCTACTTCTGGTGGAACTCCTGATCAAATCAAGTGAGTGATCTCTTAATTTCCTTCTCCAAGCCCTCTTGGTTCTCTAGTATGGGTTCATATTAAGTGTATTTTTTCTTTATGGTGTGTCAGGTACCTGGTTGGCGAAGGCTGTATAAAACCATTGTGTGATCTTCTTGTATGCCCTGATCCAAGGATCGTTACTGTCTGTTTAGAAGGGTTGGAGAACATTCTGAAGGTTGGGGAAGCTGAAAAAGCTGCGGGTAACAGTGGAGAAGTTAACTTGTATGCCCAGCTGATTGATGATGCTGAGGGTCTAGAAAAGATTGAAAATCTACAGAGTCACGACAACACTGAGATCTATGAGAAGTCTGTAAAAATTCTTGAGACATATTGGTTGGAGGAAGACGAAGAGACATTACCAGCAGGAGATGGTACCCAGCAAGGCTTCCGCTTTGAAGGGAATGAGGTTCAGGTTCCATCTGGTGGATTCAACTTTAGCTGAAGGTATGCAAAGCCCATCCAAGTTCGATGTTGTTTGGCATGTAACGATTGATGGTTATCCTAAACACGGTGACTGGTTCAACAAGTAATTGTCTCCCTGTTATTTACTGTTTTGGTTTCCGAAAATTGCAGGGGCTTTTAATTGAATGGAGCAGAAGTTCTGATGAGGGTCAAGTTTGGGGTCAAGTCTGGTCAAGTTGGAGTGGGTCGGCGGCATCTCTAGTGTCTGGTTTCAGTCTGGTCCGGCAACCATCGTGGTCAGAGATGCCAAGGGTGGGTCAGGTCAGTATATTCTACTATGACCGAATAAGAAGAGATTGAGTTGTGGCACATGACGTTTGGTCGGGAGGGGTCATCATCGCTGCCTCGTACCTTGAAATACTATGGAAGTGTCGTAGAGGCTCGTTGCTGCGTGAACAGGGCCCTTGAACGAATGTGCTGGTGAGGGTTTTCTTGAATGCAGCATTGAGTCCGATCTTTTTTTTTATAATTTGGAGTCGATGATTTGTTTTGCCTTGTCGAGTGAATATGGAATTGAACTCCTCATTTTCTGGTGTATTGCAAGGAAAATGATCAGGGGTGTTTTAGTAATATGACATTGTGATTATTGTATTATATTCTTTCCATATTTCCAACTTTTATAGCTTGGGCCTTGTTAGGTTTCACCTCTAGTTTTTTTGTTTTTGTTTTATTGTGTAGAACAAACAATATTATCAACACTAAGATGTGAGAGAGTGAATTAAACTTTACAATGGGTCAACTATAATAATTTGGTTTAGATTCGCCTTTGGTGAGAATCAAACACAAGTTCGTTTGCTTTCAAGTGAAGAGGAATACAATTAGATTGGAGTACGAAGTGTTGGTTTCACCTCTAGTTCGCAACTAGTTTCAGCGTCCTGCTGTCCACTTGGTTTTGTTAGATGATCTTTGAAGAATCTCGGTCTTTTATATAGACCCTTTGGGCCAGGGTATTAAATTTTTGGCTGCGATTTTATTTTATAAATAATAGTAAGGAGATTAAATTTTTTAAATTAAATGGCATACCTAATGATGTGTTGTTAATAAGAAATAATTACGAAAATCTAGACCAGCGAACCGATATTTTTACTGTGATTTTATTTTATAAATAATGGTAAGGAGATTAAATTTTTAAAATTAAATTGCATACCAAATGATATGTCGTTAATAAGAAATAATTACGTTAATCCACACTTGATTTATAATATATCATTTACAACCACATCATTTTCATCTATAAATTTAGTTTAAAACAAAATTAACCTCCTTTACATTACACTTATTTAATTATGACCCCTGCTTTTTTCTTTTTCTTTTTTATGTTTTTGTGGGCGTGTGAATTGTTGTGATGTTCTTTCCCTGCCTTTTTCAGAAGCCCAACTTTTCATTTTCTTGCAATTTGCACCAGACAAGAGCATAAAGAGAGCGACTGTTTGGGCTCGCTATTCAATAGTAAAAAACCTCTCTGAATTTGTCTGTATGGTAACATCATTGGGAATTTGAAGATTGACCTAGCCTAGCAGCACGCATGCTGATTCTGCAATATATAATTGGGATAATTACATTTTTACCTTTGTATTTTGAGGCAGGTAACAATTTGGGACATGTCTTTTGTAATAAGACAGTTTAGTACCATTAAGTTTCAGAATGTTATGCTACTGGTCTTCACTCAGTCAAACTATAAGCTAATGCTATTATTTTTAAACAATACAACACTCGGTAAGCTTATATTTTGCTTATATGAATATTAGATTAATGTCATATAAGTTATTATTCATCTTTATTAAAGTTGTTATTTGTTGTCCATATATAGCCTAGTGTTGATCTGTTTGTCATGTATACGGCTCTATGCAGGTAAGTAAAACATGGGTCAACTGTTAGACTAGACAAAAGTGTAGGAATTTGTAAAAGGTTACTAAACCTGTTCAATTATCTTAATAAATAGACCAAAACGTCACTAACCTTTGAACCAAGGTTCAATTTGATTAATAGCCTCGTGGTAACAGGGTTATCGAAAAATAATCTATGTAGCAAAAAAAAAAAAAAAAAAGGATTTAAATCTCTATGGTGAAGTCTGTTAGGAGTTAGGCTCAAAATTGAAAATGTCGTTAACTCTTTGTTAATTGTTAGCACATGAGACTCACATATGAGACTAAAATTATAAAGTTAGTCTCACATATAAGCCTCACATGCTAACAATTAACATAGAGTTTCGTTTTAACCTTATACATATGACTCACATGCTAATTATTAACAGAAAATTGACGAAATTTCAAATTTTAAATCTTAATCCTAACAAGCTTCACTACATGAGCTTATTAAATTCCTTTTAACCATATGAGCTTCCAACTTTCCTACCACCACGGAAAAAAACAGCAAGAAATGGAAATGAAGAGTTGGATAAAAAAAGTTGAAATTAGGATAGCAAGCAAGTGAATAGGGAAATGTGTGTGTGGTGTGGTCCAGGATTATCATTGGGTTGTGGTGGAAAGAAACAAAAGGTGGCCCATCACCAGGACCTCTCATTTTCCTTCGTAATATCATATAACATTTTATATTAAAATATTGTCTGTCTGGCAAATTTTTGTCTCTTGTTTCCTTCCTATCCATGGGAATTAGATCCTATTTGGATTTCCTCGCTGGGGATCCTGAAAATCAATGAATAATAATCGTTCATCAAAGATCATGCGGTTACAATTAAATATTTTTTTTATATTTAAAAAAATAAAGTAGTCTTATTTTGTATGAAAAATATAAATAAATAAAAAATTGTAACCGTACGATCTTTGATAAACGGTTAATATCCATTGATCTGCGAAATTCTAGGCGGGGATCCGGAGAGAATCTAATTCCCTATCTATGATCTATCTAATATCTATGCAAGCCTTGCCAACAGGGATCAAAAGAGGCCCTCTTTGGTCTTTTCCCTTCGTTTCATCCAATCTTTTTTATTGGTTTGTGATTAGTGTGAGTTTTGGTTTGTGATTAGTGTGGTAATGAGATGAGATTAAGAGGATAATAAAGCTCATCTTTTACGTGTGGCTTGAGGGAGCTTACTTGGTTTATCCACGGCCACTCGCCGACTTTGTTCAATAGTGACTAGTTCTAGAGTTTTCCCCATGCTTCTTCAAATTCCTCAACCCTTCACCAAAAACAAACAAAATTATGTATTGGGTTCCATGAGTAATGTTACGGATATCATATTTTTATATTACATTTTGTATAAAACGTAACATTACAAGTGATGCAAAAAACACATTTTTTAGCTCTAAATCACAATTTTCTTGCCATTGCTTTACCATTACCTTGAGAGAATTTTTCTTTTTTTACAATTGCAATTACCAACCATTGCAAGGAATTCAATTCTTACTGATTATTGCTCAATACCCAAGTGGACTTATAAAATTAATCATGATTAAGTGTATTGAGAACACGACCTCGTATACAGAGTATAATAATACAATTCATTTGAAACTTGAAAAAGAAATTTTCATTCAACTGTATTATAACACTTAGTGTAGCAGGCCGTGTTCTCAATATACTGAAAAATTTCTCTATTACTTGAGCTTGAGAAAATTTGTCAAAAGACTATATTTCAAATAAATTATCCCATAACTAGGTAATTAGTAACTCCCATCATAATTTAATATCCTTTGTAGCAAACAACGGGAAGAAAATTCAAATTCAAAAACTCATAGTAAATTAGAAACTAGAATTAGAAATGGCATCGAATGGCTTCCCGGCAATATTCAATTCACTTAACCTTAGTATATAAATTCAGTTTATATAATACAA
The DNA here is from genome assembly GCF_019419815.1 of Pyrus x bretschneideri. NCBI lineage: Eukaryota > Viridiplantae > Streptophyta > Magnoliopsida > Rosales > Rosaceae > Pyrus > Pyrus x bretschneideri. The sequence goes on along the minus strand of NW_025999513.1, from coordinate 6,019,545 downwards.
CAATAAATGGATGGAAAATTGAAGGGATCCCATTGAAATTAAATCCCAAAAAAGGAGGTGGCATGCTTTAAAATCAATTTTAATTTTAATTATTTATTTTTGGTAATCATCATTAATTTATTAAGTTTTATAGAAATTTGGATTTGCCGCCAACGAAAAACATGGTTTGAGACCCCCAATCTCAAAAGCAAGTTTGACCTATCCAACGGTGCAGAACCAACAATCTCTCTGACTCAGTCGTGACTCGCTCCCGCCACAATCTCACCACCTCATCCCCCTCTCTCTTTTCCACTTTAACCCAACAATAATTATTTTAATTTAACAAAAAAAAAAAAAATTTCCAAATCCCAAATCCAATTTCGGAATGTGGCGCCCTTTTTTTCCCCTCAATTCACCAACCTTTTGGCGCGGTTGCCTCCCGTTGGATCAAATGTGTGGTTTCTTCCACAACCGTGGGTATTTTTGTCATTTCCATTTACCCGGGCTAGGGTTTCGCGTCTCATTTATATAATGGGGCAATTTTCAGATCAGCTGCGCGGCGCGTTCGAGTGTGGGTCGGTTTGATTCCTCATTTTCCCTTCTCACTGCGCAGCTCTCTCTCTCACTACCTCTCTTCCTTTCTCTCTCTACCTTCTCTCACCGCATGTGAGTTCAGTCTGAGTATTTAGCCTCTTCATCCCAATCACCACACGCCTCCATTGCTAGCCTCCTCTGTTTTGCTTGCTTTATTTTTTCACTCTGCTTTTTCGAAAAGCTGCTATAAGCACTTTTGATCTCAGCTTCTGAGTTGTGATCGATCTCTTTCCTTCTTGTTCCTCTGTTTTTTCCGTAGCTTGGGTTCTCTGAGTCACTAAAGCTTCTTACTTGACCAGAAACCATTCGATCAAATTGATCGCGACCCAGTTCGATTTCCTACTCGTTCTCAACTGGGTTTGTCTCAGATCTTCATAACATCTCATACAGAATGTTGGATCCAAGCGATAAAGTGAGTTTATTTGATCCAGAGCTTTCATTTGATCTGGGTTTTTATATTTTGATCCGGATAGTTACTGATCGGATCGGGTTTCTGTGTTTTCTGCAGGGATCGGAGTCGGAGGAAATGACTATCAAAACCCCAGATGCCGGTTCCTCGGAGGAAGGCTTTAAGAAAACCTGCGCCGACTGTGGAACCTCCAAAACTCCTCTGTGGAGAGGCGGTCCGGCGGGCCCAAAGGTCATTTCACAACCCATAAGCCCTTGATTATGTTTTAAATTCCTCTTTTGGGTTTTGATCTGATTCGTGTATTGTTTGTGCTTTTCAGTCGCTTTGTAATGCGTGCGGGATCAGAAGCAGGAAGAAGAGGAGGGCTATTTTGGGATTAAACAAAGAAAACCCCAACGATAAAAAGGGCAAGAAGAACAAGCAGCTCCGCGACGGCTTGAAGCAGCGGCTGTTGGCTTTGGGAAGGGAGGTTTTGATGCAGCGATCGACGGTGGAGAGGCAGCAGAGGAAGCTCGGCGAGGAGGAACAAGCGGCGGTTCTGCTGATGGCCCTCTCATATGGCTCTGTCTATGCTTAGCCTATGTTAGGATTAATATTAAGCTATAAGTAATAAGTAATTAATTAGGGAGAAATGGCAATTCTAACCTCCATTTTTCAGTGTAATTTCACCCCCACTTCCTCCTGTTATCTTGTCTCTTTTATTAGTGGAAATTTACTTTGTTCTTTATTTTTGAGAGTGATCGAGCAAATGTAAGAATTTTGGAAGATCTTGTTCTAATTTTGCTGACATAATTCTACTAGCTTTGGTATTTGATGCTGTTTTCTCTCACTTTGTTATATGTGGATGTTGCAAGAATTTTTTGTCGCTTTCATGCTTGTTTCTCCTTTTGGCCCATCAACAAATACTAACCCACTAAAAAGGTGCAAAATGAAAGCTCTCTCGTACTGAATGGGAATGTTTTCCTGCAAATTTCCCTTTTTATTCTGTTTGGCAACTGAGAAAATTGGGTGAGAGTACAAGACTTTCGGTGGGAAATGAAATTTATGAACAAATAGAGGGAAATTCAGAAAAGGATTTGATCTTTTCTTGGTTTCTAGAGGGAGAATTAGATCGAGTAGAGGGAAAGTCGAAAGATTTTAGCATTTTTAGCAAGTGTTGACCGTTGATGAACATCTATGTGACTTTTCAGGAAGATGAAACAAGAAAGAAATGTCGATGTATAATTTAAACAAATCTAAGTTACGGGGCACGAGATTTGAACTTATAGTCAACTTGATAAAACATCCCGAACGAGCGCCTGTATATTAGTCAATTCGAAACCATTTAGTCTAAGGCTATCTCTAATGTTTTAGCCTAAAGTTAAAAGTTATAAAGTTATATTTGATTTCAAAGTTGTTTCATTTCTAATGCATATTTTAACCTTTAACTTTTAACTCTTATGCATTGGACATAATTTGAACACAAGCTAAAGTTTGTTTTATTTTTAATTTACTTCAAATCATGAACCACCATAACGCATACATTTTATTTTATGACATAAAAAACCATCATCGGAGTTTTCCTCGCCGATTCCACAAGTGCTTAACTAAGATCAAATTCATACTGTGATGAAGCTAATCGGGTTGAATGTACCTTGAATGAAAAGAAAGGTATGCATTTTATTGATAATTTTGTTACTAAATTTCAGCAAGACATAAGATTATGGCCAATGAATACATGCAAGGGTGCAACTCTTTGGAAGTAAAAATTGTAGCAATTTGAAATAAAATAGCCGTTAAGAATTTTGTGAGATGCCATTGAATCATGGCAGTAAATAAATAAAGCTGGCCATCAATATTTGAAATAATAATTTTTTTTTGTGTGTAATTCAATGACGATCCCACTTTAACGTGAGAGTTAAACTTCAATCAAATATGCATTGACACTTGACTTCAAAGTCATATATAGTCTCAAATTTTCAAGTGCACATGAGAGCGATTAAGTCAAATATGACTTTTAACTCTAAATTTTTTAACCCATTGGAGAAAGCCTAGATACCAAATTAATTAGATGGAAAAAGGTGATTAACAAAAAGTATGAAATGCAGTGTCATGCATGCATGTAATTACTAATTTAGGTTTGATCATGATTGTTATATGATGAAGAAGCAAGATCCTTGTAGCGCCATAACTATTGGTGAATAAGCCCTTTCTAGTCAGACTCATAATACAAAGACAGGAAATCAAAGGCTGGTCTTTTTCTTTCCAAAAGCTAAATCCTGCAGTAACTTGTTTTATATTGTGAGCCACCCTATCAAGCAACGCCGCCGTCACTGCACCTACACAAGCTGCATTTAATCCGCAATTACAACGTGAGATATGTTAACTTGTTTCATGTAAGTTTTTCTCTTGTAGATGAGTCAAAGCAATACTTTCCTTCTTATATCGTACATTTTGAATTGAAAACCGCGAATGCATACACAATGTATAAAGATTATGCGCTTGGGACGGTTTGATGTTGCCTAAAAATGTTCCAAGTTGACCACCTAGCTATTACGAGGAAGGAACGAAACGGTGAGAAATTTTGGATAAGTAGTTTTTAGTTTCGATTCGTAATGGAGCAAGAATGAAGTGGTGTGGGAGGAAGCAACGAAAAGGCGAGAAAAGAAAATATGCGTATGGATGAAATGGTGTGGAAGCATTTAGACTTAGTCTACTGAAGAGACAAAGGTATTTTTATCATTTTCGTTGTGCAGGTTGAAAAAAGAGAGGAGGAGGAACAGTAAAACGGGAGGCATTTCCGTCTTTAAATTGTACTTAGGAACAATGTTTTTCTCATTGCGCTTTACTATATATAATTTCCTTGTTTTGTGACATATGTCATGGTGGACATATATATAAGACTAAATCTATCAAAAGAATTAGTACAATATGCTTAAAGCTAAGCGCAGCAGCCAAATATGTTTCCCCGCTTTTATGTCAACACTATTATTTTAGACAACTTTGCTGCCAGATGGTGCATGGTTAACTTAATATTTAGGTACTCAATATTCTTATTTACTTTTTGTTGCGTATTTAGCAGACCTGCATAAATATTTTATGATCTCTTTTTTTTTTTTTTTTTTTTTTTTCTTTCCTTTGAACCAATTGAACTAAACGCATCATTTTAGTGTATCTCCAACAAAATTGAAAATACTCAATTCATGCTGAAAATTGTCACATAAATCACACATCTAAGCAACTGTTCTGTAATTGTGATCGTCATGTATGAAGAAAACTTCGAGTGCAGCAATACATGTTAGATGACGTGAAAACGCATATGACAGACCATTTGGCGAACGCATGAAAAACGCGGCTCTACGGATGAAGCCACACAAGGATGCAAGAAGGTCCGGGTCTCCCGTGATTATGGTCGTTCATCGTACATTATACGGTCAGTTTTCGTTAGGTACTATTTATATTTAATTTTAAATTTTAAATTTCAAATGATTTCTGACCTTATGATGTAGGATAAACGGACATGATCACGAGATCTCCCGAATCCCCAAAAAAAGGCTTTTCCTCTTTCTTCGTTAAACATGATCGACCCCTTTGCACTACGGGTTCCCTCATACTGTGAAATGCCCCTCTTGTTAAGCCCAACTAAAAAGACATTAAAATTTGAGGAAGACATAAGGGCGAAAATGAGATCGTGGTCCAAGGCATTTTGGTCTGCAGTAGTTCAAGCTCAAAGGTCAATGTTTTGAGACAATCCCATAGTCCATAAGTGGGCCTTATTCTTGATGATCAAGAGGCCCAAAATTAAACCTTTGTACGTTTATATGGAAAAGGCAAAAATAGTGAATCTTTCATAATACCCAAATTGTCATTTTCTTATTAAAATTTCAGAAAAATAAAATAAAATACAAAATTATGGAGGGTGGTTAGTAAGTCCATTACTTTTCTTAAAAATAAATAAAGTCAATTACCACACGTGCAAGCGTGTGACAAGATGCTAGTATCGTTTAAAAATTACACTATTCAGATTTGATATGTAAGAAGTCATTTCTGCTTAATTAACACATATGCGAAGTATCTCACTTGAAAGAATTCATGTTTACGTAACAATTTCTACGTCAAAAAATATTTTTTACATTTAATGAAAGAATCATGCATATGCATTTTAGTGAGTGTTCAATTCTAATCGATTCTATGATGTAGATAGAGTGGCAATGTCTATCCTCCCCATTTCCTGAGTGAGTGCTCGAGCCTAGGATGCCATATGCCAACTTGGCTGGACCCCCAACCCAAAACCCATTTGTTCCCCATACTTGTACTGATCCATACAACACATTGTTTGCCCTTATTATTTGTCCCTTCAATTCTCACTTGGGCCACCATCCAAAATCCCAAAATCTGCTGCTGACTTGTTTACAACCACATCTTTCTGCATTTTATCTATCTCATATATCTTCCCTTTTCTTTTAAGGTCCACATTTTCAATATATTCATTCACAAAGCGGGTTTGTATTCGGTAGTGCAGTCTACTAAGTAGTATGAACTATTGAAGAAAAATTGTTATAAAAGATTGGAAAATTATAACCCCTTGAAGAAAAAGGAAGTTTGTTAATTTAGCAGACATGGTCAGCCAGATTTTGATCTCCAAAATCTATTTATTTTTTATTTTCAGTAGGATTGGGTTCGAAAAATTGAAAAATAAAAAACGAATTGAAATTAAAAAATCAAACCAAAAGTATTGGTTTGGTTTCGATTTCAGTGGTCCAAAAATCAAACCAAGGGCATTCATGGAATCTATTCGGAGAACCTACAACAAAGGCATTCATGGAATCTATTCGGAAAACTTTATCTCCTCTATGAGAGCGTTATGCCCCATGTGAGAGCTATCTTGTGCCACTCTACCATTCCAAATGCGACGACTTAATTCTCACCCACCATCTTCCAAACTTACCTGGGAACCTCATTAATTATACCCTGGTTTAATCGAACCTGATACCTCTGTTTGGTTTCATTTTTATGCCTTCACCAACTCTGGGTTGGGTATTTATGTGGTTTTATGAGGAAAGATATCCCTAACCACCAGATCTGATGGCGTGGGGGATGAATGGCGAACCAACCCCTACTTCTGAATTTATTATGAAGGTTTCGAGCCTCTATGCCAAGGAAAAAGACCAAAAACATTTGTACTACACACATTCTATGTTGCAGGGCTTCTGGGTAAGAATCCTTATCTGTATTGGGTACTTGTTGGAGTACAAGGATTATTCCATCTAGAGAGAGTGAAAGGTGTGCAGAAACAGTCTTGGGCGTGTTTTGTTCTACTTGTCTTCTTTTGTTGATTTACTTGTTTGGAGATGGATCAAGTAGGGGTGGAAGATTTGGTGGTGCGATTGGAAGAGTCCTTAGGGATCTCAAGTATGGAGCAAGAAGTGAAGCTAGTGGGAGCAACTCTGACTGATAAACCCCTGAACAAGTGGGGTGCCAAGAATATTCTCATGAGCTTATGGAAAGAGATTAGGGAGGCAAAAATCAACTGGGTCCAAGGAAATACATTTATCATCATCGTTAAGGATGAGGATATAGCAAATCAAATCATTAACTTGGTTCCCTGGGTGATTATGAACCAAAATTTCTCATTAAAACGATGGCCAAGCAATTGATCTCTAGAGGAAATTAAGCTAAAGGTGGTCCCGTTCTGAGTGCAAATCAGATGCGTTCCCCTAAACCTGTGTACGAAGGCCAGTGCAGGGAGATTATCAAATGAGGTGGGCAAATTCTTGGAGATGGAGAATTTGGAGAAGGCAATGGGCTTCCTACGGGTAAAGATTCTGGTGGATACCGTGAAATCCTTGATTACAAGGTGTTGGCTTCCAAGATCGAGGGTGATTGACTCCTGGGTAGAATTTTGATATGAACGCCTACAAGACTTTTGCTACAAATGTGGAAGAATAGGCCATATTAATCTCGAATATTCTTCCTAACCAACCCGTGGTAGCTCGGCAGGGTTTGGCGAGTGGACAAGAGCTAAGCGGCCTCGTGATGCCCAGGAGAATCGATGCACAAACCTCGTGATACTGGGGGAACGATGGCATTTTTATATCTTGATTCACCATAAACTGAGCATGCGGTCAACTCCGCAGTGTCTTTCCAATAGATCATGCAATTATTGGGACACGCATCAATCTTCACATACGTCAGACCCAAGTCATTTATAAGTTTTTTTAACCTTGTAACAAGATTCAGGAACAATCTCCATCAAACAACATTCTTTTAATGAAGAGAAAGAAATGAGTAAAATGAAGATGAGCAAGAAGAAGAAATCTGAATGAACAACAAATTGAAAATTTTTTGGCGTAAAATAATAAAATAGTTAATTTCTGTCGGTTATAATCGCCATCATTAACTTAAAAACCGCCAGAATCTGTTAAAAATATTTATAAAAAAAATGAATTAAAAAATAATGGCAGTTATAATAATTTTATGGCGGTTGCATTTGACACTAAATATCCACCAGGAATTTATGTCGGATATAACCAACATGATTTCATTGTTATCTGACACTAACTGAATTATGTGTCAGATATCTTTTATCCGACATAATGGCTTATTAAACCACCACCATCATCCGACACCTAAAGCTAATATTGTAGTAGTGTATTGCAGATGATGTGAATGGGTTGGTGCATGATTTTGCGATCGGGCAGGAGAATCCTATAAGGCTCAATTCCACTTATATTGTCCTTATTCTGAAGATGGCAAATCCCGTGTTAGTGGGCCATTTTCGTCCGATTAGCCTGTGCAACTACTTCTACAAGATTTTTTCAAAATTGTTGGCTAACTGGCTAAAACCTTGGCTTCCTATGCGTATTTCCCCTTCACAAAATGCTTTTGTTGAGGGCAGACAAATACAAGATAATATTCTTGTAGCACATGAGGTTTTTCACCTCCTCAAGCTAAGAAAAGTTAAAACGAAGTTCGAGCTAGCAATGAAAATTGACATGAACAAGGCATATGATAGGATTGAGTGGAACTTCCTCGAGGCAGTCATGGTTCAGATGGGGTTTCACAGGTGGTGGATAAATATGGTGATGAGGTGTGTCTCTTCTGTTGACTTTTCGGCCCTTATCAACGGCCAATTGGGGAAGCGCTTCGAACCATCCCGGGGTCTTCGACATGGGGATCCTCTTCTCTTTGTACATGTTCCTTATTGTCACGAATGTTCTCTCGTGCCTAATCTAGTGGGCAGTTGACTGAAGGTTCCTTGAGGGTGTTGAGATCAGTATACATGGACCTCCTATTTCCTATTTGTTGTTTGTCAACGACACCCTAATATTTCTACATGTTTCTCTGTTGAACTGCCAGAATATTGTCTAAATCCTTAATGTATACTGTTTGGCATTGAGACAGGAAGTGATCATATAAAAATCCTCTATATTTTTTGGGGGTAACACCCTGACCAAACTTCTAGAGGAATTGTGCGATATTTTAGGTATGCCGCAAGTGGTGGACCCGGGTAATTATTGGGTATTCTGATAATCTGGGGAAGGTTTAAACGAGAGGCTTTGGCCTTCGTAAAAGATAGGGTGATGGCTAAGATTCAGGGCTGGAAGCAAAGTTTTCTCTCCCAAGCCAACATGGAGGTTTGAAGGCTAGTTTGCTATTACCGTGCTTTGAAAAAAAAAACTGTTTCTGCTGTGCTGTGAGAATAAGCTCATTTTTGCTGCTTCACGTTTTCAGCTTTTTTCATCCAAAATTGTGAAAATAAGCTGTTTTTAAGTGTTTACCAAACACTATTTTAAGCTCAGTTTTTTTTTTTTTTTTATACCCATTTTTTATAAAAGCATCTCAATACCAAACCAGTACTTAATCAAAGATGTTACTCAAGCCATTCCTGCCTACCCAATGAATATCTCTTGTTTCCCCAACAATATCTGCAATGATATTTACATTGTTGTTGCTAATTTTTGGTGGGGGCAAAAGGTGGGAGAAAGGAAGATCCACTGGGTAAGCCGTGAGTCTCTCGGATTGCCCAAACAAGAGGGGGCATGGGCTTTAGGAACCTAAAAGAATTTATTCTAGCATTATTGGCTAAGCAATGTTGATGTCTCATTCACAATCCCGACTCACTTTGGGCCCAAGTTATCAAAAAGCAATATTTTTCCATTTGCTCGTTCTTTGAGGCTCAGAAATGGGGTAGGTCCTCTTGAGCTTAAGATAGTCTCCTCATGGATATGGATATTATCGCTAAGGGAGCTTACTGGCAGATTATGAGTGGTGAGCATACTTGGCTTTGGGTTGATCGATGAATCCCATCCTTGGCTTCCAGACACCCTGTTCCGGTTCCAGGGGTCGACGTGGATCTCTCACGCCGAGTCTTCTTTATTATTGATCATTCTTCTCGGGATTGGCAATTGGATTCCATAGAAATGGAAATGGCGGAATGAGATAGAGGGGCAGTCTTGGATACGCCCATCAGTGTGGTTGGGGGCAAGGATAAACTGGTTTGGCTGACTGATAGAAGGGGACGATACACAGTCAAATCTGGGCATCATTAGGTCTATAACATCAATCGCAGGTCTCGGAGTCTCTGCCCTTCTTCCTCATCAATTGTTGATTTAAGGGTGTGGAAGTGTATATGGAAGATTCTGATCCCTCCCAAAATTAAGAACTTTTTGTGGAAGACTCTTTAGGGGGCTACTACTACGAAGATGAATTTATTTCGACAAAGGTGTGTCTCTTCCTCTATTTGTCCTTTGTGTTCCGAGTGGGAGGAATCTATTGAACATGTTTTACTCATCTGCCCTTGGGTGGATAGGGTTTGGTTTGGGGATGCTTTGGGCTTTAGATTGATAATGATTTGGTATCTACACTCCACTCATGGCTTCAACATATTTGGAACGATCACATGAGACCAGTAGAAGATAAGAGGATAATCAGGTCATAGGTTGCATTTACTTGGAAAGCAAGGTGTGATGCGGTTTTTAACTCATGGCAACCTTCCCTGTCGCGAACTGTGCTTGCCATTTCCCTCGCTACTTTATCCTTCTTGGAAACTTACTCAGGGGTTAGTTGTGGGCGGGTTTCATTGAGTCCACGCGTTCGTATCAATACCCCTTGGTCTTTTCCTGGGCAAGGTGTAATTAAGGTTAATATGGATGCTAGTTGGAAATGGGTGGATGGGTACTGCCATATTGATGTCGTGATACGGGATTCGACCTCTTGCTTCTTGGTGGTACGTAGGAAGATCTGTGCATCAAGTGTTTTGGCTGCGGAGGTGAAGGGTGTTTTGGAGGGATGTGTGATGACAAGACAGTGGGGCTTCCATAGTATTATGGTGGAATATGACCCCAAGGAGATAATATCATGGCTAAATGCATGCATTGACCATGGATCTTGGGAGGTTTTTTCGGTGTTGTGTGATATTCGTGGGGTTGGCGAGGCTTTCAATTGGTGTGTCTAGTCTTGGGTGCCAAGATCAGCCAATGAAGCGGCGGATTATGTAGTGTCGCATCCTAGTGCGGAGATGAGCAACTTAGTCTGGGTTCAACGACCCCCATCTTCGTTTGTCCGTATTATGAACAAGGATGGGCTACTATGCCCTCCAAGCTAGCTTTTGTTTAAGTGGGTCTGAGGGTAACACCTATACTCCTCTGTGTCGTAATTTATTTCCTTTATTCTCTGCTTTCATGTCTAATGTTGTTAGCCTTGTGTGGCTTTCTATACTCTCTTTGGCTTCGGCCCTAGTCAATGATATTTCCAGTTTCCAAAAAAAAAAAAAAAAACTGAATAAACCTAAAACTACGTTGTTTGTACTTACCCCGTAACCCTAAACGACTTTTTATCGTTTATAACCAAAATTTAGTCTCTAATTTCAAAAATGTCAATTTTTAGAGCAGTTCCCCCCTAACACAAATGCGCCAGCACCCATCGCATTTATCCACTCAGTGAATAGTGATAGACCCCAATAAACAGTAATAGACCAAATGCATCTCCACCCCTAAAACTAATAGCCTAGTCAATTTTATTAAAATATTATTAATTACTATTATAAAATAATAAAAAATAATAATTTGATTTTTAATTTCTAACTTTACAGTTGCTGAACTCCCCAAAAATGCTCCTCCAATGAAGCAGACCAGAGCATGCCAACTCACCGCCACCTTCATCATCATCATTGCCACCATCCTCTTCGCAGATTGTACATCAAAGATCATTACTTTAAGCATTTCTAAGACAACCCAATTCGAATCATTGCATAAATTCCTAAAAAATTACCAAAAACATTGAAAGACACAGTGTGTGGGTGTGAACTGTGGACTCACTGAGGCTGGGCTTCAGCACCAGTGAGAGCAGCTTGAGCGACGAAGTGGCGGAGGCTGGGGCCACCGGACTAGTCGAAGAAAGAATCATTAGCGTTGGAATTCGAAAAGTTTCTGGAGATATTGCGGCCAAGACTTCTCCTTTGTGGCTCAGGCGGCAGCTTCTGGCGGTGGTAGTAGCATTGAAAATTGGAGTTCTTCGGTCCCTAATTGAGGAACCTGAGTGAAGCGCCACAATCTCTGGAGCTTAAGATGCAGAGCGCAGTGTGGCTGGTTCAGGATCGAGGATAGGGATGATGACAACGACGACGCCATAGGTGAGATTCTAGCAGCTCATGCTTTCGGTTTTGGCTCCACCCTTGCCTCCGGCACCATGCTGGTGTCAACATGGCGTCATATAGGTCGGCCCACACCTCTATCAATTTTGGGCTGGCCTGGAGGCTAGCTTGGACTGGGTGCCGATCAAAATGCTGGGCTAGATTGGATGGCCTAGGTGCCGGGCTGGTTTTTTGGTTGGGTGCTAGCCTATCAGTTCTTCGGTGGAACTGTTCTTATAATATCTTTCAAATATATCAGAAAACCAATATGAATAGACCTATTTACCTTTATAATAAAACTAATTTACAACCATAAGCTAAAACCTACTTGATCTTTTGCATTTGTTCAAAGATTGAGATTGAAGTTCAACAAAATGAAAATATATGGAGACTGCAGAGGCGAGTAATTGAGCTAAATGGATAGCAATTAAAAAAGGATTAACGTCTATGAGTTTTTGGGTTTCATATTGTTACTAGTTTGTATATATTGGCGTCAGTTTCTTGCAATTAGGTTTTAATTTTTAAGAAATATTACGTTTTTTTTAGATTTATTTATTTATTGAAATTCACTTTTTCAATCTGATTGCTATAGTTCAGCTCAGTTTCTTTATTTTATGTTCAAATTTCTTAGATTTTATTGCTATTTCGTTTTTGAATTTCAAATTTTTATTTGCCAAAGTTTTGAATTTCAATTTTCAGTGCAAGGAATCATTGCGGTTGTTTGGTCTTATTTGGATCTACAGTACCAATAAATATTATTATTTTTGAAAAATCTTTAACCCAGAAGGATGGAAGTTCCCATCAGGCTACCACTCAAATTGGGAAGAAACCAAATTAGGTTTTGGTGTGTATTTTTTAAAGTTGTTGAAATAGGGATTTGGCTCGAAGGCTAGTTCATTACACAGATCGAGGAAGAAGATGAAGAAGGGATAGCGACAGCTGGTGACAATTCCAAATAATATGGGTTTTAATTTTGGGGTATTTAGGTCAATTCAATCAGACTTTTTGCTATGTTTGAAATATTTTGTAAAAGCTGACATTTGTGAATTTTGGAGACTAAATTTTGGTTATAATTGATAAATACTCACTAACGCTGTTGTACGCTCGTTCACTCCTGACTCCTCAGTCTCTACACTCCACGAGAACAAGTCCAACCCCTCCTCCTCTCGACTGCAACCACTCTCTTCGACTCGCCCGGGCTCCTTCGCCGATACACTCTCTCTCTCTCCCCTCCCCAATCTCTCTCATCGATCAGAGGCTCAGAGCTCTGCATTGCGTTGCCCTTACATACTTCTCTCCTCTTGTCGATTTCCACCATTACCCCCAACACAAAAAGAGAGTTCCATCCGTTCAACCTTCTCTCGATCTGCGATCACCATTTTCACGGTCGCCCTTTTTTCTCTCTGCTTAATCGATTATCGATTTGTTTTTCGTTTTCTATTTGTGTTGTACTGAAACCGAACCCACCACTATTTTTCAGTCAAAGAAAAGAAAGCACTCTGAGACGTTCATACTATTGGTATAAAGAGGGCAACGCATGATGCACCCTTTTGCACATGGAGTTAAGGAAAAAGAGAAGACTATGGCACCCTTCAAGAATATAAGGGTGGCACGCGGTGAAACATGTAGGGTAAGTTAATAAGACGTAATCACGTTGACACGAGTGAGGCCAGATCAACGATACAAAGTTTGTGTGTGTGTGAGAGAGAATGGGCCCAAAGAAAGAACACAATGCCCCCACTGAATTTTTTTCTCATGACACACCGCATTCATCAGAAAAGCGTAGTGAAAAGAGGCCTATCGAGCACAGTTTTTTCGTTGTGATGCTCAAACCTTCTTTTCTGTTCCTTTTTTCCAGCAGAGGAAGAAATAGATGCCTCATGACTCATCAGTGACTTAGTTGCTAAGCTACTTAATCAAATCAGAAACTGGTGTCAGAAATAACAGCATCTTCCATATCTTTTGCATACTATTCCGGTTCAAAGAAGCTAGAAAGCAATGATCTTAAGATCATTCTCAAGTACAGTCGCCCAAACGCGCATGGGTGACTCCAAGGCGTACATGCATGCGAACGTGGACGACTGACCTAAAATGCGTCTAGAGATATGAACTCATCATGCTTGGAATTGGAAGTTCTGAGAGATATCATACATCATCCCTAATTAGGAGCAATATGGACTCAGCTCAACTCTTTAATCGAGCACCGTGCTAAATATCATGTCCCAAATACTTAAGTGATCAAAAGCAGTCAGAGAGCCAGAGGTGCATTGCACTTCGGAAGCTGGAAGGGTATTTTTTAGCATCTTTTGGGATGAGCTATACCAACAGAATTTTTCGCGTTAGATCATTAGTCGAGGATCTAATAAACATTATATAACGGGCAACAAGGTATGTGAATAGGATACACCGAACCATAATTAGAATTTTTTGAGTGCCAAACCATTAAAAAAATGGAATTACAAAACTTGGGATGGGAAGGTGCCTACCAATTATGGGTCCCCATATTGTTAATCTGTCAAAAGAAGAACATCAGGTACCCCTTGGGACACAATTGTTAATACCAATTGCCTTTTTTCTTTTTTTTTTTTGTCAAAAGATAATCTTGCATAAAATCAGGTACTCACTTGTTATATCAGTAAGTGTACCCTCACTCCGCAGACAAATATTATATACTTATAGTATCAGAGAAAGAATAAGTAATGTATATCGAGCTCCACAGTTCTCAAATTACGTTAGAAGATAATGTATCAAAGGAAGAATTTCGACGTATTATCAATACAAAATTCAGAGAATTTCTATCGAGCTAATGCAAATTATTAGCAAAAAATGATTAACATTTTACTTTATTTTCATAATCATATTAACCAAATAACAATAGGTACAAATTGGCCATCAAATTACAACAGATCATCGTTATAATTCGGACAGATAAATAAAGGCAGAAAAGAAAAATCAAAGAGAGATGAAGAGAAAGTGAATTTACTTCCCATCCGTATTCTTTCAGCTTTAATTTCAAGTGTCAGGGCACAGAAACACCTGTTCCTCAAGGGCATTTTCGGTAATGTGAAACCAGCAGTAGGCAACTCCCATCTCTCTCTGTCTTCGATTTCTTCCTCTTCGGTTGTTTGCTCAGTCGTAGATCTGTGAATCTGCCACCACGTTATTAATTCCACCTTCCTTTTCCGTTTACTTGTCCGTCAAAGCAAACAGAGAACAACAGAAAACAGAGCAGCACTGTAAACTAGTGGGTGGCTAGCCACCAGCTGAACTGAGCCGGATGACGTATGCGGAGGAGGGTTATAGTAGTAAAACGGAAAGTACGGCACAATTGGATTCGGCGGCGGCGGCACTGGGTAGTTCTGGCCCTTCGGCGGCGGATAAAACGCACCCCCGCCACCCCCGTTGCCACCTTGCGGGGGTGGATAGTAGTAGTAAGTGGGCTGGGAGGGTGGCGGAGGGGAGTAGTACGTGGTTCCGGAGCTCGGTTGTGCCGGAGGCGGCGGACAGTTTGAGGATGAGGATGAGGATGAGGATGGCGGAGAAGGCGGCGGAGATGAAGGCGGAGAAGGAGGGGGAGGAGATGGCGGAGGAGGGGATGGCACTTGGCCACATGGGTTATCGCAGACGGAGCACATTTCGCATTCGATCTGCTCCTTGGAGATCACTTTGGGCTTCGGCAGCGGCGAAGAAAGCGTTGTGGTTGCGACGGTGAGTAGAAGCAGAAGCATGAAAGAGAAGTGGGCATGATGAGTAATTTTCATGGTTAGCTGAGAAAGATGGAGAAACACAAGAAGAAAAAGGCGATGAAAAAATGGTGGGTTTTTTGAGAAATGGCCAAATGGAGTGGGGGAGGGGGGAGAGTGGAGGAGTGAGAGTGTTGAGAGACTTTAAGAGAGTGGGAGAGGGGGGGGGGGGTGTGTACGTAGTAAATGTGTCTTGTCTTTGAAGCTACACCACATCCTTTTGTAAGAGTGGGTTTAAATAAGGGGTGTGTATAAAGAGCAAAGTGTAGAGTGAGAGAGGAAGTGGGGAGCTTAAAATTGTAAAAAGGAGACACCGAAACGACGCGGTTTTACTTTCACAGAAAGTGGCCTCGTATTATCGGTGGCGTTTAGGGCAAAAGTCCAGAATTTGAGGTTAATGATTAGGTAATAGATGGGCGGTGGGGGGTGGGGTGCCTTTGATTTGTAGGGTGGGTATCCCGAGTCCTGAATTTCGGCATAAGTATAGGTACAGTGACGTGTATAACATTTTTTCAGTTACATGGAGTGTATTATCCTAATGCCATTAACTGACATGCGACGAAATGTACTATGAGTGTGCAATCAGAGTTGATAGAGATTTTAAGAAGCTGACACGTGAAAAGATGTAGGCTTATATATACACATGCAATGTTATGTTGAGTTGAGCCCTGTTTTTTTTTCATCTCACTAGAGAGACGGATGCATTAGTTTTTTGGCCTAGCATTCACATTTTTAATGTGCCTCTTTACTTGTGATGTTATTTAATCTTAATACTTGAACAATACATATTAAATAACTTGTGAGCACGTGAACTGATGAGTTCAATACGTAATTATAAAACGTATCTAACTCAAAATTAATATGTTGCACAAGTAAAAGTAATGATTTTGTGTTGAAATGTTAGGGTATCTCCTTTTGGATAATGCTAAGAAGATTAATATTTTAAACTAAATTTGCAAATCTAATTACGTGTCATCAATATGAAATAAGCACATCAATAAGTATGTAAGTAATAATTCAATCATCAACATCTAGATCATTTGTTTGAGAAATCCTCTTGGTTCAGTAGGGTACCTGGTTAATTAGTCGCTAATAACCATGCTAGTGAGTAATGAGCTGTGTTAAAAAGGAAAAGGAAACGGTGAAAAGCTTGAGGAATTGGCACAGTCATTGTTGTTGGGCTTGACTTGTACACAGACGTTCATACGTGGAACTGGAAGTCTGGAAGGATGAAATTTTTTGTGACGCAAACGTAATCAAGACGCAAGCTCCACGTGGTGTGCATCGATTTTTTTACTAGTATTCAGCCAAATATGCGTGCTACACCAAGTACTATTGCACTAGAGAATGATATATATCCGCATTTGGCTTTCTTGTTTTTGCGATCGACATATGTATGATCAGCAAAGCTTGGCGGCTAACTGCAAATGCATAATGTATATGTGTGTATGTATATACATGCTATTTAAGAGAAAATGATCTCTATTTTTGGAGAGATTTCTTAGTGTGACGGACATACGAGGTGATACACCACGTGTCACTATACAAATGGTGGGATATGTGTGTTAAAAAGTTAATAACTTAAAAAATAAATTTCCCACCACTTATATAAAAACACATGGTGTATCACCCGTGTTTCCGTCACAATAAAAAATTTCTCCTATTTTTGGGCCCCTCAACACGATTTTATTAAATGAGATAGTACAGCTAAATGCACAATTCTTATTTTCCTCAAAAAAATGAAAATTATGTCTCTTAAACCAACTCCAACCCTTGGAATAAAACTAAAATTTTAGGTTCTAAACTTATTCAAACTTGCTCCAACTCCAAAACTCATTTTTGGGGCAAATTTAGCCCAGAATTCCCCCTGAGGGCTGGCCCACCATATATGTGTATTCTTTTTTAGTTTTATATTTATAAATTCATTAAATTCAACGGCTAAAATCTAATATGATCAAATCCAACAGTAAAAAAAAAAGATCTAACGGTCCAAATTTAAATCCAACGTCTAAAGTAATTAAAAAATTTATTTTATGTGTTTCATAATCTTTCATAGTGTTCTACAAGTTTCATGATGTCGATTTAGTGATTTTTCAATATTTATCGGAATCTAAATATTTTTAGGTTAAAATGTTCATAAAATTAAATTATGATAGTGTACATAATTTTTTTCATAATTTAATTTTAAAGGTTACTTTAAGAAAAAAATTATCCTAAATTCATTCTTTAATAACATCGGGCTAAAAATTTAACCCATAAGACCAAACCCAACCCTAAGCTAAATGCTATTTTTTAGGTTTTATTCCCCCTCCAAACCCAACCCATGCTAAATGTGTGGGCTAAAAGCTAAAAGCTAAAAGCCAAACAAAAACGAAATTCCCCCCAAGATTTAGCCCAGAAAATGGTGTGGGCACCACCAAATGGACCCCACCCACATTATGACATCCCACATCGCCCAGGGGAGTGATCCTTAAATGTATATTCCCATCCTTACCTAGCACGAGGCCTTTTGGGAGCTCACTGGCTTCGGATTCCGTAGGAACTCCGAAGTTAAGCGAGAAGGGGGCTAGAGCAATCCCATGATGAGTGACCCACTGGGAAGTTCCTCGTGAGTTCCCAAAAACAAAACCGTGAGGGAATGGTAAGCCCAAAGCGGACAATATCGTGCTACGGTAGTGGAGTCGGGCCAGGGAAGTAGTCCCGCCCTGGCCAGGATGTGACAATTTGGTATCAGAGCCTAACCCTGGTCGTGGTGTGCCGACGAGGACGTCGGTCCCCTAAGGGGGGTGGATTATGACATCCCACATCGCCCAGGGGAGTTATCCTTAAATGTATATTCCCATCCTTACCTAGCACGATGCCTTTTGGGAGCTCACTGGCTTCGGATTCCGTAGGAACTCCGAAGTTAAGCGAGAAGGGGGCTAGAGCAATCCCATGATGGGTGACCCACTGGGAAGTTGCTCGTGAGTTCCCAAAAACAAAACCGTGAGGGAATGGTAAGCCCAAAGCGGACAATATCGTGCTACGGTAGTGGAGTCGGGCCCGGGACGTAGTCCCGCCCGGGCCGGGATGTGACACACATGGGTATGTCTCCAAGG
Source organism: Pyrus x bretschneideri (assembly GCF_019419815.1). Taxonomy (NCBI): domain Eukaryota; kingdom Viridiplantae; phylum Streptophyta; class Magnoliopsida; order Rosales; family Rosaceae; genus Pyrus; species Pyrus x bretschneideri. The sequence goes on along the minus strand of NW_025999513.1, from coordinate 6,001,110 downwards.
ATTTATTGAATTCAATGACTGAGATCGAATATAATCAAATCTAACGGTAAAAAAAAGATCTAACGGCCCAAATTTAAATCCAACAACTTAAATAATTAAAAAAATTATTTAACTCAAAATTCACCCAAATTTAGTGATTTTTCAATATTTATCAGAATTTAAATATTTTTAGGTTGAAATATTCATAAAATTAAATTATGATAGTGTACATAATTTTTTTTTAAATTACTTTAAAAGAAAAAATTAGCCTAAATTTATTCTTTAATAATCTTAGGCTAAAAAATTTAGGCCATAAGGGTAGGAGCAGAAAAGCTGTTTCTGGGCCAAAAATTTTAGGTTTTAGCTCAAGGGTTGGAGGAGAAAAATTATTTATGGGTTAAAACCTAAATTTTATAGGTTAAATGTTTTAAATTTGAACCAAGGATTTGAGATGGTCTTAGAATGTTTGTACGTGTATATACACATTTATATATAATTAAAAAAGCTGCATGGTCAATGGAACATCACATACATTCTTAATCTGGTATAAAATGGAGGAGAAATATTAAAATTGTCTAAGTTATACACGTAGGAACAACATTGTATTATATCTATATACATGTTCATATTCGACAGAATACAAAATACTTCTTGACAAGAAATAAGTGATGAGGAATGAGTTTTTAAAGAACACATAGATATGGGCCAGCTGGCATCACAGAAAATAAAAAGATTATGCTATTTTTGGTTCAAAAATTGATAAATTAGATTGTTATAAGTTAAATTCGGTTATTACTCAGCTAATTAGCTCTTATACCATTTTTTTTCCCACCGGCCACTGAGGTCGAGTAATTTCAGAGTCCCCATTTAGTAATTAATGTTGGATAAGTAATAATAATAATGCATGCAGTGTCGATCACATGGCCACCAGGCCCACCACTAATATGGGAGTGCAGTGATGCATTTTTCACGTGGCTAACTATAAGTGCACAGAAATAAACAAACAGGAACCCGATTCTACTGCATAACATAAATATAATAAAATGCTTCACTGTCACGGAATTTCTTTTCTGATGTTAACTAAAACACCGAAAAAATATACGAAATTTGTAACTCAAATGATTAAGAACTGTTATTTTTTTATTTAAAATATTGTGTTTGATTTCTGTGCAATGAATTGGCATTACTGGGAGGGAAATGAATGAGCCTCTCTTGCCATTTGGTGCCAACCGACGAACAACCAACTTCTTAGGCTAAGATAAATTCCTATGAATTTACATAAATGTTACTGGTAAATAATTATTCTCAATGGGTTTTTAATTTATAGTTTATAATTTAATCAAATCAACGTATATTTTGTGCCATGCATGGAATATGTATTTTGGAAATATTATAAGCATATCACAATCTCCACATGGAACTTTCCAGCTGGCTGTTGGAGTGGACAATTAGTGGTCACAAAACACTAAAAAATGCACTTCTGCTTTACCAAATTAACTCTGGAGGAGCAACTAGTCTATACAAAGATCATTGAAAGATGTCGGCCCTTTTGTCTCTTTAATTTTATTTTATCTCTTTAATTCCATCTCGATGTATAAATATTAAGTGGAAATACTAACCATGTTTGCATTCCAACAAAAAGAAAAATCATGTTTAACATTCTTTAATTAATTGTTATAATGCGCGTAAATTTAAGTTTAGTCAAGTTAGTTAGATAGTAGTGTATTTCACTATTTGCATAAAGTTTAAATTCTCGTCTCCATGATTTAAATAATTTTAATATAATAATATCATTTGTAAAATCAATAAAAAATAAAAAAAAAGCTGATGAGACTCTCTAAAAAAATGAGACTCTTCATAAACTCTCTACACTTCATATTTTTGGCACAATGTTACCACGAGAGTAAACATTTAACTGTGAGATAGCAAAAAATTCATAAAAAAATATCCCACTTTTAAAAGAGTTCCCTCAACATTTCTTTAAAAAAATAAATAAATAATAAAAAAAAAGAAGCAAAAAATTCATAAAAAAAAGTATCCCATTTTTAAGAAAGTTCCCTCAGCATTTCTTAAAAAAAAAGAAAAAGAAAGAAGCAAAAAATTCATAAAAAAAGTATCTCACTTTCAAGAAAGTTCCCACAGCATTTCTTTAAAAAAAAAAGAAAAAAAAAAGAAGAAGAAAGGCGTGCGGTGGAATATATTGCTAGTTCAGATTTGGTGGTATTACAAAGGTTTCAAAGAAATCCCAGCCGGGCCAGTACTTTCTAATTAAAGGTAAAAAGATCATGATGTGCATATTAAATTCTAATTAGAAAATGAAAATTAATGTTTAATTACAAAAAGCTTCAAATATAAAATTGAAAGAATCGTGGACTTCACTGTTTGTGATCGCCTTTTGCTTTTTTTTTTTTTTTTTTGGAAGTTTTAACAAAAAACTCACGATACTGTTCATTTTAACGAAAAATTACATTTTTACACTAAAGTCAAATCCGGTACTATTCACTTTATCCTTTATTTTATTCTTATCATTAAAACTCAAAGTTTTCAAGCCTTTTTCATTATTTTTTTTTTTTTTCTTACTGGCCCTGTAGCTTCCATGTACTTGGCCTCAATAGTGTGAATCATGATACCTTTCTTAAGTTCTTACAAGTGTGAAATATAGCCTAGTTTGATGCCAAATCCAAAATCCAAAACCCGGGTAATTCATACTTCATATATAGGTTGGTTCACTTACAATTGCATACCAAAAAAAGGCATGATTATCGCACATCACGTAAATAGTAAACATGTAATAAATACTATACTCACATAAAAATATACTTTAAATACGCGTAAAAACCTCTCGAGAGCACAGATGCAAACTAAATAAGAGCAAATTGTGATTATACACCTTGTCTAATTGCCATTAGCGTTGTAATACATACATCACTTCATGAAATCATAGGATTATGCATGAAAATTAAATATTCCGATCCAAAAGTGAGTTACTAATTGGCCCCTCTACCTTGACATTGATTAAGCAAGCATCTCACATAGGCTTTCAAACAAAAGTGAAAAGGGGACCTCGATCGATTTGATCATGCATATACCTATCGGACAAGGTAGTTGCATGTGCGGTAGGCAGTCTCACTTGCTATAATATTCTTGGCCCCTTTTTGATTTCTCTGAGGAGAACTTCATTCACGCTTTATTCTCAAAACACATGTCTAGTATAGTAACATGATGCATTATTTTTAATCAATTATATGTTAGTGGTTGGTGGCCATTGAACGTTCACTGTCCTAAAAATCTTCGTCTAGCGCCACCTAAGTCTCGTCTAAAAGCTAGACGGCAGGTCACCGTTCCGATTAATCACTAGGCGTTTGAAAATTAAGAAGGGCGCCTAGACCTGCCTAGGCACCTGCCTAGCCCGTCTAGACCCACCTAAACATGCGCCTAGATTGCGACTCTCACTTAGACAGAAAATGTATCTTTCATTTTGCATTTTATTTTTTTCAATAAATTGTAAGAGACTTCTTGAATACTTAGATGAACACACATTATATGCTTGTTCTCATATTTTCACTATGTTTTAATACTTTGTAATCTATATGTCATTCTATTTTGCAACTTATGTATTCCAATGAAATTATGTACTTTATAAGTATAATCAGATACTTATATATTTATATGATATATAACAAATTTACTTAAATCCACCTAATTGGTCTAAACCCCAGCCTAGTCACCCCAACTAGCGCTCAGTGTCTTTTATAACCTTGCTAACATTGCACATTAAGGATCCGCAGTGGGTTGATTGATACCACTAAATGAAACCACATTCAGGCTAACCCATCTTGTAATAAACTCTTGGTTCCGTCCTTGATTGATACATAAGAGTTACCCGTTCACATGCATACAAACGGTTGACGATTGAGAAATTGATGTTAGTTGTGTGTGTAAGTAAACCTTTTGTTTTATAAAGATTGTGTTTGATCAACGGAGTAATAGACTAGAGAACTTTTTCTTTACAATTGTAATATCCGTTTTTGTGTATGCAAAAAACTCACTTGAGTGGATATATATTAATGGTGACGTAATAGATTTCCTTGTTTGCTATTATGTCCTAATCACCATTTAATTTGCTGGTGGAATGAGAGGTCAATTTTAATGAGTTAATGCATTCCACTAAGGTATATCCGTCCCTAATCATCAAAGTATTATTGTCCTCCTTCAATTTCAATAGTTGATGTCCGTTTTTTGTGTAACTGGTTAAAGGTTGACCCTTGTGAGTTGACGGCCGTTGAGTGACTTGTAGCTAAGAGGTCACATGTGATGTAATGTCTCACCCTTCTGTCTCTTCATCTTCTAACCCTAGTACTAACACTGTAGCATAATCAATAGTTTTTTAGGTGTACAACTTGAGATGCATATGGTCCAACAGTAGATATAGGATGTTGGGTATCTACTATGCGTCTTGGATTTAAAACTTGCTCTCTTCTTAATTATTGTAGTAGTTTTGAACAGTTGCGGAGCCAACATAAAGACATTGGCTGCCATTGACCCCAACAACTTCGAATATCTCCTGTTTGAATTTTTATATGACCCTGTAATAGCTAAGGAAAGCAAAATAGAGAGACCATTTATTAATATTTTTTAATTAAAACATTCCAAAACTACTGCCTATCCACAATAGGGATAGCTTTTTTTGTGACCACCATTGTGAAGGATACATATTGTGTGGAAAATCAATGATTGAATGATAATTTGGTTGTATACAATGAAAAATGAATGGAAGTCAATGGTCGAATAATAACTTGGTTATATGTAATGAAAAATGTATTTGATTCTATTGTAAATGATGTTGTGATACAATGTTTTAAAATATGAGAATATGTTGTTGCCAATTATAAATAAAAGTATATTTAGTTTTTGTAAGCTTCTTATTTGTGCCTCATTATTGTAAATTTCTAGCTTCGCCACTGGTTTCAAATCCTCTCCCTCCCCCTAAAAATAATAATAATAACCTTTTTTTTTGGGAAAAAAAGGTATATAACTTGAGATTAGTATAATTTTACAACAAATTTTTCTTTCAGTTGATGGTCATAACAAACGTCTTACATCCAAGGGTCCAAACAAAATATCATAATTGGACGGATATTGGTTAATCAAAATAATTATTTAATCTATAAGGTTATCTTCATAGTTTAATGTAACAACAAAAGTCCTTTTCAAGATATTCATATGTTACGATAAGATTTAGAGGTGCAACTCAGGCGGGTTGAATGTCAATTGATCTCTAATATTCAACTATCACAATTTGGACTTGGGTTGGGTTTGGATTCATGCAGGCTCTTTCGGGTTCAAGTTTCATTTAGGTCTAGGTTTATTCGGATTGCTCAACTTTATCAAGTTCAATATTTTGATATCTTATTCTAAAAGATTTTTTCAAAAGTTTGAACTAGATAACATCAGTACTAGTTAGAATTCAATTCCATAAATTAACCTTCACACAAAAGTCAAACTAAATAGCATCAATCATTGACCAAATGAAAATCACCACCAAATTCAAGTAATTTCCTCCCAAAATTTATACGTAGCTTGTATAATATGAAGCGAAGTGTGTATTATGTTTGAAAGAAATCAGAATATAACTTGGGTTAGATTTGAGTTAACATGGACAGACAAGCATAAACCCAACTCAGTCCAACTCAACCCAATAAATAACCAATTGAGATTGGGTGGCGTTGAAACGAGGTTTTACTTAATTCTAGCCGGCCTGAATCGGGTTTAAAATCAAACTAAACATAAACAGAATAAGATTTTGATCCAACCCAAATTGCACCCCTCAAAACGACCTGCATGTAGAGGACTTTCAAAATTGGGTCCATGTGAAGGGCCGCAATGGTCAGATTGTGGAAAACCAGGCCGAGTCCATTAACAAAACATATAGATCCAAATGCAAACGAGTGAGCCACGTTTTGGTGTCTATGAGCTTCAGACAAAAGGACGTGCCCGCAACAGATTGACATGCATAGACTTTGTTGGTTACCCAATTATTTACATGAAACAAAATTCTTTCACAGCGTTATTCTCTTACAAATTGTCTGACAACATAAGATACTTATATTGATAGACAGTGAATCGAGAATTTGATCGTATTGATTTTTGTTTGGGCATTCTATTTGTAACCATTGTCCTAAACGTACGACTGATAAATACACAATTTAATTGTCTATTAACTTAAGTTTGATAAGAGAACATTTTCATCCGAAGCGATCGGCTCCCTTAACCGATTAACGAACATGGATTCAAAATCAAATAGGAAGAGAGGGGAAAGGTTCGTTGAGACAAAGACAAAAGGACCTTTTCACGCTCAAAACAAACACAAGCAGCAGTCTTAACACTAGTATTTTTTACACACGCACTTTCTTGCCATTTGCTTTCAAACATAAACCGAAATCCACCAACCTTTGAAATTGAATCACTCAAAGACGGCAACAAATACATAAAGCATATATTTTAAAAAATTTAAACAAAACAATATTGTCAAATTACAGCTTCCACTATGCTGTATTAATATTACATAATTTATCCAACGTTACTCTCTCTCTCTCTCTCTCTCTCTCTCTCTGTCTACGCGTTTGAAAAAAAGCGCACGCAGAAACAGTCGCACATATATAAACCCTATCTGTTTCTCCAAATTCAAAAATCCAAACTTTGGAGAACCCCAAGAAAACCAAAAGCCATGGACTCGGGCTTCAGGAACTGGCCTCCGATCATGGCCCTCAATCTTTTCATTATCCTCGCGATCCTGCCCTTCTCACTCGCCCAGCCAACCGCCGCAGCTCCGGCGCCGGCTTCCGACTCCTGCAACGGCGTCTTCCTGTCCTACGCCTATAATACCGGAGCCCAGCTCCCGCCCGAGGTCAAAGACCCGAAACAGCAGCCTTACAAGTTTGAGTCGGTTCTCACGGTGCTCAACAACGGGCTCGACGATCTCAAGTCGTGGAGGGTGTTTGTGGGGTTTACCAACAAGGAGTACTTGGTCTCTGCCTCCAATGCCGTTTTGGCCGACGGTACTAGTATCCCTGGGGGTGTCGGAAACGGCACCGTTTTTGCTGGGTATCCGATGACCGATCTGAAGACGGCGGTTAAGACCGCGGGGGACTTGGCCCAGATGCAGGTTCAGGTCAAATTGATCGGGACCCAGTTCGGTGTGGCCCCACCCAAAGTTCCCATGCCTTCCAATATTACTCTGGCCAATGATGGGTTCGTCTGCCCAGCGGCTGCAATGCAAGGTGAGCTGTTACACTTCATTTTTTGTGTTCTTTCGGTACATTTTTGGATGTTGGTTTTTGATGGACTTTGATTTGGAGTATACAGATTAGATTTAGCTGTTGTGAATTGAATACTTTTGATAGCTCTTTTGAATGTTTATTGCAATTAACTGTATAAAATGAGTTGAATTTGATGAGACAATACTTGGTATTTCGATTTTGTTTAGTCATTTATTGAACATTTTATTTCGGTACGAGGTGGACCGTATGAGTCTCCTTAGGATATGCATCTGTTATGCAAACTGCCTCAAAGCTGCTGACTTGCCTTCAGTCACTAGGAAAGTTTGATAGTCGACAGAGAATGTCTTGAACCACAAAACATTAGTTGAGCATGCTTAATGTCGACCCCATGTTTTACTTCATACACTAAGTTGGGTTTTCATACACTGCTCTGATAATGTTCATTACAGGGACCCATGAAATGCAAGTCTGTTGCACCGTAGACGCAAATTTCAAAACGAACATCACTGTGGATGAAGAGTTCCTCCCCCGTCAAAAGGGAGATCTTACAATTATGTATGATGTGATCAGTACTCGGGCAACAGATTACACGGCGCAAGTGACAATCGCCAACCATAACTCCCTTGGTCGTCTTGATAATTGGAAACTGAGCTGGGACTGGATGGAAGATGAGTTCATATTTTCAACGAAAGGGGCTTATCCATCTGTTGTTGATTCTTCTGATTGTATATTCGGTAAACAAGGTACATTCTACGAGAATCTAGACTTCTCAACTGTATTGAATTGTGAAAGACGGCCAACAATTATTGACCTTCCTCCAACAAAAGCCAATGACACACTTCTTGGTCTGGTCCCTTATTGTTGCCGAAATGGTACTATCTTGCCACCAACAATGGATGCAAGCAAGTCAGTTTCATCATTCCAGATGCAAGTTTTTAAAATGCCTCCAAATCTCAACCGGTCCCAGCTCTCACCGCCACAAAACTGGGGAATCAAAGGCACGCTCAACCCTGATTATAAATGTGGCCCTCCTGTCCGGGTGAGTCCCAGTCAGTTCCCTGACCGATCTGGCTTGCCAGTGAATATATCTGCAGTAGCCAGCTGGCAGGTTGTGTGCAATATTACCCAACCCAAAGGAGCAATCCCTAGTTGCTGTGTTTCATTTTCTGCTTTCTACAATGATTCTGTCGTCCCATGCAACACTTGCGCTTGTGGCTGCCCTAGTAATACAGCTCGAACTTGTAGCACAACTGCACCAGCTATGCTTCTCCCACCAAAGTCACTTCTTGTTCCCTTTGACAACCGAACTGTCAAGGCAAAATCTTGGGCTGATATTAAACATCTACCAGTCCCAAACCCAACACCTTGTGGTGATAACTGTGGGATCAGCATCAACTGGCATTTATATACAGACTACTCTCGTGGATGGAGTGCAAGAGTCACAGTCTTCAATTGGGATGAAACGGCTTTTGTTGATTGGTTCGCTGCAGTACAACTGGATAAAGCAGGCCCTGGTTTCGAAAAGGCGTACTCTTTCAACGCAAGTCACTTGGAAATTAATGGTGTCAATAATACCGTATTCATGCAAGGCCTCAAAGGATTGAACTATCTTGTGGCGGAAACAGATGGAGCCAACCCAAAGAAGGATCCTAGGGTGCCTGGGAAACAGCAGTCAGTGCTCTCGTTTACAAAGAAGATTACTCCCGGAATCAATTTGGTTGGTGGAGATGGGTTTCCGACGAAAGTATACTTTAACGGGGAGGAGTGCTCTCTTCCTACAGCATATCCTAGCAGTGGTTACAGAAAAAGCACATCTCTAATTTTCTCGGTTCTCGTAATGGTTGTAGCGTTTATGGTGATGCAGCAGTAGAGCTGAGGGATGAGGCAATGCTAGATCTCGTAGCTACTGCTGATGTTTATATTCTTTCGGTGGTTTAGATTGATACGTGCTCAACGGGGTGGTTTTGCGAAATCCCAACTACCAGAAGGCGTGCATGGCATTGCCGGTACTTAAAGATGTTTTTAGGCGGATTTTGGTTGCGGCTGGTATTCTTTTGCTTTTCATCTGCAAATACTGAAGGGAGGATCGACACACCGCAAAGTAACAGCGAAACTATATATAGCTAATGTTCTCATATTTTGTATAAACGATATACATTGAACTAGATGCTTGTCCTTGATTCTTTTTTGTTATTTGTTACACTTTGTTGGTTGTGGAAGTGATAATATAATCTCGTTCTAGACTCACCCTAATGTTTCCAAGACTAGTGTTTATGCCGCTTTTTCTTCCCTAGTGTTATTCATGTGCATTTTTACTTCTCACACACATTTTTTAATTTTCAGTTGCCGGATTGAATGAATTAAAGAAAATCAATGACAAAAAATTAATAAGGGTGTGTGAGAGGTGAAAATGAACGTGTGAATAGCCCTATCCTATTTTTAAGTTCAAGTGGTAATTGCACCAAGGCTTTATTTTAGTTGCACTCCCTATGACTCAATTTTATTTTCACTTTTATCTCTTGTAACTCAAAAGTTGCCAATTTATTCTCTGAAACTCAAAATTCGCTCAACTTTGCCCCTTGGAACTTGACTTTGGATCTTATTTTGCTCCTTAAAACTAAAAAATCGTCATTTCTATAAAACTCAAAATTCGTTTCATATTGCTTTAATTTTGTTAATTCCGTTATGTGGGACGTTAACGCATAATGGAGATTTATAATATTTTATGTTAAATTTGTCATTTTATCCTTAAAACTCGATTTTAATTTTTTTTTATTATTATTGAATGTTAACACACAATAGAGGTTTATAATCAAATTCATTGGCAAGTGACAATCTTATTAAGTGATGGGTCCCACACAAGTTTCTGAGGGCGACTTTTGAATTTCAGGAATGAGAGTTCACAAATTCAAAGTGAAACGAAATTTGTGTTTTAACGAGGGTAGCTAAAAATAAAGCCCGCACAGAACTGAAGAAGTTCATGTCGCTAGTTGTGAAGAAGGAGAGGTGTTGTTTAATTGAAAACCTAACCAACTTTGGCGACTTGTTCAACTGAAATTATTCCTTGTTAATATTCTATTCTATTCTGCAGGCTCTTTCCTTTTTTTGTTTTGCTTCTTTTTGGTGGCAGTTGGAATGATTCCAAAGCTCATGCTTAATTAATGTGGACCACTTCTTATTATCTTATCCGACCACTTCATGCTGCATTATTCCGTTTGCCCATTTCTCTCCCTCCAGCACAAGTCAATACACCTTTTCCAATTAGTGCCTAAAAATAGTGAAACATGACCACTAGCATTGCTCATTTGTAACTCTAGCATAAAACTTAGGACCACCTCGTTAGCACCTCTTGTAAAAGCACACAACTTCATGTATTTCAATCTGACCCGACCCTACACTAGCTCCACGTGGTGTGAGAGCTTGCACTAGTCGGACAGACACACCGAAGTTTTTCTCCCTACTTCAAAAATAAATAAATAAATAAGAAAAACCATGTACTAAGATAGGAGAAGATTATTAAGAATAGAGGACATACAAGAATTCCTAGAAATTTGAAGTACAAGAAAAACAACCAGAAAAGAATACCCCCGACTTATGTCTTGAGTAACCAAATAGAATATATGTACATCAAACTCAATTCCTTGAACGAGAACGAAACGGAACAAAGGACAGGGCAGAAGAAATTCACCAACGGCAAGCTTCATGTGTTATTAGAGTTAGAAGAAGTATCAAAACCTACCCTAGAATACTCAAGATGAGCCTAAAACCGAGGACAAGTTTCACCGGCACCCCAGAAAACGATGCTTCTTTCTAGCCCCTCTAAATTTTGCATGCATGCTTTGCCTACCATGCAGCAGTATTGTGCATAACAAATATCCTTAGACATGTTCGATCCACCTCGGTTATCCATCATCCTCATCTTTTATCTCCTAAAAACAGCAGATCATGATATTCACAACGAAAGATATGATTTGTGAAATTACGCACTCTGGTTTTCTCTGATGTAGAAACAAACTTGAATATCCACCATCAGATTGCAGAAGAAACGACTTCCATTGCCGCAATTATGTACACCAGATCTGCAATCATACAAAATACTGTAGGAGCGCATTCTACACAGGAATATTATCCAAGGAATACCCATCAAAGTCAAACTCATTTTCAGCGGGTCCAATTCCATCTTGCTGCTGAAAAACAAAAGAACTTTCATGAGTAAATAATGCCCTTGATAGCTCGAAACATGTATCTAAAAATTCAAATACCGTAAAATGGAATAAAGGCAAAAAACTGACCTGCTTGAGAAGTGCACTCATTAGATCATCCTGACCGTATTGTTCATGAAAGAAGCTAGTTTGAGAAGTTGCGTCGGGGGCACTTTCAGCTTTAATCCTAACTGTATTGTCAACAACAAAACCGTTAAGATGTTGACCGGTATTTTGCACATTCCCAAGATGACTGCCTTCGCCCATTGAGAACAGAGCTTTTCCGACGGTAGTTGGACTCCTGCTTTGTCCACCTCTTTGGCTAGAAGAAAATCCTTGATGAACTAAAACTGACGGATCAAGGCTATTGTGCATGGAGTTTGTATGTTGAGAGGGGTCAAAAGTCAATCCCACATTCTGCAAGTCCCAATCATTTGATTTGTGCTGCTGTAACTCGTTAAACATATCATAACTTGGCATAAATCCAGAAGATATTTTTACGTCAGAATTTACATCTTCTGGAAATGCTCCTTTAGACGTGAGGCTGGACATTACTGGTGTACTTCCAAGAGTAAAACTGTTGCATGGTAGTTGTGAACTGCTGTTCAGGGGATAATTCAAAATTGACGAGTTTTGTTGCATTGGATTATATCCTCCGCCTCTGCCGCTATCAACCATTCCATTTCTTCCCGAAACTCCACTACTCATACCATTAGACATGATGGGATGCCCCATTGAAGATGAGAGCCGTGGAACATGATTTCCAGAAGTTTCATTCAAGATCTGCCCTCTTGGCTGCGATTGAGCTACCGGCATAAGTAGAGAACTGTTCTGGACTCCATGAGCATTGACTTGCATATTGACAGCCCCAAGAGATTGTGCAGACTGGTGCAAGTTGGCAAGCTGTTTTGCCTCCATAGTTGTTGGAATCCCATGAAGTAAGTTCATCGGTTTGCTACTGCTCAGATGATGTTGCCCTTCCGCAAACCTCGACTTTGGATTTTCAAAGCTGAATAAGTTCCTTTGATCAACAAGGGGCATAGGTACGCCTGATTTTGTCGTTGACCTCCCAAGTCCGGCTGCTTGGAGTGTGGCAAGGCTTTGAACAGGGAGTTGACCAGTGACAGCTAGCGTCTGAAGATCCAGCCCACTGAGCGATTGCATTGCTCCGAAAGACGCTTCTTGAGGACTCATGAAAGAGTTGCTCAAATTATTCTGGTGCTGAGACACCCCACTTAACCTTCTAAGGTACAATCTGTATTTCTGTTTCATAAATTGGCACGCTGAGTTATTCTCAAACAAAAAACATATTTTAACCATGTCACATAAGAACAGAACTTTGCTCAAATTCATATTGTAAGAGAATTGCTCCTCGTAAATTATTATAATATGCATAATTATCATACCTGAAGATGGCTAGCAACATTTTCTCTAGTAAGCCCAGGAACATTCATCAACTCCAAAATTTTCTTAGGAACAGCCTCTGTATCAAATAATCAAGTTTGAATTTTTATTAAAAATAATTTGCGATACAAAATGAGACGGGCGTCGACTAATCATACATACATAAATCCATGATTCAACTTTATCCAAAAGCAAAGGAAAATAAAGTGATTCATTCTACACTGTTGAAGAAATATAAAGCAAAGGAAAATAAAGTCATGCATTCCCGTTCCGTTCGCGTGAAGAGTGTGTACATAAATTCAAACCGACTGAGCTCCTAGTTGAAGAAATAGGTGCAAAACTCAAAGGATCAAAAGCACTTATACATATTAGGCTACAGTCAATCAGGAAGTATAAAATTGAAGAGTATAGGGAAGAAGACATACTATCAATGCCTAGTTGATTGACAGCGCCCACAAACTGTTGATGAAGTTCAACTGACCAAACGACCCGCGGCTTCTTTAATGTGGATGAATCATCCCTCTCATCCGTCTCTTCTTCCTCATCCTTCCTCCTCTTTGAGTTCTTCCAGGTCCCTTCATTTGCCGAGGACGAGTAATCTGCATCTTCGGATGGTTTCTGCTGCCGATCCCCTTCTTCCACACTTCCAGATTGCTCCACATCCTTCCACTCGTTCTTTTTCTTCCGCACTACATGCTGCCATATGTTCTTCAGCGCCTCAATGCGAACCGGTTTGATTAGGTAATCACAAGCACCATGAGTCACACCCTTCATAACAACACTTTTTCCATCATCAGCAGACATCACTGTGGAATTACACATATCAGGTGTCAGCTCCAAATTAACACATACGATTCCGGTTAACAATAGTTAAATCTACACAAAATTACTCAAACGAGGAACTCACTGATAACAGGCAGGTCCATCTCCAGTCCAACGTGCTCTAGGAGTTTGAATCCATCCATGTCTGGCATGTGCACATCACTGATAACAATATCGAATCCGTTCTTGTTCTCTCGAAGCAACGAAAGTGCGATCTCCGCACGATTACATTTTGTCACTAAAAAATCCCAAACAAACCAACTCAATCAATCCACAAATTTAGTAAATAAACAAACTATAGAACAAAATTAATAAAACAGGGCTATGAATCTACAAAGACACAAACCAAAACTCAAATCTTACTTCTGGAACAAGACGATTAACCTTTTTAAAAACAAAAAATTAACACTGTACAATTTCAAACCATCTGGAGAGCAAGTAACAAAATTTAACACAACCCATGATTCAAATCCAAACAAAATCACAACTTAAGCAGTAAAAGATATCAATTACCAAATCTTAACTTCTACCACAAGCTCCAAATCCCTTAAACAACAGCATGAAAAACACAAGTAATTATAACCCAAGTGGTAAAACTTGCAGTAAATCACCCACAAGAACGATAAATCCATGTTGGGAGACAGGTAAATGACATCTACAGAAGGATTGAAGAAAACCCATGAAGCAAAGTCTCTAGAGAGAGAGAGGGGAGAGAGAGGGAGAGAGAGAGAAACTCAGAAAAGAGTACCTTCATAGAGGCAAGTTCTGAGCATCCTCTCCAAGATCATAAGGCAAGTAGGATCATCGTCGACCACAAGGACTCTTAGTCCCGCAGGAAACTGGTCAGTGACCACATCCCCCGATTTCCAAGCTCCACTCGAACTAGCCGTTGACATCGATCCCATGCCGTTGCTCAGATGCATAGCTTCAAAAAACCTAAATCTCGGAAACCGAATAAACTGCAAGATATCTCTCTATCTATATATAATTATATATATAAATTCCCTACCAGATAACCCGAATTACATGCTTAAGCTCCGGTTTTGATTCATACCCAATTCAAAACTCAAAGAACCCAGTTGAGCAAAAGCAACAGACTTGAAAAGGATAATTGATTTTCCGCTGAGAAATTTTTTATTATGTATGTATGTATGTATGTATGTGTGTGTGTGTGTGTGTATATATATATATATATTCTTCGGATTGAAGTTGAAAGAGCTGGACTTGTCTGTCTCTGTTTCCAAGCTCTAATTGTCTGTGTTTTGGGTTTATTTTATGAATTTAATTATTTATTTGTTACCTTTTTTTAATAATTGAATATTTTATTCAGAGGTGGGTCACTCCTGGAAGAGTGGATCCAGCTCATATACAAATAAAAATAAATAAAAAATTAGCTCGATTAACTTACAAGTTCCTTCCTTAATTTACTGCTTACCATTTGTAATTTTGTATAATCTTTTCCTTTTTAACTCTGCTATTTACCTTCCCGTTTTATCTGTTTCCTGTGGTTTGACCTTTCAAATTATCTAATGTTTGAATCAAAGTCAAATCATTTAATCTAAAATTTTAAATTTTTTTTGTTCAAATTTTTATTAATTTTGAGCTTAAATCTAACAGAGTACGATACTCTTCCTTCCAAATCATCTTCCCTTTTCTTCCATAAATGTTGATGTTGACGCGGTTTAATCGTAACCGTTCAAATAAAAACATACTAAAAAGAAAAGAAATTTTAGAGGAAGAGAATCATACTTCTTTACTAATTTAATCATGCAGCCAATGATACCTAGTTAAAGAAAAATATTCAAGTTAGAAAAACAATAAAGTCGTCCAAATTTTGATTTACCTTTGATTTTATTTTGGGTTTCATTTACTTGTAGGAGATTCAATTTGGGTCACTAGCACTCTATCATTAGAAAAGGAAACAAAAGTTAAAATACAAACAAACTTCTTTTTTTTTTTGAAAATGTTGACTATACGGGAAAGTTTTAAGATTATGAAAATAACTATAACGTCAAGAATATAAAATACACGTGTGACTAGATAAATTATCGAAAAGTGCATCATGAATAAGCATTTAGACACCTAAGACAACCTTACATATATAAGTACAAAAACAAAAAGCCGTTTTCATGACGAAGTAGAGGATAATGTTTACTATTTTGATCGATTAATGTTTTACACCAACATAATATTCGCTTGTTCAAAACTTGGAAACCATGTTGCCAAAGTAAACAACCACTTCCATACATTCTCGGGGTGGTTCAGGTTCTCCACTTTCAATTCACCAATAGTGGTCATACAATAAACTTGCAAATTTTATAGTACCAACTCAAAAAAATAATTTTAATTTATGAAAAAAATTTCGATTAGCAGGTCAAGTAGGTTAATTTTCAAACTAACTTTACGCAATATGAAGTCAGATTATAGTAAATTACAAGAAATTCTATACATTATGAAAATACACTCAATAAATGATGTGATTGGACCACACTGTGGAGAAAATTTTCAATTTTAAGGAAAAGAAAGAAAAACAAAAGAAAATTAGGTACCAATCCATTAGTCCAGAGGCAAACAGGATTCCCCGTGATGCAGGACAGAACGGAACAGACAAGGGGCTGCGGAAGTCCGTTCAATGAGCTTTTGTTTCTTTTCCCAAAAAGCTGCTCCGTTGAGTTATTAATTTTTTTTACCTCCGTTGAGTTAACCGGTGTAATTCTCTGCTGCGCTGCACTGTTACTGTTGTTGTCTGTGTCCGGCTTTTACTTTCCCACCAGTTACCACACTCTCAACCCGTTTCCCCCTCTCGACACGTGTCCTTTGGGGGGCCATTTGTCAGGATAAGGCTTCCTTGGCCTATATTGTTTGCTCTCTCATTTCCTAGTCATGACTCATCCTCCCTGCACCTGCAGATGCATTGCTTTTCAGTTTTCGTGGTGTGGTGTGGTGTGTTTGGATGTTTTCTTTTAAAACCTAATTACTTTATTCGTTTCTTAATTTCTTAATCTTCATTGATACGAATATGGTATGTTTGATGCTAGATTTATGTGTTAATTGTATGATCATTTGTAAATCAAACATATTTGGCTTATGTGTAAAAGTATAACGATCACACATGTTTATTTGATATGTGTTGTCTTTGTGTTTTATTTGAGTATCTTCATATGTGAAGGTGCTTGTAAAGATACAGAATTTTGCCCCACATTGAAAACTCAAGGGACTTTTGCATATCCCAACTTTATTCCGCATTGGTTTTGAGGTGGAACATTAACTTCCTTCAACCACACGTCTTCATTGAACATTAGCTCAAATTAATAGTGACAATATTTCTTTTTTTAATTATAAGCGAGACCGTAGAAAAAAATCGAATCTAAAACCTCTTATATAAACTTGGAGTTTTACCAAGTAATCACAATTTCCTCGTACCATAGAATCCAAGACAGCATAACTGAATCAGCAAACTAAACCAATATATTAATCCTGCAAACTATAATTAAATAATAAAAAAAGTATTGCTTTCCGATTCCTTATACAAGAAAAGCTGTGACAACCATGCTAAAGCAACTAAGCATATTCTGAAACCGTATATTCCCTGTGAGTCTCTAGTAACTAGCATTTTCTCTATTACGATGAACAAACGCCAACCTCCCTTTGCTTTTCATCTCTCACCGTCACAGGAAAAGAAAAACTCTGTAAATTCGTGACCTAAAAACCCACTCTTCCTCTCCAGCCCCAAGAAAAACCAGCAAATGAAACCTCAGCGTCTGCGAGTGTGGTTGCCTTTTATGCTTGAAGCTCTGGCCTTTCTAGGCTTTCCCAGCAGAGATTTAAATCCATAAAGTTACTGATTAATTTTATAATTACTATTTATCGTTTCTTGTTCTAGCTTTTGATGGGTTTAGTAATTTAGGGTTTGCTTTTAACGCAAAAAAATGGAATAATATTTGTGTGTAAACCCGAGCTTGATTTCACGCTCGTCCATTAAACTATATCGAAATGCAAATGCAAATGCAATGCAAAATTGCGATGCTGGTGGCTCCCTTGGGTAGGTTACAGGTGATTAGAGCTGCTGCTACTGTTGAATTGCCTCGTGGCATACCGTGGAAGTTGGAGAAAAAGTCCAAAGCTACTTTTGCTAACTTTCCCCCATCTCCTTTGGCAAATGCCAATTAAATCATGAGTGTCATCTCCCCAAGTCCCAATCAAGCAAAATCACACATCCTCTCCAAACTCACTTTTCAAACCAACACTACCACATGATATGATAGTGGCCTCAGTCTTGTTCTGCATGCGCCTTGTGAGAATATACACTTGTGATCTCTTGACAAAGTTTTCATCTTAATTGCTTTTATGCTTTTGGATGTGAAAACCAACGTGGAAGAAACGACGTAATTTATGTTTGAATTGTATGCTATAACGTTAGTCGTTCGTGTTTGCGAGTAAGTCCACAAGACATGACGGACTCATCATCACTTGAGCCCATAGAATTGTAGCATTCTCTTATTTTTGGTTTTTCAACGTACATTCTTTTATATGTTTTGGCTGTCATTGTTTCATGGTACATCATTTTAGTAGTCGTCTACGCTTGCTTGTGATTTAAAGAAAATGATGTGTATACAAGTTTTATTGAAAATAAAAGCTTCAAGATAAATTTCAAGAATTTCATAATTCCGTCATAAAGAAACAAGATACAAGGGTTAATTAAAGCAATTGAATAAAAAGACCCAAAATCCACGAGAATAACTTATATAAAACATATTCACTGCTGTATTGTGACGTCTTGATATATGTAAGTTGCTTTCTAAACCCACAATAACAAAAAAACCTAAATAGCTCTCATCATGCATTAATAGGTCACAATCACTTATGCGTGTCCACGACTATTATTTCTCTTTTTGGTTTTTCACCCTACTTCCTTTCACACGTTTTGGGTGCCATTGTTGAATATTCTTGGGTTGTTTAAGAATCATTGTACAATTTTTGTTTGCCCTTGACTAAAAGGCTTGCATCTCACTTACCCATTCTCTCACATGTTCTATTGTTGCTACATTAACATCACTTGCATCTAATCACTATCAAAATCACTTGTGGGCATGCCTTTCCCATCATCATTCACACCATTTTGTTGCTCTCTTTTTACCACTTTTAAGTTGATTGTTAACAAAGTAAAAAACAAAGCATGCATCCATGCATGTCCTCACTCCGATTATCCAATCAAAATTTTTTTACAGATTCCTTGAAGGTTTTACTCTTACCCCTTTTTTTCGTTGGATACTGCAATATTTTAATCCAAAATTTTACAGCAAGATCCAGCTAAGCTGTGCTATACCAAGTAGCAATGATGGATGAACAACGAGTCAAAGACCCACCCACAAGAACTTAAGACAAGTATTGAGCTGACTCGGGTCGGGACCCACTAGGCCTACTCTGGGCTCGTCTACGAGAATTTTTTTTTATATTCTAACAGAAACACAAGTGGTGCACTATGTGTTTTAATAAAAGTGGTGGAGAATTTTATTTTTTAAGTTATTAACTTTTTAATACATGTATCCCACCATTTATATATTGACACGTGTACCACTCCATGTACCTATCACACTAAAAATCTCTCCATCCACGACATCAGCTACGAAGGCGACGCGGACGTGACGTGCTGAGCGGTGCTAAACCCGGGAAATCGGACGGACACGTGGTGGCGTCCTTAGCGCAACCGGCGGGCCCCGGAAGAAGGGCTGATGCGTTTGCGGGAGAGCTGGGCCAACGCGGGAAGGTGCATGGGGTTGCGCCCCCACTCCACGACCATCATCGGTGTTTTAGAAAGAATTGTGGGGCCCCTCAGTTGTAACTTACGTGCGCCCCTCTTACAAGTCCCTATCGCGGCTCATCACTAGGGACACAAAATAGAGGAGGTTTGAGGACATTATTGTTCGTGTATGCGAGGGAAAAGTCATCAATTTATGCTAGCAGTGATTAACGTTTACCGGATATACATACTTTTCAAACTGTTATACTTATTAATGAGTAATTTTTTGGTAAACAATCAATTAATGGGTATATTTGCTTGGTACATAGTATATGAAGATGGGATGAAGTTTTGGTGTTAGGACATGCGTCGTGCATATGTCTTTATAACTTCTTCAGTGCAATACAAGTTCTCAATGTAGTTATCGTATCAACTCTCAACCCATATAGATTTCCAGTAAATTGAGTTTTCACAAACGTAAAAATCGGACCATACTTGTCAATGTTCTCGATCATCTTCCAGAACCAACAAGTAGGGTAAATAAACTGATGAAGTCTGAAGAAAGATAGGCTGCCGAGTGGTGCATGCATATATAAAAAGTGAAAAAAATAAACTTTGATTTTAAGGTAGATCGATCCGATATGTTATCGGTATTGTACAACTAGACATTATATGGTGATTAGAAAATACTGAAGGTTGTGATCTGAGTGCACACTGTACAGGATAAAATAAAAAAGATTTGAAATTTTTGAGTTTTAAAAATAAGGATAAAATAAACTAATAAAAGGTAAAATGAATACTACCAATATTGATTTTTTAATATAAAAATATTAATTTTCGTTAAAATAAATAATGTCAGAAGCTGGAAGTTTTTCGTTAAAGTTCCCTATAATATAAACTAATTTAAATTTTTTATTAGGGTGGTGGTCGTAAAGGATCAAAGGGCCCCGGGCGGGTTCGTTGTCCCATCTATTTAAAACCATTTTTGGTAACATTAGGACTTTCAATAATTATACAAAAAGAAAGGAAGGATGGATGGTGACGATGACGAGCACGTGGCAGCTAGTTTCTGCTTCCTCCCGACATCCAACTTCTTGTGCAATGTTCACGTCCACATGCAGATATCCAGAAAATGTTATGAATTCATCAGAAGAATTATTGAAGTGAAGCTTGCGAAGGCCACCTGTCATCCAAGCAAATAAATCAACCTCTCACAGGCTTGTATCATCTTTTGCCAGGCTCGCAGGCAAGGTGCGCGCATTGTAGTAGAATTAGCCAAGTAGGTCCATGGTCGATTTAACCCCAACCCCAACTTGACTGTTTATAAATAGGGTTTGAGTCATTGGAGGATATATACTGCTACTATGCCAAGAATGAAATCCGATGATGATCACAAAGTTAAAAACCTTCCCACTTGTGTCTGGTTTTACCACCATCACCTTCAAACGATCATGGCACAACTTATTCACATGCACATGCAGCTCTACATGTGTTAAAAGTTTTATCGCAAGACTTGATATCTAGTTTGTGACCGTCTCTGCTTTGTTACAATATACCTACATGCATGTCATAAATTTGGCCTCTGGTTTGTGATCCTCTCTCCACTCTTAACGAGAGATTCTTTCTAGCAACTATTTCATAGTTATTTTGGCTTCACTTAGAGCGTCTTCAAAGGAGATGTCAAATTTTGAACATAAAATTTAAATTTGATAGCCTATATGGTATTTTGACATTTTTTAAAGTTTTATTGTCCACCCGATATGTCAAATTAAATTATTATTTTATTATATTATAAGATAAATGATTAAATTAATAAAAACTTAATAAAAGGTATTTAATTATTATGAAATTTGGACCGTTCATCATTTCTTTTTAACAAGAGGGGACCGTTCACTTACCTCGATTGAACAAAGGGGAAATGGGTTAACAACAACATTAATTGATATGATGATTAAACCAATAAAAAAATTAATAAAAAGCATTCATAATTATTTTTGAAACTGCTGTCAAATTTGACAGCAACTCTCTTGCTGTCAATCCATGTCATCGACACATAGGATTTGACATTTTGGTTGGAGAACATTAGTGTGTTCTTTTTTTACTGTTATATCTTATGTGAACATTTTAACATTTCCTTTAGAGATGCTCTTAGCCTATTATTATTTTCCATATGTTGAAAAAGTGATTCACTCATCCAATAGACTTGTCATATATTGAAATGGTTGCAAAAAAGAATCTCTTAAGTTATACCGTTTTCGATCTAGGTATATTACTTTTTCCCAATAAAACTATTGAAGGAATCAACACAAATTGCACAATGCACTCTTATATATGATGACTGCATAATTGAAAGTCATCGTCCTATATGGCTATATTGCAACGGTGTGGCCGGCGGCCGGTGGCCACAGAAAACAACCACCACAACAAAGTTGTTTCCCCTATAAAACAATATTTAGGTGCATGCACATGGTCTAAATTATTTATTTATCTATTTTCCTAGGATGAATGCACATGGACATGGTGCAAGTTAACATAACATAACCGAAGCAGCACCTGCGAGATCCTGCGTCCCACTTTCCACGACGGATTATCACATATTTATTCACAAAATCGGTTTAAGGATTTGATCATCTTTGCCTCGCACTGGACATGTAGCTAATGATCCTTAAGCTTGTTTTAATTTGTCAATAACAACTCGCACGTTGCCAATTAATCCCTATATTAACTTACAATTTTCCCACTTTTTAGTTACTAATTAAAAGGGATTTAAAAGAGTAGTGCTTTGTCACATGTTCTAGATAGTGTTGATATTTGGTTGATAATTCATAATATGAGTTAAATAACGATAATGCATCATATATTGTATGTTTGCGTGTCAGCCTTACTTAACTAAGATTTTAAATAGCAAGTAGTACTATGGTCTAAAAATATCATTCTCTTCATAAAAATCTTAATTGGTATTAAAACCGTCAATTTGTTCGACACATGAATTACCTAAACTTGAATGCTTTTGTGAAATAGTCTTTAAATTGTTATGTAAAATACAAACTCTTGCGGTCGTGACTAGCATATAATGAAGATTCGGCAATCCTAACTGGAATGCCACAGATTGTGCACCTAAGTATACCTGCTCTTTACCAATCACTCAACGTGAAGAATAAAAAAGCGAGGTGAAGGAATGAGGTTTCCTATACAATGGCCCAACAAAGGGAAAATGACAAAGGGCCTATATTATTCAAAGCCTAACATGCAAAACATATCACATCAAATGCTACATATCCAAAAGGCCCAAAACTGGAGAGAGCATGAGGAAATAGTGAAGCGCCAAATTCTGAAACTCAGTTACTTAAAGACGGCAAATCGCGTGCACATAACAGATTTTTCAATGTGATCGAAACAGAATAGTATAATAAATGTTATTATATAAATGATGGAATATGTGTATTAAAAAATTTCTTCGCCCACAGCTCGGGGACTCTGGTAGTGCAGAGGGCAGAGGGCGGAGGAGGACCTTGCCTTGACATGGGTTCCGCAAGTGCTGCTCTCACCCCCACTCCCCCTTCCTATATAATCACAACAGCTATTTTTTTTTCCAGCTTCAAGCAAATCTGCAAATGAAATGTAGTTTCTTTCCCGTTTCGAACACATCAGGCAAATGAAATACTTCAAGTTGATGTTTTCTTTACCAGGCGGTTTTCTATTTTAAACTATTCTAGTTACGAAACGGGAAGGGCTAACCCTAAGATCTAGGTGAGTCCTTGTTAGAAGGTCCTTCAATTCATAGGTCTTTCAATGCATAGTGATCATATAATTTGTATTTTTATTTATAATGTGTTTTTATCACAAATAATCTTTGAAATTAACCCTCACCATCAAGATGATTCATGAAATTGAAAATCAATCAATGTAGTCCTTGAAAATGTGTCACAAATCAACGTGGTCATTCCATCACAATTTTGTTAAAATTTTCATTAAGTGCTGATGTGATACATATATAGGTCTCATAAGTCTTTTTTTTTTTAATCACAATTGATCATTGAAATTGACCGTGACGTTAAATTGGTCTCTAAAATTGACCCACGACATCAAATTCTGTCAAAATTTTTATTATGTGCTGATATGACATATAAATGGATCACACAAGTCTAATTAAATTAAAAAAAAAATTACAAATAGGTTTAATAATTTAATAGTTAATAAAAAGTTGTCAACCCTAAAACACAGTCATGTAATCACCTCCGATCCCAGTCCACGTTCCTCTACCTCCTTCCCTGTCTATTCTCTAAAAAATAAAAAATAAAAAATCTCAATACACCCACCTTTGTAGACTTCGAAACCCTTCACCGAATTGAACCTGAGTCGAGATCACCTTTAGTGACGACTTGGCTGATTGGCAACGACTTCTGGGACATCACCGTTAACATTTAGGCGACTAACATCCTCACAACCTTAATTTTGGAAAGCTTGTTCGGCGCTTCCTTGATGGTCTAGTTGACACACCCCGTCCCGAAGGAGGGCATGCTGGCCGTCACGTGAGAGTGACGTAACCATTTACACAGTACGGAAGCTTTAAAGATACAATTTCTAAGATGAAACACCCAAAAGTGAGTCCTAATTTTTGTCCATTCTGTCAGAACACCGTTGGATTCCTCGTAGCCACCAAGCTCTGATATCTTAAACCTGGAGGGGCGCAAAACAAAGTTGAGTGGGTCAGTAAAACAAACTTATTCAAAACCTTCTTTTCTCTTTGAATATACTAACCCCTCGCCGTAAAACAAGTATACTTCCCAGAAAATAAACATATATACGTATGTATAGATATGCCAAACATGCTCAAGGGTATATCATTCATGCTCAAGAATATGCCATGTCGGAAACTCATAATGAAATGTAAGTGCTCAAGCATAACTCATATCAATAACATATAATCTGGCAGCCGGGAGTCACCTAACGTGACCTGTACGGCTGCATATAGAGCTCCAATCTCAACTCAATAACTGAATCTGCACACGAGTCGGAACCACCTAACGTGGTCTGTACGACAGGCTTGGTGTAATATATATACGCTCTAGTGCTACGATCACGTGAAGCTGTGCGATCAATCGCGGGTCACCTACGAGTCGGAACCACCTAATGTGGTATGTACGACAGGCTGTGCACCTAACTTGGATCCAAGCTGAGCGTGTGGTGCGGGAGGTGAACATCACGTGAAGGCTATGCCCTGGCCACGGGCGGGAGCACTAACACCGGGGGTGCAGATTATGAGCTCTCTAAGCATCTCAAGCTACTACTGAATACAAACATGAATACCACTTACCTGGCACTTACCTGTGCGTCCACAGCACCAAATACGCATATATAAATGTATGCCACTACTAATGCATGTGATGATAGTATTTCAATCGTATTCCAAACGTATTTCATACGTATATCAAATGTATTTAGTACGTATCTCAAATGTATTTCAAAGTATTTCAAATGTAGCTTACCTGGGCCTCCTCAGCACCATGCAACAGTATGCATAATTATGGTAATGCACATATTAAAATATGATGCATATATGACAGGATATTTAATTCGTATTTCTTTTAAAATACGTTTTCTGAGAAATACGTCAAGCATACGTATATATTTATATACTGAAAAATAACTGCCCACTCACTGATCACATCGACGTCTCGTGGGTCCCTGAGCCTCCCCTAGATTGGTTACATTCTTCTTCTGTATAATTTTCACCTATACAAAAAGTAACCAAATTATCGTTATTTAACGCGCATACACCAAACATTCATCAATAACTTTCTCATACGTTGCTCGATTTGAGTGTGTGAATATACCACGGTGATCTACACGACGTCACGAACGCGTGACAATTTTCAGAACTCAATTTGGAGGTCCCACGCGCCCCACGCGCCCAGTATACGCGCTGCCCACGCGCGCGTCTTCTTCCTCGCGTCGCCGGACTGGTTTCGCCGGAGGTGGGTGTTTTGCCGGAATTTCTGGGTAAACTTCAAAGTGTCATAACTTCTTCATTTCTTAACCATTTTCGACGTACTATATATCAAAATGAAGGTATTGACGATACGAACACATCCATACCTGCCTCGACCCCTAACTCGCCGTGGATTATCCGGAAAAAGCCTCGAAAGCTCCGGCCAACTTTGACCACAATGATCTCGACGTCCAAACTTCTCCAACGAAGTATTCCGAGGCTCCTTGGGACCTCACTAAGACATCTACAAGCTTAAAAATCCCAAAAACACGCTAGTTTAAGTTTGCATGAATGGTACCTAAATCGGACTACCTCGAATCGACATGAAAACGAAGGATTTCTCACCTGAAAATGGTATGGTTGTACTCGTACGAGCTTCACGAGTCCAAAAATGCCCTTGGTTCCTTCGATCCATCAAGGTTTGGGTGATGTGTGTGTTGTCCGTACGTTTTCAGAAGGAAGAAGAATGAATGGAGCTCGGGAGAGAGAGAGAGAGAAAAGAAACAGAGAAGAGACAGTGGGAGAGGGAATCCCGGGAGAGAATAAGAGTGTGTGTGTGTGACCCTACCATTGTCAACACCACACAAAACACACTAAACGTAAATATAACAAACTAGGGGTAAAAAGGTAAATTCACACGTACGTTTTTATAATCTCGGGACGGGATGTCACACTAGTGACTCAAAGAATGACGATGTCTCTCTTGAGATAATGAAATTAAATCCAAGGTGTGTCTGTTATTGGTTGAAAACTATTTCCAAATCGCATCTTAGGCCTTGGTTAAGCCTTATGCCTTTGAAAATTTATAGAAGAGATTTCTCTTCAGAGTAGGTCCTACTATAAGAAGAAAAAAATTCCATTGGCAAAAAGGTATTTAGACAACTTTTTAGATTAACTATTAAACCCACAAAAGCACATAATAAAAAATTTTACAAAATTGTGGCAGAATGATCATATTGATTTGCGACAATTATTTTCAAGAACTACATTCATCGATTTTCAACTTTAGGGACCGTCTTGATGGTGTAAGTCAATTTCAGGGAACATCTTTATGGTGTGATTCAATTTCAGGAACCATTCGTCATAAAAATTTGTAAATCTTGTGGGCCCATTTATGTGCCACATCAACACTTAACGAAAATTTTAACATAATTGTGACGGAATGACCACATTGATTTGAGACATCTATTTTAAGAGACTACATTGATTGATTTTCAATTTCAATGACCATTTTGATGGTGAATGTTAATTTCAGGGACAAGTTGTGATAAAAATCCATTTATAATTAATTCTTAAATATATTATCATATTGTCATTTATGAACATCTTTACCAGAACAAAAAAGTAACACATCAAACATAATATATCTACAACAATGAAATATAAATTCAAGTTTACCAACTTAAAAAAATTAAACTCATAGTTTGTTTATGCTTACCTTGAATTGCAAATATATTCGCCCCTTCACTAGTAATAGAGAGACCTAGAATTGAAAAAGAAAGAGGCCAAGAGGAAGTGAGAGAAAGAGAATTTCAAATGAATGATGGTGAAGGCTAGGGGTCATACTTTTTCGAGAAGAAGCTAAGCAAAAAATAATTACATGTGAAAGGCGATCCTTTTTGTTGTTAAGGGTTTGTCTTGATGAATAAAAGAAGATCAGGTTGGCATTGCAGATTCCTAAAATGGCATGGACCGCACTAAGTGTAAATGGTATGTGCTTATTTTTCAAAACGGAAAAATGAAATTAAAAACAATACATAAAATTGGGTCACATGCTGGAGTTCAAAACGTTAAACTTGAAGGAAGAAGCTTGCCCTAGTGATGGGGATAGGGGATTTTAACTCGGGCGCAAAGGGACGGCCCTGGGGACAGAGGATTTCGATTTGGGTGCAAGGGATCGGCTGTCAAACTGACCTAACCCACATTAATTTTGAGCATGAACACTGTGGCATTGTTAGTAGCTACAAAAGACAATCAGGATTGAATTTGCCTGATTTAAGTAACTCAAAAATGCCACTGGTATTTCGGTTCTTGTTAGAAAGTTGAATTATTCAACCTCTGTTAATTGCCAAGTCCCTTCGAAATGGCTACAAATCTTATGGTTTGTTAAATTATATTTTCCGGTCGCTGAGGAGAAATGGGGGCGTGCTCCATGTGCTATTCCAACTTGCAAGTAACTAATTGGAGTCCAATCACCTTCTCTCGATTAGCATCTTTAGGAAGAACAACACTAGCAACCACTACTCTAAGCAAATCACCTTTGAAATGCTTCAGAAGCATACAATTCTCCGATGCTCAACCAAGATTTTGGACTACAGTGTTTTGGATGATCTTGTGAAAATATTTGTTCTGGATCTTGAAACCAATGGATTGCAGAAAGAAAGGACATGTTACTGAAATCACGCTAACAGTTGCTTCCAAACCCTGATGAACCCTCAACAACATGCTCCAAATTCTAGCATCAACGGTATAACAACTGACATGGTGACACATTCAGATGTCCCGAGGTTTGCTATTCTTTCACCTCCTTCTACTTTCCCCTTGAAAATTTTAATCTGCGGCTAATAGCGGTTTTACGCAAAAGGCGTCGACACAATTAGTAGTGGAGCCACTCATTATACGTTAGGTTACTTGCGGCAGTTTTACATTCTTCATCAGGAAGAATTGGCAGCAATAACTGGTTAGAATATATTGTGTAGGATGGTGGGAGTTGATTCCGATTCTTTTTAATACATCAGAAGCCGGCAACTACCAGGAGAGACTTTTATTTGCAGCTCACAATGTACGGCGCTTCGATTTGCACTTCTTGATCAGGGAATTCAGCTCCTGCTCGTTCGAAATTCCTCCTGACTGGCAGTTTCTGGACAGTGGACACCCTCGCTCTGGCACGAGTTGAGAGCTATAAACAATGCAAGTTCTTTCACAGACTGCGTAGACAAGTTGGATAGAGCAGTGCGCTCTTCTCTACACCTATGTTCGAAACTCCTCCCTTAGTTTAGATTAGATTAATTAAAATAGCACTCAAAGAAGGAAAAACGAACAGTGGGTTCGAATAATGCTATTGACAGACCAAGGGTTCCTCCAGAGATCTCTCCTGATGGACTTAGTGAGTTGTACAAGATCTCTAGAGAGGGTCCAAAACACAGGGCCATGGCGGATGTCAACTTGCCGTCGTCGATACTTCCAAACATGACTTCTGACCTCAACCTTGGCGTCGCCGACCTTTTGCAGCGGAGTTTCAAGTCTTCTGTCCGCAGTGTTACTTAAGAAGAAGAAGCATGAACAACTTAATCTGCAAGCATAAGTTAATAATCCGTAGTAATGACTGCAAAATAAATACCAAAATCTTTAAAAAAAGTCGTCATACTCAATTTGTCTTCTATATTTCTATAAATGTTCTGGAGAGCTTATAACAACTCCTTTACCCCCAAATTTATGTCCTGAGTCTTTTTTTTTAGTATAACGATATATTTTATACTAAGGGGGTTGGTTAAGTCATGTAATGACAACCTAATTTGGTATCAAATTCGCAATCTACAAGATTCGAACATAAGACCTTTCATTTACAAGTGAAGATGAATATCACCGGACCATAGTACTGACTGACTTGTATACTGAGTCTTAGTTCTCCAACTAAACGAGTCTAGTTTAACCCTTGAATTCTATTTAGCTTAACACTAATGTAAATCAATCTACAAAGAATTGTTTGTGAAGCAAGACGAATCTTATTTATGGCATATTTAGTTGCTTGAAGTCTGAGTAGTCATGAACCGGTATGTGCAAGAGATAAACAATCTCTCTCTTAGTTTATCCCATATCTAATTTTTCAGGTATGCAACGCCCATAGCCGATGTGAGAACGATGTATCTTTTCATTCATTGGTTGTTACTAAACATAACATGAAGTGATGACAATTATATTCACAATTATCTATTCCTTATAACTAAACATATATACTTTAAAGGTTAAGACTTAATTGTAGCAATTATTTTTGAACTTTACCTTTAGTTTAATTTTAGACCCTGAATTCTCATATTGGTTTCTTTAGTCCATGGATTTAACAATGTATTGTACAATTGGTTCTTTCACTAACGTCGTGTATTTTTCCTTAAATTTAGAGGTATATTAGAAATTTTAACTTAAAACTTCAAAAAACAATAGAAAAAACTAAAAAACAAATAAAATTTTATAAATTAATATCTAAATTTTTTGTTTTAACAAATGATATTATCTACAATAAAGTGTGGGGGACTAAGCTAAGACTCACAATGGACTAGCCATAATAATGTGCTTCAAATTCGTTTTTGGTGAGAACCAAACCTAAGACTTCCCACTTATAAATTAAGAAGAATACCACTAGACCAAGGTATTAAGTGACAATTAATGTCTAAAACATTAAACAAATTGAAATTTGAACTTTAAATATGCAAAAATGAAAATGGTTGGACTTTAGCAATTGTAAATACTGGGCAATGCGATTTTAATGTTGGTAGGAAGTTTCTAATATACCTCTAAATGTAATGGAAAAATAGACGACGTTAGCGAAAATAACTAATTGTAAATATATTGTTAAGTTCGAAGACTAAAGAGACTAATATAAGAGTTCGTGATATAAAATTAAACTAGGAATAAGGTTCAAAAACTATTATTACAATTAAGCCTAAAGTTAATATCTCATCCAAATACAATTAACCATTGCCAAACAAGAGTGAAGGAGTGTGCTAAGTCTCACAATGAGCTAGCAATAATGTGGTTCAAATGTGTCTTTGACGAGAGTCGAATCTAAAATTTCTCACTTACAAATGAGTACGAACACTACTAAACTGTGATATTAAGTGACATCTATGACTAAAATTCATCATTTTGTCCTATCTGCCAACAAACGGACGTCGACATTTTAGTTCCAATTTTCCCTGATAGATTACTTTATCAAAACTTCATAACGTGTGAGTGAAGGCGAGATCATGAAAAGCTAAAACCGCGTCATGTCACAAAATCAACCAAGTGGCTTGTAGAGCTTTCATGGAATAGATAGAGTTATATAAATTCATGAATATTGATGGATTTTATATAATAAATTTATAAAATTCAATTTTAATAGAGTTTAACTGATTTGTAGAAATTTTACATAAAACTTTGATTCAATTCTTTTGAAATCTCAGAAAGATGAGACGTTTGTGAATGCTTGAAATACAATACAAAAAAATTTCAATACACTAAAATTCCTCAACTTTTTAAAATTATTTAAAATAAAAGTTCATTAAATATACCTAAAATGTAATAAACTTATTTAAAATCATGTTTAAATACAACCAGATTTTTAAAGGAGTAATACTATTCTTACCATGTAATTGCACCACAATTATATACCATCTTATGTGACATTTGATGTAAACATCTACATCATTTAAATTAATCAGTTTATTCAATTAAAATCAATTTAAAAAACTAACAATTAAATGATTAATTTAAAAAACAATCAAAGAGAAAGAGAAGGAGAAGGAAGTCGTGAAAGATAAGGGGAAGGAAGGAGAAGACTTGAAAGCAGACTCCTCGGAGCTCCAACGACCGATGGGCTATCTGGGTTTTGCTCCTCCTCCGATCTTTGACCCTCGCGTCCTCCTCCGTTCAATTTGTGATCCGCCTGAGAACCCCCGAGAAACTCCATCGGTCTCTCTCTCTCTCACTCTCATATTTTTGTTCATTTAATTGCTTAGTGTTGTTTAGCTAGAAAGAATTAAGCTATTTCAATTTAATTTCTACGTCCTCCATTGCAATGTGCGGGAATTTTGTTATTTGCACTTCAACTACTGAAATTGAATTGTGCAGAAAAATTATGAATCTTTCACTTTAAAGACTATAACGTTAATTAGATTCTGCAATCACTACCCAAGTTCTAAAATCTGAGTACCCATGCTAACATTCGGTCAAATTGTTCCCGAGATTCAAAGAAATAATTGGGTTTGTTGTAATATAAAATTTGAAACAAAACGGAATTTTGTTATGTTAGAGATTGTAGTAAGTTACAACATTCGGATCAATTCTGAAGGTTTTGGTGTTGAATTTCAAAGGTGCACGCAGCTGGAAAAATTGCACATGAAATTTTCCATCATTTAAAAAACCAAGTTGATTTAGATTGTGGTGGTGAAGAATTGGCATGAAATTTTCCTCATAAAAGAGTGCATTTTTTCTCACCACCATTTAATGTGGTGTATACTCATCATCGTTAGATGAGCTTGAATTTTGAGATTTGTTCCTATTCCCTACACACAAATCTTGAAATTTAAACTCATCTAACGGTGATAAATAGAATAATGAACATACACCACACTAAATGGTGGTAAACAAAAATACTACCCTCCGTACAACCCAAAGAAGTTGTGGAACCAAACTCCTCGTAAACTCCAGTCATAATTTAAGCGGTTTTTTATTTTATTTATTTTAATTATTGGTTTTTTTTTATTTTAATTATTGGTTTTTTAAACTGATTTTAATTGAATAAAAGTTATGATTAATTGAAATGACGTGAACAATCAAATCAGATGTCATCTAAGGTGATATATAATTGTGGTACAATTACATGGTAAAAATAATATTATTGTTTTTAAGGAGGTTAATAAATTATCTTAAAATAATGACTAAATACACATTATATTTGAAAAAATTATTAAAATTTTAATTAAATACTTGTAAATTTATTAGAAGAACTAAAATCTGTCCAATCTCAATTGAAGAAACCCCAAAAGAGATAAAACCTATAAATTCACCACACCGTCCACACGTCATCCGTCCAATGAAATCCACTGCGTAGAACAATCGCAGGGCTCAGGTAGATAGTGGCATCCCCCGAAATTCACCGGAATGTGCGAGGGCATTTCCGGCACGTGGGTCCTATAAAACGCGGTTTAACCCGCTCCGGAAGTTCTGTGGAGAGTCTCTGCTGCGTGCTCTCTCTCTTCACTCGCAATTTCTTGGGCGCTTCCTCACACTCTCACACCACACTCGCTTTATCTACCGTCTCCAATTTTTTTTTTCTAGGGTTTCAAATTTCACAAATTCGGACCCCAAATTCCGATTGGAGCTCCGAATTCGCTGTCGCCGTGATTTGATTTTGCACTGCAAAAGAAATGGACTCTGATAATTCGTGGAGCAGTCTCTTCTCGACCCCCTCGTCGAGGCGGTACCTGTCGCGATCCGGTGAGTTTACCGAACTGTTCCTGGCAGTGTTCATTGTTTGTTGTCGATTTCTTTTTATGGGTTGGTTTTTGGGGGTGTTGATTGTGGTTGGTTGGTGCAGATCTGTTTTCGCACGAAGAAACTGACGGGGACGATGATTTAAAGGCCGAGTTTTTGTGTCCTTTTTGCGCCGAGGATTTTGATGTCGTTGGGCTTTGCTGCCACATCGATGAGGAGCATCCGCTGGAGGCTAAGAACGGGGTATTTTGTTCAATTTCACTTATTTTTTTGTTTAATTTGAAGTTTTACAGTGTAATTAATTAGTTTCTAGCTTAATTCGGAAAGTGGTTGTTTTAAATGTGTGAAAATACAACTGTCGAGCTTTCCGTTCTTTTTCCCTTATAAATTTAAATGATTTCGTTTTGTTGGTAGTCTGGTTTTCGTTTTGGCTTAGAAAGCAGCAGTTGTTTGTTGTGATTGTTGCACTAGTTTTGTAATTTACAAAGAAGCTGTATGAGCCCGTAGAGAGTGAGTGAACTTCTCTGGGGAGAGAAAGGTATCATTGTCGAGTCATGCAAAAGGATGCTAGCAGTTTACTTGGTTTTCTCTTGGGGTTTGGCTCTGCTTGTGGAAGGGGTTTGTTTGTCGAGTAGGACTTCCATTTTGAGTAGGGTTGAGTTGCAAATTAGTGGGCTATATTGAGGGGTCATTTTAGTGAGTTTGTTATGACTGCTTATGTGGTTCATGTAGTATATGATGGTGACCGACAATGTTGGCTTTAATAGACCGACAATTTGGTATTCTTCATTGCTAGTTTTGTGTGTTGGGTTGAGGACTATGTCTTTATGATGGGTTTGAGCCAAGCTTGTAGTTACTTTCTTTGTTGATATGCAGATATATAATCTTTCAGGTCTAATTGGTGTTTTAATTAATAGAATGGAAGTAATGTTCCTCTTGGATTGTTTATGATCTTGCCCATTGTTATTGTTTGGGATGTTCTCTCGTTTATGGAACTAAATGTTCATTCCTTTCCATTTGGCAGGTCTGTCCAGTTTGTGCGAAAAGGGTGGGAGCAAACCTTGTTAGCCATATTACTACGCAACATGGGAGTTTGTTAAAGATATCCTTTTGTTTGGACTTCTGTGTTTGGTTTGGTTATGATTTACATGCATGCTCATTGTGCCATAAAAATTGGTCGGTTAATGCAAGGAGGATTTTTATCGTTTAGTAGTTGGTTAAAGCCATCTAAATAACGGCTTGACAGGAATCATAAAACCTTTATCCTTAAAATTTCCTCAATTTCAGCAAAAATTATGTTCGAGTATCTAAATCACTCTCGCATATCTTAATGTGTCTGGCCAGCAAGCAGACTAGTTATTAAATGTGATTGATTGTCACCATGACCTTGTTCCTTTTGTTGACACTTACTGTATTTCCATCAGTCACTCTACTCTGCTGCCATGGTATTTTTCCTGCATAAAAACTTTGATAACTCTCGCTTCCATGTTTATTTTGAGATTGTCAATATTTTTAAGTCCTAAGTAAGGGTCATGTGCTCCTTGACTATACATTACGTTCAGCGCAAGAGGAAACTTCGCAGGGGATCTGGGTCAACATTTTCTATATTAAGGAAAGAGCTGCGGGAAGGAAGTTTACAATCCCTTCTAGGAGGGTCTTCGTTCCTTTCCTCAAACACTGAAGCTGATCCTTTGTTGTCTTCTTTTATATATAACCCTCCCACGGTTGATGAGGATGTCAGTACACAGACCCATCCTTCAGTTGAACCATCTTTTGTGAAGGAGAGCACAAAGGAAGTGGTCTCAGAAAGGTATGACCATTATCACCACTTTACAACTTTTATCTTTTTCTTTTCTTTTTATGTTTTTGGTGCCTGAGTAATAAATGAGAGTCCTCTATCGTGTTTTTTGTTTCGCAATATAGAACAACAGATAAGTAGGGATAGGATTAAGGGATTGTGTTGAGGTCTGGATATACAACAGATATATCATGCGTGCTTACTTACATGTTTCCGTTGTGTGCGGTGAATTTACTATGATTTCTTCAAGGTCTAACACTGGTCTATGGTTGCAACAGAAGCGTTCAACAGCCACCGTTATCTCGCAAGGACCAAGAGGAGCAAGCGCGGAGGTGTGAGTTTGTTCAAGGATTGCTGATGTCGACTATTTTTGATGATTTATGAGTTAATAGTGTAGTGGGAGTTGTGGAAATGATAAGTTAATAGGATCAGAGCACAGACCTAAGTAATACGAGAGGGAAGAACGTGGTGCTATTTACGTAACAAGCGGTAATAGTTAGATGATCAGATCAACATCTATCTATTTATAATGTACTCAAACCTTTATGTGCATAATGAAAATATGGAATAATATATCCACTTTCTGTGTTTGCTATCTTTCTATATGTTCTTGATAACTTGCCAAAGGTTGTCAGGGAATTAATTTGCACTGATCCCAAGTTGGGGATACAAAATCAAATGGAATAGTGACATTTTAGGTTAGATATGGCATAGGGGCACTTTAGGCTCGTTTGGTGTCTAAGAATAAGATTCGAGTTGATAGCTCATAAATTAGTGTCCACGATTGGATTTGAGTGGGAAAGTTCATTGAAGGTAGTGGGGAGGGGTGAGTGATTTTTCATTTGGAAGGAGTTTGACATGAAAGAAATTTATCCTTCTGATCTTTTCATTTCAAGGATTGGAGCGAATAAGTTTTCTTAATGAGTAATTTATTTTTTATTTTCAATTGAGACATGATTTTTTTCATTTCTTCATTGAACATGTTTTGAACATAACAGATATTTCAATCAAATTCTAGACACCAAGCGACGCCTTGATGTCACAAGGGATAGTTTGCACATTTTTTCATACATAAATAAGGTTTTATAGATTTTCTACGTTGGGTGTGATGTCACAAGGGATGGTTTGCACATTTTTTTCATACATGAATAAGATTTCGTAGATTTTATGTGTTGGGTGTGAGGGGAGGGGGATGTGAGTGCAATATGCAAACAAAGTAAACAAAATTGTGAAAATCATAAACTGAGGGTTTTTTGTCAATTGATTTCTTTTGATTTGTTTAATTCTCAGAATAGAAAAAAAAAGAAAGATAAGTGCATGCAAAGCAAAAGAGAATGTAAAACGACCACTTGCTAGAAATTATTTGCTCGAAATCAAATCTTATTGACGTTCAAGTAAATTGTCAAAACGACGTCAACAACTCAGTGTCACGTGATGTTGCAATTAATTTCCTCCATTGGTTTATACAAGGATTTAACTTAAGTGGTAGTTGAGGGTTCGAAGCTTGAACTCGAAGTTTGTGGTACACAAAAGTACCATTATTCAAGAGTATATGGTAGGTTGCCATCTTTACTGTTTTGGAAGCATCAAGGCTCGGCGTTTTGCTATAAACATAAGTTTTGAGTCTATATGATTCTATCAATACCAAACCAGATATAGCAAATTTGTCTTTCAGGTTGATTAAAGCTTTCAATTTAGGATTGGCTACAAATATTTATATCCATTTAATATAATCACCATCTAGTAATTATATGTAATTCATTTGAATTATGTATATTATATACATAATCATTTGATGGCTGAACTGATGATTATATTGAACACACGTAAGTATTATAGCTAAATCCTTCAATTTTTCAATAACATAAATGTGCATGTTTCAAATTTTCAGAAGAAAAAGAATAAATGCTGCAGTAAATACAGTGGTCTGCATAACCTCAACGTAGATGCGCTGCATATGTACCCGTGCCGTGGAAGTAATACTCTCGTGAGTTGTTTTCACTAAATAACACATATTTGCATAAATTGCACACTAATATTATGCTTAAAATGGGAAGGGACAAGCTGGCTTTCCGAATCGGGCTTAGCCAAAATCACTCTTAATTCTGCTTTGATGATAATATAAGATATCAAGGGCCACGTCTGTGTAATATAAAGACAGGAGTGCGAACTGGTATCCAACCAATAACATGAAAAACCGGCCGGTGAATAGAGTTTTCGTCATCAGTCGGTTTTATCCCTTTTACACTGGGATGACAACTGCAAGCTGATTATAGATAAATTCCCTTCTCACCTCTTTGGAATGCTGTGCGACACAAAGAAATTGAAATCAGGATGATTAACTTGCAATCGCCTGAGCCAATTGTCAGCCGCTTGCAATAGAGAATCAGCCTTCGGGCATTTGTAAACTCCATTAGGATTCCAAAAGGAAACCTTGAACTTGTACGAAGCAAGCCCAAGGATTGGCAATGATAGTTTGAAATCGGCATTTTGATTGTCTCTAGATCGTGCACCACCACACTGAAGTCTATCAGCGCTTGCACCTGCTCCCGACAACATGATATATTATAACGTGATTTGCAAAACAAGCAAGTGCATGAATGTACACAAATATATAATACGTATGTACATAGAGATAGAGAGAGATGTACCCTTTGTGGGAATCGATAGGGAATGAAAGGTCAAGAAGCATGCATCTAGGCTCTGCAATGTTGGACCTGTAGGTATCCTATATATCGGATACCTTTAACAAGAACATACACAGAAACGATTTTAGATTTATGATAGCATATGCATCAATCCTGTGTTTACGAGGAGTAAAATAAAGCATACCAGGCTACAGAAAGCCAACTAGAAGGTGATAAATCACAGCTCCTGTATGTCCTCAGCTCTGGAAATTGAGATGCAAGAACTGAAATCTGTTGGAAGGTAGCGATGAGTGCATGTTACCATCAAACTCATAAATGAAAAAGGAAAACTCAATGTATTAAGTGTTCTGAGATGATGCGTGACTTGCCTTATCAACCAAAGGTTCACGACCAAATGGTTGATCATGCTCCATATATTCAAATATAAGCTCACTAGGGTTGCAAGCCTCACCACTTTCATCACTTGAGGAACCATTTAAGGGTTTATTTCTCGGTAAGGTTTTATTCCAACCATGGCCATTTACATCTGCAGCATTCTGCCAACTTAAAGCACTATAAGGAACATTGTTAAATCCTCTTTTTGTTCCATAATCACTGCTGCCGTTGCTACTTGTCTCCCGCGATGACTCTGCATCACTCTCATCACCAGGCCTCCTGTAACAACATGCACACATGTGGAAAATTATGTAACAAGAACACTTACTAGCCAACAGATTGATTTCATCTGAGTGAACATTGATTTTGTGTACCTCTATGCACAATTTAACTCACAACTACCTAAAATTGGTAATTTTTTTGGCTCCAGTACTAGTGTGTTTCACTAAAGGAAAAATACATTTAAAACTAGTTCTTAGCATGCACGGAGCCTCTGCACAATTTATCTCACAAATGATAAAGATAGGTAATTCTTTGGCTCCAGTACTAGCATGTTTCACTAAAGAAAGGAAAAATACAGTTCAAACTAGCCCTCAGCATGTAATTCCGTGCAATGTTTTGCCAATTCAAGTTGAGATTAAGCCATAAACCACCAGACGTCTCACCTAAACACCAAGTAACACCATATCCAAGTACGCTACCATGAATTATATCAAAGATCTTGTCACCCATTGTTTACAAGATGTCTCACTTCCGTCTCAACCAACAGCACTCCACTACCATATTTCGTCTTTCACAACCTATCATCACAATATATCTTTCCCACTGTCTACTACCACAGCCATTTTCTCAACATAGATTGATAAGACGACATTTCCTATCCTCGTATACTCTAAGCCATAACTATAAGTAGATAAAAATTGTAACCGAATCAACCAAGTTGTATCTGCAATAGCGGATGAGATTACTTAACCATCATACATTTATAGATCTGTCTTATTATCAGGTAACTAACGATTACAAATAAATTGATCACATCAAAATGAACAGCAGAATCTACCTCACTAAATTCAAATTTCCTCGGACAGTTTCCCCACGTAATGACATTCATGTCTAACCCATAAGTTAGAAATGAGCAGCAACATTAAATGATAATTTGAATTGATTGAAAGTGTCAATACTTTGATATATTGCTCACCTTATTCTCGTTGAGGGCTTTGATGGGTCAACATAGAGCTGAATAGCGGACAAGTAAGGAACATAGTACTGGATAACAGAGTCACTCCCATTCAACACAAGAGGAACACCCGCACCGTAAGCGCTCCACTCCTTGAAAGATTCCCATAAATCTCCAAGCACAAAGTACGGATGTAATTCTGACTCACGAGTCCTCCATCCCTCCACACTTGTCTATCCATCACCAAATGGAAACACATAAGAACCACTTCTACACAATTACAAACACAATGCACCGCAACCCAAAACAAGAAATTTTAAAGTTGAAAACTTCAATCCAAGTTTAACAGATAACAAAATATAAAATTCTCAGCGATGGCACATGCCCAAAATTTCAATCTCTGTTAAAGTTTCGAATCCAAAAGAAAATTTTAAGATTGATTTTGCAGTACCTTCGGAAAATACTGGGCCACAACCACAGGTGTGGTGTACTCCAAAAACCGATCCAAATTCGTAGCATTGCTCACCACTTCCCGACCTGAACCAGAACTGTATGAAGTCGCACAGTCGTCTGAGTCCACCGACTGCCTCTGATGCTTCTCTTCCTGTAGCTTTTGTCGCTGCTGCTGCTGCTGCCGTTGTCGTACAGCTGGCGGGTTGTAGAACCGATTATCTCCCCGAATCCGAGCAATCGAAACGCCGGACATTGGAGAAAACCGAATTCAGTAGACAGGGTGAAACTGTTTCGAGAGCAGACGGAAAGCTGAAGGGATTTTGTTTTTGGGAAACCGAAGGAAAACGAAGAGTCGAGAACAGCTTCTGCGTGTTCTTGTGGGGTTCGTTCCAGAAGAACTCTGTATATACGATGTCTGTGAAATTACTACACTGTCCTCTCCTGTTTGAAATGGACGTGCTTGTCCCGGTCCAAAGTGTAACCTCAAACGAACTGACTTGTGCGAGTCTACCCTGGGATGCGTTTGTAAGGGCAAATGGGTGGGCATGACCAGTCCAATTTATGTGGGCCTTGAACCGGCCCTTTGACAGACGATTGCTCCTTGATTTTATAAATGTATTTTAGATAAAATGATCCGTGAGATTGATATATCTTTTTACTTTCGTATCTGAGATTTGAAATCGATATAAGTAGTCATTGATTTTGTACATCGTTCAATCATTTTGGTTCTTCATAAAGTGACAAAAATACTCTCAATTTAATAAACAATGAGACACAATGATTTACTGGAGATTTTTATTGAATGATTATAACGATTGACGGTGAATAAACTCAGGGACTACTTCTATTGATTTTACATTTCAGTGACCAAAATAAAGAATTATGCCAATCTCAAAAACCACAAATTGAGCTTTAGTGATCCCAAGCTTGAGTTACTTGTAAATGAGCATCAGTTTGAGGTTTCCAACACTCTTTACACTCATGAGTGTATTTATGGTGTGAATTGCTAAGTGGTTTACAAGAAAAACGAAATGGGATTCTTTAATTGCATTAACCGGTCGCCTTATATGTTAGATGAGACTCATTTGTGTTATGATCCTTAGGTTAACGATGTAGGCCTCGCCGTGCCGTGGTCAGGTCATCTATTTGGAAACTATGATGCTTTAAAATCATCGTTTTGTTTTGTGTGAGAAATAGGAATCACTTGTGAATTGTAGATATGATGCTTCAAAATAGTCATTTCGTTTTATGTGAGAGATAGGAATCACTTCTGGAATTGTAGTCTTTGTCTTATAGCAGTTGGCTCAACTCATTTAGTTAGCCCTGGTCAATAACATTATGTTTGAACGAAGGAAATAAATTTGTAATTTAAAATTTATGTATTAACTTGCACAAATTCTCTTATTTGAATTCATAAACATAGAAATTTAGATATTTCTAAATTTCAAAAAGCTCCGCTTCCAAATGTGGCCTAACCTATGATAATACTGTTTTGCTTTTGAGAAATTCTCGAACGGAATCGATCACCACTGTTCGTTTTTGCGGGAGAGGTTTATGTAGAGCTCGAATCAATTGGGTCAGGTCTGGGTTGGGATGGTCGGGTATGGTTGGGAAGGATTGGGTCAGGTTTGGGTTATTATTTATTTATTTTATATATTATTATTGAGGGAATGTGCATCATTCATAACTATTACAATAATTTAAAAGATAAGGAGTTTCGAACTCGGAACACATGATGAAAATCCAACACTCTAACCACTTGGATATTATATAAGTTTATTATGATCTTTAGGTGATTGAAATTTGCTCGTAAAAAGATCAGTTGGTGATTAATATGAATTACATATGTAAGTTTGGGTCACATTATATAGTTATAAAATGAAGCTTTAAATTCATTACCAAGGTGCATAAAAAAAAAAAAAGCAAACATATTATCAAACCCCCGTGATTTTCTTTTTATTCATTTGTAAATGTAAGGAAAT
This sequence comes from Pyrus x bretschneideri, assembly GCF_019419815.1. Classification (NCBI taxonomy): domain Eukaryota; kingdom Viridiplantae; phylum Streptophyta; class Magnoliopsida; order Rosales; family Rosaceae; genus Pyrus; species Pyrus x bretschneideri. Next base: position 5,960,064 of record NW_025999513.1, on the reverse strand, counting down.
ACAATATTCACTCTTCATTCAAAATCTCGAATTACAAGCCAAAATAGTATTCCAGAAGTTAAAAATAAAGAAACGAAAACCACACAATTCATTGATGCTAAAGAGGACACAAAGTTTTGATCAATAGTTCTCAACCAACTTCAAGAGGTGGGAAGCCTTCTCTTTGCCAGCCTTGAGATGCTCTTCCTTGATTTCAACATCACCTTTGGTGTGCTAGTTGCAGGTGTGCTTGATGATTAAACAGTTGCCGGCTGGAAGCCACCAACATAGTCTCATAAGAGATCTTCTCAATTGTCTCAGAGATAACATCTCCCTCAATCATACTATACTTATACACAAAATTCTCCTTGTCAATCACATCAATTCTTTTTTTCACGTAGCCGTATGTGCTACTTTCACCGAAACTGATCTTCATAACGGTTCCAGCTCAGCCATCTCCTTCAAGGATCTAAACGCTCTTCACTGCCTGTGGTGCAAGCTTGGCGGTGAGTTCATCACCATCAAGAGCAATCGCATTGAACAACCTAGGGGGGATGACGGAGGTGAACTCAGATTCGTATGTGAAAACACCCATGATTCTGCGAAGTGTTTGGAAAGTGAAAAAATTTTGATGAAAAGGAAGATGATGTAATGGAAGATTTTGAGCTGCGAAGAAGTGAGGGAGGAGCTATGTATTTTTAGAGTGAGGCTGAGGGTTGATCAAAAGGTTTATTTATGCTAGTTCCTGCTTGGTTCTATTCATTGGCGTGGGAACCATTAATTTGTGTACATGTAATTTCGGATTTTTGTCAAGGGGAAGGGAGGGGCCATCTGGATATTGAATAAAAAAATACGCCGCTTACCACAAGGTCGACGGACCTCAATTATTGTTCATAACAACTGTTTGTTCGATGAGCAATCAATGTTTGACAGAGCATTTCCACTATAAGCAACTCAATTCCCCTATGTGAACAATAACTGCTTTAGTGAACAGTAACTGCTCAAGTGCATCTGCACTTATAAACTGAATAGTTCATGCTATTGCTATTAAAATATTATTTTTATTTACGGATAATAATAAAAAATTGGTTGAAAGTATTTGAAAATATTGAAATATAGGATAAAGTGAAAGAACATTGTTATAAAATAAAAAAATAAAAAAATAAAAAAAGAAAAAGAAAAAAGAACATGGTTATGTATTTATATAATTTTTTTTTAATTTTTTTAATGAATTAATAATTTAAGTTGTGGCTGACGTCACGATGACATCAGCCTTATGTTACATAGGCTAGGCACTGGACCAGTGGATTATCGCCTTGATGGAAGAATCGGGCTCCCCTGGATCCCTGGATTGGGCTCGAGGGTTTTTGAGGGGGAATGAATGGATTAGATTGCCCACTCGCAAGGGGATTTGGTCCCGCTGGAGCTGCTCGCAGGTGGCCCACGTTGAAATGCAAGTCAAGTCCCCACTAACTAATTGAACTCCGTAAAATTTATTGGAGCTGCTCGTAGGTGGCCCGCGGGTCAGAGTGACCAACGCGGAATCACTGATCCAATCCACTCTGAGCAATCCCCAGTAGCTGAACTTCGACCTTTCAGGCCTGAGCCACCTCCACTCTGAGTATCGACTTTGATCGCGGATCGGAGATGACCCATTGCTCTGGGTTTAACGTTGGAGGTTCCGCCTGATCAACCACTCCGCCTCGGGTTAAATATTTCAAAGGAGACTCTGACCCCGCTGGTCACAGCACGTTATAGATAGCACTCTAAACAGCAACTCCGCAGCTTCGGCCTAGGCTGGTAACTTCGACCAACAAGCCTCTCCCCACAGCCGGTATAGATTTGAAATAAATTACTTATAATGAGCATGTCATTTAGAAAAATGATTCCGTATTTAGGATGTGCATGCTTAAATTGGGCCCTAATTAGATGTTAAATACCTTGGGTTTGTTAAATGGTCACCTCTTATTTGATGTGGTGCCAAAGACGAATCCTTAAGGAGGCATCTTTGATGCCTAAGAGGGTCGGCTCTCAAGACTTACAGCTGCCACCCTTCCTGAATTTCAACATGGCCACACTTACGGAGACCAACTCATCAAACCTATTGTTAAAAAGAAACATTCAAATATATTATCAAATCCATGATTTTCCTTTTATTCATTGATAAATGTAAGGAAATACAATATTCAGTCTTCAATAAAAGCTCCAATTACAAGCCAGAATAGTGTTTTAGAAGTAAAAAAAAAAGAAAAGAAAGAAAATGAAGACCACACGGACAATTCATTAATTGATACCAAAGAGGACACAAAGTTTTTTTTATCAATACTTAGAAAATCATTGTAGGGGCAGACGAATTTAGTTATAGGCATCCTGGTGCTCCAAGAGGTAGTTCTCAATCAACTTGAAGAGGTGTGAGGCCTTCTCTTTGCCAGCCTTGACATGCTCTTCCTTAATCTCAACATCACCCTTGGTATGGTAGTGGCTGGTGCTCTTGATAACGGAACCGCTGCCGGAAGCCACCAACTTAGTCTCATAAGAGATTTTTTCAATTGTCTCAGAGATTGCATCTCCCTCAATGACACTGTACTGGTACACAAAGTTGTCTTTGTCAACCCCATCGATTCTGTGCTTCACATAGCTATATGTGCTACCTTCACCGAAGTTGATCTTCTTAATTGTTCCAACTCCGCCATCTCCTTCAAGGATCTCAGTGCTCTTCACTGCCTGTGGTGCAATTTTAGGGATGAGGTTGTCAGCATCAAGAACAAAGGCATTGTACAACCTAGCAGGGGGGATGACGGAAGTGAACTCGAATTCGTACGTGAAAACACCCATGATTTTGCGAAGTGTTTGGAAAGTGAGAAAAAAAAATTGATGAAAAGGAAGATGGTGTAATGGGAGATTTTGAGTTGTGAAGAAGTGAGGGAGGAGGTATGGTATTTATAGGGAGAGGCTGAAGGTTGATCAAACGATGGGCAATTAATTTTGACCAATTGCAGCTAGCCCATCTTGAAATGTAAGTCAAGGCCACCTAACTTGAACTTCTGGAAGTGCATATTGTAATTAAGGTAGTATTCTTGTAAATGTGTAGTGTTTCTTTCTTGTGTGTCTAGCTATAGAATAAAATTCAAGGATTTGCAATCAGTTTATCTTCTTTTCACTGTCATTCCTTTTTGCAACGCATGTGACTATTTTCGAAGAGTTAATCTCGTAAGATCATTTCCTACTATTAAAAGAAATATACATTAACCACTAATTACATGCGTGTGAAAGCTTACAATGCTAAAACTACTATCATTTGAAGGTAAAAGGATTATCAAGTGGGCCTCATTGGGTAAAAAGGATTGGATTGGAATGGATAAACCATTACTTTTCAAGATATGTTAAAAGGAAAAATGAAAAATTTTGTGGCAAACATAGAGGTAGGAGATGAATTACTTAAGAAGAAAATTTACCCATTGCAATTCTTTTCCAAAATGGTATGATTAGAATGGAGAAGTTTAGTGTATCAATAGTCTCTTCTCTTCCCTTCCAAATGAAAAATCAATACCTTCAATATAACTTGAAGTTAGAGGCTATCTATTCCGTTGTAACATTTTTGGGAGAGCCTCACCAAGGACCAAGAACACAGATCCTACAGTTTTAGTAAAAATTTAGGGACATGTCATTGACACTCCAAAGATCTCATTATGCACTTCTCATAAATGTATTTTTCTTTCTAAATCCCCTCTTGGACCTTGGTTAAGTTTTGTGCCTTTGAGAATTTATGGAAGAGATCTCTCTTTGGAGTACGTCTTACTATAAAAAAAAATTCTATTGTGCAAAAAGATATTTAGACAACTTTTTAAATTAATTATTAAACCCACATCAGCATATAACAATTTTTTTTTTACAGAATTGAAGCGGAATGATCATATTGATTTGTGACACCTATTTTTAAAGATTACATTTATCGATTTTCAATTTTAGGGACCATCTTGATGGTGTAGATCAATTTCAGGGGCCATCTTGATGGTGTGAGTCAATTTCAGGAACTATTTGTGATAAAAACCTGTAAATCTTGTGGGGCCTATTTATGTGCCACATCAACACTTAATGAAATTTTTAACATAATTATAATGGAAGGACTATATTGATTTGCGACACTTATTTTCAGGGACTACATTGATTGATTTTCAACTTCAGAGATCATCTTGATGATGGAGACCATTTGTGATAAAAACCTTATTTAGAGTGATGATAAACCCACCTTCAACCTTATTTTCCCACCCACTTTTATTGGAAATTTTAGTGACATATTTAACCTTTTATAAAATGACTTTTGAAACCCTATCAAAATTAATTATTATCTAATTTTTATGGCCAAAATAACATAAATTCAACATTTTGTTTCCAATTTTTTTATTTAAAAAAAATACTGTTATATTTAATCTGGAGGAGAAGTCCCAAAAAGCAAAGAGAGATTTAAGGAGAAGGATATGAGAAGCTGTGAAAAAAAATGGCGGAATGCAATAATGGAGACGTTTTCTACATCTTTTGACGGAAACTTCATCTCTCCAATGTGCGATATTCTCCTCAACAACTCTCTGTTTTTTTTTGGTTGTGTATTCAAATTTGGAACCAACTGGGGCTGCACCGACAAACTATATGATATAAGCAATTATTTTATCTGGTTAAACACTAATAATTAGCCGTTTATCTTTTTTTTTGGGAAGTGTTATTGATACTTCAAAAATTTCATTCTACACTCCTCATAAGTGTATTTTTCTTTCCTAATATAGAAAGTTTGAAGTGTAGAATGTGATTTTTGGAATGCTAATAACAATCGATCGGCATAAGCATTGTTCAGTAGTGAGGGACAACCCACGATCGACCTGATCGCCAGCAGTGTATTTTAAATCAAATTGCACCTACGCACATGTTCCATGCACATAAACGACAGTATATACTACACTTCCCCGTGATTAATAACAAAACCATTTGAATTGAAAATTAGAAAATCTAAGAGGACGTGATGAATTTCATTGTTTCTCAGGTCGCTTTCCCTTGGTCAGCTGGTCCCCATTTATGAAAGGTACACCAAAAACGAAAACCTATATTGAAAGGTTAATGTGAGTGCTGTATGATCTAATTTCCATCTACAGATTATAATCCAATATTTTGTTACATAATGATAGGGATTTTTACCACATGCAAAAGTAAGGATAAAAATATTTAAAAAAAATACTTGCAAGAGTACAAGGTTGTCATAGTATAGCAGCTCAAGTAAGGTCGTTTTCTACGGGGATTAAATGAATAATTTATGTAAGTACCAAATCTTAATTAATTATTTGAAAACAAAGATTGGAAAAAGTTGATTTTGAATTTAAAAATAATAAAAACGAGTTTAATTAAAAAGGTTAAAGAAATTAGAAAAGTAAAGAAAACAAAGGAAAACGTTTTGAAAACCAAATTGTAAAAGCCTAGGGTTCTGCCGTCCTCTTAACAAATGCAATTTCACCAATTACTTATGAATTTCTACATACATGCTTTGAAAGTTAGGTTTTCCTAATATATATTTTCCTTGTGATATTCAAGTAAAAACGTATATCTAACATGCAATCCTTCTGTGATGGTCAGATCATATATAAACATGCAAGATTCATTAAGTTTTGTGAAAACCCTTTGAAAAACCATGCAACCCTTGAGAGCATGATGTTTGCCTTAACTGAACTTACAATTACTAATCACAAGAAGCCCACTTCAATTTCAGAGTGATGTTCCAACGGAAATTGCATCAAATTACTTGTCTAAAAACCCTAATGGTCGCGAATCACTAAGATAATTAGATAGTTTAATCATGGTGATTAATAATTCAAAGCAAGCATGCATCCATTCATAAGCAAATTAATAAAATCACATATTCATGCTAAGGCTCATGGCTTCGCCCTAGTAAACGAAAATTAGTTATGAACAACTATAAAACAAAAGGAATTTTATTGAAATAGAAAAAGGATAGAAAACACTTTGAAATACAAATCATCAAAGCCTAGCTAAGTTCTCCAAATGAATACCTCTCCACCTCTAATGGCTAAATAGCCTTATTTATACTTCTACAAAATAAAACCCTAAAAGGTCTTAAAATAAAACTAGGAAACATAATAAAATAATAAAATACAAAATAATGGGTTTCCTATTTGAACTAAAATTTGGACTTCTAAGAAAATTAGTCTTTTGACCTACCAATGTTGCAGAGCCTCCTCTATTTATAGGCAAGGCTTTTATGATAACAAGTCTATCGAGGCAGAGTTTTGATGGGACTGTGCTTGCTTGACATTTACTTGAATATTTCTTTTATCTCTTTAATTTCCTTTTTAGCCAAAACTTCATCCAGACTTGGCATCTTTGACTCCAACTAGGACTCTGAATTTGATCTCATTATGTGACCTTTTCATCTTTATCTAATCATGTAGGCATTATGACCCTGTGATAGTTCGTATTTATCCAAGACTTATTATGATCCTTGGCAATTTTAGTTTGCATAGGAATCAACCGAGCAAATATGCTCTTAATCTTAACATAATCTTACTTTCGTGAGGACTCAATCAAACCAACCCTGTCTTGGGCTAAAAAGTCCACTAGCCTAGGGATACTTACTAAGCCAAGTATCGTGGCCTTTTCAACCCAGGTTAACCCATCTCAGCCCAAATTGTTATTTTAGGCCTAAACATTGCCCTTCACTTCTGAAATCTTTGGTCATGGACACTTGGCATGAAGGTTTTTAAGCAATGAATATTCTTTAAATTACCCACTATCTTGCATTAATTGCCTCAATCCTAATTTACATGACAACTTTGCATCGACTGACACACTTCTCTTTGCTTCTACCACGTGCCAAATTCTTAGGGACGACTGTTCGAACTCAGCTACTCACGTGCCACGATTTTCTAGACAAAGCAGCTACCGAAAGGTCTTTGGCCTTTCCTTTAATATGATTGCCTTAGAAATTAAGCAGTCACTTTTAAAAATTTCGTTGGGCAACGCAAAGGCCAACCCGAGCTGTTCGATTCTTGCAATCATTACAGTGCATACCCCAAAATTCCTCCTAGATTCTCAGACAGAAACCGTAAGGCTCCTTATTGATTCATCTATAAAACCCCAGGGTTCTCTTCTTTCTCTTATCTTATCTTTGCTTACCAAGACTTTTTGCTTTTAAACTTTAAGTGTTCAACATCTTCTTCTAACAAGTTTTAGCAAAACTCGTAATTTCCCAAAATCCTACACCTTCACCATTGGTTTTGAACAACGTCTTCAATCATTCCAAAACTGGTTATTTCAATCTTGATTCATGCCTTGAATGCCATCCCAACCCTAACTAAAACACTGATGGCAACATATCTTTTTTATTCTTCATTCAAGAAGACTGTTTGGAAAAGTCATGTATGGGACCATAATTTTCTGGGCCCATGACATGTGACAAGAAGGATCAGAATGCCCATAGCCCATGAAACACAGTCCAGCAAGCTAGGCTTAGGCCTTTTGAAGATATTACTTGCCTCCCAAGTAAGGAAACCCTATTTAAGGTCAAATTAGGATATCTTGAGGATTAGGCAACATAATCAAGATTATAGGAGGGTTTAGTATCTTATCTTGGATTTCCTCCTAGACAGTCTCTCGATTTGATAAAGATTACTTTCCCAACAAAGACTCTTAAGATCCCTATAAATACTCTAGCCTGGGTATTTATCAAGGGGACATCTATCTCTTTTTGGGACTTCTCTCTAAGTCTGATATTCTCTACAATACCACAATATACATATTCTTTCTATGCCTAACAGAGATCCCTACGTCACTGTCTACCCGTATACACATCCATGAAAATGAGTGAAAGATACAATCAAATCCATCTTTAAATAATTGAAAATGAGTGAAGAATAATGGTTGAAAAATGAGTGCAAAAATCCAAAAAAATAAAAATAAAAAGAAAGGAACAATTTAAAGCATTTAATACCCCCAGAAACTACATCTTCTTATGATTTTGTAAAGAAACAAATAATTAAATCAAATTAGATAATTAAAAGTGAAAAAAGAACAAAAACCAAATAAACTCAACTAAATAAAATAACATAGCAAGACAAAAAAACCACAAAAAATGTTGAAGAAGGGGAGGATCGGTAATACGTTATTGACCTTAGGTCGGAGGAGTTTGTACCATATCAACTCTTACCTGGGGGTTGGTAGCGTTTTACCGATCCCCCCCTTCTTCAATCTTTTTTTTTTACTTTCATAACACCAAATTATTGTCTTTCTGTAACAGCCCATCCCAAATATTACGGTTTTTATAATTTTAAAGTGTGGGTACTAAATTACCTTTCGAGGAGAAATCATTGACTTTTGTTGACCCTCGTATTGTGCGACGTATGACTCATTATGTAAGTATATTCTTGTAGTGCTCGACGTTATGAATGCGTGGGTGCAAGTGGACTCGATTTCGAAACTACGACAGAGAGTTTATGGAACTACGAATCCAAAAGATACTTTTGTAAAATTACTATTTTAGATATTTTAATATAATATTATTATTTTAAATAATTATTGTTTATTATATATTTTTATAATATTATTTTATTAGTTTAAGTGGGATTTTGTGGTCGTAGGGCCCACAACCCACTTCCCCTTCCTCTCTCGTGTGTTTTCTCTGGAACCCTCCCGCTCTTTCATCTCTCTCTCTCTCTCCCTTTGTCACTGTGCACAAATTTCCCGACCACCACCACCCAAACCAAGAACACCACAAGCTTTGTCTCATCCTCACGAACCTAGAACACCCAACCTAATCTCAAACTTCTTTCCAGATCGTTGGGATAGAAACAAAATCAGGCCTCGACATTTTTGGTTATTTTCCAGCCAAACCACTGCGAGCTAGCTATCAAGAAAGTTACCTTTCTCTTCGTCTCATTGAGAGGTATGATTTTTGTTTTTGAATCATCCAATTTGGTTGAGTATTGAAGAAGTTATAACCATTTGAATTTTCCCCAGTTTCCGGCGACCTCCACGCCTTTGCAGGCGTTTCTGGCCAACTTCTGCCTTTTTTAGAATCCAAACAAGTATAATCTTGTTCTAAACTTTCCTATCTTCGTTTTGATATATTATGGGTCAAATTTGGTTGAGAAATGAGAAAGATATAGCCATTTGAAAATTGCCCATATTTCCGGCCATTTTCTACAGATTCTGGCGGAGTTCCCGGCGGCCGGTGGCTCCGGTGACTAGAAAATTCTAGGAATATTCTTAGGAATATTTTTGAAATATTCCTTACGTCGACTTTTACGAAATTTTCTCGGGAACTTTCCTAATCTAATTTTGATGCTTCAAGTCTGTTTTTGACATCCATTTAGTGGAATTCCAAAGTTTTAACGTAGTTAACTGGCTCGGCGTCTCAATTGACTTTTCATGTCAATCATTGACCTTTTCATTGATTTTTTTTTTACGAAGTTTTCCCACTACCCTTCTTAGGGTAATTCGACGCCTTGATTCCAAATCCGCACTCTGTTTCCCAAATTCAATCGTTTTAGTAGGGTTTTATTAATTGTTCCTTTTATGTTTTTAGGTGTTTTTGTTAAAGGCAACCCTATTTTCTTTAACTTACACCGCTCTTCGACGATGGAGTATCTGTGAGTGGACCCCTTCTCAAATTGCATGTTTTTATAGAACATTAGACTTGCATGCATTTCATATTTCATGAATTGAGTATGCTTTATATTATATTTTACAGATTTATATATTTATGGTTTACGGAGAATTTATAATTTATTTAAATTGCTTTTACGAGATATTTATGGTTTATCTATTTACGGTTTATAAAATGGTATGTTTATAGAAATCACGTTTATGAAATTTCTTATGATTTCAGATGTTGAGGTTTTGGTTTTTTTGAGATACATTTTATGTGCTTATCTAGTGGGTAATCATACAACACACACACAACCTGAGTATGTATATGTCTATAGCCATATGACACAATTGAGGATATTTATGACCTACCCCCAACTTCACTGACGAAACCAGTGTCGGATAGCTTCACTAGCCACGACTAGTGTTAGTGTGTTATGTATATTTCTTATTTGGCGTAACCTAAAGTCGTACAGCTTCACCTTCAGGTGATGGGACCTACTATATTTCTTCACTGGCGTAACCCAGTGTCGTACAGCTTCACCTTCGGATGATGGTTATGTCTTTGGGCAACTATGATACATACCCCTAGTTGAGTACTTTATTATTTTGAGTTTACGAAGGTTTTATGGATTTGCCTTCGGGCTACTATGTTATCATTACCGAGCACTGTTTTATACATACATCTTTTATGAACATTTTCATGGCATGCTAGAGTTTTCAGAAAACCTACTATGTAGTATTATATGAGTTTTCAAAATAGGGGGTTAGTACGTTAAAAAAGAAAATGGTTTTCTTATTATTAGTATTATTATTATAAACTTTGGTCCACTCACTCTTTATTTTGTGCCCCTTTCAAGATTTAGAATTGAGGCGTACGATCCCGACGTTAGGGCACCTCCACATATATATCTTTGAGTCTTCTCAGTGTAGGACTCATTCCTTTGTTCGTACCTTTTTATAGTAATTCTTTCACATTGTTCTTAATTAGTTGTATGCTCTGAACATGTTTCCGCATTTGGATATTTGTTTATATTTACATATTTTATTTACTTTCGTTTACCAATACCACTTGCATGTATGTTAAAATGGTTTCGTCACTCTTGGTGTCAACCAACACGTGCCTATCCTGGTATTTGGGGATATCGAAGTTGGGGTGTGTCACTTTTGATGCTACAAAGTAAACTTTTCGATGCAAAATCCCTTATAATTCAAGTTTAAAATACTCTAAAAGCAAGATAATACTTCTACACTAGATTCACATCCAATCGTGGTTCCAAGGGTGGCATTGCCTGTCTCTGCGCAGTTGGTGGCTCGTGGGAGGAGTGTTTGATGTTGAAAATTAGGCTACAGTGAAGTACATTTAATCATTAAAATCGATTGTCTCCAAACTTAAATTGCGTTCAAGAATTTTTTTTGCCTTTCTTATACTTTTCATTGACTTGCAGCTGCATCAATTTGAGACTCTCTTGAAAGTGAGCTTATCATCAAAAGTACATTTTCAACTAATCATTTTTGACTCAGACATATTCCTTTACATCATAGTTTGATATGTTTCAAGAGCCAAGGGCTGAAATCTTTATTTCGATCTTAGTGGCGACGTGCATGGATATTTTCCTGTGGTTGATCAAATGTAATGTGTTTTTTTGCTTGAAAATTCATTTTGTACCGACGTTAAACGGGCTTCCAAATAATTGGATAATTCTATCCACCACCAAAGATGCTGTAGAAACCCTGAAAATCCTTTTAAGATTCTTTACAATCCTTTATTTTCCTACGGTTGTATAAAAGTGATTGCACATTGGTAGATGTCTGATAACTGTTTTGTATATATGATATGTATATGAGACCTTGGCCACTCACCCTAAAGTCAATAATTAGTTGCTGAGTGAATTCTACATCGAAAAATTATCTTAGCTATTTGTCCTGATGCCAATCGGTTTTAGAGTACAACCATATATAACATTCTTTATGGATCATAAACAGTTAACCCACATGTAAGAGGGAGGAGAAGGACTTGAAAGAAACTACTCCGATGCTAAAATTAGTGTGTATGCATGAAATTCTTTAGCTTTATCCATGTTTCATGGTGGTGGGTATAGGTTAGTTAATTATATCCCGACTCCCTCAAGTTTACGGTGCTAGTTATTTATTTTTAGGAAACTAATAAAAAGTTCAAAAAAACTTTAGCTTTAATGAAAAATGATAAATAAAAGTGTAGTGACTAGTACTAGAAAAAGATAAAAATGTGATTCTTCGTTAAAAGTGAATAATACCAGGAGTATTTCGTTAAAACTCACTTTATTTTTTTGTTCTTAATTTTACTCCCACTTATGCTTCTTTTTTATCTCCAAACATGTGCCCTTCAAAAATAACAACAATAACAACAAAACATTTTCTCATTAAATAGGGTCCGCTAATGTGCCCTTCGAGAGTGCGGAGAGGAATATTCTACGTGGAAGTTTATATCATTTGAAATTTCATTATATCTTCGATCATGACATGTGATGTGGTGCGGAGAGGAATATTCTATGTGCAAGTTTATATCATTTGAAATTTCATTATGCCATGTGCATGATCTTCGATCATGACATTTGATATGTGGGGCCTTCCTACTACATTGGGAGTTAAGTGGGTTGTTATTTTCGTGGATGATTGCACCCATATGATCTAGTATTGGAGCTAGAAAATAGGATCATACTACCATGTGATGGGTGGGTTGCCTTGGCCCTGCGTGATGATGCTGGGTCCCTTGGCCTGTGTGTTGGGTGAGTACCTCGTAGTTGTCGATATGTGGATCTCTCACGTGTGACTCACTAGTTAGGTCTCAAGTGGAGGGTCGGGTTGACTATCCCACATTAGGCAGAGATAGAGAAAAATAAGAGTTTAAATATCCTAACCCCACACCAACATATACCGAGGTCCTTTGTAATAGAACCTCACACGTGTTGAAGTGTGCAAGAGAATTAATAAGTTAGGGACAATATCGGTGTTGTTGAAAGTGGGCATTTAGCCTGTCTCTTTGATAATTTGACAGTATCAACATAGGGATTCTCATTAAATTGCAATGTTATGCGTTGCAAAGTGTTTTAGTTAAACGAGTTTGGATGATTGATTTAAAATATCATTGTGTTAGTGTTTCTGAAACTTCGAGATGATATTAGAATGAACTTCTTTGATTAGCTCGAATAGTAATGAGCAATAATAAGTCGAGGTAATATTTGTACACTATTTAATCGATTCTATGTCACGACTTTAGTTTCGTTTTATGCATGCATGCTTATTTGTTCTTTTTATGTATTCTACTAGAAGAAAGTTGAGGTTCTACCGTAAAACCAATTGGTAATATGAGGAGTAGCACAATTACTCATAAGCACATGTAACATCATTTCTTTCTCCGTTGTGAGATTTACTCTCAACATACCCTCTTAGGTGTGGCGAATTTTCAAGTCTAGCACTTGGACAATACAAATAGGGCGATGTACATCACGTGTAGCGATTGGACATCACACGCATGACAACATGCTCTGATACCATGAAGAAACTTTTTAGGCTCAGCATGGTCCACCTCCAATATTGTCGATATTGTCCCAATTTAATCACATATTATTTGGTATTGAGTTTTGTCACCAAATGTCTCGATAATATTACTAGTGGAAACTCTCATACAGTAATTGTATATTATGTCATATAACTAATGTACAATACTATTCTCCAATATGCAGCCTCACGAGTTGCCCGACATGGGGTCACAAAAGGAAACCAAATGCCACATTGGAAACTAATCAAGCCAACATTCCAAAGCTAATGCAAATTTTTTAAGAGCCCAATCATCATTTAGGGACTAGTGTCAACGCAACTTTTCAAAACCAATTAGTCAATATCATCAAGTTGGTACTAGCGCAACTTTTTGATAGCCCAACTTAAGGAGGTAAATTCGAGCCCGAAAAATCGGGCTTGAGACGTGTAGAAAGAATAGTCTGCTCTGATACTATGAAGAAAATTAAGGCCATATTCTCTAACACGCTTGCTCACTAGTGGCCCGACATGAGGTCACAAGGGAAACTAATTCCCACATCGGGAACTGATCAAGTCACTGTACTTGGAGCTAACATAATCTTTATATATAAACCTCTTTTGGGGTCACAAGCTTCACCAAAAATTTTTGGACAAAAATGCCCCCAAAACAAAAAATTTCAAAAGCAACCCAAAATAATGCATGGGTATTTTTATCATTCTAATAGTGTTTGTTTAATAATTAATTCTTTTTGTACATTTTTTTTAATTAGTACCTCATAATAGGCTAACAATAATGTGATTCAATCAGTTGTTCATTAAATATTATTTTCTCCACTTTTAAACACGTTCAAAACATTTTAAGAGGCGTGCCGATTATAAAAAGGATCTTTTGCACGTGCATAATACTGTGATTAAATTAGTTATCAAATAATTTTTTTTAACAAGCAATATTATCTACATGGGGAGGGGTGGGCTTAAGCCTCACAATGAGCTAGCAATAATATGACTCAATCAGTTGTTTATTAGATATTATTTTCTCTATTCTTAATGTAAATTCAATAGAATGTTGATGAAAATTGAAAGACCGATTTTATTATGTGAATTCAGCTGCTTTGATGGTTTGTGAGGAATTTTTTTCTAGCATGATTTAAGATTATTCATTTACTTCAAATATTTGACTTTCATTTTGTCAATTTATGCATATAAACACATTTAAAACGTGTAAGTTGCGATTAGCATGCCGTGATTCAAAAAATATCTTTTGCACGTGCGTGAGCACATGCATGAAGGCTAGTTTTTTGAAAGCCGAGTCATTATTGAGGACTAGAGCCAATGCATCTTTTCGAGGCCCAATATTTTTAAGCAGGAGTTTCGAAAGCCCAGCTTAAGGAGGTGAATTCTATCCTAGAAAATTGAGCCAGGGCATGTCGAAGGAATAGTCTGCTTTGATACCATGAAGAAAGTCGAGGTTCCATTATAAAATCAATTGACAATATGAAGAATATACATATAAGCATTGCTAGATTCTATATTTCTTTGATGTGCGATGGATACTCTCAACAATACATTTAGTGCTTTTCATAAAAAACCTAAGGGAAATTTTATTTGAACCTATATAACCTCTTTCTGCACCCAACTTAAATTTTAAATGTGAATTGCCTTTTTTACCCTATTGCATAATTACAATCAAGTACAAGATGAAATTAACTATAAAATTAAAATTTATCACTAAAACCACTCAATAATGAAACCCTATCATCACATCAAACCCTATTGTTCTTCATTCTAGTTAAAATTCCAAGACGCTTTCATAGAGAAAAACGTACTCTTCCTGACCAAAGGATAGTGATTTTCAAATTTTGAATCCTCCAATTAAGGTATGAATCGATTTATGCAATTTTTTTTTTCTTTTGATTTCATTTTTTTGGTATTTAAGAACAAAATTAGTGCATTCACTGTGACGCACGCCTAGAAGATAAACCTAAGTTAAAGTCGGTAATAAAATAAATGTTCAATTTATAGCCTAGACTAGAGATGTAATTTTCTTGGCCTTTTGGCTTACAACTATAGCATCCCCATGGATTAGTATGTACTTGTTTATGGGAAAACAGTCTTTCTGATAAAATACAGTCTCGTATGGAGAGCACACAACAAACTATCTTTATGCTTTCTAAACTGCACGTTGCCTATTTTGTATAACTTAACCATTGATTCATTGATTCATTGAATATAATTTATAAGCTCTAAATAATTAAGCTTGAACTTGGAAGATGTAAGGCAAGGATCGAACATTAGTATTGAGATGATACAATTTTTTTAACTTGACTTAATTGTATATCGGAGTGACCAGTATTGCACCATATCTAGTATCTACCAGGTCCTTGACTTTGTCAGAGTGACAAATATGAAGCAAAAAAATGATTAAGCACGAGACAAATGTGATATATATTGTTCCCTTTAAGCCTTGAATGAGTTGTACAATATTGATTTTGGGTTTTTATTTTTTGAATGGATGCAAAGATAAATTTTATAAATTGAATTAAGTTTGTGAGAGTAATTTAGGTAGTGAGTTTGGGTTTAAAGAGATATTGATAGTTTAATTAAAAGTAATATCAAAATAGAGAATAAATTGTATATAAAAAAAAGTTATATGAGTTCAAATAAAATTTTCTGAAACCTAATCAACTTTAAATCCCTAGTTTGACGAGTTAGTAGGTGTCGACTGTCACGGGAAACGTTGATCAAAGATGCGATAACAAATGCTAAACAATTCGACAACAAAAATTGAATTATTAAAAAGTCGGCTGTGTATAACAGCGCAAGACACACCGCATCTGCATTGCATTTGTATGATCGGACAAAAAAAAACTAAATTATTGTACGTCATCAGGATAAAATTAATTTCTCTCAGCTTTGCTTAATGATTCGTATCATCCAGTCTATGGGTGCATGCAGCCCAAGCGGGTTTCAATAGCCCACGGACAATATTGTTTTATTTGAGCTATAGATATGATCATTTTTTCTTATAAAATAGGAAATGACAGAGAAACTAAAAGAAAATTAGGTTAGTCCACCTCGCGGAGCAATTGGGCATTTCTTTATTCGATTTCCAGATGGTTCTTTCCCTGATTACATTACAAATTTCCTTGTACAAAAGTAATGGTTCCCACGTCTACGACGAATAGAACCCATTTGATCCACACCTTCAGCCTCAGCCTATAAATACCAATACATCCTCCTCACTTCTTCACAGCTCAAAATCTCCCAATACATCATCTTTCTTTCTTAGTCTTCCTCTTCATCAGTTATTATTTTCCCACATCCTAAACACATCTCAGAATCATGGGTGTTTTCACATACGAATCTGAGTTTACTTCCGTCATCCCCCCTGCTAGGTTGTACAATGCCTTTGTCCTTGATGCTGACAACCTCATCCCCAAGATTGCACCACAGGCAGTGAAGAGCACTGAGATCCTTGAAGGAGATGGAGGAGTTGGAACCATTAAGAAGATCAACTTTGGTGAAGGTAGCACATACAGCTATGTGAAGCACATAATCGATGGGCTTGACAAGGACAACTTTGTGTACAAGTATAGTGTGATTGAGGGAGATGCCATCTCTGAGACAATTGAGAAGATCTCTTATGAGACTAAGTTGGTAGCTTCCGGCAGTGGTTCCATCATCAAGAGCACCAGCCACTACCACACCAAGGGTGATGTTGAGATCAAGGAAGAGCATGTCAAGGCTGGCAAAGAGAAGGCCTCCCACCTCTTCAAGTTGATTGAGAACTACCTTTTGGAGCACCAGGATGCCTACAACTAAACATTGTTTGTTGCTGCATTCATGTGTTATTCAGTCTCGTGTCATCTTTTCCATGAAATATTGGTGTGGTTTTAATCCCTTTTATATTCTTTTTCCCTTCGAAAATTGGCTTCTACGTAATATTGAAGGTTTGATTAAAGAGTGAATGCTGTATTTCCTTTCATCTGCAATAATAAATAAAAATGAAATTTATGGATCTGATGATTCTTGCAAGTTTTGTTTTGCAATATTATTGGGACAATAATGTTAAGCTCCACTTTTATAGCTCCATGAGTTTGCTAGTCACATAAGAATCAACACTTCATTTACCAACTAATCATAAATCCATAAAAATTGGATACATTTGGATCTCTAGCTACCACGTAATAGCATAAATTAAAGTGATGAAATGAAAAATCTGATTTCATTTTCCTTGTAAACCAATTTGTAAATCATACCATAATACGTACCCATGAGCTAACACACCCACGATGATGATTTAAGAGTTTGTTTCCTCATCTTTGGTGTAGCATGACTCACATCCGTTGGCGGTTCTTACTTCTTGCAATCTAATTTTTCTTAGTTGGTCTGGCTTCTGATTTTTCAGATTAGTGCACATCATGGCATACAGGTTAGATCCCCTTTCCTAATGTGTTATTATATTTTTGGGTAAAGTACAAAAAACTACCTCAACTATTGGTGTCACAACACTTTTATACCTCATCTTTTAAAATTGACAATGTCATACATCATCTTACGAATTTGTGCCAATGTTATACATTCCGTTAGCTTGGCATGAATTTCTCAGTTAAATGCTGACGTGGCTTGATTCAGGGCCCACTTTCTATTAAAAAAATTAATAAAATACTATTAAAAACTAAAAAAAATCATTTAATATTTTTTAAATATTAAAATAATAAAGAAAAAAAAAAAAAAAACAAAACAACCCTTTCCCTCCCTCCATCCCTCCCCTTGTTGCAAGCTTGCAACCCAGAAAACAAAAGAAGAAAAAGAAAAAAAAAAAAAAAAAAAAAAACTTCATCCCTTCCCCCCCTCCCCCCCCCCCCCCACCGTGTCCTTCTTTCTTCTCCCCCATCCCCCCCTCTTCTCCCCCACCCAAGCCCCTACTTGCAACCCAAAAAAAAAAAAAAAAAATCCTAGTTCGTCTTCCCCTCGCATCCACCCTTTGCACCCACCCAACCTCGCACCCATCCCTTGCGAAATCGGCGAATGGGATCTGGGTTTTTTTTTTTTTTTTTTTTCCTTTTTATTTTTCTTCTTCTTCTTCTTCTTCCTCCTCCTTCTTTTTCTTTCTGGGTTGGCAGGGGGTTGGATTTGTTTTGGGAGGGGACGAACTGGGGTTGTGTTTTTTTTTTGGGGGAGGGGGGAGGGACGAACTGGGTTGGGGAATTATTATTATTATTATTATTATTATTTTCTTCTTCTTCTTCTTCTCCTCCTTCCTTCTTCTTCTTCTTCCTTCTCCTTCCTCCTTCTTCTTCGGGGGGTTGGGGGTTGATGGGTTTTCAAATTTTTTTTTTTTTTTGGTTGAATCACGCAGGGAAGAAGAAGATGGAGAGAGAGAGAGAAGGGGGGCGGGGTTGGATGGGATGAAAGGTTTTTATTTTTTTGATTTTTTTTGTTTTAACTTTTCTTTATTATTTTAATATTTAAAAATATTAAATGATTTTTTAAAATTTTTTAATAGAAAGTGGGGTCTGGATCAAGTCACGTCAGCATTTAACTGACAAATTAACAGCAGGTTAACGGAAGGTATAACAATAGCACAAATTCGTAAGATAAGGTATGACATTGTCAATTTTAAAAGATGAGTTATGAAAGTGTCATGACACCAATAGTTGAGGTAGTTTTTTGTACTTTACCCTATATTTTTATTCCCAAAATATTTGGTGTTTCAAACCTTTATAACTTTTAGAGGGGTTAGGCTTATGACATCCTCTATTTTTCTTGTAAATCTCATTTTGCTTTCAAGAAGGATCGCTTTTATGTCTTCCCTCTTTTATTTGTATTTTTCTTGTTGTCTGAAAGAGGGTTAGATTTATGTCTCCTTTTTTTTCTTGTATATTCCATTTTGTTTTAGAGGTATAAGGTTTATATTCCGCTCAATTACGTATAAATTTTTTTATTCAATAATTTTTCTTGTACCATCGAAGTTTTTTAAGAGCTTAGAAAATTATCTAAAAGTTGGAATAAATATGAAGGAAAGAGAATCCATGAGGGGAGTTTGGAAAATTAATTTTCCCATGAATGTTGCCCATGCTAATAGGACATACCAATATCTTACATTAATTTTGGCCAAAGAAAGCAGGAAGCCGTCTCTACAATTTGATCAAAAAAAAATCAAGCTTGGTGTGCTAAGTCCATATATGATATTGAAATTTCTAGTGGAATATTCTAAATCACTTGTCCGCTTTCATAGTGAGTCAATTCTGGTTGCCAAGTACAATTATATCGAATATACCCTTGATTATTTTTCTTAATGTTTAGAATACTGTAATTATCAACTGTTATATTCAAATACGTTAAGGTTTTTTTTTTTTTTTTTCTTTCTTTCTTTTCGAATCTGTTAGAAGAAATATTACAATCAATTACTGATGTTTACAAAGTGCAGAGACAGTACTTTCGTTATTTAGTAGTTGGAGGGTAGGAAAATTCATGATCAATTGCTTCATAACTTGCCTGCAACTGGTTTGGATTTTTTATTCATATAATAGTGAACTACAAGAGTAGAACAACAAAGTTCTGGAGTTCAACAGTTTGGATAGAAAAACTCCGAAGTTTATTTGATTAATGATTATTTCTAAACAGCTTAATGAACACAGCGTTGCGAAAACGTAGGGACTGTAGGAAATTAAACAACAGAAATTTGAACGAAAATATGACTATTTTTTAACCCCTTTTTCACAATGTTAGTAATTAAGAAAAAATGCCTTATGATTTAAATAAAAATAATTTAAAATTAATTGGACAACTAAATTTACAATCTACGTTTAATTCCTTACCAAAGAATGTTTGGACCTATTGTTTCTACACTGTCCAAGGTAACCTTTTTGTGTTATAAGTGGGAAATGAAGCGTAATGAAATGAATGAAACAATGACATGTAATGCACGCCTTATGATGCAAGACTTCTCTCAATTGCCTTGAGATTGATTATAGCCTTATGAAAATGGTTAATTTTTTTTCATTGGGATATTGATACAAAGATTTACATGTAAGTTGCCAAAGAATTACATGGACTAATTCAAATAGTTTGAGACCATAGAACACCCTCTCAATTCAAATGAGGTGTTCACTTAGATTAAGCAATTTTGGGCGGATATGGTATACCCATCTAAGTGATTATTTGATCAATTAGGGATATGAATAAATGCCCTTGTCTGTTCAATTAAGAAGTCATATTCGGAATTGTTAGAGTTACAGTTTATATCGATGACATGAATCTCACTAAGACTCTGGAAGAGCTTTAAACAACTGCCAAGCATGTGATGATCTCGAGCAGATTCAACCCCCTTGGTCCTCGAGATGTGTTTACCTTGTTGTTATGCTGATGCAGGTTACCTATCAAACCCTCACAAGACATGGTTTAGAGCTCTTGTTGAGCATATTCGAAAACCTGCAGTTCTTCATCCATCAGCAAAGTCCATGAAGACTATGCTGTTTGTATCGATCAGACCAAGACACGATACATCAACAAAGTAAACGTTAAGCATATTACGTCTACATCACATCAGCAAAACATCAAGAGATTGAAGTTAAGTAATCTAATCCCTGACAACCTTGTCGACCTTTTCATAAAGTCACTGCCAACGTCAGCCTTCAACAAAACTTGTTCGAGGAATTAGTATGCGTAACTATTTATTTGCAATGATTGTTATTCTCATTTGGAAGTTTTGTCAAGCTCAGGGGGAGTATCCAAAAGTATACTCACGTAACCTTAATGTACTCTTTTTCTCTACACTTAGGAGCATTTTTCCCACTGGGTTTTTGTTACCTGACAAGGTTTTAGGCATCCATCCTAAGTCAGTCATACCCTTGTGTGTGCTCTACTTGTGTTCTGAAGACGTAAAGTTTTGACTTATTGCAAATTTTCTTTTTTCTCCTTTCATCCTAGGTTTTACCATAGCGAGGTCTTGTGAGTTTTACTATCTATGCATTTTTCCGTTGATTTGAGACTCACATTCGATCATGTGCTGACAACTTCATCAACTATACTTACTTCATCGATGAAGACATGATGCACCATTTCCCTCAATGTTTCAGTGAACAGAATTATAGTTCTTTTTATATCACATTTGGTTTTTTAGAGAGGTGTACTTAGCTCTTATGAATCATACAAGTTTCTTCAAAAAGCATTAATTATGATGCTCTTTGAAAACAAGATCAAAACAATTATTGTGCTTCGAGTGCTTCATCAACTGGTGTATATAGTCAAGGATATAGAATCATTTTAAACGGGCATCTCCATAATTATATGTTCCTTATATTTTTTGGTTAAATATGTTTGCATATAAGCTATCTACACTAATATACACCAGAAGAGGAGGAGAAGGCGGGAGGGAGAGAGGGAGCAAGCTTACCTGTCTGGGACGCCTTTCCATGGACAGAGGAAGCGTCACCAAACGGCTGAGCCTCCTCAGAAGTCCGGGGCCTTCGATGAGTCCATCAGGTGTTTATGATAGGATGCGTCACCGAAGAAGTCGATGATGCAGCAGCCGTAGACACCGTTGGCCCCAATGGCGCGATCGGAGGGACACCCGTCATGTCCCAATCAAGTGTGGAGGTGCCAGCAAACAATCATGAATCTGTTTAGATAATCAAATTATTATATGCATTTCATTTCACATATATAAGGTGAATGAAAACATGGGATAGAAATAAAATTGAGGATCGCAAGGAACATTTTTTTCATGAAAATAAACAAACAAATTTACCCATCTACAATAATCTTTAAATGCATGCCATTACAAAGTTAAAGCCAACATATTATCAAATCAATAATCTTCAAACACTTTTGGGCATACAACAATTTTATGCACTGAAGAAGATCACTTATAGATGCGATGAAGAATATTCTCACCACTATTTATACTAGATATGTGTTAGTTAAGTGTTTGTTCTGTTTACTTCTGTAGTACCTCATAACTGGTGACAGATGCAGATTTGAAGTTTCTGATTGATAACTTGGCAGAGAAGACAGGCGAAAATGTGAAATGGGAAAATGTCATAGACAAAAGAAATGATATTCTATCTTACTATGCTAAGTGCTGCAAGCCTAAGGTCATTCATCTTGTCTTAGTCTTTGATTGATTATGATATACTAACTTATCCTTTCTGTACCCCAAAATTACTAGTGGCATTTACTCTTGTTCTAGAATCCGTTGGTCGCATGAAATACTTGATTCCTTGTTTAACTTTATTGGTTTTAGCAAATAAAGGCTATGGAATTAAGTTTATGTATTTTTTTTTCTTGCATTTAGGATGGTCATTTGACATACTTGAGTGTCATGCTATTTGAGAATTGCTCTCCTGAGAAATTAAGAGAATTCTACATGGACAATGATTACAGAAAGCAATGGGACAAAATGTTGATTTAGCATGAGCAGTTACAGATGGACAAAAACAATGGCGTTGAAGTTGGTCGGACAAAACAAAAGTTTCCACAGTTGACAGCTAGAGAATATGTATTAGGTTGGAGATTGTGAGAGGGAGAAGATAAAACCATTTATTGTTTTATCAAGGTAACTGCTACCTGAAAATTATTCATACGTAAATTACATCTAGGCAATTTTGACAGGTCCTTGCTCAATATGACTGGAAAATGACAAACAGAGAGTGACTTTATGAGGAAGTCAGTGAGAGCTTTGTTCATGTGAGGAAGACAATGACAAACAGACAGTGACAGTGTCATTGTGAGGAAGACAGTGACAAGCAGACCAGCTAATATAATGCAATTGCGAATGTCCTAATCACACTTTAGCATTACTCATATTATCAGCGTATCATTCATGTTTTTCTACACTATGCAATAATATTTGAAATAAAAAAAAATCACCTTTCTCTCAATCTTTGTTTTAGATAATTAATTAAGATTTGATTTAACATAAATTATTCATTCAATCCCTGAAGAAAACGACCTTGCTAGAGTTATCTATACTACAATTATCTTGTACTCTTGCAAGTATTTTAGTGTTTTTATACCTACTTTTGCAGGTGGTAAAATCCATATCAAGAAATTGGCGCCGTTGAAGATTGTTTTAAATAATTTGTGTTTATTAACTCTTAGTTAATTATTATTGTTTGTATCTTTTTATTTAATTGATGATTGTGTTTTTATAGGTTACAATTTGTTTCTTTTTGAGCAGTGCAACAATGAAATTTGCAGTTCCCCCTGAATTCAATCTAACACCCGATGGGCCACATCTTTGGGTTTCATTAGTAGAAACGGGTTATTATGGATTTAGGCCTACAGTTTGTGCTCTTTGCAATTCAAATACTCATGATATTTTGCAATGTCTTGAGAGAGAATATTTTCTAGTATATGTTCATATTAATATGAGGAACGACTCAAAAAGGCATTGGAACAATCCCTGTTCAGAATCCTACAATCCAAGTTTGGAAAAGCATCTTGAACACTATTTTGAGCAGTTTAATGTGCCACAAGAACTTCCTATAGAGGACAAGCTCTTTAAATTGTTGGAATCAACATAATTGTACATAGAAATAACCAGTCATGGATTTCAAATTCAAGCATTAAACTGTAGGAATGGCTTTGATGATCAAGAGGAGATTAGTGCAGATATTGAGGAGCAATCTGCCACTCGTTCACGCCCAAAGGAGGAAATAGCCCCTGATGACCTTGAAATTTCCATAGAATCTACTCCTACAAAAGTCTGTGTGCCACTTATACATTATCCTGAGACTGCAAGTAGCCCTGACAATTTCTTACACGACCCGTTAACACGACACGTAAACGATATGAAAATACCAAATTTCGGATCAACATGATAACTAATCGGGTCATTATCAGGCCACACAATAATAACTCGTTAATAACGAGTCTTTAACAGGTTTACACGAGAGTGACACACAGGTAACCTATTTTGACACGATAAGAAAAAAGTTATTTTGATGATTTTAATTTTTTTAACTACTAAAAAAAACTTACTATAAAATACAATAGATATAATGAATATGTATATATTGTTTATTAATTATTATTCTATATAAATTTTGAAATTGAAGTTTTATTTATTTTTATAGTATATTATAGACAAAGATTGAGATTAAAAATCATAAAACACATTAAAAATAAAAATATCAAGTAATTTAAAAATACCAAACACATTAAAAAAATTATAATAATTAATTTACATGTGCAAAAATATGAAAAAGATATGCAAACGCTCGTAGTCGCATCCTCTACGCTTTGAGGATGGGTATATAATCATGTGAATTTTTAAAACTATACAAACTCTCATGAATAGTATTTTTAAGGGAGTTCGAAATAAACAAAACTCATAATCATTAATGTATAAGTCTAAAAGATGTGAAAGCATAATAAATGTTCATAATTGCATCCTCAACGCTTAGACGATGGTTACATGATCGTTTAGATTTTTAAAACCATCCAAATCTCATGAACAATATTTTTTATTTGAGTGCAAAATTAATAATAATTATTGTAGAAGTGTGAAAAATGTAATCATTCGTAATGAAAAGCTTTACAACTTTCTTGAAGGGGTCAACTCCGAAATTTAGTATGTATATACTAATGTAGTATTATGTTTTACATTTTTTGGGGTCAAATTATGTTTTTCATTTTCATTTTTATTGATTTAAAATATATTTTTCTTAACGGGTAACGGGTCGGATTATATTACCTGATAATATTAACGGATTAATTTCGGGTCAAATCATATTACCCGTTTACTTTAACGGGTATTACACGACACGATCCATTAAAGTATCAGGTATGACACAAACGTGTCATACACGAGAAACACGACACAAATGTTAGGTCTAACTGTAAGGCAACCAACTGAGCTGCATGAATGCATTGAAACTGACATGTTCGAAGGGGTTATTCTTACAAATATAGAATTTAATCCACCACCTGACCAACACTTGACCAATCTGACATATTTGGATACAGAGCAAATGATTACTAATATAGTTTTTGTTTCTGAATTAGACATTCCGTTAGCATAGCCCATCAAATTTAAAGCAAATCAGCGCAAGTCCTACAAGGAGATTGAGATATATAACAAGAAGAAGAAAACATTTTGTGGCAGCCAAATTCCTCATAGAAATATTTGGCCAATGCAGAAATTGTGGGTGTTAAATACAAGGTTTAAGTTAGTTCGACAAAGACACAAACCTCGCTGGAATAGAGTCTATTTGATTACAAAGATTTATTCACATAGAAGGCCAAATATGAAGGATTTGGCCACTCACCTGAAACCCATAATTGATAAACATCTAATTCCGTACACTTTTGCCCTATAATGCTGTTATGGAGTGATTGACTCTAAGAGAATAAGTAACGTGATTATCAATTCCTTCCTCTATGTCTAGCTATAGACGTTAACTAAAGTGCTTATTGAAAGGCAATCCAATTTTTCTAAACTCTTTTCTTTTTATTTTCATTCATTTTGTTTTCTTCCTTTTAGTCTTTATCACAAATCTAAAAAAAAAAAAAAAACTGAAAATTGAAAAACACAAAAACATTAATTGTTTTTAGTTAATCACTATTTTATAGGGATTTTTAACGAAAAACCCACGGTATTGTTCATGTGACATCCCACATCGCCCAGGGGACTGATCCTTAAATGTATATTCCCATCCTACCTAGCACGAGGCATTTTGGGAGCTCACTGGCTTCGGGTTCCGTAGGAACTCCGAAGTTAAGCGAGTAGAGGGCTAGAGCACTCCCAGGATGGGTGACCCTCTGGGAAGTTGCTCGTGAGTTCCCAAAAACAAAACCGTGAGGGAATGGTAAGCCCAAAGCGGACAATATCGTACTACGGTGGTGGAGCGGGCCCGGGAAGTCGTCCCGCCCGGACCGGGATGTGACAGTTTACTTTAACGAAAAACCACATTTTTACACTAAAAAGTCAATCATGGTACTATTCACTTTACCGTTTATTTTGTCCTTATCATTAAAACTCAAAGTTTTCAAGTCATTTTTATTAGTTTTCTTTTATTCTAAATATATTGTTTTTGTGTGATCTTTGCAGGTAGCATTTGGAAGCAATTAAGCCCTAAATATCCACTAAGCGCGCACATTCATCTGAATCATGCATTCAGCAGCCTTTATACATTCAACTCAGCACATCAGCATTCATCATCAACGAAGAGTGCAGAAAATTAATCGAATGCAGAAATATGCACAGGCAGTGTCCCAGACATACTCACAGTGGGGTTGGTGATGAAGTCCCTTGCATTGCTTGGCACCCCCTCTCACTCAATCACTCCCTCGCAGATTATATAAAATATTATTACATACAAGTTTGGGGGTGGGATCCAAGCAACACAGAAGAGAGCACGGATGTGCGAGCAAATCAAGCATCCAGTAGGACAGAGATCACATTGGATGCAGGGAAACGATTCAACTCCTAGCACTAATCTGGGATGCATGCACTAAAAACCGAGTCACGGAGGTGCAGCGCACAGACTTTCATAAATCCAGGGACTACGTTCAATAGATCTATATCGAAACATAGTTTTCTGGGTTGAGGATTTATACCTGTATTTTTGAGATCTGTGGATATCAAGGTTGCCGCTGCTCATTTTTCTGCGGATCGCAAGTTTGACGTTGTAACCGTTCCTTGTCGTGTTCGCCATCGCCTCTGATCGTCGTCCGCAACACAAGCTCACAGACATGCAAATACATTAGACTCGGATTTCACTATTGCATTTGGGCTGGAAATAAAAAATTAATGAGCAGAGAAGAGATCGATGCGTTTTACCCTTGTGCGTCGGCAGACCGTGATGGCTGAAATAGGTGGGCTGGGCTCAGGTCTGAGGTTTTTATTGAAGGCAGAGGGTTGCAGAAATGGTGGATGAGTGAGGCGCGGCTGAGGGCGTTTGTTTGCGTTGTGGATGAGAAAAGCGAGATAAATGCAAGGAGGGTAGAGAGATGAGTCTGAAGTGGAGTGGCGCTGGGCTCGAGGCCAGAGAGAAGATGAGATGAGAGAGATGCTCTCCAACGGCAGCTTGTTGGAAATGAGACATGGAGCTGATGACTGATAACTCGGTTTAATTAGTGTCTTGTCACTGGAAGGCTTGCACGTGTCGTCTGTAAGAGGCTCAGCGCCTCTGTTGTTTCTTGGTCACGAGTTCGATCCCAGCGCCTGGCAAATTTGTCCAGGTCGGTGATTCCTTTCCTTTTTCTTTTTTTCTTTCTGCTTTATTATTTGTTTATTTTAATTTATTCGTTTTCGTTTATGCTTTACCTTTCTTCTAGTTTATTTATTTTAGGCTTTCGATTTATCTTTTACCGTTTTCCCTTTTGTTATTCAATTTGTGTTTATTTTTCCACACCTTGAGGACAAAGTGTGAAATAAGTTTGGGGGTGGGAAAGTAAAATTTTAGGTTTTTAATTTTTGATTTTCATTCTTTTAAAGTTAATAACCATAGATTACTTTAACGTTAGAACAAATGGATATGGTGAAGGTTAATCTCACATTATAGTCTCTTCTATTTATCGTTGCTTAGACACTAATTCATAAATTATACTTTGACAATTTGCACATTCACATCAGCATGGTTTGTGGGGAGTGAGATTGAAACACTTACTTTTAGTCTAAGTAATTTTTAATTTTTGTTATAAATAAAGTAAAGTTTAGTTCTTGTTATGAATAAAGTAATAATTGTTCCACCCGAGACTTTGATTCGTAACCAGGCCAGTCTTGCCTGATCAACAGTCATTCTCGCATCAAATGGTAGAGTCTTGGCATGAGGCAGAGTGGTTAGTTGGTTTTGTAGCATTTTCAGCTCAAGTTAATAAGTCCTTATGGGTATTCTACACCTAGTGCCTTAAAGCCTTTGTGATTTGGGAGTCATTGACCTAAAGTTCGTTACATGGGTTGGATATAAAGCTTAAGGGAACTGACATTGCACGATCACTAATATTACTGAAAAAAATCTATGAAAGGAAAAAAAAAGTTGAGAAAATCGAAAAGAAGAAAGGAAAACGAAAAAAATAGTTATATTTGAAGTTAGTATATGTGAAATAAAATGACGAGAGGTAACGGTTTTAGTCGAGTCTCCTTAACTATGTTGGTTGGTTCACTTTACACCGAAGGAAGTTTGTGAATTCTTTTCTAATTGATTCTAAATGGCTTAGACTTTGTGGTGGGATTAGTTGGAACTGTTGGAAAGATGTTCTGATTTTTAACGTGTTCTATGGACTGCAACTTGAAGATGAAATTTTTTGTCTTAGTTGAGTTTTAATAAAATTTATAGTTTGTTAGTTTTTATTTTTGTTTTCTAGTTTTGTTTTGTTTGAGGACAAGCAAAAAACTAAGTTTGGGGGGTAGTTGATGAGTCGATATTTTACTATATATTTTACCCTATTCTTAGTATTAATTTATTGGTTATTTTGTGAGAAGTTTAATACTTTGATTTATATTCTTAATGTAGGACATTCGATTTCCTCTTGAGCAAAAAGTAGTCAAACAGATGAATTTTGGAGTGATTCTAATTGGAGGATGTTTGTGAGTCTGTTAACTTGATCGTATCAAAGTTTCATAATTTTCCACTAAGCGGTTTATTTATGGCAATGAAATAAAGGAGCAGCGTACAGTGCTGTCAAACTGACGTTATGGGATTCTTTGGGCTTTTTGGCATCCAAGATGATGTCTTTTGGGTTCGAGGCCTTCTGTAATTATGTTCAGGACATCTCAAGCTTTAATTCTAGCTATTTTGGGTCTGTTTTGGAGCTCTGAAGATCTAGAAACGTGGCTATTTTGAGACTATCCAGATTTTGGGTGAATTTTACTAATCAATTTAGGATTATGTTTCCTAATTTATTTTAATTTATTTGATTTCCTAGTATTATTCTAAGACCTTTTCTAGGTAGGGTTTTATTTTCTAGTAGTATAAATAAGGCTTTTTAGCCATTAGGGTTTAGGAGAGAAGAGAGGGGGGAAAAGAATAGAACGCACGCACACTTTAGAGAGCTTTTGGATTCAAGTTTATTTTCAACATGTTTTTTATCTTTGTTTTATGATTGTTAGTAACTAATTTCCATTTGCTAGGGCGAGGCCACGAGCCTTGGCAAGAATATGTAGTTTCTTTTCAATTTGCTTTATGATATTATGCATGCAAGTTTTGAATTATTAATCACCGGTTTAAACTATCTAATTGTCTTAGCGCTTAGCTACCATTAGGATCTTTAGAAAAGTAATTTGATGCAATTTTGGTCAGAGGTCGGTTCCTGAATTTGACGAAGGCTTCTTGTGATTAATATGTGTAAGTTCACTTAGGATGAATGCCACGTCTTAAGGGTTGTATGGTTTTTCAAAAGGTTTCACAAAGCTTAACGAGTCATGCATGTTTAGATTTGATCTGAATATCACAAATGGATTGCATGTTTGATATACGCTCTATGTTAGGGGTCCAAGTAGGCATATTTTAGGAAAACCTAACCTTCAAATATGCATGTGTAATTCATAAGTAATTGGAAAAACTACATAGGATTGTTAAGGCGATGGCGGAACCCTAGGCTTTTACAATTTAATTTTCAAAAACCATTTTCTTTTAGCTTATTTTATTTTGTCATTTTATTTAATTATTTTCTATTAAATTCGTTTTTATTATTTGAAATAAAATAAAAAAATCACCTTTTTCTCAAACTTTGTTTTAGATAATTAATTAAGATTTGATTTAACATAAATTATTCATTCAATCCCTGAGGAGAACGACTTTGCTATAGTCATCTATACTACAATTACCTTGTACTCTTACAAATATTTTAGTGTTTTTATCCCTACTTTTGCAGATGGTAAAATACCTATCAGTTAAGCTCCATTTTTATAGCTACATGAATTTTCTTGTCACATGAGAATCGACACTTCAATTACTTAATTGAATACACTTGGATTTCTACCACATAATAGCATAAATTAAAGTGATGATGAAATGAAAATTTTGATTCAGTTTTCCTTGGAAACCATTTTGCAAATCATACCATAAATACGCCCATGAACTCACACACCTATGATGAAGATTTAAGAGCTTGTTTTCCTCATCTTTGGTGTAGTATGACTCACATCGTTGGCAGTTCTTACTTCTTGCAATGGAATTTTCTTAGCTTGTTTGGTTTTCGATTTTTAAATTAGTGTCCATCTTGGCATACAGGTTGGACTTGCTTTCCTAACATGTTATTTTATTTTTATTCCTAACATATTTCTTTTGGTGTTTCAAAGCTTTATAACTTTTATTTTTATTCCTAACCTATTTTTCTTGTATATCTCGTTTTGCTTTCAAGAAGGATCCAGTTTATGTCTCCTCCTCTCTTTTATTTGTATTTTTCTTGTTGCCTTAGGAGGGGACAGATTAATATCTCTCATCGGTTTCATGTATATTTCATTTTGTTTCAAAGAAGTTAGGTTTATATTCCACTCATCAATTAGGTGTAACTTTTTTTTATTCAATAAAATTTTCCTTCTACCATTGAGATTTCTTAAGAGCTTAAAAAATTTTCAAAGTTACCACTTAATACTACGGTCTTCACTTGTGAGTGAGAAGTCTTATGTTCGATTCTCGCAAAAATCGAATTTGGAACCACTTTATCGCTAGCCAATTGTGAGGTTAAGTTCACCTCCTCCTTTTAGCATAAATAATATCGTTTGTTAAAAAAAAAAAAAAATTATCAAAAGTTAGAATGAAATGTGGAGAAAAGAGAATTCATGAGGGGAGTTTGGAAAATTAGGCTTCATATGAATGTTGCCCACGCTAATAGGACAATACCAATTTCTTACATTAATTTTAGTCAAAGAAATCTTGAAGCCGCCTCTACAACTTGATCGTAAAAAAATTGTGTGGTGTGCTAACTCCATATATTATATTGAAATTTGTAGTGGATTATTCTAAGTCACTTGTCTGCATTACTAATTTAATAGTGAGTCAACTCTGGCTGCCAAGTACAATTATATGAATTCGGATCCTTGTCGGATTTTTTTATGAGGATCTCAGAGATCTGTGAATTATATTCGCTCATTATATATTGTGCAGTCATAAATTATTTTAAATATTTTTATTTAAAATTAAATACAAACAGTAACTAACAAAAACTGATCGCACTATGTACAATAAACGAACACGATTTATGAATTCCTAAGATTCTCTTCAAAATGATCCAGAGAGAATCCTGTTGGCAATTATATTGAATATACCCTTGATTATTTTTTCAGTACTAATTAGAATACTGTAATTATCAACTGTTATATTCAAATGTATATTGTTTTATTTTTTCTTTTCGACTCTGTTAGAAGAAAGATTAGAAATGTTGCATCCAATTACTGATGTATACTAGATATGTGCAGAGACAGTACTTTCGTTATTTAGTAGTTGGAGGGTAGGAAATTCAGGATCAATTGCTACATACCTTGCCTGCAACTGGTTCTGACTGTTGGCAATATCCACGTCCCAAAAGGTTGTTAGACTGATACAGTTGGTTATTTCTGTTATGATTGGTTATATCTGTTAGCTTTGGAGCTAAGCTTTGTACTCTATATAACTGAGTGGTGAATCATATTGTAATTCATTCAAGTCTGTTGATAATATAGATCATTTCATTTCTTCTCTGTTGGCTCTCTAGCTCTTCATCTTCTCAATTCTTCACTGCTCTTTAATTTTTCCAATGTAGTTAACATTGACTTCTAAGTCATTTAATTTTGTTTATGGCCGTATAGAAATCGTTCAAAGCTGATTTTTTTTTTCTTTCTATGTTTTTAATGTAACATGAAGCTAAAAGAATTACAAGCGTAAGAAAAGTTCTGGAGCCCATCAGTTTGGACAGAAAAACTCAAAGAATTATTTGATTATTTCTTGAATTGATGAGTTACATTGGAAGCCAAACGGCGTAAAAAGACATAAGCACAGCCCTGGGGAAGGCAGAGTCCTTAGGAAATTAAACAAAATGAAAATGAAAAAGTTCAAAATTTATTACAAATTTTATTTGCGTTTTGATAATCTAAAAGACCTCATTTTGCCTTAAGCACGATGGGGTTTATAGTATAACCATGAGTTTTATTCTGCTCTCAATTCTATGCAAAAACGAGATATTATACGCACAATATGACACCAGGATATTTCTTGGCCTATTATGTCGTCATATCGATTGAATCCAATATTTCTCAACTATAATTTTTCTTTTCAAAATTTTTTCATCTTTCATCGTGGAATTGTCTCATATCTTGTTCTACATCAGACTCCTCTTGAAAAGAGCTCGATCTCGAGGACTAGTAGACAACTTCCTTGTTAACCAAATGGATTCTTAAACTTGAGAAGCCCAACTTTCCATGCACTTAGGTGGAATAATCATGAAATTAATTTCATAAACAAGATTGAAATATGCTAATGGGTAATCAAAATGTTCTTCCTTACCTAATGTAGAAGTATTATTAAACTTAATTTTTCGACCTACTTTAAACAAAACAAAGTTCTAAAAATTACGAAGTGATAAATTAAAGAGATTTCTTAATGTCACTAGTGAGCACCCACCCAACCATTTTTGTTGACAAGGAACACTCAATGACACCAATAAAATATTCAAGAAAAATTGCAATCGTGCAGCAGATTCTGTTAGCGTGAGTCAATATTAGGAAAAATAGGGAATGTAAATAATAGGAGTCCTTTATTAAGTAGGTTTGTGTATATTTTATTTGTTTCCTTGTAAAACTATAATAGTACTGATGTATATATTTCTAAACAAGTAATACAAGAAAATATTCCGTAAAAGTTCTATTTGGTATCAAGAGCGCCGAAACCCTAGTTTTTTTTTTCTCTTCCGCTGTGCTTGGGTGACTGTTTTTCTGCAAATTTTCTGCAGAAAACAGTGGTACTGTGTGTGTGGTATTGCTGCGTGCAGTGTGGTTTTTCTGCAGTGTTTTTTCTGCAATTTTTCTGCAGCAAACAGTGTTGCTGTGTGTATGGTATTGCTGCGTGCAGTGTGGTTTTTTCTGCAGTGTTTTTTCTGCAGCAAACAGTGTTGCTGTGTGTGTGGTATTGCTGTGATCTCTGCTGTGTTTTTTTCTGCAATTTTTCTGCAAAAAAAGGTGTGATCCGTGAGGGTGTTTTTGGTGAGCAACTTCTCTGCACAGTTTTTTGTCTGTGTGGTGTGGTTGCGTGTACGTAGTATCGTGTTGTTTGTTTGTGGATTGCTGTGCTGTTGGGTTTGAGCCTTTTTTCGAATCCAATAGGTCACGGGTTTGACTCCGGCGGAAGTTGTTGTTGCTTGTTTG
The DNA here is from genome assembly GCF_019419815.1 of Pyrus x bretschneideri. Taxonomy (NCBI): domain Eukaryota; kingdom Viridiplantae; phylum Streptophyta; class Magnoliopsida; order Rosales; family Rosaceae; genus Pyrus; species Pyrus x bretschneideri. Next base: position 5,926,628 of record NW_025999513.1, on the reverse strand, counting down.
TTCTTGCAACGTGTGGTTCCGTAATTGGTAGGGTGCTGTGATTGCCGTGTACTTGTGATTGTCATTTTTGCGTATTATTAAATGGCAAATACAGGTTGGATTTTAGATTCTGGTGCAACGGATCATATGACATATGATAAAAATATGTTTCAATACATGACCACATCTCACAGGAAAAATATATCAACTGCCAATGGTACTTTGGCACCCGTGTGTGGTGCCGGCACTGTGCATCTTACCCCTACACTTCCCCTACATCATTGCTTGCTTGTTCCTTCTTTATCCCATCATCTGTTATCCATACCACAGGTTACTGAACAATTGGATTGTGTTGTTCTAATGTATCCATCATTTTGTCTCCTTCAGGATATTCAGACCAAGGAGATAATTGGGCGTGGCACTAAGAGAGAGGGGTTGTACTATGTGGACGACGTCGTTTCTGGCAGAGCTAATGCGGTTCGAGCGTCCCGGTCTAGTAATTTACAAGAAGTGTGGTTGTTGCATCGTCGGTTAGGGCATGCATCTTTTGGGTATTTACGGCCTATGTTACCTAGTCTATTTAGTGGAATAAATGAATCAGACTTACATTGTGAAGTATGTATTCTTGCTAAAAGCCATCGAGCTTCGTTTCCTCCTAGTATGAATAAAAGAGCTTTACCGTTTGAACTTGTGCACTCTGATGTTTGGGGACCATCTCCTGTTGTTACTTCTTCTGGGATTAAGTGGTTTGTTACGTTTGTTGATGATTGCACTCGTATGACGTGGTTATATGTGGTGAAAAATAAGAGTGATGTTGGTATGGTATTCCGAACCTTTTCTCAAATGATTCGGACACAATACTTATCTGTAATTAAAGTTCTTCGTTCTGATAATGGTGGTGAGTATCTTAATTGTGAGTTGTCGGAGTTTCTTTGTGATCAAGGCATTCTCCATGAAACAACCTGTCCCTATACTCCACAGCAAAATGGAGTGGCTGAACGGAAAAATCGCCATATCTTAGAAACGGCACGTGCTCTACTTCTGGGCGCGTCTGTTCCTAAGATTTTTTGGCCTGAAGCAGTTACTTATGCGGTCTACGTGATTAATCGTATGCCCTCTCGGGTGATTGACTTTCGAACTCCTCTTCAAGTTCTCACTCAACATGTTCAGGTGATGTCTACTCATACTCTCAAGCCCCGGGTATTTGGTTGTGTGGCTTATGTGCATATTCCGAAAATTCATCGCACTAAGTTGGATCCGTGTGCCCTTCGATGTGTGTTTGTTGGTTTCTCATCTCACCAAAAAGGATATAAATGTTATCACCCTGAGACTCGGCATATGTATGTTACTATGGATGTGACCTTTTCTGAATCGGAGTTTTTTTATGCCCCCGTATCTTCATCTTCAGATCACCAGGGGGAGAGCTCTAGTGGTGATCTGGAATGGTTGGACGTGCCAGAAAATACTGTGGTTGATGTTGAGGCCGTGCATGCTGGTGCCGTGCCTAATGCGGCAGTGATCATACATGCCGTGCCAGAAAATACTGTGGTTGATGTTGAGGCCGTGCATGCTGGTGCCGTGCCTAATGCGGCAGTGATCATACATGCCGTGCCAGAAGTTGCTGCCGAGAGCAGCATGCAGTCAGAAGCAAAAGATGCCGAGAGTGATCCACAGTCAGGACAGTTCATTGTTGAGCCTACTTGTGTAACCCCCTCTCTCTCTAGCTCCACGGTGATGCCCAATGATTCTTCTCTGAATAAACCTGAGGTAAGTATTGTGGATGATTATGTAACTAATGCAAGTACTGATGTAAATACATATAAGCTGCCACCGAGACAAAATCGGGGTGTGCCACCTGACAGGTTTTCTCCGGAAGGCAAAGTAAAGTATCCGATAGCCAACTATGTCTCATGCAATGGTCTTGCACCAGAGCGTAAGACCTTGATAGACAATATGGAGGCTATTCGAGTACCAACTCGTGTGGATGAGGCTCTAAAGGATCCAAAGTGGGCAAATGCAATGGATGAAGAAATGTTGGCGTTACAGAAGAATAATACCTGGGAGGTGACGTCCTTGCCGGAGGGAAAAAAAACAGTTGGATGCCGGTGGGTGTTTACTGTCAAATACAAAGCCGATGGATCAATAGACAGGTACAAAGCAAGGTTGGTAGCTAAAGGATACACCCAAACATATGGTGTAGATTATCAAGAGACGTTCTCTCCGGTTGCCAAGATGAATACGGTACGTGTTCTGATTTCTTTAGCTGCTAATATGGACTGGCCATTAAAACAGTTTGATGTGAAAAATGCTTTTCTCCATGGGAACTTGGAGGAAGAAGTATATATGGATTTTCCTCCTGGGTACAGTGCTGGTAGAAGTACCGAAGTATGCCGGTTGCGTAAGTCTCTTTATGGGCTGAAGCAATCGCCTCGTGCATGGTTTGATAGGTTTACTCAAGTTATGAAAAAAATTGGGTATTATCAGAGTCATTCTGATCATACATTGTTCGTTAAACGGAGACAGAAAAAAGTGACAGCCTTAATCATCTATGTAGATGACATGATTATTACTGGGGATGATTGTGATGAGATTTCAAGGCTGCAGAGAAATCTTGCGGCTGAGTTTGAAATGAAGAACCTAGGGGATTTGAAGTATTTTCTTGGAGTCGAAGTTGCTCGATCTTCGAAAGGTATTTTCTTGTCACAACGTAAGTATGTTTTGGATTTGTTAAAAGAAACTGGTATGCTGGGATGTAAGCCAGTTGATACTCCTATTGTTGAAAAACATCATCTATGTTTGGATCCGAATCAGAAATCGGTTGATAAGGGGAGATATCAGAGACTTGTAGGGAGACTAATTTATTTGGCTCATACACGACCAGATATTGCCTATGCAGTAAGTGTAGTAAGTCAATTTATGCATTCACCGAGTGAAGATCATATGGCTGCTGTTATGCGTATCTTAGCTTATTTAAAGTCTGCACCTGGAAAAGGAGTTCTCTATCGGAAGCATGGACATTTTAGGATTGAGGGGTTCACGGATGCTGATTGGGCAGGAAGTGTAGGTGACAGACGGTCTACTTCGGGATATTTTACTTTTGTAGGAGGCAATTTAGTCACATGGAGAAGTAAGAAACAGAAGGTAGTATCAAGATCCTCGGCTGAGGCCGAGTATCGAGGGATGGCTCACGGCATTTGTGAGATTCTCTGGCTTCGAAAGCTTCTTGAGGGGCTTGGGTTCAAGCCAAAGGAAACCATGAGACTATACTGTGATAATAAGTCAGCAAGAGATATAGCTGATAATCCGGTACAGCATGATAGGACAAAACATGTGGAAGTTGATCGACATTTTATTAAAGAGAAGCTTGAAAGGAAGATTGTGTCAATACCTTTTGTGAAGTCAGAGGAGCAACTTGCAGACGTTCTAACTCATGCAGTATGTAGTCGAAGGTTTGATGACTCACTTGTCAAGTTGGGCATGTGTGATATCTATGCACCAACTTGAGGGGGAGTGTTAGCGTGAGTCAATATTAGGAAAAATAGGGAATGTAAATAATAGGAGTCCTTTATTAAGTAGGTTTGTGTATATTTTATTTGTTTCCTTGTAAAACTATAATAGTACTGATGTATATATTTCTAAACAAGTAATACAAGAAAATATTCCGTAAAAGTTCTATTGATTCTTTTTGCCCACTACTCCAGGCTTGAATTTTTCGTCCTAATCTGTTTGATTTCAATGACATTGTCACCGGAGAGCAACCGGAGGAAGGAGCTTTTGTGAGGACAAAGACGAGGCTTTGTCTTTGTGGGATTGTTCTTTGATAAGAATCGGTACGGATGCAAAGAGAGAAGGAGGGGAAGACATATAGAGATAGACAGAGAGTAGAGAGAGAATTTGAATCCATCCTTGTCTGTCGTTCATGGTCTGGTGCGGAACTTAGCAGAGAAAGGGTGCTTCTTGTTATCACGTCGGGTAGGTGAATACGGATGCTGGTTCCTTGAGTTTTTTCCTCCAGTTTTTTGTTTAATTTAATTTGTTTCATATTAAAGAAAAGTACACTGAGGTTATCTAGGAATCAGGGTGGGTGAGAAAAGAGTAATTCGGTTTTTCAATATTTATTGGTGGGGGAGAATATAAAGCGGGGTGAGACAATATGACTTATGTGTGGTATTAGAGCATCCCCAGCGTGGGGTTTAGCTCGGGGGACGGGCTCCAAAACAAAGGCCCGAGGGCCGGTGGGTTAGCAGCACTCTTCCATTAAATGGTAATTTAGAGTGAATAACAAGACTGGGTAATAACTTGTGTTATTACTGTAACACGATGTTCAACGGTAATGCAACAAACAATATCATTCAATAACTTCAAAATTGTTTTGTAGCATAGGACATTAAACTTTTTATTATTATAGTAATATTATTCAAACAAAGGTCGCAATACTCATAGTATTTTTCCAACTAAAGCATCACTGAATGAAAAACAAAAACATAAGAAACTTGAACTTATGCCATGAAGAGAACAAAGGTAACACACAAATTACATATATGGATAACATCAGATTTAGTTGTAGGCATCAGGGTTGGCCACGAGGTAGGCTTCAAGGAGCTTGAAAAGACCGGAAGCCTTCTCTTTGCCAGCTTTAATATGCTCTTCCTTGATCTCAACATCACCCTTGGCATGGTAGTGGCTAGTGGTTTTGATGACGGATCCTCCATTTGGTGATGCGATCAATTTGGTCTCATAAGTGATCTTCTCAAGCTTATCAGACAAGGTATCTCCTTCAATCATAGAGTAACTGTATGTAAAGTTGTCTTTGTCAATCCCATTGATCCTTTGCTTAACATACCCGTATTGGCTGCCTACAAATGAATTAAAACATAAATTAGTACAAAAAAAGTCGTTAATAACTTTGAGTTCATTCAAGTGTAAAACAGACGAAAAGAGGGGGAGAGTAATGAAGGTTGTTTAACCTTCACCAAAGGTAACTTTCTTGATGGTTCCAACACCTCCATCGCCTTCGATGATTTCAGTGCTTTTAATTGCTTGTGGAGCAATCTTCGGGATGAGGTTATCACCATCGAGGATAAAAGCCTTGAACAATCTAGGTGCAGGGATGACAGAGATGAACTCGGTTTCATATGTGAAAACACCCATGATGAACTTTGGATTTGGAAAATGATTAAAGAAAAAGAGTATACTAAGACACTTGTCCAACTACGATGAGGTTTTGAGTTGGAGAGGAAAGAATGCTGAGGGTGGTATTTATAGATCACAAGTAAGAGTCTGATGCTGAGGTGTGATGGCGGTCCTTCTTGTTTTGTCTACCAGTTTATGCGAGTTGGTACTACAATTCCATCCGATATGTCCAAAACTATCAAGGAGAGCACTAGGGGCCGAATTATTTTCAACACTTTGCCTTTTGATTCTGCACTAGACAAAAGATTGATTGGGATCAGGCTCTGTGTAGTCTTTAACTCTTTTACATTTTAATTTGAATTTTCAATTGATTTGCAGTTTTTCAAATGGTTGGCCTTGAAAGTCAAATTAACTGAAATATTTTTAAATGGATCTAATGTCTGTATCAAAATTTGTTAAAATAAATTTATATATCTAAATGTCTGTATCGAATGGATATATCAAAATACATTAAATGAATTAATGATTGAATTTTCAATCCATTTGCAGTTTTTCAAATGGTTGGCCATAAAAGTCTAATTATCTGAAATATATTAAAATGAATTGATGTACCTAATGTCTGTATCGAAATTTGTTATAATAAATTTATATACCTAAATGTCTGTGTCAAATGGATATACCAAAATATATTAAATGAATTAATATACTTAAATGAAGATTACAAAGTGTATCAGGATATATTATATGAAAAAAATAAGTTAACCTAAATGTCTATAACAATTTGAAAAAAAAAATGTCTATATCAAAAATATACTATAATAAATGAAAAGAAAATTAGGATAAATGTAATTAATACATTAAAACTAGAAAGAAAAAGACAAATTAAATATTAAAATATAATCAATATATGAGGTGATTAAATGTATGATGACATGGACATTGAGTTAATTGACTAAAATTCGTTTTTTAATCTTACATGATGTTTTAGTCTAAAAATGATATTTTTCAAGGATTAAAATAAAGTTTTCTATTAATAAGGGGAAAATGTTGGAGAGCTTAATTTGCTTTAATACTTTGACTGTAAGAATTGAATAAGCTGTTATTACTGCATATTTAGATTAACACATTAAAATTCGTATTTCATTATTATCATGTTTTTAGATTAGTCAAACAAGAATCTCCACGAAGGGATGTTTAATTTCTCAAATCGTAAAGGTCAGCATCATGGGTGTTGTCACATAGGAAACTGAATTCAGTTCAGTCATTTCTTCTACTGAGTTATTCAAAGCCCTTGTTCTTGATGCCAATAACCTCGTGTCATAGATTGCGCAAGAAGTAGTCAAAACTGCTGAAATTCTTGAGAGCAACTCCATCCTACAAAGGCAATTGTTGTCCAGAGTATTGAGCTAAGACAATTACTGTTTTAGTGAACTGTAAATGACCTACAAATTATTTTTGCATTGTGACGTCATGATGAAGTCAGCATGACATCATATTGCCTCAGGTGCAAAGGCGCAAGAATGACTGATTGCTAAGTCTAATAGGTTGGGCCCACTGATTTGGGTGGGTTGGAGTTGTTTTTGTTGGGGTAGGGTGATTGAATCACCCAATTGCAAAGGCAATTGGGAGAGGTGAAGTTGCTCTGATGAAGATGGAGGTGTAGGAACTATCAAGAAGACCAGCTTTGGTGAAAGGTTTGTTTAATTTCTATCAAAAAGTATGTTAACTTGTTAATTTGCCTAATTAACAAGTTAATGTATTAAGAGAACTAGTGTCGATGCAAATTTCCGCTATCTTCAGTCTTGACGAAAATAAACTTGCAAAACAATTAACATATTTGATCAAGGACCTAAGCCTTACGCGCCCACGAGCTTTTGGGGGGGGGGGGGTGTGGTTTAGGCCAATGGATCTCCAATGCTTAAGTCAGTTTCTTTGAGAGAGTAAAGTGTTTAGGGCTTTTTTAGGGTAGCAAAAGCTTACCAAAATTTGGTAGAATATAGGGGTATTTATAGGGATAGGGTTTATGGAGAAATATTTTCAAGATATTAAATAGGAAATAATATCTTGAGGTAATGGAGTAATTATCCCTAATTGATTTAAATTGGGATTACTTACTTGATTGGAGTTAATCTTTAATTGAGAATGTATTAAAGATAGGATTTGGGTAATTAATCCTTATCTTTAATGTTTTGATTTTTCCTTGCCAAGGGCAGGTGAGCTTGGGCAATTGTATTCAGCTACTGAGACCTTCAGGGATGAGAGCTGAACATGGGAACATCTAAAAAGCCTGCCCATTTATTGAAGGCAATCTTGTTTTTCTCAGGCAAAAGTCCACGTGTCCCCTTTAGAATTTTGAGATTATTTTAAGCTCCACAAATGCCCCCACACCTGTTTGGCTGCACATAGGAAAAGGGCAGTGGGTGTAGAAATCCCAAGCTGTGTAGGCTTGTAGAGTTGTTTCCCAATTTGAACTTGATCTCCTTTCTTGATTTGGAGATAGACTTCTTTTAGGAAAAGGAAACCAATTGCCCTCAATACCTATTTAATTCTGCCATAAGCAGGGGATTAAATAAATTTAGAGAATAATCATTATTCCAACAAGGAAGAGAAACCAGAGGAAATTTTGCTTCCCCCTCCCCTAGCTTTCTTCTTCTTTTGCCCTTGCAAAGAGTTGTCTCTCATTGTTGTCTTTCTTCTTCGTGCTGCACCAAGGTAAGAAAAAATTGAATTTTTGGGAGTCTTGGGACTGGAAAAATTGGCTCAACGGGGGACAAAGAAGTGCGGCTAACGTGGCAGGGATGCCATGGGGCTGCAGTACACAGTGGTAGTGTGGCATGGGTTTGGCTTGGTGCGTAGCTGGCGTGGGCCAGGCGATGGCTCAGCATGGGCCAAAGGCACATGGGCGAGGTGCTAGGCTTAGGCCTGCTGGAGCGTAGGAAAGAGGCGCGGGGCGCTCACCCCCCTTTGCAGGTAGACTGGGTCGTGGGCCATTGGGCCTACTTAAAGCATTGCTGGGCACATGCCTATGCAAAGGTGAGGTGAGAGAATGGGAGAGTCCGGCTTGAGCCGACTCTTGGGTCTCGGTGGCTTAGGCCGAGGGCTCTAAACCTGCTTGCTTAGGGCGCCTGGCGCACGAAGGAAGGGGGAAGAGGAGGCGTGGGCCTCCCCCAGTGTTGGGTCGTGCTGCTTGCGAGTAAAAGGGCTGGGCCATAGGGTCTGGCGTTGGGGCACAAGGCTCTCGGTCATTCAGTTTTTATTTATTTTTTGTTTCTCTTCTCACGAGCTACCTTCTACATATTTTTCTTTGTACTTTTTGCAGAGACTTTGAGATGTCTTCCTATTATTGAAAAAGTGAGGAGTATTCTCCACCTTTATACCGTCAAGATAGGCTACTTCAAGGCTACGCATGTCAAGATCAATTCCGATGAGCTGTTCCAGGATTTTCTTGAGGCGTATTAGCATGCGATTCAGTTATGACGCCGCGTCAAGCAGGTGAAGGATGATAGCGGCCATGAACCGTGTGGCAAGGGTGCCATTGCTAGGAATATTGCTTATCAAATTCTATCATTATTATTTTGTGTTGGGATTTACCCTTTCTATACCGCGTCTTTTTCAAAAGATGATCTACTCTATGAAATGCGAGCCTGCTTAGTGCTTCTCGAATGCAATTTGTGTGTTGGTAGGGTTTTTCAACTTGAGCAGGTTCTTTGATCTTGGCTTGACCATAAATGAGTTCTGGTACTTCTTTGAAATCGGCCATAAGGAAGGCGTGGGGTAGCTGAAATCTCGCCATAGGCTACTTGATGCTCCCTACAAAGGTGATCATGAGTGGGTGAGGGACACCTTGGAGGTGAGTAGAGATTGGAAGTTTGACTCATCTCCTGAGCTGCGCATTCCAACCGTCTTTATTAGTGGTAAGTGAACTGATTCATTTTTGGTCTACTTGAATTTTTGTTGAGCTGCTCTATGACTTTAGTTTGCTGACTGTCTTTCTTACTTTGTGTAGATTCGAAGTGTGGCTCAACTCCAAGAACTTCGATATATATGAAGAAAGTGCACGTTGGATTGGTCATTCCTCATGAGTACCGTGAACAGCATTGGCTGCTCAGTTCTCTTCGTCATGAGAAATGCGGGCTACCTCTAAAAAATTGAGATAAAGCGGATAAAGGATGAGGTGTGTGCTCGTCCAATCGCTGTTATAGAGCCTGCTGCCAATTAGGGTGGAAAGAAGAGGTATTCCTCACTTGCTTGTGAACCTTCGATTGAGAAAAAGCCAAGGACTTCTTTTACTACTCTCGGGGGCTTGTTTGCTGCTGAGAAGCTTATAATTGATTTGACTTCTCCAAAGGGGACGAAAAAGTTCGTTAAGCCTGAGCATGTGAAACATGTTGCTCCTAAGGTGGCCATGTTCATTGCTAAGAGGATTGCCTGGCAAAAAGGTTCGGTGGTGCCTTCAGTGTCTGGGTTTGTGTCGAAACGCGCGTCAGGAGCTATACCCTATTCGACCTCTGTAAGGCTCGCCTTTATGAAGAGCGGGAAGGAGGATTATATTGCAAATGTGGCACCTGGTCATATTCCTCATTCTGCTACGACTGGTTCTTCTGCCGGGAAAGGTAAAACTGCTCGCACGGGCAATTGTGAGGGATCCATCGAGTCTGAGGCTGGAGAGTTTTTCAAGGTTTGTGCTTTGCTAAAGGCTGACCTGCTTGAGGACGTTAATGCATGCGCCAAGTTTGTTGACAGTGTTGTGAAAGTTATCATCCGCTCATACTCTTTTGCAAAGCATCCTACCTACTCAAGGAGGTCCTCCTTGATTACTTTGATCCTGGCAGTTGAGTTTATGCGCGTTGACAAGGATGCTGTTAAGTGTGCTAAGGAGGCCGAAATGGTGTTGATGGCTCAGCTTCGTTCGGATGCTGAAAAGATTGAGAAGCTCAAATCTGAACTATTCGTTTTGAATAGGTCTAATGTCTCTACCCCCACTTCCATGTAGTTGGAGTTCGCTCATCATGAGGTTTTCCATTTGAAGGCTAAGCTTAGTGTGACTCAGGCGGTGTTGGAAACTACAGAGAATGAAGTCAATCGTGTTTCTCCGATGGTCGAGGACCTTGAGCGTGTCAATTCGAAGCTACGATCTGCTTGTTTCATCTTAAGGAGGTTGCTAGTAAGCTTGAGTCCAAGAAAATGAATCTGCAAAGTGCGTTATCTGCTAGCAATAACCTGATAAAGGAACTGGATAAGCTGCAGGTTGCTCATATTGGGCTTGTTGAGGAGAATGTGCAGCTAAAGAATGAAAAGGCCAGTCATGAAGTCGCACTTGCTTCTTGTTAGGCCGATTTCTACAAGCTTGGCTATGTAGACCATCTTTAGGGCAGGTCGTTGGATTATGAGTTTTTCGAGAATGACTTCGAGACTTTCTCTATTTCTCCAGTTGATTTGCTTGATTTGTCTTTTAAGGCTGCCTTGGTGGAGCAACTGAGGGTCAGGCAGTCCAGGCAAGGGCAGCTAAGGATGAACTGATGGAAGCTTTGGCTGTTAAGAGCAGTGTGGCTACTGAGGCGTGGTAATCGAGGAACCAGTGGTTGCACAGGCTGCCAATGAGTAGTCTTTTTGCTTAGACTTAGGAATTTTCTTCTTTTCCTTTTTGTTATGCTTTATTTGAACTTTGCTGGCCTTCGAGCCGGTTTAGCAATTTACTAGAAATTTAATAAACAGATTTCCTTCCTTTGCTTCAACCCTTCTATTTTTCCATGTCTTTTGCGAAACTTTACCGTAGGATGCGTGGCTGGGTAAGCTGCTTTAACAAAGCAATCGATCCCATGTCATCACTTAGGTTTTAGTTTCGGCTTCGGGGCTTCGAGAGCCTTGCCTGCTTGAGACGACTTGCAAAGCTTTACCGTTAGACGAGCAGTTGTATTGGCTATTTTGATGGAGCAGTCAATCCCACGTTGTCACTTTAGGCTTTAGTCTTGGCTTTGGGGCTTCTAGAGCTTTACCTACAAGAGGAAAAAGGTGAGAAACTTTTAACTTATAGAGCTGGCGGCCAAACTCGTTGCCTCCGAAGGAAACAAGCGAGTCCACGTAGCTACTATAGTCGTGAATCTCACCTTTAGTGGTTTATTAAGCTTCGGTCTTCCTAAGGCTTGTTGCGAAAATTTTAACTTATAGAGTTATCGGTTGAACTTTTGTTTCTCGTAAAAAACAAAGGAAATATGTGTAGCTGCTATAGTTATACCTCGCGTTTAAGTGGCTTCTTGAGCTTTAGCCCTCTCGGGGCGTGTTGCGATTTTTTTTTAACTTATAGAGCCGTCGGTCGAACACTTGTTTCTTGTAGAAAGCAAATGAGATCTGCATAGCTGCTATAGTCGTACCTTGGCTTTGAGTGGCTTCTTGAGCTTTAGTCCCTGCAAAACTTAAACCGTAACACCTCCATAACCTCCTGAACCTCATCTTCCTTAGCTCTACAAAAAATAACTGCATCGTCTACAAAGAATAAATGAGATAGAGGCATCGCACCAGGTACTACTTGCACCCCATGTAAGGATCCCCGTTCCTCCCTCGTACGTAACAATGTCGAAAACCCTTCAGCACAAATTAAAAACAAGAACAGGGACATAGGGTCCCCTTGCTGTAACCCTTTGTGGGTTGAATGAATCCAATGAACGCTACGTTAATTAACACACTGTAAGATACCGTAGTAATACATTCTGCAATATGATGACAAACCTCAGGTGGGAACCCCATAGCATCTATCATTGCCAATGAAAAAAACTTCATTCCTCACGATCATAAGCCTTCGCCATATCTAACTTCATTACCACCGAATCCTCATCATCATCTTGTTGGTGATTGAGTGAATGTAAGTTCTCATGCGCCACTAAGATATTATCATGAATATGTCTCCCAGCCACAAACATCAATTGATTTTGACTAATAAGCTGCGGCATAGCCACCTTCATCTGATTCGTCAAAAGCTTTGCAATCACCTTACAAACCACATTGCACAAGGATATAGGTCTGAACTGAGTCATCCGTCTCCGACTAGGCACTTTCTGAATTAGAACCAAGTGAGTCTGATTCAATTTCCATAGGAGCCTCCCAAAGAACCAGAACACCTTTACCATGTTCACAAATATCCTTACCAACCACATCCCACTATGCATGATAGAAACTTCCAGTAAACCCATTCGGTCCTGGAGACTTATCAGCCGGAATTTGAAAAATAATTTGTTGCTCCTCTTCTTCCAAAATCGGCCGCATAAGTTGTCTCCTATCCTCCATCAAAAGCCTAGTCTCAACACATTCTGTTATCTCTGGAACCCTACACGGATTGCATGTCAAGAAAAGATTTTGAAAGTAGCCCACTACAATCAAATCCACCTGAGAAGGATCAGTACGCCAGACTCCTTGATCACCCTCCAATCCCAAAATTTTGTTACACCGCCGCCGTTTCACAGTATGTGCGTGAAAAATTTTCGTATTTTTATCAAACCATTGATTCTAATTAAATTGTTTTACCAAGTATATCGTCGGCCAAAATTAAACTTTTTATCTTTTCTTCTCAATCATTTGACCAAACTTCTTGTTCTGAACAAGTTGAGCTCAAGTTTACATCGGAGAACACGTCTGCACATTTGTTAATTTGAGGGGGTTTTTATTCAAGGAATTTTGAGGTGAAATTCATGAAATTGGAAGGGAAAAATAATACTCCAAGGTAAATATCATCAAATAATTTACATTTAACTAGTATATATATGTTTTATTTATTGAGATTAAAATCAAATACTACATTCCTCTTTAATCATATCCAAAGTGCAAGTCCAAGGATTGCTTTGGTACGATAATAAATTGAAACACACAGCTGAATAAACAGAGAAAGCAAAACATAAGATTGTTGCCAAATGGATGGTTTTAGTTGTAGGCATCAGGATTGGCCACAAGGTAGTTCTCAATAAGCTTGAATAGACCGTGGGCCTTGTCTTTGCCAGCCTTAACATGTTCTTCTTTAATCTCAACTTCTCCCTTGGTGTGGTAGTGGCTAGTGTTCTTGATGATGGAACCACTGCCAGATGCCACCAACTTAATTTCATAAGAGATCTTCTCAATTTTGTCAGAAATGGCATCCCCTTCAATCAAGCTATAGCTATAGTCAAGGTTATCTTTGTCAATTCCCTCAACCTTGTGCTTCACATAGCTGTATTCACTCCCTGTCAAATGAAAATGAAATAGAAATTAAGATACTAGCTAGTATTTTCGATATATATATATATGTATATATATATATGTGTGTGTGTGTGTGTGTGTGTGTGTCTATATACATGAAGCCTTTAAGGGAAGGGATCTCCATTTTCTTTCCTTTTTTTTTTTAAATGGGGATTAGTTGTGGAGTCCATCCAACATCAAATTTTAACGATCCAAACCGTCTATTTTCCAAATTGCACCTTATAGATCATTCTTGCAAAATATAAGTCAAATCGGAAATATTTAAGACATCTAATTGGGTTCAAAAAAATTAATGAATACTTTGTTATATAAGAAAAAATGAAATTTTATCTTGATAATTAAATAGGCAAATGATTTTGGATTCATTTGAATTTTTGCAAGGATGATCTATGAATAGAGACTTACAAACTATACTTTTCGGATCATTGAAGTTCACTGTGGAGTGGGCGCCACACCTAATCCCCATTTTTTTTAAAAAAAAATAGAAATCCCTTTGCATAAGGGGCCTATATATATATATATGTATATATATATTAAATAGGTAAAATTAACAAATTAATGAATAAACTGTGGAAATTAAACTAACCTTCGCCAAAGCTAACTTTCTTGATGGTTCCAACACCGCCATCTCCCTCGAGAATTTCAACAGTTTTGACTGCTTGTGGAGCAATTTTCGGGATGAGGTTGTCAGCATCAAGAACAAGGGCATTGTACAACCTAGCAGGGGGGATGACTGAGGCGTATTCGGTTTCGTATGTGAGGACACCCATGATGATTTTTAAGGGCTTGGAAAATGATCAAGGAAACTAATGAAAGGAGGAAGCTAGGAGGATGATCGATGCTGAGGTGAGAAAATGTTCTCTCCAGAGGGTGGTATTTATAGATTTGGTATGGAGGGTATATGTGTAAAGTAACCCGGCCCCTTGTGTATAATTTCAAATGCATGCATAAAAATAAAAACAAAGAAAAATCAATGCATAAATATATTAGTCAAAGAAAGCCACCAATAGAAACTTAATATAAGTTGATTATATGAAGTTATTATTGAAGATGCTTAAGCATTATCTTCGACATAAAAGAAAAGACAACCTTACAACGTCGGTGGGCCATTTGATGATGAGATTCTTACAAATCATAATTTGGATAATGGCACAGGTGGCGAGGAAGACAGAGGAGAAATATCATGATCAGTACGTATAGTGTAAGGTATATCATACAAGGACTTTGTCTCTGAAGACTAATTAGGTTTAACTTTTTTTAATTTTTAATGCATATCAACAAAAAAAAATACAAGAACATTATTCTCTCACTTTGTTTCCAAAAATGAAAATATTTACTGATGGAAAAAGATATGATTCCCTAAGAAAAGAGAGTACTTGTATTACAACTAACACAGTACTAATGAGGTTATTGAATGTAATTGTTTATCACACTATCATGTTGATTGTTACGATATAAATGTTTTGTTAGAGGATAGATGTAATTAGTGGACGTCATGAAATTCTTCATTATTGTATTCACTTTTGAGCATTACCTTTACATTTTAAGGGTATTATAATGACGTTAAAATTCAACTTTTGAGCTCCTTAATATTGTAACAATGATAATTTTACGTTGTGGTCATCATTTTACACTATCGAAGTATAATATGATACATGAATCTGCTTACATTACAAAAATATCGTTCAAACATAGCCAGTGGCAAAGCCACATAGAGCTGAGGATTGGCCAGGCCTACCCTGAATATACGTTTAATACCTATTATCTGCTAAGTTTTTCAAAAACTATAGTGCCCCATTGGTCGGTGGTGTTTTGCACTTCCAAAAGGCCACGGTTCAATACTTTTTGGCATGCTAACACTTTTAGATTTTTTTTAACTGAAAGGGAAAAAAACCCTTACAAGTTATCTTATTTTTTACCATATTAAAACTAACCCCTATTTTTTGTTATAATTGGCCTTATGTTTTAGCTATAAAAACCACGTAGTTGAGACCAATGTCTTAATTTAAGTTATAACCTTAAATTTAGTTTGAATTTAATGTGTTAGTTTTTTTATATCAACAAGTTTAGGTTCTTATGATATAATCATTTCAAAACTAATATTTTCATACAAAATTAAGGCTTCACCATTCTTATTTGATTAAAATTTTTCATGCCAATACAAAACACAAAAACTTTAATTTTCCTCTCATTAGTTGTATTGTAATTAATATTTCTAATTCTTTTTTGTAGGGCTTCAAACGCCCCTCCTAGTCTGATTTTTTTACTCCACCATTGGTCATAGCTACGATACCCTTTATTTTTTTTAAAGGTGTAGACTATTGAGTGTACAATTTTTTGTATATAAGAAAAAAAGATTCACCCATGTAAAAATGTGTTAGCTATGTAAAATATGTAGAAAACTTGGATGAACACTCGTTATATGCTTGTAATCAAGTTTTTTTGTATGTTCTAGTATTTTATACAATACATATCATCTATTTTAAAATTTATGTTTCCAATATAATTATATATTTTTTAGTATAAATAAATATTTATTATATGTTTTATAACAGAAGGTAAATAAAACTAAAAAACAAACCTCCTAGACGCTTATGCTAGTCGTAAGGTCTTACTCGTCGGCTGACTTGTACCTTTTAGAACGTTGGTATATAAGAATATGATTATTTTTCAATCATACGAAGTAGATAATATTGTATATTTTTTCTCATTATCCGGTATCTTTTATGTCAGACCAAGAAAAAACATGTTTGGATGATTACGTATGTTGAATGCGGACGGATTTTTAGGACAATCATCTTTTTGGACGTATCGAGACATATATTGGTACCAATTTGCATGATCAGATTGGGTTAGAAGGTAGTTTGTTGAACGTGGGCGGATTTTGAGGACAATCAGCTTGTTGGATGTATCAAGACAAATTTTGTTACCAATTGCATGATCAGATTGATTAAACGAATATGAGTTGAAAAATTAATTCCCACTGATTCATGCGGGCGAATACAAAATGATCCACGTCTTTCGCATATTGACCGTACTTAATCATTGCTATTGTCAATAAAAAAACGTTTCTATTGAAAAGCTGTTTTTTTTCTGAAATTTATTATTATTTAAGGGGAGGAAGGGAAAGAAAGAATGAGACAGTTCAAAACCATTACAATAGTTTTCAGAAGTAAAGTTTCGAATCTGTGACGTATGGATAGAAAATAGGGCTAGAAAAAATTCTTGAAAATCCCAAAATGTACCCAAAAAATCCCGATCCCAAACCATTTGATACGGGAATTGATCTCGCCATTTTAAGAGTTTGGTAATTCCAAACTGAACCGAAACCTTAATATATATATATATATATATATATATATATAATATTCTTTTTTTTATGACAATTATTTATTGGTGCTTTTGTTTTAGTTAAACCAGCTTCATGCCACTAAAATAAAGAAGCTATCTAAAACCTATTCATCTTTCAGCATCATTTTTCAGTCTGCATCCACGAGAGCCATGTGTTCTTCTCAATAAAACAAAGAATAAATTATACATCTTTCGTTCTAATAAGTAGGATATGAATGCCAATGCTTTCAAGATGGAAAGGAAAGTGATCAATACTCCTGTTGTTTATCAGTCTCCTGTTCATTGTTATTCACCCCCTACAATGACCGCCATGTTTACAGAATTGATAAGCCCATTGTTTGGAGAAATTTTTCCAAGTGCCGGGAACACCATGACACATGGTGTTCCCTCACACATCAGGATTTGACATCTTGAATATCCTTCAATTTTATATTTCAATAAATATAAAAAACTAAATCCTAATGTGTGAGGGAACACCATGTGTCATGGTGTTCCCGGCACATGGAAAAATTTTCCCATTGTTTGTCAATATAAACCCTACTTGCTAACCAATATTCAGTCCAAAATTCAAATAAATTAAAAAATCCCAACAATTTGGGCTTGAAGGCCCAATCCCAAACCATCCCGAAATCCCTCCAAAAAAAATTTAGGAATTCCGAAATTTCGGTTCGGTTTCGGGTTTTAGAATCATGTCCCGAAAGTTATTGATTGGGATTCGGTTCGAAATCCCGACCCAAACTAGCCTTAGTGAAACCCAACACTCTATCTACTATATTATTTGACAACACTATTAAAAAGTTGTTCTATATAAACACTCTTTAAAGTGATCATGCACGCTTTGAATTAAAATTTTTCCCTTTTATAAATTTTTTAGATTGTCAATGTTGATTCCCTTTATATCAATTTAGATTTTCCTTGTTACTTTTTAGAGGTATTTTTCAATTTGCCCCCTAAACTTGTATAGAAGTGTCAATTTTCCTCATAAACTTTAATTTTAGCCGATTATCCCTTTGAATTTTTATAATTAGCCAATTTCCCACATGAACTTTATCATTAGCCGATTAACCCCCTAACATAGTATAGGGTAAATTACACAAAACTACCTCAACTATGAGTCGAACCACAATCTCATACCTTATGTTTTAAAAATTACGATATCATATCTCATCTTACGAATTTGTTGCAATGTCATACATTCGTCAATTTTTCTATTAAATGCTAATATGGCTTACAGCGGGGTCCACTCCCTACCCCAACTAACTTTAAAAAATTAATTAAATATTAAAATTAATAATTAAATCATTTAAATATTTTTATTTGAAAGACGTGGGATCCACCCCCACAAACCCATCATTCTTCCCCATACACCGACGACATCCCATCTCCGGGCACCCAACCTCACCACCTGCCTCCTCCGCCAGTCCTTCGACTCCCCCCCCCCCCCATCTCTGGGCACCCAACCTCACCACCCTGCTTCCCTAGTACGCCCGCCGTCCTCCTCTCCTCAAACCCCCAGAACAGCAACAACCACCACGTCGTCATACTCCTCCTCATCGGCTTCCTTCAAGGGCTGCTGCTGCCGTCTCTTCTTACTCTTCTCCTTCGTAGCACTCCTCGTCCTCGCCGTCGTGCTCGTCATCATACCTCCGCCTCAGTCTCTCTCTCAGCATTCGCGTGCTCTTCTCAGCCGCTAGCCCCAACAAGGTCGGGATCAAGTACGACAAGTCCAGGTTCACTATCATGTACCTTGAGATTTCATGGGCAAGGCCTCCATCCCCGGCCTCTACCAGGATGCGGACACTGTCGGCCAAGTCGTCGCCACCATCGCCGTCAATCGGGTCAATTTGCTGACGCTGCCGATTTAGTCTGCGACGCATCCCTCAATTTGCTTCCTGAATCAAAACCCACTTCCCAATTTTTCTTTGAATTCTGTTCGGCTACTAAGAAAATCACAGAAACCCACTATCTTCGGTGGGGGAGAGTTCTTGGAGCTTTGGTTCTTCCAGAAGAGAAAGGGTTGATGTGGAGGTGGAGAGAAGGGGAGGAGAGCAACGGAGGGAGGGGGAGTCGAAGGTGTGGCGGAGGAGGTTGAGGTGGAGGCAGTTGGTGAGGTTGGCACCCGGAGATGGGATGTCGTCGATGTACCGGGGATGGGATGGGTTTGTAGGGGTGGGTCCCACGTTTTTAAAATAAAATATTTTTAATATTTAAATTTTTAATATTTAATTAATTTATGTATCCCTTTCTAGCATTTCTCCTAGAATTTTACATGTCAAATGGTGAGTGAAAAAAAATATACAGAAAAGATAACTAGCATTTCTCTTATTTCCAACAAGTCACGCACTATTTACCTGATCAAAGCATAACCACATGGAGACTACTGCAGGGTTAGTCTAAGTGCTTTTGAACAAGGAAGCAAATCCATGCCCGTACCATCAAGTATGAGTTCTGTCTTATAGTACCAATTGGAAGTGCTTACCACATGGAGACTACTGCAGGGTTAGTCTAAGTGCTTTTGAACAAGGAAGCAAATCCATGCCCGTACCATCAAGTATGAGTTCTGTCTTATAGTACCAATTGGAAGTGCTTTTTCAACCATGTATACAAAAGTGTGGGAATTTGCAAGACAACAGTCTGGTGTGTTGGAGGATGCCAACGAGGGATACGGTAACTAGGAATGCAATGGTACCAAGACTTTCAGAAAATGGGAGGGGCATCGAGGCTCTAGAGGCATAGGTTCTGAAGTTTATGAAAACTATAAGTTATTCAATAAGTTTATGCATCAACGTTCTACTATTTTTTAGGAATTCTCATTTTACTCTTTTTCTGGAAGTCAATTTGAGGAAGAAAAGCAACCATCTCCTTCTTCTTTTTTGGTTCGGAAGAATAGAATTAGACCAAAATACAAGAAATTTCATTACAAGTTGCAACTACAGTTGATTCCTCTTGCACCTCTTGACTTGTTTTGGCATATCAAAGTAATTTTTCATAACCCCTGATTTTGTTGCTATTAATTAATTAATTCCTTATTGGTGCAAGCAGAATGCTTATGAAGTAGAATCCCATTCTTCATAAGCATTCTCAATTTCTCAGGGAAAAAGAAGATGAAGACGGTGATGTTTTTTTAATATTTAATTTATTTTTCTATAAAATAATAAATATTTTCTTTATTATTGAAGTATTAGTTATGAAGGTAAGGTTGTCAATTTATAGCGAAATGTTGACTGAATGGGCTATGTAAAATGAATTAAAACATAAATGGGTGTTAATGTAATATCTCAAACGTGAGGAAATTTTGTGAAAACTCGATAAACTTCTAAAAGTGTTATTGTAATTAACCCTAACATTGCAACATATTTATCACATCTGCTTTTTCGAATTTTCAATATAATTGAAAAACCACATCGTATATGACCAAGTATAGCATCGTCCAAAATTAAACTTTTTATCTTTTCTTCTCAATCATTTGACCAAACTTCTTGTTCTGAACAAGTGGAGCTCAAGTTTACATAGAAGAACACGTCTGCACATTTTTTAATTTGAGGGGGATTTTATTCAAGGCGAAATTCATGAAATTGGAAGGGGAAAATAATACTCCAAGGTAAGTATCATCAAATAATTTACATTTAACTAGTATATATATGTTTTATTTATTGAGATTAAATCAAATACAACAATCCTCTTTAATCATATCCAAAGTGCAAGTCAAAGAATTGCTTTGGTACGATAATAAATTAAACCACACATTTGAGTAAACAGAGAAAGCAAAACACAAGATTGTTGCCAGACAAATGGTTTTAGTTGTAGGCATCAGGATTGGCCACAAGGTAGTTCTCAATAAGCTTGAACAAACCATGGGCCTTGTCTTTGCCAGCCTTAACATGTTCTTCCTTGATCTCAACATCTCCCTTGGTGTGGTAGTGGCTGGTGTTCTTGATGATGGAACCACTGCCAGATGCCACCAACTTAATCTCATAAGAGATCTTCTCAATTTTGTCAGAAATGGCATCTCCTTCAATCAAGCTATAGCTGTAGTGAAAGTTATCTTTGTCAATTCCCTCAACCTTGTGCTTCACATAGTTGTATTCACTTCCTGTCAAATGAAAATGAAATTGAAATTAAGATGTTAGCTAGTATTTTCGATATGTGTGTGTGTGTGTGTTAAATAGGTAAAATTAACAAGTTAATGAATTAAATTGTGGAAAACAAACCAACCTTCACCAAAACTAACTTTCTTGATGGTTCCAACACCACCATCTCCCTCGAGAATTTCAACAGTTTTGACTGCTTGTGGAGCAATCTTCGGAATGAGATTGTCAGCATCAAGAACAAGGGCATTGTACAACCTAGCAGGAGGGATGACTGAGGCGTATTCAGTTTCGTATGTGAGGACACCCATGATGATTTTTAAGGGCTTGGAAAATGATCAAGGAAATTAATGAAAGAAGGAAGCTAGGAGGATGATCGATGTTGAGGTGAGAAAATGTTCTCTCCATAGGGTGGTATTTATAGATTTGGCATGGAGGGTGTATGTGTAAAGTAACCAGGCCCCTTATGTATAATTTCAAATGCATGCATAAAAATAAAAACAAAGAAAAATCAATGCATAAATGTACTAGTCAAAGAAAGCCACCCATAGAAACTTAATACAAATTGATTATATGAAAGATATTATTGAAGATGCAGCATTATCTTCGACGGAAAGGGAAAGACAACCTTACAATGTCGGTGGGCTGTTTGATGATGAGATGCTTACAAATCATAATTTGGATAAGGGCACAGCTGGCGAGGAAGACAGAGGAGAAATGTCATGATCAGTACGTATAGTATAAAGGTATATCATACAAGAACTTTGTCTCTGAAGACTAATTAGGTGTAACTTTTTTTTTAATTTCTAATGCGTATCAACAAAAAAAAAATGTAAGAACATTATTCTCTCACTTTGTTTCGAAGAACGAAAATATTTACTGATGAAAAAAATATGATACCCTCAGAAAAAGAGCACTTGTATTCTTTGATTGAATAAAGATTATTGTTCAACTAATACAGTACTAATGAGGTTATTTAATGTAAATTTTTATCACACTATCATGTTGATTGTTACACTATAAATGTTTTGTTAGAGGATAGATGTAATTAGTGGACATCGTGAAATTCTTCATTATTGTATTCATTTTTTTTTTTTGAGCTCCTTACTTTTACATTTTAATGATGTTATAATGACATTAAAATTCAACTTTTAGGCTCCTAAATACTATAACAATGATAATTTTACGTTGTGCTCGTCATTTTACACTATCAACGTATAATATTATACGTGAACATGCTTACATTACAAAATTATCGTTCAATCATAGCCAGTTGCGGAGCCAAATAGAGCTTAGAATTGGTCAGGGCTACCCTGTGGTTATCACTTTTAATACCTATTATCTGCAAATGATAAGATTGGTTTAGAAGGTAGTTGTTGAACGTGGGCGGATTTTGAGGACAATCAGCTTGTTGGATGTATCAAAACAAATTTTGTAACTAATTTCATGATCAGATTGATTAAACGGATATGACTGGAAAAATTAATTCCTACTTATTCATTCGGCCTGAATACAAAATGATCCACGTCTTTTGCATATTAAACGTACATAATCATTTATATTGTCAATAAAAAAACGTTTCTATTGAAAAATTGTTTTTTTCAAAGTTATTATTATTTAAGGGAAGCAGGAAGGGGGAAAAAGAAGAGGACAGTTTGAAACTATTAGAATAATTTTGAGAAAGGGAGTTTTGAATCTGAGACGTATGAGTGGAAAATAAGGCTAGAAAAAATTCCCAAAAATTCCAAAACGTACCCAAAAAATCCCGATCCCAAATTGAAAAAATCTAGAACCGAAAATCCCAAAAGTTTCGGTACCATATCCCCAACTAATCCCAAACCATTTGGTACGGGAATCGGTCTCACCGTTTAAAGAGTTTGGTAATCCCAAACCAAACTGAAACCTTAATGTATATAATATTCTTTTTGTTATGACAATTACTTATTGGTGCTTTTGTTTTAGTTAAAGCGGCTTAAGACTGTCTTTCAGCTTCATGCCACTAAAAAACAAACAAGCTATCTTAAAACCTATATATCTTTCAGCATCATTTTTCAGTCTGCATCCACGAGAGCCATGTGTTCTTCTCAATAAAACAAAGAATAAATTATACATCTTTCGTCCTAATAAGTAGGACATGAATGCCAATGTTTTCAAGATGGAAGGGAAAGTGATCAATACTCGGAATTTCAAAATTTCAATTCGGTTTCGGATTTTAGAATCTTGTCCTGAAAGTTATTGATTTGGGATTTGGTTTGAAATTCTGACCTAAGCCAGCCCTAGTGGAACCCAACACTCTATCTAATGTAATATTGGACAATACTATTAAAAAGTTGTTCTATATAAACACTCTTTAAAGTGATCATGCAGTTTTTGAATTAAAATTTTTCCCTTGTATAAATTTTTTAGATTCATATTGATTCCCTTTTATATCAATTTAGATTTTCCTTTTTATTTTTTTAGAGGTATTTGTTTATTTGTTCCCTAAACTTGTATAGAGGTGTCAATTCCCGCGCCCCCCCCCCACCCCCCCCCAAACTTTTATAATTAGCCAAGTTCCCCCATGAACTTTAACTTTAGCTGATTACTCCCCTAAAATATTAGCGTTAGATTTTAAATTTTTCATCCATCCAATTTTCTATTCTTTTTGCCCAAACACATTGTCAAGTGTTGTCCGCGTGATCAAAATGGATAAAAAATTGGATAGATGAAATTTTTTAAAATCTAGCTTCAGGAGGAAAATTAGCTATTTATAAAAGTTCAGGGGTAATTGGCTAAAATTAAAGTTCAAGGGGGAAATTGGCTAATTATAAAATTTCAGAAGGGTAATCGGTTAAAATTAAAGTTTAGGGGAAAAATTAGCATCTCTATACAAATTCAGGGGGCAAATCGACAAATGTGCCTATTTTTTAACTATGATCTTTTTGTGTGCTTCGGATTATGAATAAATATCTTTATTCAAAAATACAAATTCAAATTTAACGTTTAAAAAACAGAGTTTAGAAACTCCAAAATACCATAAAAAATTTGTTGTTAACATAGATCGATAAGTCTTATAAGTTGCGAGTCATTTTCATCCTCAATAAATGTTTGTTAAGTTCGTTGTGTAGTACATAAATAGATACTTTGGGTCACTATAGAGTATAAAGAGACCGCAGCGCACCAAGGCAACAAAGTCTTTAAAACAAAGAAACTTCAAAGGTATCAATATCCAATGTTGACAGCTAGTTGCCATTGCTGAAACCAAACCCAAAAGTCAGAAAAAGGGAGAACAAAATAAAAACCTCAGCTACATAGGTTTCCTGCATTGCCACCAAAGTTTAATTTTAAGAAGAAAAAGAAAAAATGTGAGAGTAATTTTTTAGATTGTAAAAGTATCACTATTTCAAAATTCTTCGGCTAATGCTACCTAAAACTTGCCTAGGCGCTAAGCAGCTGCCCACCATCCTGACTAATCTCTAAGCATTTGAAAATTAAGAAATGGCGCATAGACCACTTAGGTGCCCTCCTAGCTTGCCCATACCCGCCTAGGCATCAGCTTAGATCGGAACTCTCACTTGGACAGAAAATAGATAACTTTCATATCGCATTATTTTCTAATACTTTTATAATCTATATGTAATCATATTTTACAGTTTATATATTTAAATGTAATTATGGATTTTTTTAAGTATGAGTTGGAACTTATTTATAAGGTATATAATAAATTTACTTAAATCCACCTAGGCCTCGCCTAGTTACCTAGGTACTAGACCCCCACCTACCGTCCAACTAATGCTTAGCATCTTTAGAACTTTGAAAAATATTATGAGCAGCTGTTGTGGGTTTAATATGCTGCAACAGTTTTTGAAGTTCTTACACTCGAAATTAGAAACGAAATTTCTTCACTTTTTCGATTTTCCAAAAATGAGGTTTTAACTTTAATGACCGCCGACACCAAATGAAAACAGAAAGTTGGAAGACCACCTAGAAACCCGGCTCCTTCATAGCTCTTTAATTTGTCCAACTGCGTCGTCGACACCGAGCAAATAATTTGGTTCGAAATTAATTTTTTTGGAGATAATGTCCGATAATAACTAAATGTAGTAACAATTGCATAAACTGGTTGATGATCTACACCGACAGTTCACAGCTTCACAACACTTGTGGCCTAAAATCTCAACCTCAGTTCATCTATAAATATCACCTATACCATTCTCCTCTGCATCTCAATATCTCCTCGGTTCAAACAATTCTCTTAATCCTTTTTGCTCTTCATTTGATCATTTTTTTCAAGTCAAAAAATCACAATGGGAGTTTTCACCTATGAAACCGAGTTCACCTCGGTCATTCCCCCACCTAGACTGTTCAAGGCTTTCATCCTCGACGCCGATAACCTTATCCCGAAGCTTGCTCCACAAGCAGTGAAGGGCATTGAAATCCTTGAAGGAGACGGAGGCGTTGGAACCATTAAGAAAATTACCTTCGGCGAAGGTTAGCTGGTTGTCCCTATTTCTTTATGCTCAAGTGTCTCTCCTCCTTTTTCCTTCAGAATATCAGCAAAACCTCATGAACTCATAGCCTTGTTTTGATTTTCTTCATGAACCTTAAATTAGGTTATAAGTCATCTGATCTTGAAAGAGAAATGACTTCGTATGCGCTTTTTATCTCATGTATGTCCATTGATTCTGTTTTAATTTATTCAATACAATGGACAAAAATAAATAAAGGTGCATGATGACGAGTAAAAGTCACTTCCCTCTTTAAAAGTGTCAATTATCCCTTGCCTCACATTAATTAGGGGTCTTAAATAACGGAAAATTTCTTTTTGTGGGGGGGGGGGTATTTTTTCTGAATTTCTCCCATTTTCCAAGTATCTGATGAATAATATGATGGTACAAAATTTGTGGCAATATGACAAGCATCATTTAAACTAATTTGAATATTTATGTTTTTTAGGCAGCCAATTGGGGTTTGTAAAGCACATAATCGATGGGATTGACAAGGACAATTTTGTATACAGCTACACTTTGATTGAAGGAGATGGTTTGTTGTCTGACAAAATTGAGAAGGTAGCTTATGAGACCAAATTGGTGGCATCTCCTGATGGGGGATCCATCGTCAAAAGTACCAGCCATTACCATGCTAAGGGCGATGTTGAAATCAAGGAGGAGCAAGTTAAGGCTGGCAAGGAGATGGCTTCCGGTCTCTTCAAGCTTGTTGAAGGCTACCTCTTGGCCAACCCTGATGCCTACAACTAAATCTGAAGTTATTCATATTTGTAATATGCTTGAGTTCCCAGCTTACCAGCTGAAGGTGTGATGGGTACGCTTAAATATTTCTTCACAAGTTGTTCATGGTACTAGTAGATTGAATATCTATATGTTGTAATGTACGTATTCTATAATAATTCGATCGGTATTATCTTTAATAAAAATAAATTAATATTAAATATACTCAAGACTCGAATTAAAATTTTTTAATTATAGGTGGATAAAATGTTGAAGTGCAAATTTTCTCAGTGTGTTTTTCTTAAAATGTTAAAAGAAATATGTTAAGTTGTCATACTTCGAATTATTTTTAGAAAAAAAATAATTTTCGGTCCTTAGTTTCTAATATTTATTGATTAAGACCTTCTCAGTTTTTAGATTTTGATCAAAGTTTCTAGTATTAATATATTAATGAATTACATGTAAGTTACATAATTTTTATGGAAAAAGTTAGTAATTGATTTAGAGTTTTAATACTCACACCCTTATTAAGCTCCTAATTAATTTTCAATTCAAGCATTTCCCAAATATAAAAAAATAAAATTAGAATAAGTTTGTAGCCATTAAATTTTTATAAAAAACAAATTCAATTTTTAATCTTATATGTATCCATTCTTAAATATACTAATTTGTTAAAAATGTACCTTTTTTTAATTTGAAATGTACCCATTTTTTATATAAAATTTCATTCAATCTTTTCTCTAATCCATTTTTTAAACTTATATGGGTACATTCTATTTCGTTGATTTGAGAATGTATCCATGTCAAGTTTAATAGAAAAAATTTAATAATGTTATGAAGTCTAATATCTTTTTTTTTTTTTTGTGTTTTTGAAAATTGTACACATGCTTTGGTACGATAATTTTTTGGTTAGTTGTGATGAACATACCCATATATGTACACACACAATATATTGAAGAGTATAATTCATCTTTAATATTTTTAATCCCATAAATTTTGGGTTTTATTTAAAATCTCATTAATATAAAAAACTACAAATTTTATTTTTAATTTAAAAATACAAAAACCTACACAGAAATATACTATTACATTAATGTCAGAGACTTCGATTAAAAACTAAAAACCACCAAGGTTTCAGTCAAAGAACATTAGTAGTTAAAGACCGCATCCAAAGTGTCCCTTATAATTATCTAAATGTGAAACAATCTACATTATTCGGAGAATAAAACTAATGAAGTACATGAAATTGTACATGCCTTTCTTTTGAAAAAGAAATAAAAAAAAAGGGTATCAGTGTAAGTGTAAGTGGTGAATTACATTATCAATTCCCTGCATCTCGAGTTCAAATCATCATCCTCCTGCTCTTGTGTAACTAAAGTAATAATATTACTTGTATTACAAAAGAAAACGTACCGGCACTCTTTGTTTTAATAAAATTATTAGGGACCATGAAATTATTTAGCATTGGGATTTAATTTTGAGCCTTTTACTTTCATATTTAATGATGTTACAACATGGTTCCGAACTTATCATTCACGAGATATTCAAATTTAAGATATTTTACAAATAAAGATAGTTACCATTAGACCGTAGTACAAAATGATAACCAATCATAGAAAATCTAATGCTTTTGAAAAATACAGCTTTTTCTTATTTTCCAAACGTCATATGAAGAAAAAAAATCATGAAAACATACTCTTAGATATGTTTGGATTCAGAGGCGTACGTGCACTTACTCTTATCATTTTCACTAGAATTACTGTAGAATTGCATATACTTTCAAACGAATAAATGTATATAACTATAGCCACTTTTAACTCTTATTTATTGCGGGGTCATGGAAATAGAAGGGTGAGTGGTGGAGAAAAGGGCTTAGAGATGCGTTTTTCTTCTACCAATGCTTTTTTCTGTAGTAAGTATACTAAGTAATAGAGAGAGAAAAATTCGCTCTTCAAGTGTATAAGGTCAAATAGGAAAGTATAATCTGTATTACATAGAAATCCTACTATAATACTACCTATGTTATATAAATTACAACACTTTTTATTGAGTGTGTAAATATTCAAGTAGTAGTTGCTTCAAATCTTTAGATAGGAAGCCAAAGAAGTTGATGAAGTCATCTCGTTAGGCATTTATAGGCAACACTTGAGCTAGTCCCAAATAGGGAACTGTATATAGGAATAAATCTCACAAAACCTGACTAAAGTAGAATCTGATATGGACAAAATCCATAATGTAAGGAAAAAAGTGAGTAAATGTAATAAGTCAAAATTAACGTATCTAGAACACGAGTAAAATGCACACAAAGGTATGACCAACCTATAATTGGTCTCTTCAAAATCTCGTTAGGCAACAAAAACTCAATGGAACAAGTGGTCCCGATCGTTGGAAAAGAATACACTTTAGGTCAAACAAGTATACTACAAGATACTCCTCTTGAGTTTGCAAAACTCCCCTTGAGAACTACAAGCGTTGCAAATCAAACAGTTTACACATACTAATTTCTTAAACAAGCTTCTGAAAAGTAGACTTTGGCAATCAGGTCGGCAAGCTTGTCTTGGGAATGGATCTACTTGACTTTAATTTTCGGATGCTCTTGCTGATAATGGGAGAAGAAAAACTTCAACGCAATATGTTTGCTATTGTCTCCTTTGATGTATCCTTTCTTGATCTGGTTGATCAAAGCGATATTGTCTTCATAATCATTGTCAAGACATCAACGACCGATCGAAGTCTAAATGTGCTTCGAATATGCTCAATAAAGCTCTTAGTCAGAAACACTCATGTGTGGCCTCGTGAAGGGTGAGAATTTCAGCATGTTCAAAGAAGTCGCAACTAAGGTCTATTTGGTTGACTTACAAGATATTGCGGAGTCTGCAATTGTGAAGACATAACCCGTCTAAAAACATTTCTTGTGCATGTCAAATAAATAACCTATGTTATCATATCCAACAAAGCAAGCATAATTCTGAAGACCAAAGGGGTGATCTATTTTGAGATGTATAGGAATAGAATAAGCCCACATCCGTAATACTTTTGTGATAACGAAAGATATCATTAACGTCATTGCAATGTTGACGTGTTGATGCGTTGCTATATCTTACTAAAAGATTATCAACGAAAGATGTGTTTCAAAATGTCTCATTGAAACTGCCGGATTAAATATTATTTGTATTTAATAATACAATGAGACATTTGTATTTAATAATACAATGAGACATTTTTGTGTATTGGGCTGCAAACTGTCTTTGGGCCCTTTTTTGTTATATGATCTATTTTGTGCATACTTTGTATCTCGATTATTGTGTTTGTAAAGTTTGTTGTTGGTAATAAATGATACCATTTGACCCAAAAAAAAAAATGATAATTGATTTATTTGTAAGGAATAAAAGATGTTTGATATACTTTAATTGATTCCAACAGCTGCTAGGAAACTTATTATATAAGTAGACTAGCTAGTACTTTGTTTGGGGTTTTTATTGTGGGTATTTCTTTGTAAGATATTTTTGTTAATTTTTGTCTATTGATATCTTTCAATTCATTTAATTTAACGATCGAAAATAAAAAAAAATATGTTAAAAATAAAAATATATTATATGTTGATAGTACCATCCTTTTTATTTTTTTAACATAAAGACGTAAAATAAAATAATCAGCATAAATTTTATCATGTTCTATGACGACATTCCTCCAGCTTTCGGCAGAATTATTGAGCAAACTTTTTTACTGGTTTTATTATAATGTAAAGTTAATTGGTCACATTCATGAGATACTACATGCCCAGCTGTAGGTTTGAAGCATGTTTTTGCTGTCCGTATGTGGTATTTGGTAATGTAAACTGCTCCATTAATCCGGATGAGAATCCTCTTCGGATCCTCTTTACAGTGATCCTAAAGATCTTTACATCTTAATCGTTTATTGTATACCGTGCGATCAGTTTTCGTTAGTTACTATTTATGTTTAATTTTAAATAATAAAATTCAAATAATTTCAAACTGTACAATATACGATAAATGGCTAAGATGTGATAATCACTAAGATCCCCACAATTTGAACCCGGTTGAGATCCAAATCCCATTAATCCTACCAATTAGTTCATGTATGAATAAAGCATTGAATTTTGGTTTCTCAGCATTATTTTATTAATCTCAATTTTCATAAATTAGCCTATAACTTGTTAGCAACAAGCCTAAACGCCCAAAATAGGAAAACTACAACAAAATACCACTAATTCTAAAAGATCTTACCAGCATCTGTCACTAAGAGATGTCGACCAAAGGCATGATCGCTTGATCGAAACAAATTGAATTTAGTGATCACGATAAACTAATGTTAACTAGTTTATCAGCCACAAAATTTATCTCACGGTAAATAAATATGACAGAGTTTACAAATCAAAACCTTGGATTATTTTGTTACAATGTAGAAATCCGTACCCAAGTATAATAAGGTACAATTAGTTATTCAACGTTTGTAACGAATTTATTTAATTCCAAGTAAATTAATTAGGAGTTTACTCCAGTGCAAGATCTAGACTTTACTTTATACTAAGAAGTTGTTGAGAAACAACCGGAAATTAATGAGAGAAATTGATAGGCAACGCAACGTTGAATGCCAGTTGCCATTGTTGAAGCAAAAAGTCAAGTCTTCAACACCCCTTCCTCATCATTTCCCAAAAATTAAACAAGAGAAACAATAACTTACCAAGATGATAATTAACCAAGCCAAACTAAAAACGTTTAAACATTTATAATTATTGGTCAATTTTCTCATAATTTGTGAATGTGTGCTCTTTTATCCTTTGGTTGCCCTTTTCCCTTGAACTATATGATTTAAAAAGCTCCAAAACATGTTACTTTCAAAAAGCATCGATCGTCTCTATCTTACATTCCTACCTTTTACCGTCTAATTCAAGTGAGATCTGCAGACTTTCACTAGAATCTGAAAAGCAGCCTTGAAACCCTATGTGCATTCACATCCAGTACTGGGGATGATCATCAAAGGGAATAATTGAAACCATACATCTAGAAAGCCTTTATTTTCTTGGCTACAAAATCACCGGCCGTCTAAACCCAGTTGGACTTTTTTATTAATCTATTCAAATGTGCTTTATTTGACCAAAACATGGATTTTAATTAAAAATAACGCTATCTACACACTTATTTTTAATTCTCACACATTTCTCATAATTTTGTTTGTCGAGTCAGATTAATTGAAGAAGACCAATGACGACAATGAACAATAATGTGTAAGAGATAAAAATAAGAGTGTGTATACCGTCACTTGGATATATCCAATACACAAGTGACACAAATTATTAAACATTTTAAGATCCTTGTAAATTTGTAGAGATCGAATGATCCAAATGACAAAATGCCCCAACCTCAACTATAAATACCACCTCTCAGTACTCATCTCCAACACAAAACTCTCAACCTTCACTAAAACCATCATCCTTGGTAGTTGCTTCCTTTTGCTCATTCTCAACCCTCTTTTTTTTCATCATGGGTGTCTACACATTTGAGAACGAGTACACCTCTGAGATTCCACCACCAAGATTGTTCAAGGCCTTTGTCCTCGATGCTGACAACCTCATCCCCAAGATTGCACCACAGGCAATCAAGCATGCTGAGATCCTTGAAGGAGACGGTGGCCCCGGAACCATCAAGAAGATCACTTTCGGTGAAGGTCAGATAATAAGCATTGATAATTATTTAGATGGTTTCGTTTAACAAATTTTATCAACACGTATACATGTTGATGTTGTCAAACTATTACAGCGCTAGTGGATTTCTATATATATGATTATGTGCGGTTTATATTCACAGTCTAACAATAAATGATTTATTTGTCTCACAGGCAGCCAATACGGCTACGTGAAGCACAAGATCGACTCGATTGACGAAGCAAACTACTCATACGCCTACACTTTGATTGAAGGAGATGCTTTGACAGACACCATTGAGAAGGTCTCTTACGAGACCAAGTTGGTGGCATCTGGAAGTGGTTCCATCATCAAGAGTATCAGCCACTACCACACCAAGGGTGATGTTGAGATCAAGGAAGAGCACGTCAAGGCTGGCAAAGAGAAGGCTCATGGTTTGTTCAAGCTTATTGAGAGCTACCTTAAGGGGCACCCCGACGCATACAACTAAATTAATATGTTTCTATGGTATTTTGGGTGTTACCCTTACCATATGATCAGTCGAAGGTTGTGTGGCTTTTCTTTTATGCTTTTTCTCGTCAGCCCAAAGTAGCCATGGTTTTGGGCACGTTGGCTTTGGAAAATAAGTGTTATGGTTGTGATCATCTTCTGGTTGCCTTTGATGTATTTGTTTGAAAAAAAAGTTGCAGACTGTAAGTGTATTATCTATAAATATAATGAAATCAGTTAATGTCTCGCTTGCAACCTTTGATCTGCAGTAATTTTTTTTTTCTTTTATTATTATTATTTTGACTAACTTCTTCAAAACCTAAAAATGTTAATTATACATCTTTTAGAGGCAAATCTATTGACAAGGGAAATTTTTGAGTTTCACCGATTGATTATAAACAATAATATGTTTACACATCTTTTAAATAACTATTTGTCCATCCTTTTCATATCGTAACAAGTTGTGATGAGACAGATTCTTTCCTTTTCCTAATCCCTAAAGTCTTCAAAACATTATCTAACAAAACCAGATTTTGTCACAACTCTGCAGCATAACCAGAACCCACAAATATTCCAAGTCATCAAATTAAGAATGGCTTCCCCCTGCCCCAAGAACTAAGAAGAATTTTCAAGTCGCTCCCTATGTTAACAGCAATTGACTTGGAAAAGTTGATATTTTGCTTCAGTCTCATTTGGACAACTATGCCAAAAACAAACCATAACATCCGCTCAAGAGTTGGACATCGAAAAGGTACTATGAATGTAGTATTATTAGTAAGTAGTTCTTGACAAATTTGAGGTAATACTTACTTTGGTTGGAAATTATGATAACCTAAATTAGGACTCGTGTTTTTAAATAACTGAAAACACTTTAGAAAAATATATTTTTAAACCAATTCTTAGTAAAAATGCAAGTTAATTTTAGAAAAGCACTTCAAGTGTTTCCTTTAAAAAACACCAATTATGTGCTTCTTGAAGAAAGCACGTCAAGTGTTTTTAAAACCAAAAAAATATTTTCTCAAAAATGCTTTCAATCATTATAAAAACACATTTCCAGATGCGAAAATTAAAGCCTACTGCTCCTGTCAATCCCAAAAGAAAAGTAACTGTTTTCAACAAAAATTCTAAGTAATAAAGACTGCTGCTCAGTAATTATCATATACTTTCATGATAACTTATAAGAAAACTAATGAAAAAAATTTTGAAAACTTTGAGTTTTAACGATAAAGACAAAATAAAAGGTAAAGTGAATAGTACTAGGATTGACTTTTTAGTGTAAAAATATGATTTTTCGTTAAAGTGAACAGTATTACGAGTTTTTTTATTAAAGCTCCCTAACTTATAAGTGGTTAAAGATGTACTGAGTAATTTATATTAAAGATGTAGTATTCACATCTTTTTTTTTTTTTTTTTTTAGTGTTAACATATTTTTATTAATTTTGATTATTGATATTTTTCAATTCATTCGATCCAATAATTAAAAATTAAAAACAATATATGCTAGTTAAAAATAAATGTATGAATAACGGCATTATTATGCTGGCAAGCGTTTAAACCAAATATATGTCTTCGAACTAGACAAACATGAACCGGCTAGTTTAGAAATACAATACTTCAAACAACCACAAATAGAAAATTCAAACAGATAAGGAGACGTTCCACCACAAATAGAAAATTCAAACCGATAAGGAGACGGTCCACCAGTTTGGTGATCCATGACCTAGTGCATGTGCATCCATGATCCATCCACAAATGTGACCAAATGCAAATTCCAACAAATCTGAGAAAGATATTGCAGAAAGAGAAAAACCATTATTTAAAATTTTGAACCACTTGTCATACAGTTAGGGGTATTCTTCTTTATGAAGTAAGATTATCTCATCTCTTTATTTCTCTTCATTCCTTCTCTATCTATTTAAACTGTCACGGTTAAGTCACGCCACATCTTATATTAATTTTTTATAAATTGAATAAAGACAAAATATAGAATGTGAGAGGAGGGGATGAAAGGGGATGAAAAAAGGAGGAGAGCGAATCCTAGTCCCTTCTTCACTTGTAAGTAAAATGTTTTAGGTTCGAATCTCGCAAAGAGCGAATTCAATACCAAATTAGATTCTTCACTTGTAAGTAAAAAGTTTTAAATTCGAATCTCGCAGATGGCGAATTCAATACCAAATTAGATTGCTCATTGTGTAACTTAGCCGAATTTCATCCTCCTTTGATGTACATTATCGTTGCACTAAAAATTTTTTTATATATATATATATAGAATTTGAACGACTTTCTTGGCCGGTAGATCGTGACTTGAGCCCGTGACTCAGTCTCTGTCAACCAAGGATTTTTAGGGTTGGCATAATAAAAGGGTTGGCATAATAAAAGTATAATGAACCAGATTATACAAAAGGCAAGTCTACATAAAAAAATGATGATATATACACACATATGTACTGCATACGAGAAGAAATAATGACAAAAAATTAAAATTGATGCGGCTTAATTATCCAAACAAAATGGTGATAAAGAATTAAAGATGGTAGTTTGCTTCCGGACAAGGTCTTCTGGTTTTAAGGAATACATCCAAATTAAAAAGCATATTGAAAAGTTGTTGGTAGCTAGACTTTTTCTTTGGAGTACATTGGGTTATTGTCATTAGGTTGCGCCAGAGGACCCACAAATTCAGGATTGAAAAAGTAAGGCTTAAGACGTATACGACAAATAATTTCACGTACAACTTACTTACAATGTACATGACTATTGAAGAGTTAAATAATACTACGTTTTAAGTGAAGGTAACAATACCGTCGTGATGTTGAGATGACTTGCTTTTAACTCTTTACTCCTCTATTTATTGTAAGAAAAGTTTCTTACGTGATTGTAGGGTTAAGGGTGATTTTCAGACGGATCGAAATAAAAACAAGTTCTAATTTTCATTCCAAAACTTATGGATCTGATCGAAAGTTTTGAATTATTCGAATAACAAAAACTTATTAGGTGTTAAACTATCCAAACTAATTATTCGTTACATGACCACTTGTGATTGCGCATGTCAATCTGGAGGAGTTGTGTTAGAACCAAGAAATTTGCAAAGAACTTCTGTAAAGCAAGGTTCGAAAGCTCATGTAAACAAGGGAGAATTCTTATTAAATGAAAAACAACTACCATGGCTATTAAATAGCCTTACACTTGAACTAGAAGAAAGAGCAACTGCCCACGATTTTACAGGTCCTATAATCGTGGTAAAGACTACGTCAAAGACAGAAAATGCAAGCTTTTCCCTCAAGTATTGGGATTATTGGACTCCTACGTGACTAACAACCCTAAAAACTAGGAACCCTAGCAGTAACAGCTAGAAATCCTAACAACTTCAACATCCTCCCTTAAACTGAATACCACAGATATTCAATCTACTCCTGGAAACTTGCAAACACCCAGTAAACCTCGCATCTTCAAAAAAGCATCAACCTTCAATGGTTTTGTTAAGACATCTGCAATTTGTTCTTGAGTTAAACACTGCACCAGCTCCAAAACTCCCTTTTGACCAACTCTCGAAGAAAATGAAACCTTACATCAATATGCTTGTTACGACCATGCATCACAGGATTCCTTGAGAGTTTGATCGTCGAAACATTATCACAATATACCAAGGTTGGACTACACTACTCCTGATTAAGACTCTTCAAGATCCTTCTTAACCATACAACTTGGCATGCACTTGATGCTGCTGCTATGAATTCCGCTTTAGTGGCGGATAAAGTAACAATTGGTTGTTTCTTTCAGGACCAAGAAACAACACCCGAACTCATTATAAACACGTAACCCGAGGTGCTTTTCCTATCATCTTGATCACTAACATAGTCACTATCCGTATATCCAATAAGCTCTTCAGTTCCTCCCTTCTTGTAGAACATCCCCAAGTCAACAGTCCATTTAACGTGCTGTTGTTAGATACATAAGGCTTCCCCCCATTTGTTTGTAAACAGTGCTATCAACTTCGACTCCTTGTGAGTTTAAAACCAAGGACCACATGATTGAGAATTGAGTTACAATGATCCATGTTAAATCTCTCCAATACCCCTTGTGCATACTTTTGTTGACTAATAAAGATCCCATCAGAACTTTGTATCACTTCAATACCAAGGAAATATCTCATTTTTCCAAAGTCAATCATGTCGAACTTTACCATCATAGACTTCTTAAATTGTTCGAACATTGTTTCATCATTGCTAGTAAAAATGAGATCATCAACATAAAGACACATTATTAAAATTTTACCTCATTTTGCTATCTTAATGAACAAGGTATGCTCATAAGGACACTTGTTGAATCCCTCCTTGATGAAGTAGGACTCTATACGACTATACCAAGCTCGGGGAACCTGTTTAAGTCTATATAAAGCCTTTTTAAGTTGACATACCTTAGACTCATGCCCCTTCTGTTCATATCTAGGTGGCTAATCGACAAACACCTCTTTATTGATCTCCCTATGCAGAAATGCAGATTTGACATCAAGCTGGTAGATCACCCAATTCTTTTGAACAGCAAGGGAAATGACAATTCGAATGGTGTCTAGACGAGCCACCGATGTGAATACCTCTGTATAATTGATCCCATATTGTTGACATAATCCCTTAGCAACTAGTTTTTCTTTGTACTTGTCCATTTCTCCATTCTCATTGAGCTTTGTCTTAAACACCCACTTTACTCCAATTGTTTTCCCTTCTGATGGCAACTCCATCAATTCCCATGTATTGTTCTTATCTATGGCTTGTATCTTTTGATCCATAGCTTGCCTCCATTTTTCAAATTTCACATCTTCTTCAAAGGTTGTGGGATCTTGATTAGTAAATAACGCCAAGTGAGCCATGCTAGCATTCTCCTCATCAGATAAACCTTGACATGTTTCATAATCTCTCATCCAAATTGGTGGTCTTCGAGTTCATCCTATACGAGGTGAGATCTCATCATTTTGAATGTCTCATTCAACCAATAAGTCACTTTAATCAGACTAGGATTCAGTCTATCCCACAACTTCATCAATTTTAGACTCGGGGTCACTTTCCTCCCTTAATGTGCTATTTTCTTCATCAGTATCCCACTCGAGATATGCCAATATAGCCTCCTTGTGACTGTCATCCCAACTCTATTGTTGATTCTCTTCAAACACAATATCTCAGCTTATAACTATTTTCTATAAAACAAGATCAAATAGTCAATAAGCCTTAGATTCCTCACTTACCACAGGCAATATGCACTTACAACTTTTGGCATCGAGCTTCACCCTTTTGTTGTCAGGTACATGAACATAAGCAATGCAACCAAAAATCCTGAAATGATCCACAGATGATTTGTGTCCATTCCAAGCCTCCTTAGGTGTCTTGTTCTTCACAACAAGAGTAGGGCATTGATTCAACACATGCATCATCCAATTCACTGCTTGAGGCCTAAAAGTTTTGGGAATTTGCTTGGCTGACAACATGCTTCGCACCATATTATGGTGCGATTCTTTCTTTCTACAACATCGTTCTGTTGGGAGTGTAAGTTGTAGTTAGCTGCTTATGAATCTCATTCTCATGATAGAAATTTGTAAACTCATGCGAGGTGAACTCTTCTTCTCGTTCTGTCCTCAAACTTCTTATAAATGCCCCAGTTTCTTTTTCAACCTGTGCTTTGAAGGATTTGAATGTGCCAAATGCTTTTGACTTCTCCACTAAGAAATAGACCCATGTTTTTCTGCTGAAATCATCAATAAAGGTGATGAGATACCTTTTGTTGCTGTTCAAGGTAAGGTTAATTGGTCCACATATATCAGCATGCACCAACTGAAGAATCTTGGAGGCTCTCCATAAGCTTTCTTTGGGAAATGGATCTCGGTGATGTTTTCCTACCAAGCAATCTTCACACAGCCTTTGTGAGGCTATGAACTGAGGAAATCCTTCCACCATTTGCTTCTGTTGAAGCACTTTAAGCCTATTCCAGCTAAGATACCCATAGCGACAGTGCCAAAGTTTTGCTTGATCTATGAGTCAGCAAGGAGAAACACTTTTGTTCCTTTGGTGGACAATAAGCCAGCATTGCAAACATTCTATTGTGACTCATCTTGGTCTCCATGATTAAACCTCTCTCAGAGTGAAAGATCTTGCATCTTCCATGTTGGATGAGTATTATAAGCCCCTTCTCTTGCTACTGACCAATGCTTAACAAATTATTTTTCAAATCTGGCACGTAGAAAACACCTATGATCACATGTACAATGTCATTCAACTTCATTTGCACATTTCCCTTGCCTTGCATAGTCAAACTCAAATCATTTCCCAGCTTCACTGATTCTCTGAAACTGCTATCAAGCTCACAAAACATGTCTTACTTGCCACATATATGATTGCTGCACCTAAAATCAAGAAACCATATGTGCTCCATTGTTGCCTCCTTGAACTCCACAAGTGCCATCAACAACATCTCTTCCTTTGTCTCCACATATTTTGCTTTATCTTCCTTAGGTTTATTAGGACACTTCCACTGAAAGTGCCTTAGTTCATGGCAGTTATAGCATTCTAGGGTTAACTTGTCGAACCCTAGACTACCCTGTCCTCTTCCTCTACCTCGATAAGTTCTTTGGCCTCGTCCTCCTTGCTAGACTCCATGAGTGACTTGGAGTGCTTGTTGATCCAACACATGTCGACTTATCCTTTGCTCATGGACCAAAAGGCTACTCTGAAGTTCATCTATGGACAGGGTGTCCAGATCATTAGATTCCTCAATTAAACAGACAACATAATCATATTTCGAAGTCATGGACCTCAAAATTTTCTCAATTTTCACCACATCATCCATCTTCTCCCTGTGAGTTCTCATATTGTTGGCTATGGCAAGTGTTCTCTCAAAATAGTCATTGACTGTTTCTCCATTCTTCATGTGCAGCACCTCGAACTCCTTGCGAAGAGCCTACAATTGAGCACGCTTTACACGTGCAATCCCTTGATATTATTGTTTCAAGGAATCCCATATATCCTTCGCAATATCTTTCTTCAGAATGGTCTCCAATATTGACCGATCAATGGCTTGGAGCAAATAGTTCTTGGCCTACAAATCCTTCAGCTTTAGTTCATCCAAAGTCTTCTTCTGTACTTCACTAGAATCTGATCCCCCTGCTGCAGCTGTGATCCCCATCTCCACCAAGTTCCAATACTCTTTAGAACGAAGAAAATTCTCCATTAGCATGCTCCAGTGATCATAGTGTCCATCAAACCTTGGAATGGATGGTTGCACGAAATTGTTCTTAAACGCCATGTGTTGTTTCTTCACTCTAGCACCTGGGTTGCAAGCTTTTTAATCAGGCCCGTAGCAGGGTTCTAATACCAGATGTTAGAACCAAGAAATTTGCAAAGAACTTCTGTAAATCAAGGTTTGAAAGCTCATGTAAACAAGGGAGAATTCTTATTAAATGAAAAACAACTACTATGGCTATTAAATAGCCTTACGCTTGAACTAGAAAAAGAGCAACTGCCCTCGATTTTACAGGTCCTATAATCGTGGCAAAGACTACGTTAAAAACAGAAAATGCAAGCTTGTCCCTCAAGTATAGGGATTATTGAACTCCTATGTGACTAACAACCCTAAAAACTAGGAACCCTAGCAGTACGGCTAGAAATCCTAACAACTTCAACAAGGTGTACTAGACCGTCTAGACTCATGAGTCATGAGGCAGAGAAAAATATAAGAAAGAACGATCAGAGAAACGATAGAAACGAAACATAAAGTCATCTGTATGTATATTGAGCATTGACAACTCAACCTTCCTTAATTACCTCTTCAGTCATCTAAGTATTGAGTGTCATATTTGACAGCTAACCCCCTGTATTTTTTAAATACGTCAAACTATTCATTTTATAAATAAAATCTAATGGGCCTTAGAAGAAGCAACTTGGAAAATATATTATGCGTGTTGATTTGGCGCACTCTGATCTGATCTACATAAAATCTTCTATATATATATATTTGGGTAAAGAATATGTTTTCTTAATGTGAGCAAATGTCTAAGCCTGTTTTTTAATGTAAATAAGAAATCGTTCAAATTGGTGTAAGCCTAAAACTAGGATTAAGGCTTTTGTTTTCTTTTCATTGAGAAATTTATTAAGATCACCACAGTGGTGGAAATGTATAGAGTCATTGCATGATGGGATGGGTTAGAACTGATGAGTAGATTTTACATTACATATTTTACCCTAATCTTAGTTTATTTTGGTTATTATTTTGGAAGAAATTTGATGCTTTAAAATGTATTTTCAATATATGACTTCCGACTTCTTTTGGGGAAAACGTGACCATATGGATGAATTTTAGAGTAATTCTAGTTGGAGGACGTTCCTGAGTCACTTAGCTTGATCGTGTCAAAATATCAAAATTTTCCACCAAGTGATTATTTTTTGGCAATAGAATAAAAACACAGTGCGCGATGCTTGAAAAGTGACGTTTTGGGCTTGATTACGAGCTTTGGAGCCCAAGATGACCTATTTTGGAGTCTGCCCCTTCTGAAGATCTTTTCAGAATGTTCTGATCTTTGAAAAAAGCTGTCATGAGCTGGATTTGGATGAGATTTGAGGCTAAAACATAGCTAGACAGTTTCCTTGCGGATTCTCCTAGCTTAATTAGGATTTTATTCTCTATAATATTTTATTTTTATTTGGTTTCCTAGTTTGATAAAAGGACTTTATTAGGGATTATGCGATAGCTGATGAGAGGGATATAAGGCTTTGGCTGGTCTTAGTCTTTTGACAACTTTGGAGATAGGAAATTGGCCAAGGTTCTTGAAGATTTTCAGACTTTTACTTTAAGGTGTTTTCAATCATTTTTTTTTCATAAGAATATTTTTAATTATGAATATGCGTAACTAATCCATTTTGTTAAGGCGAAGCCTTGAGCCACAACATGAATATATAATTTTTATTTAATTGCTTATGATTGATTGCCTGCATGCTTTGAATTATTGATTACCATTTTAAACTATCTAATTGTCTTAATGCTTGATCACCAATACACGCAGCTAGGAATTTTTCACCGGGTGGGCTAGCTTAAAGATTTAAATCTTTATAAACAAAAAAACATGATACTGTATTTTTACAATATCAGTTAGCTAAACAAAATTTTGACAAGGTGAGCCATGAATTTTTGTTATTAAACAAATTAATATGTGTTTAAATTCAAATAATTCCAAACTCGTACATATACAAAAATTAATGACAAAAAAAAAAGATGGTTTGTAAACTGTATTATATTATTTTATATAATCAAACCAAGAGAATTTGGATTAGTGACTAAATATATGGTGGACTACATTCGAAAATCAATAAAAATTGCATGTCAAATTTTATTTTTCACCAAAAGCTACCTAGGCTATAGCCCAAGGTAGCCCTTAAAGTGGGCTCCGCCAATGACCAATAAGATCTTTAGAAAAGTAATTTGATGCAATTTTGGTCGGAAGGTTTCCTGAAATTGACACTAGCTTCTTGTGGTTAGTAATTGTAATTTCACTTAGGATGAACACCACGTCTTAAGGGTTCCATGGTTTTTCAAAGGGTTTTCATAAAACTTAATGAATATTTCATGTTCATATTTGATCCGAACGTCCGAACGCGTTGCATGTTAGATATATGTTCAATGTTGGAGATTTCAAGTAGAATATATATTAGGAAAACCTAACCTTCAAAATATGCATGAGTAATTCATAAGTGATTGGAAGAACTATGTAGGATTGTTAAAGTGATAGTGAAACTCTATTGTCTCTTTAAATTGATTTTCTCGTCAATTTATTTAATTATTTTTATTTTAAATTCGTTTTTAATATTTTAAATTCCAAAATCAACATTTTTCAAACTTTGTTTTAAATAATTAATTAAGAGTAGGTTTTAAATACAAATTATTCATTCAATTCATGTGAAAAACGATCTTACTTGAGCTACTATAATATGACAACCTTGTACTCTTGCAAGTATTTTAAAATGTTTTTATCCCTACTTTTGTAAGTGGTAAAAATCATATCAAAAGTCTTGTCGTTAGCTAATCTAACACATAATCTAACATAATTTATAAATAAATTAGCATGCGGAGCAATAGAATCGGAATCGTTTCACTTCAAAAAAAAAAAAAACTAAATTGAAATAAGCTAAGATATCAAAAAGCATGCGGAGCTAATGAAAAAAAAAAAAGGTAAATTACAATTTACATTCTCAGGTTTGAAGTCAATTGCAATATCATATAATATCTTTAAAGTATTTCAATTTCATACATTCACTACTATTTCATTTCAATTTCATACAACCGTTACTTAATCTGTTAAATTGACCGTTAAAATAGTGACGTGGCAAATACATGGTCCACTTTTTTATGGCGTGTCAAATAAAAATAATTGAATATTATTTAAAAATTAATTTAAAAAAAACCTAAATTAAAATAAAGTGGACCCCACCCAGAAATTTGTTCTTGTCGGCCACCGCCATCGCCGATTAGAGCCTTGCACCCTGCCCTCCTCATCCTTAGATTCCACGGCCTCGCCACGGCAGCGCCGGCGATGTGACCTATGGCGCTATCAGCTGCATTGCTGTTTGACGGCGGAGCTCGTCGAGATTAGTGGGAACCATTCTTCCATATCCACGCCGCCAGCTTCGTTGAGCCATCCTTCCTCGTTAATACTTCGATTCCTCCCACCCCCGTCTATCTGTAACCCCACCCATCCTCGTTAGAAATCAAACAGCTAAAATCACTTTTCTCCCAACTAACCTAAACCCTCGCCTTCACCCTTTGAAAACTCGTCAGCAAAACCCAGATGCAAATATGCTTCCCAAATCCCAATCTTAAAATCCTCACTTCCCTAATCCCAAAACATGTTGAAAACCACGATGAACCCAACGCCGCTCACTTCCCAAATCTCACACACCACATACAACCACCCTCACTTCCACTTTATCCATCAACAATCCCTCATCCTTATTCGTTGGATTTGAATCGGACCTCGAGCCGAGTGGTGGATGTGGTCCGGGGAACCAGCTGGAGGACAGCGTGAAGAAGCTCAAGAGCCCCAAACTTTACCTGGGTAGGGGAATTTGGAAGCCGCCACCGAAGCCGCATCCACACCTTCGTGCACCTCCGCCTCTTCAGTTGGGTTGAGTGGTCCGGGTTGTTCAAGCACGACCGGGAGAAGGGGATTTTTTGTGGTGGGTGATGGGGTATGGGAGAAAGGGGTGGGCTCCGGTGAGATTTTTGGGGGTGGGTGATGGGTGGGGAAGACGAAGGTGATTTCTGGATTTTTTTTAAAATTTTTTTTATTAATTTTCTTTAATTAATTCTTTTAATATTTTAAATTTTTTATTAAATGTTTAGTTACGTGACATAAATATGACAGCCACGTCAGCATAAATGAGAACCTTATATTTGTCAT
This sequence comes from Pyrus x bretschneideri, assembly GCF_019419815.1. NCBI lineage: Eukaryota > Viridiplantae > Streptophyta > Magnoliopsida > Rosales > Rosaceae > Pyrus > Pyrus x bretschneideri. The sequence continues at coordinate 5,883,062 of NW_025999513.1, read as the reverse complement.
GTTATCACTTAACAAGTTACTTACTAGATTTTCTAATGAATGTATAAAATTGAAATAAAATGATAAGTAAATATATGAAATTGAAATATTTTAAAGATATTGTAAAAAATTAAAATCAATCTAGGATAAAATATAATTTACTCAAAAAAAAATTAACAAAACTGGAAGTTAAAAAGCACATCCATACATTTATTTGTCATCATGTGCTCATAGTATCAATCGTCGATGACACGGACCCTACCTACTTATCTCTCCATGATCATGTCCCTCTCGTTTTGACTTTTGGATCATTACTAACAAGGCGCAATCTCTTCGAAAATATCAATTGACTTTAACAAGGCTAATTTTTTTAAATTTGTAATTCATTGGGATTACGAAGGAGATCATATATTTGTACTATTTATGTGAAGTGATGCATATAATTAATTGATGTAGCATGTACAAATGGTACATTAATATGGTACATGTGATCTCCTTAGCGTTGAATATGCAGTCCCTCATTAGTCTCACTGTGTTCGTGAAAAAAACTATATTTATGAACTTATGGATATCTTTAACCAAATTAAGATGTGTTATTTAGTCATTTGCTAACTATTTTGTTTTGTTTTATTTTATTTTATTTTTTTTGAAAATTGAAAACTTGTTTAGTAATTAATTTTAGTAGTCAAAAAAATATAAAAATCAAAATTGAAAGTTACTTTTATGAGATCTCAAATTTTGGCTTGGCTTTTAATTTCATTTAGTACTATGGTCTAGCAATATTATTCTTTTTCGGTAAGTGAGAGGTCTTAGACTCGGATCTCCTTGATAGTGAGTTTGAAACCAATTTATCTCACCACTAAGTGTAAATATATATAGTGTGTTTTCTTTTACAAATGATAGCGTTAGTGAATTAAGTTGTTGAAAGGAGAAGAACTAGTGGAGATTGAACCCGTACCATGATGCATAAGCATGATTGTTTTTCGTCATAGCGGTAAAACACGGTATGTGTAAATATATCTTTATTTAAAAAAAAACAAAAAATTTGGCAGGCAATATTCAAAGTAGTAACTAAACAATTTTTCGTTTTAAAAAGTAAAATAATTATCAAATAGACCCTAAAAAAACATTTCATTAAAATAAAAAAAAATAAAAAAAAACCTTCATTAAGAAGCAGCTGGAAACGCTTCATTCGTTGTTTGCCATTTCAATAAGGTATCACAAGGCACAAATTTGTTCTTCGAAACAAAAAAAATTATTTTCTTTTGTCTTTCCTGTAGCGGATTGGGAAATCAACCCTGGAAATACCGCCCCTTATGTTAGACATAAATCCTCAACATCCTCAACCTCATCGTTATATATATTATCCCCCTGACCTTTGTTTTTTCCAAAAACAGGCCATTTGCTTATTCATTTCATTTTTGCAAATTCCGGCATGGGTGTCTTCACTCGTACAGATGAGTACACTTCCCCAATCCCTCCGGACAGGTTATTCAAGGCCTTGGTTCTTGATGCTCACATCCTGATCCCAGAGCTCATGCCAGAGGCTGTTAAGAGCATTGACAACCTCAAAGGTGACGGAAGGGCAGGAAGTATTAAGAAGATCAACTTCGCTAAAGGCATGTAAATAATACCTGGCTACCATATAACACTGCGAGTGAAATATTCTCGTACTAGACTATCAATCCAAAGATTCTATATCACTATTTGAGTAGACACTTTCACTTTTTTTTTTTTCTTCAATAAAAGAGAAGATTAGGCGATATTAGCTCGTTGAATTAGGATGATGCAAAGCATCCACTCTCAGACTAGCTAAGGTGAAGGATGTTTTGGTTCCCCTTGTCCGTCCCTCTAAATAAATATACACTTGAATATGTGGTATCAGATTGATAGTGTGGCCGGCAACATAATATATATGCCGGAGAACACACCCCACATGTTGATCATTTTATAATGTACAGAGTTGTTGAATACACGTAATAATTTTTTCATGTAGGTAGCCAGCTCAAATCTGTGATAAACCGGGTTGACGACGTCGACGAAGAGAACTTTGTATATGCTTACACTTTGGTTGAAGGAGAACCATTAGTAGCGGAGAAACTTGAATACATCACTTATAAGGCTAAGTTTGAAGCTGCACCAGATGGGGGTAGTAAGAACCGGTTGGTAAGCAATTACTACACCAAGGGTGGCGTTGTGCTGAAAGAGGAAGAAATAAAAGCTGGCAGGGAAAGGGCCTTGGGGATGTACAGAGTTGTGGAAGCCTATCTCCTCCAAAATCCTGATGCCTATGCTTAAATCTTATGTAGAAAGAGGCCCTAAAGAATTTTCTTTTAGGGGTGGTGTGGGGGGCGGTCGGGGTTTTGCCCTCACTAGCTTGTCGGGATTGATAAATGGAAATATGCTTGACAATGCCAGTAACTATGGCCATTGGAATATACCTTCTCCATGTATTGACTTCAATAAAAATAATTTTTCCATGATTTTGACACACTCATTTTCATCTCTTACAAACTTTCTGTTAATTTACGTCTTTTGACCCTCCTCCTTCTACAATTTAATAGTCATAAATAAATAAACATGTACAGAGAATAAGATGGGTGCGGGAAAATTATTACCCTTTTCTTCTTATTTATTTATTATTTATAAAGCCTATAACTAAGGTTTAGAATGGGCTCAGCTTGAAAGGAACATAAACTATGGGGCCACAATCTCCGAATAACCAATCCATGACTGATGGGCTCAGGAATGGCCATTTGACCCATGGGTACTTGTATCCATGGATTTTTTTTTATTTTTTTAATTCTAATAGGATCATAAATAAATGAATTAGATGGGTTTGGGTATTTTGTTGAGATCAATTTGTCTGCATAAAAAATGAGTATGGTTTTTTTGTGATTCTAATAAGTCTTCGACATATTAAATTTATAACAATAAAATTAAAAAAAATTAAGATAATAAACACGTGTCAATCACTTATTAAAATCACAAAAAGATCACACCTATTTTGAGTGCACAAAATTGTCTCCTTTTTGTTGGGGTCTATTACACCCATTTATTAAGAAAAGATAATCCTCTCATGGTTTCTCCTCCATGTCTGCTTCCTCTTTTCTTCATCGTCGTCTCTGTCTGTCTCCTTCACCGACACCGTCAAACCTTCCATCGCTGGCGTCTCATATCCACCTCCTCCTTTTTCTTTTTCTGTACCTTTCTCTGTCTCTTTCTCCCTTTTTTTTTTTTTTTTTTTTTTTTTTTTTTTTTTTTTTTTGTCTTGCTCTCTCTAGCATTTCAGATCCGCAAGGGATTAATGTCAACCAAATTTTTAGGTCATCTTTTGTAAACCACATGGCTGTTGATGATTAGGTTCTTTTTTTAATGATTTAAAAAAATAGTCTAACCATCAATCGCCACATCATGTGATACACCAAGTGTTATAATATTAGTAGTTGGAAATTATTTTTTACACAGTATTTTATAATGTTAGCACTGGAATAAGAGAAATGCCAAGGGACACTCTCAAAAGTGGGACTCTCATGTACTCTCTACCACCTCATGTTTTTATACAATATTTTATAATATTGACACTATAATTGACGTCAAACTATGAAATAATAGAGAATTTATAAGAGTCATACTTAAAAAAAATCTAGGTAGCATTTCTCTTAGAATAAAATACAACAAAAAGTGATAGAGGCCCATCAAATCATAAATATCACGGAGTGCTGGTGAAAATTATCATGCCAAAATGATGAAGAAAAGAGGAAAGTTTTGGGTTTTCTTTGTTCTGATCCTTCTGCTGCCTAAAGGCTGAAAAACATGTGTTGAGAGATCATTGATACAATTTTTCTTATTTGATTTTTTTACATGTGCCCTTTAATTTAGCCTCATATGCATGACACATGACTTATTTTAACATAAATTCTAACGAAGTTGATGAAAATGACCATAGTTACCCGTTTTGATGAGTTGAGAGACCAATGGTAATGAATTTTAAGTTGAAAGACCATTACTCCAATTTGATTAAAGTTGGGACCATTGCTCCAATTTGATTAAAGTTAAAACACTATTACTACAATTTACTTAAAAATAATAATTGTACTGTAAGCTCTTATTATAGGTCAATATTGTTTTTATTTTATTTTATGGTCAAGGTCAATATTGTTACAGTGAGTGAAACAAAAAGCTAAAGCATATATGATATCTTATAATTCATGTAATGAGGTTCGAATGTTTTTTTGGTTAATAAATAAGATTTAAACATATTCATTTTCGATCTTTACAGTAATGAAAGGGTATAAAAGTATTTTGATCTAATATTTACAGTAGAAGAATACAGTTGATCTCCTTCCAAGTATTTTTGTTTGAGCTATTTTGATCTTATAGGCTTGCACTTACAGTGCTTGATGGCATTTAAGTATTATTAAGGCGAGGGAATATTATGGTTTTGACACTAATCAATCTTAGTACTAATTTTTGGTGTTGCTCTCTATTTAAAATAGTTTAGGATATCTTATCTTAACGACTCAATCTGAAATGATAGTCAATCAATTGCGCCATAACATTCAAGCTTCCTCCCTGTGAGAAAAGGAATAGAATTTATTCAAAGCTTGCCTATTTAAGACATAGTAACCTACCTTGTAAAATTCCTAATTCCACCCTTATAAATAGAGATAAATGGTAATAATATAGATTGTTGCATCACAATAGGTGTCACAAATTTTGAAGAGGTGATGGTGGTGACTTAACGTCAGTAGGGAAACACAATTGGTCAGTGGTGGTCGGTACCAAATTGTTTCCAAGGCTTGAACAAACTCTACGAGCACCAAAACTTGAACATTGCATGGAAATTCATGTAGTCTTGACAATGTTAGATTTGATTATTGCTTAATATAAGATGAGTTAGATCTCCTCTCAGAGCATGAAAAATTCCTGTGTCACCACAAGTCTAACATTTCAAGCAACTTTGAAAATTCCATGTCACTAGAAGCCTAACATTTGAAGCAATCTTCCTCCTAAACATAAAGCATACCATGTACCTTTCAGAGCATGAAGATTTCATGTGACTACAAGTCATCCAGTTTGTCATTTTTCAAAAGGGACCATCGGATTCCCTCCCCTTGTTGAAAAGTCCACATTGGGTTACATTTAGTCCAACTTATACATCGCATTCCACCATTACATATTGCATATTGAATTTATTTGCTTTTAAAAAAAAATATTATGCATACCAACAACTTCCCAGCAAAGCAGCAGCAGCCCACCACCTAACGTTCGGTCTTCATCATTCCCATTCAAAAATAATTATCGGATAACCTTTGCTCCTCCCTCCCTCTTGATATTTTCACAAATCAAAACCTTTTGTTTTTTCTTTGATCCAAACTCCCAAGTGTTGTTCATCAAGCAAAGCAAGCATGGGTGTCACCAAGATCAGCCAGAAGTTTGTGACTCAGGTGACGCCACAGAGGATGTTCAACGCCTTGATCTTGGATGCCCACAACATCTGCCCCAAGCTCATGTTCTCATCAATTAAAAGTATTGAATTCCTTAGCGGTTCAGGAGAAGTTGGAACCATCAAACAGATCAACTTCACTGAAGGTAAATTGTTAGGCAAATTAAAAGTCAACCCTCTTTTTCTTGGAAAATTGGATAATAAATCAAATCTCAATTGTTGAACCGATCAAAATCAAACCAAAGATTAAGGATGTAGCAATCAGATAAAGATAATATACTGAAAAACAAAATCATTTTGGTCAATTTTCCATTTTTCTTTCTCTATGTTTTTACATGAAATTCCATATCTAATTTTTGTGTTGGTTTTGTTGGGGATGTGCAGCTAGTCCTATGAAATATGCTAAGCACAGGATTGATGCTTTGGACAAGGAGGCACTCAGCTGCACCTACACCTTCATCGAAAGCGATGCAACGGATCACTTGTTGGACAAGCTTGAGTACATAACATATGAAGTCAAGTTTGAGGGGTATGGAAGAGGAGGATGCATCTGTCATTTGACCAGCACATACAAAACCAAAGATGATGTACAGATCAAAGAAGAAGACATTGAGCTTGGCAAGGATAGAGCTATTGGGATGTATGAAGTTTTGGAAGCCTACCTCATGGCGCACCCTCGCGCCTACGTCTGAAAATTTTTAAGAAAACTTTCAGTAGTCGTATAAATTTTGGGGAATTCTGCTGTGTACAATATATCTAACATATTGTTCATGTTGTTCTCCTTTTTTCCATAAGTGCTTTTCTTCTTGTTCTTTCCTAAACTTTCTTCTTGTTGTACAAGATTGTGATTAAGAAATATTTAGTTTCGGTTCTAATTTACTTAATCAGGGGATCTGTTGTGTAGAAGTAGTTTATCCAAAAATTTTTTTATCAGATAGTTCCTCCAAATATCTCAGCAGCATCCATCTTAAGTAAAGTGGAAGGGCAAATCTCAGATGATAAACAGATTGAAATTCTAGCCGGAAATTCTTAATTGGCCTCTGTCAACTGTGTTTATTTTAGTAAATCACTTCCTTTGATTTACTGGAGTGGAAATGATTTAAACTCCCGCAAAGTTTCTAACTAGTTGTAGAAACACCATAAATTTGCCGCTGATTTAAGAATTACGAAAAAGATGAAATTGAATACAAAGTGGTATCAGAACTGATATGAGACGAGGCCTAGAAACAATTGGTAAATTGTCATAAAAAAAGACCTGATACAGTCTTGAGCGCCATGAAACACACTAGAGTCCCAACTCAAGGCTACTTCCGAGATTAGCGAGGCAGTCCATGACCACTTTACACTCTCTATAAATATGAAAATTGCCTCAGGTGTAACATTTTTCAATTGTGTGTTGTGTGTGTATTTTCTGTACTACAATTCTGCCTTGTCCAAACCCAAAACATGTTTTCTACCAAACACCAACTGATCATCCAAGTTAATCAACCGCAACATGGGAAAGAATTAACACGGCCCATATATATGCTTAAACTTTGTTCTAACATATAAAAGTTACAAAGCAGAGAGAACTTGGACCTTATAAGGATCCAAAGGATGCTACAGTTACTGACAAATTTTGTAAGCGCCCACCCATATGTTTAATACAATAAATCTGTAGCGACGGGAATCTAGGAACAAATAGGGATCCCTATATTTTATCTGTTGAATCGTTGAAGTTTGAAACCCAAGAACCAAAAGTCTTTTTTTTTTTTAATTGACAATAGAAATGTTTAAGTACGTTCAATATGCAAAAGACAAAAGAATCAAAATGATTGATCATTGATAATTTCAGGAATCATTTTTATTGATTTTAAATCATAAAAATAAAAAAACCACAAAAATCAAAGTGAGGTGCTATGACAATCTCATAACCATTTTGGCTAAAAAATCTTTTTTTATTAAGGAAAACTAATAAAAATAACTTGAAAACTTTGAGTTTTAACGATAAAGACAAAATAAAGGATAAAGTGAATAGTATCAGGATTGACTTATTAGTGTAAAAATATGATTTTTCGTTCAAGTGAAAAGTACAATGAACTTTTCGTTAAAGTTCTCTTTTTATTAATAATATGTTTAATGTGCAAAGGGGGTGGATCATTTTGTATTCGGACCGCATGAATAAGTAGGAATTAATTTTTTAAATCATATTTGTTTAATCATTGTAAAATGTCAATTAAATGGTAACAAGTAACAATATATTGTACAAACTACCTTCTAAACCAATCTGATCGTCCAATCGGTAGCCCAAAATTTGTCTTGATACATCAAACAAGCTGATTGTCCTCAAAACCCGTCCATGTTCAACATACATAATCACCCAACCATGTTTTTTACTTGGTCTGACATAAAACAGATACCCGATAAAAAGAAAAATATATATATATAATACTATCTACATTTAATTAATATTCCTATACTAAAGTATTAAAAGGTGTTAGTTGGACGGTGGACAAAGGTCTAACATGTAGACGTTTATGAGGATTTTTTAATTTTATTTAACTTTATTCTATAACATATATAATTATACTATAATACATTAATTTTACATGTAAATTATATGAAGTACTATAATATATTGAAAACTTGGAAACTTGGTTACAAGCACATAATGATTGTTCATCCAAGTTTTTTTTTTATTTTACATAGCTAACACATTTTTAGATGGATGAATCCTTTTTTCTGCTATGTAAAAAATTTCACAATCAATAGTCTACGATACCTTTTTAAAAAAAATAAAAATAAAGGGTATTGATAGCTATAATTAAACGATATTTTTGTAATGTAATCACGTATTATACTTTGATAGTTTAATATGATGTCCACAACGTAAATATCATCATTATACAGTATTAAGGAGCCCAAAAGTTGAATTTTATTGTCATGTTGTAACTGTTGGATGTTAGACCCTAATCCAATAGCTAATAGGTCACTACAGTTAATAAGGATTGGTTTGGAATGTAAGTAGGGTTAGGGTTTAGTTAACATGCTATAACTTGGACTCCAAGTAAAGTTAATATTCCAATTAATCTAGGAGAATAAGGGTTCCTGATTCTATCCTATTTGGACGGTATTTGGAGATTAATATCTTTTACAATAAGAAACCTTACTGTCATCATTATGGAAAGATACATTAGAGTTAAGTTAGTAGAAATACTAATCAAAAGTCCCTGCACATACTGTTGAAACAAAACTCCAAAGAATTCCCTTAGGTTCGAGTTGTATAGTGGTGGTGAGTGTGCTGAAAGCCATTGCTAAAGTTCTAGGTGCCGCTCGAAGTAGTTGTGTGCTCGTGATTGCTACGCTGCTAAGAATGACTTCTCAAGGTCAGTGTCTCATGGTGTTTTAGTCTCCATGAACTTGCAAGGTTGAAAGTAACACCGGTAAAACATAAAAGTAAGGAACCTAAACAGCCCACCGACATTGTAAGGTTGTCTTTATGTCGAATACAATATTCAGCATCTTCTTCCTTCTCTTGTATTATTAACCTTCAATTCTTGCACATTTCCATTGGATTTCTGAATTGATTGGTGGTCTTGGACAATAGAAATGAAAATATTATTTATTATTTTGTTTTTGGAAAATTAAAATATTAATAAGTTAGCCCACCAGTAGAAATAAGTTGATTTTTTTTTTGCTAATCAAGTTCTAGAATTTTATTGGTGGCTTTCTTTGACTAATATATTTATGCATTGATTTTTTTTTTTTTTATGCCATGCAATTGAAAATTAATATTTCATTTTCATTTCACATGGACGGCATCCATTGATAACTTCAAATTTTGTCCCCACTCCAGATATAGGGGGTTATTTTGCACATGTACCCTCCCTCCCGAATCTATAAATAACACCCTCTGGAGAGAGCATTTTCTCACATCAACACCGATCATCCTCTTTGCTTCCTCCTTTCATTCTTAATTTCCTTGATCATTTTCTAAGCTCTTAAAAATCATCATCATGGGTGTCCTCACATATGAAACCGAATACGCATCTGTCATCCCCCCTGCTAGGTTGTACAATGCCCTTGTTCTTGATGCTGACAACCTCATCCCCAAGATTGCTCCACAAGCAGTCAAAACTGTTGAAATTCTCGAGGGAGATGGCGGTGTTGGAACCATCAAGAAAGTTAGCTTTGGCGAAGGTTTGTTTAGTTTCCACCATTTTCTCCATTAACTTGTTAATTTTACTTATTTAATATATATGGAATAAGGCTTTGTTGTTGGTGGTGGTGGTGTATATATCTCGAAAACACTAGCTAATATCTTAATTTTTGTTTCATTTTTCCATTTGACAGGGAGTGAATACAGCTATGTGAAGCACAAGGTTGAGGGAATTGACAAAGATAACTTTGTGTACAGCTACAGTTTGATTGAAGGAGATGCCATTTCTGACAAAATTGAGAAGATCTCTTATGAGATTAAGTTGGTGGCTTCTGGCAGTGGTTCCATCATCAAGAACATCAGCCATTATCACACCAAGGGAGATGTTGAGATCAAGGAAGAGCATGTTAAGGCTGGCAAAGAAAGGGCCCATGGTCTGTTCAAGCTCATTGAGAACCACCTTGTGGCCAATCCTGATGCCTACAACTAAAACCTTCCATATGGCAACAATCTTATCTCTTGCTTTCTCTGTTTATTCAGTTGTGTGGTTCAATTTATTATCGTACCAAAGCAATTCTTTGACTTGCACATTGGATATGATTAAGGAGTAATATGTTGTATTTGATTTTCAATCTCAATAAATAAAACGTATACTAGTTATACGTAAATTATCCCATGATATTTAACTTGGAGTATTATTTTCCCCTTCCAATTTTGTCAATTTCACATCCGATCGGTTACGGGGTAAACTCAATTACACATAGAAAGGAAAAGAAAAGTTATTCCACTAAAGTTAGACCAATTAACTCAAAAGTTAACTGTTTGGGTTGTTGGGATGGAAGATTCTTATGACGAAAAGATGAAAGACCTTAAAAGACCTTAAATTCCTTGTAAAAAAATAAAATAAAATAAATAAACAAACTTGCTGCCATTGCGTACTGGTAACCATTATATCCATCTTCACATCCCACAAATTACCATTTCAGTTGGGCTATTCTTCCAGCTCATGAACAAAATACCTTGGCTAGGGGGCAATTTGTCATGTTTGAATTTCAGAAAGAAAGAAAAAATTCCAAAAGCTTATTCAAATTGCCATGGCTTATTGAAGGGGAAGAATAGCGCCACACCGCCACCCTAGTGAGTAGTGAAAGTGTTTAGTGTCCATCCAAATTTATATGAATAGAATATCTTCTTAAGAAAAACCCTCCCTCTCCAACCACAAACCCCAAACTCTGCAAAATTTTCAACCATCGGTCCCTTGCTTTGGCTTGGGGCCGACGGTAGCCTCTCCCGCCTCTTTCTAGTGTCCCCTCCTCCTAGCCTTTCCAATCCTTGCTCCTTAACCCTTCCCCCCTCCTCTCCTCCGGTGACCCTCACTTTCCTTTACTGTCCTTCTGCGATCCTTCCCCCCTCCCTCTTCTCACTTTTCACTCTAGTACTTGGTGCTGCCTAGCACCTTCTTCCCACTTTTCTATGGGCAACCAATTTTCCCAACTCTGTTGCAGTCCTCAGACTGATTCTCGAGATCTATTGCCATACAGGGATTCCTCCCTTGTTTGGGGCTAGATCTGCAAGTTTGGGTTGTTGTTTGTTTGGTTGATTGGTGGGTCGGACCCTCCTTCTATGGCTCCCTCTTTCGGGTTTTGTGGCTCTCATTGACTATGTTGTGGTGGCACTGCCTTGCGATAAAGTTGCTAATGGCGAGGGTAATGGGATGGAGTCATGCTAATGGCGAGGTTTAGAGCAGTTCCAGCGTGGGAACCCCCCAGGCAATACACTATTGTATCCATCCAGTGAACAGTAATTGCCATTAATGAATAGTAATCGCCTTTTGTATCTCTACCGTTGCACTTTAATAGCCCTGACAATAGGCAATAAAATATTAGTATTTTTTTATTTATAAAATAATGCAAAATAATTTTATTTGTAATTTCGGATAAGATTTTTAATCGTTCTCGTTGCGCCACATGTCATTATCCGAAAAGTTAAAAAATAATATAAAATAATTTTATTTGTAATTTCAGATAAGATTTTTAATTGTTCTCATTGAGAAAATAGGAATGTGGTTGAAAGTAGTTGAGAAAATATGAAATTGTGGTGTAAGATAGATGATAATGAGAAGGTATTTATAGAAAAGTAAAAACAATTTTTTTTAAAAAAATTCAAATTTTTTTTCGGATTTTTATTATTTTTTACAATTTTTAAATTTTTTTTATTCAACTAATTAATCTCTGCCGTTGGATTTAAAAAAAAAATTGAATTCCAACACTCCAAATTATGCCATGTGGCACAACAATAATATTTCTGAATTTTAAAACTATTTTTTTTATTTATAAAGGAGTATCAACCGTTGATCTTAGATCCAGCGGTTGATATTAAATAAGATTTTTTTGATTTTTTTTTACTGTTGCAAATCAGACGGTCCACATTATATAGCCGTTGACGAACCATGGGAAGCCATGTGGCTTTCCAACGGTAACTTTTTGAAACTGCGTCGCGGGCCCCAGGCGGTGAAACCGTGTCAGGTGACGAGCCCCCACGCGCCTGGCAGAAAAAAATAAAAAATTGGGTTGATGCTCCACTTCGAGCTCGTGGGCTGGCAATTCCTCTCAGGCCTGGTGCTCGGCCCTCCACTATCCCTCGGGGTCCACACGCTTGAGCAATCACGCTGGGCTCTCGGGCCTTTTTTCTTGGCCTGTCCCTTGAGCAAACTCCAACACTGGAGTTGCTCTTATGGGTTGTGGTAGCATTTCGATGACAATGGCAATTTTGACTAGATATCCCATCCCACCCCACCTTTCCAGGTGTCGTCTCGGCTACAGCTAGCGTCTCATGCCTCCTACCAATTATGCATCTGCTTCTCCATTGTGGACACGTCAGTTCTTTAGCCTAGGTCCTTTTTTTTTTGCTTTTTTTTTTGTTCTTTGTTTTTTGTTTTTTTTTTTTTTTGTCTGTATTGCTTTGTCAAGTTGTGCCTCTACGACATTTTTGTAGCTTCACTGGTTGCGATGGCTTTTGTGAGGGTTTAGGTGCTTGGTATGTCACGTCTCATCTATGTGGCATATCTACCTAAAACTCTTTGTTCTAGTGGTGTAGTTTGTGGGGTGGCCGCTTAGGAGTTTTAATTATTTGCTTTTGTGCTAATTACCTCTAGATCAAGAAATTGATCACTAGAGCATATGTACCCATCTGACACCCTTGTAAAAATATATATATATATATATATATATATATATATATATATATGAATTGTAGAGAGAGAAAAAAGGATGGGACCAGTTGACAAAGTTGGTGGGAGAACGTATGGTCGTCCAAGTTAGAGCCAGGGTCGGCCCTGAGAATTTGGGGGCCCTAAGCGAACTTTCGAAATGAGGCCCTAGAGTTCTCTGACCTCTACAAATATCATTAAAAATTTAATATCAAAATAAAAAAATATACACAAATTACTTAAATGTTACACATCGCATTTTTAGACGCAAATATCATTCTCCAAGAGGCATTCTTTCCTTGTTTGATACTTAGCATCAAGTTTTCTTTCTTGTTTTGTCCAAGACTGAATAATACTCAGCATTTGGACCTCAGATTTTTTTCATTGCACATGTATTGGGAATTTTCCATCAGATTTTCGGACATAATTGGTGCTATTCAATATTCATTTCAAAAATGACATGTGCATTCCACATAATTACTTGGCATTCAGAATAATTGGTTGAATTTTTCTAAACGAATTATATTCTACTGGTGGCCTAATTTCTTTGACCAATATACATCGTTGTACGGAATTTGAATATTATATGTTTCCCATTTCACATGGACAACAAATATTGAAAAATTGAAAATCTGTCTGAACTCCTTTTGTTATAGGACCCACTTTCCACATTTACCCTTTGGCCCTAATATATAAGGATTTTTAGCCAAAATGGTCTATGAGATTTTCATAACACATCACTTTAGTCCCTGAGCTTGAAAATAAATAGAAATGGTCCCTAAAATTGTTCACCATCCATTATTTTGGTCATTCTTTTAAGAAGTATGATTTTCGTTTTTGAATCACTCGATTTCGTTGAGTATTGAAGATGTTATGAATGTTTAAAGTTTACTCAGCTTCCGGCAAGTTTTTCAATTTTCCCGCAGACCGGTCACCTTTCAAGCTATTTTCCGGTCATCTCTGGCAACCATTGAGCTTCCAAATAAGTATAATCTTGTTCTACACTTTCCTATCTTCATTTTGATATATTATGAGTCGAATTTGGTTAATAAACGATTGAGTTACGAAGCTTTGAAAATTGCCCAAACTTCCGGCCAAGAGCTCCGGGACACTTAACAGAGTTTTTAACGGAATGACCAAAATAATGGATGGTGGACAATCTCAGGGACCATTTCTATTGATTTTCAATCTCAGGCACCAAAGTGATGTGTTATACAAATCTCATGGACCATTTTGGCTAAAAACCCAATCTATAAATACCCTCTCTGATGATCACATTTTTCACACCAATATCAATCTTCCTCTTTGCTTCCCCTCATTTCATTCTTAATTTTTTGGATCATTTTTTGAAGCTCATAGAAATCATCACCATGGGTGTCTTCACATACGAAACCGAATACACCTCTGTCATCCCTCCTGCTAGGTTGTACAATGCCCTTGTTCTTGATGCTGACAATCTCATTCCAAAAATTGCTCCACAAGTAATCAAAACTGCTGAAATTCTTAAGGGAGATGGAGGTGTTGGAACGATGAAGAAGATTAGCTTTGATGAAGGAAGTGAATACAGAAGCACAAGTTGGATGGGATTGACAAAGATAACTTTGTCTACAGCTACAGTTTGATTAAAGGAGATGTTATTTTTGAGACAATTGTAATTATTTTTAATTCTTGTTTTGCATTAAAAATAATTATATACCGAACATGACAACTTATGTTGACTTGTATTAAGATTCCTATAATTATGGGATTCCTACTACAATTGGTTTCCTAGTTTAGGATGTAATTATTCTTTCCCTTATTCTTTCCCATATCTGTATAGGGTTGTATATATACCTTGTTTTGATATGAAATAAAATTATTCATTGAAAAGCATTCTTTCTTCTTGGCACCAGAGTCGGGTTAGAAAAACACTAAACCCTAATAATTTTTTTTTTTTTTTGCCGTGTAGCTGATCCATTGCAGCGAGCAACCTTAGGATTGTTGTTGCCCGTGCCCTGACCGATTGCAGCGAGCACCAGATAGGGTGTTGCTGCCCTGTTGATTTGTCCAACGTGTTCTAGGTCCCATCACCGCTGCTGTTTTTTCCTTCTCTGCCTAGTTTGTGTTAGTCAACACCGAAGCAACAGAGAGATGGCTGAAGAAAAGGGGGCTGGTTCATAGATTGTTTCAGCGGCTGCTCCAATTATGGTGCAATCAGAGAATTCAAGCTTTAATATTGGTATGTTTTTGGATGAAAAGAACTATGATTTATGGGCTCCTCTCATTCAAATTCATATTGCTGGAAGGAAAAAGATGGGATATATTCGTGGGTCTATCAAGGCACCTAGCGAAGACGATCCTAAATATGATGATTGGTTTTCTGAAGATCAAAAACTTAAGAGTTGGCTTTTGTCTTCAATGAAGCCCGAGATTATGAAACGGTACATTCGGTTGTCTACATCGAAGGAGATTTGGGACTCTTTGAAGGCAGCCTACTTTGATGAGAATGATGAGGCTAGAATTTATTCGTTGAATCAGAAGGCATCCCGCCTGCGTCAGAATGGCCGACCCTTAGCTACCTATTTTGGGGAGCTCACTGAGATCTTCCAAGAATTGGATCACTTTAATAAAGTATCCTTGGAGTGTGAGAATGACATCAAAGTGTTTCAGAAATCCACTGAGAGACAACGGGTCTATGTGTTTCTTGGTGGTCTCGATGATGGGTTTGATCAGGTGCGTGGAGAAGTGCTGCGGAAGGATCCCCCCACTTGGCCTGCAGGCTTCTTATGCCTATGTTCGTCGAGAAGCCGATCGAAAGGAAGCAATGAAGACAGAGGTTGACAAGGGGGAGTCTGCTGCCATGGCAGCAAGGGCCCGTGGATCATCTAGTGGGTCGAACCGAGAAGGGGTACAAAACCGGCCTGGATCAACTCAGCCAAGGCAGACAAGTCGGGATCGTCCACAAGGTAAGTGCCCACACTGTGGCCTGACGGGACACTCCAAGAGTCGTTATTTTGAACTGATTGGATATCCTGAGAATTGGGATAAGACCCGTGATCCTCGGTGCAACAAATCTCGAGCCTCCATTGCTGAAACAAAGAATGATTCGGATCAGATAGCGAACAAGGCATCTGCCATGATAGCTGCGGCAGGAAGTGATGGTAAGGCACTCAATACTTCTACTTCTGTTATGAATAATACATGGATAATTGATTCCGGAGCTACTGAACATATGACTTGTGATTCTAGACAGGTTCTATCACTAAAAACATCCACACAAACCGAGGTCAATGTTGCTAATGGTAATGCCGTCCCTGTTATTAGGGAAGGCGTTGTTTCCCTTTCCGATACCATGAAACTTGACACTGTTCTTGTGGTTCCCTCTCTAAATTATAATTTGTTGTTCGTTGCTCAAATAACCTTGCCTTACATTGTTTGGTTATTTTTTGGCCCTATTTTTATGTTTTTAAGGACATCCGGACGCGGAAGACGATTGGTTATGGTATTAGAAGAGGGAAACTTTATTACTTGGAATTGATCACCAGTAGTTCTAGCTTGCTGACTCAAGCTGTCTCCGTCGATGATTCTCAAAGGATTACTAATAAAGTGTCAGACATCTGGATGTGGCACCGGCGCCTTGGGCATGCTTCCTTTGGTTATCTGCATAAGTTATTTCCTAGTTTGTTTATCAAGAATGATGTTTCTCAGTTTAAGTGTGGTGTTTGTGAAATGGCTAAGAGCCATCGAACCTCTTTTCCTCCCAGTTTAAATAAAAGTACTGTTCCTTTTATGATTGTGCATTCTGATGTATGGGGACCGTCAAAAGTAGCCACTCTTGGTGGTGCTCATTGGTTTGTTATTTTTATTGATGATTGTACTCGCATGACTTGGGTTATTTTGTTACAGTCAAAGAGTGAAGTTAGTTCGGCCTTCCAACGATTTCATAAAATGATTGCTGTACAATACAACAGGAATATCCAGGTTCTTCGCAGTGACAATGGGGGATAATATGTTAATATGGAACTTCGTTCATTCTTAGAGCTGCATGGTATTGTTCATCAGACCACTTGTCCGTATACTCCTCAACAGAATGGGGTTGCAAAAAGGAAAAATCGACACTTGTTGGAAATGGTTCGTGCTTCCCTACTTGCGGCACATCTGCCGCTCAATTATTGGGGAGAGGCACTTACGTCTGCAACTTATCTTATTAATCGCCTTCCATCTCGGACTCTCAACTTCCATACGCCATTTCAGGCTCTCACATCTCAGACTAGCAGCCCCCCGACTCCCAATCTTCCCCCACGGGTCATCGGATGTGTTGCGTTTGTTCACCTCCATCCATCTCAACGGAAGACTAAACTTGAACTTAGAGCTCTTCGTTGTGTTTTTTTTTGGGGTATGCTACTACCCAAAAAGGGTATCGTTGTTATCATCCTTCGAGTGAAAAGATGTTTATTACTCAGGATGTGAGTTTTCACGAGAATGACATGTTCTTTGGTTCCTCCCCGTCCTCACTTCAGGGGGAGTACCACAATGATGAAGTTCTGACTCACGATAATAGGGACATGTTGAGCTTGGAGTACACGACTTCTGGAAGAGAGCAACAGCCCACGGCACCTGGGGAAGGGCAGCAGCCCGTGCCCGTGACACCTGGAGAAGGGCAACAGCCCGTGTTTTCTGGGTTTAGTCCTACTGAGCAGCCTACTGAGGAGCAGCCAACAAGTCAGGAAGAGGAGCAGCCCACGGGTCTCACGGGTATTGAGTTGGAAGATGAGATGCAGCCGCCCAATTGCAGTGAAACAAAGCAGCAATTACAGCATGTGTCACGAGATACTACTTCTCATAACCAATCGTCTTCTACACCGGATGCACCTCCACTTCATCGCCTTCCAGAGCGTATTAATAGAGGTATTCCCAAACCCACTTATGAGGCAGATCCTGATTGTAAACACAAGTATTCCATGAGTGAGCCAAACTCTGATTCCAGAGTGAGATACCCATTAAACCATTATGTGTCTACCTGTCACCTGTCAGAATCAAATAAGTCATTTGTATATCAATTATCTACTGTATCTATTCCTAACAGTGTGCAGGAGACCTTAGCAGATTCCCGCTGGAAAGATGCAATGAACGAGGAATTAAGATCGTTGAAGAAGAATGCTACCTGGGAAATAACTGACTTGCCAGCCGGAAAGAAAACAGTGGGATGCAAATGGGTTTATACGGTAAAATATAAAGCCGACGGAACGGTAGATCACTTTAAAGCAAGATTGGTGGCAAAGGGGTATACACAGAAATATGGCATTGATTACACTGATACGTTCGCACCAGTGGCAAAAAATCAATACAGTTCGTGTTCTACTGTCCTTAGCAGCAAATCTGGATTGGCCTTTGCAACAGTTCGACGTAAAAAATGCTTTCCTCCATGAAGATCTGACTGAGGAGATTTACATGGACCTTCCACCAGGGTGCAGTGATTCGGACAGACAGAAACAAAAGGTATGTAGGCTCAAGAAATCACTGTATGGATTCAAGCAGTCTCCTAGAGCCTGGTTTGGAAGATTTACCAAGTCCATGAGGGCATTTGGGTATATACAGAGTAATTGGGATCACACGTTGTTTCTGAAACACCAGAACGGAAAGGTTACGGCTCTAATCGTGTATGTGGATGATATGGTGGTTACTGGTGATGATCCTATTGAGCAAGCAGCTTTGAAAAGTTATTTGTCCACAGAATTTGAAATGAAAGATCTTGGTCCTTTGAAATATTTTCTTGGGATTGAAGTATCAAGATGCAAGTCCGGGATATTTCTATCACAAAGGAAGTATGTTCTTGACATGTTGGAAGAAACCGGTATGACAGCATGTAAGCCGGTGTCTACTCCGTTGGCCGAAGGAATAAAGTTGGGTATAGATCAGAACCAAGTACCGATTGATAAAGGGAGGTATCAAAGGTTAGTAGGAAGATTAATGTACTTGGCTCACACTAGGCCTGATCTTGCTTATGCCTTACGTGTGATTAGTCAATATATGCATAATCTAGGAGAACAACATATGAGTGCAGTTATGAGAATATTGAGTTACTTAAAGGGAAGCCCTAGTAAAGGAATTTTATTTCAGAAAAATGAGCATTTCAGAATTGAGTGTTATACGAATGCTGATTGGGCAGGATCGACGGATGATAGACGCTCGACATCTGGGTATTTCACCTTTGTTGGGGGAAATCTAGTAACGTGGAGAAGCAAGAAGCAAAATGTCGTATTAAGGTCAAGTGCAGAAGCCGAATTTAGAGGCATGGCACTCGGTATTTGTGAACTCTTGTGGCTTAAGTTTCTGTTGCAAGATGTGGGTGTCAAACAATGTCTGCCTATGAAGTTATTCTGTGACAATAAAGCTGCACGGGATATTGCTCATAATCTTGTGCAACATGATCGGACCAAGCATGTAGAGGTTGATTGGTTCTTTATTAAAGAGAAGCTAGATAATAAAGTAATTGAGGTTCCTCCCATAGGAACAGACGACCAAGTAGCAGATATTCTCATAAAGGCGGTTTCTAGTAACAAGTTCTCCAGATTTCTAGACAAGTTAGGCATGTGCAACATCTATGGACCAACTTGAGGGGGAGTGTTAACTTGTATTAGGATTAGGATTCCTATAATTGTGGGATTCCTACTACAATTGGTTTCCTAGTTTAGGATGTAATTATTCTTTCCCTTATTCTTTCCCATATTTATTCTTTCCCATATCTGTATAGGGTTGTATATATACCTTGTTTTGATATGAAATAAAATTATTCATTGAAAAGCATTCTTTCTTCTACTTATACTATTAGCATATAATTGAAAATGTATAGAATTATTAAATAATATTTACTATACATAGTTAATCGCATTTTGATTGTGAACACATCGACACTTATGTTCATGCGAGTTTCAAATTGTTTTCGAAATTGCCACCATTGGAAAGAACAAAATAATACTAACCAATTACAAATTTCATCAAATATTGATCGTATCGTAGAACTCACAACTTCATCAAACATAAGCACATGACTTACACGAGTCTATAGATCATTTTCCTCTAATTCATATAAAATCATTTGAAGTATACCAAACCTTCAATGTGAGAAGTTTTCCAGACAACAAAGAAAAATAAATTATGCAATCCTGAAAAGTCTCGCGCAATACACAATTAACAGTGACTACTACTGTAAAAAGGTCATATTGTAAGGACATAGCGGGCAGAAGGGAAGCAAGGATGTTTGACTAAACAATTAGTTTTACAATTCAGTAAGTGAGAATGTGAAGTAAAAAGTCTCATATCGGTGATGATCTTCCACTCATCACACCACATCCGGTTTCTTAGGTTTAGGAAGCTCGATCAACCCTTGCTCTAATAAAGATGTGAAAAAATCTTCAACATCCTCATTTCTAAAGGAATATTCTTTGATTTATGTTTACTATATTTATGTGATGAGTAGTATAATTAATCAGTAGTACAATTGGTTTGAGTTTTTCTATTTAAAGCACCACTATTTTTCTTTCTGTTTTTTTTTTTTTTTGAGTCGATCAATAGCGTTAGTAAATTAGATGTTAAATTAGCTATTGACGGGATTTGAACCTATACCGTCATACAAAGACGCAACACATTTCCATCACTGTGGTAAATAACCACTTGCAAAACACCACTATTTTTAATGGAGTAGAAAATGACCAAATAGCAAAAATTTCTAAATAGTTGTAGAAACACCATAAATTTGCCGTTGATTTAAGAATTACGAAAAAGATGAAATTGAATACAAAGTGGTATCAGAACCGATATAAGATGAGGCCTAGAAACACTTGGTAAATTGTCATAAAAAAGGACCTGATACAGTCTTGAGTGCCATGAAACACACTAGAGTCCCAACTCAAGGCTACTTCCGAGATTAGCGAGGCAGTCCATGACCACTTTACACTCTCTATAAATATGACAATTGCCTCAGGTGTAACATTTTTCAATTGTGTGTTGTGTGTGTATTTTCTGTACTACAATTCTGCCTTGTCCAAACCCAAAACATGTTTTCTACCAAACACCAATTGATCATCCAAGTTAATCAACCACAACATGGGAAAGAATTAACACGGCCCATATATATGCTTAAACTTTGTTCTAACATATAAAAGTTACAAAGGAGAGAGACCTTGGTCCTTATAAGGATCCAAAGGATGCTACAGTTATTGACAAATTGTGTAAGCGCCCACCCATACGTTTAAGACAATAAATCCGTAGTGACGGGAATCTAGGAACGAATTGGGATCCCTATCAATATAAAAGCAAAAGGAAATTATTTTTTTTTAGGCCCGACATATATTTTATCTGTTGAATAGTTGAAGTTTGAAACCCAAGAACCAAAAGTCTTTTTTTTTAATTGACAATAGAAATGTTTAAGTACGTTTAATATGCAAAAGACAAAAGAATCAAAATGATTGATCATTAACAATTTCAGAGATCATTTTTATTGATTTTAAATCATAAAAACCAAATTGAGGTGCTATGACAATCTCATAACCATTTTGGTTAAAAAGTCCTTTTTTATTAAGGAAAACTAATAAAAATGACTTGAAAACTTTGAGTTTTAACAATAAGAATAAAATAAAGGATAAAATAAATAATATCAGGATTGACTTTTTAGTGTAAAAATATGGTTTTTCGTTCAAGTGAAAAGTACAATGAACTTTTCGTTAAAGTTCCGTTTTTATTAATAATATGTTTAATGTGCAAAGGGGGTGGATCATTTTGTATTCGGACCGCATGAATAAGTAGGAATTAATTTTTTAAATCATATTTGTTTAATCATTGTAAAATGTCAATTAAATGGTAACAAGTAACAATATATTGTACAAACTACCTTCTAAACCAATCTGATCGTCCAATCGGTAGCCCAAAATTTGTCTTGATACATCAAACAAGCTGATTGTCCTCAAAACCCGTCCATGTTCAACATACATAATCACCCAACCATGTTTTTTACTTGGTCTGACATAAAACAGATACCCGATAAAAAGAAAAAAAAAAAAAATATATATATATATATATATATATATATATAATACTATCTACATTTAATTAATATTCCTATACTAAAGTATTAAAAGGTGTTAGTTGGACGGCGGACAAAGGTCTAACGTGTAGACATCTATGCGGATTTTTTAAGTTTATTTAATTTTATTCTATAACATGTATAATTATACTATAATACATAAATTTCACATGTAAAATATATGAAGTACTATAATATATTGAAAACTTGGAAACTTGGTTACAAGCACATAATGATTGTTCATCCAAGTTTTTTTTATTTTACATAGCTAACACATTTTTAGATGGATGAATCCTTTTTTCTGCTATGTAAAAAATTTCACAATCAATAGTCTACGACACCTTTTTATTTTTAAAATAAAATAAAGGGTATTGATAGCTATAATTAAACGATTTTGTAATGTAATAACGTATTATACTTTGATAGTTTAATATGATGTCCACAACGTAAATATCATTATTATACAGTATTAAGGAGCCCAAAAGTTGAATTTTAACGTCATGTTGTAACTGTTGGATGTTAGACCCTAATCCAATAGCTAATAGGTCACTACAATTAATAAGGATTGGTTTGGAATGTAATAGGATTAGGGTTTAGTTAACATGCTATAACTTGGACTCCGAGTAAAGTTAATATTCCAGTTAATCTGGGAGAATAAGGGTTCCTGATTCTATCCTATTTGGACGGTATTTGGAGATTAATATATTTTACAATAAGAAACCTTACTGTCATCATTATGGGAAGATACATAAGAGTTAAGTTAGTACAAATACTAAGCAAAAGTCCCTGCACATACTGTTGAAACAAACTCCAAAGAATTCCCTTAGGTTCGAGTTGTATAGTGGTGGTGAGTGTGCTGAAAGCCATTGCTAGAGTTCTAGATGCTGCTCGAAGTTGTTGTGTGCTCGTGATTGCTACGCTGCTAAGAATGACTTCTCAAGGTCAGTGTCTCATGGTGTTTTAATCTACATGAACTTGCAAGGTTGAAAGTAACACCAGTAAAACATAAAAGGAAGGAACCTAAACAGCCCACCGACATTGTAAGGTTGTCTTTTTGTCGAATATAATACTCAGCATCTTCTTCCTTCTCTTGTATTATTAACCTTCAATTCTTGCACATCTCCATTGGATTTCTGAATTGATTGGTGGTCTTAGACAATAGAAATGAAAATATTATTTATTATTTTGTTTTTGGAAAATTAAAATATTAATAAGTTAGCCCACCAGTAGAAATAAGTTGATTTTTTTTTTCTAATCAAGTTCTAGAATTTTATTGGTGGCTTTCTTTGACTAATATATTTATGCATTGATTTTTTTTTTTTTTATGCCATGCAATTGAAAATTAATATTTCATTTTCATTTCAGATGGACGGCATCCATTGAAAACTTCAAATTTTGTCCCCACTCCAGATATAGGGGGTTATTTTGCACATGTACCCTCCCTCCCGAATCTATAAATAACACCCTCTGGAGAGAGCATTTTCTCACATCAACACCGATCATCCTCTTTGCTTCCTCCTTTCATTCTTAATTTCCTTGATCATTTTCTAAGCTCTTAAAAATCATCATCATGGGTGTCCTCACATATGAAACCGAATACGCATCTGTCATCCCCCCTGCTAGGTTGTACAATGCCCTTGTTCTTGATGCTGACAACCTCATCCCCAAGATTGCTCCACAAGCAGTCAAAACTGTTGAAATTCTCGAGGGAGATGGCGGTGTTGGAACCATCAAGAAAGTTAGCTTTGGCGAAGGTTTGTTTAGTTTCCACCATTTTCTCCATTAACTTGTTAATTTTACTTATTTAATATATATGGAATAAGGCTTTGTTGTTGGTGGTGGTGTAGTATATATCTCGAAAACACTAGCTAATATCTTAATTTTTGTTTCATTTTTCCATTTGATAGGGAGTGAATACAGCTATGTGAAGCACAAGGTTGAGGGAATTGACAAAGATAACTTTGTGTACAACTACAGTTTGATTGAAGGAGATGCCATTTCTGACAAAATTGAGAAGATCTCTTATGAGATTAAGTTGGTGGCTTCTGGCAGTGGTTCCATCATCAAGAACATCAGCCATTATCACACCAAGGGAGATGTTGAGATCAAGGAAGAGCATGTTAAGGCTGGCAAAGAAAGGGCCCATGGTCTGTTCAAGCTCATTGAGAACCACCTTGTGGCCAATCCTGATGCCTACAACTAAAACCTTCCATATGGCAACAATCTTATCTCTTGCTTTCTCTGTTTATTCAGTTGTGTGGTTCAATTTATTATCGTACCAAAGCAATTCTTTGACTTGCACTTTGGATATGATTAAGGAGTAATATGTTGTATTTGATTTTCAATCTCAATAAAGAAAACGTATACCAGTTATACGTAAATTATCCCATGATATTTAACTTGGAGTATTATTTTCCCCTTCCAATTTTGTGAATTTCTCATCCGATCTGTTACGGGGTAAACTCAATTACACATAGAAAGGAAAAGAAAAGCTATTCCACTAAAGTTAGACCAATTAACTCAAAAGTTAACTGTTTGGGTTGTTGGGATGGAAGATTCTTATGACGAAAAGATGAAAGACCTTAAATTCCTTGTAAAAAAATAAAATAAAATAAATAAATAAATAAACTTGTTGCCATTGCGTACTGGTAACCATTATATCCATCTTCACATCCCACAAATTACCGTTTCAGTTGGGCTATTCTTCCAGCTCATGAACAAAATACCTTGGCTAGGGGGCAATTTGTCATGTTTGAATTTCAGAAAGAAAGAAAAAATTCAAAAAGCTTATTCAAATTGCCATGGCTTATTGAAGGGGAAGAATAGCGCCACACCACCACCCTAGTGAGTAGTGAAAGTGTTTAGTGTCCATCCAAATTTATATGAATAGAATATCTTCTTAAGAAAAACCCTCCCTCTCCAACCACAAACCCCAAACTCTACAAAATTTTCAACCATCGGTCCCTTGCTTTGGCTTGGGGTTGACGGTAGCCTCTCCCGCCTCTTTCTAGTGTCCTCTCCTCCTAGCCTTTCCAATCCTCGCTCCTTAACCCTTCCCCCCTCCGTTCCTCCCGCGACCCTCACTTTCCTTTACTGTCCTTCTGTGATCCCTCCCCCTTCACTTTTCACTCTAGTACTTGGTGCTGCCTAGCACCTTCTTCCCCCACTTTTCTGTGGGCAACCAATTTGCCCGACTCTGTTGCAGTCCTCAGACCGATTCTTGAGATCTATTGCCATACAGGGATTCCTCCCTTGTTTGGGGCTAGATCTGCAAGTTTGGGTTGTTGTTTGTTTGGTTGATTAGTGGGTCGGACCCTCCTTCTATGGCTTGCTCTTTCGGCTTTTGTGGCTCTCATTGACTATGTTGTGGTGGCACTGCCTTGCGATAAAGTTACTAATGGCGAGGGTAATGCGATGGAGTCATGCTAATGGCGTGGTTTAGAGCAGTTCCAACATGGGAACCCTCCAGGCAATACACTATGCTATCCACCCAGTGAACAGTAATTGCCCTTAATGAACAGTAATCGTCTTTTGCATCTCTACCATTACACATCAATAGCCCTAGCAATAGGCAATAAAATATTAATATTTTTTATTTATAAAATAATTTTATTTGTAATTTCGGATAAGATTTTTAATCGTTCTCATTGAGAAAATAGGAATGTGGTTGAAAGTAGTTGAGAAAATATGAAATTATGGTGTAAGGTAGATGATAATGAGAAGGTATTTATAGAAAGTAAAACATTTTTTTTTTTAATTTCAAATTTTTTTTGGATTTTTATTCATTTTTTTACAATTTTTTAAATTTTTTATTCAGCTAATTAATCTTTGCGGTTGGATTTAAAAAAAATTGAATTCCAACACTCCAGATTATGTCATGTGGCACAACGGTAACATTTCTGAATTTTAAAACTATTTTTTTTATTTATAAAGGAGTATCAACCGTTGATCTTAGATCCAACGGTTGATATTAAATAAGATTTTTTTTATTTTTTTTTACCGTTGCAAATCGGACGGTCTACATTATATAGCCGTTGACGGACCATGGGAAGCCATGTGGCTTTCCAACAGTAACTTTTTGAAATTGCACCGCGGGCCCCAGGCGCTGAAACCTTGTCGGGTGACGTGCCCCCACGCTCCTGACAGAAAAAAATAAAAAATTGTGCTGACGCTCCACTTCAAGCTCGTGGGCTAACAAATCCTCACAGGCCTAGTGCTCGGGCCTCCACTATCCCTTGGGCTCCACACGCTTGAGCAATCACGCCGGGTTCTCGGGCTCTTTTTCCTGGCCTGTCCCCCGAGCAAACTCCAACGCTGGAGTTGCTTTTATGGATTGTGGTGGCATTTCGATGACGATGGCAATTCTGACTAGATATCCCCTCCCGTCCCACCCTTCTAAGTGTCGTCCCGGCTATAGCTAGCATCTCATGCCTCCTGCCAATTATGCATTTGCTTCTCCATTGTGGACACGTCAGTTCTTTAGCCTAGGCCTTTTTGTTTTTTTTGGTTTTTTGTTTTTTTTTTTTTTTGTCTGTATTACTTCGTCAAGTTGTGCCGCTACAGCATTTTTGTAGCCTCACTGGTTGCGATGGCTTTTGTGAGGGTTTAGGTGCTTGGTATGTCACGTCTCATCTATGTGGCATATCTACCTCAAACTCTTTGTTCTAGTGGTGTAGTTTGTGGGGTGGCCGCTTAGGAGTTTTAATTATTTGCTTTTGTGCTAATTACCTCTAGATCAAGAAATTGATCACTAGAGCATATGTACCCATCTGATACCCTTGTAATATATATATATATATATATATATATATATATATATGAATTGTAGAGAGAGAAAAAAGGATGGGAGCAGTTGGTGGGAGAAGGTATGGTCGTCCGAGTTAAAGCCAGGGTCGGCCCTGAGAATTTAGGGGCCCTAAGCAAGCTTTCGAAATGAGGTCCTAGAGTTCTCTGACCTCTAAAAATATCATTAAAAATTTAATATTGAAATAAAAAAGATATACACAAATTACTTAAATGTTACACATCGTATTTTTAGATGCAAATATCATTCTCCGAGAGGCATTCTTTCCTTGTTTGATACTTAGCATCAGGTTTTCTTTCTTTTTTTGTCCACGACTGAATAATACTCAGCATTTGGACCTCAGATTTTTTTCATTGCACATGTATTGGGAACTTTCCATCAGATTTTCGGACATAATTGGTGTGCTATTCAATATTTATTTCAAAAATGACATGTGCATTCCACATAATTACTTGGCATTCAGAATAATTAGTTGAATTTTTCTAAACGAATTATATTCTACTGGTGGCCTAATTTCTTTGACCAATATTCATTGTTGTACGGAATTTGAATATTATATGTTTCCCTTTTCACATGGACAACAAATATTGAAAAATTGAAAATTTGTCTGAACTCCTTTTGTTCTAGGGCCCACTTTCCACATTTACCCTTTGGCCCTAATCTATAAGGATTTTTAGTGAAAATGATCCTTAAAATTTGCATAACACATCACTTTGGTCTCTGAGATTGAAAATAAATATAAATGGTCCCTAAGATTGTCCACCATCTATTATTTTGGTCATTCCGTTAAAAAGTATGATTTTCATTTTTGAATCACTCGATTTCGTTGAGTATTGAAGATGTTATGAATGTTTAAAGTTTACTCAGCTTCCGGCGAGTTTTCCAATTTTCCCGCAGACTGGTCACCTTTCAAGCTATTTTCCGGTCATCTCCAGCAACCATTGAGCTTTCAAATAAGTATAATCTTGTTCTACACTTTCCTATCTTCATTTTGATATATTATGAGTCAAATTTGGTTAATAAAAGATTGACTTACGAAGCTTTGAAAATTGCCCAAACTTCCGACCAAGAGCTCTGGGACACTTAACAGAATTTTTAACGGAATGACCAAAATAATGGATGGTGGACAATCTCAGGGACCATTTCTATTGATTTTCATTCTCAGGGACCAAAGTGATATGTTATGCAAATCTCATGGATTATTTTGGCTAAAAAGCCAATCTATAAATACCGTCTCTGATGATCATATTTTGCACACCAATACCAATCTTCCTCTTTGCTTCCCCTCATTTCATTCTTAATTTTTTTTGGATCATTTTTCTAAGCTCATATAAATCATCACCATGGGTGTCTTCACATACAAAACCGAATACGCCTCTGTCATCCCTCCTGCTAGGTTGTACAATGCCCTTGTTCTTGATGCTGACAATCTCATTCCAAAAATTGCTCCACAAGCAATCAAAACTGCTGAAATTCTTGAGGGAGATGGAAGTGTTGGAACGATGAAGAAGATTAGCTTTGATGAAGGAAGTGAATACAGCTATGCAAAGCACAAGTTGGATGGGATTGACAAAGATAACTTTGTCTACAACTACAGTTTGACTGAAGGAGATGCTATTTTTGAGACAATTGTAATTATTTTTAATTCTTGTTTTGCATTAAAAATAATTATATACAGAATATGACAACTTATACTATTAGCATATAATTGAAAAAGTATAGAATTATTAAATAATATTTACTATACATAGTCAATCGCATTTTGATTGTGAACATATTGACACTTATGTTCATGCGAGTTTCAAATTGTTTTCGAAATTGCCACCATTGGAAAGAACAAAATAATACTAAGCAATTACAAATTTCATCAAATATCAATTGTATCGTAGAACTCACAACTTCATCAAATATAAGCACATGACTTACACGAGTCTATAGATCATTTTCCTCTAATTCATATAAAATCATTTGAAGTATACCAAACCTTCAATGTGCGAAGTTTTCCAGACAACAAAGAAAAATAAATGATGTAATCCTGAAAAGTCTCGCGCAATACACAATTAACAGTGAGAACTATTGTAAAAAGGTCATACTGTAAGGACATAGCGGGCAGAAGGGAAGCAAGAATGTTTGACTGAATAATTAGTTTTACAATTCAGTAAGTAAGAATGTGAAGTAAAAAGTCTCATATCGGTGATGATCTTCTACCCGTCCTACCACATCCGGTTTCTTACGTTTGGGAAGCTCGATCAACCCTTGCTCTAATAAAGATGTGAAAAAATCTTCAACATCCTCATTTGTAAAGGAATATTCTTTGATTTGTGTTCTTTTATCAAACCTTGCAAGGGTTACAAGGAGTTGAATTACTCTTTTTATTGTCAATTTTTATGATGTTTACTATAGTTATGTGATGAGTAGTATAATTAATGAGTAGTACAATTGGTTTGAGTTTTTCTATTTAAAACACCACTATTTTTCTTTCTTTCTTTTTTTTTTTTTTTTTTTTTTTTGAGTCGAGCGATAGCATTAGTAAATTGGATGTTAGATTAGTTATTTACGGGTTTCAAACTTACACCATCATGTAAGGACGTAAGACCTTTCCACCACTGTGACAAAAGATCACTCGCAAAACACCACTATTTTTAATAGAGTATAAAATGACCTAATAGCACAAATTAAAAGATGGTGGAGAGATAGGTGGGCGGGCCCATTTTAATTTTATTTTTTATTTGTTAGATTTATAATAAGGGTAACGAAGGGAAGAGAAAAATCCAAACTTTCTGTATATTAATATTTTAGTTTTATGTGTAATGGAATTTCACATGTCAGAAGGGTAAGTGAGAAATAAAAGGATTCTCGTTGGATCTATTTCTTAGGGATCCTAAGGATTCTGTAATTGTGTCCGTTCATTGTACGTCATGCAGTCAGAAATCATTTAAAATTTAAAATTCAAATATAAATAGAACCGAACGAAAACTAACCGCACAATGTATGATGAACAGACACGATTACTGTAACACCTCAGAAATTTTATACGGAAGCTAACTACGGTGATAGGCCCAAAAATGTCATAGTAACCCTTTATGTTATTAATCATACTAACATTTCTCTCTTTGACGATTTTCCACTAATATTTAATCTCGTTTATTTTATGGCTGCATCTAACTTCTCGTTAGATTGCTTACGTACCCTTCGGAGGGATCAAGCCAATTGTAGTTCACAATCCGTTTTTAATCCATTTTCTAGATCATTCAAGTGACTAACAATCATGAAACTAGGTTCAAACAAATGAATCACACCAACAAAAGCAATACTACATTTAACATCCGACCACAAAATCAATTTTCGTAAAGGTCTACCGTATTACCCCTACCTGGATTCCAAAGCACTGCTCTGAGTGTTAACACAAGAAACCCCTACTTTGATAGCTCTTATTCACAAGTGTAAGCAAAACACCATATGCAAGGCATGAACTTTAATCGTCAACAAAATACTCAAGCTCACTAATCTCACAGTACTGATCCTCAAAGTCATTTTGGTTGATCTAGAATAGTTTGGTCATAACAAACGAAATGTTTGAATCAGTACAACCTTTAGAAAATCAGGGAGCAAGTGAAATTCAAATTCACATATGCATACTGTCTTCATGGTAAACATGAAGGGTTACATTTTAAACCATGGGTAGATGTAATAATATTTCTTCCAACTCCATAATAGATCATATTTACTTGATACATATATCTCAAATAATATGTAGTAGAAGTGCAGAAGGTCTGACAATGTTAAACCAATTTGGTTTAGTTCGAATGTATACCCACACATAGATTTAATAAGATGTCGAGAACATATCGCTAAACTTGTTAAGCCAAAGGGAAACCCTAAACAGATATGCAATATATTGGACAATTACCATATATTCCTTTTCAATATTTGTACTGAAAGACTAAACTGTTTCATATGTAAAAATCAGCATCTTATAAATGGTTTTAGAAGAACGGTGGCCAATCCACAACTCAAAATGTCACTACTTGGTTAACAACAAAAAGAAAGACATAATTAGCTAAAATATAGCTTGGATGTCTTTATCCTTCTCTACATACTGCACCCATCAATTGTTCACAACTAAATAAGAAAAGTAACAATTTGAAATCTTCTTTCTTACCCGTAAGGTAGAGAACCAGCTAGGAGCTTTCCTTCAATTTGAAATAAAACTAATTAGGCCACTAGAACTAACTGCTTGTTGTACCGATGGTGCCATTAGTCCAGCAGCTCCCTTTTCCACCTTAATTAGACTTGCGACTCCTCAGTCCTCACCATCACCAGCGGACAACATCCAAATATCAACCCTCTCCTTAACTCTCATCTGTCATCTTTCATCATCTTTTTCGTATTCCTTTTCTTTCCACGCTTCTCTCCATCTCTGCATAATCCAAACTTCAGACTCCAGACAGCAGTTCTCTTCCCCTGCAATTGTAAGTAGCCCACCTCCCGTGGTAGCAACGGCAGCATTACACATCTTCAAACCTAAAGCTTTCTGCAAAGAACAGGGAAATCTCTTTCTTCTGCGCTGTCGGGACCAGTTTGTCTTTCTCCGGTTTCCCCTCCCCTTTTGCTTTTCCCCAAGAGAAATACAGAGAGTTCCCGAATGATGGATCTGTGGGTCCCCTTGGCACACAAGACACTGCCAAATTAGACAAAACAAAAACCTCCCGAGGAAATTACTAGATTACCCTTCATGTGTCATATTTCGTAAAATCTTCATTTTAAATTTAAATTCAGTGTTGCTTGCATCCGCAAGTTCATAACGACGAGTACTAACCAAGTATACAAATTAATATGTCACATCTATCCCGATTACTAAGTCAACATTTACACTTATAAGGGCATTTTGGTCATTTCATATTTTTAGGGTATAAAATATAATAAAATTAGTTTCCAATCGTAACAATTACAGGATTCCTAAAAAAAGAATTCGGCAAGAATCCTTTTTCGAGTGAGAAAGGCACAAAAGAGAAGATAAACAGTAAAAATAGCTAGCATTCGTCTTATGTACAACAAGTCACACACCATTTACTTGATCAAAGCCTAATCGCAGAGAGGCTACTGCAACATATTTATCACATCTACTTCTTTGAAATTTCCGTTAGCTAGAAATGTGTGCTTCTAACTCTATCACTTCCAAAAGAAATTTTCAGTGTAATTGAAACCAAGGTTTTAAAAGACGCTAGGCGCTAGTCGAGCGACGGCTTGGCACCCAGCGGCTAGGCGGGCATTACGGCGGATTTAAGTAAATCTATTATATTTCATGTAAATAAGTGTCTTTTTATACTTAAAAAATATATAATTTCATTATAACTATAAAATAGAATGATATATATATATATATATATTATAAAGTATTAGACATAATGAAAATAAGGGAAACAAGCATATAATGTGTATTTATTTAAGTATTCAACAAGTTTTTACAATTTATTGAAAAATAAATAAAATGAAAAATGAAAGCTATCTATTTTCTATCTAAGTAAGTCGCAATCTAGTCGATGCCTAGACGGGTTTGGGCAGGTAGGCAGGTTCTTAGGTGGTCTAGGCGGGTGTCTCAGCAGGTCTAGGCGCCCTTTCTTAATTTTCAAACGCCTAGTCATTAATCGGGATAGTGGTCAACCGCCTAGAGCCTAGGCCAAGCCTAGGTGGGGATTTTTAGAACAGTGCAATGAAGACGTGTGGTTGAAGGAAGTTAATGTTCCACCTCAAATGCGGAATAAGGTTGGGATATGCAAAAGTCCCTTGAGTTTTCAATGTGGGGCAAAATTCTGTATCTTTACAAGCACCCTCACATGTGAAGATACTCAAATAAAACACGTAGACAACACATATCAAATAAACATGTGTGGTCGTTATACTTTTACACATAAGCCAAATATGTTTGACTTTACAAATGATAATACAATTAACACATGAATCTAGCATCAAACATACCATATTCAGATCCATGAAGATTAAGAAATTAAGAAATAAATAAAGTGGTTAGGTTTTAAAAGAAAACATGCAAACACTACACACACACACTCTACAAGAAAAAGACCCATTTTGCGACATTTTTTTGTGACAGATAACATGGCCGTCGCAAATAAAAGAAAATTTGAACACTAAATATTAGCCCAAAAGTATTTCTGACTCTTGAATAAGTAACGTCTCAAATAATGTCGTAAATAACAATATAAGCGACACTGGGTAAAGTTTGCGACACCCGTAAACAGACAAAATAAAATTTAGCGCCTAAATTTTTTAATTTTTCAATTAGGCGATTTATTTTCAGATGAAAACAATCCAACGCGCCTTCATTTTCATTCTCTAGAATCATCCTTCTCTTCCTGCACCTTTTCCACTTTCCTATTCGACTGAAAAATAAGAGGCTTAATCTATCCAATCAGAGCTTTTGGGGAATCATCGGAAACTTTGGAGCAAAATTGGAGATCCTGCAGCACAATCGGAGATTTTGTAAGACACTACAACCATCTTCCCTTTTTCTGATTCAGTAAGTTAAGTAATTTTTAGGGTTTTCTTTGTTAATTGATTATTATGCTTGCTGAATCGGGCTGACACTCAGCCATCCAAGCTTGAGCGCCGTTGTTGGTGTGCAATTCTTGGTTCGAGGCGCAGCAGCAGCTGAGGCATGTGATGATGTACATGCGGTGGAGGAAGCGGCTCAAGCACAGCCGCAGATGAGTCAGTCCGAATACGGACAAGGCGCTCGACGTGTTTCTGAGGGGTACGGTTTCTGGGTCCCCCATGGCTATGGTGGACGCCAGGCTCATATACTGGGGAGGGTTCTCAAGGAGAAGGTCATCGCTTTGTATCAGAAAGTTGCGAAATTGGGAGATCATGCTAGGCAGTGGAATTTGAGAATTTTCTATTTGCAAGGTATTAATTTTACCAATTATCTTCGATTTTAGTATTTAAATTATGAAACTATGTGATAGAATTTGATTATTATGGAACTGAAATTTGCCAGTATAATCTGTTTGCGATTGTACTTCTTTCAATCAGTGCATTAGTTCGATTATACTGAGAAAACTAGTTGTCCTTAAGTTGGGTAGAACGGCAAAATAGGGTCAATGTTAGTGTACTACTGTTTGGGATTAGGAAAATTGATTTTGAACTATTAGAACATTTGGACCAGAAAGAAGTTCGGGGGAAATTGAATTCTCCATTTAATTAGTGCCTGGGTAGAATGCTCTTTTCTTCATTGTGAAAATATGATCAATTTTTGGTCCTAGAGTTAGATGAAATGTGTAATTTCAACTAGGTTTCCAATTCATTCAGGGTATGGTGCAGAGTTTGGTTAATCACTCTGCTTTGAGGATGTCCCTGTGTAGGTAAACACTATTATGTGTGAGCATGCCTCTGTATAGTACTGTCCAAGGTCCCAAAGATAAATTATATTCAAAACATTTGAATATTCTTATATTTGGATATGTTTTTTTTTTCTTGTGTTGTGGTGATGGTATTGAAAGTTGAGCTCTCAAATCACTACCTTCGAGCATGAGGGAAACTGGAGTAAGGCCCTTGAGTACTATGGATTTTGGTTCCAGAAGTTTGTCAGTGTGAAGAGACTCAATCAACATATCGTTTATCCACACCATATAAAGGTTTGATTGGGTCATTGCAGCAAACTGGTTGTATGCATGTTCTGGATTTGTATTGCCAAGGATTTATATGCAATGGACATGTTTGACATTCTGGTTAGCCATTTTTCTTGCTAGTTAAATTCTACAAGTACCAGTTTTCCTGATATATCTGATATACTATTTGCAATAGGAATATCCCATATAAGTGAAGAAATCGTAATATATGTTAGTGTTTAAGTATATTAGAAAATGTTGTGTTTCCTCTTGTAAAAATTCAGTTGTTTGAGGGCACTTAAAGAGGGAGATTACAATGAATTCCATGGAAATCTGAAATATTCAAAGCAGGTGATATGAGTCTCAACTTTGTCTCCCCTAACAAGTTGGACATGTATAATTTTACTTATGCTATGAGTTCATATGTTTCAGGAACTTCGCGATCTGTTTCTAGTTTTGTGTGTTCATATGTGTCAGGAGCTTCGTTATCTATTTCTAGCGATGTTGTTCATATGTGTCAAGAGCTTTGCAATTTGTTTCAAAAATGTCACTTGTTGCAGGTTCTAGATAAAGAAATGATGCCGTTGGTGAATAATACTATAATTGATACGGCCATTCAACTAACTTTAAGTACAAGTGTAGTGTTGATTTCATACTTTTGTTGGTACTTCTATATGATAATACATTGTATTATAATTTACCTAATTTATAGTTCATTATTAATAACAATTCATATGTAGTTTATAGAAATTTAGGGGGTGTATTCAATTGGGATTTTGAGGGATTTTAATTCTTTTAATGAATCTAGGGGTATTCAATTAGGATTTTAAATGATTCTCTGAAATTCAATGTGTATTCAATCAGGATTTTAAGATAGTTTATTAAAATCCTTAGAAATCTGGTTGTATTCAATTAGAATTTTAAAGAAGTTTATAAGAACATGTTTGGTACTCTACTTGAATCCAATTTTTTAAACTCAAAAACAATTTTCAAGTTTTAGACCTTAAAAACTTGTTTGGTGGGATTATTTTCAAAAACTAAACTCAAGATTAACTCAAAAATATAATATATTCTCTAAAAACACAAAAAGTGAGTTTTTAAAGTTTTTAAACGTTAAACTCACTCCTTTCTTTTATCTCCCTCATCCCATCTCACTCCAAATATCTCTCTTTTATTCTTTCTCTCGCCCTTCTCTTTTTTTCTTTTTTACCTTTTTCGTCTCTTCTCCAATCCGCTCTCTTCATTCTCTCGATTCTTTTTCTCACTCATCTTCCTTTCTATCTCCTCTGATCCTCTCACTTCTTTGTCTTTCCTCCAATCATCTCTTACTTTCTTTCCTCCTCTATCCTCTTTCTCTCTCAAACCCCTTCTTTTTGGATCTCTTTGTCCAGTTTAAGTTGTAAGATTTAGAATTTTTAAATCGCATATCAAACAACTTTTTGAATTTTAAAGAAAATTATTTTCAAGAAAAATTCTTCAGAAATGTTTTGAGAAATTATGAAAAAAATTAAATAGGATACCAAACAAGTCCTAACATTCTAGGTGTATTCAATTAGAATTAGAATTTAGAGAATTTGGAAAAGTTGAGGAATTAGAGGGAATTGGAGAGATTTTGTAGTGTATTTTAAGTATTCACAAATCTCACCTCTTCCCATGACATTTCGAGGGAATTGAATCAAAATTTTACATAGAATCTCTAGAAAGCAATTAAACTCTATAAAAATCCATTAGAGCCTATTTGGTATTCTATTTGAAAATTTTTATCATTTCTAAAAACATTTCTTAAGAACATTTCTTGAAAATACTTTTCTTTAAGACTCAAAAACTTGATTGGTTTGCGATTTAAAAATTTTAAATTTTACGACTTAAACTAGACAAAGAGATCTAAAAAAATGGAATCACAAGAGAGGGAGAAAGAGAAGAGAGGAGGAAATAAAGTAAGAGACGATTGAAGGAAAGAGAAAGAAGGGAGACGATTGGAAGATAAAGAGGAAGATGAGTGAGAGAAAGAACCGAAAGAATGAAGAGGATTGAAGGAGAGACGAAAAAGGTAAAAAAAAAAAAAAAGGAAAGAGAAAGAAGAAAGGAGTGAGCGATAGATTTGGAGTGAGAAGGGAGGATGGAGAGAAAGGAAAAGAGTGAGTTTAAATTTAAAAATTCTACAAACTCACTTTTTATGTTTTTAGAGAATATGCTATATTTTTGAGTTAATCTTAAGTTCAGTTTTTTAAAATAGTCCTACCAAACAAGTTTTTAAGGTCTAAAACTTGAAAATTGTTATGTAGTTTAAAAAGTTGGATTCAAGTAAAGTATCAAATAAGCCTTTAAAATCTCTCAAATTCCCAATTGAATACATCCTCCTTCCATAATTTATTTTAATTTGGAACCTGTAGTAAATTTCACATAAAATAATTTTAGCGAAGTTGTTAAAATAATGTCATTGTGGCGTCCCATTTGACGCCCGATTTTTTTTTAAACCCGAGGCCACTTATTTGCGACGCGTAGGTAGCCGTTGCAAGCCCGTAGTAAATAGTACTTGCGACGTGCTCAAACCGTTTCATATAATAGACCAAATATTTACGACACTATTTTGTTGTGATGCGTTATTGGCCGTCGCAAATCCATTGCGACGCTTTTAGATTCTTTCGCGACGAGTTTTGACCGTCCCAAAAGGCCCTTTTTTTTTTTGTAGTGACACCAAAACTGAAAAGCAAGGCATCTGCAAGTGCAGGGAGGATCAGTCATGACTGGGAAATGTGAGCAAACAAAATAGGCCAGGAAGCCCTATCCTGATAAATGGCCCCCGCCAAGGAGACAGGGAGCGGGTTGAGAATGTGGTAACTGGTGGCAAAGTAAAAGCTGGACACAGACAGCAACAGCAACAGCGCAGCACGGCAGAGAATTACCCTTGTTAACTCAACGGAGGTAAAAAAATTAATAACTCAACGAAGCAGCTTTTTGAGAAAAGAAACAAAAACTCATTGAACGGGGAATCATGTTTGCCTTTGCACTGCACTAATGGATTTGGACCTAATTTTCGTTTGTTTGTTTTTTTTTTTCTTTTCTTTTTTTTTCCTTAATATTGAAAAAATTCTGGACAGAATTGTCCAATCATGTCATTTATTGAGTATAGTTTCAAAATGTATAGAATTTCGTGTAATTTACAATAATCTGATTTCACATTGCGTAGAATTAGTGTGAGAATTGACCTACTTGGCCTGCTAATCTAAATTTTATCATGAATTAAAATTATTATTTTTAATTGGTATTATAAAATTTGCAAGTTGATTGTATGACAACTATTGATGAATTGAAAGTGGAAAACCTAAATCACCCCCACAATGTATGGAAGTAGTTGTTTACTTTGGCAACATGGTTTCCAAGTTTTGAACAAACGAATATAATGTTGGTGTAAAACATTAATCGATCAAAATAGCAAAAATTATCCTCTACCGTCGTCATGAAAACGGTTTTTTGTTTTTGCACTTATATATGTACTTAAGGTTGTCTTAGGTGTCCCAATGCTTATTCATGATGTCCTTTACAAGAATTTATCTAGTTGAACATGTGTCTTACATTCTTGAAGTTGTAGTTATTTTCATAATCATAAAACTTTCCCGTATAGTCAACATTTTCGAAAAAAAAAAAGTTTGTTTGTATTTTAACTTTTGTTTCCTTTTCTAATGATAGAGTGCTAGTGACCCAAATTGAATCTCCTACAAGTAAGTGAAACACAAAATAAAATCAAAGGTAAATCAAAATTTGGACGACTTTATTATTTTTCTAACTTTAATATTTTTCTTTAACTAGGTATCATTGGTTGCATGATTAAATTAGTAAAGAAGTATGATTCTCTTCCTTTAAAATGTCTTTCCTTTCTAGTCTGAACGGTTATGATAAAATGATCTGACTTCATATTCAAAATTTATTTTCTGCCTTTTTGCATCTTCATGTTCAAAATTAATAAAAATTTGAACAATTTTTTTTTTTAAATTTTAGATTAAATGATTTCACTTTGATTCAAACATTAGATAATTTGAAAGGTCAAAAACCGCAGGAAACAGATAAAACGGGAAGGTAAATAGCAGAGTATTTTTTTATTTTTCCCGAAAGTTGTAGTAATATTAAATACAAGTCGATATGTTTACATCAAATGCAAAAGTGTTAAGCAACCACTCTGGTTCAAAACCATCTCAATAATGACTACCTCTCCATGTGCACGACATAAGATACCATCAAATATGCAGCCTGATTACAGACACGAGGAGCATATAGAAACTCAATAGATTCAAATTGTTGCTTTAAAGAACTTATATCCCACAAGTTACCATCCAAAACCGCCTCCGATTGTATGCGACCATGAATCATATCAACAAGAACTTGGGAGTCAGTCTCCAATTGTATACAAGTAAATAGCAGAGTTAAAAAGGAAAAGATTATACAAAATTACGAGCAGTAAATTAAGGAAGGAACTTGTTAGTTCATCAAGTTAATTTTTTATTTATTTTTATTTGTATATGAGCTGGATCCACTCTTCCAGGAGTGACCCACCTCTGAATAAAATATTCAATTATTAAAAAAAGGTAACAAATAAATAATTAAATTCATAAAATAAACCCAAAACACGGACAATTAGAGCTTGGAAGCGGACGTACAAGTCCAAGCTCTTTCAACCTCAATCCGAAGAATATATGCACACACACACACACACACATAATAAAAAAAAAAATCTCAGCAGAAAATCAATTATCTTTTTCGATTCTGTTGCTTTTGCTCAACTGGGTTCTTTGAGTTTTGAATTGGGTATGAATCAAAACCGGAGCTTAAGCATGTAATTCGGGTTATCTGGTAGGGGATTTTTATATATAAGTATATATAGATAGAGAGATATCTTGCAGTTTATTCGGTTTCCGAGATATAGGTTTTTTGAAGCTATGCATCTGAGCAACGGCATGGGATCGATGTCAACAGCTAGTTCGAGTGGAGCTTGGAAATCGGGGGATGTGGTCACTGACCAGTTTCCTGCGGGACTAAGAGTCCTTGTGGTCGACGATGATCCTACTTGCCTTATGATCTTGGAGAGGATGCTCAGAACTTGCCTCTATGAAGGTACTCTTTTCTGAGTTTTCTTCAATCCTTCTGTAGATGTCAATTACCTGTCTCCCAACATGGATTTATCTTTCTTGTGGGTGATTTACTGCAAGTTTTACCACTTGGGTTATAATTACTTGTGTTTTTCATGCTGTTGTTTAAGGGATTTGGAGCTTGTGGTAGAAGTTAAGAATTGGATAATTTGATATCTTTTACTGCTTAAGTTGTGATTTTGTCTAGATTTGAATCATGGGTTGTGTTAAATTTTGTTACTTGCTCTACATGGTTTGAAATTGTACGGTGTTAATTTTTTGTTTTTAAAAAGGTTAATCGTCTTGTTCCAGAAGATTTGAGTTTTGGTTTGTGTCTTTGTAGATTCACAGCCCTGTTTTATTAATTTTGTTCTATAGTTTGTTTATGTGCTAAATTTGTGGATTGATTGAGTTGGTTTGTATGGGATTTTTTAGTGACAAAATGTAATCGTGCGGAGATCGCACTTTCGCTGCTTCGAGAGAACCAGAACGGATTCGATATTGTTATCAGTGATGTACACATGCCAGACATGGATGGATTCAAACTCCTAGAGCACGTTGGACTGGAGATGGACCTGCCTGTTATCAGTGAGTTCCTCGTTTGAGTAATTTTGTGTAGATCTAACTGTTGTTAACCGGAATCGTATGTGTTAATTTGGAGCTGACACCTGATATGTGTAATTCCACAGTGATGTCTGCCGATGATGGAAAAAGTGTTGTTATGAAGGGTGTGACTCATGGTGCTTGTGATTACCTAATCAAACCGGTTCGCATTGAGGCGCTGAAGAACATATGGCAGCATGTACTGCGGAAGAAAAAGAATGAGTGGAAGGATGTGGAGCAATCTGGAAGTGTGGAAGAAGCGGGGATCGGCAGCAGAAACCATCCGAAGATTCAGATTACTCGTCCTCGGCAAGTGAAGGGACTTGGAAGAACTCAAAGAGGAGGAAGGATGATGATGAAGAGACGGATGAGAGGGATGCGGTCTCGCATATAAAAGAAGAAAAACCGCCACTATTAAGTTGAGCTAACGTCAATGAAGCAAGGTTCTAAAAGACGTTAAACGCTAGTCGGGTCGGACTAGGCAAATTTAAGTAAATCTATTATATTTCGTATAAATAAGTGTCTGTTTATATTTAAAATATATATAATTTCATCATAAACTATAAAATAAAATGACATATATATTATGAAGTATTGGACATAATGAAAACATGGGGACCAAACATATAATGTGTGTTCATTTAAGTATTCAATAAGTTTTTACAATTTATTGAAACCTAACACTCTAAAAATCTCATTCTATACTCCAAACTTTCTATTTTAGGAAAGAAAAATACACTTATGAGGAGTGTAGAATGAGATTTTTGGAGTGCTAATAATATTTTCCAAAATAAAATGCAAAATGAAAGCTATAATAAGTCTTGATTTCTTATTTTAGGGTACCATAGAATTTTCCATCAGTTAATATCTTTCATTCTTGGAAACAAAGTGAGAGAATAAACTTCATGTGTTTTTTTTATTGTTATGCATTAAAAATAAAAAAAAGTTACACCTAATTTGTCCTCAGAGACGAAGTTCTTGTATGATATACCGTAAATACTATATGTATTGATCATGATACTTCTGTTCAGTCTTTGATCATGATACTTCTGTTCTGTATTTCTCCCCACCCAAGCCATTATCCAAATTATGATTTGCAAGCATCTTATCATCAAACAGCCCACCGACTTTGTAAGGGTGTCTTTTATGCCGAAGATAATACGACTTAGCATCTTCTTCCTTCCCTTGGATGATTAACCCTCACTCCTTGCACATTTCGATCGGATTGATGAATGAATTGGTGGTGTTAGTCAATAGAAATGAAGATATCATTGAGTTTGCCTTATTTTAATAAGTTAGCCCACCAGTAGAAATAAGTTGATTCTTTTTTTGTTTTCTAATCAAGTTCTAGAATTTTATTGGTGGCTTTCTTTGACTAATATATTAATGCATTGATTTTTTTTTTTTTTTAATTTTATGCCATGCAATTGAAAATTAGTATTTCATTTTCCTTTCACATGGACAGCATCCATTGAAAACTTCAAATTTTGTCCCAACTCCTTTAGATATAGGGGGTTATTTTACACATGTACCCTCCCTCCCAAATCTATAAATAGCACCCTCTGGAGAGAACATTTTCTCACATCAACATTGATCATCCTCTTTGCTTCCTCATTTCATTCTTAATTTCCTTGATCACTTTCTAAGCTCTTAAAAATCATCATCATGGGTGTCCTCACATACGAAACTGAATACGCCTCCGTCATCCCCCCAGCTAGGTTGTACAATGCTCTTGTCCTTGATGCTGACAACCTCATCCCCAAGATTGCTCCACAAGCAGTCAAAACTGTTGAAATTCTCGAGGGAGATGGCGGTGTTGGAACCATCAAGAAAGTTAGCTTTGGCGAAGGTTTGTTTAGTTTCAACTATTTTCTCCATTAACTTGTTAATTTTACCTATTTAATATATATACACACACATATATCTCGACAACACTAGCTAGTATCTTAATTTCTATTTCATTTTTCTATTTGACAGGGAGTGAATATAGCTATGTGAAGCAAAAGGTTGAGGGAATTGACAAAGATAACTTTGTGTACAGCTACAGTTTGATTGAAGGAGATGCCATTTCTGACAAAATTGAGAAGATCTCTTATGAGATTAAGTTGGTGGCATCTGGTAGTGGTTCCATCATCAAGAACATCAGCCATTACCACACCAAGGGAGATGTTGAGATCAAGGAAGAACATGTCAAGGCTGGCAAAGAAAGGGCCCATGGTTTATTCAAGCTTATTGAGAACCACCTTGTGGCCAATCCTGATGCCTACAACTAAAACCACCGCTTTGGCAACAATCTTGTGCCTTGCTTTTTCTGTTTACTCAGTTGTGTGGTTCAATTTACTATCGTACTAAAACAATTCTTTGACTTGCACTTCGGATATGATTAAAGAATAATGTTGTATTTGATTTTTAATCTGAATAATAAAACATATACTAGTTATATGTAAATCATTTGATGACACATTTAACTTGGAGTAATATTTTTCCCTTGCAATATCATGAATTTCACATTCAATCTGTTATTGGGTAAACTCAATTACACATAGAAAGGAAAAGAAAAGTTATACGATTAAAATTAGAGCAATTAACTCAAAAGTCAACTGTTTGGGTTGTTGGAATGAAAGGTTCTTATGACAAAAGAATAAAAGACCACCAAATTCCTTGGATTAAAAAAAAAATAATAATAATAATAAATAAGTAAAACCCCTCAAATTAACAAATGAGCAAATGTGGTCTCTTATATGTATGAGTGTGTAAACTTGACTTCAACTTGTTAAGAACAAGAAGTTTGGTCAAATGACTAAGAGAAGAAAAGACAAAAAGTCTAATTTTGGATAACCATATACTTGATATAACATGACTAAACTTAAATATTAATGCCGAGAAAATTTGAATTTTTCTCTTCCCTTCTTTACCATTATTATAAGTGTAACAAATTAAAAATAAGTAAGTGACCCTTTAACACAGTGATGGAAAGAAGTTGAACCCTTACATGACAGCGTGAGCTCAAACATCGTATGTGGCTAATCTAACAAAATCTACCATTTAACAAAAAAAAAATTAACAAATTAATAATTAAAATATAATTAAAATGGGCCCGCCCACCTATCTCTCTCTACCACCTTTTAATTTGTGCTATTGTCATTTTACACTATTAAAAATAATTAATGGGTCACACGGCTTTACCAAAAATAATAGGACAAAAAATATATAACTGCCCGGAAATTGATCATTAATAGATCCAAAGGTATTTTGTGATAAAACATGTAATAAAAATCAATAAAATA
Organism: Pyrus x bretschneideri; assembly: GCF_019419815.1. Lineage (NCBI taxonomy): Eukaryota > Viridiplantae > Streptophyta > Magnoliopsida > Rosales > Rosaceae > Pyrus > Pyrus x bretschneideri. The sequence continues at coordinate 5,839,785 of NW_025999513.1, read as the reverse complement.
AGAAGAAGAAAAAAAGAAATTAACTTCCAAAGAAAAGAAAACGTGCAACTAGAGTCCAAACTGAAGAAGTCTTGTGAAATGAGAGATAATCGCAAACGTGGATTCAAACCTAAGATAAAAAAAAAATCCACTTTCTATAAACGTGGATTCAAATCCTTTCACATGTTTCGTTCCTCGAAATACTGGTATGGAAACTCATAGCACGATCAATTGTGACAAGAAACTGATGGTATGTTTGTGAATGTAGGGAAGAGGAATTCTCGGAATTTGATTTTGCGTGGACGAAGTGTGGGCTTTGAGAGCAAGCCGAAGCTAGCAAGTGATTTGATGGAATCGGAGAAGGAACTTCCCAAGTTGAACCGGGACTTGTTATTTAATAAATCTATACCTGTTTCAATTATATGATAAATAGTATAAGTTGTAATATTATATTTATAATTATTTGTAATTCAGTTTGTATTGTGATCACTCCAAACATTTCTTTTTTGAGTACGATATTTATTAATAATAGAGGAATACATACAAACAAAGAAAATGGTACGTATAAAAGGTCTTGATAAAAGCCTTGTTGAAAATTTCAATCTAGTATAAGAAAAAATAAAATTAAAATAAAAAAGTCTCACCATTTCATGGTTGTATGATGTGTCGAAAATATTAGCATTTTTCTCTTTCTTCTTTTTTGTCCGAGACTGAATGATAGTGAGCATTTGGACCTCACATTTTTTTCATTATCAGACTTTCGGGCAGAATTGGTGTGCAACTCAATATTCATTTGAAAATGACATATGCAATCCACATATTACTTGGCATTCAGAATAACTAGTTGAATTTTTATATATTCTACTGGTGGCTGAATTTCTTTGACTAATAAAGTATTGTACGGAATTTGAAAATTATATGTTTACCTTTTCACATGGACAACAAATATTGAAAAATGGAAATTTGTCGGAACTCCTTTTGTTACAGGGGCCACTTTCCAGTTTCCACACATACCCTTTAGCCCGAATCCGTAAATACCGTCTCTGGTGCTCACATTTTGTCACACCAATATCAATCTTCCTTTTTGCTTCCCCTCATTTCATTCTTCATTTTTTGGATCATTTTTCTAAGCTCTTAGAAATCATCACCATGGCTGTTTTCACATACGAAATTGAATACGTCTCTGTCATCCCCCCTGCTAGGTTGTACAATGCCCTGACAATCTCATTCCAAAGATTGCTCCACAAGCAATCAAAACTGCTGAAATTCTTGAGGGAGATGGAGGTGTTGGAACCATCAAGAAGATTAGCTTTGGTGAAGAAAGTGAATACAGCTTTGTGAAGCCCAAGGTCAATGGGATAGACAAAAATAACTTTGTGTATAGCTACAATTTAATGTTGGATTTATCCAATATAAATCAACCTTTAAATGGTCTACTACATGTAATAGGAATGTAATATTGGAGAATAATGTTAATTGTGATTTGATCTCTTAAAGATATCAATCCTGGATAAGGTGTCTTATATTGAAAATAGGATTGATGGAATCCTTAATTGAATATGATTATGATACTTGACTTGGAGGCTAATAAAGTAAGTTTAGGTTTCCTTTATAGATCAAAACCCTAACTTTTAGCCTATATAAAACACTGGTCCCTATAAGCCCTAGAACACACAACATTAGAGTAGTTGTATTCGGCTAGGTGTTTATAGAAGATCTTGGTGTTGCCGTGCTCTGCTACTTTTGTATTTGACTTCCATGGCCGCCGTTAGAATCAGGTCAGTCACTCCTTCATTATGTTTTAATTGTATAACCTTTTAAGGCTAACAGTTGGTATCAGAGCCTCTGGTTATATAATTAAAACCTATTAAGTTCGACAATACATAGAGTCGTTTTACAAAATACATAAACTGAATTTTGGTCTTAAGTTCAAGTGTGATTCCATATCCTTGGCATACTAATACGATATGTTCAGATATATTCTATGATCAGTTCCTTTTGATCCTAAATTCAAGTGTTACTTAAATATTAAAAATCAAAGATGGAGGTCGGTTAAAGAGCACAGGCCGAGGGGGCTTACGATTGTGTTGTTCATGGTATCAAGATTATTTCTTGCTAATTAATCTTATGGCACGAATTTGGAAATTCTTACCAGAAATATCTATAAACCATGTTTCAATCCTATAATCATATTGGAATTTGGAGAAACATATATATTATATATGTATGTATGTATGTATATGTATGTATATCGTGCTAATATGTAAATATTTTGCAGTGGGATCCAAACATGGATTGAAGTATAAAATTTATATGGTGATGATTGCTTCGAATTCCAACAGTTTTCCAGATTATACCTATTATAATTACATATAATATATGGTCAGGTTGATGGCATTTTTATGCAGGCCCTTTTGCATATAATTTGTTTTAGTTGAACCACCAAAGTCTAAGTCTGGAAGTTGCTAGTATTTTGATCAAGCAAGCGCGTGTAATTTTTAAAAGCCAATATGATTAGTCAAACTTGATTACCACCAATAGTTCTAATAAAGGAATGATAAAGAAAATTTGATTAGTCAATTCATTGGATTAACTAGGATTGAAAACCATGGAATATTTCAGAGTTTTTATTCCAATTTTAATGCTAATATTTTGGTTGATCATGTACTGCTTATGTATAAGTTGAAGCCATGAGGTTGGGGTTCCTCTTTACACAGCCAGCAGTTGCGGCTTACCGCCTCAAGGGTTTCAAGGCGGGCTCTATTATATTACCACGTGATAGACCTCCTATGTTAGTTGTGTCCAAGGTGGACAACGACAACATCCCAATACGGGTCGATGCGTAACGTCACAAGTTCACATGACATAACTCGGCAAAAGTATAGGTTATATATATAAATTTGTAATCTCAAGTTTTTATAAGCATGTGTATGTATTTATATTTGTTATAACCTTGCATGGGAGAATTTCTTAAGATCCCTCAGTCGAACAAGCCCAATGAAGAGTTTCGTATTACATCAGTATATGAAATTCTGGTATAATCTTTTCTTTTGGTCTTCATGATAAATTATATAAGGAATGGTTATGTTGGATTCATGAAGTGTTATATTGTTCTAGCAAAATCCAACTATATCATGACATCTTTCTGATTGTAGGAGACAAAATTAGTCATATCCTATAATTTATCAATATTATTGAGATATGTTGTGCCTACCTATGATTGTGATAACATATGTTAAAGTTGTGTTGCAGCCATGCATGCATGCATATGCTAAGTTTATATATGTCTATATTTGAAAGCAGGTCAATATAAATTTTGGGAACTTTTTGTTATTGCATCTATAGCATCACGGATATGGCTAATTGTTTCAAGGATGTGTAAGGTGACACAATTTCTTCTAATTTTTCCGTGACCGTGGCATATGATAAATTGTGACTAATTTGCTTGAACCAAATTTTTAATATTGTTAAGCAAGTAGTGTGTATGGTGTTACTTGTATGGCTAATTTGGTTCAAGCATGAGATGATATATTTTTAATATTGCCGTGGGTTTTGGATTATAGTGAATTGTAGTTTTTGGTTTCCACTAATTTTCACGAGATGTGAATGAACTTTTATGTCATTAATAGCACAAAAAATATGTGTGACTAATCAATCAGGTTTATCTATAATTTGCTTTCCTATCTCAATAGTCACTTAAATTATACATGACTAGTTAACTATGAAAAATTGATGTATAATTTGTGGATTGACTATGAATGACAGAAAGCATCCGGTGACAAGAACAAAGGTATTATACAAATGAATAAGGTCTATAGTAATTATGTGACAATTTTCATTTGTATTCTATTTATTCTTATATGAGAATTGTGGTTGGTCATGTGATTATAAATATGTTTATATAGAAGTGGTGAACATATGAAGGCATAAGGTAGTATTTCATTTAGAGGATGTGACTAAATTGAAACTTGTATATAGTTTGTTAGTTTTTCCTATGCCTAAAGAATTTAAACAATGTTTTGATCAGTCAATTGTTTTGAGCCATAAGGGGGAGAAGAAAAGAAATTATTCAAGGCTAATGTATGGCATGTATTGGAGATGTTTCTTTTGGAAGAAAAGAATTTTGGTAGTTCCTTTATTTAATTTGGTATTTACAAGGCTAATGCATGATTTTGATGCTAATGTTTTAGGAGCCTTGTACTACAGAAAGAAAGGTACAAAAGAAAAGGAACCCGTTTGACTTAAGAAAATATTTGAGCAATTTAGCTTTTAAATTAAAAGAATGTATTGTTCTTTTGCATTACATAAAGTTTCTATTTTAAGCAATTGACTCCATAATGATAAGTATTGACATTCTTGTGGTGAAATAAAACTTGTTTTATATGTGATTAATCTCCTTCAAGTATGCTGTCAAGTTTCTTGAGATTAATTTAATATCAAAGGGACTCATGAAGGAATTAGTGCCATTTGTTGGCAAGACTCGAAGCTCGAATTAGGTTATCATAATTTTGTCACTTACAGTTAATTAATCCATTTGACTTTTGTATTGTTTTAGGGTGGAGTTGATAAATGTCTTTTCAACTAAAGCAAGCCGCAACGGCTTAGTTGATGATGAGACTGTGTTTTTGAGTTATTTCGGTCAACTTTGCATCTTAATTAGAATAAAAGGGATAATCTTCTTGCCTACAGGTGTGGATTACTTCTTTTAGTTTAATTAAGATGAAATAGTATGGGTTTTATTTCACAAAAGTTGTGAAAATCTTCATCTTGCCTAAGGTGCTGAAGTTTTTCATGAAGATACTTTTGTGACATAAAATCTAGTACTAGAAACTAGTTACTTTTCTTGCCTACATGTGTAAATTAATTTAGTTTAATAAAGTTTATTGGGCATAAAGTTCAATTATCAGACGAGTGAAAACTATGTGTTCTCTGGCCTGTTTTTCACAGTGACCAAAGTCAAGCAACTTTCAAAACTGGTAGTTCTTGACCGTTTTGGTGTCATACTGCCTAAGATTCTTATCAATTCTGAAAAACAAATTCATGAGTTATAATATAGTTGAATAACGGTTTTATGATGAAGCAAATAGTGTTAATAACCATTTCACATGTTATAACATATGAATTGACTGGTTATACTATGTACCACATAATAATCTTTCCCAAAAATGGGATCAAAAATGTTTAGCCAGAATAGAAGATGGTTAAGCTTATTCAGACTAGGATGACATTCGATTAAGTAGCATTAGAAAAATTAATGTATGCTACCAAAACACAACCACATGTATAATCAATTCACGTTTTGTAATACTGGTTGATTCTTTTTACAATTATAGAGGCCATTCGACATTATTAACTCCGAGAAGAACATAAAACTTATTTTATCCTACTAAAACACAGTTATGTACGTAGTATAACTAATCTCCCACGAATGGGGTCCAAATATCTTTATCTAGAATATAATATAAGATGGTTAAGCTCATCCAGAACCAAGCTGGCACACTCAAGTAAGCAGCATTAGGGAAATAAAAAAGAGACTCAAAATTAGTTTATTAAAGTTTTGGAGTACACACTTTAAGATCTTCCTGTGAAAGAATCTGCAACTCCAATCTCCATCAACCTTTACGACTAAAATGAAAGAAGGTTCATGCTTTCCAACCCTAATTTTTTGTGATTTGCATGTGTGAAAACACCCATCTTTGCTTGTGCCAAAAGGATTCCACAATATTAGTGGAACTCCAGTTCAAACGTCAAAAGCTAAGTCTCAATGAAAATGTAAACAAAATCATCTGATCATCTCCCTTTAATTCTTTATCCATGGACGGTGGATATCCTAATAATCTCGAAAGACAGACGTCCCTCAATCGCACACAGCCATCAATTCCATCGCACATCGCACAGAAAGCAAATTCTTTTTGGCACAGCATTCCATCGTCCATATAAAACCGACCCCTTTCTTCCATCCTTTTAACACATTTGACATTGATTTTTGCAGGTTAAGCTAATCAATTCGAAAAGGAGATTCCTTGCATGTCCCACATCTTTTGCCTTTCTATTATTCCTTGCCCTTTTTTTTTTTTTTGTTTTTTTTTTTTTTTTGCAGTGTGTATAAATAAAATGCCACCTATTAACCCATTGCCCCTCCCTCCACCCTCATCATTGCCTCTCATGGAGGTATGGCCCTAAATTAATGGCAATCACATACTTCCACATTACATGTATTAGTCCATGCTTACGTTAATTTTTTCGTGTCTCGAATGCAGAAACCTCGGGTGACGGAGATTCATGTCCGGATGGACTGTAACGGATGCGTGCAGAAGATCAAGAAAGCGCTACATGGCATCAATGGTAAGAAATTAAAAATCCATGTTTTTTTGTTTTTTGGTTCTTGGTATGTTTCTTACACTACGAACCCAGCTTTTATTAGCTTGTAGTTTTTTTTTATTTTTTTGAGTGAAGACTTGTTTTTTTTCCTTCTGCAGGTATATATGATCTTTACATTGACTTCCCTCAACAAAAGTTGACAATAATTGGGTGGGCGGATCCGGAGAAGATAGTAAAAGCGATTAAGAAGACGAGGAAGATTGCCACCATATGTTCCCACACAGAACAACAAACGGAACCTGCTCCACCACCGCCAGAACAAGCGCCGGAGAATGGTTCTCCAGCTCCTGAGGCAGCAAACCCCCCTCCTTCAGAAGCACCACCACCGGCTGAAGCAGCTCCGCCGGCTGAAGTGGCCCCGCCAGCAGAGCCACCAAGAGAATCCCCGCCGCATGAAAATCCAACACCCGAGCCAACAGGACCAACACCTGTGTCTGCTGAGACCAACCCCGGCCAACAAATACACCACCAGATACCAAGAGACGTTGGAGAAGTTCATACCATATACCACCACCCACCTGATTATGGCTACAGATATGGCTACTCCCAAGGCTACAATGGCTACTGGAATAGATACCATAACAGCCAAGGACCTCCACAGGAGCCTGCCCATACCCCCGCCCCGATGGGACCTCCTCCAATGAGCCACGCCCCAATGGACCCTCCTCCGATAAGCCACGCCCCAATGGGTCCTCCCCCGATGAGCCACGCCCCGATGTGTCCAACCCCACCTCCGCCTATGCATGTGACACACAGCTACAACACATACAGACCATCACCTTATATCACAGAATTTGAATATATCCAGCCACCCCCACAACCCTCACATTTCAGCAGGACGAACCATTACAACGAGCATTTCAGCAGGGCGAACCATTACAACGAGGAGCAGCAAGACGTCAATGGCAACGGAAACATCACATCAATGTTTAGCGACGAAAATCCGAATGCGTGTACCGTAATGTAGAGAGAGAGAGAGAGAGAGAGAGAGAGAGAGAATGGTGCAAAAGGAGGGGTACTGTTTATCCCCAAAAGAATCACGGCAAGAACGTTAATGGAGAATATGTTAGCAGGAAAATATAATTTAATGGAATTATATTTTTCTTAATCATGTGATGTTATGGGAAGAAAGAATGAGATTCCAAGCTTGTAAGTGAAGAAAGAATTGATCCTAAATCCTCTCCAACAGGGCAATACATACTGCCGGCAACCTGGATCACAGAATCTACAACACCACGTTCCAAGATCAAACTTGTGCTCTGGCTTAATATTCATCGGAGAAATCTTACTCGGGATTTTCTAATTTATAGGTATACGAAAAAGTTTCCATTACGAGCAAAGACCCTTTCTTATAATTAAGTAGTGATATTTTGGACAAAATGCGATGCGCCCAATCTGAATGAAACATACAATTACCAGCAAGATAAATAGTACGCGGTAACACAATTTATACAAAAACGCTTGTGCTTTTTGCAAGTCACACAATATACACACTGATGCACTTGTGTTTATGCTATTACAGAGAAACCGTTAGAAGAAAGAAAATTATAATTGATATCTTGGAGAAATCTATTTCTTCACCATAGTAATGGGTAGAGGGGTAACCCCGGAGGAAAACAAAACTGTGGGTGTTGAACCTGGACAGGGCCAGAAACCGAGCATTAAAAGTTGCCTGATTAACGGACGGGGGTGTTGAACAGATTGCACCGCATCGAGCCTTTCTGTCCTAAATCCACAACAAGGTGTACAGGAAATGCAACTTATGAGCAGAAAAATGCAAAATAAACCATAAGCCATGAAATCCAATAACACAACTGTGTTCCATGTCATCATATATTCAGTATCAACTAAAATGTTCCAAATCCTTGAGAAAAACTAAGCATGGACCAGCTGGACCGTAATTAGACACCCAATTCAAAAGAATACATCTACTCCGCAACGTAGCAGAAACCAAAGGATGAGACTTCGTAGACCTAATTCTGGTGGTATTTAAACTTAAGCAATCTAGTGTGATAATCAATCAAACAGTAGACAAATAGTGTAGGAATGCAAGCATCATCACAAGTAAATCAGGAGACAAAAGAATGAATGTCACTACGGCAAAGTTTGACTACCTCCTCTCACAAAATCCTACTGATCATCATCACTGCTTATGTCAGAATCATCGTTTTCTTCCCCATAGTGAATTTCGTTTACATCTTCATCGTCATCTTCGCTTTCATCCATTTCGTGCTTGTGTGATGACATTTGAGTTTTTGCGTGGGTTGCCTTGTCAATCTATTCATCCAGAGCAAAAACAAATATTAAAGATCAAAAGACTAAAATATTTGGTCAACTAAATTACTGAATTCAAGTTAGAATATGAGGTTGTATATACCTGTGCCATCACAAGTTGCAAACGACCTGATAATTGTAACAAGGGCTGAATAGCTGCCCCTCTGGATTTGGTAACCTGCAAGGAGAACAACATCAATTAAGTGCTTCATCAAATATATTATTACCTAGGATCAAATCTGGTTTCTTTAGGAGGTATTGAGAGTTTTGGATGATGTTCCACTATAAGGCAGATAATAAATCCAAAAACTGTTGATATCTAGGTGGAATTTGTGTGAACATTCATTTTGTTAGAGGTAACACTATAAGACATTGACGGTAGTCTAACCAAAGAATCATCTAAGCATTGGCTTTGCCTATCAAGGGGTAATGGGTAATGGTATACCATATGTATAGGCCTAAAGCAGGCACCTAGCAGCACTGTAAACTGCAAGTCAAACACAAATCTTCATAGGCTACCGTATTCCTTCACGGACAATATTCAAAGGAAGATCTTCATCAACCACCAATCTTATAATGAAACTGGAAGTCGAGTTTTCCATATTGTTTTTCAGAATAATTGGATTACAACTTATACAAACTGAAAGAGGACAGAGGGCATAAAAATTGCTTACCAAGCAACATGTCATTTTTTTTAGAAGAAACGATAAAATTTATTAAAACAATAACATGAATTACAAAATAGTGGATAAGAAACCATCCAGCAAAACTAGCTAAGACCTCTCAAGTAGTCTATTGACAAGCAACTAAAACTGAACCAAAATCATTTTACAGCTGCTAACATATCCCACAGTATGTGAGAAAGAGAATAATCCCTGAAATAAGGGAGCAAATAGTGACCTGGTAATAAACTAGTATTAATTGGTCACAAAATTTTACCTTCAACAAGGAGCTAAGCATCTGGGTTTCAGACTTTTGGGACATGATATCATGACTGTGATTTACCAATATGCTGTAAATCCATGGAAGAACGTTATTCCCACTGCTAGACCTGTTAATCATAATCAAAGATTAAAACTCAAGTCATATCTAACTTATACTGTAATGCTTTCCAAATGGATAAAAAAACATAAGCACAAAGTGTCAATAACAGTCTTTATAAAAACCAAATCATGGACCAGATTCGGATACACATTAGCGCACCAGCTACTATGGAATTCAGAATTCTACCATCCTCTCAAAAACACACACGGAGGAAAAACATATATTCATGATACATGCATAAGTTAACTGGTAGTATTTAAGGTACAATTTGTCTGTATAAAACCATACTAACAATTCATTGGTCTAAAAAGTGCATATATAAAGAAATCTACACCCTCAAAAGGACATATATAACTCTACGTTCATGCATGCATGAAATGAAAACCTGAAGAAGATCAAAACAGCAAGAACAAACCTTGTTTGCCACATGGCCACCAGAACCCCCAATAATTTGCATGCGTCACTAGGTTCTAATGATAGCACAGCTTCCCTCATCTGGCAGATGATACGTATAGATCAGAACAAAATCAAATCAGGAAGTGCACAAATAATATATAAGTACAACATCATGCCACAGTTCATACATAAGTAAATAACTAAACAAACCAACCTTCTTATGCGGCATATTTGTCTGAAGATCAATACTCTTAAATGTTGCAGAATTGAGTGTCGAGTGGAACGTAGGGTCATCTACTTTACTAAGTATCCCTAATGCTCTCAGTCTGTCCTCCATGCAAATTGCTGCTGTGTCAGCTTCAATTTCTACCATGTCATCTGCACATACCAGCATAACGTATGAAACAAGTAAAACCAGCATCAGGATACGAGAGGTCAAATAACATATAGTAAGCCAGTTTGACGCTCAAAAAAGAGTATTGTATGGTGGAAACAGATATGCAGCCATCACTAAATAAGCCTAAGTAGTTATATGGGATTACTTATGTTACATGCAGAAAAGTTTCAAATGCGTTCCTGAGTCACTATAACGCCCACCTTTGCTCTTCACAAGGCCAGCATGACCCCTGCTGTCATCCAAATCAGCCATTTCTTCATCTTGGTCAAAACTCAATTTATCATGTCTTTTCTTTTTCTTGTGTGAATCAAATATCTTTGGCATTGGATGCAACGCCTCTTCTGCATTTGCTCGATCTAATGCAATAACTGTTGAATCATTGCACAAATAATCAGCTGACCGTCAAAAATCAAGAACCGGAATAAAATGTAGGGGTTATCAGGTATACGAATTTATAAAGAAACAACAACGTCAATGCAAGGTGCATCATCTAAAGTAAAATAAAATTTTGGGTTTGATTCCTCTCAGAAGGTCCCTAATGCATCAGTATCTCATGCTATATAGCGCAGGAAATCAACAACAAATGCAACTAAATGTGGTTGAGGGGGGAAAACTTGTTGTGAGAAATCTTACCTCTATTTTGTACATTTTGTCCTTTCTTAGATTTGACAAGAGACTGACTCATTGGTAGAAGAACCCCGTCATGGGAGCTACTCAACTTTATGTCTGTTCCAGAATGCACCAAAATTTTCTGGAATGAAGGTTTCACTGGCAACCCATAAGCAACAAATACCTGCCCAGAAGCAGTTTTCACAATTCCTTGAATAACCGCAGCAAATATTGTGGGTAATGCACCCTTGTATGTTGTAGACAAAATGTCTTCAGAAGATAGTGAAATTTTTGTAGGCTTCGCACTCCGTAATTCTTCAATATTCTGTCCAAACCAAAAGTAACACATACCAACTTCTGAAATCGCTAATACGTATAGACCTATATCACCAACTTCCCCACTGTCTATGCACCTGCTATCTACGAAGACGGCAGGGTGCTCCATTTTGAGAACAACACTTGCTGACTGCTTTTTTCCACCATCTATACTCCATACTGCAATATACCTTTCACCAACTGCAGATGAGAGGATATACTTCCCATCTTCAGTGAAGATCATACAGCGAACAGCACCCTAATGAATGGTTGAGAAAATATTAACTCAAAAAAATCACGGTTAAAAAAATGTTAAAACATAGAATGAAGGTTAGCCCTCCTGGTAGCTGGAACGTTTGTACACAATGGTAAACCAAAATATTTGCCCAGGCATCAAACATCTTAAATTAAAATTCATACAAATGCAGTCTCTAAATATGTTGAATTACCATGTTGGCCTCTCAAATGGTGGAAAGAGGCCCACATGTGAGGAGGAAGGGTCAAATTACAGGAAAATAGTTGCCTAACAAATGACATTCTAACAGTGGTAAAACAACAAAGATTATTTGAAGATAAGCAGACTGTAAACATGTACACATGTTTAAGCACCCAAAGAGGCAAAAAAGTGTAAAAGAAAAAGGCGAATGTAAATGCTTAACACTCACAGGATGGCCAGAAAACTTCTGTATCTTTTTGTGGTCAGACAAATTGAAGATCTTCATTTGTGCAGCCGCAGTTGCTAATATATTCTCATCTGGTGCGGATAAAAGGCCATCCCCAATGTAATATCAGCAAAATACTAAATGGAACAATCTATCAATACAGTTTAATTTGGATGCACATAAAGCTGGTCCTACAAATATTGCAAAATTTAACCCTTTTTTTAAGCATTAGCTCTTCAACAATCTAACTGAAACCTAATCATCCGGGTCTCTCTACCTATACACAGGAACTGCAACTAGAATTATCACTAATTTCACCATTGAAATTCAATCTTATTTTTATGACTTATGACAAATCAGTTCTTGGACAGCATTAGCTACCAACTTGCCATTCATCATCATCATAAGTTATCATTTCTCAACTTAATTAGTTATTAAGACAACATAAAGGCATAGCTAATAATACAATAAAGACAGGTTTCAGTGATGATGATCCAATTACAAAAGCGACCCCATATACTTTAACTTTCACATCTCCTTAAAACTACTGTCCTGGTAAAATCTTGGTTTATGCAGGAGAATGCTCATTGACTTGGAATAAATTTTGCAGCCAACCCGGAAACTTGAATCCAGATAGTATTATTCGTGATGTAATTTTCACAGAGCAGTACAAACACAAATTTAAGCAGAATGATGCATATGCTGTAAGCAAAAGTAGAACAAAAGACGTAGGGTGATGGACATATACATATGTAACATACTTGATGACACAGACATAGAGGAGATTGCCTTTGTGGAAGCTTTGAACTTCCCTGACAGGTTTCCTGTCAACGAATCAATTTGACAAATCATCCCATCAGCACCGGCTGTGTAAAGACATGATGCATTTCTTGCAAATGATATGGAGCTAACACCGCTGCAACGACAGAACATGCAACAGAAAGATTAATTAGGCAGCCCGAGAAGCCAAAAACATACATTAACACAAGGCAGTATTAACATTAACATAATATTTTGACAAGAAAGAAAGTTTAAGCAGGGAGCTAACCCAGCATGGCAATCGTTAACTCTCCACTTCAAATGACCCGCAGCCACGTCAAGTGCCAAAACATCACCGCCACCAGTTCCTAAAACTAAAAATGAGGAACCACGCTTCCTCTTCTTCTGCAACAATGAACAGTATAGCATAAAAATAAATTTAATTTAAAAAATAAAAATTGCTACAGCCTACTTGTTAAGCTAAAAACAAAGCAAATTCGCAACCTTTCGTTCGGAAGAGAACCATTTCATGCAAGTGTAATCAACTGAGAGGTGCCCTCTTTCTCGTTTAGCATATATGCTTGTATCTTCGGATGCTACAATGTCTGTAAACTCAGTCTGGACCTGCCCCTTCACAGTATCCCAAATCTAACACATACCCCAGTAATTGAAAATTAGGGTTTCATAAGAAATAGAGAAATAAATCAACCAAATTTCATAAAATTACATTACCTTGATTCGACCGTCGCCGGAGCTGATGGCGAACAAGTCCAGAGATGGACTGAACGCCGTCAGGAGATCTCTGATGTTTGAAGAGGCCATTCCGGAAGTTAGGGTTTGGTAGGAGAGGACAAAGGATGAGGTGCGTGCAGATGCAGAGCTAAAACCCTAAACCCTAGAACGAGGAGAAGAGGGTTGGGGCAGCTGAAGTGATGGCGGCAACGGCTCTGCTTTTAGTTTAGGGCGTTATTGATTCTTAATGTGGGCTGTTTTCAAATGTTGGGCTTTATTTGTCTAGGCCCAATATTTTTCTTTTTTGTCAATTTGGATCCAATGTTTACTCTTTTAATATTTTTCTTTGATAATGATATCCACACATTTATTTTTACTTCTCACACACTCCTTTTTATTTTTTCCATCTGATTGAATGAGTTGAAGAAGATTAATGGGAAAAAAATAACAAGGTTGTAGAGGTAAAAATACGTGTGTAAATAGCGTTATCCATTTTGTTTAGGAAGAGCATATTTTATTCTCTAAAATATAGAGACAATAATTATGGAAGGGTGGAATTATTGCATGGTTCACAATGTCGACTCCCAATTGCATTCACGTGTTGGTCATGTGATCAATTATTATGAGACAATGATTGAATGTAAAAATTTCTCTAAGATTGAACAACGTCTAAAAATAAGAAGTTATGCTTTTCAAACGGCTAAAATAACACAATATACATGTAATTTACTATCACGAATGCATACTAGTATGTATTCAATTAGCATACCCTAATTCACACTCCCTAAAAAGAAGACGAAGATCTTTTGTGTTATGAACTTGTAATTATTATGGCTTCGGACCAAATCATATTGCTAAAACATGTTACGTTCTTTGTAAATTAATTTTGTTGGTAGGTAGGTATTATGGTTGTTACTTGTGACTTAAGGCAAACAATCATAACTTAAAACTTGTTTATCTTTTCCAAGAGTGAAAACGAGTATGGACAAATTTTTTATGACGTCTTTATATGTTATGAACTCATGTAACATGGAAAGCTTGTGATGATAAAGTTTAAACGTCCAGATTTAGTGATTAAAATCTAGGAGTTATGAAAATTTTAGATCATGAAACATAAATAAGAGATTTTATTAGAAAACAAGCACAACTAGACTTAACGCTTATGAAATTATGAAGCTTCAAACTAATTTTTTTAAATATTAAAAATAAAAAGTTAAACCTTTTTTTTTTCGAACAAGCGATATTATATACACTAAGGGGGTGGAGGTGAGCTTAACCTCACAATGAGCTAACAATAATATGGTTTAAATTCTCCTTTGACAAGAATTGAATCTAAGATCTCTCACTTACAAGTGACGAGGAATATCACTAGACCATAGTACTAAGTGACAAATTTAAACCTTTTAAATGTTGAAAAAAGATATCACAAGAGATAATTATATATATTGGGAAAATTTGAAATAGGTCCAATTTTTAGTGACTTTTGACTTTTGAAATAGGTCCAATTTTTAGTTACTTTGGACTCATTTCAAAAAAACCCCATATATATTCCACGCAACGTTATTTGTTCTTGGCTGAATTCCTTTCCATCAAATCCACCTAGTTTAGGATCTGGACCATTGTAATTTGATCCAACGACTACAGTTATTATAATTCTTAAATGATCCCATATTTGTAGCTATTAAATCAAATTTCAACAGTTTGGATCCTGAATTAAGTGGATTTGATGGAAAGAGATCCCTTTCCCTTGGGGAAGTATAACCGGTCAACCCTTGGACATCGTTTCCCTCACTCCGACAATCGAATTGCATGATCGAGACCCTAAACCATGAACATCCATATGAAATTAATTCACCAACAAGGACACACGCCCATAGGCATTCCTTTATGTCTTAACTTTAGCGACAGATACCCTTTGTATAATTTAATCCCGTTCGTCCACTTCTCACCGGACATGTTTAACAATTTCACAATAACTTTAGCGACAGATACCCTTTGTAAAATCTGCAGATTTCCTGTAGATTTTTTACTATTAAAGCCATTAAATCCCGATGTACCGGAGGATAGTAGAACTTTGGCACAAGGACACTACACACACCGGAATTTTCAGGTAAAACGGAATAAAATTTGAACAGAAAATACGAACAATAACCCAAGTTGTCTTACATCATCGCTACCAAAAATTTGCTTACACATGAATGAAGAAATGAAGCTGTACAAATAATGTGCGGGATATGGAAGAAGAGCATGCGGGACTGCAAATCTACAGGATGAAGAAGAAGAAGAAACAAATAATCTGAACATATGTGTCTTATTGAAAAGAATGTGGTCTAATTTTTATGGTGGAAAATCTTTAGTTCTTTCCCTCACTCTAGATTTTGGCCGTTTTGTATAACTGGGTTTTGGAGGAACTGGTATTATAAGACCGCGGCTTTTCCATTCAAGGTGAGTAGCGAAAAGCGGGCGGATGAAGGATTTGAATACGAGGTATTGAGGTCGGAACATGGTTCTGGGAAGACAGACTCAGAAGAGCCGGAAACATATGAACAATCCCAAGTGGTGGGAGATCCAGAATTCAATGACAATGAGATGTTGGATAGAAAGAAAGAAGTGAATGGCGATTCTTTGATCCCAGTGAAGCATCCGGCAATTGTGATGTTTGTGCCAACCACATCTTGCAATGTGATATGATCCAAAACTGGGAGAGCATTAGGATCATATTTGTCGTCAGGGTGGGAACCAAACTGGCCAGAGGCACCAAATGCCATGTAGACGTTTTCCATTTCGACATCTGATATGATGACGTCTTTGATGTAACCGCCTCTACCCTTTGTTGTTCGAAACTGAATGCCGCTAAATGAGTTGTTGAGGCGGACCTTCTCAACAAGTACGTTAGAAATGCCACCGGACATCTCACTACCAAAGGCAAGAGAAGAACCAGTAGCTGATTGTAAGGTGACACGCCGGATGTGTACATTTGTGGTCGGTCTTCCATAGGCAATCCCGTACTCGTCCCAACCACTCTTGAGGGCAATGGCATCATACCCCATGCCAATGCTGCAATCTTCTATGCACACAATATCACAAGAATCTGAAAGCACAGAGAAAATTAGTACAAATTTCGCCAAAAAGGCGAAAAGTTTCTCTCATTGAATTATTTCAAACAAGAAGGGAAAAATCAGGATGCACATAGAAAATAACTTTGTAAAAGTGGGCAGGAAGCTCAAATTTTAGCCAACATTTCTACTTCCATTCATTCGGGATAAGAACAATACTTAAACGTAAATTCATAGCAGGAAGTCAAGAGATGTCACAAACCTGGGACTATGCCGACAGTAAGAGGGGAGTCTGGAGGAGCAGACACAGAGATGTTGTGAACATGCACATTACTGCATTGTATTCGATTATAAATAAATAAAAATATCTTCTTTAACCTAGAAATGAATGCAAATGAAAGAACAAGCACTCGCTCATCAGCGGCCTTAGCTAACACACCTGCAATAGACAGGATGGATGTTGTAAGCGGGAGCATTCACGAATGTGAGGTTCGAAACCACCACGTATTTAGACATAACGAATTCCACAAGATGCGGGCGGCTGTAGTTCAGAGATTGGGAGCTAAACCAATCCCACCAAACCGATCCCTGGCCATCGATGGTTCCATTATCACCTATGCATTCAAGAGCGAATGAGAATCAGACCGCGCAGATAAAGAACATGTTAAAGCAGCAAACGAAATTCGGAGAGATTCTTCACACCAGTTATGATCACATCTTGTAACATATATCCATTTATCAAACTACCATATCTCCTCCCGGGGAGTTCAATCCCTCGACCATACGAGGGTAGAGGCTCAACAATCTCCCAATGAGACGGATCCTAAACAAGCAATCGCACAAACATTTCAACAAAGCGAAAAACGAAAACATCTCCAACTGAACTCGCAGCATCAAAAGTGTTCACCGGCATCTCATTGCAGTGTAAAGAATTACCTGAGATCCAAGAATGACAGCACCCTTTTCCAAAAACAGCGTGAGGTGGCTGGTGAGGTTGAAGCTTCCGGTAAGCCACCTCCCCGGTGGCACATAGAGCTGAGCACCGCCCTTATCGGCGAAAGACTTGAGGTAGAAGATGGCATTCTGGAAGGCATGAGTGTTCAATGTTTTGCCATCTCCGACAGCGCCAAATTCCGAGATGGATACACTGTGTGGCCTTTGCTTTAATGTCAGTTTAGAATCGCACGGTGTCTCATCGTCTTCTCCGTTAAGTTTGACGGCATTACTCACGGCCAGCAGCAAGAGAAACACCGCCTGAAAACAGTGGAAATTTAGAAAAAGCCACTGATTTCTCAGAAAAATTTTAAAGAAATACAAATTCATTGAACATACTAACAAATTAAATTAAATACAAGTACAAATAGAAAAAACTTGAACAATTCAGCCACAATCAGAAGATTTTTCAAGAATATTTGACATATTACGATTTGATCAATGCAAGCTATAGAGTGAACTAAAAATTAAACACAAAAGCAGATAAAAAAAAAAAAAACAAAACCCAACTGAAAACCAAATCCAAATATCACAAAGATCAACTATTTTTAATCAGACAGAACAAAGACCCAGAGAAAATAGAGAAAACCCACCCAATGAAATGAAGAAATGCTAACTGAATCAGAAAAATCAAGACTTTGGATTCGAAATAGGCAGAGAAGGGTAAAAAGTTAAAAACCCAGAAAAAAGAAACGTACTTACTAGCATCTTCATGAGTAAAAGCTCTGTCTCTGTGCAGCAGGAGTGGCCAAAAAGTAGCAGACTTGCAGAGAAAAAAAAAAGGAAGAAGAAGCAGCCAGCAGAGAGCGAGGGCTGCCTTAACGTTGTAAGTATATGTGTGGTGGAATAATGGAGGCATTAATTGTGTAAATGACACAAAGCATAAATACTTATATATATGGTAACCAAAACAAAAATTAAAATTAAAATTGGAAAATGGAAAATTAATATTTGGTAATAATATAGAAGAAGGGGAATTAGAGATCCTGTTGCCGCTGTTGAAATGCCAGCTCCATCCTGGCAGAGTGCAACTTTGCTCAATCCCTTCCACTGGCTCTGGCCGTGATGTGCACTACTCATTGTTTCTCATTAGATTAAATTAGTTTAATCGATTTACGATTATGACCTTAAATTTTAAAATTTATTAAAAAATTAAACCAAATTAACCTACTTCACATCTACTTTCTTTTTTATTTTTTGACAAGAATATGACAAAGTTGCACTCCTCCTAAAATAATCTCATTTATTGCCACTAATTGATAATTACCCTCCTTAATCAATTATCATTATTGACGTCTATCGCCGACAAAATTGTTTGAAACGGCCCTCCGTTTGTGACACTGTTATTTTCACAAAACAAACAAAAACAAGAAAAGAAAAAACTATAAATTTCCTTCCTGCAATGATTGTCCTAGCAAATAATAATAAGACTTTCTCAAAAGTATAATTCTCTATGTACTTTCTACTACTTTATATTTTTTGCACAAGGTTTTATAATGTTGGATGAGAATTAACATTAAATTATGAGGTGACAGAGAGTTCATAGAGAAATCTATGCTAAAAGAATCTCCTTGGCAATAGCTTTAAGATTAAAAAAAAAAAAAAAAACCTAACAAGAATTGCCACGAAGATTTTCTCAAAGTAGAATTTTCTATGATCTTTTTATTAACTCACAATTTAATACTAATATTATAAAATATTATGTCAAAAATAAAAGATAACAGAAAATAGATGAAATCTCCCACTTCTAAAAGAGTCATTTATCAAAGAATAATACTAATACTAAGAAACTGAAGTACTAGTGGGAAGAAAACTATAAGCAGGGGTTGTGTAATAGTGTCCTTGTTTGCTTACATTTGTTGACAAATCATTGGCTAAAAGTCGAAAAGAAGATCGACGGTAATGAAGGGAATGTTGCGGCGAATGGGTGCCACGTAAGCGAGATTGGGAGGGTGGTGCGGGATGAACGGTGAGACGGCTGGTGAGATTCAATAAAATAAGCGAAGGAGTGCATGGGGCATTGAGACCGCATGTGGGTTGACAGAGCGGAGAGAGGGAAGCGGAGGGGGAGTGGGACCCGCAAGTCAATCATGGCAAAGATGCTAGCCTGGCGTCAATCACTGGACAGAACATAACAAACATAAGGACCCAACTCATGTGTGACACGTCATTTTATTAATTTGATTTTTGTTTTTTTTTGGTAACGTGTACTTTTTATTTTGTTTTTGTTTTTCTGAAATATCTTCAATTTGAGATGAGCATTAATTTTTTCTTAAAGTATAAAATTATATGGATGGTATATATATACAATTTTTTTTTACTTTTACACGCCCCATGTTAACTGTTTTATTTGATATTCTTCAATTCATTTAATTAAACGAATAAAAATTGAAAAAGATATGTAGAAGGTAAAAAAAGAGGTGTAGAGCCACTTAGTACTATGGTCTAGTGGTATTCCTCTTCACTTATTTGATAATCTTCAATTCATTTAATTAGACAAATGAAAATTGAAAAAGATATGTAGAAGGTAAAAAGAGAGGTGTAGAGCCACTTAGTACTATGGTCTAGTGGTATTCCTCTTCACTTATAAGTGATAGATCTGAGATTCAATTTTTGCCAAACACAAATTTGAACCACATTAGTGCTAGTTTATTGTGAGGTTAAGCTCACATCTTCCCCTTTAATATAAATAATACCATTTGTTCAAAAAAAATAAAAAAAGAGAGATGTAGATAACAACACCGAATTATATTATGTAAGGAATCTTCAACCCAATTATATTATGTAAGTATAAAATTATATGGATGGGGTTATATGCACAAATTTTTTTACTTTGTACACACCTCATATTAATTGTGTCATTTTATCTTCTTCAATTCATTTGATCAGACCAGCAAAAAGAGAGGTGTAGAGCCACTTAGTACTATGGTCTAGTGGTATTCCTCTTCACTTGTAAGTGAGAGGTGTTAGGTTCGATTCTTGTCAAAGACGAATTTGAATCAAATTATTGCTAGCCCATTGTGAGGCTAAGCTTACCTCCTCCTTCTTAGTATAGATAATATCGTTTTTCCAAAAAAAAGAAAGAAGAAGAAAAAAAAAAAAAGGAGGTGTAGATAGCAACACTGAATTATATTATGTAAGGAATCTTCAACCCAATTATATTATGTAAGTATAAAATTATATGGATGGTGATATATATACAACTTTTTTTTACTTCATACACACCTCATATTAGTTGTGTCATTGGAACTTCACCAATTCATTTGATCAAACGAGCAAAAATTGAAAAAAAAATTGTAGAAGGTAAAAAGATAGGTGTATATAACAGCACCCAATTATACTATGTTAAGAATCTTCAATTTCCAGGTCACATAGATATGGGCATAATTTTTAAGGGTAGTGTCATCCACACACTATTTTTACTCACACGCTCCTCGCAATTTTTGATCATCAAATAGAATAATGGTAAAAGATTAAGGGCTCAATGGCCAAATTGGTAAGGATTTGTAGAAAATAAAAATGGGTATGTAGATACACCATTATCCAATTTTCAAATCATGCCTATGAAATTGTGTGTGTTCATACTTTATGTTTGTTCATAGTCGTTAACTTAAACGCTAATATCTTTTACTTATAAATAAATATTATACTTCTAATAATTTTTACTTATAAATGAATATTAATGAACCATAATTCTTGTAAAAATAACTATTTTAAATCTAGCTTATTTGTGTAACGCTTTTATATCACGACACAAGTACATGATCTCCTAATTGTGTTTACCACCTACTTATGCGTTACTTTAATCATTTCAAAATTTCAAGCTTGTTTATTTGTTATTATATAAGCTTCACAACCCAAATACATCACCTAATTCAACATGTTATTCATGTCTAACAAAACATAACATGATCCAACAAACAATGTCGTGTTTAGTAACATAATTATGATTCGAATAGTTAGATGGGGTGAAGAAGTGTGGTTGACTAGATCGTTAATTAACTTCGGCCTTACTACGATTAGGTTTGAGATGTTTAGCCGGAAAACTCAATAGTTTTTGTCGAACCATATGTCCCACGTCAGAAACCTCGTCAAGCTAAATCACTTTTATATTGCATGGTTCAATTACTAAGTGTACCGAGACATTTTATGATAAAATCAACATCAGTTGATTGTGTAGATGGTTCAATTGGCATAGTATGAGTGTGGCTAATAATAGGTCACTAAACCGTCTCTGAGCTCAAACAAATTCTAGGTAGGAACTTTTCATCCTTTTTATTTTTGTGTGTGTGCGTGTGTTAAACTTCTTGCAACTCACTTAAATCATGCAGCTAAAGCTTCATTCCTTCTCTACATTTCATAAAGGAGAGTGTTGTATTCAAACACTCATTTTACTTCCCACACACTTTTGTTAATTTTTTGTCATTAATCTTCATCAATCAATTCAATCTGACGACTGAAAATTGAAATGAATGTGTGAGAAGTTAAAATGAGTGTATGAATAGCACTACCCTTTATTAAAAAAAAAATGGTGGTTAAATGACCCAAATGTTTCTAATTAAGGTACAAAATTGTCAGAGAAGCTTCATTGGGAAGCATCTAATTAATGTAAAAGTTTGGTTATGGTGATCATTCTTTTTCTCTTGTGCTATGAGGATGCTCTTTCTTCTGCAAACCAGTAGCATTTGTAAGACATATTGTAATAAAGATCAAATTACTTCAAGGTACTAATATTGTTCCTTCTTTAGGGTTTCTCTATAACCCAGAGACCACTTTTTTGCATTTGCCTCTTTTGATCGTCCAACTTTTTGACCTTCGAGTTTTGTCATCTATTTTTTTGCTCAAATCTTCCATCTCTGAACTGATAAATAAAATAATAATCTAAAAAGCACGCCAAAGATTTCCAACTTGAAAGAAGAAGAAGAAGAACATGCATATATATAATCCTCTAGCTGCTTTGCTTTACTAGATCGTCAAAAGGCATACATATATATATTCTTCTTCGCCCTAAAGTTGAGCTTAGCAAATCTCGATGTGGGGCCAGTATGAATATCCTCATGCACATATATATATATAAATTCAGATCATATTTTTCAAGGTAAATTCAGATCGTATCTAAATTTAGGTTTTTGTTTGTAAAACCGTATATGTTTATTTTCTTCACTACAAATGAATATATTAATGTTTTTGGATTCATTTAATTTTTTGCAAAGATAATTTATGAATAATGAACTCAAATATAAACAGCTCGGATCATTAAAAAACAATATAAAATGGGCCCTACAAAATGTATCAAAAACGTGTGCCCTAGAATCCTAACATATATATATATATATATATATATATATATATATATATATTCTATATATGCGCCCACGTATATATTTAAGTATATGCATGAAAGCACATGCAGCCGCAGGATTTTTAGGTTAAGAATTGAAATGTATAAATTGAACAAAGAAAAAGGAAGACTTTGAAATGTAATTCACAATTGGCAACATAAAAAGGTTGTCGATGTTAAGAGAAGAAGAAAGTTAACTCAATATGATCATTACTGTCGAGGTAAGTGTTTTATTGTTATGACTATAAATTTTCAGGATATATATTAGCATTTATGTCATACCACCCTCTTGGCATGCAACGTATGCATGTGATTGTGTTGTACTTAAATAAGTTGACTGATATAAAACTAATTTATCCATATAATACAAGGATTTATTTTTGTAATTTTAGTATAGGGGCATTTTAATGCAGCATGAAGCAAGAGGGATACGAACGTAAACTCTTGAAGAACACGATTTCTGTAATCCGCCAGATTTGGGTTGAAAATCCAAAAGTTGTTTTGTTTAATTGAAAACTTGATGCTTACGAATAAACAGCCAAATAGATTAAATAAACGTAATACATCTGTTGGGACAACTCAAAGGACTACAGACATAAATTCAGCTGACAAACGAAAAGTTCGAATTTTATGAAAAACTTAAAATTGTATTTTGTAGGCTGAAATGACCTGGATGACCAAAATACATCATATTCGTGGCGTCGTTCCTTTCTTAAAAGTATCACGGGCCCAAATCAGAACTCGGAAGCCAAATTTGCAAATTCCCGTTGCGTTCGGACACTCCATTTCCTCTTCAATCCATTTTGCTATTTGTTTTACATCACCTTTGTATATAATTAAGGTATTTTCTCTTTAGCACTCTTTTAAATTATAAAAGGTAGTGTTACGGTTAGTTATCCATGCAATAAGTTCTACAAAATATCAACAACTAACAATTATTCATGTGTTTGTGAGCCACTGATGTTAATACAACTCAAATCTAAAATCGCAAAATGCCAACTCTAAGCTAATTGTGATGATCAAGCTATACGCCATCTCACATCATATAATACTTGGCGTGTAAGTTTTGTACACATATGATATAACTCCAACGACTAAGCAATACACAGTAGTCAAATCGAATGGGAACTCGGATAAATTCCCATGCATGACAAATGACAAACATCCCAACATGCACCGCATCCCTCTACAGTTCCAAATATAAACCCTAGCTAGCCCTGCAGCCTGGATTTTTGTCCGTGTCAAATGTTCATTATATTTGGTCAATACCCACATGGCATGATGGGAACACATCGCTGGCCACAATAGGATCACGACCCTCCAAACAGTGCACCCTTTGGTGAGGTGCGCCGACCTGTTCAAGTCCCAATCCCCACAACGTTGCCTGTCTTTTGTTTTTTCTTCAACTATTAGTAAACTGGTTGCTGTTTCTTCCTATGAAATTGACAGGACACTAGATCTAGCAAGTTTTGCCTTTTATGGATAAATTTTATACGGCACACAGTGACCTAATAGTACAAATAAAACAGTTAAACCATGTTCCAACCACCAGGGTAAGTTTATGTCGTTGTAGTGTGTAGATTACTTCCACACTCTCGTATTCGAGTCAGTTGAAGGTCTCAGATTCAACTCATGCGTACTATGACCACATATATATTAGTGGCGAGTTCAATATAGGGCTTAGTGTAAAGTGTTCATAGCTCATGCACATGAAGTACCGTGCTCGAACTCCTCACTCCGCTTGTATAAAAAAGAAACAGCGGAAGTCGACAGATCGTGCTCAAAAACTCATCTGCATTTTTCAATCTGAATCCTGTTTTCTTGAGCGAGTTTGATATGAATACAAAATATACGAGTTTCCAGTTTTTATGTATCGGGCATTGATAAGTGGGCAAAAACAATGCAAACAGAAAATTGCAGCAGAGGGATAAGGAACTATTATTTGATGAAATAATTAAACACATTTATCTGATAAACATATAAATATACATGAAATTTTGCTATACCCCTTACTAGTCTGATGTAGCAGTACGTGAATACAACACAAACCAACTCTAGGAAATGGACATAGAAATTGCTAGATGGAGCTGCTAAGATGCTGGATTGTTACTCGAAGATGTTGCTGTCCACCCGTTCTGTGTTCCGTTATCAACAGGCACCAAAACTCCCCACTTCCCCTCAGATTCCGAGGGTTCTATAACTTTAACAGATCCATCTGTCAGTCCAACAGCGAATTGGTACGGCTCCTGCAGATGTGCTGTTAGAGCCAGCGGGTACACGGTTGGGCTGTTGAAGGGCAAAATAGTTTAGATAATCAATAACCATACAATGGACGCTTCTAGCAGTAACAGGAGACAAATCTTTCTTCTTTTTCGTTTTTCAACTTAATCAATAGGTGACACACAACTTTGAATTCCTTTTACTTCAACTAATTCCTTTTTTCATACTAACACGGGGGGAATCTAGGTAAATTAATCAGATATAATTCGTTGATAGACCACCTCATAAACCAGTCATGGTTAAATGCCGTAATACCTGTTTGATGATGCTTGTGGTAAGTACACCGACATGGCAATACGGCATCTTAGTTTCAGACTATCAGCATCAAATACTCCAATATTACCATCAGTAAAAGCCGCATAAACTAGTTGACTACTGGAGGAATATGCTGCACAAGATATTGGCGCAGGCAGTACATCTTGTGGCATCCACTGCAATTTAAAGAAAAACAAATGAGGGGATTTGTTGTACACATAAACAAAAGTAACTCATCCAAGAAGTTTAATTACCTGCCGAATGCACTCCGACTTGGCCGCATCATATAGTGCTAGTTGAGTCTCATGGTATACCAACAATCGGACTTGATCAGAATAGAATTGCACATGCGTGTCACCAACAGGAGCCTTTCCAGCGGGCAACTGAAGTGGAACCGATTTCCTCTTATCCCATGTATCCATGTTCCAAAAGCATAGCTGCAAAATCATTTTCTTTATAAATCCAATAACTTGTAAACATCAAGTTGCACAGCAAAAGTATAAGAAGAGCTGTCACATACTTGAGCGTCAGCACCTGATGAAACCATGAGTTTAAGGCTGACAGAAAATGCTAAGCCAGTAATGTGCTTCTGGTGGCCTTTCAGCTTTGCTTTGACCTAACAGAAGAGCAGCACGATTTACATTGGCAACCAACAAGAGCAATACAATCACTTGTCAACATATATAGAGATTCTTAAATCAATCACCTCATCAAGTCGAACATTGTAAATGTGGATAGTTGAATCTTCCATTCCTATTGCTATGATGTTATTATCCAGAGGATGAAATGACAGGTAGGTTGAGACTGGTGGAGGTGGCATGAAAGTTGTCATCACCTGCAAACCAAGAATTTTTCAACCCAAACATGCTTGTCAATTCAATACATGCAGAATCATGCAAACTATAGCAGTTGATAGAAACTGTCGTAGGATAGATCTGCACTATATCCGTATCAAATTACCTTAAAAGTCATCATGTTGAACAGAGACACTTTTCCTCCACAGGCTGACATCACATAAGAATCATTTTTTGAGAGTGCAATGCATGGAACCGCTTCTTCAACATTTTCTGAGACATCATTGGTCATTAAAAGACCACTGTTGGGTTGCCAATGTTGGGGAACAACACTTGCTGTGGCCTTTTAACCCACAAAAAAGTCAGATAAGTTTTATGAAAGTTGTTAACACATTATATGTTCATGCAATCGAATACATGCAGCTAAGCAAAGAGAGAAATATGTATTCATGTGTGTATTGACCATCACCTTCCCACTTGGATTTTGTTCACTGCGGCTCCACTTCCATAGCTTCTGCACCCCATTTGAACCGAGTGCCAGAATGCCAGAACCAGAATTTGTGTAAAGAAGTCGAGCAACCTTAACAAAAATTAAGACCATATTAATAAAATTATCTACAAACAACAAAAGAGGGAACTACAAAACAAATCCAACCTTGTTAGCGGGATCTTTACTTTCTGGCATGGTAGCCACCCGACACTGAACCGGATCAACAATCTCCGCCAGTTCCCAACGTTTAATTTTGTCAGATACATCATCTAAACTTCTTCTCTTTTCCAGGCTTCTTGCCATAGAATCGGCCCTTGCCATAGACTCAGCCCTTGCCATAGAATCAGCTCTTGCCATAGAATCAGCTCCATTCTACAACAAATATGCAGCAGAATGAGATTCTAGAGCAGAACTACGGATAAAATATAATACACCTAGTTAATTTATTAAACTGAGTTTGGTGACAATGGCTACCAAATTTCAGTACTAACAAGATTCAATTGTACATTGGTTTTTCAAGATGATGCCAACCAGTCAATCAAAATTAAGTTCTCAAAAAAAAAAAAACAGGACAAAACAATTTGAATGTGAATTGCATAATTTATATGACGTACAAGAATATGAGTCGGTCTGGCAGGAGAGCTTGTATCCATACGTTCCACTTTATTAATGGTTGGGTTGATGTTCGGAACCATAGAAGAACCAGATACCTGATTAATGTACATGAATACATCAAATTCTCAACAAAGAGCAAATCTATTTTTCAAGAAACAGGAATGTACAAACGAATGAAAGGGTTATCATGGAATCAGAAATAAAAACCTTCATCTCAATAGGTGCTCTGGATGCTTCATAAGATCGAGTTTCAATTGCTCTTAAGGATCTGAAACCCTCAGCATTAGCAAGAACTTTGATTCCATTGTCAGCCGTGGTAGCAGCAAGCAAATTTCCTTCCTTATTGAATCTCAAACGGGGAAGAGTCTGAAGTAATCCCAACGTTCACAGTCAATGAATGAAATCTAAAAACAAGGGAATCTTTTAATCAACAGTATAAATAATGAGGAGTTTCACCAGAAGTCCACCCTCAGCATCTGTAGTAGTAAGAACATTTGTACTATCCATATCCCAAAACTTTATCTGGTTATCTTCACCAACAGCCAAAAAGTGATTTTTTGTTGTATCAAACTGCACTATCCCAGAAGATTTTTTTCGGAATCCGTTATATGTCCTCTTTATTGCCCCTTCACTTTCATTCCATTCAACGAGGAAAGAATCACCATCTTTACTAGTCCCACAAGAGAATAATCTGAGATTTAGGAGGATCAGTTATAACTCATACATCTTCACATGAACAGAAAAGTATGCGACAAAGGTACTTTACAGCATAAACCATGTGGATAGTCCTATGTACCTATTTCCGTCATCACTGTATAGCATTGTGGTGCACCAGTGCCCAGGAGCATCATAGTCAACCCTGGAGCCCACATTGTCATAAAGCCAAGCTTTTATTTTCCCATCAACAGCAGTTGAAAATATGAACTGCAAAGATAAAAAGGTGGAATCAGGACATCAGTAGGATGCATCTTCACTGCAACCGCAAGAACAGCTTGATGCGACAACATTGTCTCTCATTTGTTGTTAGTTATTATAATAACAGTAAATGTAATAATTAGTTATCTTCTAATGACAACTTTTGTGAAATTATACCACTAAGCAATCTGATATAAATAAGAAAGTATACCACTTCGAGCTATTTGTTCTTTGAACAGTCACAAATGAACTCTAGTGACACTGAACAGGCCGTTTAACATATAAATAAAATTAGAGTACCCACATTCAATCAGTCATTTGAGAACTAGTAACATTAAGTGGCCATAACACATATGCAGACTTCAGCAAATGGACATGGCTTACCTGAATATTCTCCTTCTGGTGGGGGCAAATCGAGTAAACAGGTGCTTCATGACCTTCAAAGCTGAATAGATTTCTTCCAGCCAAATCCCAAACCTATTAATGTTTTTAAACAAATAATCCATTTAATATTGATCAAGTTAAAACAAAAATAGAAGGCTGCAATATTTCATCCCCCACCTTTATCAGCTTGTCCTCCCCACACGTTATAAGACACAATTGCTTGTTTGGAAGAGAAAAGGCTAAGTCATTCACACTACCACTGTGAGCGTCAATCTATAAGAAAAACAAATCCAAACATCAGTCCAAACTAAAGTGGCAAATAATATATTCTTGATCTTGAATTAGCACAAAGTGAATCAAACATACCTCCAAATGTTGCCGTAGATCAGTAGGTCCTTGATAAGCGTACAAATGAACCAAGTGTTTGGTAAATGCAACACCTGTACAACAAAAATACCTAGAATTATATCCAAATTTGCATTCAAAATATGCTAGAGATGCGCTGTAGTTGCACATACCAATTAAGCTTCCATCTTGATTCCATGATACACGGCTTACAGATATCGTTGTATCTTTGACCATAGCAACCTACAAGGGGGCTAAAGGTTAACTGACAGAAGTGATCAATGCTCAATAATCAATTAATCATACATAGTGCAGGCCTCTTATAATAACCATTAACTAAATATCATGACGACACCAATACTTTGAAAGCAGATCGAACCTTCTAAGCACACATAAATATGATGGTTTTAAAGACGGGATAGAGAATACTGAGAGGATGTATAAGGTTCTGATTTAGTAATGAGATACACACCTGAAATGCATTAGAATAAGTAGTCGTATTCCATACTTTGAATGGCTTTGACACTAGCCTCTCTCGCATCCCAACTTCCCATAGTGCAATTTCGCCATTACTACAGCCAACTATTTATAAACATAATTCTTAAGTAAGCTATGAATAGAAGTTGCATAAAGACAAAAAGTACAATTTATGTTAGGCGGTAAATAAAACCTACCAGCAAGTAATGTGTGGTGAGAAGGGTGGAAATCCATGCTTATCACAGTGAACCCTTGATGAAGAGTGCACGCTACAGTTCTCGGCAGGTCATCTAGTGACCAGGAAGCATGTTGGGGAGGGGGAGGATAACTGACCTGAATAAATGAAGTAGGAAGCTCCATAATAATTTGCAACAGTGGACCATCTAGATACAGAACCACAAAATGCAAGAAAGAGGGCATCCATAAATTATGCAGAAAATTTAATCTGTTCAATAATACCTCATCAACAGGTTGTGCAGATCGTAGGCGTTTCATTAGTTGCTCGTGATCTGAGTTTGGATAATCACCCATTCCAAGAGCATTTGACGGTGTTCTTGGATGCTTTAAACCAGAAACTGTTCAGGCAGCAAAGTTGTTTTCAATTACCAAATAGCTTGAAAAATATGAACTATATTCTGTTATCTGATACTTTAAGCAAGCAAAACAATGACAAGCAAGCTCAACAGTAAATACTTCTGGTGATAAATGAATTACTTATTCTTACTATGCTCAATAAACAAACGGAATGACCAAGCACAAAAGAACTAATCTAGAAGAGTTTGTTTAACCTCCTTACTCCTTACTGACACAAATTTGTGACTATATTTTCTTCTTAAGTCTACATTATCACCTTATTAACATTGTGTTTCAAAACAAAGAATGAAAGTGAAATAAACATGGATCCAAAAAAATATTCTTCAACTTTTGTTAAGCTGTAGCCTAAATTTCAGAAGAATGAAAAACACACCTTGACTGGGTTGAACAGGGAAGGGTGAAGCAGCAACAACAGCTGATTGCACAGACAAGGAAGGATTAGCATTTGACATCCATCCTGCTAAATTTGCATTAGCTGCAGCTGCAGCAGCCGGCGGAAAAGGCTGTACACGACAGCAGCGGAAAAAAAAAGCATATTGAAACATCACAACGTCAGCATAGTTGAAAGAAATTTCAACATCTATAAAATTATGACGAAGGATATGAACATACTCCACCAGGTGCTCCTAGAGGAGCATAAGTTGGCTTCGCAAGAGCTGCAACTGGAAGAGTAACTGGCGTGGATGCACGAGCCCCATTTGTCGGAGAACACGAGTGATCCATGAATAAGGTTTTAATGTCAGGATTTGGCCTTGGGTTCTTGCACAGCTGGTGCTGCCAATTTAGACTGCAATAACCATAATTTAATGCTTCACAACTTTTACAAACTGTAATCAATGATATTGACTGCGAGATCTACCTTCATACAAAATGCAAAAGTGGAAAGGCATTACAAACACCAAAGTACCTTTGATTAATTAGAGTTCGCAAGCGTGAAGCCTTTAGAGTGGGTAAACCAAGCTTCTCTCGGAAAAGAGGATTTGCTTCTATCAACTTTTTAAGCTCTACTAGCATTATGCTTCTAGCTGACTTAGTATCACCGTATTTCGATAACTGCTCATTTTCTCTGCATCAGATTAAAATTAAGAGTTATAAAACCCAACCTACATACACGTTCAAAATAACCTAAAACATGATTCACCTGAAGTTTTCGAGAGTCAAAAGATGCGTAATTTCCTTGTACAATTCTTCATTAAACGTTGAGAACACTTTCAAATCCTTCACCAGTATCTCAACTGCCTTAGCTCTGTCATTCCTGACATCATTCCCAACACAAAAAAACCCATCACCAAAACACAAACAATTAACACATTCCACAAAACAATCATACATGCATACACACAGAGAAAAACAGAAATGATCAAAATCGAAACCTGTCAAGCGCCTCGAGATACTTCTGCTTTCGAACCTCAAAGAAAATCTTCATCGAATAGCGATTCTCATCGACCTTGGTGAACCCAGAGAGGTACTTCTCGACCTCATCCCACTCTCCCGCCAGCGCCTTCTCCTCGAAGTACTTCATGTTGAAGAAGTATCCCGATTCCTGCTCCAGCCTGAGCTCCCAACCAATTCAAATTTCAAACCATAAACCGCTAAAATTAATTCAAAACCCCCAAAAATTGAAAAGTAAAAAAAAAAAAAAATGCCCACCTGTGTACAGACTCCTTGAATTTCTCTTCCTCCAGAAATTGCAGGATCAGGAACACCAGTTCTCTGCTCAAAGACGACATCTTTGTTTCTTCGGCCGTCGATTTCAAATCTCAAGCTCGAAACTTTCGGTTCGCGGGGGAGGAGGCGGCGGAGGAGAAATGGGTGGAAACAGCGGCGTCTTGGGTGGAGGTGGGCGGTTTTTCAATCGGTTTTTAGGGCAAGTGAAAAGGGTCTAGGGTTTCAGGTTCCATGATTTGGCGTTCAACGACAACAGTGCAGAAGCACAACGAGAGAAAAGGAGAAAAAGATAAAGAGGAGAGAGAGAGGGAGAGTGAGAAAATAGGAGTTGCTCGCACTTTCTTCGATGCGGTTTGCAGGGTCTTTGTTTTGCACCCACCTATCAGCCATCACTGATAACTTATCACTGAAAGTGAGCGATTGATAAGCTTGTTGATAATAAGCAGCATGGCTTATCTACAGAGTGGGGAACCAAGAACTGTGAGGCGCAGCGCAGTGGGTCATCATTTCGTAAAAGGAGGAGATTCCACTTGGTTAGGGGCGGTTATTGGGTGCGGCGCTATAACCGTGAGGACCGTTGAAGCTGTGGTTGTTGTGTAGGCGTGTCAGAATTTGATGGGTTGGAGAGATGTGGTTGCTGGGAGGGGACAGTAGATGATTGGTGTCCTGAAAAGGAGGTTTCGGTTCCGGAATCGAAGCTGAAAAATCAAATGGGATTGAATATACGGGGTCACGTCCACCACTTCCCATTTCATTGTCGGGTGTCTACGTGTCAAGCTCTCCACTTGATGTCCTACCAGCGACACACGATTGCAACCTTTGTTAAATGTCAAATATAAAGCGTCAAATTTTTATTTAATCGCGGATACAAATGTTAAATCTTTTTTTTTTTTACACCAACTCCAATTTTTGGAGTAAGTCTATTTTTCTCTTCTATTCCCTCCTCATTTCTCTCCAACTTTTGTTTTAAAGTGGGTTAAATGTTAGAACCTAATACAAACTCAAATGTCCCTCAAGATTTATCCCAAAATTAGTGGTGGAGCCAACAAGTGAGAGTGAAATTTGGCATTTGAAGCCCAAATGTCAGGCTTGGACACGTGCACGCTCGGCACGCACCAAGCCCAGCAACAGAAAAGTTGCACCCATGTGGGCTTGTCGCCCACTTGTCTGATGGCAATCATGAGCCTAATGGCTCTTTTTCTGATTGTGCAGTCACAATCAAATGGGTCGTTAGTTCATCCAACGGTCCATATTCAAACTTTTTTTTTAGTTTTATATTTATATATTTATTGAATCTATAGGCTGCGATCGAATATAATCAAATCCAACGGTAAAAAAAATTTAACGACCCAAATTTTAATTCAACAGCTAAAATAATTAAAAAAAATTATTTAACTCAAAATCACCCAAATTTAGTGATTTTTCAATATTTATTGGAATCTAAATATTTTTTAAGTTAAAATGTTCATAAAATTAAATTAGGATAGTGTACATAATTATTTTTTTAAATGCTTAAAGAAATTAGCCTAAATTTATTTCTTAATAATCTCGGGCTAAAAAATTTAGACCTGAAGGCTTGGAGTAGAAAAACTGTTTCTGGGTTAAAACTTAAATTTTTTGAGTTAAAAATATTAGATTTTACTTCAAGGGTTGGAAATGGTGTTAATGTATATGTATTTATTTTGTAATTAATATTGGGCCTCATAGTTACTATAACTATTAAAATATAATTAGAATTATTTTATATTTTATATTTTATTAGTCAATGAGAGCCGTACGTTAAAAATTTAAATTATATATATTTGACGTCTTCTTTCTTTAAATATATTGCATTAAAAGTTTGCTCATGGTAGGATTCTCTCATCTCGAGATTCTCTCCCCAACCCACCCTTCTCCGAATATAAATGGACTGAAAAGAAAAAAAAAATAGAAGATAGAATCCGGATCCATCTTGCAGATATGCCGTTTAGGTCCGCAACTCTCCAACAAAAACCACCTATGCCATTGCCGAAATTCATACTTGATGCAGTGACTTCTTAACAGGCTGAATACGATTTGTCAACTAAAAAGCAAAAGAGCTAATATGAAATCCAAACAAGAATAATTCCATTCAAAAAATTATTTTATCTTCCATGAAAATAAAACCTAATTCTTCTTGAATAAATCTGCATCCTTCATGTACTTGGTTTTGAATTTGTAATTTGGCGATCGTTCTCCAGATGAACACTCCTTGGCTCTAACTCTTATATTTGGGACTGCACTACTTTTGTTTGTGTCATCCCTTTGGAACTAGTTGCTCTTGTGACCTTTTTATTTTAATTTTTTTTTTCTGATAAATATATAACCACATCCGCATCCATGTTATTTGATAAATTAATCAAGACGGTTGGATGTCATATAACCTAAAAGCTCAAAAACAGTAAAAATATTTTCCCACAACCCCCACATATATATATATATATATAAAGAAATGTTTCAAACTTTATGCTTTTGAACAAATTGTGGCTCAAGTCTTTGGCCTTGCTTGCCTCAAGCTTGGCCCAGCCTTGATGGGTAGGTTTGGTTGAAGGAGAAAAATGAATTGTAAACATATAAGGTCATCTTCAATCTAGGGTTGGGCAAATGGCTCGTTTTAACCATCTGGTCCACCAAGAAATTAATATTTTAATGAACAGTACAGGGCCATATTTGCCTTCGTCTCCAACCGAGGACTAAAGGGCCATAGGGCCAAACATAATTTATTATTTAAAAACTACAACTTAAATTCAAATCCAACAGCTAAGTGACGTCAACTAGCTGTTGGATTTGAATTTTTCTTTTGCTATAAATAAGGTGGATATTGAGCTATAATTCACACAACTTTAAATTCAATCTATTTCAATTCAATCTCTTTCAATTCAATCTCTTTCAATTCAATCTCTTTCAATTCAATCTTTTTTAATTCAAGTTTGCAATGAATTCCAACTTTGGATCGTCTTCGGATTCCAACTGGAGGTCCTCATCCAATTCCAAATTGGAAGCAAAATGAGCGCAAATGAGACGAGAACATGAGGAGTCTGATGAAGAAGTTCAAGTAAGGCGCAACAAACAAAACAGAGCAGCAGCCATGACTGTGACCATGATGTATTAGCCAACTGAGGAACAACCTCAATGGGGTGGCTCTATTGTTGGTTACTCTTACAAACCACGAAACAGAGCAATGTCGCATGCCAATCTGATGAACAACTACTTCGACCCCAACTCGGTGTACATAGAAGAGGATTTCAGACGTCACTTCCGGATGAGGCGTCATGTCTTCAAGCATTTACTTCGTGATGTCTAACACGTCAATCCATACTTTCAACAGAAGCGGGACAGAGCAGGTCGCCTTGGTTTTTCACCTTATCAGAAGGTTACTGTTGCACTCCGAATGATGGCATATGGCTCCTCAGCTGATTTGATGGATGAAACTTATGGTATGTCTGAGTCTACATACCTTGATACTCTTGAACAATTATGTGACACAATTATTCAGGTTTACAACGACGAGTACCTCTGCAAGCCAAATCAAGAAGATCTGAAGCGGCTCCTTCGCAAAGCTGAAGACCGCGGGTTTCCGGCATGATAAAGTCATTAAATTGCATGCATTGGGATTGGAAGAACTGTCCCACCGGATGGCAATGAGGCTTTAGCGGAAGGTTGAGAAAGCCAATTGTTGTGTCAAAGATGGTTGACTTATATGACACATGAATTTGGCATGCTTTCTTTGGAGTCCCTGGATTCCAAAATGACATTACAGTTCTTGGGCATTCACCTCTCTTCAATAACTTGACAGAAGGTAAAACACCCCAACTTGACTACTACATCAACAACTGTCAATACAATATGGGGTATTACTTGGCAGATGACATCTACCCAAAGTGGGCGACACTTGTTCAAGCAATTCCAAACCCTAGGAATGATGCAAAAAAGTTGTTTACCTTACACCAAGAGGCATACCAGAAAGATGTTGAGAGAGCTTTCAGTATTCTACAAGCACAGTAGAAGATCATTAGCGAACTGGTAAGAGGGTGGAGTTGATAAAATTTGGACTCCATCATGATGTCTTGCATCATAGTACACAATATGATAGTGGAGGATGAGCGAGATGGGTATATTGATGGAGAGTCCGATGACAACCAAGAAGATCCAAATAGGTCAAGAAGGGCTCGTACAAAAATATATGATGAGCATAATTTGCCTTTCAATCCAAAAATTAGTAGTATCTCTATAAATAAGTAAATGAGGCGCTATAGAATAATATGTTCTCATGCCACAAACAAGTACCTACAATAAGATCTTGTTGCACATCTTTGGGCCAAAAGAAGTATGGAGGAGTAGGCGTTTAAGTTTTATGTTGTTAAATGTTTTTAAAAATATTGTTTGAGTTTCATGTTGTTAAATGTTTTTTTTTTTATTTTGTATAATTTGTATGTTGGTTAATGTTATTTAATGTTGTTTCATATTGTTTAATGTTGTTTCATGTTACTTAATTTAATTTAATGTTGTATAATGGCTTAGGAAGTTATAGGAAAAAAATATAATTTAAAAAAAATAAGAAACAAATTTTGTGAAATAGAAGTTATAAGAAAAAAATAGAATTTAAAATAAAATGAAACAGATTTTGTGAAATAGAAGTTATAGGAAACTTTTTCTAAATAAAAAATAATAATAAAACTGTAAAAAAATAAAATAAAATCAAATGCAACGGCTAGCTGACATCAGCTAGCTGTTGCATTTAAATTTTAGCTAACCGACAGGAATGCCGCCAGCCTTTCAACCCTTTCAGATTCAGTGGGACCCTTTCAGATTTCACGAGCCATCTAGCCTAGCCTTCGGTTGGAGACGGTTTTCAAACTATTTTCAGCCCTCTGGCCCTCTGGATCCTTCGGTTGGAGATGGCCTAAGGTAGTGTAAGCATAGTGGTATTTCAAAAAAAATAGTACACGGCAACATCATGCTTGTGTTGGTTTCGTTGTATTTCAATCATTGAACTGTATTTGAGTTTACGTTGTTGTTTAATGTTATTTCTAAGGATGTAATCGTTTCCGTTAACACTAATAAAATTATATATCTTTTGCTGGAAAGAAAAACGTAAATTCAGGTAACTAATTTTATTTTAGGTCTAATTGAATTAATAGTTTTCATGGTGTAAAGGTAGTTGAAAGATAGCCAATGTTCTAAAAAATTAGGATTTTAAACCCATACGATGAAGTTTTTAAAATTTATGTTCAAAATTAAAAATTTCGTCTAACTCTCGATTTTTTTTGCCACAGAGCAATCCAATTAAGCCTTTATTTTATTTTAACTTACCGGTATACCCATATTTGGGCCGCAGGCCGGGAAACCCATATGCTTTTCAAGCAAACCCGTATCGGCCCATACCCGAAATCTAAAACCCTGGAAAAACCCTTCGATAGAACAGGACTGTCCTCTTCTAAACAGATAAGAGAACTCCAGTCTTACTCCAATGGCGGCGAAGAAGCAGGAGAAGAGCTCGCCAAAGAAGAGGAAGCAAATCCCAGGCAATAAGCCGGAGACCAACAGCTCGACTTCCAAGAAGCCCAAGCTCCTCGACTCCAAGCCCTCAAATCCTCGAAGCACCGACTTCAAGAAACCCCCCAAACCTTTCAAGCCCCGAGAACCGGGACTCGATCATGAGAAACAAGTTCCGCTTTCGAAGCAAGAGGGCCGCCTCCGTGCCAAGGTCGATATCTGATCAACGTGAACGAAATAATTGGGTGTTTTTTTTTGTTTCCAGCAATAAGAATGTGCTGCTGAGTTTTGTTTTTTAATGATAAATCGGCAATTTTGATTTGTGGGTTTTTGTTGCAGGAGCTTGCAGAGGCTAGGAAGAAGAAGCGGAAGCGTCATTACAATTTAGAGCAAGTGAGTGTTTGTTCCCCCTTTTTTCTTTCTTTTTTATTCTAAATTGTTTGGATATGCATTTGAATTTGCAAATGATTAACACTATGTTTGGATGAGGGAAACAAACTTGGAATTTGGGTAAAAGTCAGAATTTATAAATTGACATGCACCAATTCTTTTGTTCGGATTCATAAACATAGAAATTTAGAATTTCCACGTTGAAAAAAAACTTGGAATTTGGGATCTCCAATTCCCAAGTTTAAATTCCAGGTAAATAGGTGTCATTTCCCAATTTCTATGATTGAGAGTTTAAAAATAACAAATTCCATATTCAATTCTATTGTTCTTTTAGGTTAACTAAACAAGAAAATTCACAAATTCTAGTAAATAAAATCCCGTCATTTCAACTACCGTCATTTTAAAGTTCCTTAGTAATCTTAAATTTCTTCATCCAAACATAGCGTAATAGGAAAAGGAAAACATCAACAGGTATTGGTTGTGCTTGTTTGTCATAATTCGAATGTTAATCAGTAGATGAAACTTGGCCTTTTGTTATAACATGCAAAAATGTGCACCAGGCTTGGTACTCACTCCAAATTACTTCATTTTTTAGCTCAAAACACTGCCTCGTTTAATTCACGCTTCATCTCTAGCTATCATTCATTGTGTTACATGTGCAAAGACAACCCCTTAACTTAACCACATTTAAATCCTCAAACTACGTGCTTATTGTGAAAATGGGATGAACCTTGTTTTACCCCTTATTTTAATAGGAGCTTGCACATCTGTGGGAAAAGATGCGGCAACGAAATATTTCCAAAGAAGATCGATCCAAGTATGTAGTTATAATGCAATTCTACCTCAATCATCCCTCTTTATAGCTACATTCTTCATTTGCTTATTCTTGTTATCTATGAACCTTGGTAAGGTTGGTGAGTGAAGCGGTAGAGAAAATGAAGGGGAAAATTCCTGAAATCGCAAGCTCCCATGTGTCCTCTCGTGTTCTGCAGGTTTTTATCTTCATGTATCAAATACTTTGAAGTTTGAAGTTTTTGTTTTCTTTTAGTAGCCTGTATTTATGTTCTCCTTTTACCTTAGACTTGCGTTAAGTACTGTTCACAAGCGGAAAAGGATGCAGTTTTTGAGGAGCTTCAGCCACATCTTCTTACTCTTGCATGCAACACGTATGCTGTTCATCTGGTGACCAAAATGTTAGACAATGGTATGGTTCAGCTTAGAAGTATGTGTGTATAAACTATAGTCTTTGACTTTCATACAAATTTATTATAGTTTGAATATGATTGGTAGTGCACAACCTTTTAGTTTCTGAGAAATTATTAAGTTGTTACCATTTCTTTATTTGGAAGCCTCCAAAATGCAGCTAGCGGCATTTATCTCATCTCTCCGAGGACATGTTGCTTCCCTTCTTCGTCACATGGTTGGTTCTGTAGGTATGTTAGATGCGCTCTGCAGTACTTGGAGATATATCTCACAATATCCAACCAACCATTTTTGTTTCCTTTCTCACACTCTAAGCAGTTATAATATTATTGCTATTTTCTAAATCCTCTTATAGTCGTTGAGCATGCATACCAATTGGGAAATGCAACTCAAAAGCATGAACTTTTGGTGGAACTATATTCTACGGAGCTTCAGTTGTTTAAGGACTTGGTCTCGAAGAATGAGGGCAGGTAAAGGAACAGCTGTAGAATCATTTTACACAAATGTAATGTTATCACATTCTCATTGCACTTTGTATCAAATTTCAGGTTACTAGATATAATTTCAAAGCTAGATCTGCAGAAATCTTTGGTGTTGCGGCACATGACCTCAGTGATTCAACCAATTTTAGAGAAAGGAATAATTGATCACTCTATAGTACACAGGGTGTTGATAGAGTACTTCACAATAGCTGAACAGGTGTGATTGAGATAGTAATTGCAAATTATCATTTCCTGAACATCCCAATTCCTTGGCCTACGATACAGGCGTTTACTTGTAATTTTGTCTCCCCTTTCTAAATATCAAGTTTTTGGTTTTAAGTTCTCTGCCACAGATGTAATTAAACAGTTGTCTGGCCCACTTCTTGTTCGGGTGATCCACACAAAGGATGGATCTAAGGTTGGGATGCTTTGTGTCAAGCATGGCAGTTCAAAGGTTGATTGTTTTCATATCAAGTGCAAATTGATGTAAGTTGAATATATGTGTTGGAATTTTGGCTACTAATCTACATTATCGTTTAATTTCATGACTTGTATTTAGGAAAGAAAGAAGATAATCAAAGGAATGAAAGGCCACGTTCATAAAATAGCTCTTGATCAAGGTGGAAGTATGGTAAAGCTTTAGGAGACTTTATTTATTTTTTCCCTTTTTCATTATTTTAGCACTAAATTTGTGATTTCATGCATTCATTTTTTTATTTCTATACTTCTTTCTGTATTGTTGCAGTTGTCTTCGTAAAGCTTACTATAATATTGTGCATATCTGAAATTAATACACTCTATACTTCCCAGGTGCTTGTTTGCCTCGTTTCAACTATTGATGATACGAAGCTTACTACAAAGGTCTGCTTTTCTTGTGATGTTTGTTGCAGATAAGGTTTTATTGTTATTATTAATATTTTCACTGCAGGGGGTGGTGGAGGGAGAGGAGGGGGGTTGTGGTATAAACAGATTTCTGGTGAACCTTTCTAATTCAGTTACTACTTTTTACAGGTTGTCATTCATGAGCTTCAAGAAAATCTAAAGGATCTTGTTCTTGATAAGGTTGTCATTTCTATCTACCACCTA
Organism: Pyrus x bretschneideri; assembly: GCF_019419815.1. Taxonomy (NCBI): domain Eukaryota; kingdom Viridiplantae; phylum Streptophyta; class Magnoliopsida; order Rosales; family Rosaceae; genus Pyrus; species Pyrus x bretschneideri. The sequence goes on along the minus strand of NW_025999513.1, from coordinate 5,799,355 downwards.
AAGGCTTGATCATGTTTTCATATCTACAATCTGTAGTAACCCTATTTCAACTTACTCTCTACATTCCTAAGAGATGGTTTTCTGTTTGCAATCTTTCAGAACGGAAGGCGCCCATTACTGCAGTTACTTCATCCAAATTGTTCACGCTATTTGACTCCCGATGACCTGGCTTCCCTCAGTTTGTCTATCCCTTCTCTTTCCAACAAGGTAGATCTTTTATTCTCTTTTTGTAGAAATTAGAAATGTATTTGGCTAGTGATTCATATGCACGAGAACTTACTCTATTTCCATCTATGCACGAGAACTTACTCTATTTCCATCTATTCCTAGGCTGAACATGACAATTCCGAGACAAAATCTTCAAAGGTTAACAACTCTGGTGAAGAGGGCAGTCGTGATTTGGAATTAGATGAAGCGGATACGAATGCTGAGGATGGCCTCCACTCGGTTGAGGGGGGAAAAAAGGATCCTGCCATTCGAAGGCAGGAGTTGTTAGTCCAGAGTGGGCTGGCTGAGGTTTGTTGCCTTAACACAAAACAGTTTAACCAGAGATATTATTAGTGAAGTTGATTTGAAATTCAGCTCGACCATTTTTTATACTAAGACTTGGACTTTGATGGGGTATGCATTGCAGAAGCTAGTTGATGTATGCATTACAAGTGCCGGGGAATTGCTTAGATCAAATTTTGGCAAAGAAGTCATATATGAGGTACATATTTCACTAGTTCCGTTTAATGCAGATACTTTAAACAATGAAAAAATTTTAGCCAATTTCCTGGCTCCGGTTATCAAATGTGCAGCTTGAAATGTTGGAGAAATTTCGACACTGTTCGATTTTCGTGTGTTTTTAACTTTTGAATGTTTTGCAGGTTGCAACTGGGGGTGCCGGTGGAATTCTCCACCCAACTTTGGATGACAAGTTGAGTGAGTTATATGAAACTATAGCATCTCTTGTAGCAGAACCGAAATCCCAAGAATCCAAAGAGGACTCAAAAGAGGAACACATCCTTGAAAATTTCCATTCCAGTCGGACCATAAGAAAATTAATCCTGGACTGCCCCACATTTGCTTCCACTTTGTGGAACAAAGCACTCAAAGGAAAGTGTGAGTTGTGGGCCCAAGGTCACAGGTCAGCCTCGTTGTCTTGTTTCCCAGTATTATGATGCTTGTGACTGAGCATCAGAAAGCATGTGATTCTTTCTTTTGTTCTTATTTGTAATTTTCTTTTCGTCTTTTCACATGCAAGTTCTCGATAACATTACTCTTTAGAGAATAACACTTCAAACCCAATAGTTTAGAGAAAATACTCAACGGACTTGATAATGGGCGAAACATTTCACAACTAATAATCAATCAGAGTACGACATGTGGATAGATGAGTTGTTTTTTCTTCAATTGAGCTACTGAAGTGTTTTTGTACTGTACTTATAGTTGTCGGGGTGTTTTTTTTTTCTTTTCTAATTTGTTATTTTCTCTCTCCGTGATTGCAGCGGAAAGGTAATTGCTGCATTCTTAGAATCCTCAGACTCTAAGGTAAATCAACTGGCAAAGAAGGAGTTGAAGAAGTTGATAGACGGTGGCATTCTCAAAGTGCCCGATCCAAAAGTAGCCACCGGAAAGAAGGAATGAGGAAGTTGTGGTCTTCTATAGTCCCCGAGCTAAAACACAAAGTGACCCCAGCTCCAGCTCCACGCCACCTGCCGGCATGGCTCTTTTGACTGAATGTAGCTAAAGGCCAGCTTAAAAATTTTGTATTGAGTGTATCTCTTTATATTTATACAATTTTGTAATGTGGTTGGTACAATCTAAGAAAATTATACATTTTGGTTTTGGTTAGCAAGATTCTGCGCATTCTAGCCAAAATAGTCCATGAGATTAGCGTAACTATTCACTTTGGTCCAGATTTCAAATCAATAAAAATGGTCTTTGAGTTTGTCCGCCATTAATCATTTTGATCATTTGGCTAAAAATTCTGTTAAATAAGAATTAAATTGACAAAAATACTTTCAATTTTTATCAAACAATGGGCCAAAATGATTGGACAAAAATAAGGGTGTTTTTGTCTTTTTATTTTATTTAACGGATATTACCAAAATGATTGATGGAGGATAAATTCAAGAACTAATTTTATTTATTTTAAATTCCAAATACCAAAGTAAGGAGTTATGCAAATTCAAGAACTATTTTAGTTAAAAAGCCTTCAACATATTTATGCAAATCCTACTTACTATGATGTTATTTACTTAGGGTTAGTTTGATATTGTTGTGCTTTTTAAAAAACTGTGTTTACTGTACTGTGAGAATAAACAGTCGTAAAATAAAGTTGTTGAGTGTTTGGTAAACTTTTATATAAATTATTGTGGATATGTTAAATGACAAAAAATGATATGGTATTTAATGTGATATAATAATTGTTAAAGAGAATAATGTAGGGATAATGATTGTAATTTTGTAAAATATGTTTGGTTATACTTGCCATTTGAAAATTTCATTGAATGCGCACTGATTACTATACTTTGAAATAAAAAACATTTTTTTAGAAGCATAGTAGACTCTGCTTCTACTTTCCTATGTTTTTCTACTATTATTGACAGCAGTTAAAAAAAAAAATTGTTTTACCAAACATATTTGATGTTCTAGATTTTTTTAATAAGCTTTTTTTTTTTATATTTTTTAAAGCATCACAATCCCAAACCAGTTTCGGGCCTGTTATGCATTTACTGACAAATACAGAAAGTATATGGGTACGTTATAATCTGTAATTCAATTCTTAAAAATAAGGAATAAAATCCGATTAATTTCAAGCAAACTTGTCACTTTCTCAAGACATCCATGAATAATCGTATAAAAAGACGTTTCATTTTTTCAATTAATCAATGTAACAATCTACTTGCCTACAAGTCATGAACGAACACAAGTAGACCTACTCTTAAACATTCCTCTATCTGATCCGACCTCAAACACTGGAGAATCATAACCAGCTCTCCCCTGCTCATAATTCACTACGTGATGCCCTGCTCTCAGCTGCCAAAACTTCTTCGGTTTTTCGTATATTCGAGCCCGAAGATGAGGGTATCCCTGAACCTTATGTTCGGATGGATTGAAAACAGGTGATTCTTTTGGGAACCTGCTATGAAACACATCAAAAGCAGCAGCAGCTGGACTAAACAGCGAGGAGGATTGTTTTCCTGCAGCTGCATTGGCCTTCAAGCAGTTTTCTATCACTTTTGCCTCCTCTCTGAATCTGCTGCTGATAACTTTCAGTCCCTTGATTACTTTGCAAGGCCTTGGATTAGTGGGATTGCAATGCTTGTGGTGTGAAGAAGGACCGGGATTGGCAGTGCTGGGAGAGTTGTGGTGGGTTGTCGTGTAGGGGATTGTGCCACAATCAAAGCAGAACTTCCTCCATCTCTCCAAGTCAAAAACTCTTCTTTTTGCACTATCTGAGAGACATGAATATGCCTGCAAAAAATTAAAAAAATAAAAAATAAAAATTCAGAAATTGGAGTTGGGTTCATAAGTTGAAATTGAATGCAGTCACATCATAACACATGAATATGTTGTTGGTTGTCCAATCTGTGCTGTCAGGCTGTCACATGGGACTCAACCTTCAGCGAAGCACTTGTACCCCACTTAAGATGAGGCATAATATTTACTAAAATAAAGCTTTAGGGACTCAACCTTATATTGATACCATCTTGATATGTTGTTTACTCTGTCGCATTATATCGGTAACAAATACGCTTAAACTGTTAATTTGCTAAAATTAATTGCTATTTGAGAAGAGTGATGTAATAATATTATAATAGTGTTATTTGGGAGATGATTTCACAATTCCGTTTGCTTTTTTGCACTTCTCCTTTTTCGCCCCTCTATTCCTCTTTGATTTATCCAGTCTAAAGACTAAAAGAACATAGAAGAGTACATTACAATGAAAAGAGAGTTCGAAAATCACTATCCAAGGTCCCAAAGTTTACATCATTGTAGTGGACAGAGGTGCAACTGAAATTTGTGTTGAATATGGTTGTAATGGGTATGGTGAGGGAACAACCTCACCAAACTCCATGGAATTTTCAATTTTCTTCCACATACATTGACCATTGCCAACTTGTGGCATAGAGAAAATAGAGCAACAACACGCAACCAAAATGGTGGACAATGGGAAGAGAAGAGAACAATTCTAACCTCAGAAACAAGCTTGAATGCAATTTCAGCTTTTGGGTGCTTGTTTTTATCTGGATGAAGTTGTAAAGCTGCACACACAAAAATAAATAAATAAAAGATCCCAACCATAAATAATCACCAATCAATCAAACGTATGTAAAATGGCAATGTTTTACCCAAAACCTACCAAGTTCATGATATCTCTTCCTTATAACATCTGCCCCAGCATTTTCCTCCAGCTATGAATGTCAGATTTTCACAAACATCCATAAGCAATCTTGAAATTTTACAAAATGGGTTTGCATTTTAAACCAAAATGGTGCAAGAAAACGTACTCTAAGAAGGCGATACCAATCGACGAAAGACGGCGAATGAACTGGGCTGCTGCTGCTGCTGCTGCTGCCATGCCTGTGAGAGCAGGCAATGGCACGCGTGGAAATGGAGCAAATCTCAGTCACCAGCTGGGATTTCAAATCGGAATCCTGCCCCATTTTTCTCTCCAACAGAGAAAACGGAAAAGAATGAGAAAAATGTTTGAAAATTGAATTGTTGGATTTGGTTTGGAGAGAGAGAGAAAGAGAGAGGGAGGGAGGAAGGCAGTGGTAACAGAGAGGTGGAGCGGTTTAGAAAAGAGCTCCCTTGGACTTGGTGGGAAAACGGGGGAATAAGAAGGGGTCGTCCCTTAATCTTGCCACGTGGAGGAAGTTGAGGAGTTCTAGCCATACATTATTGTTTTTTTGTTTTTTTTTCACTTGCCTTGGATTTTAAGGTTCGAATTTAAACAAAAAGCAATTGGTAGGGTCGCTCCACAGATTTCAAGCAATTCATCTTTTATGACATAGAAGCAGGTTGTCTGCCCTGTTTGGTTTCTTTTCTACCATCTCTTATTTTATGCGATCACGGTTAAGCTATGTAATATTTTATATTAATTTTTTTTATAAAGATAATAAGACGGAAAGACAAAATAAAGGGTAAAGTGAATAGTACCAAGATTGACTTTTTAGTGTGAAAATGTGGTTTTTCGTTAAAATGAACAATACCACGAGTTTTTCGTTAAAAATCCCAAATTTAAATCTATTTTTACTATATATTGGTCCTTGTTTCCAATTAAATGGTATATTTGTTTCCAATATTGTATTGAATTTTTGGGAGAAGAAGCAAATCATAGTATTGAACATTGATTAAATATTTGAATACTACCACTTTAAATTAGTTGTGTATGCAATTAAAATCAATAACAAAAAAAAAAAAAGTTTAATGAACATGTAGGACGTATAATCCATGTAGCTTCCCCTTAAAAAAAAAAAAGAATTAGTTGAGAAGACGAGCATCACTAGATTAAGAGCTACGTAATAACTAATAATATGACACAAATGTTAAAATAACATGGTCATGATATATATACCCTTCCCAAACTAAAATATATATAAGACTGATCAAGATACTTATCAAGGTTCCTTCGGGAACATCCGATAAAATTGTAATGATCGTGATACTTATTAACATATGATACAAGAATTTGAAAACCAAACATTTTCCCAAGCAAGAATATAAGATGAAGAATATGGTGGGTGAATATTTTGGCTGCAATGAAACTATTTTGTTAATTGAAACATGTTGGCTTCTTGGGAAGAACTTAGCGATGAGAGGTCATTGTACACACGTCAGTGTCCAGATTAACTGCCTTAAGCTCATCGAACCAAAAGGGCTATTGATAAATGGAGGGTCCCGAAAATTGAATGTTTGCAGTTGGAGATAGCAACACCAACAAAGGCATCCAAATAAAGTTGAAGCTCATGATGAACAGTCCCACTGAGTGAATGAATTATCACTTTAAATTATTAGACTAACAGTGAGGGATTTATACGTAGCTCGGTTAGTTAAGAATATTTATTTTTGTATTTGATGTCTCGAGTTCGATTTTTCCTTTCCATACCATTTATTTATTTGCTTTAGAAATATAAGAGATCAGATTCGTTCATCAGTTGGACTATTGTTATCATCTATAGCTATACATTGATGTCAAACGATGTGTACAACTAACATTTAATAAGATAAACTCATTATTAATTGACATATACACGTCATATGATACAAATATGTGATATCTGTAACATCTTTATTTCTCGATATATAAGAACCAAGCAAATTAATATTGATATTGAATCTCATAAGAAGTTAGACGTAAAGAAAGAAGGCTAGTAGGTGGGAAAATGCGGTCAGATGCATATATAATGCCCAGTTGAAACTTTGGCATAAATTGGCAATCAAGAGGTAGGTGAAAAAGAGCTTCCTAGCACTACTCCACCTATAGGGTCCTTAATTCAATCAAAATCCTGTGCTGTTTGTCTTAGATTTTAATCTGAATTTTCTTTTCTATTATTATGAGTTTTAAAGAAAAGCTAGCTAGGCTCATCTATGTTGCAACTCGATCGAAAAATTTTGCCCACGCATGCATGGCTTCGACCGGCAAATGTATATTTATATACGTGTGCATGGATACCTACTACACATAGATATTTGTAGTTGTTATATGCATCAACGGTTGACAGTCATACTGCATGCAATTACGTTAAAGACAAATCTTAGTGCTAACTAAAATATTACATGAATAATTAGGGTTTTAGCATTGGTTTAAGAATTTAATAAAGAGTAGGTTATGGTGGTTGTAGGGTATGAAAGGTATGATTAGCATATGATATGATGATGGACCCCCTGAATACAAGGGAAGGCAGCTTTTGAAAAGGCACCCTATTTACATTGTCCGATGCCAAATTGCCAGTGATCTCTATTTCTCCACCCTGTATCCAAGAATCTTTCTCGATACGGGCAATCTTGGCGTTTGGAATTTGACCTTTGCCATTCTTCATCTGCAAATTAAAGAATCAAAAGTCTTGGATTTGGAGCTTTTGTTTTGAGATTGGTGAGCCTCTTTGTGAATTGGTTGGATCGTGTAGTTGTTTTATTTGGAGGAAATTCAAATTTTAATGCCCAAATCCCATTAGGGCTAATACATAGGTCAATACCAAGTGCATTGGTTTTATCTTTTTGGGAAGATTTCAATGCATTTTATGTTGCTCAATGTAATATTTCAAGATTGGCAGCGCACAATTGATATATCAATTCATATAGGATTGACATATTGATTGAAATTTTTATCTATCTTCAAATTTTGTTACGTGACTTTTCATTTAAAATTTGGTATGAAGTAATTGGAGTTGGACTCAAAATTTGACCAACACTTTGGGCTGCATGGCTTTACTAGAAACGATCTATAATTAAATTGTTTTCAGTGTGCCAAGAACACGGGTTGGTAGACCAATTATCATAATACAAGTGGTTAGAATTTTTTTTCAAGTATTCATTCACTTGTATTATAACACTTGGTGTACCGAGCTGTATTCTTAGCACACTGAAAAGTCTCTCCATTTAGCTTCCTTTGTTTTGAGGGAAATAGAATCTTGGATAAAAAAAGGTTTCCTAGGACACAAGTTATGCGCAGAATGTTATAATATATTGAAGTTTTGAATACACTTGCTTAAAATTTGAAAGTTTGTATTAGTTAAACCGCATATATGAGTTTTTCATTGACAAGTTCATGCACTGACAAAGTTCCTTATAGTGATTGTTTTTTTATTTTCAAGATTGATAACCAAAAGTATTTGGACGATGTAATATTGGGTTAATTTCTTCCTTCAAATAACTGAGCTTCTTCCCCAAATTGGCTAAACTTATGTATAGTACCAAATTAGGTAAAGGGGACAACAAACTTAAATAGACATTATTAAAACCGACCAAGTAGTTCTCCGGTTGGTAAAATAGACTGTAAACAACGTAAAATACTTATACCGTTAGTATGTGAATCTAGACCAATGATACTAAAGTGACTATAAATACAAATGTACCAATTTATGTGTAGCAAGTTCTGGATTTTCTTTTTTATCGTATAAACTTGCACAAGTAAAATGTCGGCCTTATCCACACTGTAGCAATACATTGGACACCATTTACAATCAGTATCTAATGTTCCGTCCTTAAAAGCACAAAAATGTTGGTTGACTGGATCCTAATCAAGCACAAAAATGTTGGTTGACTGGATCCTAATGTTGATTCGGTCATTCTTTTTAGAATGCACTAAACTAACACAAAAAAGTTTTAGGCCTTGATTTTTGTTTGTTTGCTTAGGTTAGCTGAAACTTGAAGTTGGTGGACATGCGAGTGGTATATCACCACAATGAAGCCATGATGAGTACCGTGTGGCAACAACCACGACCCGTCTTATAAGAATATGCAACTCGGTGCATTGGAGATGCTCTAACGATATATAATGAAACCTTGAAGCCATTGAACATAACGATGTAATATGTAAGTCGAGAACTTTAAAATTTGGTGACGTGTTGAATTACAAGATGATTATTTCTTATGTTCAAAATGCAAAATATGCGTAGCAGGTATGATTTTCTTTTTGGTCGTAGGGCTAATAAAGTGAAAAAAATGCAAAAGAAAAAGGAATTGTTCGAACCAAACCGTCTATAATTTGATTTGATATGGTATATTATGGTTCGGTTTCCTCAATGATTTTTTATTTGATACGGTATGGTCTATCAAAAGTAAAATCAAATTTGCTGACCAACCTAGCAACATTTGGGCCTTGTCAACTCATTAAACAAACATTCACATCCATGGCCCACCATATTACACACTCATGAGAATTGAGATGGGTTGGATCCAGCCGGCTCTTTCCTCCGACCCCGTGGGCCCCATTGTCCTTTTGTCCCTATCACCCGCCCATTTTAATGAGAGATTTTTTCCCGAATTTTATTTTTTAAACAAATGGTATTATCTATATTAAGAAAAATAAGTGTGCTTAACCTTACAATCAGTTAGCAATAATGTGATTTAAACTCATCAGTATCGAAATTTTAAGCACGACTTTACATATCATAATATAAGTAAAGGAAAAAAAAGAATATTTTCATTTTCCTCTCTCTCTAATTATATATATTTTAAACAAACGATATTATCTATATTAAAAAATGAGAATATAGGTTAAATCACACCTAATAATAATATTATTCAAATTCATTTTAATAAGAATCAAACATAATCTCTCTGTTTATAATTAGACTCTTTAAATGGTTTTTCCGTCTTGATCCACACGGACTGTCCTAATTGCTAAATCTACCCGCCCCAGACAAAACCAAATTACTCCATTATCCCTAACGTGCGCGCCCTTCCACTCCGCCCAAAAACGTCGAACTGATGGTGACCAAAATACCCTTTTTCAAAAGAAACGGTTAACCCCAATTATTGCACGGGAAGTGCCTATAATCGTAATTTGAATGTCCCAGTTCTTTCTTTATTCGCGCACATTCCTCTGTTGCTCTACCTCCCTCACACGTCAAAGAAACACGCAAATCCACATTCTCAATCTTCCCTGATTTGATTTCTTCTGATTCTTTTCAATTTAATTGAACAGTTTGTATCTCATTTTTTTTCATTCGAACTTTAGAAATTTTTGGTTTTTCCGGAATTAATTTTCTAGTGCTGTCATTCTTCTGAGGTTTCGATCTCGACCGTTGGATTCCAATGGCGGCGGGATCAGTGGTGACCGCCGCCGGAGCCGCCGTGATTCTTTACTACTTGTTCAGTCGAAGGGGAGCAACGAAAGAGGGCGGCGTTGAAGACGGGGACGACGACGGCGATCGGAGCGGAAATCTCTCGAAGATGAGATCGGCGAGGAAACGGCTTTCTCGGCGACCGGCTCAAGCGCCCGCCACGTGGGTCGAGTCGCTCACCACCTTGTCCGACACGCTCCGGTTCACCTACTCCGAAACGCTCGGGAAGTGGCCGATCGGCGACTTGGCCTTCGGCATTAAGTACCTCATGCGTCGGCAGGTGAGTAATTCGCTCAAAATTGGAGTCCTTTTCTGCAAACTTCTCTCATTTGGGGGTTTTGCCTATGAAAGTTTCGTTATTTGCGTTTAAGTCCTTGCATTTTTGGTTAATTCGCAGGGTAACCTACAAGTTGCGAGTGTGTATGCTGGTAGTGATAGTGTGCAGCTTGAAGGGTCTGGAATTATTGAGGAGTTGAAATATTACTTGAAGTTGCTGACGCTTTGTATGCTGTTCTCGAAGAAACCGTTTCCGGTGTTTTTAGAGTCAGGGGGTTTCTCTCAGGAAGATGTCCTTCTTCAGAAGCCCAAGGCCGGGGTTAGCAAGCTCTTAACTTACCTGCATTTGCCTACGGTTTATATGAAATTGTTCTACGGGTAATTGGATTGATGTAGATATTTAGTACCGCAGATTAGTGTCAAGGAACTGTCTAAGTACGCGAATTTGTAGCTAAGCAAATAATACATACAAATAAATAAATCCATGGATTCCAGAAATCCAAAATATCATACTCAACCAATCCATAGATTCACACTAGAGCTGCCCATATTCCCCAGATCCACCATTTACCCACTTCTTCCTTCAAAACCGTGACGAGAAAATCATATTCACAAGCCTTTAGTTCCATCACAACCAAAGTTTTCAACTTCGCAAGGAAGCATCAATGGAATAGCTTCAAGAATCTAAATTGATGCAGAAAATGAGAGATGAATATCTATGTTAATAGAATGATGGTAGTAAAAACTCGCGAAAGATGAACATTTATTTTATTGGACGATTTATGAGAAGTGAAATAAGCTCAATTTATTTTGTAATTTTTTTACTAACCTCTGTGTTTTGAGTAATTTATAGTCATGTCGGATACAATGGTCCTCACAATTCTATGTTCCTGTGAAAACCAGCTTTTAGTTTATTATTTTCTGTAAAGTTTTGATTGATTGCTCTATTAATTAGAACAATTATTCTTGCAGCTTCTGAAGCCTGCCTTCACAATTATACGTGATAGGAATTCAAAATGCTTCCTTCTATTAATACGTGGTACACATAGCATCAAAGATACACTAACTGCTGCAACTGGTGCAGTGGCCCCTTTCCACCATTCGGTTTTGGATGATGGTGGAATAAGCAACTTAATCCTAGGGTATGCTCACTGTGGGATGGTTGCTGCAGCCCGTTGGATTGCTAAGATCAGTACTCCTTGCTTGCTGAAGGCTATTGGTGAATATCCTGACTACAAAATAAAGGTAAATGTCATTTCTTTAATTTAAAACAGCATGCCACTTTGTTCGCTTATCTGTCGTTTCAAAACTGATCGTATGCTGTCTTGTTGCTTTTCCTGCTTATACGTGTTTTATGCCTGCTAATGTTGATATTTTCATATCAGGTTGTTGGGCATTCACTGGGTGGCGGTACAGCTGCGTTGTTAACATATATTCTTCGAGAACGAAAAGAATTCTCTTCAAGCAATTGCATTACCTTTGCCCCTGGTATGTCTGCTGAATTTCTTTTTGTTAATGGTTCTGCATTCCTTATCCAAATGTTCATGGAAATGCACCTATAAATTATCCATTTGTTCATGGAAATGCGCATATAAATCACATAGATATAAGGTATAAATATGAGTCGTTACTTTAAAAAAAACAGTGTGTGTGTGGGCGGGAATGTCATTTTAAGCTTGTAAGTTCTGTGCTTGCTTTAAAACCGTGTTTCCTGAAATCTTCTTAAGTCTTCTTTGTTAGAAAATGCTCATGTGCCTGTATCTAATTTTCATTTTGCAGCTGCCTGTATAACATTGGAGTTGGCAGAATCTGGAAAGCACTTCATCACTACTATAATCAATGGCTCCGACCTGGTGCCTACTTTCTCAGCAGCTTCTGTTGATGACCTCCGCTCTGAGGTACTGTATGTTCTCCAGATTTGACTGGATGCATATATCGTTCATTCTTGCTAATCGTGAATATAGTGCAGTTCTCATCTGTTAGACATTTCCAGAATTCTCATTGGAATTTGCCGTAATCAGGTTATAGCTTCATCTTGGTTAAATGATTTGCGGGATCAAGTTGAGCGCACACGAGTTTTGAATGTTGTTTATCGCTCTGCAAATGCTCTGGGTTCTCGTCTACCATCTATAGCTAGTGCAAAAGCGAGGGTTGCTGGTGCAGGTGCACTATTGCGGCCAGTATCCAGCAGCACGCAGGTAATATAATTTCACTTATTTGATTGACTGTTGACGGTTGACTTGTAGTAATTTGGACGATGTCTTATGAAGAACTATTACTTAAGTGCTGCTACTTGACTCATTTGGTTGAACTAAATTATGCTGGTCCATCTGTTTAAAATTTAGGTTGTCACAGTCCTCACGGATCATCAATTATTTCGGGGCACCCTGCATCATTTTGCAATCTTGCGTCTACTTTGATCTGTATTATGATTATGCTTCTGCTTGGTAACTTGCAGGTTGTGATGAAGCGTGCACAAAATGTTGTTGTGAGAACCCATTCATCTATCTCATCGTGGTCTTGCATGGGTGCACGTCGACGTAATGTGAGCCCATTGCTGAACTCTAAAGCAGACGATTTGCATGAAGATTCTCTCATATGTGAAAAGGATTCTGAATCTCGGGCTGAAGGAGTAATTGTGGACCCAATGCTGAATAACTTGGAATCTAGTTCTAGTGGTGGATTGGGTCATGATGACACCGACGAAGAGGAGCAGCTTTTGGCAGTGAATAGAAATACTGCAACATCTACCGTTGAAGACATTACTGAAGGCGAGTTGTGGTATGAATTGGAGAAGGAGCTCAAGAGGCAGGAGAATGAAGTCAATGTCGAGGCCCGAGAGGAAGAGGCTGCTGCAGTAAAAGAAATAACCGAGGAAGAAGATATGCTGGTTGGTGTTGCAGAAAGCAATACGCCAATCTCTTCCTCGGATGTTTCAGAGAACCACCGCTTCTTTCCCCCTGGCAGAATCATGCACATCATATCAGCCCCTTCATCTGATGATACAAATTTAGATAATGACGGGCCACCAGCTGAAGAACGAGTGGGTATATACGAGACGCGTAGAGAACTGTACAGTAAGCTCCGACTTTCTAGAAGGATGATTAATGATCACTACATGCCTATGTATAAGAAGATGATGGAATTGTTGATCAGGGAACTGGAAAATGACGAATCCAGTAATTGTATCATGTGAAAATATTAAAATCCCTTTATGTTGCATGCCCTGTCTGAGTGCGCACTGTACAGTTAGATAACTTAAGATTTTATATCTCTGTTTCTTGATCTATGGGTGGAAGTGCTTATACCCACGTCCTTGATAAGTTAAGATGACAGAAGCACTTTTGGAATGAGCCATTTTACTTGAAGCTGTTGATTCCGCATGCTTGGTTTAGAGCCAACTTGGATGCTTATTCGGTGCAAAATTTGCAAGTTGGACAGCATCTGGATTCAACTTTCATCCTAAGTCAATACAACGACGTCGTTTGTAGAACGACACGATTTCCTGTTTTCCGATTATACCCCCTTAAAACGACGTCATTTCTGTTGTTCTCTGTCCCTCCGCCTGCGTAATGATCACCACCACTCTCCATCTCTCGTTCCCGCATCCTCCGTCTTTTCACTACCTGGCGTGCGGCGCGTGCTCCCACCGCCAACCTCTCTTCCTGTCCCATCTCACCTTCCCGACCTTACATATCTCAAAAAACCCTCCACTTCATCGGCTCCGAAGATCATCTCCGATCGCCATGTCCTCCGATTCCGGACGATCAAGCTCGCCGGCGATCCAACCGCCGCCAATGGAACTCAACGACGAGTCGGATTTCGAAACCATCGTCTCACCCGACGGCTACATCTCCATCTGTGGCTTCGGTTCCCTCCTTTCCGGTACGTACAATCTTCCCCATCGCCGTCGTTGTTTTGATGAGTTTTTTGTCGTTTTGATGAGTTTGATGTTTGCGGGAAGCAGAGAGAAGCGCGAGGAGTACGTTTCCGGAACTGATCAACTTCAGAGAGTCGCGGTTGAACGGCTTCCGGCGAGTGTATGCTCACATGGCTCCCATTTTCTTCGAGCGTGGCATTGCCAAGCCTGAGACCAAGGTAAAAAACAAAAATCAAAGAGAAATTGTGAAGAAATTTTTACCCTTTTTTTTTTAACTTTGTAAAGGAAATGCTGGGTAAATTCTAGTTGTTGAGTCTGTTTTTACTAATTTATAAATTTGTTAACACATTGCAGGAGATTGCGAGCTTGAGTGTAGAGCCATTTGAAGGGGAAAGCCTTATAGTAACAGTGTTTGAGATTAAAAAATCAGAGGTATAGTTATGAAATTAGAGTTAAATTAATATGAAATTAGAGTTAAAATTAATATGAAATCCTTGAAAATTACAAGGAAACTTTGGTATTCATTCCCAACTCATATGCTAAATCTTACATTGTTAACTTCAGATTCCAGCTTTTATCAAAAGGGAGCCGGAATTTCGATTCCTAGCTGTAAGTTGCTGCGTTGTTTCTTGCTGTATCTGGTTGTTGATAAGAAGAGCCTTAAAAAGAGAATAAAGGAAAGCTTAATTTGGATTTATTTGTTCCTGCTGTAGGTTGTGCCTGAATCACTTGATGGGAAGCCATATGATAACCGAGCGGTGAGAGTACAACGTCTATATGTGATAGCAATAGCTTCAGTTTGTTAGGGCTTTTTGCCCTTCTCGTTTTGGGTTTAGTTTAGTAATTGGTGACGGTGGTTTGTTGATGTGGCAGGTTCTTTGTGCTCGTTATAGTGATGAAGAATTTTTCAGAGTTAGATGCAAAGGTAAACCTTCTATAATTCATCATGCTTACCTATCCAATCTATAATTCATCATGACGTAGTGCGGTTTTGATGCTAATTTGTGCTCTGGTTTTTGTTTTGCTAGACTTCAGGAAGTAAACAATAACGTCTATATAGTTAACTATTAATTTTCGGATTGCATTGTTAGATATAAAGAAATATCCTTTATGCTTTGGTTTTAGCTCAATGATCGTGCTTACCTATGCAATCTATAATTCATCGACGTAGTGCGGTTTTGATGCTAATTTGTGCTCTGGTTTTTGTTTTGCTGGACTTCAGGAAGTAAGGAGATGTATTATGAGCTATTTGGACGATATAACATTGATAAGATTTGGCGAGATGACATCTTACCTTGTCGCACTTACCTTCGGCATTGGTAAGTACTAAGTTTAATAATTTGACATGTAATCTTATCAATAAAAGAAATCAGCTCATAGACCGGCTTAATTGCACATGAACGGACATTGGAGTATATTTGAGTGATTTGATTCATTATATGGTTTCTTTGGCTTTTCTCGGTTTCATTTGTACGAATGTGTGATCTTTTTCAGTACAAATTTTGTTAGAACCTTCCTTTTCGGAATTTGCATTTGGCTGGAAAATGAGCGTGAAGAGCATGCTTATACTCTGCTTTTAGAATATGGTTTCTTTGCCAGCTTCTCCTTGTATGAACTAAACTGTTTGAAACATGGCTTTGTAGTGTGTTAGCAGCAAAGAATCTGAGCGAGGTAGCATACAACAACTTCTTGGATCATACTTTTCTTGGAGACCGTAAAACGACTATCCGCGAGTACTTGGCTACAACAGGTTCGGGCATCATGGAAGAAGAGCCTCCAGAATCCCTCAAGACCCGTTATGGCGGTTAATATTAATTAATCAGACGAGACCATGTGTTTGCAAAGCCTTGTCTAATGTTTCTGAACTTGAAACTGATACATCGATTCTTCGAAAGCAGTAATTTGTGTCAATTCGTATCTGAAAGAAGCAGAAGGGATTTAATGCTAAGCGTTTGCCTTGTGACTTTTCTGTTGTGTCATATGAATTTCATGGCTTAGAATGAGCAACATTTTTGTTGCACTTCCAACCTTTTAAAAATGGTACCCAAAATCCCTACGGATTTCAGGGATAAAGATTGAGGAATCATTTTACATAATTTGATTTTGTTGTTCAATTGGGAGAATTAGAAAACGGAAGGGTCTCGAGACATCTACTAACATTGAGACGAGAAATAGTACTAGACAAAGAGCTACTTGTTCAGTCAATGAGACCCTTTCCGAAGGATTTGCCTCATTTCCTGGACATGCTTGTACTTCACTTTTATTGGTTTGGCATCACACATTGCATTTTTTTCTATATTGCAATGGACCATTGAGTACCTGAAAAATGAACTACCACATTTGAACATTGAGATCTAATTCCTACTATGCGATACTACGAAACATTGTAGCCACATCCCAGACTTCATACTAGTTTGGTTTAGCTGAAATTAACGTAAATAAAAACTGGGACCATAAAAGGTCTTTCATAAACACCAATAAACGGTTTTTTCACAATTTTATGTGAAAAAAGCTAAAAAGCTGAAGCAGCAAAAATGAGCTTTAAGAAACTGTTTCTCCAAAACATGGATGAATAGTGTCGTTAATGAATCAAATTTCCAAACCTACCCTTCCTCTTTCTCTCTTTTATTGTATGAGAGCAAAATTTCAGATTTGAAAATTCAGCTTTGGTTCGGCGTCCTTCGACCTCACACCTCCTTCCTCCCACCTTTTGATTGTTGCTCTTTCATCTCCATATCGCGTTCTCCCTCGGCCTCCCGTACTTCGTTTAAAACAATCACAACTCTTCCTAACGGTTTTTCTTTGAAGTGTACAAAAAGGCTCAAAACAGATACAGTTGTAACTCCAATTTCCCAAAGGTTAGACAAACTTATTGACCAGGGAAATAAATAAAAAAAAAAAAAAAAAGTAGATAAACTTTGTCCCACATCGATGAGCGAAGTGGTGGAAGGTTAGAAGCTGGCTATAAGTAAAACGACACGGCACGAGTTTCAAACCAACCTGTCCTGTCAGGAGTGAAGGATGACTCGTCAATGATCGCCAAAGTGACGGCGGGTCGTGCCAACACCTATTTGAACACAGCGATTCGTACGTGCTAGACCCACCCTACTTCGGTGGACGTGCACGTCAATTTTTGAAAGCCTCGCTCTCGGTGGTGGGGCTCCAATAACTCTGAATGGGTATTTTAACCGAGTATTTCCAATAACTCTGAATGGGTATCTTAACCCAGAAAAATACTAGTAGCCATTTCCTTTTTACGTGTATTTCATTAGTTCTCAAACTATACTTCATATTAAAATTCAAAGTTTTAAAACACATTAGTCGGGTGTCAGGTTGGGGGGGGGGGGGGTAGTGTTGGTGTTTAGCATTTAGGTGATTACGCCAGGGGCTTGGATGAACTAAGTGGATTTAAGTAAATTTTGATTTATTATAAATAAGTGCATTTATACTTAAAAATGTGCGTAATTGTATTGAGATATATAAATTGAAAAATAAAATGATATATAAATTATTATGTATTGAAAAATATTGAGAACATGAGGAATAATCATATAATGAATATT
Source organism: Pyrus x bretschneideri (assembly GCF_019419815.1). Lineage (NCBI taxonomy): Eukaryota > Viridiplantae > Streptophyta > Magnoliopsida > Rosales > Rosaceae > Pyrus > Pyrus x bretschneideri. Next base: position 5,781,854 of record NW_025999513.1, on the reverse strand, counting down.
CAACAAGTCTCTTACATCGTATTGGAAAAATAAAATGCAAAATAAAGGTTAAAACAATTTTCTGTATAAGTGAAAGTCACCATCTAGGTGGGTTAGGCAGACGCTTAGGAGGGCTAAGCAAACGCCTAAGTAGGTATAGGCACTCTTTCTTAATTTTCAAACACCTAGGAATTAATCAGGACAGACCATTGCCTCCTAGTGCCTAGCCAAGGCATAAGCGGCGTCGACGTGGGTTTTTAGAATAGTAATATTTAACTAGTAATTATATTAAATTTAACTTTTTTTGTAATTATTTTAAAAATTTAACTATTTTTTGTCATTATATTAAAATTTAACTAGTTTTGTCCTTTTGTTAGTATAATTAAAATAAAAAATTTCCAATAAAAAATAATTAAATATTTACTTTTGCATGCTAGTGAAATTATGTGACGTCCATAAAAATGATAAAGTTACTATATAATAAGGAAGTCCTCCACAACTACTCTGACATTCCATTGGAACAATACAATGCCATAAGTTGGACTTGGATCCCATCTAGATCCAAATTGCGAGGATCTCTAGCCATTCATCCGGCATTATGTAGTAAAAAATTATTTAATTTTTTAATTAAAATTAAACACAAATAGTACCTGACGAAAATTAATCGTACAATGTACGATGAATAGCTAGGATGTGAGGATCCTCTTCCGTACAAGTTATCCACAAGAGAACCTTGTGCAGGCATGCCAACTTTTAAACAGTGACATACGGAGGGCTTGAGCCCTCCTCTCTCTATAATTTTGATCTACGAATTCGACGGACAAATATTTTCCTCTCATAATACAATATGTGCAGAATAATATATCCAATGCTGGAAGGCGGCTGGAGATTGTAAGCTCGAATTACTTCAAAATCGTGTTCAATGAAAAACTTGAGGAGACGCGTAATACTCGCTCTCGTTGAACACAGGTCTCAGATCTTCTTTCAACATGAAATCCAAAGGGAAACAAACAAGATGGCCCTTCACAGAGACTAACCTCTCCATGGGATTTGCTCTCTTCACATCTCCATTTTGAAATGATTCTATCTGGTCAGGACCAATTCCCAAGTCGATAGTTGTGTGTCCAATTCTCTCCTTCCAGCAGGCTATGCTTTGCCTGAACGCAGCTCTGCACGACCATGGTGGGATTGGGCAAACAACTTGTTAGCAAAATGAGAAAAACGCAAGGGATAAGAGGAAGGTTAGAGATGCATATACCTGGACTGTATAAAATCGTTTGGTATGCAAGAAAACACATCTTGGTAGATTGCGGTATTTGTCTGTCAAAAGGAACAAAAAAAAGTGTATATTTGTTAGATACAAAGCAGCGTATTCATCAAGATATTTTTCTCCTTGTTTTTCTCACCTTTGCAGTTGCCATCCAGATGTCCTTGTAAGTTGAATCAACAATTGGGTCGAGTATTTGACTCATCTGACAACAAAATGAAAAATGTACAAAGACAATCAGGATAAGTGACACCGGGTTTTTTGAGATTCCAAGTATCATAGTCAGCACAACTGCGAATTAAAAATCGACAAAAAAGAAAAAACAGGAATGAACAAAACTAGATTTACTAACCTCTGTAGCACGAATACCAAGGTGTTCAGACCACAGTGACAAGCGAAGACTCAATGAAAACTTTCCAGCCTTCCATGGCTTTCCTCCCATAACTGAATTAATCATCTCTTTATCTTCAATCAGTAGACCAATCTAAGATGCAGAATAACAACAATTAATGGAAGCAACCATGCATGTAGAAGAGAAGCACAAGGAAAGTCATGTTTACGCAGGAGACAATATATACTGAAACCGTACTACATTTACAATTCTGTGCTTATACGCTCAGTCAACATTCTGTTGCATTTTATTCAGTCCAAACGCTTTACCAAGTCATTTTGTGCACTTCGGCCATGCATAACTTCTGTAGTATATAAAGCAAACACACTTTCCAACTTCAAGATTTTAAGGGTAAACTGCCGTTTGACCACCTGAACTATTACCCCATTTGAAATTGACCCCATAACAATATTTTTGGTAAATTAACCCCCTAAACTATTTGAAATCAGCCAATTAACCACTCACTGTCAGATTCGATGAAATCTCATCCACTTTGCCGTCAAATATTGCACGACTTTACCCTCAAGAGTGAATGACGTGTTGGTCACGTGCCAGCATTTGGCAAAAAGTGGATGAAAATTCATCGAATCTGACGATGAGGGGTTAAATTGGCTTATTTCAAATAGTTCAGGGGGTCAAATTCAACTGGGGTAATAGTTCGGTAAACGGCACTTTACTCAGATTCTAAGGCACCATCAAATGTATGGTAAGATGATACAGGAGAAACCACAGCAGGAGAAATACCTCAGAGTCTCTTGAACCAAGCAAACTCCTATCATTGATGTTAGCTGATCCAATTAAAGTTGTGCAATCATCGACAATCATGATTTTACTATGCACATAGACCTGCAGTGCCAATAATAATATAACAATGACGTATTCATGAGGTGGAAGCTATAAAATTTGACAAACATATTACTAATGTCCTACATTGGAAAGAGATACACAAGCAGACATGAAGTTACATTGATGCTAGGGAATTACCTGACTACAGGCCACAGGACCACCTTCATAGAGTTTACCATAAGATCTAAGGCCATAGAAGGAAATGTAATCATGCATCTTTGGACCAAGAATTTCATTAAGATTGTGCAATATTGAATTCTGTCCTCTGCAAATGGTTCGATATTGCCAATGCATAACAGCTCTCACAGATGCTGCACCAGCATCATCCATACCTCCCTGTTCCACCACTAAATCAGTAAGAGGAATACATGGGCAGATATATTCAAGATGTTATAGATTTGGACAAGATCTGGAACCTGGAAGCCGGGTATGAGCGGAATGACAATTATAACTCTAAAAGGCTTCTTATCATTGTATGCTCGCATAATACGTCGAAATAAAGCTTCTAAAACACGATTCCGTATGATTTCATCTCCTGAAAGACCTGATATAAAAAATTGATTCTGGGAAGAAGTTGGCAAAAAGTAAAAGGACGTCAGAAAAATAGTTATACCAAAGTCCCTTGCAGGATACCCAGAAAGATCAGAAAGCAGAGACTGCATGGTGCAAAAAAGCATCCACAAATAATTAGAACAGTCATCCTGGCCTGTCCCCTTGGGATTGGGAAAAAGGAAAGAGATATTCTCATCATAGACTCAATGCTGACGAAATTGACAAGAAATTTCATATATGACTACTAGCAAATTCAACTCATGCAGCAATATTTTTTTTTTTTTTGGAATAAAAATCTCATGCAGCAATAATGCTTGTCAAATTGTCGATAAAGTTTTGAAATACTCTTTATTTTTAGCATATGCTTCCTGAAATATATGATATATCAGTAAGTCTAAATTATCACATATACATACTTACATAACAACATTGAAATACATTAGGTAGGGGTTTCCTATATTCGCAAAGTAAAGAAGATTGAGAAACATATTTACCTCAATGTAAATGAAGTGTTCGGACTTATCGATCAGTGAGCAATAAGCATTGTGAATGCTCTGTTCAACTTGGCTTGTTCCTGCTGACCACTGACTGACACTTCTAATAACCTGAAAGTGAGATGTTTGTTAGGAACATACAGGATGCAAGGTCCATTATCACAATAAAACAGTAAGAAACAGAAACATTTACTACACACTAAATGATTAAACACTCTGACACTTCTGAATATCACCTCCTCTGGAGGTTTATTGAGTACACATGCCCTTGGAATCTTAACTTTGTTTAAAATTCTATAGGCACTTCTTTTCCCCAGTTCAATTCCTAAGACATTGTTCTAAGCAGTAGGTTCCTCAAGAAGGTTACTTGACACTTAAGACACAGCTATCACCAAATAAATAACATCAAAATAGGAAGATGGCAAATAAGAAATTAGAAGCCAAGTAGAAATGACATTTGCAATAATATTGAATTTCAAAAAGACAAAGGAGTTTTGTTCACCTGGCATCGACATGAGCAACAAGGGCCAACTTGTCCCGATTCATCTGTGAAACCTCCCTTGTTGCCCCTTTCTTGTGTTTCCCACCACTCTGGATCCTTCATGCCAGGCTGTGCCACCCCGTCAGAAGCCATTTTTCCATGTCGAGCCAGAGAATCAAGGTCATCTACAAAGCCTCTCATTGGCATATCAGGACCTACTGGTGCAATTTTTAACTTCCGGAAAGGGAAAGCAAGATTGTTGCTAACCCAGCTTGGCTGATCAAGGAGATCATGAGGAGAGTCTGTCACATCTAGTTTTGTGTCTTCATTTGGACAATCCAGCCCATCAGCTTCTTGGGGTATAAGAAGCGGAATATCTTGACAGGATGATATCGACGACAAGGAATCTGTCCTTTTGTGCTCTTTGTGATTATTAGCATTCTTACTTTCAATCTCCATCTCTTGGCTTCTTCCCATGTAATGAGGAATGACCATGTGGTGCTGCGGCATAAGTAGTGGAATTGCTTGTTCGTTTGGAGCCTTATTTCTCTGAAAAAATGCATGACTTGGGAATAGCACATAACTTATTATAAACCAAAAATATAACATCCTAGCAGAATATCAACCTTTGCATAGTTCCAGCGCTGAACAAAATGTCTAGCCACGTCTCGGCAAGGTGGTCCCCAAAGGGCACAGTGAACATCATGCCAAGGCATACGAGGATATTTTCCACGATCCAACTCATCTTTCATTGTATCCTCCCACGAATTTGGTTCAGATTCCCTGACAAGATTATATTACAAAAAACATATTTCACGACAATGGAATCATTTCAGAAAAACAAAGAAAAGACAAAATGAAAAACAAACATATTTTCACGACGAGGTTTCTGTCATTATCTGAGGATAGTTGTCAATGCATAATCCCAGTGTAGACAAGAAGCTCACCTCGGGTTGTAATAGTCCTTTCCAGGCCATATCGAAGGAGGACAATCACCCACTTTATGCTCAGCAGTATCGTAACGACCAAAGCATAAATCCAGTCCTCCAAGAAAGCAAATCCGGTAATCAACAATGACAAGTTTTTCATGGTGCGACCTATACATAACAAATATTTAACATCAGAAGCAGAAAAAGATTACATGATAGGGGAGTTCCAAGAGACTTTCTGAATAAGTAACACAAAATCTACAAATTGATTTGCAAGTACAGCACATACCATAAGTAAACACCACTTGAAAAGTGGTCAGGATAACGTAGTACTCTCACATTCTCATGAATCCTAAGCAGTTTTCTCTTGCTATAAACACTGTTGATTTTCAGAGCAAGAGCTACCTCTTTATAAAGAAGAATGTATATCTGCAGACATGTTTCAGTGTCAAAAAATTAGAAAAAACGTTTAAATCTTATTTCAATGAACTGTGTTTAAGTCAATTCATAGATGATGAACATGCAAAGAATTCGAGTCTTAAGTCAATTCATAGATGACAATCATGTAAAGAATTGGAGTTAAAGATTGCTTAAAAGTAAGGTTCACCTGAACCCCTTCCTTAGCTTTTGCTTCCAGCAAGGAATCAAGTCTAGAAGAAGCATGAGCGTGAAATGGACGCCGCAGGTACAATTCTGGACACAGCCACCAGCCACAAATAAATATCTGCATGGGGCTTTCATTAATCAAACAGAAGAAAATGTAACAATCATCTGAAAAGTACCCAGAAACTGAAAGGAACATACCTCTGATTTTGCATCCTCAATTGCAGACGCAATAGCTTCAAATGCTGACTGACCATCTATAAACCATTGAACCTGACTACCATCTTCAGTCAAACCTCTCGGAGGTGCAAAAGAGCCAAAGCGGTGAGGATGACACCAGCCCTCTGGAGGCCTGAGTCCAGCATCATTGATTGAGGCAACCCAATCTTTTACTTTGGCACCACTCTTAACTCTCAAATTAATGCTCCGGTTTCCACAAGCCACCTTTTCAAATTTCACTTTATTTATCAGAAATTGTCTGGACATTCTCATTTATTAAGCAGATAGTGCCCACGACAACAATACAAATGAGGGAAAGGTCTTCTTGAAAACATAGAAATTTGTCAGCCACCAGCAAATTGTGCATGTTATTATTATTGACTAAGAAATGCAATATTGGCTAACAGGGGTGAAGTTAGTAGTCAGAATTCTGCCTGGTTTAAAATTTTAAAGTATTAACAATAACTCACACAGTTGCATCCTAATAGTGAACGCACATCCAAATGAACATAAACCATAATATCTAGACTGCCCAGTGTAAAATAAATATGCACAACCATCCGATAGATTCAGTTATACGCAGAGCTACTTAACTGGAAATTCAGGAAGAATTCACAGAAAGTGCAGTTTTACAAATCTGAAGCATCAGATATAACCCCGGAAAAACATAAGGCCCAAGTAACACTAACCTTAAATGCATGACGTAAAGGATTCCTCTCTTTTATTTCTTTTGCCAGTGATACCCGGCCATCCCCATTTCCATCTGAGGCTGGTAGTACATCAAATACTATTATATCTAAAGGTTGGGTATCAAAAGGATGCGCCAGCAAGGCCAAGAATCCTGGTTTTAATACAGCCCAAACCTGCAGAAAATCAATTAGGGGGTAATGCAAAAATAAAGGGTGATAAACATACCTTAATCTAAAGAACTTAAAAGGATGAGGAGGTTATGCATAAGATATCTCTCAATTGGTATACCAATTGTCCAAAAATAATAAAATCTTGTCACTTGATTCAAATCTACATTTTGACTCCCACCAACAAAAAGCCTATATTTTGTTGAGTATCTAAGAACTCACAGGTCTCTTTGAGTTAATTAAACTTTAATAGACAGATTACTAATATTACTGGAGAGTTGACCACCATAACTTTGTCACCAATGTGCTCAATTTTCAAGTGAATATAAAAGAGAACTTATCAAAAGGAGGACTTCTTACCTTTTGCCAATTGTCATTACAGCAATTAAACCAACCACATGCACAACATTTCCTGGTACTATCATCCTTAAGAATTTTTGGAAGATGCTTCACCATCACATAGTCTTCTTTTAGCTTAGGGCCATATTCTGGAGAAAATGATAACATCGAGACCTCCAAGAACTTGCAGACCTACAATACAATAATTATTGAAGCTTAGACATTTAATAAGCAAACTGAAAAAAGCTAAAAGCAGTGGATGTTCATTCAAAGAACACCGTTGATTGTAGATAATTTAAATTCAAAAACTAGTTATTTACATTGACACATGTGATTGGCATTTAGAGAACAAGCACCAAGCACACCTCTCGAGAGTTCACAATGTCCATGTTTCCAAGAAAGTGATTTAGATACCCTTGCATTGCAACCTTTGATCTCTCCGCAATGGATTGATCCCTACCCAGCGCTGGCCGGATGATTGGAAGAGCGGCGCTAGATGGAACATCTCTGAACAAAAGATGCAACTATAAGATTTATGAAAGTAATTCCAGAAAAGGTACACAGCACATATAAATTTAACAGTGACCTGTTTTTAGCACTTTCATCGTGCTGCAGGGGAACAGTCTCATCATCCTCATGATCATGCACTACATCTGTGTGATCTCCTATTCCTAGATTTTGAAGCCATTCTTTAACCTTTAAAATAATGTTGCAAACGGGATTAATCTCCTAAACATTCCGAAATATACAGCGAACTGCCAAAGTGCATACAATAGTGAAAATACAAACTGGCATTACACTTACAAACTCAAACGATAAAAAAAAAAAAAAGAAAAAGGAAAAGAAAAACAAAGACCTGTTCTTGCTTCTCCTGAATTTCCTCGAAAAATGCACGTTTCTTCAATGCGAAATGCAAGTAGAATACATGTGACGGTTTCTTCACTAATCGCCACTTAAACTAATCAAGGTAGAAAAGCGAAGAAAAACACATAATTAGGCCACGATAAATCTTAAATAGTAATCTGCAGAGCAAACTTCACAAGTTGATATTATATAGAAAATTCGAAATGAGTGAACCCAATTAGGAAATAACAGCCCAATTTTTACAGTCAACAGAAATGCAATGATTCTAGAAGATTCTATCAACTTAAAGTTGACGACTTTCTTCTTTTTCTTTCTTAACATCCAGATATTGAATTCTCTCTGGTCTTATCTCAATTTTCTCGGCAGCCAAACACACAATTCAGATTGAAAACTGAAATTGAAGCAGGCGATCTCCGGCGAACAGAAACAGAGAATTGGACAAAAGCATGAAGAGATTGATTGATAGAGAGAGAGATCGGAGTTGCGTGCCTGCTTGTATTGGAACTCGATGGTGTAAGAGAGTAGCACGGGGCTAATATCGCCGGCGTCGGGACGGGAGACGGAGACGATGGTGGCGCTCGGCAACTCATCGAAAATCCGAGCGGGCTCGAAGGACGAAAGACGGCAGAAAAAGGAGGAGGGCGACATGGCCGACTCCGATCGCATTTGGAGGTAGCGAGACCCGCCGCCCGAGATTAACTGGTCCGATTCCATTTTCCGGTTTCGATCACTCGGAGATTGATCTCAAAATTTGATCCACTTTTGTTGTAATTTGTTTGCGTAGGATATGATTTGAATAAAAATTGAAGGTAGAAGAAAATGCAATGACATTAATAAAAAAAATGGAGAAATAATAAAAGATTTTGGGGAGGGAGGGAGACGGAATTAGTGGGGAGTCACCGCTCGCCACATGCAACGACGTCAAAAGGAGGGAGGGGAATCCTCTTCAAAAGTGGAACTTTATTTGGTTTATCTTTTTTTTTTGTTAAGATAAAGTACAAAAAAACTACCTTAATTATTGGTGTCACGATATTTTCACACCTCATTTTTAGAATTTGGTCCAATGTTATCCCTTCCGTTATTTGACCATTTACTTTTCAGTTAAATGCTAATGTGACTTGATTCGAGACCCACTTACTATTAAAAAAATCATTAAAATATTATTAAAAATTAAAAAAATTATTTAATATTTTTAAATATTAAAATAATAATAAAAAGTAGAAAAAAAAACGCCATCATTTCGTCCCTCCCCTCCCCCTCTCTCTTCTTCCCATCTTCATCTTCTTCCCCCACACCCACACTTAGTTTCCCCCTCCCCACCCCCTCTTCTCCCTCTTGCAACTCAAAAAAAAAAAAAAAAAAAAAAAAAAACCCACATCCCGTCGATAGGAAGATGGGTGCGCAGAGAATGTGGCGGATGCGTGCGGAAGAGGATGTGGAGAATGAATAAGACTGGTGGATTTGGGGTTTGATGGGTTTTCAAATTTTTTTTTTTTTTTTTCCTTCCTCCTTCTCCTTTTTTTCCTCCTCTTCTTCTTCTTCCTCCTCCTTCTCGTTCTCGTTCTCCTTTTCCGCAAGGGGGGTTGATGGTTTTCAAAATTTTTTTTTTTTTTTCTTCCTCCTTCTCCTTCTCCTTCTCTCGCAGGGGGGTTTGATGGGTTTTCAAAACTTTTTATTTTTTATTTTTTTTGGGATTTGCAGGTGGTGGGAAGAAGATGAAGATGGGGAGAAAAGAGAGGAGGGGGGAGAGGGAGTGGGAGGGGAGGGACGAACTGAGGGGTTTTTTTTTTCACTTTTTATTATTATTTTAATATTTAAAAAATATTAAATATTTTTTTTAGTTTTTAATAATATTTTAATAGAAAGTGGGCCCCGAATCAAGCCACTTCAGCATTTAACTGAAAAGTAAACGGTCTAGTAACGGAAGGTATAACATTGGACCAAATTCTAAAGATGAGGTATGACATTGTCAATTTTAAAAGATGAGGTACGAAAGTGTCGTAACACCAATAGTTGAGGTAGTTTTTTGTACTTTACCCCTTTTTTTTTTTTTTTTTTTTGAAACCTTATTTGGTTTATCAAGGTTGTAAAATACACTAGGTGCTAGACATTAGGCAGGCTGGGACCTAGAGCAGTTGGGACCCAGCGCTTAGTCGGTTAGGTGAAGCCTAGACAAATTTAAGTAAATTTATTGTATTTTTCGTGTAAATAAATGTCTGTTTATATTTAAAATATATATAATTTCATCATAAATTAGAAAATACAATAACATATATATTATGAAGTATTGGAACATAATCAAAACATGGGAAGCAAGCATATAATGTGTGTTTATTTAAGTGTTCAATAAGCCTATTACAATTTATTGGAAATAATAAAATGCAAAATGAAAGTTATCTATTTTCTATCTAAGCGAGTCGCAACTTAGGCAAATGTCTAGGTGGGTCTGGGCAGGTTAGGCGGGTGCCTAGGCGGTCTAGGTGGGTGTCTTAGCAGGTCTATGCACCTTTTCTTAATTTTCAAACGTCTAGGCATTAATCGAGACGGTGACCAACCGCCTAACCTAGACGGGACCTAGGTGGAGCCTAAGTGGGAATTTTTAAAACAGTGTGGTTTATATGTGGAGTTGTAGGAAGACCGGGTTTCAAATCAGACAATTAGAAGCAGGTTTTAAATTAGAGAATTGTTATTGACACTCCAAAAATCTCATTCTACACTCCAAACTTTCTATATTTGGAAAGAAAAACATACTTGTGAGGAGTGTAGAATGAGATTTTTGGAGTGTCAATAACACTTCCTTTAAATTAACTTCCAACAATACCAACTCATGTGTGTCATGTCCCATCTACTATTTCATTTTAAAATTTTTAAATCTTATTATCTTGTTACGATCTAATGTGATATTTATTTTCACTAATAGGTTTTAAATTCGATTCACATCCAACAAGAATTTGCGCTTTTTAAAATAATTGAAATTGCTTCTTACAATGTTTGAAAAAAAAAAATTGGAAGAAAGTTGAGATGTTACCATAAAATCAGTTGGCAATATAGGGAGTAGCCCAACCTCTTATAAGTCATTGCAATGTTTCTCCTTTTATCAGTAGATGACTCTTTTATCTTCACATCCTCACATAAGTGTTATGAGTTCTTAAACACTTAAATCCTTTTTAAAAGAAGCACTTCAAATCATTTTTCAGTGAGCACTTGAATTTTTTATTTTTATTTATTTTTAATTTGGGTGAATTACATAAAACTGCCTCAATTATTGGGTAAGTCACAGTGTCATACCTCATCTTTAAAAAATATCAATGTCATACCTCATCTTATGAATTTGTTACAATTTCATACATTCCGTCAGTCAGTCTGTTAATTCTTCTATTAAATAGTGACGTGGCTTGAGACATGGCCCACTCTTTATTAAAAAATTAATTAAATATTAAAAACTAAAAACATAAAAGCATTTAATAATTTAATATTTTTTTTTACATGGGGGACCCACCCTTTATCCTCCTCACACCTTCTTCCACATCCACCCGTGGCCCCTCCCTTCTTCCCCATCCACCCATGTCCCCCAACCCTTTAGCAATCTTTGCAACCTTTAACCCAAAATCATAGCAAGCTTTGAACTTGCTGCGTCTTGGAAATCAAAGCAGCCATTCACTTCAACCTCCAACTCTCAACCCCGCCATCAAAACCCAGAACTTCAAATTCCTTCGATGACTTCCTGACATCCAAATGCCTACAGATCGGCAACAGTCTCAGCTCCCTCCACCACCACCAAAGTTCCTACTTGCAGCCACCCGTGCATAAACCCGTCTCTGCAACTTAACTACAGCCACCCACCGATGACCTGCACAACCCCCGCTAAGCTGCGATCTTAAAGAAAAAATTGCACTCCCTTCGAAAATACTGCAGACTCGCGCCCTCAACCTGTTTGCGCTCTTCTATGTCACAGCCCAGTCTCGTGAGGGAGATGCAAAAGCTTCTTCTTTTTCTTTTTTTTTTTTTTTTTTGAGTTAATTACAAAAAACTACCTCAAGTATGGGTCAAATGACACTTTCATACCTCATCTTTTAAAATTGACAATGCCATAACTCATCTTACGAATTTGTGTCAATGTTATACCTTCCGTTAGCTTGGCCGTTTATTTCTCAGTTAAATGCTGACGTGGCTTGATCTGGGACCCATTTTTATTAAAAAATTATTAAAAACAAAAAAAATCATTTAATATTATTTAAATATTAAAATAATAATAAAAAAGTACATAAAAAAATAAAAAACAAACAGCCATTATCTTCCCTCTCCTTTCGTGCATCTCCCCCTCTCTCTTCCCCATCATCTTCCTGCAACCCAGCAACCCAGAAAAGAAGAAGGAGAAAGAAGAAGAAGAAGAAGAGAAAAAAAAAAAAACACTAGCAAACCCGTCCACTCCCACCCAACCCCACCCCCCCCAACCTAACCCGCAGAAGAAGAAGATGAAGAGGGAAGCAGAAGAAGAGAGAAGGGAAAAAAAAAAAAACAAAGAGCAGCAACCCAGTTCGCCCCCCTCACACCCACCCTCTCCTCTCCACACCCATTCCCCCACCCCCCTCTCCCCCCCTTCCCCCCCCCCTCCGGACCCCCGCCCATTTTCTCCTCGCCCAGGAGAATGGGTTTTTTTTTTTCTGGATTTTTTTTTTTTTTTTAGGGGTTGTAGATAGTGGGTGCGAGGTTGGGGTGCGAAGGTGGGGAGGTTGGGTGCGTGGGTGTGGGGAGAAGAGGGGGTGAGGAGCAAGGAAAACAAATTGGTTTTTTTTTTTTTTTTTTTCTCTTCTGTTTTTCTGGATTGTAGTTGCAGAAAGGGGAAGAAGATGAAGATGGGGAGAAGGGAGAGAGGGGGGGAAGGGAGAATTGACGTTTGTTTTTTTTTTTTTTATAAATAATTTTTCTTTATTATTTTAATATTTAAATAATATTAAATGATTTTTTTTGTTTTTAATAATTTTTTTTATTAATTTTTTAATAAAAATGCGTCCCAGATCAAGCCACGTAAGCATTTAACTGAGAATAAACGGCCAAACTAACGGAAGGTATAACATTGACACAAATTCGTAAGATGAGGTATGACATTGTCAATTTTAAAAGATGAGGTATGAAAGTGTCATTTGACCCATACTTGAGGTAGTTTTTTGTAATTAACCCTTTTTTTTTTTTTTTGAAATAGGCGAATTCAAAATTTAGGGTTTGGGTTTAGGTGGAGTTGGGGTATTTTGTTTGAAGTTGGTTACAGGGATTAATTTGGTGAGGGTGATGGGTGCGTAGGAAGAGGGGGAGGAGCGCCATGGAAGGGAGGTGGAGATGGAGGAAGAGAGGGCGGGGACGGGTGTTGGGGGAGGGGGGTTTGATTTTGGCGTTAAAGGTAGGTTGGGGGGACACATGTGGATGGGGAGGAAAGGGTGAGAGAGATAAGGGGTGGGTCCCCCATGCAAAAAAAAAATTGATTTGATTTTTTTAGTTTATAATGTTTAATTAATTTTTTTAATAGAAAGTGGACCCGTTTTAAGCCACGTCACTATTTAACGGAAGAATTGACAGACAAATTGACGAAATTGTAACAAATTTGTAAGATGAGTTATGACATTGACATTTTTTAAAGATGGGGTATGAAATTGTCACTGGTTAAATAGTTGAGGTAGTTTTATGTAATTTACCCTGAAAAATTTCGATGTGCTTTCTAATAGAAGCGTTTTCACTAAAATTGCTATTGAATAGAAAAGGTGTTTTTGAGAAAATTGTAGCAATGGTCCATCGGTTTTAACCTAATTGAAGTAATAGTCTCTCAACTAAAAATCCATAACCAATGGTCCCTTGACTCATCAAAACGTGTAGTTGAGGTCCTTTTTGTCAACTTCGTTAGAACTTCTGTCAAAATAAGTCACCTGTCATGCATGTGAGGCTAAATCAAGGGGCAAATATGAAAAAAAAAAAATTGTAGCGATGGGCCTTCAACTTTAACAAAATTGGAGAAAGAGTCCCTTAACTTTAACCCAATTGCAGCAATGGTCTTTTTAACTTTAACCCAATTGTAGCAATAGTCCTTCCAACATAACTCATTTTGACGAAATTCTGACAGTTGACGAAAATGATCATAGGTGCACGTTTTGATGAGTTAAAGGACAAATGATCATAAATTTTTAGTTGAAAGACCATTGTTCCAATTGAGTTAAAATTGAGGAACCATTGCTACAATTTTCTCAAGTGTTTAAAAAAAAAAACAATTCCAAACAAGCTTAACTTATGTTCATAGTGAGTCGTAAGTCTCATTCCAAACAAGAAAAAAATAATAATGAATGCCTTTAACATCATCTGATATGGTGAATATCGTAATGATTTGGATTATCCATCCAGCAGTCTAAAAGGAAAGGAATTTCAAAAGACTGGTTGAAATTTGGATTAAGCAGTCCCATCAACGTTCAACCTTTTTAAAGATATGGTAAGGGCCAGAAGGGGCAATAGCTGAGAAATTGAAGGCGAATTAAGGAACCAAAAAGGACCTGTTCTGTACTCAGAAGCACACAAACATCAATTTTCACCCCAAAACACATTCAAAAGTTTAAACACCGTCGAAACCACAGCTCCGGCATCGCCCCTTCGGCACCTCCACCCCCTTTAATCAACTCACGAGATATGACCCTGTAACTAGATCGTTTAAAGTAACTAGAAGGAACGACAACAAGAAACAAAGATGCATTGTCTTCCAGAATGACCAAGTGATAAGCATGGATGCGATAAACCCATTTATTCTTCGCCCGAAAGAATGATCATTCTCAATCAAACTGCCTTCTCACATTTAGCATGAACATACAGACTGATATATTCAACAACGTTACCAACACAACATTTAACATTCAAGAAAATGTACTACTGGATCCCAAAAAGTTATACGGCTTAGATCGGAAATCGGAAAATTTGCAACAAAAATATATATTAAAGTAGCTCACAAAATAGAACTTGTATATGGAAATAACACTTAGGAGCAATAATGTCTAGAGTTCTGGTTCTTCAGTGCTCGGAGCAAAGGCCTGCCGCTACTCACTTCTTTGCCTTCTTCTGTCAATACTCACTTTTTTGCTTTCTTGGCACCTCCCCTGCATAAACGAACAGAAATGTTTCATTTCATGATCCTTGTGCCCAACAAATGTATAAGGATTAACACACAAATTCAAGTAAACTTACTCAGACTGTTGGGGTGCAGCTGCTGGTGCTGCCTTCTCTACAGGTCCCTGCAACATTAGGACACGAAACAGAAAATTAAAGTCTGAAAACTTGAGTTACGAACTATCAACATGAATTCAGCACGACAATTTCCTAACCATCTATAGATTACTGTCGGTAAAAATAAAAAAAATAAAAAGCACTTCAAATGATTTTCTTAATGTCTAAACATACCTGTGCCAATCGTTCTTCACGGCGAGCATGCTTCCTCTCTCTGCTAGCCTTGTTCTTCGCACGCTTGGCCTCAAACTGGTCAGCCAGAGTCTTTTCTCTTGCTTTCTCGGCCTTTGACTTATGGATACTCTCCATCAGCACACGCTTGTTCTTGAAGACGTTACCTTTCACCCTCATGTACATGTCATGGTACATGTGCTTGTCAATTTTCTTGGACTCTCGGTACTTACGGAGCAAGCGCCTCAACACTCGCATTCTCCTCATCCAGAGGATTTTGGTGGGCAGCCTTGCCTCCCTGGTACCCTTGCGCTTACCTGGAAACATTAATAAATACATGATCTTTACAATGTCTTTCAAGTAGCAATATGGGAAAAAGAAATCCACCTAAACTAAGATGGTTTGAGGAATCAAATATGACAATAACATGCCAACAATACGCTGAAACAACTTAAAAATAAATCGAACTGCGCAGCTATTTCAATCCCACATACCATAACCAGAGTGACGACCCTTCCTCTTGGCCTCTTTCATTCTCCGAGCACGAGAACGTGAGTGGATCTTTGTTGGTTTCCTGATGATGAACCCATCCTTAACCAATTTCCTGATGTTTTGCCCTGTATGACAGTTATCGTCGTCATCATCATCACATCAAAGTCTAAATTAAACACGGTGGCAAACAAAGACTAATCTGAAATGGAAAAACACGCAAGGATAAAGCCCTACTTCGGTTGCATAAACTACGGTGAAAAAAAGGCAATTGCAAAAAAGCAGAACAATTGCAGCCGGGACATTAACTTAGCAAGCAATTTCATGAACTTACTTTCCTATCATTCGACCTTTCAAAACTATAAAATGCAGTGCTTTCGGGACATTAAAGCTAAGTAGTTCCGCACATTTATGTTGCCCATAACAAATATACCAGCTGAAGAGCTCAACAGTTTAACCTAAAACTGACTAGATGATAATAAGAATCCGAACTGCGACCAGGAGGACCGCAACGCAAACTTTTACCACAAACCAAATGAAAGCATACTTAAATCATTTCTTTCGATAAACCTAATCAATTGGTTACACACTAATCAATTGAGTAAATTAATCGACTAAACACCGTGCTTACAACATGCATACTCTCCATATAGATCAATAGCGTATTAAACCCAATCGAAATTAACTCAGTAAAATAATCCAAATTCACAAAAATAAGATTTCTCGTATTCCAAAATGTTAAGATCGAAACCCAATAAATAAGCAAAAAATCGAATTGAAACGAATTGGATGAACCCCTAAGAAAAAAAAGAGAGGGGTACGTACTGGAGTTGGCCATGGAGATCTCGCTGACCTCATTGGGGTCGAGCCAGACCTTTCCTTGGCCGCACTTGAGTACGCTGGCGGAAAGCCGCTTCTGGAGCTTCAGCGACACCATTGTTGTTACCTCTAGGGTTTTACGGGGAAAGAGCAAGCTTGGAGGCTGTTACTGAGGTCGGGGATGAGCATATAAGGTTAGGGTTTTTACGAGTTTGGAAATGTGGGCTACCTTCGACCCAGCACGATGTCCCCAGAAGCCCACTTTAAAATTGTTAATAAGAGAGTTGTAAATTAAAAAATAGGGTGGATTACATTTTACCCTCTCAGGTTTAGGCTCGATTTCAATTCCTTACAAAATCTTTAAAACATTTCAATTTCATACATCCGTTACATTTTCCATCCATTGTTCCGTTAAGAGCTGACGTGGCAGCCACATTTATGCCACGTGGCTACCAAATTTGTGCTACATGGTGAAAAATAATAATTTTTTATACATTAAACAATAATTAATTAAAGAAAGGTTTATAAATTAAAAAAAAATGCAGAAACTCATCATTTCCCCTCCCTTTCCCCGCAACCCCCCCACCCCTCTCCTCTACTCTGTTCACCTCCCCCAACCTATCCATGCCGTCGAGTTCCTTCTCTTCAAACCTTGCGCCCCCAAAACCCTCAAAAAACCTTATTCCTGCCGCAACCGCCACACCCTTCACCCCTAACCTCCAAATCAAAATATCCACAAATCCTAACCCCCACTCCGCCGCCACATTCACCCCGAAATCCTAGCAGGTTGGGACATGCTGGGCATCGGCCAGACTGGCAACGGCAATCTGAGAACCCCTTCGGGCTTTTTGCAATCTCCCTTTTCTCTCCATGCCCAACGCCCAGAAGAACTCACGCCTAGATCCCACAGAGCCGCCGTCTGCCTCACCTCCATTGGCTTCACAATGTTGGGCCTTGCATCCGCTGTCTACCGCTACATCACCTCCGGCAAGATGGACACCGATGCCGATGTCTAGCTCGTGCGCACTGCATCTGCAGCTGGAGTATTTGTGGGCATCGTCATTGGGGGTTAAGGGCGCATTCAATTAGGTTTATTTGAAATGGGTTTTGTTCCTGATCGGGGAGGGAGAAAGGGGGTGGGGGTGATGAGGTAGGAGACTAGTCGGTTTTGGATGGGGTGGAGGGTTGCGAGGGAGGTGGGGGTGGGGTGGGATGTGGTGTTTGGGTTGTAGGGAAAGGGAAGGGTTTGGGAAGAAGATGGGTTTTTTTATTAATTTTTTATTTTTTATTATTTTTATAAGTAGGGTAAATTATTATATTATTTTAAATGTATAAAAAATTATTTTTTGCCATGTGGCACAAAATTGGCAGCCACGTGGCACAAATATGGCTGCCACATCAGCTCTTAACGGAACAATGGATGGAAAATGTAACGGATGTCTGAAATTAAAATAAAATGATAGTAAATGTATGAAATTAAAATGTTTTAAAGATGTTGTAAGGAATTGAAATCGAGCTCAAACTTGAGGGGATAAAATGTAATTTACCCTAAAAAATAAGAGGCTTTTTGCAACATTAAAGGACAAACGCCATTGATCAATAGAAAACGGAGTCATGAAGGGATCAGAATGGACCGATACTCATCTTGACATTTTTTCTCATGTAAAAAAAATTTAGTGTTATGTTTATGATTTTTAAAATTTTTCGTAGGAGTGGCTCTTATAGAGTTCAGGCAATTCGTTGCTTACGAGTTTTGAGGAGGACTTTGATCTGGGGGATCAGTGGAGGAACAGAGGAAGAAAGTCAGAGAGACTTGTGGTTTAAGTTTTAAGAAAGAGAATGATAAGGACGATACTAAACTAGACCCACCACAATAGAGTAATTTTTTTAAGTTTCAGATTGAGAAATTGAGACCCAGGCTAAACATATGGCTCCAACACTGGATCAAGAACTAGTTGATATCATGAAAACTAGTATTCTTTTAGTTAATTTTTATGGTAATGAAACCAGAAATTTCAAAGACAGATTATACCTAAAAAAAAAAAAAGAAAAAAAAAGGGGGATCCGTACAATATCCCGAATCATGAACTCGACGATACGACGCTACCAGCGACCGCGGAACCAGTCCAAATTGTTCGCGTCGGGTCATCAAAAGCCGAAACCAGGTTGGAGGCGAAGGCAAATCTACTCCGAGATGTCAAAATTGTACGGTAGCCACCGGCCAACGGGTAACACGTGGCCTTTTAACAGCTGTCACCAATTCCCTCCACTCTTCCGCATTTTCCTGTCGTTTCCCGTCTGCCCTCCTTATTTTCCCGCACTTTCCCGGAAAATTTCCCAACCAAAATTCACCCCCTTTTAGTTTTAGACTCCAAAATTGCCAACCGGTTCCGACGATTCACTTTACCCACAAATCGAATTCGTCGGCCATGGACATCTCTCTCCTATACGACACCGTTACAGTCGCCACCACCGCCCAGGGCCTAGGGTTCGCCAAGTTCCTAATCCGTCACCATGACCTCACCTCCAACAACCAAATTTCCGTCACCGACAATCATACCGATCAATCCTCGCCGTCCATTGGAGTCCCCCAGATCTCTGCCGGTGTTTTCCCCTTCGACGCTGTTGCTCCGCCGCGTGCCCGGCCCAACTCTACCAAAACCGCAACCCGAACCCTCCTTCGCAAAAAACGTCGCGCCAGACGGAGATCGTCGGGTGGCGACCATTCTAACGATGGAGGCGAGGAAGATGGCGGGTTTTTCGGCGGAGATGGTCCGTTTTTCAATGGAGGGTGGGGCGGCAGTGGAGGCGGGGGCGGGGGTTGGAATTTCGATAGGTTTGGAGGGAATAGTTGGGATGAGTCTTCGTCGTCCTCTCCGTCCGATCCGGCTTTCGATTTCGTGTACGAGGTGTTGTGTTGGATTGCGCTTTCGAATTGCGTGCACTTCGCGTTCAAGAGGGTGATTCAAATTGTGGCGGATGGGTTGGGGGATGCTGACCGAGAGAAGGTGCCCATGAGGTTGACTTCGGTCTGCTGATTCGGTACCGTCTCGTTCTCAATGCTTAATGTATGAAATGGGGAAGAATTCGGGTCTCATTTGTGCGTTTGGTTGGGTTTTCGTTTGATGATCGAATTTGTATATATTGTATATATTTATTGCCATTGCTGTTATGAATAGATGGTCTTATTCTGTTAATAATTCAACTGTTATGAATAGATGGTCTTAATTTGTTAATAATTCAATCTTCCTTTGAATAAGATCTGTGTTTTCGAAATTGGTGATTGTTTAAGAATGAGTTAATGCTAACTTCTACGAATACGAAATGGAGTTCTTTGTTCGAAATAGGTGGAAACATACTGATTTGTACAATATAAGAGGATTCGGACAATTGGTGATTATGTAAGAATGAGTTAATGCTAACTTCTAGGAATACGAAATGGAGTTCTTTGTTCGAAATAGGTGGAAACATACTGATTTGTACAATATAAGAGGATTCGGACAATTGGTGATTATGTAAGAATGAGCTAATGCTAACTTCTAGGAATACGAAATGGAGTTCTTTGTTTGAAATAGGTGGAAACATACTGACTTGTACAATATAAGAGGATTCGGACAATAGATTACGCAGATTTTCTCGGAAAACATTGATTCATTGTAGGCATTGTGAAATGTGAATTTTAAGAGTAAAATACCGATGTTTAGACCTTTAGCTGGTGGTGGAGTTATAAGAAGTTGGCGATGCTTTTGTTTGGATTTACATTAGAAGCATACTGAGCTGTATAATGCCGGAGGATTGTGAGGATAATTTATGCAGATTTGCTTGGAAGTGTTGAGTGTAAGCATTTCAAAATGTGATAGTTTAGTATGAAAAGACTATTTAGATCATTATTCAGAGTTGGAGATGGAAGAAGCTACTGCACTTACGAAAAAGTGCATTCCAGTCTCGGTGATGCAAGATTTATTTAAGTCTGTGATAGCAGTTCCCTGGAACTTGTATTTTTTTTTTTTTTGGTAAATTCACTGGAACTTGTTTCAATAAATAAAAAAGAACGCGAAATCTTGTTGAGAGTAGTTTTGTTTCACTGGTATATTGCCTTTGTTGTTATAAATAGATGGCTTCTGTTAAGAATTCGTTTTCCTGTGAAATACATCTATGTTGATGGTTGTGTGATTGTGAGCTAATGCCAACTTTTAGGATTACAGCATGAAGTTCTTTGTAAAACATAGTCGGAAGCCTGCTGAGTATAAAGTCAGAGGATGTGACTATAATTTATGCAGATTCTCTTGGAAAACATTGATCTTAGGCATTTCAAAATGTGACTTTTCAGAGTAAAACATTGATGTTGAGGCTTTAGATCATTATCCAGAGGTGGAGTTATACGTAGTTACTGTGCTTGTATTTTAGAGTATAGATTTATACAAAGCATGCTTAGTTGTATAATGTCGGAGGATTCCGATGATAATTTATGCAGAGTTTCTTGGAAAGTATCGAGTGTAAGCATTTCAAAGTGTGACTTTTTTGGGGTAAAAAGCTGATGAATTTAGACCCCTATCCAGAGGTGGAGATAGAAGAAGCTTACTTTGCTTGTGGTAAATTTAGTCCAGTCTTGGAGAGGCATTTGTATAGATTTAGTTCTTCCGTTATATTCTCTATGATAGTAGTTCGCTGGAACCTCTTTCTTTGACGTTTAACGTGCTAGTCTTGGCTAGAGCAGTTTTGTGGTATCAGTATCTTCGGTCTCATATGCACTATATGAGGTGACTTTTTCTGATGGATTGATTTAAGTATCTACTATCATACTGATTTGAAAGTGTGTGTCGTATTGGAGTGAACTGTTCTTCTATCTGATTTTATATATGGCTTTTGATATTGAAAATGCTTACTCTTCCGGTGTACTATTGTTGCCGTGTTTTAGAACGATGGAGATATTAAATAGCAGCACAGGATCTTTTATAAGTTAGAGCTTAATCGAGTCAAGTTGTAGGGTACCGAGCAATAAATAAAGTAAGCCAATGAATTGCTTAGTTATATCAACTTTGGAAGCATGAGATTGATACACTCTGTTGATAGGTCATTAAAGTCAAAAGAAGAGTGGGGGGAAGAGGGGGGGGGGGGGGGGGGGGTGGGGTGTGGGGGGATGAACGGGAGGCAAGTTGACATTAGCTTCTCGTCTTTATTTCTTTGTTTGGTCCCCTTTCTTGTTTGTGTGATTGGTTTGCCTTGTCATTGGAGCTTTCCTCGATGAAATGGCACCCTGCTTTTGTTCTGTTTACAAGGAAAAGTCCAAATGAAAAGCACTACAGAAATGATGCACTAAATAGTTGAATAGTTTCTGTAATGTCTTTTGTCAGAGTTTTGATATCTTGAATAGTTTCTGTAACACTTTATCAGTTTCGTTCTTTTGTGTTTATATAGTTGGATGACCAAGCGATTTTAGTTTTAAGTTGCAGAGGCGATCTATATATAGTGATTTATTAATGGTTCTGATCACATATACTTTGATGGTATTATATATTTGTAAGAATGCATATACAGACACGGTGGTGATAGAAAGAATCCTCAGGTGACATCCTTGTATATGATAAACAAAAAACTGAGAACAAAAAATAATGGTTGTAGAATCATTGAATCGTAGCTTAAGGACCCCACGTGGATTTTCTTTGCTCTGGTTCATGCATCTTTCCCTGTGAGTCCACATTATTCAAATGCTTTTGTCAAATTGCTTCACCAACTTGCTTATATATGAATTGACCTTGAATAGTTTTTGGGGAGTTTAATCCCACACTTTCTTTTTAACTTTTATACACTTTTTTTATTTGACAATCGACTTGAATAAATCAACGAAAAACCTCTGCTTGATCGGTGCCAAAAACTCCATTTCCATGAGTTCTGGGTTTGGGCACTTTGTAGCCCCGTTCTTGAGAAATGACACGGTCTAGCTCATTCCTCGAACAAAGTTTTTACGAGATCTCTATCTACCAAAATTCTAACTTCCTGCGAACGAATAATCATCAAGTGATCTTCTTTCCAGACAACACATACAAAGAGACCCGTCCGCTAATAAATAGTTAAGTAATTGAATAATGTTAAACAGAGATGCGCAAAAGAAGGAAAAAAAAGTGTAATATTTTCCTAGTGTTTTTATATCTTTACTAATTAATAAAACACTCATTGTCAATTAAAATCCTATAAAATTACCAGTTTAACCTTCTAATTAAAATAGAACATGAATAAGAAATATGAGGCAAAAATGTAATTTTACACAATCAAATTTTGTTGTTTTTTTTTTCAAAGCTTTATCTACATGTAATCCTAACATATTTCTTAAAAAATAATAATAATAAAAAAAAAACAAAAGATAAAAAAACTTTCCACTTCCACATCCTCTATCACTCTCTTCCTCTCTCCTATTTCAAAAACAAAAATAAAAAAAATTCTCACACACTTTGTGTGTGCCCATATTCTAGTATATTACTAATATAAGGTATGAGTGGTGCCAAATTAATTGAGTCGTGATCTAATTTGATAGTTACCATTAATAATTATTAAGTCCTTTTCTACGTTTTATTGTCTCAGGGTTCTAAGTTTTCTTGTGTTTGGGAGCAATTGTCTAATCTTATTACTTCCCATACTTTGGTTTTGGCGTTGACCAATAAATACATTTTTTTTTACTGATTTAAGACCGACAAGTTCTTACCAACCACTTACTGCTCTCTCAAAATCTATCTCAGAAAAAACCCTAAATCTGAAAAAGCTTTAGCTGCCGGTCCTTGGTATCCATTCCACTTTACTCCCAATCTTCTCTGCCCTTTCTTTCCAGTTCTTGGTGGGCAACTAAGAACATGTTTGGTATTCTACTTGAATTTAATTTTTTAAATTTAAAAACAATTTTTAAGTTTTAGGTCTTAAAAACTTGTTTGATAGGACTATTTTCAAAAACTGAATTCAAGACTAACCCAAAAATATAATATATTATCTAAAAACACTAAAACACAAAAAGTGAGTTTTTAGAGTTTTTAAACGTTAAACTCACTCCTTTCTTTTCTCTCCATCCTCCCCTCTCACTCCAAATATATCTCTCTCTTTTATTCTTTCTCTCGCCCTTCTCTTTCTTTCTTTTTACCTTTTTCGTCTCTCCTCCAATCCGTTCTCTTCAATCTCTCGTTTCTTTTTCTCACTCATCTTCCTCTCTATCTCCTCTGATCCTCTCACTTCTTTCTCTTTCCTCCAATCATCTCTTACTGTCTTTCCTCCTCTATCCTCTTTCTCTCTCAAACCCCCTCTTTTTGGATCTCTTTGTCCAGTTTAAGTTGTAAGATTTAGAATTTTTAAATTGCATACCAAACAAGTTTTTGAGTCTTAAAGAAAATTATTTTCAAGAAAAATTCTTAAGAAATGTTTTGAGAAATTATAAAAAAAATTAAATAGGATACCAAACAAGCCCTAATTTTCTCGATGTTGTTGCAGCTTTCCATCCCTAAGTATTGAGACCTTGTGCTTTAAGGGAAAGATGTGTGGGTTTGGGTGAGTTTTGGTTGTTGGGGTTGGATCCCCCTTTTTTAGTTTGTTTTTCAGGGCTTCGTGACTCCTCTTAATGGATTAGTGCCGGCTCCGTCTTCCTTGTCCAGATCAGTGGCGATTGGATGGTTTTATAACGGATGTTGGGGTCTTCGATTGAGGCGTTCTGGCTTTAGTCAAATTTCTACATTAAAAAATAGACTAACAAGTCTAAACATGCGACCTTGTGTTTTTCTAACATTTTAAGTTAATAGTTTTGTTTAACGATATAGATATTAATCGGCACTCGTGATTATGAGATACAGTTAGGATTCGTTTGTTAACCAATTGCGTTTTTAGCTCTTAGTGTTTATAGCAAAGGTACGATAATCATTAGGCAAATCAGAATTCGTACAAACTAAGGATAGTGTGCATAATGGGCCTCGATAAAAACCTTGTTGGGGATTTCAATCCGGTCAAAGGAAAAAAACTTTCTGCACAACAAAAGCCTACCCTCAAATAAACAATAGAAATGAGTTTACAATCCCTCATCTAAAAGAACATCTTGGATCAAATCTGGAGGCTCCTCGAACCACACTATCTTCTTAGCATTACTAATCCCCATCCGAGCAAGTCAATGGATTGTCGAGTTCCCTTCCTTTTGGACATGACTCACCACTAACTATGACCACTCCATGAGCAAACATCTTAGATCATTGATTAGATGACCAAAGGCAGAGCTGTCTTCCCCACGCCCCTGCATGGCTGCCAACACTAACGTAGAGTCGCCTTCAAACTGAATCTTCCCCTCCACTGTATCTAGAGTGCCAACCAATATTGCAGCTCTTCGAGCTACAAAGAATTCAGCATGCAATGAAGAGTTTGCCCTTTCAATTGGACCAACAATAGCGGCAAGACACTCCCTCAAATGGTTTCGAACCACCACCCCAAAACCTCCCTGGTTACTTCTATGGCTCCAAGCTCCATCAAAGTTGCACTTAACCACCCTTCCACATGTCTTCTCTACTTCTGAATCTCCCGGCTTGCCTTCTTCGCCATCGGCTTATGCCACTTATGAAACTCTTGCATCCAACCCTCAGTTCGAAGAACAATCTCAAGCGGCGGTAATGTTGTGCCATTCCATATAATCTCATTCATATGCTTCCACAAAGACCAAATCAACATTAGACATAGATTAAACCCCGAAGTAGGTCCTTGGAACTGTAAATTGGCTAACCAATTCATAAAGCACCCTCCTTGCCCACCATCTACCCGCAAGCCCAAACCTCGAAACCACACCGCTCTAGCCACATTAAAATCTCTGAAGACATGCTCTGTTGATTCCACCCAACCTCCACAAACAACAGACATCTCCTCAGTCATCACTCTTCGTTTACAAAGATTTAACCTCGTAGGGAGAGAATCCAAACAAGCACGCCACACACATATCTTCACCTTCCCAGAAACACAAGCACCCCACAATTTATTCCATAACTTCTCTCCAATGTTACTGGAAGAAGAACATGAGCTAGCTGCCCCTTCACCAATAACTATACTTAACCCCTATGCAACATGATATGCATTTCGGACAGTAAATTTCCTATGCCGTTCATAATGCCAAATCTTATAGTCATCATTATCTCGTAGATTTAGGGGAATCCCACGAATGAGATCCACTTCCTCTTGAGAAAAAAGTTCATTCAACATTTGAACGTTCCATTGCTTTGACTCCATCCAAAATAAACCCTTTATCTTTCACATTTGCGAACGTTTCTTTCTTCGACTTCCGAACTAACACCGGCAGTCCCAAATATTTATCATGAAAATCCACTCTCCACATACCGAGACAATCTGGTAACAACTGCTTATCATAAACAGTAAGGTTGGAACTGAACGAAACACAACTCTTCTCAAAGTTGACTGCTTGTCCAGAAGCCCTTTCATACTTGCTCAACACTTATTTGATATTCTGACACTCACTAATGGTACCTCGAGTGAATAGAAAGCTATCATCAGTGAAAAATAAAGGGTGGATGCTAGGCGCAGCACAACAAACTTTGATCCCTTGCAAGTTTCCATCAAGTTCAACCCTTATCAATAGTGTCGAGAGGCCTTCTCCACACATAACAAACAAATAAGGGAATAGAGGATCTCCTTGCCGTATTCCTCTTTCTGGATGCACATAACCCACAAGATCGCCATTCAACTTAAGAGAATAAGACACCGTTGTGACTCACAACATGACCATACTGATCCACCTATCAAAGAACCCCAACCGATGCATCACAGCCTCAAGAAACTTTCATTTTATACGATCATACGCCTTACTAATGTCCAACTTCACCGCCATTAAACCATTTAACCTCGAGGACCATTTATGCATATAATGAGCAACTTCAACAGCTATCAAATAATTGTCAGGGATCAGCCTTCCTAGCACAAAGGCACTTTGTGTAGGGGAAATGACATGTGGAAGAATAAGCTTCAACCTATTCATCAAAACTTTTGCCACTATTTTGTACGACACATTGCACAAACTAATAGGGCGAAGTTATGTCATTAATGTAGCATCCTTGACTTTGGGAATTAACGTGACATGGGTATAATTGATTTTCCAGATAATTTGACCAGAGAGAAGCATAGACCGAACCCCATTACAAATGTCCCCACCTACCACTCCTCAATGCTTTTGGTAGAAACCCGGAGACATACTGTCAGGTCCCAAAGCTTTCGTAGGATGCATTTGAAAAACAACATATTTAATCTCCTCATCCGTGAACGGGTTCTCCAAGGAGTTATTCATCTCATCTGTCACCTTGGGCATGATATGGCACAAAATATCATCAAAATTCTCCACGCCATTTAAACTAAAGAGCTTTGTGAAGTACGATACCACAACCTCCTCCATCCCTTTACGATCCTCTTATCAGTACCCATTATTATCCATCAACCCATATAAACAATTACGCTTTTGCCTCATATTCGCCTTATGATGAAAATATTTGGTATTATGATCTCCCAGCTTAACCCACTTTTCCTTCGATCTCTGTCTCTAAAACTGCTCTTCTTGTTCGAGCAATCTGTTTAACTTTCCAATAAGCTCTTTTTTCTGCTAAATAGACTCATCGGTGAATGGTTGACCCAACAAGCACTTAAGCTTATCCTCCACCTCATTTATTTCACGTGGACCCAACCTTGCATTATTGCGGACCCAGTTATTGAGCTTCATCCACGTCATCTTAATTTTCTCAGTAACTTGGAACAGTGGCGAGCCCACCACATCATGGTTCCACCTATCCCTTACCGCTTCAACACATGCTTCCTGCATATGCCAACTTTCCTCATAACGAAACTGATTCTTACCTGTAATCGGATTGCGTCTCGACCAATTAAGGAGGATCGGCACATGGTCAGACAAAGTCTTGTTTAAATGTTGCACTTTAGAACGAGGGAATAACTCTATCCATTCTAAATTACCCAAAGCTCTATCTAACCTTACCTTTATTCCACCCCCTTTCGTAATAAACCACGTAAATTTATTCCTTGTAAAACCAAGATCCAGTAGCCGATAATGCGCCACCGCATCCTGGAACCCCTCTATCTGCCTCTCCTATCTAACATTGCCCCCTTCCTGCTCATGGGCTTGGAGGATTTCATTACAATCACCAATGCATAACCAAGGTTTAGCCTCATTGCCTGCAAATCTCCAACAATCTCCATGACTTATATATATCACAAATGGCTGGAAATCCATAAAAAGCAGTAAGTCTCCAATAGAACGTATCTCCTAGATCACCTACATCAAAATCAATATGGTTATGGGAATAAGAACGTAAACATAACTTTATTTCATCATTCCAAAGAACACATAGGCCCCCTGAGCTACCTCAACTATCAACAGTAAAACAATGATCAAAATTCAACTTTAAACGTAACCTGTCTATGTAATGAGAATTACTATGCTTTCAACCGGTTTACTCGCTTCAATAATTGCAACTACCATTGCTACTCTTCGTCTCGCACAAGAACACTACAATGGGATCTTGACTAGATATTAGGCGTTGAAGTGTATAAACTGCCCGCAGGTTCCCAAGCACCCAGCAGTTCCAACTTAAACAACTCATTGCTGACGCGGGGTTGACCCTTGTCAACCTCCGCTGATGAACTGGATACTTTCGAGTTAGCAAACAACCTTTTTCGACCTGCACGTTTAGCTTCCACTTCCTCATCTTCGCGAACTAATCGTTTCCCTAATGTAGACAACATTGCACTTTCATGTGCCCGTGCATTAACCTGCTTAGTGGTCGACAACAGACTCCCACCACGTCTTTCTTTCATTATTCTCTTTTTTCTAACTCTTTGATGATGCTCAATATTAGGCATGGGATCGAACGGATTCGAACCAATCCCCGAATCCACACTCACTGATACGACTTGATTTCATCCTTATTGCCCAACCAGCCCAATCTGCCCTATAAAGCCCGCTTGTTGACTCATCGCAATCTCATCACCAACATTGGGCGCAATAAAACTCATCTCAAGCCCAGTGATTACATTTCCTTGCCCCACATCAGCTGCAATCGATAGAAATTGACTATCCCTCCCTGATGCATTGTAGGTGGTACATTCAAGTCAAATCCAAATAAGGTCAACCCCACTTCTTCCCCAACTAATGGGAATTGCTGAGCTAGCCTAACGGCAATAGAATCTTCCTTTATCCTCTCCAGGTCAACCTCCGCATTCAAATCAGGGAAATCAATAACATTATTAATGATGGCATCATCCATTACCACCTTAGGATTTTTGCTGCTTAATTGTCCCATCGTCACCACCACTGGAGATGCCTTTAGTGTTCCCTAATGCTCCATTGTTACACTGTTCATACTCTCTGTCCTCCACATGCAGTGGCGCTTTCATGGACCATCCTTGCGATTCTTCTAAGCCAAATTGTTTTCCTTAGGTCCTCTTATAATTATTCCTTAACCCATCGTTTTGGAACCAGCGTCTATATGGTTTGGAATGATCATCTTCATTCTTACCTTTGAACTGTGCATACTGCTTCTTCATATGCCCGATGATCCCATAGATAAAACAGGTAATTGGGACCTTTTCATATCGTAAATCGGTCCTGACCTCCATGCCTTGAATTAAAAGGAGTAGACTCCGCCGAAGTGGCTTCGTAATTTCTATCATAACCCGAATACGTAATATGCTTCCAAAAATATCACCCTTACGACTCTAATCAGTCAGGACATGGACCTCAATCTGGTTGCCAATGAACTGCCCCATATGACGAGTTATACACGCAAGAGGCAATCTTTTCACTTAAACCTAAAACTCTTGCACCCTCAGCGGGATGCGCTAAACTATCCACCTCTGCCAACACCAAGAGAACACCATCATACAACCATGACCCTCCTTTTTGCACCAAAGATCTCTCCTGAGCACTTTTAAAACCAAACGAAAATAGCCCTTCACCCATCTCCATTATCGTAACCCTAGCCTTAGGGAGCCATAAACTCAACATCTGGTGTTTGAACCTCTCATTGTTAATCGGCTTGCGTGAGAGCACCCTCCCAACCAGAAAAACCCTATTTGCTCGGAGCAAAGCACTCTCCTTAGCATCGATCACAACTACATGTTGCTCATCTTCGGTAAGCGCCAACCTATCTGCAAACTTCATCACCATATCCTCCATCATCCTTTGAACGACTTGCAAACCTGTTCGATAAAGGCCTTTGATTATTTTTTTTGTTAGAGATAAAAGGGAATGCGATAGGCGCGAAAGAGATGGAAAATTGAGGAGGTGGAGGTAGGAATGTAGGAGAATATATATTTTCAATGTCAAATTTGCATTTCATGCACTCATTTTAGATGCATTTCTTTCACTATTTTTCCACCGCCCTTTTTTCTCCACCATCTTCATTTCTCCTTTCAAATATATATATATATATATATATATATATATATATAGAGAGAGAGAGAGAGAGAGAGAGAGAGAGAGAGAGAGAGAGAGAGATCCTTTAACAAGAGGGAATCCCAATTTTCAAAAAAAAAAAAAAATAGAAACACCTTCTTGACCATTAGATTTGACTTTAATGAAATTGTGTGGTTGAAATTATGTGACCTGTGATTTAATCTCAGCCACACAATTTCATTAAAATCCCCATTAAAAAAAAAAGATGAAGATCCCTCTTGTTAAATGACCTATATATATATATATCTTTGACTCTTTGACTAAGATAAATGAAAACTGAAAACAAAAACACATAAAATTCGTCAAACAAGCCTTTATAGGAAAACTAATGAAAAATGCTTAAAAACTTTGAGTTTTAATAATAAGGACAAAATAAAGGATAGAGTGAAGAGTACCAGGATTAACTTTTTAGTGTAAAAATATGGTTTTTCATTAAAGTGAAGAGTACTATTTATTTTACCTTTTATTTTGTCAGTATCATTAAAACTCAAAGTTTTCATATTATTTTCATTAGTTTTCTTTCATTTTAAATCTAGAAGATGAAGAAAAAGTAAAAGGTGTCCCTTGATGCGTAGGAAAAATGGGGAAAATCATTTGACTAATGTGACCATTGGGAACGATGAATCGCATCGACTAACTGACCTATGGTAATTAGGGTGTCAACTTTTTATTGGGTCCCGGGTCCCGGGTCCCGGGTCCAAATTGGTCACTTGGATTGCAACGGGCATTCAATTAAGCATAGCCAAGTAAAGTAAAAGTCCAAGAGCTTCTCCTTCCCGCTTCTAGATTAGGAACGATGGATTTACTTCTCTGTATGTAATGATTATTTAATAATTTATGTTATCACTTTTGTAGGGATGACGTGGATGTGAAATACTGAAAGAATTATGATTTTCCCTTATTTTCTTCTTCCCTAAACTGTGTCTGAACTATGAAGTACTAATAGAATGATGCTTTCATGACTTTTTCTACCATTCAATATCTTGAACTAATCTAAATTACGAAGATGGGAATTCAAACTAAGAGCAAGGCCAACTAGCTTACTCCACACCCATTTCATTATAAATGAAACCAAGTAGAGAGTACAGTACACAGTTGTGTTAATAGATATATGTTAACAAAGTAGGAACCTTTGTTTTCAAAGATTTATCGTGCGTAATTTATTATAACGTGAAACTATTATTGACACTTCATAAACGTATATGTCACCAAAATTTATTAGATACTGTTGAAGTAGGTTACGTTCAAGGTTCAAAACCCTCTCATATGAGAAAAGACGTTATATGGTTGTATTATATAACAAATAAGTCATATAGTGAAATGATCTTTAGATGAAAGATTAAAATATAAATCGTACATTTTCAATCATAAAATTTTTTGTATAAAAACACATTATTTATTGAATGAGCGGATACTCAGAACCGGAAGAATACGACAAAAGTTTATCCTGCAATCTAGTGATTAGTATCACACTATTCTAAAAATTTCCGACTAGCCACTGTCCCGATTAATGCCTAAGCTTTTGAAAATTAAGAAAAGATGCCTAGACCAGCTGAGGCACCTGACTAGACCGCCGAGGAACCTACCTAACCCACCCAGACCCGTCTAGGCACCTGTGTAGATTGTGACTCACTTAGACAAAAAATATATAACTTT
The DNA here is from genome assembly GCF_019419815.1 of Pyrus x bretschneideri. Taxonomy (NCBI): domain Eukaryota; kingdom Viridiplantae; phylum Streptophyta; class Magnoliopsida; order Rosales; family Rosaceae; genus Pyrus; species Pyrus x bretschneideri. The sequence goes on along the minus strand of NW_025999513.1, from coordinate 5,750,167 downwards.
CAATTTGCATTTAATTTTTTTAATAAATTGTAAGAGATTTGTTGAATACTTAAATGAATACACACTATATGTTTATTCCCCATGTTTTTATTATGTTCTAATACTTCATAATACATATATCATTCTATTTTGTAGTTTATGATGAAATTACATATATTTTAAGTATAAACATATATTTATTTACACGAAATGTAATAGATTTACTTAAATCCGCCTAATCCGCGTAGGCGCTAAACCCCAATCCACTGCCCGACTAGCGCTTAGCGTCTTTTACAACCATCACCTTCCTGCCATATTATTATTATTATTATTTATTTGTGCGGGCTTGAATTAATTTATTGATTCTCCTTAATTTCATTCCAAATATTTTATAGTTGCACGTACATTCGTAAGTGCTGCCATTAAATAATAATCATCACAAACAAGAATTATGAGTATAATAATGTATTTTAAATGTATTATATTACATATATTAATCAGATACATGAACCGACATGGATGGGAGCATAACCACTTTAATTTTGCGATTCGCGAAACAAACACAGTCGCTCGCCCACGGATTTGAATCCCATCCTAAATTGTGAAGATCATATTGATCATCATATCTTAATCATTTATCTTGATCGTGTGTTTATAAATTATTTAATTTTTAAAATTAAACATAAATAATACTTAAAATAATTGACCTTATAATATACGATAAACGATTAGAATATGATGATTTTAGAGAGGATCCTCTTCCCTCGCACACAACAAGAACCACGATGCATCATGCATGTAATCTAAACACCACCCTTACTATCTTTTCAACGTATTATCTATTGGGAATTGTTATTAGCATTTCAAAAATCTAATTTTACACTCATCACAAATGTATTTTTCTTTCTAATAATAGAAAATTTGAAGTGACAAATGAGATTTTTGTAGTGATAATAACAATTCCCTATCTATTTTTATAGTATTGTCGATAAATCTAACAAAACGTGTTAACAACAATATAACATAATAGCCAACAAAATATGTGGTGTATTGAAGTTGGTGGTTTGGGTTTTTTTTTTTTTATAACATACTGCGTTTCATATTTAAGTTTTTCTTTTCTTTTTAATGTAGATTAGTGTAAAATATCGCTTCTAATGAATAATATTATAGCTAACAAAACATACTGACATCTTTTCGTAGTTTTTAATGCATCCTAGTGGAAACACCCCTTTTTGTTAAGTGATTTCTTCACGAATTTGTAAAAATTATTATCTATTATATAAGGGAATTATTATTAGTATTTCAAAAATTTCATTTGGCACTCCAAATTTTTTATAATTAGAAAAAAAAAGTACACTTATGAGGAGTGTAGAATGATAATTTTGGAAAATTAGCAATAATAAGGTGCATTTTTATAATTATTATAGTTTTCAAATCTTTTTCAAATAAAAATTTTGAAAATAAAAAATTTGAAATTATAAAAAAAAAAGGTTTTTGGTGAAAATATAATAGAAACGAATTTTAAATTCTAAATTTCTAAAAATGGAAAAAGAAAACAAGATGTTATCATAATATTGCTCATTTTTTAGTTGAGTGCTATCATCAAGGACACACAAAAACCTTTTATTAAAATGGATGTGATATCCACGCACTTTTTATTTTTATTTTTTACACTTCTTATTAATTTTAGTTCATTGATTTTCTTCAATTCATTCGATCCGATGACCCCAAATCAAAAGAATGTGTGAGAAGTAAAAAAATGTATGTAGATAGTACACCCCTACTAAAAATGCCATGCTTCTTGAAAAAACACTTACTTTTTTTTTTTTAACAAAATATTATATACCTTAAAGGCGTGAGGAAATGGACTAAGCCTCACATTAAGTTAGTAATAATATAATTCAAATTCGTATTTTACGAAAATTGAACGTAAAACCTTATCTTTATAATTAAGAAAGAATATAACGTAATACTAAGTGATAAAAATTCACTTACTTAAAAGTGCTTCTCATGCTTCCTCGCTAGAGAAGCGTTACTTCTCAAAAAAACTCTTATAAAGCAAAAGCTTCATATATATTTTTTGCTAAACATACTGATAAACACATTCGACATTAACAAACCGAAACGCACTGATTATAACATGCACAAATGCAAAGGCAGTTAATTACTATTTAAAGATAAAACAACAAAGCAAAAAACACATGTGACTTTGTTCCAAAAAAAAAAAAACAACAACACACATGACATAAACCCAGTCACGATCCACAAACGCGAATTAACCATACATTCATAATTTAATTAATATTTATTTATTGCTGCCTTAATACAGAGACTGCCCCCGCAGCTGTTGCTGGTGTGTCAGCAGGTCATCCAGCATCCACAGGTCCAACGAGTCCGATTCACCGCTTCCACCCGCCACCGGACTCAGCTGCTCCACCACCACCTCATCCAGCCCCAAGAACGACTCCAAGCTCGATATTTGCTCCTTCAGCTCATACCCTCCGTCACCACCCGCCACCTCATTCTTAGCATACATATCAGCGCCACCCTGATAAAATGGATCATAATGGTAAGAACCGGTCTGGAAACTCGGCTGAGTAGACTTCACCCGAGTTGATTCAGCCACAATGCACCGCTTCTTTGTCGGCGGCGGCGTAGCCGGAGCCAGAGGCGGAGGCAGTGAAGAGGGTGGTGGTTGTGCAAAGTTGAGCTTAGCCTTGTCCCCGCGGATGCGCACGGCGGCTTCGTCGTAGGCGCGGGCGGCTTCCTCGGCGGTGTTGTAGGTGCCGAGCCAGACTCGGACGCCTTTGCGGGGGTCGCGAATCTCAGCCGCCCATTTGCCCCACGGCCTCTGCCTTATTCCTCTGTACACATTTTTCCTCACTCTCTTGCCTTCTGCAGCAGCAGCGGCAGCTGCCTCGGTCGCCTTCTTGGGCTTCTCATCACTTGTCGCTACTCCGATCAAACCACACCAACCATAAGTTAACTACTGCATTTCTTTTGTTAATTCAGTAAAAAAAAACGAGAAGACAAAAATATTAATTTTAAAATCAAGGAAAATAAATTCTTTGCATCTCTTTTCTTCTTCTGAATTAATTTTTGTCGTTTGATATTTTTTTAATTTGTTCAATTTACAAACAAAAACAATTGACAGTGTCAAGAGAAAATCATATTTTTATTTCAATCATTTGCGTTTTGATCTTTCAGGAAAGTTGCACTGAAATCTAACTTTCTATTAAAACAAATAATTAATGAACACAAAGAGGTAGTAGAATATGATTAATTACTAATATAAATTAGTAGTTGTGTGATCATTAAATTAGAACTTAATTAATTGGAGAATTTAATTCTAGCCAAATACAATAATTAAACACTTTCTAAATATTTTTGTTCAGAAAAAAAAAAAAAAAACCTTCTAAATATTCCAGAAAATTAAGAGAAAAAGCTAGTGCAGCAAAAACAGCAAGAAAATATATACAAAGAACTCAATTACTTAAAAGCTAGTGCAGCTAAACAGCAACAAAATATACACAAAGAACTCAATTATTTAATTGAAAATCTAGTGAAAAGTATAATTCATATACAATTATCAGATAAAAAAAAAAAATCATGCAAGAAACAAAGCAAACAGAAGAGACAGACAAGTTCTGAGAAATAAATACAATTAATCATGCAAGCTTTACAAGAAAGTAGATAAAATTCTAGACAAAACCCAGTAAAGAAAATGCCATATATAAAAAATTGTGTGTGTGTGAGTATTTATCTATATGTATAGATAGATACCTTTGGTGACAGATGGTTTGGGCTTCTGGACCACCTTGTAATCCTCAGGCTGTTTGTTGATGCTGTTGGAGTGGTCTATGCCGAGGAGGTCAGAGATGGTGTCAAGCTCCGACCAGAGGTCCTCCGCCGTCAGCTTCCGGCCACGCTTGGAGGCGATGAAGTCGGAAATGATAGCACCACCACACATGTTTAGGTTGCCTCTTGTAGAAACTTTGAGAGAAAAAAGTGCTTTCTCATGACACACGCACAATGCGAGAAGCTTCTCTTCTAGAGCTCTGTATTTATAGACGACCGTCGGTTACAACCAACATTTTTGCATAACGACAAAAAACACAACAAGTTGTCTTAGTGGGCCTTCTTTTCTCAGGACACGGCCCATATGAGGGAAAATTTTTAGGTGTACCGGGTACACCAAATTTTTTTGGTGTACCCTCACTCATTAGAATTTTTTTGGTGTACAAAAAGTGAGGGTGCACCAAATTTTTTTGGTGTACCCTCACCATTATGAGTGAGGGTACACCAAATTTTTTTGGTGTACCGGGTACACCGAAAAATTACTCCCATATGAGAAGCTTACCAAAGAAAGGATATGACTGTAACGGTATTTAATGCACATCAACATTGTTACGTGACAAATACGTAATTAACTTGAAATGATAAGTGCGTAATTAATTTGAACGAACATTTTTGGTTCATTTTTTAAGAGTTGAGAGTATGAATTCTTATATCCTGTTAAACATTATATAGGAGAGAGAAGGTGGGGCCATTGAGATCATACGACCACAATAAAATCAGTTTTGTACCTCTGATTTTTTAAGTGCATGCATTAGATATTGTCGAGGGAAGAGGGCACCTTATCCCTCTAATTATTGGTCATGACCTAAAGTTGTTATGAGCATGCATTACATATTGTAAATATAAGGGTAACGTAACATATAGTATATCGGAAGTGATTACTCAACACCACTTTTCATTATACACACAACGCCTTCTAATTTTGACCTTAATTGTTCTTTGATTTGTTCAATATCATAGGGCTAGAAAAAAGAAAAGTGCATGCAGAAAGTGAATAAATTATTATCCAATGTTTATGAGGGGAGCAGAGAAGGGCAGAGTCCAACAACATTTTCTTAGAATAAATTGGTCTCAGATTTTATATCGGACGTATAAAGGGTATCTCCAGCTACGTATAGTTAATTTTCCTAAATTTTGGCTCCAATATTGTCGTCAATCACAATCTCACATGTGCACATAAATAATCGATATTATGAAAAAGTTATGTACAAATATTAAAAGAAAATGTTATTAGTATTTCAAAATCTCACTTTACACTCATCACAAGTGTAATTTTCTTTTTAATTATAGAAAGTTTAAAGTCAAAATGAGATTTTAGAAGTACTAATAACAATTCTCATTAAATTTTGATTAGTAATAATGTAAAAATTCGTACTTCTAAAAAATTGAGCTAAGTGCACAACTCAAAATACTCTTACAGAGAAATGTTAAAGAGACTCTTTGTTACCTCATAATTTGACATAAATTTTCATATTAATATTGTAAAATATTAGGTAAAAAACATAAAGTATCAGAAAATTGTTGAAAAATTAACTTTAAGATTTTTCTGTGATAACATACTTCAATTGTGAACCCCTCAGTGATCAAACGGCAACGAGATGCTCTAAAAAGTTTGATGCGAAACAGAAAATGCCGAAAAAAGTAAAGGAATCAAAAGAGAGGTGGAAATTCGTGCATTTGATTTTGAACGTACGATTGACGTGGGGTCCATTGGTGGCAAGTGGTACTGAAGGGCCGGTGATGTGGCAGGATCTGACTTTGCAGTTACAAGAGGGTAAACTGTTACCTGGGTTTGTCTCGCTGTGCAAAGGAACAGTTGGTTATGCTGACGGTGTTACGAAGCGTAACGCGTGCGTTAGATTTGGCTCCAAACTTTAACGGTTGAGATTTAGGGCAACAAGGCATTGCGTGCACGCTATTTGGACTGACGTCGCTGTTAAATGACTCCAAGATTTGAGCTAATTACAATCTCAGCCACAAATTTTTAGTTTGATAGCGAGGGGATTAAATACATAATATCATGTGTATAAACGCTCTTAATCTCTTAAACTATAAATCTTTACACACTTTTGGAATGTTTCGATTAATATGATCCGTTTGGGTGTTTTTATTTATTTGTCAAACTATGTAATATTGAGTTAAAATAGACACAATATCTTTTCTTCTAATTTTATCCCTATTGTTTATTTGAAACGTAGAAAGCACTTTAGTTTTTAATAGAACATTTTGGGTTCGTTTGGAAGTGCTTTTAAAATGACTAAAAATATTTTTGGTAAATGTTTTTTAAACCAATCCTTAGTAAAAATTCAAGTGGATTTTGAAAAAATACTTTTAAGTGCTTTCTACAAGAAGTACATATCTGATGCTTCTTCCAAAAAACACATAAAATGCTTTTGAAACCCAAAATCAATTTCACCAAAAGTATTTTCAATAATTTTGAAAGTACTTCCAAACGAACCATTTGTATGCTTGTAACAAAATGTCAATGAGAGAAACACACAAAACATGCAAGCAAAGGCTCATCCTAACCTCCCATCTTGTGCTTGTGCTCGTTGATGCTTGTTGAATTAAACAAGCACACAACTTTTAACCATTTTCAATACATAAGAAAAAGAATGAAGCTTTCCAACTTTTGGTAAATATAGTAAATCTGTAGTGGAGTGCTATTTGTGCACTCCACTTGTACTCTTATACCTATAAAAGGAGTGCAACAAAGTTTTAAAAAACTACTTTTAGCATACCACATTTTATCATGTATTACAACTTAATATTAACGTTAAATTATTTCTATACATTTTTCTTTCTTTTTATATTCTTGTGTATTTCAGAGTTTTAGATTGAATAAAAATATAAGTGCGTGGACATCATTTTGCTATCGATATTCCCAACATAACGATAGTTCTTAATTTGTTACCTATATATTTACCAAAAGATGAATAGCTCGTTTGACACTAATTATAGAAGAGGAGAAATTTTTAGTGTGCTAAGAACACAACACGGTACATAAAGTGTCATTATACAAGTGGTCATAATTTTTTTTTTTCAAGTGTTCAACAACTTGTATTATGATACTTGATGTACCCGGCCGTATTTCTAACGCACTAAAAAATCTCTCATTGAAGAGGGAGAGATTTTTGGATAATCACCACCGATTAGATTTTTTAGGAAACACTTCTATTTAAAAAAAAAAAAACTTAAATTTCTAATAAACATTTTTGTTATGCTTTTAAGAATCATGCTTCTTATAAAAGTACTTGTAATAAAAATGCTCCTCTTCAAACCATTTCCACCAGAATGGTCTTTAAAATGTTACCCAAAGCATTTAGTTAGGAAAAGATTATTAACAAAAAAAAAAAGGGCAGTTTGAGGGCTTAATTGTAATAAAGTTCTGCAAAAGGGTAGGAATAGCTAGGAATTTGGAGGCGCAGCCCAATAGAATGGATGGGCTTAATTGCCCAAGGAAATGCCAGCAGGGACCACAAAGGCCCAAAAAACAATACGATTAATTATTTTATTTTTTTATTAATATTTATTTATAGAGAGGGGATAGAATTTGGTCATCCCAGACGAACATAGCGGCAAGCTTTTAGGAAGCAAAGAAAGAAGATAAGGTTGCAAAGTAACACTTTCTGTTTCTGCCTCCAACAAACAAATAAACTCCTCACATCTCAACGATGTCATCCTTTTATCTTTTATCTTTTTTTTTTCACAATTATCATATTACATCGGATTACCCGATGAGAAAACTAAATTTTTAAATCAAATTTGTAAACTATATGACATGAAAGACGATTAGATTATTACTTAAGTCTAGATTCACGCATTTTACTTTTTATTGATGACACGTCGCTTGATTTTCTACATCGTACACATGTAGATAGGCATCGAAGAAAATCATAGGGCAGAGGAAGAATGGGCACAGCAGATCTGGATTCTGGACTCGGATATTTGTGTGGTCCCATTATTTATCAGGTGAGCTGGCTGCTGGCAGCCGTTTAAATGACTGTTTGTTTATGGTGAGAGACAGAGAGTGGTGATCTTGGAATTGAAAAAGTGATGATGATCTTGCATGTTGGTGATCTTCAGTTCGATGCTACAATCTCTTCGTCCATAAAACATGTCATCTTTCAACAAATTCATTTTGTACGTATGCACGCCAACAGGTAGTACGGAACCCTTTCTTTTGCCCCTTTGCTACTTTGTTTTGCGGTTTCCCAAACACACAACTTGGATCCTTACCAGGGGTGGGCTACGGATACCGCCGCAGACTAACCGCGGTAACTTTCATACCAATTAAGAGCTACATCCGAGTCTTACGTTTTTATCGGATAATTGTATAAACGATTAAATAAAAAGTAAAAAACCAAGAATCGAACTTAAATATATTAAATAGTTTTACTTCTAATTACACTGAAGCGTCAGAAATAGTGCAAGTTAGTTACCGACTATAACGTTGGAATTCAGCAATACATATTTGGGGTTTCCATGCCCAGACTGGCCCAAATCTGTACTCTGTTACATAACTTTGGTTGGTTTCTGTTTGGGGCTTTCAGCCCCCATCGACAGCATTAAAGAACACAGGGAGCTATATCACCCAAACAAATAAATTTATTGACCAAAACAAATATATTTGGAAGACAAAAGTACAGTGCCATTCAATCTTTCAATTCCAACATCACTCTCAAGTAACAAAGAACCATTTCCGGTAGCAAACAACAGAAGAAAGAAAATACATCATCCATGTGAAAACCATCCTCGACGGCCAAGTAAGTATTGAGTAACATTCCCCAGAAATCTATGACTGTAAAGAGGGGGGAGAGCGTAAGTATCAATGAACCTAAATGAATATACTAGCAAATATAAAATTTCAACAACCCTCTAGTCTGCCAATTTCGTCAAGCGGTGAACGGTGCTTCTTGCAACCCTGTTACTTGGATCAAACTTCAGAACAGTCCTCAGATCTTCTGCCCCAAGTCTATACTTTTCCATACTTTCGTACAAGAGCGCACGCTGTACCAGAACAGATACATTTGCTTCATCTTTATCTAGAACCTGCACAGGATTGAACAATATCTATGAACTCTCTTCTACGTATAGATAAAGGAGAGGGAACGCATAATATCATTTGATTCAAACTAATCAACAGCCTTGATGGACGAAACAAGTGATTGCAAATGTTGAATTTGTGCATTTTGTCTATCAGAAGTTCAGAACCATACACCTACATGCACTGCTAAAATGTTTGGCCGTTTGAATTAGCAATGTTTCTTTTATCACATCAATCAAAACATGGCCAATTGAAAATAGCTAAAGAAAAGGAAAGGTATTTTTGTTTGAAAATATTACATGCATCTACAAAACAGGTGACAATGGGAAGTGGCTGCCACGCACAAGGGCAAAGTAACTAAGTTGGACTTAGTTGGTCTCTAAGCAAGGACGACTAATATGTACACCCATTGCGGTAATGTTTCCATTTCTTTAGCTTACAAGAAGAATTGAAATAATATCTACCTATCTCATGCAAAATTGGGATAAGGTTACCTGTATTGCACTAACATTACTTTACGCTAACATTTCGTTGTCCGATTTGTTTAGGAACCAATATCTAAATCCAAGTAGTTTACAAAATTGTGCAGCTGCTACAACTTCAACCAAACAACATCAATCCAATAATTACAATGATATGCATTCACATTTGGCACGTGCAAACTAAATTGTTGAACAGAAATGAAATTTTCTAAATGTTGAAAACAATTTAAGGAAAAGCAAGAAGATACCTTTGTGCAGTCCGCCACAGCTTTCTTATACTCCCCAACTTCTTTGTAACATGAGGCCCTGCTTGACAAAACATCCGCAATGCCAGCACTATCAGCTGCTTTCTCAAGAAGAACTACAGCCCAAGAAAGCCACTTAATAGCGTCAGGATACTGCCCTTGCTTGTAATGATCCATTCCTTTATTCTTTGCTGTTGAAGCTGACACCCCAGCAGGAGGAGGTGGAAGACCCTCAAGCTCAGTTGTTGAACCACCGTCATCATGTCCCCCTCCAAACTCTGTCCCCCAATCATCAACTTCAGAGGATTGCTGCATTCCAACCCCATTATTCGCTGTTGCTGCACCTCCAGTCGAAACCGAAGATGGGGTAAATAACACGTCGAAGGGATCATTGTTAGTAGACTGAACAGGGCTTGGCTTTGCCGAAACCCCAAAATCCCCAAAGCCAGAATCCGAACTTGACCCCATAAAACCGCTATCTGAGAAGGCACTCGAGGCAAATGAAGTATTGGCGGTGCTTGGTTTCGGAGCATTCTGAAAATCTCCAAAAGCATCATCAACACTACTTTTAGCACTGGTTTTACTCGCTGAATTAATAGTAGCCGATGGTTTCGACGCGAGATCAACCAAAGAACCAAAAGGGTCTTTCTTAGAGCTCAATCCACTGCCACCAACACTAGCACTGCCCATATTTCGCAGAGAAGGACCTCCAAGATTCGCACTCATATTACTATTAGCATTAACACCACTATTAACCTTATTGGCATTGCTATTGTACCCACCAGAGAAACTCCCAAAATTCCCAGAAGCACCATAATTTGCACCACCACTTTTCACCGAACTGTTACTAGCAGCAGTGGTGGTTTTGGGCAACGAATCGGCCACGTTTCCCATGGAAAACGAGCTCTTATTCGAAGCCGGGGTCGCATTCTTCAAAGGAACATTACTATTACTATTGATCTTACCACCCATGGCAGAGCTGACCAAATCCCCAAACAAATTTGGGTTTTTATTGACGACGGTGATCGGGGTGGCGGAAACCGCCGGAGCCGCGGAAGTCCAACTCTTGCCGAAGATATCGCCGACCATGGAAGTTGGGGCGTTGGTCAATCCGGGTCGGGCGGTCTGGGTCGGAGCCGGCTGGTGGGTCCAGGACGTGGTTCTGCCGGCGGTGGGTTGTTGCCAGGCGGGTCGGGATTGGGCGGCGGTGGCGGAGGAGAAGGATGAGGTCTTGTTCTTCTGATCGTTGAGCGATTTGGGTCGGCTGGATCCGAGACCCAGATCGAAGTCGAAGTTGGAATTCATGGTAATGGAATTGCAATTGTTTACTTGTCTGGATCAAAAGAAATGAGATCCGGTAAGATTGCTTACCCGAGAGAGGAGAGCTTTCTGAGATCTGCAGATTCCGGAGACAGAGAGAGAAAGAGGAAGTCGGTGATGGCACGCACTAGGCAGATTGTCATGAAATGGTGGAGAAGGATGGGAAAGGCAACTCGTATACAGTTTATTTGGAATATTGTTTTGATTTATTTTGGTGCCAATTTGTCAACCTTCTAATTTGGGTGTGTCCTTTTAACCGCTGAGGCCTGAAATGTGGACGGATATATTGTTTTGTTTTTGACGTTCTTGCCAAGGTTGTTTTTTTAACTATTTGATGCAACAAAATTAATTTGGAAATGTAGACGTTTTCGTGTTGCAAGTTTTAGCGTATTTAAGTTGGCTAGAGAAATGTGTTTAAATGTGCTTTATGTATTTAGTTTGAGTTCCTCACCCCTTTGGTAAGTTTAGCTTAATTAGAATACCACTTCCGCTTTTGATGGATTTGTTATGCAAGTTACCAAGCATGAAATGTAATCTAATTCAAAATTATAATTCTTGTTGCATGTATAATGGCATGATAAAAAATCTATATATAATTAATGATATTTCATTAACAAAATTTATTTATCAATTGATATGATAGTGTATGTGTCTGATGAGAATGGAGGAAGATCAGAACAAGTACCGTTTGTAATCTCGTTTTCAAGCTAAAGCTAGACGTTTAAACTTTCGTTTGAGGCTCACAATCACATCACTTTTGGTACCACATTTCAGTTCAACACTTGACCTGGTTACCCATCATCGGTGGTTTGGTACAAGAGAGGGAATGAAGGATAGAAAGAGATTAAGAGACAAACAAGAAAGCAAATGGATACCAATCTCGGTGTTCCATGGAGAGTACCGGCTGATGAAAAAGGAAAGGTTAATGGGTGAAAATTGCTCCCGATCAACCATAATCTCTTCAAATAGAGACTTGCTTCAGCGTTGTTTGATTGCAATTTGGTTCTGATTATGGACAATAAACATGCCATATTACATTTTGATTCTGATTACGAAATAGTAAACATGACAGAGGCACCTTGAACTTAGAGTCGGGCCTTCTTTTTGCACTGTTATGGACACGCTTCTTTCAACTGACATGAAATGGAAACTTCTCATCTCAAATCCACAAAAAACCCCCACCAATCAGTAAATTTCTTGCCCAAGTTTCCATTCCATGGTGGTTGCCCTCTACCAACACCGAAGACTAACATGCCTCCTGCGAAATGAAGTTACTTTTGCCATGACCAAGTCCCAAAGCTTACTGTATAAGACCATACTACAAACATATGCATTTGGATCTCTCTAATTAGGAATGGAATGAAGGCAACAAATAGATAATAGCATACTAAATTCATTCTAATACTTGATGTTCTTCAGTGCACAGCTTAACATAAACAGACGTAAAGCAAATACCGGGCAAAATCCCAGAAAGGACTGACAAATATTCACTTTCTTATCTTCAAAACGATGCTAGGGAATAATAATCGAAGTGCAAAAACACCAACTTTTCATTCATGGTAACTTAGTAACTTAGGATTGAGAACTTTGCGACTCTGCAACTATATTTCGATCTAAAAACCATTGCCCCTGTTAAACTCTGTCCCTCCACCCTGAGCTGCATTTTGAGTTGTTTGCTGCACAGGCTCTTTCTGATCCTGGCCCATGATCTGTCTTGGCATTGGCTCTCTCCTTTCAACCTGCATTGTTTCCCTGCGCCTATCATATCGTGGACGAGGCCTGTTTCTAGTTTGTTGTTGCCTTTCATTGTACCTATACTGTGGTCTAGGAATGACTTTCCCATCGATGTATAGATCCCCTACAATTGGTTTAAGAAACCATATAAACAGCTAATCACGATTTGAAAGGTAAGTTCAAATTGAAAATTGAAAACTTCTACATGATTTTAAGTTTCAGCATATACCGACCTCCATAGTCTTTGTTGGGCACATCGAGATATGAATCCGGCAAAACCCATAGAACACCGGGCAGCCCTGTTTAAACAAAACAATCCAATACAAATCAAATTGTATACGAAATGCAGAAGATGATTAGCAGGAGGCTTAGAAAACCAAGCCGGAAAGCCATCATATTCAATCACAAATTACATATTTGAAACCGAAACAAATCAAAAGCAACCCCTCAACCACTTTACCCTTAAACCCTTAACATCTAATTGCAATTCAAACCAAATCACCATAATTCATACAAAGAACTATACTTAAACCCTAAAACCTGAATCCTTATTATATATCTCGATCCATTTCAATAAAAAAAACCCTAATTCATAAAAAGAGAAGCATTTTAATCCTTACCCCTTAAACCCTTAGCCACCTAAAACAGAAATACCCAATATTTAAAGCAGGGCAAGCACCAAAACCCTTAAACCCTAAAATCCAGAACCCGAAAACGATTACCTTTGACCTTCAGAGAAAGCTCCTCAGAAATCAAAGCCCCAAATCCGGTATACGTCGAAGTAGAAACTGAGTATATCTTCTTCTTCGCCTCCTCCTCACTGAAATCCCAAAAACCATCAAAAGGCACCTAAAAGAATATCCAAACATATTAAAGAAGCTGGTCAATTCGGTACCTTCCGAGAACGGTGGCTAGGGTTTTGACGTAGGAGTTGATCATCTCCTCCTCGGAGGGCTTGGGGTCTTCGAACTCCATGACGATGAGCCAGTGCTCGTAGTCGCAGCCGTCGAGGAGGATGGTCTCCTTGGGTGGGCGGTTGCTCCAGTTCGGAGAGGCGTCGTTCAGGGGAGAGTAACCCGACCCGGATTTACTGGACAGGGTCCGAACGTTCGCCGAACCGGGTACGGGCTGGGCGTGTTGTTTGTTCAGGAGAGCGATGGCGAAGCGAGACCGAGAGGACAATGAGGAGTTCGAACAGGCGGAAGATGAAGCGAGGGTTCGGCTGAGGGCCGAGGTTAATGTGCGCCGGGCGGCGGCGTATGCCATTTCGCAGTTTTTTCTGTGTCGCTCTTACGGCCTTCCGAGTGTCAAAAACTGAGACGATGAGTTAGAAGGGTGACTCTGATTTCCATTTTCTAAATGTTATTAAGATAAGAAACGACGACGTTTGGAAAAGTTTTTTCCTTAAGTCCTTAAACTATGACAAATTTGATTGAGGCACAACCATCCAACAGTTTCTTATATTTCACTTTTACCCTTGGTAAAGAAATTAAATATTTAATAAAAAGAAAAGGGATTTTTTGATATAGGCATCTCAGTTTTGAAATTTTTAAATCAAATATCCATGTATTTTAGTGATTTGATTAAACTTTCTTTTGTCATAATTTTGGTGTTATATGCACATTATATTGTAACAAATTTCCTATAATCTAGCATTTTGATTACACTATCCTTCCGTTAGAGATAATTGTAAAAAAAAAAAAAACAAAAGTTGGTTAGATTCAATTTATTTTCACAATAATGCTACAATTTAGCAATAATTATCTACGAATTAAGATATTTTCTTTCCAAAATAGTTTAAAATATTTTTAAATCCTCCAAAATCAAATGTACCAAAATAAGTTTTTCTTTTGGTACGTTAAGAGAAATAGGATTGAGAATAATATAAATGTACCAATACATAATGTGTACAAAGTAAAACGTACCAAAATAAAAATAATGTACCAATATTAACAATAAGTATTAAATCAAACGTACCAAAATTGCAAATAAACGTATCAATTAATGATTTTTATAAATTCAATCATACTCACAGATAATATATACGTAATGTATTGTACCTAATAATAATTCGTCAACAACTATATTTAAAAAACAGCAAAAAAAAAAAAAAAAAAATTCACAAAAAAATTCACAAAAAAGTTGAAAAAATTCCACGAAGCTTTTATGTTGATCACCAACTATTTGAAAAAGAAAAAACCACTTGGAAAAAGAAATAATATTAAATGTTTGCATAACCAAAAAATAAAAAATAAAAAACAAAGCTAACTGTGATCGAAAAAACATATTTGGAAGAAGAGAAAATATAGTTTAATTACTAATATCTCCACTAAATAAGGAAAATTGCATCATGCAAATAAAACAATAAATTCAAAAAGTATTTTAATTTTAAAAAATAGAGGTGACTATTGGCTAAAACACTTTAATCAAATTTTAAAAAGGCATAGATGTTTAATCTAAATGATATAGAAAAATTGTAGGGAATTCTAATTTTCCCAAAAGAAAACATACCTCACTTTTGTACTGGTTTGGTATTGAGGTGCTTTTATAACAGTGGGTATAAAAAAAAGTTGAGCTCAAAAAGGTGTTTGGTAAACACTTAAAAATAGCTTATTTTCACAGTTTTGGGTGAAAAAAAAGCTGAAAACGTGAAGTAGGAAAAATGAGCTTATTCTCATAGCACAGCAAAAGCAGTTTTTTTTTCAAAGCACAGCAATACCAAATCAGCCCGGCGAGAGAGCCGCCATTTGCCGTAATCGCTAGCAACTCGCTTTTTTTTCCCCTCTCCGTTTAGGGCCGATAAGGTTATGGACTTTGACCAATCATTTGCAGAGTTGTTTTCTTTCCATTTAAAAATAAATAAATAAATAAATAAATAAATAAAGTTCGAATGTTAGCTCACTAGAACAAAACTAAATAGTGGCGGATCAGACTATTCTTGTTGCATTTAAACAATAGCGCGCGTAACGGTAAAATTTTTTCTTTAGTGTTTTTTATGAGACATTTTGTTGAGCACTTGGCCAACCAATATCATTGTGTGCTGAGCGTACATCCCACCTTTTAATGCTATATTAATTGTGTCTTTAAGTCAACATTGTTATAGGTCAAACAGAGTAAATGGCCTTTTATAAGATGATTGGGAATAGGTCTTATATATAAGACGACTAGAAGGAGAGAGATAGTTAATGGGCTTTTTATAATCTTAAGAAAAATGACTTACTTTAAATTTTGCTAAAAATGGTGTTGTTTCGCTAAAAACATTCACGTTTCCTTTGTTGGTCTTAGATGAGGATTGAGGTGTAAGATATATGCATACATACCATGTCATAGATCGTAAAGATGCCATTGAACCACAATCATCAAGAACATATTTTATATGCATAGATGAGATAGAACACACACTTGCAACACTAGGTGAAGATGATGAAGCCATTAAAACTCCTTGAAACAGTTAACCTTCTCCTCTTTAGCAATTCGCTAATGCTCTCAAAGAATAAGGCTTTGAATCAAATTGAGCTGTACATTGTAAGAGCAGTGGTTAGTGTTTATATATCGAGCCAATCCTCACTGATCTCCTATTAGAATCAGTGTAGGATTCAACTATCCAATTCATACCAAAACATATGAATAATCACAATCCGAGTACTACTTTAAGTGCTATATCAGAACTACCAATCCCATAAGGATTATGACTACTAAAGCTTATTAACAAAACTTTTCCATATCCAATTCTCACACTATAACTGGACTTAATGTTATGTTCATACTCATATACTAACATTCTTCCACTTGAGAATGAAACATAACATCTAGTACATCGAATTTTATAGAAGTGATCACCAAGTCTAAGTTAACCAAGAGCTTATCTTTACATCCAAATTTCACCCATACATTTGAAGTACAAAACTCTAGAATTTCATCTGCAACCTCACATATGTCATCTCAAGAATCACAATGTACTCTAGCCTGTATTTTGTGAACATATGTAAATAACAATGTCATATCACATTACTCTAACTGATCTCAACAAAAGTTAAAAACTTTAGCCAATCAATGTAAACTAATAGTTTCCAGAAATGCCTCAACAAAACCACAATCGATTTTCTAGCAAATCAAACTATTATTCATAAAATTTGTCTTTTGGTTCAATCTATTTCCCACAAAAAGAAAATTGAACCCTTATTGACAACTAAAACAACAACAAAGGAAAAGAAATAAGCTGGAACACTGCCTAAACAAGTCATACCAACACAACATACTAGCTAACTAACTTGTACCACGAGGTCCACAGCTTCAACAACTAAGATTAACCAAAGAAACATCAATTGTAGTCCTCAAAGCTTTTGATTTCTTGTTCACCCTCACTTGTCAAAAGATTCTAAGACTCCCATCTTCATAACATGTCCCTTAAACACATTATTTGGCAGTGCTTTTGTAAGTAGATTTGCAACCATCAAATTAGTTGGCAGAAACAAAATTTCACTCTCTCCATTTTTACAACTTCTTTAACTTTAAGAAACTTGACATTTATCAACCTTGAGGCTGAAGTTCTCTTGTTATTCTTAGAGAAGAACACAGCAACACTATTATTATAGAACATCTTCACATGTCATTTCACAGATTCTACAATCTGCATCTCAGTGACAAAATTCCTAAGCCAAATTGTCTGTTTGGTTCCCTCAAAACAAGCAACGAATTCAGCTTCCATTGTCGAAGTTGATACAATGGTTTGCTTGGTACTTTTCCATGAAACAACAACTCCATTCAACATAAACACATAACCACTCGTTGACTTTCTCTCATCCCTATCACCTGCAAGATCCGAATCTATGAAACCAATTAGTTCTAATGAATTCTCTCTGCCATACACCAACATGTACCCTTTTGTTTAATGCAAATATCTCAAAACCTTCTTTGCTGCAACCCAATAAGCCTCACCTGGATTTGTTTGAAATTTACCTAACAAACCAACAATAAATGCTAAGTCTGGCATTTTACATATATTAGCATACATAAGACAACCAACTAATGAAGCGTACGGTTTCATCTTCATCAACTCGACCTCATTTTCACTTTTAGGACACTGGTCTTTACAAAACTTATCTCCCTTGTTCACTTAAACATCTGCTTTGTTACAATTCTCCATGTTGAACTTGTTCAACACCCTTTCAATATACCTTTCTGAGACAAACCAAGTAACTTTCTGTTTCTCTCTCTCACAATTTCGATTCCTAGAACATAATGGGCCTCACCTAGGTCCTTCATATTGAAATTAGTACTGAGAACAACCTTAGTTTCTTGTAGTAATTGCTTGTCTGAACTTGCAAGGAGAATATCATCAACATACATAATTAAGAAAATGAACTTTGATCCCTTGAACTTGAGATAAATGCAATCATCTAACTTGTTCTCTATAAACCCATGTGCAATGATTACTTGGTCAAATTTGAGGAGCCATTGCCTTGAAGCTTGCTTAAGTCCATAGATTAACTTATTAAGCTTACAAACCATATTTTCCTTCCCCATTTCAACAAATCTAGTAGGCTGAATCATGTAGATAACCTCCAATAGATCTCCATTCAAGAAAGCTGTTTTTACATCCATTTGATGTAATTCCAAGTCAAAATAAGTAGTTAATGCCATGATAACTCACTTGGAATCCTTAGAAGACTGGTGAGAAGGTATCATTGTAGTCTATTCCTTCTCTCTGAGTGAAGCCCTTTGCCACTAATCTAGCCATATACCTTTTAATTCTTCCAGCAACATCTCTCTTGGTTTTGTAAACCCATTTACATCCTATAGGCTTAATCTGTGATGTTTTATACACTAGGGTCTAAACATTATTCTTGGACATTGAATCCAATTCCTCTTCCATTGCCTTCTGCCATAGAACAACTTGATCACTCTGCATTGCTTGATTATAGGTTACAGGATCATCAATGTCTCCTAAATCAAACTCTGCTTCATGCAAATACACATATCTTGTGAAATGGTTGGTTTTCAAATTCTCCCAGATTTTCTTGGTGAAGGTTGTACCAATGACTGATTTGTTGCCTGAGTATGTTGATCTTGAATGTAAACACCTTCAGTGTTTGGTTGTTTCAGTTATTTGAGTATCTTGTGCACTCACAGTGTCATCATTTCTTGGTCTGAATCAAGATTGGATGCATGCAACCTAGTTAATATGGGCACATATTCATAATCCATCTGAGGTGCACATTCAATTGATTGTTCAACTTCTTCAAATATAAAGTTATCTTGTACTAGCTCAGAAACATCATCATCTTCCAGAAACACTGCATTACGAGTTTCTTAAACCCTAGTATGTGCTCTAAGACAATAAAACTTGAAACCTTTTGACTTTTCAAAATATCCAATGAAAAAACATGATATAGTTCTGGAATCAAGTTTTTTCTCATTAGGATTATAAAACTTAGCTTCTGCTTTACAACCCCAAACATGAAAGTGATCAAAACTAGGTCTCCTGCTTGTCTAGATTTCAAATGGTGTCTTTGGTACTGATTTCAAAGGAACCCTGTTCAATAAGTAGTTTGTAGTTTTCAAAGATTCTCCCCAGAGAAAACTAGATAGCTTGGATCTTGTGATCATGCTCTTTACCATCCCCATCAATGTTTTATTCCTTCTTTATGCCACCCCATTCTGTTGAGGTATTCTAGGGGTGGTATATTGTGCCACAATCCCTTGTTGTTCAAGAAAACAAGCAAATAGACCTTTCTGTTGACCTGCCTCTATGTGCCTACCAAAGTATTCCCCTCCTCTATCTGATCTAACAATCTTAATCACTGTATTTAACTGTTTTTCAACTTCACATTTGAAGATCTTGAAGCAATTAAGGATTGAGGACTTTTCACTAATTAGAAAGAGATGACAATATCTGGAAAAGTCATCAATAAAACTCACAAAGTACAAATTCCCACATATGGTTTTGATTGGAAACGGACCACAGACATCAATATGTATAATTTCCAGTATCCAATTTCCTAACATTGATCATCTTTCATTTCAAGCAATCTACACACTGAGGCACATTTTCCATCCTACTTTACTCAAATCATACACAATGAACCAATTTAATCATATATATAGCCTTACAATCATAGCGAAGAAGACATATTTAGAATAAACAATTCATCATGAGTATAATACACAGATTCATGTTCAAAAGATGTCCAAAATTCACATCACACGTGTCTACATATTCAATCTCTCTTATTACACATAATCTATTAATGCAATTTATGAATGGCAACGGAAACATTAATTAGTTTGAAAGATGTCAAGTGAGATTCTAGAGTGCAACAATGATCTAAATCTTTTAGAATTCGATTTACTTTGATCTTACAATCTTTCCCAAACAAGGAAAACAAAATTATATATATATATATATATATATTTATAGGCTGCAGTAATATATCAAACCGATGAACATACCTCTGAAGATTAGGTTTAATTCTCAGTGATGATCTAGGAATTGATGCAAGTTTTGGTGCATAATCGTGCAATCTCCATAAAAATCAGTGACAAAGGAGTGAAAGAGAGAGAGAGAGAGAGAGAGAGAGAGAACCAAAATTCTCTTAACGGTCATATTGATATTTTTTTTTTAAATTTTAATGGGCTAACGGCTATATTGTCCAAACGACATTGTTTATTTCAAACCCTTTTAAAAATTAAGTTCCTTCTGTTTCTGGGTTTCGACAGTTCTTGAATGAACATCCAGATGCCCTAGTTTGAGTTCTTGAACAAGAATTTCGAATTCAACAACAATAAACAACCTAGGCTCTGATACCACGTGTAAGATATATGCATACATACCATGTCATAGATCGTAGAGCTGCCATTGAACCACAATCATCAAGAACAGATTGTATATGCAGAGATGAGATAGAACACATACCTGCAGCACCAGGTGAAGATGATGAAGCCATTGAAACTCCTTGAAATAGTTAACTTTCTCCTCTTTAGCAATTCGCTAGTGCTCTCAAATAATAGGGCTTTGAATCAAATTGAGCCGTACATTGCAAGAGCAGTGGTTAGCGTTTATATACT
This sequence comes from Pyrus x bretschneideri, assembly GCF_019419815.1. NCBI lineage: Eukaryota > Viridiplantae > Streptophyta > Magnoliopsida > Rosales > Rosaceae > Pyrus > Pyrus x bretschneideri. The sequence continues at coordinate 5,729,435 of NW_025999513.1, read as the reverse complement.
GAGCCAATCCTCATTGATCTCCTACTAGAATCAGTGTAGGATTCAACTATCCAATTCATACCAAAACAAATGAATAACACAATCCCAGTACTATTTTAAGTGTTATACCAGAGCTACCAATCCCATAAGGATTAGAACTACTAAAGCTTATTAACAAGACTGTTCCATATGCAATTCTCACACTATAACCGGATCTAATGTTATGTTCATACTCATATACTAACATGAGGTGCATTTGAGAGATGTTGACGTTGTTTAACTTTGATTGAAATTTTCTATTGCACGAAAAAAAAGTTGAAAAAGAGATTTTGAAGGTAGTTTTGACAAGTACATTTAAAATGATTGAAAGCTCTTTTAGCGAAAATGTTTTTGGGTTCTATAACACATCATTCTCATATAGGGATTTTATAAGTGGTTCTGATAATCAAGTCATTTTATATGAATTAAACAACTCCGATGAAAGTAAAACATAATTAGCATAATGGAAAATTACTTAATATTATTTATAAAGTTTTGGGAGGGGCCACGGTCCCGCTGGCCATCAAAGCACAATATGCCACTGATGCCACAAAAATTGTAACTTTTAGTACATGCATCATTCCATTCCCAGAGACACCAAAAGCTCTCCTATCCTTATTCCCCGACCCTTCCAGTAACGATGATATAGATATAAGTAGTTAGTTAAGTAGGACGCAGGACAGGCTGAGGGTGTCTTGATCAACTGCGGGAACTCAATTCTCAGTGGCAAGCTGGTGGGTTTTGTATGCCACCAAAACCAGCTTTTACATTTTTACATACGTTGGTGAGAGCTGCAGCATTTGAACCAGTATACTTCAAATCGATGTCATGAAGCTGAATGTTTTGGCAAGGAACCTGGCTGCTGCAAATGAAATCTACTGCCACATTTGACGGTGTTGTCCCTCTAATGTTTATGTAGTGGACATTGCTGATCTGCACGCGCGATGGCTGCACAATGTTGAAGAAAGTCGGTCAAAGAAGGTTAGGATTAGGATAATTCAAGAGTTCGATGTCATTTATCCGTCGTACCAGATGAAAAAGTAATCATATAGGGTTATAGGATTAACTAGGTTAACAAACCTGGTTCTTGTTGCATCCCCCAGTGCAGTACTCTTGGTCAATTATGATAGGGTTCATAACATTCTGCATGATGATGTCCTTGAAAACCATTCCTGATGCCCGACTAGGACCCGATCCTGGCCATGACTTGATTCTAATCCCATTGTCTGTGTTCAAAAATGTGGTCTTCTTCACGGTGATTCCGGTCACGTCATTTTCGTGCTCATACTTGCCAAGGCTACCAACACTGTCATCAACAAAATGGGGACACAATTAGTCCATTAACATTTAGGAAGGATCCTGGGGTGGTATATAAGGCATGGTAGCGGAATAATTTATTATGTTAGCAGGCTGTTAATTTAAACCATTAATTAACTCTCTTTCAAATGAATCCATAGTTTAAATTTATGGTCTGACAGCATAACATATAGATTTATAGCAGAAGAGTGTAAATAATAAAGACTCAAATTATACCTAATGCCGTGTCCGGGGCCACAAATTACATTGTTGATGGCAATGTTGGTTGATCCCTGAATCATGCCAATGCAATCATCACCGGTGGCAATGTGAGTTCTGGCGACCTTGACATTGTTGGAGTTGCTGATGTGGATGCCATCAGTGTTGGGGCTTGTTCGAGGGGCGGAGATATTCACTCTGCGAACCCTAACATTCTGGCTGTTAGTGATGAAAAGGTGAACTCCTTTGCTATTGAGGGAACTAATGCCTCGAATGACCCCGTCTCTAACGCCGTTGAATTTGATGTTCTGCATTAATTAATCCAATAATTAAAGCCAGTTTTCTTTCTTATAAATAAGAGCTCTAACTCGTTGGTAACTTAATGTAGCACTTACAGATGGGAGTGGACTGCAACCATCGCTGGAACTGCCGCAGTCACCAGCGATTTTCCAGGCACTTGAACCTTGTCCGTCAAAAACGCCATTGCCGATAATGACCAAGCCTTCTACATTCTCAAACAAGAACCAGTATGGCTCTTCATATAAGGACAGATCATTCAGGCCTTTTATGGTCCCTAAAACTTGAACAACTACGGGTTTGGAACTGGTGCATGGCCCTTGAAATATCACTGGCCCACTCTTGTATGTCCCTGGTGGGATCAGAACCCTTGATTTCCCAGTGTTGTGGCATGCTGCAAGCCATGTTTTTATGAAATTCTGCAAATAACCAGACAAACTCAATTTGTCAGACCCAAAATGAATTAGTATTGTGAGTTATGCAGAGTCGTTGTCAGAATGTGTATATGGACCTCACATTTATACAATACAAATAATGTTAGGGTTATCAAATTTGTATACCATGCTTGCATCGTGGTTCCCATCAGGCTTGGCGCCGAAATCTACCACGTTAAAGATCTTCTCATCAGGATCAGCTTTGTCATGAACACCCAAATTACTACCACGGAAAACATCGAACACAGCCTGAGGAATGGCAACCGAGGCGGTGGCTCGAGAGGCCAATGCAGCTAAGCACAAGACAAGAATGGCGTGGCAAGACATTCCTCCAGCAATGGCCATGGCCCCCCCTCACAACTCTACAAGCTAGCTAGCTAAAATATGATGTAAAGAAATTTACCTGCTTTTTTTCCCAGATTACATAACAGGTCTCCGGGGAGACTTTACGATTAAAGTAGGGGATGAAACTAATTCTCTTTGAATGCCTGTATTTATACTACCTAAAAAAATTGTTAATCACCCTCCGCTGCGATCTGTGCGGGGAGGCTCGAACTCTACGGTGAAGGTTAGATTAATTAGTTTTTCTTTTTAAGAATTGTTTTAATTAGTTGGTTTGGCTAAAAATGGTGATACGCTTTGTGTGTGCATGACTAATTCCCTATGTTTAAGGTGCATGTTTAAACATTGTGGTCCTTCACTTCCACCATTGTAGGGCGCTACTTCTTCTCCATGCATTCATCTGCTTTTGCATGGCCACCAAATTATTACCAGACTCCCACCAACACAACAAGATTGATTTCAAAAAAAGCAACAGATTGTATTTTAACTTTTAGTTAAGGGAAAAAAAAAAAAAATTCTGTTGCTCAATTCATAAACTAACAAATAACTAATAAACCGTCCCTTGATTCTAACTATTCATGAGTTATCAGTCGGTTAATAACTGATCTCTGAACAGAAGACTCCAAAATGTTGGAAGGGAAAGGAGTTGTAATTTGAGGTGGATTTTAAGATGGGTGTTTGGTGTTTAGTGACTAGTCCATGAAAAGAGAGATGTACCACGACACAATTATTTAATTGTTCTCCTTCAACCCTAACGCTGGTCTCTCTCTTCCAAAGTCAAAGCCCCCAAACGCAAAGTGGAGGTATAACATGAGGTTACTGGTTGTCCTTAACCTTAACAATTTTAACAAACAATATTATCTACACTAAGGGAGAGAGGGTGAGCTTAGCTTCACAATTGACTAGCAATAATGTGGTTAAATTTAAAATCTCATGTATATTTGTTTGTGTATTGTATTTGACACCTATAAATAGCTAGGCAAACTAGATTACAACCTCCTTCTACTTCTTCTTATTTCTTCTATGTTATTTGTCATCATTTTCTCTCTTCTTGTGTGCGACTTTATTGTACGCACCATGCGCTCAATGAAATACTTTAGTTGACAAACCTTGACAGTCTTCAACATAACTCTACAATATTTTGCATCTAATGTCGACAAGCCTTTACAAATAATAGTAGTTGTTGACATATGTTGGCATAATCTTTTGGCATATGTTGGCAACAACTGGTAGGTGCCTACTAAGTGCTTGACGAAATGACCCAATAAAGATTTTTTTAAATTATTTTTTTTATGACTCCATTATTTGAAAATCCTAACTCTGCTAAAATCTTTAGCCATCGCCCCTTCCTTTTGGACAGGGACGACGGTGGCAACCCCATCTCCTTCTTCCATAGCCCTTCTTCCATAGTCCCCTCCTCTTTCTTTCCTAACCCCCCAACTTCTCCTTTTTCTTTTTCTCGGCCATTGATTTCTAGTAGTTTTGCCATGAACTTGTCTCATTTTCTTGGTTTTGTCTCAATTGTTGGAAAATCTTGTCGTTCATTAGAGTTTCATATCTTTTTTTTCTTTCCAAATTGATGTTTCTAGCCTCGAGCTACTGCACACATGGTTCGACTATTTGGCTCCTTAAGTTCTTCCTCTATGGACTTCGGTTGGAGGAGGCATGCTTTGGATTTCGTGGTTGTTAAAGTGCAATACACATTATTTGGTTGGATTACGGGAGCTCTTTAAGCATAGGTGGCTTGCCCACCTCCATTGTCTGTTCATCCTTTCGGTTAGTTAGTTCTTTTTCTCGCTGGTGGTGACTTGGTAATGTTGGTCCATCTATTTTGGCGAAGGAGGCTGGTTCTCATTTCTAGAGCTAGAGTTTTTAGCACAGGATTCTTACGGACTCATTTTTGGGTTTGTTTCTTTATTTTACTTTTGTAGTAGGCTGCACTTTTGGTTTTGTTTCCTTACTAATAACATATTTTTATTATATAAATTCAATAATCAAAACTGTTACATTTCTTAATCTTCATTTGAAAATCATCTCTTCTAAAATCATGCGAATCAGATATTGCTTATGATCCTTGTATTCTATGCATTTGGACGACTATATGATCTCTGATTTAAATGATTTTTTGTTGAAAATATCTTCAAATGAAGATTTATGAAATTGAATCGATTTTATATTATATATTATTTCCCTATTCTTGGTATATTTTGGTGAGATTTTGATGCTTTGTTATGTATTTTTAATGTAGAACATGCAAACTTGTTCTGACCATGAAGTAATCAAATAGTGGAATTTTTTAGTGATTCCAATTGGAGCGGGTTCGTGAATCTGTCAAGAAGGTTGTCTCAAAATTTCATATGGATTTTGGACTTGGGCTCTTCTTGGAACTTGAAGAGAAGGTCCTAATCTTTAATTTGAGTCATTTTGGACCTGTTTTGGAGCTCTGAAGGTCCATAAACATGGCTATCTCTGTGTTGGGCAGATTTCCTAGTTATAGTAGGAATGTAATTCCTAGTTATCCTTTTATTATTTTATTTCCTACTTTTTAGAAAACATTTTCTATGAGGGTTTTAATTTGGAGTAGTATAAATAAGGCTTTTTAGCCATTAGGGAAGGAGAGGAGGAAACACATGCACACTTTAATGTGTTTTTCAAGTTTATTTTCTAGGTGATTTCTATCCTTATTCTTAATAATATTTTGTTTTATGATTGTTCATAGCTAGTTTCTTTTGCTAGGGCGAAGCCACAAGCCTTAGCATGAATATGTGATTTTATTAATTAGCTTATGAATGAATGCATACTTGCTTTGAATTATTAATCACCGTGATTAAACTATCTAATTGTCTTAGTGATTCACGACCATTAGGACTTTTAAATAAGCAATTTGATGCAATTTCTGTTGGAACATCACCCTGAAATTGACGAGTGCTTCTTGTGATTAGTAATTGTAAGTTCACTTAAGGCGAACATCACGCTCTTAAGGGTTGCATAGTTTTTCAAATGGTTTTCACAAAACTTAATGAGTCTTGCATGTTTATATTTGATCTGAACATCACAGACGGGTTGCATGTTAGATATACGTTTTCGCTTGAACATCACGAGGAAAATATGTATTAGGAACCCAACCTTCAAAGCATGTATGTAGAAATTCATAAGTAATTGGTAAAATTGCATAGGATTGTTAAGGGGACGGCGAAACCCTAGGCTTTTACAATTTGGTTTCCAAAACATTTTCTTTTGTTTTCTTTACTTTGCTAATTTCTTTAACCTTTTTAATTAAATTCGTTTTTATTATTTTTAAATTCAAAATCAACCTTTTCCAATCTGTGTTTTCAAATAATTAATTAAGATTTGGTGTTTACATAAATTATTCATTCAATCCCTATGGAAAACGACATTGCTTGAGTTGCTATACTACAATAACCTTGTACTCTTGCAAGTATTTTTAAGTGTTTTTATCCCTACTTTTGCAAGTGGTAAAAATCCTATCAAGAAATTGAATACCCCCAAACTTAGCATTTTACTTGTCCTCAAGCAAAACAAAACTCAAAAAGGAAAATAAAATTAGCAAACTAAACTTCTAAACGAAAATTAACATAAACAAATTTTCACCTTCAAGTCGCAATCCATAGAAAGCAATAAAAATTAAAACATCTTTCCAAAAGTTCCAACTGATCCCAAAACAGAGTCCAAGCTATTTATAATCACTTAGAAAAGAATTCATGAACTTCCTTTGGTGTAAATTGAACCAACATAGTTAAGGATATTCGACTAAAATTCCTACCTCTCGTCCTCTTTATTTAACACTTCACATAAGAACTTTTTTTTCTCTCTCTCTTTTTTTTTTTTTTTTTCCCCTTTTTCTAGTAACAGTGGTGGTTGTGCAATGTTAGTTCACTAAAGCTTTCAACCCAACCCATGTAGCGAGCTTTATGTCAATGACTCCCAAACCACAAAGGCTTTAGGGCACTAAGCGTAGAACACCCCTAAGGACTTATTAACTCGAGCTGAAAAGGCTACGAAACCAACTAACCACCCTGCCCCATGCCAAGACTCTACTGTTTGAAGCGAGAATCACTGTTGATCAAGCAGGACTGGCCCAGTTACTAAGCAAAATCTCGGGTGGAACAATTATTACTTTATTGATAACAACTAACTTTACTTTATTTAGAACAAAAATTAAAAATTACTTAGACGAAAAGTAAGTTTTCCAATCTCACTCCTCACAAACCATGTTGGTGTGAATGTGCAATTTTCAAAGTATAACTCATAAATTAGTGTCTAAGCAACGATAAATAGAAAAGACTCTAGTGTGAGATTAACTTTCACCATGTCCATTTGTTTTAACATTTAAAATAAGGAAAACTAACGAAAAAGGTTTGAAAATTTTAGTTTTAATAAAAATCCATGTTACGAGTTTTGTTTAATAATAAGTACAAGGCCCATATTAAAGTATTCAACTAAAAATGGCCCAACTATAATAAATTATGATTTGTTGATTTTACCTCTAACTTTTTTAGTTTGAGTTCCAGACTTTCGTCTTTAATGGAGTTCATCGTTATTTTGCAGACCTTCTTTTTATTTGAAACAAAAATATAGATCCTCATGGTATTTAATTTATATTTTTTATTATTTCGTTGAAATGTGATCGTCGTTATTATTCATAGTGTATTTGAGGTACTGTTTTTCAATTTTTCATCGTTTCTTTCTCCAGAAAATAAAATTTGAGATCTACATACTATTCAATAATAACGACGGGTCACTGTTTATGGACTGTAAAAATAAACTGTTTCTGATTTTAAGTAACACTATTTTTGGATCCAAATGAAATAGACACTGTTTTTGGATCCAAATGAAATAGACACACTGTTTCTTAAATGTAAGGTAGAAAAAAAAAGTGAAATTCATTGTATTTGGATTCAAGCAAAATAAGCACCATGTTTTTTTTTAAATATAATCAATTGATGCATGAAAGAAAAAGAAACAGTCAAAGGTTAAAACATAGACTGCTTCTGGAACTAAGTCACTGTTTCTGGAATCTAAGTCACCGTTTCTGAAATTTAAGTCACTGTTTTTGGAATTTAAGTTACTGTTTTTGGATTTTGGTTCTTTTCTTTCCAGATATAGTGTTTGTTTGTGCACAGACAAAACAAACACTGTATCTAATTTTTTTTTTTTTCTAGAAACAGTGTTATGTTTTGGGTTATCCAAAAACAGTTTTATGTTTTGGTTCTGTTTATTTTTTTCCAGACACTTTTTCGCTGATTTCTGCCATTAAACTTCTTTAAATTTGTTTCGGCGGCTGTTCCGATGAATGCTTCCTTTTTCAACTTTAATTTGAACTTTGATTTGGTTGTTTTTGAAATAGGGGAATTTGATTTGATAGGAAGACAGAGAGTTATTATGGCGGTTTCATGCTAGGTTGAGGTTGGTGCAGAGTCAAGACAATATCAAATCATTTAGGGGTATTTACAGAAGGGTAGATTTGTAGTGGGTTGGACTTGTAAGTTTGACTCGTGGGCAATAGTTTTTGATGGTTTTTTTTATTAAACTTTGAGCCCTGTTGGTTAAATAACATGTTGAGATAGTTTTTGGTTAAATATTTGTTGGCCCAAACCCTTTTCATTAAAGCTCCCTTTAAAATAATCTATGGATATTAACTTAAAGACGAAAAATTTTAACAGACACAAAAATTAAAATCCTAAATTTTACTTTTCCACCCCCAAACTTATTTCACACTTTGTCCTAAAGGTGTGGAATTTTTTTTTAAATAAAATAAAAACAACTAATTAAAACTAAAAAAAAGAAAGCAAATAAAGATAAAAATAAAGAAGAGAGAGGAGAAACAAGGAAGGAAGTCACCTGGAGTCCAACTCGCGACCTGGAGGAAACAAGGAAAGCTGATGCTTATGCTGAGATCCAACCATGTAGTGTTTATGTGGGAAAACCCTAGTAGTGTGTGTGTGTGTATATATATATATTAAGTCAGTAGCATCGTTTCTCACTTCCGCAACCCTGGCCGCTGCTTTCACAAATATAAACATGCAAGACTCATTAAACTTTGTGAAAACCCTTTGAAAAACCATGCAACTCTTAAGAGCGTGAAGTTTGCCTTAAGTGAACTTACAATTACTAATCACAAGAAGCCCTTCTTAATTTCAGGGTGATGTTCCAACATAAATTGCATCAAATTACTTGTCTAAAAGTCCTAATGGTCACGATTCACTAAAACAATTAGATAATTTAATTGTGGTTATTGATAATTCAAAGCAAGAATGCATTCATTCATTAGCTAATGAATAAAATCACATATTCATGCTAAGGCTTGTGGCTTCGCCCTAGCAAAAGAAACTAGCTACGAACAATCATAAAACGAAATATTATTGAGAATAAGGATAGAAAACACCTAGAAAAATAACTTGAAAAACACTCTAAAGTGTGTGCGCATTTCCTCGTCTCCTTCCCTAATGGCTAAAAAGCCTTATTTATACTACTCCAAATTAAAACCCTTGTAGAAAAGGTTTTCTAAAAACTAGGAAATAAAATAATAAAAGGATAACTAGGAATTACTTTTCTATTATGACTAGGAAATCTGCCCAACACAGAGATAGCCATGCTTATGGATCTTCAGGGCTTCAAAACAGACCCAAAATGACTCAAATTAAAGATTAGGACATTCTCTTCAAGTTCCAAGATGAGCCCAAGTCCAAAATCCATATGAAATTTTGAGACAACCTTCTTGACAGATTCACTAACCCGCTCCAATTGGAATCACTAAAAAATTCCACTATTTGATTACTTTATGCTTAGAACAAGTTTGCATGTCCTACATAAAAAATACATAACAAAACGTCAAAATCTCACCAAAATAATGACCAAAATATACCAAGAATAGGGAAATAATATATAATATAAAATCGACTCATCAAATACTCAAATTATGAAGTTTATATGATGAATATAATATTATTTTCCAAAATAAATGAGATATGTGCATTCTCCCATAAAACAATGCAAGTATTATCCTTAATTTTGCAGTTCTCGGCTTCCTACTCGAACTAATACTTGCTGTTTATAATGAGGTTTTTGTACTGTATGTCACATCCCGGCCCGGGTGGGACCACTTCCCGGGCCCGCTCCACCACCGTAGCACTATATTGTCCGCTTTGGGCTTACCATTCCCTCACGGTTTTGTTTTTGGGAACTCACGAGCAACTTCCCAGTGGGTCACCCATCATGGGATTGCTCTAGCCCCTTTCTCACTTAACTTCGGAGTTCCAACGGAACCCGAAGCCAGTGAGCTCCCAAAAGGCCTAGGTAGAGATGGGAATGTACATTTAAGGATCGCTCCCCTGGACGATGTGGGATGTCACAATCCACCCCCCTTAGGGGCCCGACGTCCTCGTCGGCACATTTCCGGCCAGGAATAGGCTCTGATACCAAATTGTCACATCCTGGCTCGGGTGGGACCACTTTCCTGGCCCGCTCCACCACCGTAGCACTATATTGTCCGCTTTGGGCTTACCATTCCCTCATGGTTTTGTTTTTGGGAACTCACGAGCAACTTCCCAGTGGGTCACCCATCATGGGATTGCTCTAGCCCCTTTCTCGCTTAACTTCGGAGTTCCAACGGAACTCGAAGCCAGTGAGCTCCCAAAAGGCCTCGTGCTAGGTAGAGATGGGAATGTACATTTAAGGATCGCTCCCCTGGGCGATGTGGGATGTCACACTGTATATTTTCTAGATCAATTTGAACCGATAAAGATGAATTTGGGATAGATTTTTAGTGGTATGTAATAGGTTGATAATGAGGTTTTTGTACTGTATATTTCCTAGATCAATTCGAACCGATAAAGATGAATTTGAGATAGATTTTTAGTGGTATGCAATAGATTGTACTGCAGAAAATTATTCGATTCAAGCACATGAATGAGCATCTCATATTACCATGGACACTTCTTGGACACTATATCCCTTGCACCGACTGTATGGACCGCAATCAATTAGTTTGTGAAGATTCAACTGCCACCATCAACGAAAAAACAATGACATATGTTTGTATTTTGAAGAAGGAGCTTTAAAGGGTCAATTGCTGTCATGTTCCCTATTTATATATGCTAGATTTGCGGTTGTAAAATTTATCATGAAAAATCCATGTGCAAGTAGAAATTAAATCACTCAAAGTTTAATGTAATGATGTATAACTTTTTACTTTGTTATCTATTAGTTTAGTAGGTATTAGATTTTATCACAAAAGATGTGTAATTAAAAATACGCATGATCTTCAAGAATTCAACTATATAGATCTGAAGTCTCTACATTAGCTTCTATGCATTTACTTGCATTTAACAAAATCATAACCATTTCCGAAGTCTCTACTTAAGATTATGTTAAATGAATGTTAATGCACTGAGGCTAAATGTAGAGACACGAGATCCCAATTGCACATTATAGCCTAACAAAAAAGAAATCCTTAAAATACAGCTTAAACAATCATATTTGGACACAATTGATGCACTTGCTAACACACTTTCTAGTCGAGGTAAGTCCAGACTTTTGAGTGTGAAACTCACTTAAATGTAAAAGTATGTCAAGCATTCCAATTTTATGGGCTAATTTTTTTATTTATAAAAAAATTAGCATTACTCTAAATAAAAAAGGAACGTTATAGGCGTTAGGTCTCATTTTGTATTTGACCACACTAATTTGGAAGGCTTTTTAAATAAAAATGGTCTCAAATATTGGTATAACTCCTTACTTTGATCCCTAATATTTTAAATTGACAGACCTGGTTTCTGAGTTTATCCACCTTTAATCATTTTGGCCATTATGGGAAAAATCTCCGTTAAATAGATAAAATGACAAAAATACTCTCAACTTTTGTCAAATCATTTTAGCCTATTGTTTATTAAATTAAGGGTATCTTTGTCATTTTGGTCCTTATTTAATATAAATTGAGAGCTGCTAGACCCACCTTATTGTCCTATTTCCTCACCCACCATAAAAAGTTAAAAAATTGAACTATTATTTTCTCACCCACTATTATTCCTAAACTAACCTCTAATATGTATCTAAAATTATAAACTTGTCTCTTAGGAAAAAGAGAATTACTTCCTTGCCCCAATTCCATAATCGTAACGTCACAATAACAAAACCATTGACCTTCCCAACTTCTTGAGCCCATTATATTAATTCTTTGTAAACAGAAAATTCTGTAACGAATGAAACGAGAACACGTCTACAAAGTAGATTTGTATTGATGAATTTGTAGGGCTACAATCTCTGATTACAATTTTCCTCTTATTCAATCTTCAAATTTGATGTAGATGCATGGGTTGTTGATCCAAGGGTCGCGATGACTTGATCTCAGACGAACAATTGAACGATTGCTTCAAGTTTTGAGCTTAAAACAATGTGTGGATAGTCTTCACCTTTAGGTTTGCGTATAACTTGCGGCAAAGGTGATGTTGATGTGGGATTTTGTTGATTCAAAGGACTTGGCGACTTGATCTTGAATCTAACGTTGTTACAATTTTTAAGTTTGCAACAAAGTCTTAAAGGAATCAGCACAAGTGTTTATTGATTCTTCAAGGGAATGCTTCGGCTTTGGTCAAAAGAAAGCCTTGTCTTTGATTGTACGTTCTTCGAAGAGAGCTTTGGTAGTGTATTAGCCTTCAAAGATTTGGCAGAGGTTCTCCTTTTGTGAGAATTTCGGCATTGAATGTAGAAATTGTCGACCTTATTCTTGTCTTGGGACCTTGTATTTATAGACTTCTCAAAGCTTGCATTTGGATGGATTTGTGTCTTGATTTGTCCATGGGAGAATTTAGGCATGCATTATGTCTTGTTTCAGCCACTTTTCCTTGCTTGGCAGAAGTATAGGGCTTTCTTGCCTATTTTGTGAGCAATCTTCAATTCTAGCTTGTTTCGTGAAGATGTTTTAGCTTTCTTTCCGGTTTGGGAGCAATTTGGACCCCTTGCCGTTTTTAAAGGATTTCTTCCCCCTTTTGCCGAGTTTTGGGGAAGTTTTATTCTTCCTTTGCTTGATTTGTGCCACATATCATGGATGACGTGTCAATTTGTGATGAGTCATATGCCACATAGAGCTTTGTGATGTATCATTTGTATGCAACGAAATTTACATTCTACAAATGCCCCCACTTCAAGGTGCATTGTAGGCATATGCTTGTCACATGTAGGAAACGTGTTTTGAAGTCCTATAATATGAATGTTCTAACTCAAGGGTCGTCAAGACTTGATCTTGAATTAGTTTGCTTCTTCAAGAGCCGTTAAGGCATATTTCTTGAATTGAAATGATGAATTTCGTCAAGGGCCGTTGAGGCTTGGTTTTGAATGAAATTAAAATTTTCTTCAAGGGCCATAAAGACTTAATCTTGAATGAAATGAAAATTTTCTTCAAGGGCCATAGAGGCTTGATCTTGAATGAAGTGAAAATTTAATTCAAGGGCCATGGATGCTTAGTCTTGAATAAATGAAAACTTTCTTCAAGGGTCCTAGATGCTTAATCTTGAAAGAAATGAAAATTTTCTTCATGGGCTGTAGAGACTTGATCTTGAATGAAAATTTTGAAAATGGATAAATCGGCATATACTTATTGTGCGTATTGATTTTCCATAATTTTTGGAAAAATACATTTGGTGTATTTTGAGGCTTGGATTTTTTCCTTGTGGGTGTGGGAAATAGGAGTCTCCTTCAATTTTGATAATGAGGGTGATTTCCTTGGTTTTGGAAAGATTTAATGCTTGTCCTTGATTAAATAGGATTAGCATTTTTTTTCCTTTCCCTTTTCTTTTCCACGGCAAATAGAGTGTTTTCCCCTTTGGTTTGGGAAACTTGAAGACTTGTCCTTGCTTTGGAGGGATTTCCTTTTGTATTTTGGCAAGGAAGGTATTTTCCTTTGATGTTGTGGAAATTTTGAAGCCATTTCCTTATTTCTTTGTTTCCTTTTCTTTTCTTTGCTGATTTTGGTTGGAATAGACTTCATTCTTTTGATTTTCCTTTCGTTATTTGGTATGTATTCTCCCTATAGCATTAGGAAGCAATTAACCTTTATTTATAAGACAATTAGGTGTGTGTTTTTGTCACAAACTATCCTTGTCGTGCACTACCATTGTGCTTGCTGCTGTGTCATGAGCAATTGCTACTTGCTGTCGTGAGTTTTGTTGTTTGGTGCTTGTTGTAGTGCGTCACTTTTTACTACGTGGTGCTGTGCAAAAGACTGCAGCGGGGTGAAGCTGTGTAATGCCTTTTGGTCATAGTTTTCCCTCTGTGGTGACGTTGCTGTGTAGTGCAAGAAATTGCTTGCGTAATCGCTACGGGGTTGCGTAGTGTGATTATGTAACATTTTGGTTTTCTTTGCTACTGTAGTGTACTTTGAAGAATCGTTTTATAGCTGCCCTATTTTCTGTGCTGCTCAAGCTTTGTGGTTGATTTCTTTTTGTTGTTGTGACTTTGTCATCATCATCCTTCAATGCTTACGAGGTTTATCTCGCATGTCTCTTGCTTTAGTGAAGGAAGCTTTTTTTTTCTTTGTCGTCCCACCTTATGCTTATATTGTCTTTTTTTTTTCGTTGTAGCCATGGTATTTTTCAAGTGCTTTAAGAGCAATACCATCACTATTCTTGCGAAGGAAAGCGATTCGCAAGGTAGGGGAACGACATTGAAAGTTTGTGCACCATTGACTGACCCTAAGATGCTTGTTCTTCCTGCAAAAAACAACTCGATACATATCAAGTCATGGTCTTTTGAAGTATATTGGGAAGTGACAGATTTTGGTCAACAAATATGAAGAATAAGGCATGTACGTCTATGATTCTTATCTTGAACCCTTCGCACCATGTTCGTGACAATCCACTTGCTTCGTTTGAGATTCTTGGCGATCGCATCCGTAGTGGAGCTATGACTTGGAATAACACCTTGTTGACTACTGGAGAAGCTGCATTTGTTGAGTTTTACTGGGAATGGCTTGAAGATGTCTTGAGCCAATTTAAAGATGTGATTACTAGCGTGGACCTTTATCACGCTGTGTACGTATCTTTGTTTAGTTATGATCGCCATCCCTCCGTCCTTCGTGCGTTTAGAAGCGTTGGCGCCAGAGCGGGAGCAGTTGGAAATCAAATGATCACGACTTCAAGGTGTTCTTTTGGAGTAGGAAGCTATACTTTCTTAAGCATCAAGTGGAGATTTCATGCTTAGAGCAAGAGAAAGGCACGGCTATAGAGTTGCCCACTTTGTCGCCCACCGATGTGGAGACTTTGAAGACTTTGGAAGGCTTGCTTGAAGATAGTTGCCGTAGTTTTAGGGACCTAAATTTCAAGCAGTGTCTTCTATTCCTGGTACTTTAAGCCTTGTTTGTTTGTTTGTTTTTTTTTTTTTTTTTTTTGTTGCTCATTTTGTAATACGGCTTTGTAACCGAATTCTTCCTTTAAAGAAATAAAGTATTCACATTCTTGAATTTACTCTTTATTCTTCAAGGTGTTTGTGTTTTTTGTTGATGATGTGATTGTACTTGAAATTTTGAAGTTTCAAGTTGCCTATGTACCCTCAGTTGCGGAGGGATCAAGTCATGACGTAGTTCAAAGGAGTGATGGATTGTTTTTGATGATTTTGATGGTGATTTTGGTGATGATTTTGATTTTTTTCTTTTCTATTTTACCGTACACAGTTTATATGCTCTTGAGGGCCAAGAGCGTTGAATATCGTCTTTTAAGCTCATGCGAACAAGGAGCGTTGAGTGTCGTCTTCTAAGCTCGTATGAACAAGGAGCGTTGTGTGTCACCTTTTAAGCTCATGCAAACAATGAGCATTGTTGCCGCGTGCAGTTTAGGCTTATGCAGGCGAGAAGCTTTGTGCTCGTGTAAGAGAGGAGCTTTGTGCCGCAGTTTAGGCTCATGTAGGCAATGAGCATTGTGCAGTGTGCAGTTTAGGCTCATGCAGGCAAGGAGTATTGCTTGTTTAGTTTAGGGGTAATAATGCTGCAAGAATATGTCATTGATAGGGCCAATTTTTAAGCCGTCTTCCGTCATGATTAAGTAAGTGTCGTTGGTGTAGACCTCTTGTATTACGTAAGGTCCATCCTATTTTGATGTGAACTTGCTTTTTGTCTTGTGAGTTGTGATGATAGGTCTTCGTACTGCCAAGATAAGATCTCCAGTTTGGAAAGACCTTGGGTGAACCTTCTTATTGAACACCTTGGATAATCGTGCTTGGTAGTATTCCAAGTGTTGTTAAGCTTCGAGCCTTATTTCGTCGAGTGCTTCCAACTCTTGAAGTCGTAGCTTGCATTTTCCTCTTCAGTCAAGCCTTCTTGTATAGTGATCCTTAGTGAGAGGATTTGACTTTCGAGTGATAGAACAGCTTCCATGCCATATACGAGAGAATAAGGCATAGCTTGGGTAAGAGTCCTATGTATCGTTCTATATGCCCAAAGTGCTTCACTTATTCTTTTGTGCCAGTCTCTCTTTGTTCGACCGATTACCTTCTTTAGGAGGTCGCACAACGTTTTGTTAAATGTTTTTTCAAGACCATTAGCTGGAGCATGATACATGGAAGACTTATGCTGCTTGAATTTGTATTTCTCATAAAGCTCGTCTATGAGTCAGTTGGAGAATTGTTTTCCTTTGTCGGTGATGATGTAGCGAGGCACAACATATCGATGGATGATATGTTCCTTGATGAAACGGACGACAGTTTCCTTCTTGACTTCCCTTAGGGGTACGACTTCAACCTACTTGGAGAAGTAATATGTTGCAGCTAGGATGTAAGCTTCCCATGCATCAAACGGCCATGAAGCAACTGTAAGGTGTAATGGTTCAGGCAGTTGATGTATGAAGTTGGCGTGAAACTGGTAAGCTTGGCACTTTTTGGTGTATTCCAGGTAGTTTTTCACCATGTTTGGCTAGTAGTAACCTATTTTTTTTGAGTTGGAAATGTAGCTTTAGCCCAGATTGATGCGCTTTACATATACCTAAGTGTGATTTTTTCATGGCTTAATTGGCTTCTTCTTCACCTAGGCATCTTAGAAGTACTCATTCAAAAGAGTGTCGGTAAAATGTTTCTTTGTAGTAGAGAAAGCGAGGTGCTCGTTGATGTATTTCAGAGTAGTGTTTAGGATCGTTTGGAAGATTTCAATGCTCCAAGTAGCTGATCAGCGGCTGTCTCCATTTTTCAGTGCTGGCTGAAAGTACTGAGATGACGTTTGTATCATTTAGTAGCATTTCAGTAACGAGTGGGATCACATATCTTTGGCAAACTAGCATGTCCGCAGCTTCGTCTTCTTCTAGTGCTATACTTGGAGGCTAGGTTAGCTAGAACGTCTGCCGTTTGATTTTCTTCTCTTAGCATATGTTCTAGCGTCACGACCTCGAACTTTTGTAGTAATCGAGTTGCTAGCCGAAAGTATGAGATGAGATCATTTTTCCTTACTTCATATTTAGTAAAGAGCTCATTGGTTATGAGTTTGGAGTCACTATACACTTCTTGTGTTGTGATTTCTATGTCGATCGCCATTTGGAGTCTAATGACCAACGTTTAGTACTCAGCAACATTGTTGGAGTATAGGTTGCTTAGTCGGAAGGAATATGGTATTATTTGTCCTTGTGGCAACATGAATACTACTCCTGTCCCCGTTATGTCCATTCATACGGATCCGTTGAAGAACATTGTCTATGTCGGGAAGATGTTGATGTAGAACACTTCCTCGTCAGGCAAATCATCTGAGATTTTCCAATCGGCTGAGATTGGATGGTTGTCAAGGAAATCTGCTAGGGCTTGCTCCTTGACGGCTTTAGCTGGGACATAAATGATCTCATATTGATTGAGAGGCAACGCCATTTAGCTAGTCGCCCTGTTATAACGGGTTTGAACATAACGTACTTGACTGGGTTGACTTTAGCAACCAAATGGATGGTGTAAGCATGCATGTAGTGTCTTAGCTTTTGGACGGCGAAGAGTAGGGTAGGGTTCATCTTCTTGATTAGTGAGTAGTTCAGCTCGGCACCAGTGAAAGTTCTACTTAGGTAGTAGAGTGCTCTTTCCTTTTGTTCTTCATTTTCTTGTGCCAATAGTGCTCCAATGGAACCCTTTTGTGCGGCGATGTATAGAATGAGCAATTTTCCAGGCATCAGCGCTCCTAAGACATGTGGGCTTGCCAGGTACATTTTTATGCTTTCGAATGCATTGCGATGTGCGTCATCTCATATGAATGGAGTGTATTTCTTCATAAGTCGACTGAAAGGTTGACAGGGTCCAGCAAGGTTAAAGATGAAACGCTTAATGAAGGCTAGCCGTCTTTGTAGACTTTTCAGCTCATGTAGATTCCTTGGCTCGAGAATGCTTTGAATGGCCTTAATCTTTAATTAGTCCACTTCAATGCCACGGTGCTTAACAATAAAGCCGAGGAACTTCCCAGTAGTGACGCCAAATGCACACTTTAACGGGTTCATTTTGAGGTTGTAGTGTCGTAGTTTGTTGAACACTATTCGTAAATTTTTCAAGTGATCAGATTTTTTTTTGGTCTTCACAACTATGTCATCCACGTAACATTCTACGTTTTTGTGTAGCATGTTGTTGAAGATCTTCTATATTAAGCGTTGATATGTAGCTCTAGCATTCTTCAAGCCAAAGGGCATTACCTTGTAGTAGTAGATACCTTTTAGAGTGTGGAAGGCGGTTAGTTCCTCGTCTTCGGGAGCCATGTAGATTTGATTGTATCTAGAGAAGCCTTCCATGAATGATAGTGCCTCGTGGCCAGTGATTACGTCCACCATGATTTCGATGATTGGAAAGGGAAAGTTATCGTTCGGGCAACATCGTTGAGGTCGCGGAAATCTACGCAAACACGTATTTGTCCAGATTTCTTAAGGACGATGACGATGTTGAAGATCCATTTAGGGTATTGCACCTCTCGAATGAAGCCTGCTTCGATTAGCTTGTCGATCTTGGCCTCAATTTTTGGGATGAGTTTGGATTGATAGTGTCTTTGAGTTTGCTTTATCGGTTGCGTTCCAGGCTTGACTGCAAGATAATGCACGACGATGGTAGGGTTAAGTCATATTTGTAGGTCCAAGAAAAGACATTTTTGTACTCTAATAACAGTTGGTAGTACTTTTCGATCTCATCCGCACTTAGCAGTGCACTTACGAAGATAAGCTTCAACTCCTTGTTTATGCCTAAGTTGAGCTCCTTGAGATCATTAACCGTGGTTTGACCCACATCCTCGAGTTATGGTGGTGCAGCAGTGATATCTTTCTCGAGGGTTTTGTTCTCTTAGTCTTCTTAGATCGTGATGTGGAAGACGTCTTGGACCTCTTCTTTAGTGCTGTCCCCTTAGGCTTATTGGCATGAAGATTGGCCAGTGTGTATGATGGTGTGATTTTTAACCTTTAGTTGCCCTTTTGTGTTGACTTCTAAGATTGCTTGGCGCTTCAAACTTGAAGAAATTAAGCTTCGAACGTCATCTTTTTCTGCTAAACCGTCGAGTTTTTCTTCCTTTGGCGTTGTCTTTCTCTTCTAGAAGACTTTTTGGCTTCTATAAGTCTTTCGAAAACACAGTTATGGAGGAGAGCCAGTTGTGTTGCTTTGCTTATTAGATTTTGACACCTTTTCGAAAACACAGTTTTGGGGTGTTAGTGTGTTGAGCTATTTAAAGACGAAAGTTTAATCTTGATTACCAATGCGATCAAGTGTCGAAATTCTGGGTTTTGAACGATTCAGCCTATCAAAGATTGACGTTCAAGGAGCCTCTTGATCTTGTTGAAAGCTTACGCTGATGTGTTGAGCACTAACGTTTTTTGTTTTGCTTGAAATCTTCACAGATGTATTTGGTGTGAAGCCAAGTCCAGCTTTGTTGTTGTCAACTCCGTAACCATGCTCCTTCAACTTCTTTTGAGTCTTGGTAAGGTCACGTTCTTTGTCGTTGACGGTGTTCATTCTTCTTTCCAAGATTTGAAGATGAGGCAAAATAGTACCTAGCCTTTGACATGAGTTTGTAGGCATTTGGGTCGAAACCTTCTTCAGTCTTCTTGGTTGGAAGAGAGCTTGGTTATGCCCCTTTTGGTAGAGGTTTTACGAAACCTTGTGGTGGTTTTGAAACTTTAGCATCGCCTAGCTGTGTCAGAGGTAAAATTGCATTTGTCTTGAGCAGCTTTACATTGTACTTATGCAGTTGTGTGTTGGCTCTGCTTGTTCTAGTTTCGAATAGGGATTGCCCATTCTTTCTTCTCGACATTGGGATGTATCAGAAGACGGGTGTGTTTGGACCTTTTCAAGGCATCATACTTCGTTTGATTGTTATGGGTTTGGTTAGCTCATCATCGCCTTTGTTTGAAGATGGCACGACTTCCCCTTTTTGCTTCTTAGGCACGGCTTGTCACTCTTGTTTCTTAGGTGTAGCTTTGCCTGTGGATTTGATCTCATTTGGAAGAGCTTCAGGTACCATATCTTCGTCCATGTAGAACTTGGCATCCGTGAAGTGTGATTTAGCTTCGGTGAATGGCTTGGTTTCGCCTTGTATCACCTTTACTCTCGGTAAAACTTCAAGCATTGTAAAGGTGGACGGAACCACTCCATTTTTGTAGATCTAAGGCCTTCCTAAGAGCAAGTTGTAGGTAGTTTTTGCATCAATCACATATAATAGCATGCTTGATTTGAGTTCGCCAATGGTCATCTCCACTCGGACCATGCTCATCTCTCTTTGTCCTCCTTGGCTAAAACCTTAGATTATGAGTCGACTTCGGGATAGGTCATCCACCTTGATGCCAATTGTGGTCATTGTTAACTTTGGCATAATGTTTATGGCCGATCCACCATCTATAAACATGTGGTTGACTTTGTGCTTCCTTATGTACCTAGAGATGAAGAGATGACAGTTAGAAGGCTTTGATCCTACCAACAAGTCTTCATCAATGACGTTGATTATGTCATTGGTGACATAACACGTGGCATACTCATGTGGCTGAAGTTTCAAGCCTTCGTCTTTGCTTTCTTGCACTTCGTTGTCGTTGGGACTCGCCAAGACCGCTACTAGTGCTTTTCACTTCTCATTAAGCCATAGTAGTGGTTCTTCGATGCTAAAGTATGTTGGCAGGCTTTTTTTGGGCTTGAGGGTCTTCTCTTCCTAGATAGAGATAACTTTGCCTATTAAGGGCTCTTCTATCTCTACTTCAACCATGTGATAGGCAACGGTAGTGCATTGTTAGAAGAAGTTATTCGGGAAGTACTCATGCAAAGAGACGGGAATGCATGACTCTTGTTCCATAGGTTCCCCATCGTACGTTGGCTTAGCAGCTTTTACGTTTTTTTGGGCTTCCTACTATTACAATGGCGGTGCTTTCTCCCTTGTTCCATCTTTGGCCTTGTGGCTTGTGGTCTTGGCTTCTTTGTCCTTTTGTAGGTCACCAATGTCCATCATTCTTCATCATCAATAGGCACATTTTGGTAACTTGCCCCCAGCGTTGGTTGTGTAAAAGTTGATGCGTAGCTTGAGCATGAACGAGAATGGTCATGCATTGCTTGGAGAGGCACAAGATCGAAGGATCCGAACATAATTGTGGTAGTGTGTGTTGTGGCCGTGTCTTCTAGGTTGAGTTCAATTTGCCCTTGTTGTGCTAGTTTCATGATGAGCTCCTTGAGGATGAAGCACTTGCCAACAAGATGACTCATGATATGATGATACTTGCGGTACCTAGTATTGCAGCCATGTCAGAGTCAGGAAAATGGTACGTTTTCTGGTCCAATTCCCTTAAGGTGTTTTTGTACTTATCTTGGGTGCGAGAAGGCTCATCTTTCATCTCATTTGTTTTGTTTTTGGAGGAGATCTTGACGGGTGTGGCGGAGGTCTTGATGGGGGTAGTATGAAAGGCAAAAGCTTCATTGGCGGGCTTTTTCCCAGTCTTGTTTACCTTTGAAGCAAACACCTTATCCTTTTTGAAGTCGGTGATTGACTCTTTCTTCCCATGATTGGCAATACTGAACTCTATGTCATGGGATCGAGTTGCCAATTCTTCAAAAGTTCTTGGGTTTATGCCTTGGAGGATGTAATGTAGCCCTCAGTGTATGCCTTGAACGCACATCTTAATGGCGAATGTTTTAGAAAGCCGATCTTTGCAATTCAGACTTAATGATTGCCATTTATTGATGTAGTCGATGACAGGTTTATCCTTCCACTGCTTCGTACTTTTTAGTTCCAGCATGTTTACGGTGAAGTGGATGATGTAGAAGCGGTTGAGGAATTCCCTTGTGACGCCCAAAGTGCCACCACTTGGGACAAGGATGTTCTTGTTCTTCGCGTTGGTAGCGGGAACAGCTTGATCCTTTCTTGATGCCATGTGTGTTTCTTGTGGATTTGAAGATAGAGACGAAAGGCAAAGAAGTCCCACTGGGCGTGCCAAACATGAAAATATTGTAACGAATGAAATGAGAATACGTGCACAAAGTAGATTTATATTGATGAATTTGTAGGGTTACAATCTCTGTGTACAATTTTCCTCTGATTCAGTCTTCAAATTTGATGTAGATGCGTGGGTTATTGATTCAAGGGTCGCGATGACTTGATCTCGGACGAATGATTGAACAATTGCTTCAAGTTTTGTGTCTTGATTCGTCCATGGGAGAATTTAGGCATGTTTTGTGTCTTGTTTTAGCCACTTTCCCTTGCTTGGCCGAATTATAGGGCTTTCTTGCCTATTTTGTGAGCAATCTTCAATTCTTGCTTGTTTTGTGAAGATGCTTTAGCTTTCTTTCTGGTTTTGGGAGCAATTTGGGTTCCTTGCTGATTTTAAAGGATTTCTTCCATTTTTTGCCGAATTTTGGAGAAGTTTTATTCTTCCTTTACTTGATTTGTGCCACATGTCGTTGATGACTTGTCCATTTGTGATTAGTCATGTCACGTGGAGCTTTGTGATGCATCATTTGTATGCAACTAAATTTATATGTCTACATTCTTCTCTTTTCTTAAATAATTACATACCAAAATTTCACATCATGATTAAATATTCAAGAGAGTAATTTTTCACATAAACAGTAAGAACCCTTGTAAGAAATGCGAAGGAAAAGCATAACTACATAGAAAATCTCAAAAATGATATCACGAGGATGGAGAGAAAAGCTATTGGACTAGAGAAAGACAGGCTTTTCAAGGTTATAAATGCGAAACATGAGAACATAAAAAATCTCCAAGTAATGGCTCGTCATTAGAGCAAGACTTGACAAGTGCATTTATATTGTTCTCAGTAGTACAAAATCTGGTTACAATTGAAAAGCTTACCGAAGATTTGAGAAAGGCCAAACATATGACAGAGCTAGAGATTGAAGAGAAGAACAAGAGAATTGTTGATTTAGACAAGGAAGTATCTGGTTTGAGGAAAAGTATGACAAGTCTGGAGGAAGCCATGTTTACTGAAAAACGGCAAGCAGATGAACTTCAAGTCTTCAAGCATATTAATGGAAGCCAACAAACTGGAAAATTATAAACTTGAAACCATCCGAACAAACCGAAATTTCACATCATGAATAAACACCAAAATCTTTCAGTTGAGCTGGAAGCAAAAATCTCTTTACCCGCTACTAGTGGCATAGGTA
Organism: Pyrus x bretschneideri; assembly: GCF_019419815.1. Classification (NCBI taxonomy): domain Eukaryota; kingdom Viridiplantae; phylum Streptophyta; class Magnoliopsida; order Rosales; family Rosaceae; genus Pyrus; species Pyrus x bretschneideri. The sequence goes on along the minus strand of NW_025999513.1, from coordinate 5,706,231 downwards.
TGGTTGAAAATATTATTATATATCTTTTAAGATCATTTTCAGCTATTTTATAAATGGGCAAAATTGTAATTAAAATTTTTATTGAAAAAGTGGGTGGGGAGATAAGATACTAGGGTGGAAATAAGAGCGTTTTATAAGTTTTTCACAAAACGATCAAAATAATTGATAGTGGACAAACTCATGGACTGATTTTATCAATTTCAAATCTCAAAAACCAAAGTGAGGATTTATGCCAATCTCAAAAACCATTTTAGTTAAAATACCATTGTATAATTACACAGTTTCATTGTCAAGGTACAAAAGGAGAACCCGGGGGTGGGGGGAGAGAGAGAGAAGCTCATAGTAAATTACACATTTTTTTATATCCAACTAATAATACAAGCTGAGCAGCACGATGATCAGATTCTGAGGGAACAACTGGATGGTATACATAAATCACCGGCGACTTTCGCAGGGTCAATCCTTGTTGGATTGCCCCGGAAGTCCTGCCCATTGAAATAAAAATAAAGTAGAAAGAAAAGAAGATGCATATTATATATGCAGGCGGCGATACATATATATAAGATCCTTAGCTAGAAGCTTGACGGATTCATGATTTCCTTGCCTTGTGTACCAAGATATGTAACTGAAGCTAATTAGGTCGACCTCCTGGGGTAAAATTCAGTAGTCACAAATCCGCCGTAGCGCTTGGCCGCCTCGGTGCTATTGAGGATAGCATTGCCCTTTATCTGCATCATAATCTGACTCTGCTGATGGGGAGGAAAATGTTGTCCTTGATGGAGAGGAGGAAGAGGAGGCCTAGAAGAAGCGTTGATCATCTTCTGAGGCCAGCTATCGTAGTACTCGTCAGCTGCCGCATTCGTGCGATTATTTTTGTAAAACACACCGTGGCAGTCCTCGATGATGGCGTGGTGTTCGGATGCAATGGGGGCAGCTACCTTCCGGTGAAATACAGTTTCTATAATAACAACGCGTTCATAACCAGCCATTGCTAACTCACAATGAGTGAATCAAGGGGAGCTACCAAGCTTGGTTTGCCTTGTGCTTGTCTTGCTGAAATAATTAAGAGTCAAGCCACATTATATATAGGAGTCCTGGAGAGCTTCGCAAGTGGGCTTTCTGATCAGTTTCTTGGCGATTCTCCATTATGCTTCCTTTTCTAGTAGGGATAATATTATTGAAACGAATCTATGAAAAAATCCTTTCTACTGTGACCCAGATACTATGTTGAAAGTATGCTTGTACTAGTTCTCGAGATTATCCATTAATATATAACGAAGTTTGACTGAAAGGTTGCGTAGCTTAATTTTCCAAGTGCATTTACAGAATTTTAAAATAACAAAGTTTTACCTAAAGCACTACTAAGCAAAAGCGAAAATTTTATCATGCTCCAAGGTATTTTGTACGTTAGATTTTTCAGTCGTTAGATCTTGGTTATTGTATGCTATTGTATTACTTAACAGAGGTTGACCCCATATATATATGTAGAACGGATTAGAGGGGTGATCATCAATGTAATTAGTAAGGATGGTCCAAACAACAACACTATTAAATTTTTTTGATTCTCTATTTACTACCCTGATTAATACACGTTGTCGATAATGAGGTTTTTCTTTGTATAGTTCCTAAATCAAATTGAGTCGATTGAGATGAATTTGGGTCCTGATAAGCAATATTCTGATAAGGTTCGGCCAAGAGCTACATTATTATAGATCTACCACAGAATACAATTATGTTATATAGGGAATAATATACCCAGGTTAGACCTTTTTCCCCTCCTTAATTTTGTGTAGTTTTGGAATTATGCATTAGATTCCACTGCAGAAATTTATTCGATTCAAGCACATGAGCCTCTGATAATACCCAGGACCCTTATTGGACACTTTATCCTTGCATTATTAGATTCTGTGTTCTGTATTTTGCAGAAATTAGATTTTGGAATTTAAGAGAGAAGGAAGAAAATGATGGAAGCAAGAACAATGGAGTACTTTGCTTCTTAACACACACAGCATAAAAATGAATGAAGAGAGGACAAAAACTAACCGTTACAAACTCACACGCTCCACACACTTGAAAGGCTGACGTGCAAGGCACGGTTACAACTTAAAACACTATCAGCTGCTATGATAACTAGTGCAATCCTAGCCTATGAGCTAGTCTAATCTCAATCCTTCATTATACATTCAAATACAAAGGATGAACAAGGAACAATGCTCAACAAACTGCAATTGTTGGCATAAAAAAAAAAAAAAATCCTCTTACACACAGAAGGATCGAAGACTGCATAGTCGAGTTTTACAGAAGAAAAGTACTTTCCAATGGCAAGTTCGTAGTTTCAAGTAGATAAAAGCTCGAGTATCTAAGTAAAAACTCATTATCTGACAACAATTACATCATCCACTTGGATCAGAGGGAAGGAACTAAGAGGGAATGGCTTATTCTAGAAGAAAGATGTGGTTTTATAAAAGATAGCAGAAAGGTTAAAGAAAAGGACACTCAACTCAACGTTTAAACGACTTCAAAGCTTTGCAGCCTACTCTTTATATTTATAGCTCTACTACTTTCCTTGTAGTATCGATTTCTTGTATTGAATTTCCTTCCTTAAATACATCCTTTACTTGCAATAACTTGCGCGGCTAGCGATCAGCTTGCCCGAATAGGTTCAAATCTTGCCCGATTGTTTGTATTATAGTTGATCTTCAAGTTGTTAGCCTTTCATGCAAGTTATTATTATGTTGATTAAATATTTAGCATGCTTTTACATTTCATTGGTTTCAGCACTTTACTTTCCAGGCTAATTTATCTTGCTTTCTATCTTTACATTCACATGAGAATGGCAAACTAACTTGAATACATTGGATTAGTTTGTGGTTCTCTCTTGGCATCAACATAAAGAAAATATAAAGTTCTTGTCACCAAGACATAAAAAAGAACTTAACATAGATTAAACCCTTTTATTGTACAATCATTTCGATAACTAAGTTGAATTACTTGTGGTGCAAACAAGCAACTTGAAACAAACAACCAACCAATCAATCAATTTGTTGGTCTTGATCAACAGTGGGACGCCTAACAATTACTGACCCATTTAAGAGAGCTTGAAAGCCTACGCAAGGCTCGTCAAAGACAATCTTAAAGGGAGAAGAATTCTCTACCCTCTTATTCCCATTCTCTTCCATCCCCTCCTCTCACATATTATTTTTTTGTCCTGTTATTTCTATAAAAAAATCAATATAAAATGTTGACGTGGTTGAACTGTAACCGTTCAAATATGATGGCATGGAATGATAAAGAATCTTCCTCCATCTTAAAGCGACATGGAGTTCAACAATCTCGCAGAGGACATTATGGCACCAACAATAACCAATTAGTTAATGGAGACAACTGCAGCTATGAAAGTAGGGATCAATCCTATGAGATTATATTAAACTTTTATGGTTTCTGCATGGATCTTAATTTCAAAATAATTGAATAATTTGGTTTTCTTTTTTTTTTTTTTTTTTTTTTTTTTTTGGGATTTGAGATTGTAAATTCTTGAGAAATCTACTCTAGACTAAAAAGGTACATGGTGTTATTAGTGTGTTATAGTATGAGTTGATTGATAGAATCACATGATCGTTATGTCATACTGATAAACTTAAGATAATAATATTTCAAAGTAAAAATAAAATTTGAAGCCCTGATTGAAGAGTGGATAGGAGCGATAAACTTTTAAAGTATCATAAAAGTGTCACGTAGGTTAATGATATTTTTTATGTATATTGTCATATATTGATATACAATTATAGGTTGAGAGTTGCTAGCGAGACTCACCCAACAAAGAATTCCGCCAGGACTCACTAGCCACGTTGCTTTTTAATTTCTCATTGAATTCCAGTTGGGGGCCATGCCTTAAACAAAAAAAAAAAAAAAATTGTTTATTATTCCTGCATTGGAAATTCAAACGAAAACAAACTTTTTTCCTCCAATGTCTCATCAAGTTTAAATTCCTATTTCACCCTCACATTACATATCTCTCATCACCTGCGTTCCCCTCTTAAAATTCGGTCTTATAATTTGTGTTAAATTTTAAAATGGGCTTCAAATCAATTTGGTCTTATCCATCATCATTTTGTGTTTGATTTTCTTTGGTTGAAGGTGGGTCTCTGGGTAGCGAAGAAAAGGGAGAGAGATGCAAGAGGTTTAGAGCAAAAGTTTTTATTGGCGGTGAGAGGAGAGGGATTGCGGACGACGATGTGAGGTGGCTTACAATTGCCTGATCTCTCAATTTTTCTTCCTAGCTACTCATATTTTTGCTTCATGTTCTTGCATGAGGGGTAGTAAATAAAATTTTGTCACCGTTTGAATTTCCAAGACATGGTCACTTAACCTGTTTTTTACTAATAGGAGATGGGTCAGTTGTTACAGTTATAACTAATGGGGTTCAATGCCAGACAACACACGCACCCCGGTTAGAAAAAGGTCGAAGGACTTTCCTTAGGGATCCTTAGGGAAAATGGAAAGGTATTAATTCCTTAATTTCGTTTACAAGTTCATTTTGACCATTGACATGATGATTCAGAAAACTCCCATTTCTTCTTGAATCTGAATTCGGGAAGGAGGATAAAAAGTAGTTCAATAATTCTAGGGTATACATTCCTTTTCACTTTTGACTATTTTGGGATTTCTATTTGTCACAGAATATATTTCCAGATTTATAACCATTTGATCCTGACCAATTACCGCATCTTATTTTTCTTTGGTTAGAAAGATGGTTTTGAACCTTGAATCTTTAGTCTACTCTTGACCAGCACCGATCTTATTAATTACTGTATTTTATTTCAAATCAGTATCGTTTTGAGGTAATGATCATTATCTTTTCAGAAAAAAATGAAGTGTTATTGGCACTCTAAAAATCTCATTCTACACTCCTCACAAGTGTATTTTTCTTTCTAAATATAGAAAGTTTGGAGTGTAAAATGAGAAATTTGGAGTACCAATAACAATTCTCAAATAAAAAGAAAAAGCTTAAAACAAATCTAAAGTTGCCTACCTCAAATCCTAGCCAATGGCGGAGCCACCCATAAGGTTTAAGTGGGTTGTAGTTCAAGAAGGTTTTTAGTAAATTCATGTTTTAATTGCTTATGCTAATGCATGTAGTCTATATAACCTACGTAGGATAGCAAACCAACTGCTAACTGATTACTTCCACCCTTGGATCCCTGAAGATGCTCCCACTCATTTAATTTGTTGGGGTAGTATTCCCTGGCATAATGACTACGGGTGATGTCTTTCCCTTTAAAATCTTTGTGCACCCTTGTTATCGACTTTGCTTTGGTAAAGCTGTGATAATTATCATCTTTGGATGGAAATTGAGGAGCAACTTTTGCAAAACATGTACCAAATCCTCAAGCCACCCAAGGAAAACGAGATAAAGTGGTAAACCCCATATAGATTCCTTTCAATCTCTTCAGGAAGATAAAGATAATATCTTCACCTCCCAAATTCCATTTTGATCGTTATTCCTATTTTTCATTAAATGTGTTTTCGACCAATATGCCATGAAACTAATTTTGTAATTTGCAACATTAGTTAATTAATTACATGAATTTCCAAGTTAAGCAAGCCTCAAAATCAAAGATTTACTCCAAATGTCTGTAATTCAATTGAATCACCAAAAGTGGGAAGCCCCTTTGGAAGAAGAGATATTTTGCAAAGAGATATTTTTATCGCGTTATCCAAATATTATCCATTGTAAGATACTAAAGCACATCCATGAAGGGATCACCTTTTTAACTCCTATATAATGGGGCTTGGCAGATAACCTTTTTACCAGCAAACAAAGGCAAAGCAAGTTACCTGAATACATTATTTGTGTGTCTGCTTCTTTTGTACTTGTAAACTTAGCAGTCTTATCATGGCAACGCAGGAAAAGCTAGTACAGCTTGGAGTGGAGGCTTCTGCTATGATAGACAAGTACTATGGCCGGCCAGCAGGGAGGGACCCTACAAGGCCTCCGTTTACTCAAGATCCTCACAGACCAGCTCATCAGTATCATCATCAGCAAGCTCGTGGAGATCAGCCTGTTCTTACTAGCAAGGACGCAGCCTTGTTATTTGGGGGGATAGAGATAAGAGAATACCCTAGGAGTCGCCGCTAATGGCCCAGCTAATACGTACTTAATTAGTTTGGTATAAGTAATTAGTAGCTAGCTAGCTAATTAAATAAAGATCTATATGTAATAAGCTAGAGCTTTATCTGCACTTAATGATATAAATATTCCTCTTGTAATAAATATGTTGAATCACTTCTTATGTATATAAAGCTACGTACGCCCTCATGCGTAGTACTCTCTTGTTGTATGTAACGTAAAAATCTTCTAGACCTGAGAGGCAATGGGCAAAGTGTACTCTTTGTTTCACATTCCTTTTTCCTTTTCGTTTTTTACAATGGTGTTTTCCAATGGTGATGTGCTCCATTTTTATATGATGAGGACCGTGGCCTATTGTATGTGCATTTTGGATTGATCACATCCCTTACAAAAGTAAGATTCATATGGACTTATATGATCAATGTCTTACGTACAAGTGAGATTATCCACATATTATTAATAGGTTCTACTTCTGCAAGTAATATAGTGATGTAGGAAAATTGGTTGAGACAGGAGTAATAAGTTCAGAAACAACAAAATCCACTATGAGTTTCGAGCTCCAATCAATTTGAGCTCAAAATACGCTATGTCAAAATAGAACAGAACTCATTTGTTACGTCAAAATGACATTTTAAGTTTTGAGGGTCTTTTTGAAGTTTCATTATTTTTCATAATCTGCACCGAATTTGATTTCTCAGCGACGCTATAGGGTTAGAGGTAGGCAACTTAAGATTTGATTTTTTTAAAAGAAAATGATCATCATTTCAAAACGGTGTTGATTTGAAATAAGATACAATAATTGATAAGGTCGGTGATGGTCAAGGGTAGACTAAAGATTCAATGTTAACGAAAGAAAAATAAGATGCAGTAATTGGTATGGTATGATCAAATAAATCTGGAAATATTTTTTGTGGCAACTAGAAATCCCAAAATAGTCAAAAGTGAAAAGGAATGTGTAACATAAAATTATTGAGCTCTACTTTTTATCTTCCTTCCCGATCAATTAGAAGAAATGGGAGTTTTCTAAATCATCATGTCAATGGTCAAAGAGAACTTGTATGCCAAACTATCCAAGGAATTAATACCTTCCCATTTTCCCTTTTGAACGTCCTTCTACCATTTTCTAACAGGGGTGCGTGTCTTGTCTGGCTTTGAACCCCCATTAGTAACTGTAACAAGAAGTCCCATCTCCTATTAGGTTAAATATAGGCCATATTAATAAAAATAAATAAAAGCAAAATATGAAAAGAAAGATATGCCAAAAGGATATGCCTTTTTTTTTTAAATTTTTTTTTTTTTTTAATAATGGAAATGGGGAAATGGAATCGATCTTTTTCACGTACTTTATATATCCTCTAAAGCATCCCATGTGTTATATGACAAGCCAAAAGCAAATGATTCATCCACTACTTGTAATTCAAGGCAAGTATGATCAAGAATATCTTACCCTAGCTACCAAGAAGATATTAAGCCAGACCTTGCCGATCCGAAGATAAACAAGAATAATTTGGTTACGTAAGATTGGTTATGTAAGTTTTGCCATCGTAAGCATGCATTATACCACACTTATTTCTACTGATAAGTTAAATTTCTTTGTTCTGTACTAGATAGCTCCATGTTACCTTACTTGTTTAATTTGCTAACTTCCTCAGCCTAGAGTAGGTTTTTTAGTGTGATATGATGATCACATGATACTATAATTAACTCATTTGATAACACATTACTAACACCATGTAGTTTTTCAGTCTAGAGTATATTTCTCAAGAAGTTACAATCTTAAATCCAAGAAAAACAATACCAAATTTGTTCAATTATTTTGAAATTAAGAAAAGTTTAATATAATCTCTTAGGATTGATCTAAAACCTAGTATTTTAAAAAAGGGCCTAGGCGGTTGCCTAGGCTTGGGCGTGATGGTGCTGATGCGATTAGGTCCGAATCGCTAACAAAAATCGGGGAGCTGTTAGGCGCTCTTAGGCGCCTGTCTAGGAGGCAGTCTAGGTGGCTGTCTAGGCGGCGGTGTAGGCAGAGTGGAGGTTCCTGAGAAGAAATTCCACCGCTTCGAGTCCTTCTCTTTGTGCACCCCCACCTTCTTAGCTGTTGCGACTCGCTCTCTCTGAACTTCATCGAAGAAGAGGGACTCAGAAGCAGAGGAAACAAGAAAAAAAAGGGAAAAAGTACAGAAGGGAAACGGAAAGAAAAAGAAGGAAGAAGAAGTGGGAAAGAAGACGAAGTGGATAAGAAAAAGAAAAGAAATAAAATGACTACTAGCTTCGGTTTTCAAGGCATGAAAATGGGGTTTCTTGACTGATGTGAGGGATAGGGACTAGGGATGGGGGGTAAGGTCACCCCACGTGCTTTTTGAAATTGGGAAGGATGCAGATGCATGCACCTCTTCTCACAACACATGACATTTTTATTCTTATGAGAATTAGATATAATATTCAAAATATCTTAACTAATATGACATATATGTGTGTTTTTAAATTTTGAACTTTGGATACTAGTTTTGCATTTTATTATTTTATTATTTATTATTGTATTCATGAATTTCATACAAGTAAAATTTTTTGTAAGTGTCAATACGCACTTACTTACAAGATATACAAGAAATTTACCTAAATCCACCTAGACCGCCTAGGCGCCAACCTAGACTCTGCCTAGCCGCCTAGGCGCTAGGCGCTAGCCTACTGCCCGACTAGCGCCTAGCATTTTTTAGAACCTTGCTAAAACCTGCTGTTTTATTGTTGCCTTTAAAAATTACAAAGCCTACGTGGCACGTATGTTGAGTAATTATGAGCTAACTACGTCATTCTTGTGAATACGGGTGTGCTAACTTGCAACTGAGCTCAGTTGAGCGAGTAGAGTATGTGGTAGTGGTGTCAAATGTGCTGTTGACTTCTGTATTCAAGCGATTAGGCCAAGGAAGGAACACATTTCCGCCTTGGGTTCTAGAACTTGAAGACAAGGTTACTAGATCACTATGAAGTTTGATAAACTAGTTCGGCTTTCACTGTGCTGAACAAGGGGTTAACTAGGTAACACCTCACTTCACCGAAGCTAATAAGATGACCCTTTAGGCAAAAGAATTGATAACTCTTTGCCACCGGGACTTAGGTAGGTAACCAACCGATTAGAATCAGTGTTTTTAGTTGAAACTAAAGCTGCTCCTTAATCGCTTGATTCTACGACTCCAGTGTTGTTATTCCAAGTTGAAGAAGTCACCAGTTGTCAACATAATGTTGTTAGTCCAAACTGAAAATGTTGACGAGAGAGTTAGGATAGTTAGTATTTTCTCATGGGTGAGAAAAAGGTTTCGCGCAGAGTGAGGGTTTTCACATAGAGCGTTTTGAGTTTATTGAGTTGAAGGGGGCTCTCTACATTGCAAAACCTCTTGTATTTATAAGGTGATTCCATGATGGTCAAGTCTACAGAATGACATAATTCTAATAATATTCCAATTCTTTGGCATATGCATATTCTCTGAATATGCACGAAATTATTCTTGGCTGAAACTCTATCACTACCAAGTCTCGTCGTCTTCGATAGGACTCTAAACCTAGGTTGATTATGCAATTGATTCAACCTTTATCCCGAAACCAATCTTGATCCTTAATATTTCTCTCATTCAACAGTATGGGTTGAGTGTGTGCAAAATCAGGTCCAAACATATTGCCCCATCCACCCCAAATTTTTTTTTTTTTTTTTTTTTGCCAAACAACTACCTTTTTCCTTTTTTGTTTGCAAACAACCGTTTGTTGCCTCTGTATATTCTTAAGTATCGGCCTAGACAGTAATACTTAAGAAAATAAAAATTATTTTCCTAGAAAACAAAAAACAAGAGTGGCATAGCCATGATGATGAGGAGGCCAACAATGCTTTATTCCGAGAGATCTTTTTATCTCATTGTTTTTAATTTGATTCCGCTCTAGGCCGAATAAAGGATCATCTCTAAATAATCTTGACTCGGTCAAATATGTTTGATTCTTGATTGCCAAATGCGTTGAGTCATTATGCCTTCCGAGCATAATTACTTTGCTAATTTTGACTTTTAACTCGAATAACTTAGCTAAAAGAAATTGACCCATATTGGCTTTATCGCCAATAACTATATCGATTGCCATGGTTTTGGGGTCTAAAACTGTGTTTCGGTCCTATTTGTCATTGGAGCACTCCTCTAACGAATCATCTTCTGAGTCAATTTTTGTATTTGGTTCAGAAACTTGAATATTTTCTTCTAGGCCAACCAAATTTTAGTCTTCACTGAAAAAAATAGGTGGTCTGGCTTTTTCTTCTAGGCTGACTAACTTTTCTGATTAAGTCAAATGAATAGGTGGCCTAACTTCTCCTTTGGCCAAATTGACAAATTTTTTAGGCCGAAGCTTAATTATGGCTGAAATGGAAAATTTTTCCCTAGCCTTTTGATCCAATCACACTTCAAATTAGGGTTGGGCATGGGCCGAGCCGGGCCCAAATTTGGAGAAACCTAACCCTACCCGTTTTAAAATGTAACGGACTGGGTAGAGGGATTTTGAGTTTGGGAACCGAACATAGCCTGGCCCGTTTCAAACGGGCAGGTTCGGGACGGGTCCAGGGGTCCAATTACTTTTTTTATTCGATTTTGGCCATACTGCCACCAGTCCGTGACCCCCAGTTTTCCATCACAAAGTTCGCTATGATAAATACATCGTAGTTGTCTGCTTGACACATCTCAGCGATCAACAAACCACAGATTCCAAGACTTGGGATTCATTTTCTACTTTCTCTCTCTATAAATCCAAGTAAATTATTTAACTCCCAGCTAATTTGATTTGCAACTGCAACCCTTTTGATCTTCTGAAAAATTTGTGATCTGGGTTATGAGCTTGATGTACGCGAACAGAGTGGTGTACTAGGTAGCTCTGAGGGTGATGCAGGGGATCAAAGACCAAGCTTCAATGAGAGAAGAAGCAAGTGGTGAAGGAGGTGCTGAGGAAGCGGTAGGAGGCGAAGTGATGGCGCAATGACCTCCAGGGTGAAGAAACCAAGGCTCTAAAGACGACGGAGGTGGAAGAGGATGATAGAAATCGAGCATTAGAATCTCTGAGGACTCCGCCAAGGCCA